>NC_064633.1:453950533-455200533 GCF_023864275.1 Schistocerca cancellata
ACACTTAAGTCAATTCAATTACTGACAAAACGGAAAAATGGTTCAAATGGGTCTGAGCACTATGGAACTCAACATCTTAGGTCATAAGTCCCCTAGAACTTAGAACTACTTAAACCTAACTAACCTAAGGACATCACACACACCCATGCCCGAGGCAGGATTCGAACCTGCGACCGTAGCAGTTCCGCGGTTCCGGACTGCAGCGCCAGAACCGCACGGCCACCGCGGCCGGCGACAAAACGGAAAAACGTTGGCAGTAACAAGTATGAAATTCTACAAGAGTTTCATATCGACATCCACAGGGCGCCAGTACAGAATACAGGTAGCGCTAAATCGTGTTGGGGACGCGAGAATTTCTTAAAATTGCTTTACTGATAGTCTATTTGCCTCCATCGAGAGTAGAGCCGAAAACAAACCAGACCTCCCTTGCAGTAGCAAATACCTTTCACTACGATAGCAGACAACCCAGGGAAACAGCCCTCTATTATGACCCCAGACGTGAATAAGCCGGTAATTTCGCAATGAAAATGGCAAAATGATCTGCAGTTTCTGTTGCATAGAGCTTTCTGGACTAAAAAACATGTATTGTCTACCTTTATGTCACCGCTTATATGACAATCATTCGGGATGTTAATCGAAATAACAAAAAACTCTTATTAGCGAGTAAATATAGTAAGATAATTCTGCACCACCCCAGTAAATAAACGGTGACGTAGCTGCCAGACGTATTCTACAATGTTTAGAATTCTCCTTTAGACGTGCCACAGTCAGAAAACGTTCATTAGCCGAAGTGTTCCTTGAAGTATCTAGCAATGGGAATGCTCGCACATCTAAAACGCATTAATAGAGGGATCTGTATTACCACGTGTATAGGCAAATGGATTTTATTTGCATTCCTGTAAACGGGATTTGGATCGAAAGCGTAGCTACGATTAATATGCTGATGTATCAACTGCAACTGGAACATTTCGAATAAAGAGTAGGGGAAATTATTATGCGGCCCTCATCTTCAGTAACTGTGGCAGCTATTTTCGTTGTTAGGATTTCGTCACGTAAATCGGTATAAATGGAACCTTACTAGTCTCACATTCTTGACCGTCTATTTTTCTACCCACTCCTTAAAACCCTTTTACCTCGAGTACGGGTGGACATAATAAGCGGAAATGTATCGCAGTGTAAGTAGGCTGTTTATGTTTTCTTTATGTAAGTAGGCTGTTTAGATTTTTATATTGGTAATGCCACGTAGCGCTCTGTATGAAAATCACTGGCTGTGCTGTGTGCAGTCTGTGGCTAGTTTGCATTGTTGTCTGCCATTGTAGTGTTGGGCAGCGGCAGCTGGATGTGAACAGCGCGTAGCGTTGCGCAGTTAGAGGTGAGCCGCCAGCAGTGGTGGATGTGAGGAGAGAGATGGCAGAGTTTTGAAATTACATATATATGACTTTTGATGATATTAAGGTAAATACAGTGTTTGTTCTCTATTAAAATCTATTAAAACCTTTCATTTGCTAACTATCCCTATCAGTAGTTAGTGCCTTCAGTAGTTTGAATCTTTTATTTAGCTGGCAGTAGTGGCGCTCGCTGTATTGCAGTAGTTCCAGTAACGAAGATTTTTGTGAGGTAAGTGATTTGTGAAAGGTGTAGGTTAATGTTAGTCAGGGCCATTCTTTTGTAGGGATTTTTGATAGTCAGATTGCGTTGAGCTAAATAATATTGTGTGTCAGGTTAAGCACAGTCGTGTATAATTGTCCTAAGGGGACGTTTCAGCAGTTCCTGTGGTATACGGTCTCTTGGTGGTGTAAAAAGTGAGCTATGTCAACGCAATGTAATTATACGGCCGTTTATGTGAAGAAAATTTACGCGAAAGGTCAAAAAATGGCTCTAAGAACTATGCCACCAAACTGCTTAGGTCATCAGTCCCCTAAACCTGGAACTACTTCAACCTACCTAACCTAATATCCATGCCTGGGGAAGGATTAGAGCTGACGGCGCAAGCAGCCGCGCGGTCCGCGATGTGACGAAGTTGAACGCTCGGCTAACCCGCGCCGGCAAGCTGTTGATATCATTTGGTGTTTCTAAGAAGTTATTTACTTCTGGTGAAAGATTTTCTGCCCAGTCCATGTAAGAAAGAATAACTAAAATATATTTCATGTTACGGAAGAGGAAGGACGCCCAATTCATTTCCCCTTGTCTTTATTCATGATGTTAGATTCGCAATCTGAACATAAGTGCTATCCATTATCACACTTTAGCTCCAAGTCATAGTCACATATATGCGAATACAACACTTTGGTTTACACTCGAGGTATTTCGTTTCCCACGAATTGGTGGCAGACGATGCTGTGGCGTGTTCGAAGTGCGACTTTCTCCAGTGCTAGCTATCTCAGCAAATCAGCTGAGCGAACTTGCATAGTATGTTGGTAGCACTTCGTCACCTTACCTGTTATACTGTGTAGCAGACTTGAAAGCTGTGCGGATCAGCATAACGAAAAAGCGAGGGGTCTCGCACGTTTTGTCCACGACTGTACGTGCTTCAGGGACATTATAAGTAGAAAAATCGAAAGCATTGCTGGTTTAAAATATTTAGTGCTGTATGGATTTGCGATCGGCCTTTTTCGGGTACAGTGCCGTTATCTAGCTACCTGATAATAACACAGACTTTGTTTAGTGTTTGTTTCTATTCCAGTGTATAGCTATTGACAATACTGGAGTATTATACGGTAGTCTACACTAGTATAAACTATACAGTATACAGCACGTCTAGCTGTTTTTGGCGTCCGTAACACTGGGAGGGTCAGTATGCCTTGTAACGCCGGAAATGCATATCCTCCTATTTCCATCTATTGTACTATAAATTTTTACCTTATTTTGTTACCTGAAGATATGACATTTCTGTGTTTTTATACACTCCTGGAAATGGAAAAAAGAACACATTGACACCGGTGTGTCAGACCCACCATACTTGCTCCGGACACTGCTAGAGGGCTGTACAAGCAATGATCACACGCACGGCACAGCGGACACACCAGGAACCGCGGTGTTGGCCGTCGAATGGCGCTAGCTGCGCAGCATTTGTGCACCGCCGCCGTCAGTGTCAGCCAGTTTGCCGTGGCATACGGAGCTCCATCGCAGTCTTTAACACTGGTAGCATGCCGCGACAGCGTGGACGTGAACCGTATGTGCAGTTGACGGACTTTGAGCGAGGGCGTATAGTGGGCATGCGGGAGGCCGGGTGGACGCACCGCCGAATTGCTCAACACGTGGGGCGTGAGGTCTCCACAGTACATCGATGTTGTCGCCAGTGGTCGGCGGAAGGTGCACGTGCCCGTCGACATGGGACCAGACCGCAGCGACGCACGGATGCACGCCAAGACCGTAGGATCCTACGCAGTGCCGTAGGGGACCGCACCGCCACTTCCCAGCAAATTAGGGACACTGTTGCTCCTGGGGTATCGGCGAGGACCATTCGCAACCGTCTCCATGAAGCTGGGCTACGGTCCCGCACACCGTTAGGCCGTCTTCCGCTCACGCCCCAACATCGTGCAGCCCGCCTCCAGTGGTGTCGCGACAGGCGTGAATGGAGGGACGAATGGAGACGTGTCGTCTTCAGCGATGAGAGTCGCTTCTGCCTTGCTGCCAATGATGGTCGTATGTGTGTTTGGCGCCGTGCAGGTGAGCGCCACAATCAGGACTGCATACGACCGAGGCACACAGGGCCAACACCCGGCATCATGGCGTGCGGAGCGATCTCCTACACTGGCCGTACACCACTGGTGATCGTCGAGGAGACACTGAATAGTGCACGGTACATCCAAACCGTCATCGAACCCATCGTTCTACCATTCCTAGACCGGCAAGGGAACTTGCTGTTCCAACAGGACAATGCACGTCCGCATGTATCCCGTGCCACCCAACGTGCTCTAGAAGGTGTAAGTCAACTACCCTGGCCAACAAGATCTCCGGATCTGTCTCCCATTGAGCATGTTTGGGACTGGATGAAGCGTCGTCTCACGCGGTCTGCACGTCCAGCACGAACGCTGGTCCAACTGAGGCGCCAGGTGGAAATGGCATGGCAAGCCGTTCCACAGGACTACATCCAGCATCTCTACGATCGTCTCCATGGGAGAATAGCAGCCTGCATTGCTGCGAAAGGTGGATATACACTGTACTAGTGCCGACATTGTGCATGCTCTGTTGCCTGTGTCTATGTGCCTGTGGTTCTGTCAGTGTGATCATGTGATGTATCTGACCCCAGGAATGTGTCAATAAAGTTTCCCCTTCCTGGGACAATGAATTCACGGTGTTCTTATTTCAATTTCCAGGAGTGTATATTTAATTGTTTTACAATTTGTATATATATTTATGCATTTATGTCGTTGTATAATTGGTTTGTTTTGTAAATACTATTTGTATTTTCACGCTGGGTCTTGCCTAGAGAAGACTATGCTATCGAACGATTACATCGATAGGTCGTGTGGAGAACCAAAGTGTTTAGGATCTTGGGGAGTGTTAACTCCGTCGCGTGGAGCGCGGGCAGAGCGGATTCTGGTGGGAGTAGGGTGGTGGAGCAGGTGTGTTGAGTGACGCTCCCGCGAGTTGCCACGCTTTCGGGGTTTGGCAGCATTGTAGATCCCTTATCATTTAGTTACAATATAGCAGGTCAGCAACTCGAAGCAGTTAATTCCATAAATTATCTGGGAGTACGCATTAGGAGTGATTTAAAATGGAATGATCACATAAGGTTGATCGTCGGTAAAGAAGATGCCAGACTGAGATTCATTGGAAGACTCCTAAGGAAATGCAATCCGAAAACAAAGGATGTAGGTTACAGTACGTTTGTTCGCCCACTGCTTGAATACTGCGAACCAGTGTTGGATCCGTACCAGATAGGGTTGATAGAAGAGATAGAGAACATCCAACGGAGAGCAGCGCGCTTCGCAACAGGATCATTTAGTAATCGCGAAAGCGTTACGGTGATGACAGATAAACTCCAGTGGAAGACTCTGCAGGAGAGACGCTCAGTAGTTCGGTACGGGGTTTTGTTGAAGTTTCGAGAACATACCTTCACTGTGGAGTCGAGCGGTATATTGCTCCCTCCTACGTATATCTCGCGAAGAGACCATGAGGATAAAATCAGAGAGATTAGAGCCCACACAGAGGCATACCGACAATCCTTCTTTCCAGGAACAATTCGAGACTGGAATAGAAGGGAGAAACGATAGAGGTACTCAGGTACCCTCCGCCACACACCGTGAGGTGATTTGTGGAGTATGGATGTAGATGTAGAACTGCGTTCGACTTGCTATGATAGTTTCTGGCACGGTGTCGCGGACAGGAAACATTAGCTGGCACACTTCAAGTGCCTGTTACGCCTGGTGACCGTGTCGAGAAGAAGGCGCGCCAACATCCAGCTTCTGCAACAGCGACGGCCGACAATGAGTGACTGTCGCCACTTCCTCGATCGACGACTTCAAACATTCAATCAACTAACAAGGAAGACTGAAAGCACGTAAAGTTTTAGAACGGTATGGCAGACCTCAGCTTTTCAAAATTTTCCATCTGCATCACTAAAATACAACTGAGTATGAGCTTTTGTTGCTCATTGTCCCAATTGCATTACCAAGCAGGGTCCCTTCCTTTTCCAAAATGAACCAGACTGTCGTTGAAATTCAAACGCCAGCATTAAAGTAATATCATTCCATTTCACTGCTTTAATTTCAAAGTTCTGTTAAAGTATGCATAGCTGGCTACAATAACCCAACAGAACTATGTTGAGATTACACAAGCACAAATTAAGAGTGCGAGTTTTCTTACCATATTTTAGCTTACCTGTGACTGGAGCTCAGTTTGGTAGGTACTAAATTTTACTGTTGTTAATTCTTCAAAGTCATTTAATTCAAGTTCAAAGTTAAATCACTTATTTCTAAATTGCGTAGATTCAAGTTGCCCAAGGCTAACGTTATTTTATTTAATTGCGTAGTGCTTCAGAAACAAAGTTCACTATTCATTTCAGTCACTAAATTAACTTTCAATTTTCCGGTTTTATTAATTCTTTTGCTAAATTAAGTCAGAGTGTAGCGAAATTTATTACTTCTGACAAACATTCAGTTTTCACACAACACGTGTCGACCTTCAGTTGCCACGCTTTTGCCGGCCGATGTGGCCGTGCGGTTCTAGACGCTTCAGTCTGGCAGTCTGGAACCGCGTGACTGCTACGGTCGCAGGTTCGAATCCTGCCTGGGGCATGGATGTGTATGATGTCCTTAGGTTAGTTAGGTTTAAGTAGTTCTAAGTTCTAGGGGACTGATGACCACAGATGTTAAGTCCCATACTGCTCAGAGCCAATTGAACCATTTTGTCACGCTTTTAGTGCTAATTATATGTGCATTAACCTTTATTTTTCAGTTATTATAGTAGTTGTCCATAGGAATGGTGACCGTAATTTCCCTAGATCTGAAATATCTAATTAGCCCCAGTTAATTGTTGACGTAACGGCCGCACATTTACTTTCTTTATTAACTTCACCCGTTTTCAAAATTAATTTCCACCAATTTCATTTGCATTTTTCCATTCATTGAGATGTAACCCTTCCTCCCTCTTTACCTACAGATTGACTTCGGTGACAATTACTTCTCCCAAATTTCTATTAGGTTCACGCGGTTTACTTTTTCACTGTCAATAAGGTCGATAAATGAGGGGGAGGTTACAGAAATGTTCAAATGTGTGTGAAATCGTATGGGACTGAACTACTAAGGTCATCAGTCCCTAAGCTTACACACTACTTAATCTAAATTATCCTAAGGACAAACACACACACCCATGCCCGTAGGAGGACTCGATCCTCCGCCGGGACCAGCTGCACACTCCATGACTGCAACGCTCCAGACCGCTCGGCTTATCGCGCGCGGCAGGGAGGTTACAGCCTGCATGGCACCATTCTTCCGGTCGACGTCAAAATCAACGCCTTGGTGCATCTGTAATCTCTCTATCATCCACGTACTGCTTCCCTCGGAGTGCATCCTTCAATGGAAAATAGAGATGGAAGTCGGAAGGAGCGAGACCCCGACTGCAGGGTGGATGAGAAAGAACGATCCAATCAAGATCTGTGAGCTACTATCGCCTGCAGACTTGTGTGAAGCCTTGCGCTTTCTCAGACAGAAGATCGTCACCACGACTTTACTCACTGAGGGTGTAGCTTTGAACCGTTTTTCGGAGGAGAACTTTGCCGGAGTTACAGATGAGCGCGCCCAGCGGGTACTCGGGAGACTGGAGAGTTTTACTAGTCCTAGTTGCGATGATGACAGACACCTCGCCCTGCGACTTACCGTGCTTTCGTTTACTTCAAGGTGAACCGTGACGAAATTTCACGGTTGGTTCTCTGCGTTTCCTCCTTGTCTGTAGCGCGGTCCTTTTGAAATTCCCGCTTCGCGCTCTGCTGTTTTCTTATCCTAGCCAGAGGGAGCTATGGCTTTGCGGCGGCCGGCTGCCTGCCATGTTTCCGGGAGAGCGTCGGTCGGGAGGTGGAACTTTGATTGTGGACATCTGGGAACGTACAGGAGGCCAAGCCGTTTTGATTATGGTTTGGCGTGACTCGTGTCATGTGTGATGCAACGTTAAAGCCGTGATAGCAGCCAACGTTACTGTCTTGGTCACAGGTGGATCCAAGGAGACGAGGCCTGGTTGTCCAGTGAAACTCCTATCCTACGGATGCCATTGGACTTAAGACGTTTTGACCACTATTTGCGTCATTTGCAATCAACTGAGGCTTCAGACGTCAGCAGTAATTCGGCGAAGATTATTTGTTTCGTCGGTGTGTAAATCGTTGAACAAGTAGCAGTTTATTTAATGTTCACCTTATCCTCGTGTTCTGCGGGTGCTGCTTGCGAGTGTAGACTTGGCTCTCACCATTGTCTGTTGATTTTAAGCTCATTGTCAAATACTGAATCCAAGTAGTGACTTTTAATTAATTAGCTGGAGTTTTTCTTTCCCTTCACGACGCGTGTTAAATGGCAAAGTAGAACTGTAGACCTTAGCTTGCTACCTAATTTGCGTGGCATCAATAACAGAGCCCAACCTGTTAACTAATTAATGCTTGTGGTAAACAAAGGTATGTTATTTTAAAATATCATCTGAAATGTGCCAATGATTTATGTTGCGCTAGTTGATTCTGAGGTATGAACGGAAGTGTTGGTGTGTGTGCCGTGTAAGGGAATCCTGGTAGTTTTTATTGTTTTGGGAACTTTAATCGAGCGAGAAAACTACTGTGCTATAGTACTGCCTTGGGTTAAAGCTATATTGAGACGGTGGTATTTGTACGGAAAGCTGCAACATCATCCTGTTGATTCATGGTTGTTTTCCTCCTACTATACTACGTGTACTTATCTTCACATGTGCATAGTTTGGACTCACCCCTTCCACCGTGCATCGTTTGTTGTATGCCATGGCTGCTGTTGTCTGCATCAGCTTGATCTTCTTTATATATAATAAGATCAATCTGATGAAGGCAACAGCAGCCATCGCATACAACAAACGACGAACGGTGGAAGGCGTGAGTCCAAACTATGCACAAGGGAAAATAAGTACACGTAGTATAATAGGACAAAAAGTGAAAATAAATAGTGAGACTATGGATGAGGTAAGAATTCAGAAATTTATACCATACATATCACCTACTTTCGAAACAAATTTACATTGACTATTTGAAACTATTGAATTATTCCATTAGGTAACATGTTTATAATATATTTGTTTACATAATAACTCATAGATTACTGATGTCACATTGGTTGTCGTATGTATGGTACATTTTATAGGGCCTGAAGATGACGTTGTTACAACGTTGAAACTAGTTGTCAAAATAAAATCGACACTTTAATTACAGCTGGAGGAATATCTTCATTTTTAATATAAATTTAAACCAGCTCATGTCCCACTGTCCTCCATTTCAACTATGGATGTACGAAGATTAAATCTGGATAGGCGAACTGTGGTGAAGTGGTCGGAGGACGGGGTAGGGCAGAGGGAGCGATAGTGGGCGAGAGGGGTGGATGATTTGAACCGCAGCTCTCTCCCAAATTACCGGTACCGAAAATTAATATTCTTAGCTCCATAGCATCAGTTCCGTGGTATCACATTTCATGGCGACCGTGAGTATTACCTTGAATAACAACAAATAATCTTGAATGCGCTACATGAATCACATTCTCTGAGGCAACAGCTAGTGACGTTTCATGATACATGGATACACTGATACAAAGGCACCAATACGATACATTTTAGGTGCGTGGGCTAGGCCTGGAGATTTGAAATATTTCACATATTTTTGAATACGAATGGAGCCTTGTAATTATCCATTAAAAAGTATAACTTACCAACCAGTTAAAAACCTACATAATACCAACTTTTAAATCGCTAACTATAAAGAAAAACGCCTGACTACGCTACATTTTGTTCCTCTGCATGAGAGTTAGGGGGGAGGTGGGGGTGGTGGTTACGGCACCACCGATCTTGTCCCGAGAAATGGGCGCCCTTACACTAATAAGATTTAGTTTGTCTGTAACACTGAGACTCCATCATATCATTTGTATTATTTGGTAACGAAATGCCTGCAGCATCACAATGCCGAAGATATTTCAGACTTGGCAAGACAACCTTTATGGAGCTATTCCGTTTCTTCGATACGTTTTCACCTCTGCCTGTGCAGGCATCTGCAGAGTCGCTGTGTGGCTCTGCAGGCGAGTTCTGTTTTGTGTAAAGTTCTCGTCGCCAGTTATCCAAACAAACGGATGCGAGTCGGGCACAGTAAAACAAACTTTTGTCTGCGCCAGTGAAGACGAGAATACACAGCGTTGTACGATGTGGTGAAATGGCCGTTGCCGAGGAAAAATGAAATAAATTTCTACCCTGGGGTTTCATCGCGCAGCCAGTTGTCCTGATTGCTTGCTGTTTCGAGAGACAACCAAATGAGGTTTCTGTACATAGCATTTAATTACACGCAGGTTGAAAGTTATTCTCCAACTAACCCACCGAGCATGCTTTGCAACTGCTAAATATGTATGGGAACTGGAAATATGTCCTAATCACCTGCTCGCCCCTCTGTCCTTAACCTCGCTCTCTCTCTCTCTCCACCTCCTCCTCGACCTCTCTCTTTCCATCTCCAGCTTCTCGCTCTCTGATTACATTTCTTTCACCCCCTTTGCTGTCCATCTACTCCTCCCCGTCTGTCTTCTTGATCCTTATTTATTGTTATTGCAAATTCAGATTCCACAGTAATATTTTTATCACAAGCTGACAAGCCATAAATGAAACTTTTCTGTTTTCTGAGAAAACAGATTGCATGGCAGGAAGCAAAACAGCATATTGTCTTTTATATAATTTTTATTTAGCACACACACACACACACACACACACACATATATATATATATATATATATATATATATATATATATATATATAGAGAGAGAGAGAGAGAGAGAGAGAGAGAGAGAGAGAGAGAGAGAGAGACAGACAGAGAGAGAGGGAGAGAGAGAGACTGACTGCGAGAAAGGAAACGAGACTAAACATAAACATATCAGAGCAAAACACAGCATTTGATTTCTAGCATTCTATTGTAACAGATTTTTTGTTAATAATTTTCCCTTTTATGTACAATCCAGTATATATATTTATATATCATATTCAGAGTGTTAGAAAACGATACCGACACTTTTGAAGAGTGAGAATGGGTACCAGTGTCTGGACACGTCATCTAACGATGCTACAGTGTGTCAAAGCACCAGGCGCAGGTGCCTGCTGCTAGTTAACCACTTTGTATCCGGTCGGACTGTAGGCGGAATGTCTCGCGATGTCGTTTGTTATTTAGTGAACGCGAACGATTCCCACGATCACCAGTGGAGGGAATGGAGCTAGCGGCTGCGTAGACAACATTCATATCCTATGAATGCGGTGCTCTGTTGCGTCGGTGGTTCATGGTTTCGGACACTGGTTTCCGTCCGCAGTATATTTTTTTACCCTGAGCCCTCAAAATCTCTATTGTTTTTCGGTACACAGGAGAAAAGTGAACTGCGGACTGTCATCCACCGAAGCAAGACAGCATCACATTCATGGGAGACAACGCCTGTCTACGCAGCAGCTAGTTTCACTGAACAACAGACAACATCGCAAGACGTTCCGCCTACGGTTCAGGAGCGTACAAGGTCGCGTTTGCTGCCGAAGGGGTTGCGTAGCGGCGTGTCCCAGCGCCTGTAATTTCGACACTTTGTAGCTTCGTTGGACGACGTTACGGAAACGGGTTCCTGTCCTCAATTTGATCCTCATGACACTATCTATAACCACTCTAAGTTTTCTGTACCGTTTTATTGCATGCTGTATATTAAGCCAGTAGTTATACAGGGTGTCTCAAATCTTTTGGGTCAAATTGAAACAGGTGAGCCGGCCGGTGTGGCCGTGCGGTTCTAAGCGTGTCAGTTTGGAACCGCGTGATCGCTACGGTCGCAGGTTCAAATCGTGCCTCGGGCATGGATGTGTGTGATGTCCTTAGGTTAGTTAGGTTTAAGTAGTTCTAAGTTCTAGGGGACTGATGACCTCAGTAGTTAAGTCCCATAGTGCTCAGAGCCATTTGAATCATTTTTTTTGAAACAGGTGATAGTGGGCCCACAATCGATTATATTGAGATAAGTTACGAATGATCGGAAATGCATTTTCAATTGTGTTGTGGACATATACAGCGTAGACCGCATATGAACAACGTAGCTCATAGTAACTGTGTAAAGCGATGGTCACCAGTGCTTGTATTGCAACAGCACATGCAGTTCTGTCGCACTCTCGCAAAAATCCCGAGAATATGTTGCACACTGATACAGGCATCGGATCATAAACAGCGTACACCCCTGACCCGTGTATCACACTGGCACAGTAATCTGTGCAGCACACACACCGCTACCCCTAATGTCAGTTTTTCATTGCATCAGAGAGCTTGTGATGTGCCCATGGTGGGGTTTGTTACTGTGTACAATGAAAGACGCGTAGTCAAAGATGGAACGTTACTCGTCATGAGAGTTGGCAGACATGCATTTGACTTGCTGTGCGGCAGGAAGTAGTGCTCGTAAGGCAGATAACGCTTTCTCAGCAGGCGTCATCCTAACTGGGAAAAGTATATCTCCGTAGATACCAACTTACGAGAGACGGGATTGTTCACGTCACAGAAAGCCCATCGAGGTTTCCGCCAAAGACACGTCCGGGTATAAGACTTTAATGTGAAGGTCTGGGATCGCGTGCCCGACCACCCAGCAATAAGCACCTGTCAACCTGCCCGTGAAACGCACACCTTGAAGAATACAATGTGGAGAGAACTAGCCAATAACGTATTACACACCTACAATGTAGAACGTGTGCAAACACTGGGAAAAACTGATTTTGAGCCGCGCGTTGACTTCTGTCGATGGATTATCCGCCACAGTGGTGTAGTGCCAAACTTCGTACTGTTTCTGTTGTTCATGGGCGAGGCCTCGTTCACCCATGATGGCGTTTTCAAAAGCCGCAACAGTCATGTCTGGAGTGAGGAAAAATGCCACGCCACCCAAATTGGTGGCCATCAGCAACGATTCTGTCAACAAATGGGCGGATATTGTGTAATAGGACCTTGTGTACTGCCTCCCCATTTGAATGATCCACGGTACCTGGTGATCCTGCGAGATGTGCTACCACAGTTCTTGGAGGGTGTACCCATTGTGGTCGGCGAAAGGATCTGCTTTCAACATATCGGAGCACCAGCCCACTTAGACGTAAATATCCGCTACCATTTGAGGAACACATAACCTTATTTTTGGATTGGATTGGGAGGTCCTGTCTCATGGCCAAGGATGTTCGCCAAATCTCACACCTCTAGCCTTTTTCCTTTGCGGTTACACCAAGACGTTGGTGAGTGAAAACCCCGTAAGTACAGATGAAGACCTGCTTACTAGGATCAAAGCTGTCTGTCTCGTGGCACAATAGACGCCAGTCATCTTTGAGAGGGTCCGGCAGAATTTCATGCACCATTGCCATGTCTGCATTGAGACTGGCGATCGTCACTTTGAACAATGAGCTACGTTGTGTATGTCCACAACACAATAATCAAGGGTTTCCGTTCATTGGTTTCCTATTTCAAAATAATCGGTTGTGGACCCACTGTCAGTTCGATTAGTTTGACCCAAAAAGTTTAGACAAGCCTTATATAAACACGCACGTATTCGAATGCAGCGTAGTGTCAAAATTTGGGAGTAAATGGTGCAGTAAATCAGGAGATTTAAGATTTGGAACAAATGAACATTTTCTTTTTTATTAATGTGGAATCATGTACATGTGCTTAGGGATTCAGAAAAGAAGTTACACATGCTGTCCCACGCTCGACCATTGCTCAATAGGAATAACGCACTCTCAGAAAAGAGTACATGTTCCAGGTTTTCTGCAGACACAGTCTATTACAGTATTGATGACACGTGCGTCACAGGATGCGAGTGATGTGCCTGTCAACTGAGAACGTATTCTGAAGTTGTAGTACGCGTGACGGTTCGATCCTTGTGGGCAAAAGGTGTAATGTCACCGTGAAATTCTTGTGGTATTTGACCAAATTCAGCGTCTTCTCCAGCCGTAGTGAAATGGAGCCAACTGTTTAAGCAAACCCAACGGACGTAGATGATGCTGATCGGTAATTCCAGAACGGCAGAAACGCCATAGGGCGGGGAACGAGAGGAAAGATTCCCCAACGATGAAGTCGTTCACATGGTGGTTCTCGAATTGGCCCGTAACCAAGGAATGAATTTCTATAGTCGAGTAATTGAACCATGAACCATTGACAGAACGTTCCAAATGTGACTACACGTCACACATCCGTGTCACTTTGAGGAGTAGGACAAGAATAAATACGTCATTTGGCCTACCATAATAACTTGTAACTTACTTTTTAGCATTTACTTCTTAATAACACGAAAAAAATTGTTCAAAGGAATCTGAGTTATCACTGGAGGCATTTACATTGCCTGATCTGCATACAAGAAAATTTGTATAGAAATTGCTTTAGCTTTAAAATCCAGCAAAACTTCTAATACCTGAAGGATTATGCGGCATATGAGCTACAACTTTCAGTTGCAGCTTCCATCAGCATGTCTTTAAATCCTCTATATTGTAAGAAATGATTATGACTGAAATACTAAAGATAAACAGAGTTTTTTCTGTGTTATTGTCGTAGTAAAAATATTAGCAGGATATAAAAAACTCTCATACTTAAGCAATTTTTATCAAGTACTTCGATAACCCTCGACGGTATGATACATATGCATCTGACTGTCTTGCATCAAATAATCAGTAAAAACCGATCTTTGTCTGGATACTATGTCATTTACATCAGATTTCTGATCTTTAATTGTTAGAAATAACTTTCTCTACGCCACTGAGTTTTAGCAAACCATACTGCTTCAGGTTACTTTTCCGTCAGTAAATACAGTACAACTGATGAACTTCCAAACCATAATGACAGACAATAATTCATACATATTAAATCTCCTGAGCTAACACAGAACTGGGAAAAATATTCCATGTGTAGTTAACTAGCCATAGTACGTAATACAGGACACTTAGATACTAAAAGTTCACCAGCTGCAACCAACAGCTTTTAAATACGAAATTTTTGTATGCTCCTTGTCCATAATCCCTTCCTCTTAGCCCTGGAAAGACTCTATTGTTTCGCTGTCGCGCTAGAACACTCAGTACGAACTGTCTGATTGTTATTAACTCTACGAAGTAATGTGTTGTGTGGTGATACTTTGTTTTACATTCGAAGAATGTTTATAGGTTTAATTTCTTCGATACCAGTCATCACTGATAACTGCATTTTGAAATTTCAGCTCGCCCCTTTTGGAGCTCCCTTCGTGTTGTTTTGGTGCTGAAGAGGATCGCGAGTGCGATACACATTTCGGCAGTGATTTGCGCAGCTGTCGTCCTATTACATTCAACCTTTGCCAATGACCGACCGCCACCATCACTCAACACACACTTTCGTCCTTGTTGTGACTAGGCAGATGATGTGTATTAAGCATAAGCCATCGATACGATTGCTCGTGAAACTCCAAACGCTTTGACTGCTTTGGATATGGGAGGAAACACTGCACAAGCACCAAGAACCTGGCCACGTCCGAGCTCACTTAGCTCTGACGTAACACACTCACTTCTACAATGAATACTGTCCTGACCAAGGCTGACACTTGCAAACGCACTGAGGATATCGCACTGGTGCTCTTTGTGGTCAAATACAGTACAAAAGTGTAACACGTGATATTGGTTAGAACTTCGTTTATGCTCGTGTATGCATTTCTCGCGGTGATCTCATATTTCTGTCCTACACTTCTAATTAATAAAGTTATATCAAACATCTCCGTATAATTAGTGATATATAGTATCACATTGTGTGCTGCATTTAAACAAAAGGGAGGATCACTGAATTTTGAATGTCATCTTAAACCTAACGAATAAAGTCAAGTGTCATTTATTTATGAAGTCTTTTAGCAATGTATTAAAAGATGTAGTAGGACAGTTTCAAAATTATTTTTTAATGTGATCACACAATCCAGCGGTAATTTGTTCTACCATAGCGGAGTGGTGTACCAGCTGCGTCATTCTACTCGCCTCAGCACCTTTAAAATTTTCCCATCAGTTATGGAAGGCGAACAAAGATAGTTCAAATGGCTCTAAGCACTATGGGACTTACATCTGAAGTTATCAGTCCCATAGACTTAGAACTACTTAAACCTAACTAACCTAAGGACGTCACACACATCCATGCTCAAGGCAGGATTCGAACCTGCGACCGTAGCAGCAGCGCGGTTCAAGACTGAAGCGCCTAGAACCGCTCGGTCACAAAGGTCGGCGCAGGTGAACATGTTCTCGTTCTTTTTAACATGCAGCTCATCTCTTACTCCCACAATCTCCCTTAACTGTAACTCCCTCACGCCCACAACTCCATCGCTGTAAGTCGCTCATACCTATCCCATAAGTTCATTCTCCCTGTCATTTAATCCAATTCATTGTCATTACCTCTCTCTGTCACTGTCTCCTGTCTCAAAGGCTCAGTCACCGTCGCTCTGTCCTATTAACACAGTCTCCGATCTCTGTCACTCTCTCGCTCTTGCTCTCTTTTACCGCTACTTTTTCCTTCATTCCTTTCCATTGTAACAGACTGTACACACTGTCACTATCCCTCTCTTCATCGTTGTCATGGTCATAGGCTCTGTCTTTCATTATTACTGCCTCTCATCAGCTTCCACTTTCTACTTCTCTGTATTCCTTTCCCAACTGCACTGTCTGCTTCGTCCTTTCCCTATAGCTGTTCTATCACTGTGTCCTTCTCTTTCTATCACACTCTCATTGTCGCCATCATATATGACCATCGCTGGCTGCTGTCTTTATTACTTTTCCATCTTTTCCCCACTGCTTCTATTTCCTTCTCTCACAGCGTAATAAAGCACGAATTTGTTCCCATGCCGAAATTTTTGGGAATTTTTTTAAAGGTTTTGAGGAATGTAGGAGCCATTTTTGAGATAGAGCCTTTTAAACAGTAGCAGATTCGTCTTTTATCTGCTCCGATAGGAGCACTTTTCCGCTGGTTCCAGTGTTCTCCCTGCTACCCGCGGGACATGTCACTTATATGAAACGGACTTTATATGTCAGCAAAATTTTGTTAGTTTACTCACGTAAAATTGAAATCACGCAATACTAATTTTACATCCCAGACTTGATTTTACGTGGACAAGAATTTTGCATGTGCTTCATTGGTAGAACACTGGGCTTCCAGAATCCTTCTGAAGATAATGGAGACACTTTACACCATATTTCTTCGTGACACATTACTTTATACACTATGGTTACGAGTTATACCGGATTTATGTGCGTATTTTACATGTACAAGTAGGGTAAATTTTAACCGCCTTATCTCGGAAACGGTTAAAGATATCAAGAAAGTTTTCAAAGCTTTACGAGACAGGGTCTTCGGAGCACAGCGTAAAAATTTCAGCGATTTGCTGTGAGTAGCCGTCTTGGAATCCGCGAATGGGAACTAGTACTGGAAAACCATATTTTGCGGTGTTTCTCGATAACGGATAAGGATTTTTGAAAACGGGAAGATATCGCTTCTAGACAAATTCCTTTAGAACAAATCTCAAAATATGAGCAATTTTCTGCTGTTAGTGATCCAAATATCCACCGATTTCTGTGAGAAAATGGTGAAAAACGCTTTTTTCGAGTTTTCTCGGGAACCACCTACGAATTAAATCATGTCTCAATAAGCCTCTAATGGCGCATTACAGACCACATCAAATACAAAAAGATTTAACCGATTTGCTCCATTAACTTAACTTGGGGGAAATGTATAATATTGAAGAAAAATACTATAGAATAGTTATCGTAAGATTACCCTTTAATGGGTATGCAAATGGTCCCTAGCCCAAGGGATACTCAAACAATAGACACTACCCTTCTGTCACCAATAGACCCAGAAGTATGAGGCCCGGAAAAATCGCGTTTTTATGCACGCATTTGGGAATGTATTGGTTGAGCATGCTGTCACATGTGCACTGGTTAGAGTGATGCGTTTGTGTCAGTCTCGATATGTTCACATAGCGTGTGGTCAAGACAACGAAAATCATATTTTAGTTTAGTTTACACCATAAGTCGTTCTTATTATTTGATCAATAATACTTGCAAAATGTGAAAGTCGGGACGTGTGTGAAAGATGTCACTACCGACCGTTATGTTTAAAATAATGATGACAATGCTGTTGTCGTTTGTTCAGTTATGTTGGGTAAAAGGCTGCACTGTTTTTCTTACACGTCGCAGCAGCTACAAGGGCTGAAAGAAAACGAAATGAGTGCCTTGCCCAGCAAATTGCAGCCCCTTGCAAACAGGAGCGTGTTAAAGCTCATCTCCACAGCGAGCGCGTCAGGAGACGGGAAATGTAAAGCTCCGGGATAATGAGAGCATCAGAGAAGAGCGAGAGAGAGAGAGAGAGAGAGAGAGAGAGCGTGAGAGAAAGAGAGGACGAAAGGGAGCGCGTTATAATGCAGCAGAACCGTCAGTCACGCGTGCGCGCGCAGCTCCCGGCTAGCCGTGGGCTTGTTTCATTCTAATTCCGGGCAAGTGAAAGCCCTTGAACCGGACGTAATAACCACTTGCCATTAACTGAACACTCGCCGCAGAAAACTCAACGAGATCAAAGCTCTGAGGGCAGCGTCAATAAACTGCGCTGTCCCATTGTTCCCTCGGCGGTCTGGCCGCTTTAAACAGAACAGAATCCAGCGAGCGGTCCAGCGAGATGGACGCCGCTTTGAAACTCGCCGACCGCACACGCAGTGCAGGGCGCAGCGGCACTATCACCAGGTGGCAGACAGGCGCAACGATCGGCACAGCAATTATCGACTGTTTGAAACGTAGAGATTTTATCCACTTTGAAAAGAATCTAGTCCGTGATATGTGAAAATTACTTACGAAGAATGCGTCTGTGATTCATTAAAAAAAATAAAACTTACTGATGGATCAAAACTGCCGGACTGGGACACAAACCCAGGACCTTACATGGTTTGGATGATGATTATAATAACTCAGCTATCTACGTATTTTATTCCTCACTAAATACCAGCAACGCTTCCCAGATCACCGATCGTCAGACAATCTGGTCCTCGTCCCAGTCACGAGATACGAGTTATGTTGCTGTCTGGGCAGCCTAAGCAGGCTTAGTGCTTCCTAACATTCGTAAAGCCTTCAACACGTTGCCTCTTCGCCCCATTGCCAACAGAACAGGCGTGTACTGTTCGCTATTTAAGTAATGCTTCGTTACGTATCGCTAGGCATGTGACTGGAATGAAATACGCTGTTGCATTTTTCCGGCGATCGAGGTGTAGTTTTCTCCAAATTTACCTAAATCACTGACGGTAAGCGCCTAATGAGGACACAGGCAATTTCCTTTCCCATCCTCCTCGTAATCCGTTTTTGTACTCCGTCTCTGATTATCCTGTTGACAACGGGACAAACTCTAATCCTTCTCCCTTCTGGAATGACTGTATCACTAACGACGATTTGCAGTAGGGTTTTAGAACATATACTGTATTCGAACATTATGAAGAACCTCGAAGAAAACGATTTATTTACATATAGTTAGCACGGATTCTTGTAAAACCCAACTAGCTCTTTATACTCATGAAGTAATAAGTGCTATCGACAGGGGATTTCAAATTGATTCCATATTTTTAGAATTCCAGAAGGCTTTGGATACCGTTCCTCACAAGCATCTTCTATCAAACTGCGTGCCTACGGAGTATCGCCTAAGTTATGCGACTGGATTCGTGATATCCTGGCAGAAAGGACACAGTTCGTAGCAATAGACGGAATGTCATCGAGTAAAACAGAAGTAATATCTGGCGTTCCCCAAGGAAGAGTTATAGGCCCTCTATTGTCCCTGATCTACATTAATGACATAGGAGACAATCTGAGTAGCCGTATTAGATTGTTTTCAAATGATGCTGTCATTTACCGTCGTGTAAAGTCCTCAGACGATCAAACCGACTTGCAAAATTATTTAGATAAGATATCTGTATGCTGCGAAAAGTGGCAATTGCCCCTGAATAAAGAAAAGTACGGAGTCATTCACATGAGTACCAAAAGAAATCAGCTAAATTTCGATTACGCAATGTTGTTGTTGTTGTGGTCTTCAGTCCTAAGACTGGTTTGATGCAGCTTCTTCCATTCTAATATATCCTGTGCAAGCATCTTCATCTCCCAGCACCTACTGCAGCCTACATCCTTCTGAATGTGCTTAGTGTATTCATCTCTTGGTCTCCCTCTACGATTTTTACCTTCCCCGCCGCCCTCCAATACTAAATTGCTGATCCCTCGACGTCTCAGAACATGTCCTACAACCGATCCCTTCTTCTAGTCAAGTTGTGCCACAAGCTCCTCTTCTTCCCTATTATATTCAATACCTCCTCATTAGTTATGTGCTCTATCCATCTAATCTTCAGCATTCTTCTGTAGCACCGCATTTCGAAAGCTTCTATTCTGTTCTTGTCTAAACTATTTATCGTCCACATTTCACTTCCTGACATTTAAATCTTTACTCGATGTTAACAAATTTTTCTTCTTCAGAAACGCTTTCCTTGCCATTGCCAGTCTACATTTTATATCCTCTCTACTTCAACCATCATCAGTTATTTTGCTTCCCAAATAGCAAAACTCCTTTACTACTTTAAGTGTCTCATTTCCTAATCTAATTCCCTCAGCATCACCCGACTTAATTCGAGTACATTCCATTTTCCTCGTTTTGCTTTCGTTGATGTTCATCTTATACCCTGCTTTCAAGACACTGTCCATTCCGTTCAACTGCTCTTCCAAGTCCTTTGCTGTCTCTGACAGAATTACAATGTCATCGGCGAACCTCGAAGTTTTTATTTTGTCTCCATGGATTTTAATAGCTACTCCGAACTTTTCGTTTGTTTCCTTTATTGCTTGCTCAATATACAGATTGAATAGCATCGGGGAAAGGCTACAACCCTGTCTCACTCCCTTCCCAACCACTGCTTCTCTTTCATACCCGCGACGCTTATAACTGCCAGCTGCTTTCTGTACAAATTGTAAATAGCCTTTCGCTCCCTGTATTTTACCCCTGCCACCTTCAGAATTTGAAAGAGAGTATTCCAATCAACATTGTCAAAATCTTTCTCTAAGTCCATAAATGCTAGAAACCTAGGTTTGCCTTTCCTTAATCTTTCTTCTAAGATAAGTCGTAGGGTCAGTATTGCCTCACGTGTTCCAACATTTCTACGGAATCCAAACTGATCTTCCCCGAGGTCAGCTTCTATCAGTTTTTCCATTCGTCTGTAAAGAATTAGCGTTAGTATTTTCAGCTGTGATTTATTAAACTGATAGTTCGGTAATTTTCACATTTCTCAACACCTGCTTTCTTTGGGTTTGGAATTATTATATTCTTCTTGAAGTCTGAGGGTATTTCGCCTGTCTCATACATCTTGCTCACCAGATGGTAGAGTTTTTTCGGGACTGGCTCTCCCAAGGCTGTCAGTAGTTCTAATGGAATGTTGTCTACTCCGGGGGCCTTGTTTCAGCTTAGGTCTTTCAGTGCTGTGTCAAACTCTCCACGCAGTATCATATCTCCCATTCATTCTCATCTATGTCCTCTTCCATTCCCATAATATTGTCCTCAAGTACATCGCCCTTGTATAGACTCTCTATATACTCCTTCCATCTTTGTGCCTTCCCTTCTTTGCTTAGAACTGGGTTTCCATCAAAGCTCTTGATGTTCATGCAAGTGGTTCTCCTTTGTCCAAAGGTTTCTTTAATTTTCCTGTAGGCAGTATCTATCTTACTATTTTACCTCCGGAATATTTTACCCAAGAGGACGCCATCATCATTTAATCATACAGTAAAGCTGCATGCCCTCGGGAAAAATTACGCGATAAGTCACACAAATCTGAGGGCTGTAAATTCAACTAAATACTTAGGGATTACAATTGCAAATAACCTAAATTGGAGCGATCACATAGATAATATTGTGGAGAGCAAACCAAAGACCACTTAGAAGGTGCAACGGGTCTACCAAAGACTGCTTACACTACGCTTGTCCGCCCTATTCTGGAGTATCGCTGTGCGGTGTGGGATCCGCATCAGGTGGGACAGACGGATGACATCGAAAAAGTACAAAGAAGGGCAGCTCGTTTTCTATTATCGCGAAATAGTGGAGATAGTGTCACAGATATGATGCGTGATTTGGAGTGGCAATCATTAAAACAGAGGCGTTTTTCGTTGCGACGGGATCTTCCCATGAAATTTCAATCACCAGTTTTCTCCTTCGATTGCGAAAACATTCTATTGGCACCCACCTACATATGGAGAAATGATCATCACAATGAAATAAGAGAAATCAGGCTCGCACGGAAAAAATTAAGTGCTCGTTCGAGAGTGGAACGGTAGAGAGACAGCAAGAAGTTGGTTCATTGAACTCTCTGTCAGGCACTTTATTGTGAATAGCAGAGTAATCACGCAGATGTAGATGTAGAGCACTGTGTGTGTACACTTACTTGAACATCTTCGCGCTGGCTGTAACGTTGAGATTCACATTATCCATACATCTTATAAAAACAGGGCTGCGTTTATGAATTCAGGTAACAAAAGTCATGTGATACCCCCTAATATCATGACGGACCTTGTTTTGCACGGAGTAGTGCAACAACTCGACGTGGTATAATGATGCCGCTGAAGTCCCCTGCAGCAATACTGACCCGTGTTGTCTCTGTAGCCGTTTGTAAATGCGAATGAGTTGTCGGTGCAGACTTTTGTGCACGAACTTTCCTCTCGATAATGTCGCATAAATATTCGATGGCATTCATGTCGACCGATCTGGGTCGCCAAATCATCTTCTCCAATTGTCTCGAAATATCTTCAAAACAGTCACCAACAATTGTGGACCGTTGACATGGCGCATTGTCATCCATAAATATTCCATCGTTGTTTGGTAGCATGAAGGCCATGAATAACCTTTTCCAGTCAATCACCGTTTCTGTTGCACCAGAGGGCACTGCCAGTTCCTTGTAAACACAGCCCACTCTGTCACGGAGCCGCTACCAGCTCGCACAGTGCCTCGTTGACAACTTCGGTTCATGCCATCGTGGCGTCTGCATCACACTTTAACAGTACCATCAGCTCTTACCGTAGGAGATCGGGAGTCACGTGACCAGGCTACGGTTTTTTAGTCCTCTAGGGTCCAATCGAGATGGTCGCGAGTTCAGGAGAGGCGCTGCAGGTGATCTGCTGTTGGTGGCCAAATTTCGACGCACTTTTCTAACGGACACATTCTTCGTACGTCAGACATTGATCTCTGCAATTATTTCACGCAGTCTTGCTTGTCTGTCAGCACTGAAAACTCTATGCAGACACCGCTGCTCTCGGTCGTTAAGTGAAGACCGTCGCCCACTACATTTTCCGTGGTGAGGCGACACGTCTGAAATGTGGTATTCGGAGCGCATTGTTGACACTGTGGATCTCGGAATACCGAATTCCCTAATGATTTCCGAAATGGAATGTCCCATCTAGCTTTAACCACCCATCTGCAATCGAGGTCCGTTAATTCGCGTCGTGCGACTGTAGTTACGTCGGGAACCTCTTCACAGCAGTCACCTAAGTACAAATGACAGCACCGCCGATGCACTGTGTTTTTATAACCTGCGTACGCGATACTGTCGCTATCTGTATATGTGCATATCGCTATCCCATGACTTTTGTCACCACAGTATATGTGTGTATGTACGTATGTTCCTTTTCTCCTTCTAAATCAATGAACCGATTTCGATAAAAACTTGGTATACATATCACTTACTGTCAAAGATAATCGCTTACTACATTTTCGCCTTCCATGCAGTAAAACTGCCGCATTAGGCACGACGTTTTAATTTATTACTCCTTTACCACTAACATTATTGACGGCACGTTATGTAAACAGCATTAACCTCTACCACTGAACGTAACTGTAAAATTGTATCATTGTACGGATCTGTGGTTTCTAGGGGAAACCTCGGAATAATGAGCTGTTCTTAAATAAACCTGAATTAGCTGATGCTGCTGTGGACCGACCACGCTGTTCTCATAGGTGAGTGTTAACCACAGGAAGGCCGGTGTTTCTTAGCTTCTTTTGAGACATTCTGAAATTGTTGGTAGGATGCAAAATGTGGCTTTTATGCAATGTTTCGTGTGATTTTTTATTATATGTTACGCTGCTGTAACTCTACGAGCAAGCAGGAACGGGAGGGCACCTTCTCCAGAACTAACAGTTGAGGAGGATGTGTGGGAAAGGTAAGATAATATGCCGCACTGTGCTGAAGCGTCGACAGAGAGTTGGAAGTCATTTGTTACATTTGGCGTCAATACGAACAAACGTTAGTATTAATATCTAATAGAGAAGTGTTTACACACTGCTCTTAAAGTACTGAATACCTATGCCACACTTACACAAAGGGTGGTCGGGAAGAGTCTGAAAAACTTGGAAGGTTATGGCACAGCAGGTTATGCTGAGAAATAAGTTTTAAGAAAATAATTCGATACGTTGTGCCATTTTCGAGTTAATTAGATTATAAGTTAGCCCATTATGCTTACTACCACCCCACTCCTCCCCTCTTTTTTTTTTTTTTTTTTTTTTTTGAAGTCAGCATTTATACGTCTCATCCTCGTAAAGTGAATACAGAAATATGTTTTTGCACTGTCTTCTAATTCTCTATATTTCAGAAACCTCAGAATTCCACTAAAATTGGAGACTTTTATGTACAAGTTTATCAAAAACCTACGACGAGGACAGAAGGCAGCCCTCTCCATCCATCTACATAAATTTCCTGCGTTTCCTGTCCAATCTAACCCAAGTCGGAGACTCCACTGCCGGAAAGTCCAAACCTTAACCAGCATTCCAGTCGACCTCACAAGAGATGTGTTTCTCATCGTGGAACATAGAAGTAGTTTCATAGGAGACGTGGTTCGTGCACACTTCGAAACAGGCTGGTGCATCACACGGAACGTGCTCAGCATCATGATTCGCGGCTACAGACTTCTCCATCGGCGGTTGTCGGTTGTATCTTTGTCGCAAAGCATGCGGTCTGTTTTTGAAAATGGACACACACAAAATAGCTACTCTGTCTGTATTAAACAGGTAGTTCTCCGTTGTCCATATGTTAGACATGTAGTTTTGCCTTTATTTTACATATATACAAAAAAATTAAAACTCATGAACATGACACGAGGCAAAAAGTAAGGTACCATGTCTGGTCAAAATGGTTCAAATGGCTGTGGTCATCAGTCCCCTAGAACTTAGAACTACTTAAACCTACCCAACCTCATCCATGCCCGAGGCAGGATTCGAACCTGCGGCCATAGCAGTCGCGCGGTTCCGGACTGAGCGCCTAGAACCGCTAGACCATCGCGGCCAGCATGTGTGGTCAGTAACGGCATCAGTTTTAAATTTTCCACTAGAAATAGAGCGATACAAATTTATAACAGTTACCAAAGAAAGGGTCTCTTTTATACGCATAACATCGAACACTACAGAACATTCTTCTATTAAATTAATAACAAAGACCCAAAAAATTTAAAAACGCATAGGTGAGTAAAAGAAATATTTGGAGGTAGCCGAGACGCGGATCACCTTTATTTGAGTTCCACAACTCCGCACCTCTTTCGATCAACTGGTGTTGCGTATGTCTTTGTCGTTACGGTATCCTGAAAGTTTTAACCACCGATACGCCATTAACTATTCCATTATTACAAATTGTTTGAAAATAAATCTTCGAAGCGTCGTTGCCTTGAAATGGCATACTTTCATAATTCGCAAGTTATAAAACGAAAACGACCAAATATGAAAACCCATTAACCGTCAATATGATATTTCTTCTAACTCTACTGCAACAAATAGCATAAGAAACGACGCGTTTTGGAGACAGCCTAAACATTCGGGTTCTTTGGAACAGCGTGTATTCATAACATAAATGCTACGTAATACAGACTTCACCTGCCAATGTTGTAATCCAGTGTGGCGACTCCCAAGTTCTACTTCTGACGTAGAACACAGTCTAGCATCTCACTGCCCGAATCAAAAATTTGATTTGTTTTACAAGGTGTGGCTATAAAATTTAGATACTATTGTTGTAATACACTTTATTTCACAAATATACATTTGCACTTATTGTCACCCCCAAATATACTCCCCTCCTCTATCCCTACAAGGCTCCAAGCGAATTTTCCATTGATAGCATCAGTGCTGTAAGTCTTCATCTGTGAGCTCCTTGGTGACGTGTGTCGCTTTTTCTTTCACAGCTTAAGTGGCCGGAAATCTTATTCTGTTCAGTGCAGATTTGACCTTGGGGAATAAATAATAGGGAATTTGTGCTATGTCAGCCGAATAATGAGCGTGATGTAACACTGGAATCCTGTACGTCGCTAGAAGCCTCTTAACGGATAGTGAGGTATGAGCCGGTGTGTTGTCTTCATGCAGATACCGTAACTTGCTCTCCCATAATACGCGTTCTTTTATTCTTATTTTCGCACGGAGTTGAGCAAGAACCTCAATTTAGTAATTTTGATTAATCGTGTCACCTCCAGGAACCCAGTAAAGATACATAGTTCCATGAACATCTAAAGATCATCGCTTTGAATCTTGATTTGCTCATTCGAGCTTTTTTCTTCTCGGTGAAATTCTGCTCTTCCACTACATGGATTTGTGCTTGCTTTCTGAGTTACAAGTGAAATCATATATTCTTCTCATGTCACCACTCCTTACAAGAAATTAGGAACATTTTTAAAGGTATCCAAAGTGTCAATACAAACAGTTTAAGAGCTTCTTTTTGTTAGATAGTGAGATTTTTCGACGTCAGTTCAGCACACACATTTCCCACGTTATTAAAATTTATCTTACGCATTGTTTATCAGTTACTACAGCTCTGACCGATCGTCATAACACCATATTACCTACTTTCTCGATATTTTCATCCATTTTTTGTATTGAAGGCCGCCCTGGGTGTGAGTTATCTTCAACGTCTTCTCGGCCATCCTGGAAACGCTTGAGCCACTCGAAAACTCACGTGAATGAATAAACAGTCTTTTCCGTACGCTTATTTTACTATAAGATAGGTTTCATTAGTAGATTTTCTATGTTTCATGCGGTACTTCATTACAATTCGTTGCTGTCTCATAAGGCTCATCATCTTTCATGAAAAACAAAATAACAGGTCTTACACAAATGAAGACCACGGCCAGTTTGATTTGTCTACAAGCACCAGATGTACAGCATTCGACTGAGAAACCTTCACGCTTTGCAGATATTGGACGTTTATCTTTGGCGCAATATAAACGTATGATTCCGTGGCTATTGTCACAGTCAATAAATTTTTTCTGGGTTTGTAACCGCATTGTCAATATGTAAAAAATACCGACGTTTCGGTTACTGTTCTAAGTGACCTTCTTCAGGATGTTTTTGCTGACTGCTGAATGAGAAAACTTTGTTTCTTATATATCTGCACACATGGCTGTTATCTAATTATGATAGAGCGTTAAGGCTGAAGGGGAGAGATGTTAGAAGTTCTTTATTGGTGTTTTTCATTATTTATTTCCATTGGTGGAAACCCGACGTTTTGATTAGTGTTTGCATTATTGCAACACCACGTCAGAACTGCTGCCTGGTTTCCCATTCGTCGACTTCCACCAGCCACTAGCAGTAATGCAAACAATAATCAAAACTTTAGGTCTCCACCAATGAAAAGGACTAATAAACACACTAGTAAAGAACTTCCATTATCCCTCCCCTTCATCCTTAACAGCCTATCAGAATTGGATAACAGCAACGTCTGCAGTTTTACATATAGACAATGCGGTCACAAACCCAGAGAAATTTTATTGACTGTGAAATACCACGTGTTGACGTCACGGAACATGAAAAGCTTCTCGTCCACGAGCGCTTCCGCGTTCCGTGTGAGGACCAATTATTCTTAGCCAATCACCAGTTCTGAGCTTTAATACGCCACTGACTGAGAGATGAGCGCCGTGCTCCCAGTCGCAGCCACCCTTCGCTACTGATATGCGGCGATCTCAGCAGCATTAGCTGCTTACGCTTCCAGTTTCTCATGTGTTCGTTCAGCAACACGTCATCGCTGTCATCATGAACAGGAGGGACGCTACGCAACTAGGTTGTCGCCTGATTTACGAACAATGAGTGACTGAGAAGTGGGAGATTCAGAGACTCAACTCTTGCGCACCAAAAATTGTTGCCACATGTTAAAACCACGCACAAGGCTAGGGTAGAATAAACTCTTGTGCGACGCAGTGTGCGCTCTGTATGAAGCCACGGTCTCAGCAATCGCGGGTGGTTATAGCCCGGTGGCTGCAGACACGAGAGGCTGGTGTCTACCCGGTAACGCCAGTAAGCACTCACCTGGCTCTGCGCAGTCTTTTACGGCCGTGTGCGACGCGCCATTTTACGACTAAATTCCACTTTGCTTTTACGGTGCCGATGTACAAATGCTGTGCCAGCAGCAGCTGTTTGCGTGAGGAGGGCGCACGGCCAGTAGCTCCCTCCGTTGCATACGGCGTGTTCTACGTAGCAGGTTCGCGAAGAAGCCAAGGTAGTCCTCTGTACATAGGTCAAAGTGAGAAACAGTGAAGTGAGAAACAGCTGTGAAATCTTTGACATTAGAAACAGCTGAACAGACACTATTATAGCCCGAGGGACTCATGTCCACAACGAATTTTCACTCTACAGTGTGTAAGTAGGCAGTTTATGTTTTCTTTATGTAAGTAGGCTGTTTATTTCTTATTGGCAACGTTACGTAGCGCTCTATATGAAAATCACTGGCTGTGCTGTGTGCAGTCTGTGGCTAGTTTGCATTGTTGTCTGCCATTGTAGTGTTGGGCAGCGGCAGCTGGATGTGAACAGCGCGTAGCGTTGCGCAGTTGGAGGTGAGCCGCGTTATCCCACTATGTGTTTGTGTACCCTTGTGTAGTTGTTTTCTTCCTGTCTCTGTGTAGTTTCATAGAATTTTTTCTTCTTCTAATACTAAGCTATATTCACTATGATGAGGAATACTGTTATCCTCAAATATAATTGGCATTAATAATATGTTATTTACCTTGTAAAGATGCTTAGACATTATTTATTCTGTTTTGTTTTAATGCTCATGTGTAAAGTTGATGTTTCAAAAGTTATTCTGATCTTTTATGTATGAACTTATGTTATAATTCCTGTGACACTGATGTATATGTTATTTCGATTCTTTTGTAAAGCTTGTACTACAAATGTTATCTGTATTGTTATGTTCTTTAATGATATATTTTGTACCTTTGTAATTGTATTCTCATGTTATAATATTGTAATTGACACCAGTTCATCAATTTAAGTAACTTGTAAGTTACATTTCACTGCACACGTTTCTGTTGGTCACAGTAATGCACAATATATGAGAAGTTGCGACTGGTAGTGTTTGCACGAGTGTTAATAATTCAGCAAGGGACTGGATAACAGCATTGCTGGTTCTAAGGACAATTCCAAAAACTTTGTGAGTGCACAAGTGGTGGTTTATGGACTTGCTATATTAACTGCAAGACTCTTCAATGGTGATTGTGCACCTGCACAGTCACAACAGATGGCTGCTGACCATCTCTACAAGGACTAAAGTGGGTCTGCACCTTTGCTGACTCATCAATACCATTATTTCTACAAGGACTGCAGTGGGTCTGCACCTCTGGTGGCCCACCAATACCACAATCTCTACCATGACTACTGTGGGGTCTACTCTGTGATGACCTACCTACCAATATTCTTCATAACTTCGACTGACTCTGCTGTGGGTTTGCTCTGTTGTGGCCCATTACCTGTCTGCATGTCAAGAGTCAGCACTGTCTTTCCATTGGAAGGACAACACTACTTCTTCAAGACTGCATGGAAATCCACTACTTCTGTGTGCAATTTCTAATGAGACTTTGTGAAAAACAAAAACTGTAATTACTATTATGATGAATGATCAGGACTGTCTTTATGGACTGTGAGAAAATTTTAGCTTTTGACCAACATTGTATTAATAAGTGTGTGCATTTGATATCTTTCTTACTGTAATTATGAAAAGAATTTTCAAATCTGTATTGGCCACTGCCCAAAAAAATTAGTAAAATTTTTTTGTGGGGAGCATGGGGGCTATGTAAGTAGGCTGTTTATGTTTTCTTTATGTAAGTAGGCTGTTTATGTTTTCTTATTGGCAACGTTACGTAGCGCTCTATATGAAAATCACTGGCTATGCTGTGTGCAGTCTGTGGCTAGTTTGGATTGTTGTCTGCCATTGTAGTGTTGGGCAGCGGCAGCTGGATGTGAACAGCGCGTAGCGTTGCGCAGTTGGAGGTGAGCCGCCAGCAGTGGTGGATGTGGGGAGAGAGATGGCGGAGTTTTGAAATTGAACTGCTATATATATTATGATTATTAAAGTAAATACAGTGTTTGTTCTCTATTAAAATCTTTCATTTGCTAACTATCCCTATCAGTAGTTAGTGACTTCCGTAGTTTGAATCTTTTATTTAGCTGGCAGTAGTGGCGCTCGCTGTATTGCAGTAGTTCGAGTAACGAAGATTTTTGGTGAGGTAAGTGATTTGTGAAACGTATAGGTTAATGTTAGTCAGGGCCATTCCTTTGTAGGGATTTCTGAAAGTCAGATTGCGTTGCGCTAAAAAATATTGTGTGTTAGTTTAAGCACAGTCTTGTATAATTTTTCAAAGGGGACGTTTCAAGTGGAGTACACGAAGTTTTGAAATATCCTGACAGATTAAAACTGTGTGGCGGACCAGGACTGGAAACTTGGACCTTTCCCTTTCGCTTGCAGCTACTCTACCGACTGAGCTATGCAATCATAGCTTAAGACCCCATACAGCTTTATTTCTGGCAGTAATTCTATTTTCCACGCTTCACCGTTCCTCCTGCATAAATTGCAGGACACCTTTATATTTTACCATCTTTCTTAAATTCCTATATTACGTCTTTATGCAGAAGGCGCGCAATAATCGATGGGTCGTCTGTACTGAATATTCAGCGTGTGGAAGTCAGTAGGGTTCTCCAGATATCTGCAGCGAACACACATGCCAAACAATCGTTGTGAATGTGATAGACAAAGAGTAGCAGGTGCCAGTCACATTATTTAAATGTAAGCTGTATTCAAAGCAGTAAACGGATTTCATACAGCCAGTACCTACTAATAAAGCACATCCTTTTGGTGATAATAATATATCAATTTTAAAACAAATTGTGATGTTTTTAAATAAGTGTAATCCTACCTTTTAGTATCACACGAAATTCTTAAAATGCTGGACAATGGCTAGTAGGAAAACAAAACAAGAAAAGTTTGGAACAGAACTTTCAGTCGTTTATTCAGTCATATCTAGTACTGAATGAGCGATTTGAAGCTGTTAATTTTCTTTGTTTCCTTACGTGAAACGTTGTTAGGGCAGTCACATGCCTCTTGAGTTCCAGGTCTCTCTGACATTAATAGTGAAAGTTGTTATCTAAAATCTGATCACCTTATATGTATAGCAATAAGTACAAATGAAGTAAATAAGTAAATTTGACTGTCTTGAAGTCATTATTTACTTTTGAAATCATATTAATTAGCTGAAGGAGAATTTTGGAGATAAACATCCATGAGATTTAAGAGGCCACAACAAGTCTGTAAATTTTACAACAGTGGATACAGTAACGCAGAACTGAGGTATTCGCCGAGTATAATTTTAATGAAACGATCTGTCGCCATCACACCTTACTGCGCCCCAAACCTGAGTCGTCAAATGGAATGTACTCTCATGTATATGGCAGTTACACGTTACATAGGACTTAAAGATTTCCATCACAATATTAAAAATGTATGTGCCATAAGCATATACGCTTTGGTTTCTAACTGAAATAAAAGTTGGTTACTTGCTAAAACTGATTAGTAATTAATAAAAAAGAGATATATATTCAATGATTGAAAACTTTTTAACAATATAAGAGAAGGAATAGTGCGAGTCTCATTAGTTCAGACTGTAACCGAGGGAGGTACCGCACTAGCTAGCATACAGGACGCGTTCGGGAGGACGAAGGTTCAAACCAGTTTCTGGTCATCAAGATTTACGTTTTCGGTTGTTTCCCTAGATCGCTTAAGGAAAATTCCGGGATGGTTCCTATGAAGGGGTAGGGCCGATTGTCTTCTCCATCCTTCCATAATCCCGAGTTTAAGCTCTACCTCGTTGTCGACAGGACGTTAAACACTAATCTCTTCCTTTCCCTCCTCCTCAGAATGCAATTTATTTATTTGCATATTTATTACATGCATCACTGGACGTCTGAGGATAATCTGTGTAAACACAGCACCTGTTACTGCATATAATAAGAGTTAAAGAGGTCGTCCATCACTGTACATGAGTATAGGGCGCACGAGCGAGAAATGCTTTATTGTTGAAGGGTCGAACAAGATGTATTCTTGCGATGGCATGTGATACATGGCAGGCATTAGCAGAGGATGTCACCACTTGATAGCCACCAGTGCAACAATAACGGCGGAACAGAGAAACTGTGCAGCTCGATTACCCTAGAGTGGCACACAGCACTTCGTATAAATTGGTCAGAAGATGCTCTTTATACAACCACGGGAATTCTAGAGTGTGCCTACCGTGACAACTCTACACAGTCACGCCGGCATTACTGAGTAATCTGATACGTAAGACTTTCTACTGACCACTTCTGAAATGACATTTTTGGCTCCAGTACATATTCGCTTTGCTAGACGAGTTAATCAAACGTGACCGACTGCTTGTCGCGGGTATCGTGAGGAATAGGTCGAAACACATGGTAGATGTCTGCCGTAGGGGAGCGAATTATAGTTCTACTAGAAAACTGCATCTGATTGCGTAAATTTTCCCTTTACCTAAGTGGAAACGTCCAATATGCAGCCAATTGGAGGATACGTGAAAACGGCTGAAGATCCGGAGATGTGTCTGGAAAATAAATTGTGGGCCGCAACCTACAATTTGTACCACAGGATGTTGTAGTGCGATATCTACGTTATTAAAGTGCAGAGTGACCACTTAAGCACTTACTAACTAAACAGATGCCTTTTGGTAACAAAAATATAGGAAACAAACTTATATGGCCAGAAATGGAACTAAATAATTCTTTAAAAATGCGATAATACGGTGAGGAGCACTGACAGCTATTGTGGGAACGAGGGTGCGTCCATACGGTAAAAGCCGTCAATACTTAAGTTAAATACTGACCACTCAGTTACAAGCTAGAGCACAATATGGCTCTGACTATCTAAGAAATAAGCATTGTAGCGCTGACCACAACAAAATGTTACTCTTCTTATCTAACTAACTTCCACTTGTGGTTATAAAATTCCTTCCAGGCTCGTCTCAGAGAGAGATATTACAACCCCAACTCGAAGATAAACTCTTCAGAGTACGCTAGCCAATCCACAAACCATACTACATAAATAATTATTACATACGGGAGAATAAGTATTGAAACATCTCACTCAGATGGAGGCTCAAAATTTGATAAGCATGTGAATAACTGAAACTATCACTTCATTAGATCACTATCTTAAGCAGCCCCCTCTTACATTCTGCAACCCGAAGACAACCGTTTTGATATAAAGTAACTAATAAGAGCGACTTTCTAGACAGTTATAAATCATGCGTCCCTTGGAAGCAGATCTGAAAACTGGAGGAATCTGGAGAGATTGAATAAGAGTCTCTAACCGTTCTTTCCACCAGCCTGTCGTCTTCTTAGCCAGCGCAGAAGACATCTCATCGGTCGTGGGATCTTCTTCGGCGGAGGCTGCTACAATGTTAAGTCGAACCTGTGATTGTGCTTTTTATGGGGTGCCACTTGCCCAGGTTATTCTCAATATCAACAGAGGGCAATGTCTGTAGTAGTGGCAATGGGTGGGTGACACTTCTCATTAATTTACCCTGTTTGGTTATTATTTAAACATTTACACATTTTACACTGTCTTTTACAACAATCGACATATTTTTCTTAAGTGTACGGTAACTTCCCTATCCAACTTCCGATATAGAGTACGACCTGTCCGGGTCTGAAGAACGCCCAGAACAGAGGGACTAGAGCAGACGAAGGCGTGCCAAAGCGGCCCGAAGGTGTCCGAAGCACTTCGGATGCAACATCGTTACTCTTATATTTCTCGAAACTGGTGAAATTTAATAAACAAAACCGACAGACTCGTAGGGTAACCAAGAGAGAGTGTCATACTAAAAAGCGGGCTAAACAGAATGTGTTGTTGTGGTCTTCAGTCCTGAGACTGGTTTGATGCAGCTCTCCATGCTACTCTATCCTGTGCAAGCTTCTTCATCTCCCAGTACCTACTGCAACCTACATCCTTCTGAATCTGCTTAGTGTATTCATCTCTTGGTCTCCCCCTATGATTTTTACCCTCCACGCTGCCCTCCAATACTAAATTGGTGATCCCTTGATGCCTCAGAACATGTCCTACCAACCGATCCCTTCTTCTGGTCAAGTTGTGCCACAAACTCCTCTTCTCCCCAATCCTATTCAATACTTCCTCATTAGTTATGTGATCTACCCATCTAATCTTCAGCATTCTTCTGTAGCACCACATTTCAAAAGCTTCTATTCTCTTCTTGTCCAAACTATTTACCGTCCATGTTTCACTTCCATACATGGCTACACTCCATACAAATACTTTCAGAAATGACTTCCTGACACTTAAATCTATACTCGATGTTAACAAACTTCTCTTAGAAGTATGTAAATAATTAATAAGAGAAGTTAGGCGTTTTGGCACCTAGCACTCGAATGTGTCGACCAATCAGAAGCAAGTTCAGTACAACTGGCAGCCTCTCCACAGGACTGGTACATACTACACCATCTGTCGCTTCTACCTCACTCCATTTTCCCACCATATGCTACGTCACGTGTTTGAAGCTGCATCAAAGCGAGCTTCTAGGAAAACAAAATACTGACAGCCGCAGCCAGGAACGTCACACAGTGCAAGAGATTTCTTAACCCTCTGAGTAGCAGGGGTTTCTGCCTGAAATCACCATATACATACATACGCCAGTACCTTTTATATGAAACCACCGATGCTATTGTAGGACAGAGACATCTAGTGGTAGGTTAGGGTACTTCTATGACTGTAAAGCGTTGTAAGGCTAACTCACAGGGTTGAACGCTACAATCGCCTCGAAGATTGTGCAATGTGATTGTCGGAGGTTGTAATTTTTCTTATAGTGATCATATCGACGAGGCCACTGTCAGTAAAAGCAAGTATATCTAGTGTTATTGTATCATAAATTTGAGTTTGTACTAGTGCTGCTATGAGTGGTCTCTAAATGAAACCACTGGAGCAGTATGTACTTTTGACATAAATTTAATAATTTTAGACCCATTTTTGCTTGTTATTTAGGACTATAATTAGGTTTACACGTTATGAGTTCGTGGAAGATTCAAAATGTGGGAGTGTGTCTAGAAAAAATGCGACATTGCTTTCAGACATATCTCATGAAACGATGAGTGGTTGAAAACTGGATGTCCTAGTTGTCTCAAACTAAAAAATTGGTTCAAATGGCTCTGAGAACCATGGGACTTACCTTCTGAGGTCATTAGACACCTAGAACTTAGAACTACTTAAACCTAACTAACCTAAGGACATCACACACATCCATGCCCGAGGCAGGAATCGAACCTGCGACCGTAGCGGTCGCGCGGTTTGTAGCTCCTAGAACCTCTCGGCCACTCCGGCCGGCCTCAAACTAAAACCACTACTTTAAAACTATTGATTGTTTAGTTTTTGCTTACTTCTTCTGGTGTTCGTCACTTACGATGATGCTGAAGACTATTTTAGTGAAAAGTTTTAAAATTATATTGAAAAGTGAAACCACCTCCTTAAAATAATTGATTGTTAACTTTTCGCCAATATATTCTAGTATTCGTTATTTTTTATACTGCTGAGAATCAAAGGGTTCAAATACATCACACTCCCTGGCCACCACTTTGGACCACAATATAAACTCAGTATAACACTCAAAGCACCAGGGTAAAACTTACATCAAGATACGAGTTCTTATAATTGGGCCATAGGTACAATATTAATGACGAAGACAGATAGTGCTAACGACTTCTTAACCATAAGCTCGAGTACCCTGATAGGTATGTCAGAAACAGCCACTAGCAAAGTGGAGGCGCCGCTTGCCAACTCTGTACAAATTTTCTTACATTATATGGTCCACACCAGTTCAACAGCAAAGCCTCCAAACAGCCAGCATGCAGTCCACAATCTCGGAGATGAAATACATTCGAGTTCAGTCTAGACTAAACAAGCCACATTAGATAACAGAAGAAACATACTACTTGCCTTTCACACTCCTTAGAATGCAATGTATCCATTCACAAAACATTTTACCCAACTTGGAGGTACGGCTGTATTCGTATAAGCTAACATATCGCAATTACGATTCATACAGTGCTCAGTGCTAAGCAGGAATCCTACAAATGCTACGCAACAACGTGCACCGAACGACGTGGCGCAGTGGTTAGGCACTGGACTCGCATTCGGGAGGACGACGGTTCAATCCCGCGTCCGGCCATCCTGACTTAAGTTTTACGTGATTTCCCTAAATCTCTCCAGGCAAATGCCGGGATCGTTCCTTTCAAAGGGCACGGCCGACTTCCTTCACCGTCCTTCCATAATCCGATGAGACCGATGACCTCGCTGTCTGGTCTCCTTCCCCAAAACAACCAACCAACCAACAACGTGTGCAGAAAACGTGGCCAAGATCTTACCGCAGCGACTCCATATAACAGTAGCCGGCAATTTACAAGTACTCCTGTATCACCCCGGTCGAAGTCTAAATAACAGACTGTCCATCCTGTTTGTTCTATGTACTGTTCCCAGCAACCACTTACATGTGGCGCCACAATAAGAAGCCTCGCGACGACTAGAACACTTTGCCAAGCGGCATGTGTAACAATTTAACGCCCTTCATTAAAGAGAGAATTGAAAAATCAATGGCAGTTTCAGTGATCGTCATTGTAGAATTTCAGCAGAAAGTGGCGGTGTGGTGTATCAGTCTTAGCTAGAACGTCAAATAATAGCCACTTAAAAATAAAAAATGTATTTACACATTCCAACTGCAAAGCCGATCAAACAAATACAGCCACACATGCCTCGCAGTCGAACATGCATGTTCTCAGGTAGACAGCGAGAAAGTGAGGCAGCCAAGTACAGTTATTAATTATCCACTCTCTCATGTTATACCAGTTGGGCTGAAGCTAATGCAACTATTGGGACTAATACAGTTCAAGGTGGATATTGTCCCAAGTACTACTATGCAGCAAGAATTTTCAGCATCGAAGAGCATATTTGTACAGGTTATTGTGTGGTATAGTGTGAACGACTTCAATTGTACGAATGCTGCTTCATAAAGTACGGAATTCACTAGTAGATCCAATGACGAAAGCATGAAAGGATGTACTAAATGTTACTGGAGAGGAAGGATGATTTTATTATGTAGATATCTACTAAAGTGTATTGTTTGTAGAAGCTGTTAATAACGTGCGAACACATATGCGTTTGTACGGTCTCTGTAAAGCATTGGCAAGGATGAATGTCTTAGTCACTATAACTACAAAGCATACTTATTTGCATGCAACGCCATTTATAATCGAAGTAGAACATTATCACGCGACAAGACGTAGAAAAGTAGAACACGACTTCTGCCACTAAATGCGAGAAAATACGAAAACACGTGTGCAAACTAAAACGAAGTTGAATACCAACACTATACTTACTGTGCAAATTTCCTTTACTTGAAGTCTATAGTAACAAATTTTTAAGTCCTCAGGCCACCGGTTTCGGTCAGCAATGACCATCTTCAGATCTGATGACATTTTTATTTAGCACTTACTTCGGCCGTTGCTGATCGAAATCGGTAGTGTCAGGTCATGAAAAGTTGTGACCATAGACATGAAGTAAAGGAAATTTATTCTGTTTTCGGGTCACTGTTCAATTCGCGTCCATGTCGCAACTTGTGAAACTTCCAGTGCATTTAAATCGAGCAGTTCGCACACGAATTCGAAGACAGGAGCAGATGTCCACAAATCCATATTCTGTGAAATCAGTTTCTGTTATGTGCTAAGAAAATGGAATAAGTTGTTCCACCTTATACACACATAAAAAGAAGTTTTGCATCACCGCGGTTTCCAGAATTCCTGAAGACTGACGTTGACTGTTGATATTGTATCACAGACACAGTACCTTTGACTGATCAGAGATATCACTAAACTGGCCGAAAGATGTAAACAACCATGCATCAGCGCCTATTAGACGGAGGGGGTCCGACAGCCGATCAGTTCCACTCATTCCAACAGGAAGGAGGTATACGGCTCGTGTTGTCTCTAGTTCAACCATGCCTACACGGTCAATACCCGGTTCGATCGCGTCCGCATTTATACTTTGTGACAGGGACGGCTCTCAACAAGGGAAGCGTCCAGGCGTCTCTGAGTGAACCAAAGCGATGTTGTTCGGACATGGAGGAGATACAAAGAGACAGGAACTGTCAATGACATACCTCGCTCAGGGCACCCAAGGGCTACTACTGCAGTGGATGACCGCCACCTACGGATTATGGGTCGGAGGAACACTGACAGCAACGCCACCATATTGAATAATGCTTTCGTACAGCCACAGGACATCGTGTTACGACTCAAACTGTGCGCAATAGGCTGCATGATGCGCAAGTTCACTCCCGACGTCCATGGTGAGGTCCATCATTGTTACCACGACACCATGCAAGGGTTGGTATCACCGTCTCTTTACCGAGGAGTGTCGCATATGCCTTCATCCAGACAATAGTTTGTGTTTGGAGGCAACCCAGTCTGGCTGAACACTTTAGACACACTGTCTAGCGAGTGCAGCAAGGTGGAAGTTCCTTGATGTTTTGGGGTGGCATTGTGTGGGGCCGCCGTACGCCGCTGGTGGTCATGGAAGGCACCGTAACGGCTGTACGATGCGTGAATGCCTTCCTCCGATCGATAGTGCAACCATATCGGCACCGTATTGGCGAGGCATTCGTCTTCATGGATGACAATTCGCGGCCCCATCGTGCACATCTTGTGAATGACTTCCTTCAGGATAACGACATCCCTCGACTAGAGTGGTCAGCATGTTCTCCAGAGATGATCCCTTTAAAACATGCCTGGAAGAGATTGAAAAGGGCTGTTTATGAACGATGTGACCCACCAACCACTCTAAGGGATTTACACTGAATCGCCATTGAGGTGTGGGACAATCTGGACCAACAGTGCCTTGATGGACTTATGGATAATATGCCACTATCAATACAGGCATGCATCAACGCAAGAGGAAGTGCTACTGCGTGTTAGAGGTACACGTGTGGACAGAAATCGGGACCACCACCTCTGAAGCTCTCGCTGTATGATGATACAATATGCAATGTGTGGTTTCTATGAGCAATATAAATGGCGGAAATGATGTTTATGTTGATCTCTATTCCAAATTTCTGTATAGGTTCCAAAACTTTTTTTGATGTGTGTATTATGGACGCATTGAAAAATAAATCGGAATATAAGTAACATATTCATAATGCAATTCGTAGAACGATAAGGCGTAATTATTTTCACTTCAAAATGGTCGAACGGTCTAAATAGCAATATTGGGTTTTCCAAACAAATAATTTGAAGTCGAAAGGCGACCACGACATCGTTTGCTAAAATTTTATATACCTGTGAACCCCAACTACAAGATGTTAATATTAGTTTACGATTGAGGTTTCTCGAATATGTTACCTTTAAAGGTAACAAAAACTTGAGGTTTCGAGGCGCACCCTTTGTATTTTATGCGTTAGACTCGTAGTACAGTAGCAAATGAAAACTTTTGTCATCTAAATCGCGTATTTTGAACTGAAAGTACGAGTTTTTCCGTCATTTTTTTCTCGTACTCATAATTCCTTGCCATGTCGCTAGGAGCGCTGCTGTCGTCCTACGTTCGCGTATCGTGACTCATAATTTGGTGCTCCGTGGTGAGCAGCGTTCGCGGGAGCAGCGGAACGTGAAGCTTGGCGGCTGGCGGCTTGGCAGAACGGCGAGCGAGCAACGGCGGTGCGCGGCGGTGGTAGAGTTGGGACGGCAGCAGGGAGCAGTGTTCCCACTTACAAGTTTACCCTAATTTCTTTGGGAATTACCTTTAAAATTTCCTAAAGAATGACACAAATCCCCTATGTTTAGGACGTATAAATATAATAGGGGTTTGGGTTGTTTGGTGGAGACCAGACAGCGAGGTCATCGGTCTAATCGGATTAGGGATGGATGGGGAAGGAAGTCGGCCGTGCCCTTTGAAAGGAACCATCCCGGCATATGCCTAGAGCGATTTAGGGAAATTACGGAAAACCTGATTCAGGATGGCCGGACGCGGGACTGAACCGCCGTCCTCCCGAATGCGAGTCCAGTGCCTAACCACTGCACCACCTCGCTCAGTAAATATAATAAAAACCAACATATTGTTTCGTGTACTTAATCACATAAAACACTTATAGTACACTGTACAAAATATTCCTAAATTTACAGAAGCAGAAACTGAAGCATTATTTTTCACGGCATTTAGCACAACCCTGTTTGGTTATAAAACGGAGCAACTGTTTGCTAGTACTCCTAGTTGCGTATGAAGCAACCAGTTAAGTGTTTCGTAGTTGAGACTGCTTTTACATTTTCGAGAACACTGAAAAATCTTTCTACCTCAGTGTCTGAAGGTGGAACTGCCAGTAAAATTTTAATGACCTCTTTGATATTTTTGTAAAGGATATTGTCATAATGATCATCTAGCTTACTATGTTATTTCAGTAAATTTCAGCTGGAATTTTCTTTTATTTCTTCCTCACATTCAATCCGAAAATGCTTATCTTCCATGAGAGCATAAGGTCTCCATTCTTGTCTGCTTTTTCCGTATTTTAAAATCTGTCTCTCCAGATTTCTTGCTACCTCGGTATCTAATTATTTCGATGGATCGCAAAGTTTCTTATCCAAGCCGAACCGCTATTCTATCTGCAACATTATTTCCACAAAAAAAATTCCCGGCAACTTAAGATTAAATTTGTTTATTTCTTCCATTAGGAGATTCGCCTTTAAATATTTCGGTATCGCATATGACTCCATTTCAACATAAATATAGTCGTTATCAAGCTGAATTTTTGTTTTAGTCAAATCCTTTTTCAAGAAGCTGTTTCAATCAGTTCTACTGTTCTGGTACTCTTTCTTCACGAAATTGCACATCTCAGGTGTATATACAGTTATCGTGACTTTGACTGAAAGAAGGTATTAAAATGATTGGTTACAGAGAGGACGTCACTCTTGAAATGTGATAAGGCATTATCAAACGTGTTATTAAGATTGTTCAGCGTCAGTTTTCCCATACCAGCTGATGATAAAAAGCGTGCATGGCCGTAAGTTGTCAGTCTGCAAGACAAACACGGAAACATTTACATTCTGGAACTTTTACAGTCTGGAACCGCGCAACCGCTACGGTCGCAGGTTCGATTCCTGCCTCGGGCATGGATGTGTGTGATGTCCTTAGGTTAGTTAGGTTTAAGTAGTTCTAAGTGCTAGGGGACTGATGACCTCAGAAGTTAAGTCCCATAGTGCTCAGAGCCATTTGAACCAATAAAGTAGTATTACCTAGGAGCCGGCCGGTGTGGCCGTGCGGTTAAAGGCGCTTCAGTCTGGAACCGCGTGACCGCTACGGTCGCAGGTTCGAATCCTGCCTCGGGCATGGATGTGTGTGATGTCTTTAGGTTATTTAGGTTTAATTAGTTCTAAGTTCTAGGCGACTGATGACCTCAGAAGTTAAGTCGCATAGTGCTCAGAGCCATTTGAACCATTTGAACCACTACCTAGGAAAATATGTTTACACCCCCGCAGCTTTCAGTCCTTCCACTCTACAGCCGTGTGCTGTTGCAAAAGTTTCCTTGTCAAGGGGATCGATCTGATGAACTTCGGGAGAATCAATGTGTGGCTACGTAAGATGCGAAAATAACATGTCATGGCAGTTTAATTGATGTTTGATACCGCAGGCGAAAAATAAATTGGAGTGCGAATTTCTAAAAGTCAAGTAATAAAACTAAATTTTCCTTACTGGTTCCAGACATTCTATGATGAACTCTGTTGCAAGTCGAGAGGTTGAGAACAGAGTGGAATCAGAAAGGAAAGCTCAAGGATGGACTTTGATTAACTGTATCACATGACGAACTAGTAGATGAAACCTACCACAGTGTATATTATCTAGTAAGGCTGTCACTCAAAATCATATTTCGGACTAAGAGGCCACAGATTCATTGATAACAGACGACGGAAGGCCAGTTCCCCACCAGCGGATCGAATCTGTATGTTGACGTCATCTAACTCCACTTAAGTATCATCTGATGACCTTCTGTGTTAAAACCGGCTGTCATATCATTTCTCACACCCATGGATAGTAAGATGTAATAGGGATTTAATCTTTCTGATCAGAACGTAAGCAGGAGTACGTAGGCTGAAAATCAATTCCAGTTTAACATGCGGGGCATTCCTCACAACATGAAAAATGCGAAACTTTGACTGTATTCCTCACTGAGGAACGTGACAGATTGATTGCAACTAATTTCATGTATTCTGCTGAAAATGATTTTTACTTGTTGAGATGGTACTACCAGAAGACACAACAGACGAAAATGAGTTGAAGATAAATTTCAGGGCAATGAAAGGAGAACTTTCCGTCGGAGAGGGAGTAATGGTACCATCTACGCAAGATGAAGCTCCAGAATATTATCTCAAGAAAATAAGGGTTCCAGCCAGTGACATTTTATTTGAGGTACTACATCGAAGAGGCCCGTAGCGTCAGTCTTGTTTTGCAGTGTTATTAAACGAATGTCTCTTATCTGGACGGATTCACAAATTATGGAATATTTCATAGATTTTAACTATTCAAGAATGTTGCGATCCTGATGTCACTTCTGTAAAGTCACGACAAACGATTTTGTGTATGTATGTGTTAGCCAATGAATATTCAGATTTAGGAAAGGCAAGTTTATCATTATTTACGCTTTTACCTTGTTATGGGGAGCAAAGTTACTAACTAGAGCAAAACTGTCTTTTGATGTACACGTTAGTACTAAGTCGTCCTGTGCCTCAGCGTCTTGAATACCAAATCTTAGCACGCACTATGTAAGGAACAATTACTCAGCAATTTTGCTGAGAAATACCGTGTTACATTAGTTGTGAAACAGTGTTGTTAAACTGGACTTGTGGCGAGTTGTGACGATGTCTCTTCATATAAAGACATGAATGGTAAGTAAAATTGTTAAATACATGTGCAGTGCTGTTACACCTTATTTTTTGCCTGTTTCTTGCATCCAATGAAATACTTCCTGCTTAGACCATGGTAGGTATACGTCTCTCTCTCTCTCTCTCTCTCTCTCTCTGTGTGTGTGTGTGTGTATGTGTGTGTGTGTGTGTGCGTGTGTGCGTGCGCCTGTCTGTGTTTCCTAGTTATTCCCGTATGCAACTGACATTCTAGCTACATGAAAATTGATCGTGTTTTGGAAGGATAAGTGATTGATAGGTGGGTTGTAGAACACTGTCTTTGAAGTTGGATGTAGTGAACGCGGGTCGTGACCGTTCAGGGGCTTTCACGAATCATGAAGCTTGACAATGCGGGATGTATTGGTACGGGCGTGGAGCCATGTCGTCGCCGGGGATAACGGATCGTGCTGCCTGGCGCACAATCGATTACAAGAGGCACAGAGCGTCAATGCGCCCCCAATACAACACGAGCCGTACCCGTTCCACAGTTCGTTCGGCCATCGACAACTTGCAGAGTGTGGTGGAACCGCTGCACGAATTCATGAATGTTAAACAACGAACGACTGTTGTGCGAAATTTCTGTTTTGGGCTTCTGCGGTGTAGCAGTTTCTGATTGGAGTTGTTTGCGACTAGGCACAATAATTCATCGGGAAAGTGTCTCTTTGTTTCATGTCGTCATTTATTGGACTCGTAAGTACTTGAAGAAGTACTGCAACCAGATTAAATTTAGATACCATCTGAGAGAAAAGACGGAATGCGACGGAGATTTGTAGATGTGAATAATAAATGAGCACAGTAAAAAAAAAAAAAAAAAAAAAAAACTCTGAATGAACTACTCAGGAGAACGAGCTTCACAAATGGTTTACCTCTGGCCCTTATGCAATTAGTTATTGGCCTTGGTATTGATTGATAGAATTGTGGGATGTCCTGTTCCGCTGAAAACGTTAAATCGCCAAAACCCCGAGATGAATGGAAGTCCCTGGCCATAATGCACCAACGTTTCTCAGTTGAGCAGGGATCCTGTGACCTTCTTGGCCAGTGTAGGGTTTCACATGCACGAAGACAAGCAGTAGAAAGTCGCGCAATGTGCGGGGGGGGGGGGGGGCATTATCTTGCTGAAATGTAAGTCCAGGTTGGCTCCTCATGAAAGGCAACAAAACGAGGGGTAGAATATCGTAGACTCACCGCTTTGCGGCAAGGGTGCAGCGGATGACAACCAAAGATGTCCTGCTATGAAAAGAAACGGCACTCGAGACCATCGCTCCTGATTGTCTGGCGTTATGGTAGGTGAAATTCAGGTTGGAATACCACGGCTGTCCAAGGCGTCTCCAAACGTCTTCGGCCTGGAATCTCATTTACTCGACTATAAATGTTTTCAGTCATGAGTTCCGCTTCTAACTGAGTCCCGATGACCAGCAGTTAATTGTCTAATGTGCCATTTCTTTTCATGGCAGGACTCCTTTCGTTGTCATCTTCGGCCCCCTTACAGCACAACGACACGTCGACGATATTCTAGGCCCCGTTTTGTTGTCCTTCATGTCAAGCCATCCTGTTCGTAAATTTCAGCATAATAATGCCTGTCCGCATACAACGAGAGAGTCTACGGCTTGAGTTCATGCTTGGTAAGAACGGCGTTGACTTGGCCAGCAAGGTCCTGGATCTGTTCCCAATTAGGAACGTTTGGCGCATTATGGTCACTGTCCTCTAACCAGCTCGGGATTTTGACGATATAACGAACCAGTTGGACATAATTAAGCACAATATCCCTCAGGAGGCCATCCATCAATTTTGTCAAACGACGCCAAGCCGAGTAATTACTTACTTGCTCGAGAGCTCTATATTGACCTGCTCCATTTGTGAAGGTCTTTTTCTTAAATAAATCATCCATTTCTTTCTGTAATTGTTATCATTTGTTTTTCTGTACATGTACATCACACCTACAGATTTTTTCCCCATTCGGACAAGCTGTTTTTGGTGCTTGGCAATGAGATACACCACCAGTCCCTTAGGGAAAGACTGGACTCCTCGGTTACCGGCGTTGAAGGGTTGACTGATGTATTCGGGCAAACATCCTTTTCAGTGAATAAGAGCTTCTTTCACTCTTCTGGCAACCTGAACCATTGGCTAACCCGCCCCTCCCCCCATCGCCACCCTTAAAGGGCGCCTCCGGACAATGACAACTGACTGGCAACTGGGAATGATCTGTATTGAGTAAGAACAGATGTTTTGGAAACGTGCTGTATTGCGGCTATATTAGGAAAACGCTACTTTAATTTCGCTACATGTTCATGGATGTTCTTCATATCGAGTCGTGTAGTTTTTTCGAGTAATTATAACAAGCCATGTCTTTATTCGAGTTCTTCCTTTGTTCGTACCAGCAGGGAACACGAGCCATCAGCACTGGTCTTTTTTTACTTGAAAGTCACCTAAGGCCTATTTAAGAGTAGTGTCTTCTTCTGTTTAGTTGCGAGCCGATGCTGATAATAATTAACTGCTTATCAAGTTTAGTGGAAAGCTGTGACTTCAACTGAAGCGCGAATGGAGCACGACACTTTGCTACAGTGTAGTTAAATACTGGTGGAGGAATTTGCGTTATTTTGTTGCGAGTGCCTATTTTAATGTTAATGCAGAATTATTCTCCATTTTTGTGGATTCCCGGCTTTCATGTCTTGTTTCGCGCTGGTGTTTTGTTGTGACTACATGTAAGAGTAACTTCCACATATGAGGAACTACATATATTTTGTTGTTAGCCTAATGTTGGGATTTGTATTCCGTGTGGGGTTTATTAATCACTGGAATAAATTCACAGTCTTAACCAGCCTCGTCTTTCTAATGTCTCATTTATTTAAATGTTTGTCAGAAAGCATCAGATTTCAAGTCTATTCCTAATGAAATTTTATGCACAGTGAATTTCTCTCGGAAGGGCATTTCATCATCCTGCAGTCGAGGCGTACTAATGGAGTCTAGTTCACACGCCAGTTACTTTTAGAACCTTGTTAAAGTTTGAAAAGTGTGCCAGACGGGCGAAATTCCATGCATGGTGGCTCGTAGTAAGACAACAGCTATTCGCCTCTTCATTTCGAAAACAAAGGGTAAGCATAAAATTCCATGATACACCCGGAAGTGCCCAAGAGTCGTAGGATAGCGATATGAAAATATACGACACCAGTAGCATCACGTACACAAGGTATAAAAGGGCAATGCATTGGGGGAGCTGAGGTGGTTCATGTGAGGTTTCTGACGTGATTAGGGCCACACGACGGGAATTAACAGACTGAACGCGGAGTGGTAGTTGGAGCTACACGCATTGGACAGTCTATTGTTTGGGCATTCAATATTTCGAGATCCACAGTGCCAAGAGTGTGCCGAGAATCGAAAATTTCTAGTGTTACCTCTCACCACAGACAACGCATGGCCGACGGCAATCACATAACGACCGAGAGCAGTGGCATGCGGAGTGGTGTTGATGTTTTTGGTTTGTGGGGCGCTCAACTGCGTGGTTATCAGCGCCCGTACAATTACCCAATCTTTGCTCAGTCCAATTTCGCCACTTTCCTGGATGATGATGAAATGATGAGGACAACACAAACACCCAGTCATCTCGAGGCAGGTGAAAATCCCTGACCCCGCCGGGAATCGAACCCGGGACCCCGTGCTCGGGAAGCGAGAACGTTACCGCGAGACCACGAGCGGCGGACAAGTGGCATGTTTGTGGCTGTTTGTGCTCACAGACAAGCAACACTACGAGGGACGTAAGACGAACGTATCCGTTCTGACAATTAGGCGAATCGGGCGTTCGTTAATGGGCCATGACAACAAGCGAGCGACGCGGGAGGTGCTCGTGACCACAGCGGTTGGACCCATGACGACTAAAAAAACCGTGGCGTGGTAAGATGAATCCGGTTTCAATTGGTAACAGCTGACCGTAGGGCTCGAGTATCGTGCAGACTCCACGAAGCCATGGATCCAAATTGTCAACAAGGCATTGTGCAAGCTGCCGGTGGCTACATAATGGTGTGGGCTGTGTTTACATGCAACGGACTGGGTCCAACTGACCCGATCATTGACTGGAAATGGTTGTGTTTGGCTGCTTTCATGAAGTACTTCGAGACCATTTGCAGCTATTCGTGGACTTCATATTCCCAAACAATGATGGAATTTTTATGGATGTCAATGCGCCATGCCATCGGCTAACATTGTGGATAGTTCGAGTGAATGATTTGACCACCCAGACCGCCCGACGTGAATCACAGCGAACATTTGTGGGACATAATCGAGAGGTGAGTTCGTGGTCAAAACCCTGCACCAACAGCACTTTTGTAAATGTGGACGGGTGCAGAGGCAGTATGGCTCCACATTTCTGAATGGGACTTCCAACGACTCGTTGAGTGCATGCCACGTGGAGTTGCTGCGATAAGCCGGACAAAAGGATGTTCGAGACGATACTGGGATGTCTCGCATGCCTTTTTCACCACAGTGTATGGCAGTTCGTGTTACAATTCATCCTTAATAACAGGCAGTCCTATTGGGATAGTCATCTGAAACAGAGGTCACACTTAAAAGGGAATAATAGTGAGGATGTATTTCATTTCTCCTGCCATATTACAAACAGCGCAACGTCTTTCATTCGGAGGTTCCTGTCAACTTTTAAATCGAATATTTTGTGTAGATGGTGATGTACAGGTTTAGTATTGGTTGAGAACTGCATTATGAAATACACAGCTGTATCAATATATCTTATTTAAGACGATAAATTTCGGTCTAGGATCAAATCGTCACAGTGTGCAGAAAATATCTCAGCTAGGCATTTACACCATGCAATGAAAGATATCACCAATGATAACAACATATATGCGTCTCAGAAGTTAATATAACATTCATGTAAAGCTCGTACAGCTAATATTAATAATGGGACAGGCAATAACTGTTAACTGATGTTCTATTGGTGTAACTGCATAGCTCATGCGTTTTTTGGACCTGATGATGAGTTGATTCTACATGAACTCGATCGTCTTCACTAAAGTTTCCTTATACAACTGTGTATCTTATAATGTATCTCAACCTTTTAAATAAAAGTTTACAGTAGGAGCAGTAGCCTTGTAACATCTTCTATTCGACGTTTTTGTCTTTAATGCTGCAGCTGTCTTATCCAGATCAAAATTCCTTAAGCAGTATACTTAATTTAAGTATTCTCAGTTGATACAGTCTCCTGATTGTAGCTCGTTATTTCGCATTTATATGCATATTACACATACTTTTAGATTCGATAATGTGCTGGTGTTGTGCAGCATCACCAAAGAGCGAAATATATGTTTATTTACACCGTAAAAACACCTAACGTTTATCTAAATTTGGCTTATACATGTAGAAACTGCTTTAGAAGTCAATTGTCCTTGCAGATTTAGTATTGCTGACATTAGAAGTTCACATATGCCTCTTTGTAAATGAAGACATAAATAGTTTTAATTCCTAGCCGAACATAAAATATGCTACGTGTAGTGGTTAGCATAGACTCTATTACAAGGAAACTTTTCTAATATTAATGATACAAAATTTTGTATATTTGCAATCAGTCGGAACGGTCATCCAACTAGTAGATCAGTGAGAAGCTAACATTTTGAGCTAATCGTAGCTAGACATAAATTAAACATGAACTTATAGTTCGGGAAATGTGGTATGCAAAATAATTATTTGGCACAAGGCAGCTGCAGCTTTCAAATCGGTCGAGAAACAAACACTAAATATGAAAATATTAATGAGCTACGCCATTTAAAAATGGCTCAAAACCTGAAATGAGCCTTGGAATATATAAATGAAAAATAAAGTTTAACGAAGTCGACAAAATATTTGAAAGAATACCCATAACAAGGTAATGTTATTTGAAGATTTAAGTAGTAAAGTTTCCTGTGAAAATAATGTGGCAAGACACTAGAGAGAGGAAGTAAAGTGGTCACAGAGAATTACAGATATGTAGAGGATATGAATACGTATTTGAAAATACCTTATTTCAACACAGGAAAATACCCATGCACACCTCAGAGACCGCATCACGAGATATTAGGCTATCACTGACAGTCCGCAGGAACAGAACAATGATGGTAAAATATGTAAAGAGTATTTGACAACCTGAATGCGAAGATTAGCACCGTATGATAATAGGGAAAATAAGTTATCCTTTAAAGGTAATGAAATCTACTGTACAAAAACACAGAAATGAAATTAGACTGCAAGGACCCACGTTCCCAATAGTTCAACTGAGACAATACAGTATTAAGCTGTTATACTAAACTAAGCTGGAGGAAAAACTATTTTTCGGCAGGATGGGCACACAAGAATTGTTGTACGATCACCTGAGCCCGTATTTCCAAACAGCCACAGAAGCCTTAGGGACTGAGAAAAGAAGGAAAAAGATAAAGTATTTGGAAAAACTGAGCGAGATTTCGTGCATTCTATTATGGAGAAGAATAAATCCTACCTTGAATCGTAATAATATAAGATTGTTCAGTGTAGAAAAGAGAACGTTGTTTTAATGAAGAGAGTCAAAGCGATGGAAAAAAAAGCAGAAAGAACACCACTGGGAAAATGTTTCTGCACGAAATGATAATACGATTGACTACAACAAATCCCCTGAGGTATGAAATACAGTGAGCAGTGTGAGAATTGTACAAGACACAGGGGTACGATACAGGTAATATCACCAAATCAGTGGATAACACATTACATTAGACTGTTACAAGAGAACAGACGGCATTATATGATAAAGGATGTGGTTTTAGAATGTGAGAGGGCAGAGGAAGAAATAACAACAGAGGATGTGAAGAACGCTCTTAAGAGAGCAAGAAGTAATAAGACCACTGTTTGAGGAATTATTAGAATGGAACTCTTGAAATATGGAGATGAAAAGACAATAAAATATTTTTGAGTTATTTTTAACAAAACAGATCTAGGGGAGGACATACCTAGGGAATTGAACACGTCTTTTATTCGTAACATCTATAAAATGGGAAACTGGAAGTCTTGTTTAGATTGTAGAGTGATTGGTGTAATACCTTCAATAGCAAACCACTTTTGTAGTATCCTTAAGGAAAATATCCAACAGAAATGACAGATTCCTCAAGGAATCAAAGTGGCTTTAGGGTGGCAGATCACGTCTGGACAGTATCCACCGTCTTGGATTATCAGCAAAAAGGAACACAGAAATTGCACATGAGTTTTGTGGATTTGGAAAAAGCATGCTCATTCCAAGATTTGAAATTGCAGCTGCCACTAAGAGACAAAAATGACAGGATATGTGGAGTAATATAGCTAAGAGAATATATAAGGAGACTGAACTAAAAGTGAACATGAAAAGAATAACAGAAAACTTTAAAAGGTCTTAAGCAAGGTTATGGTCTATACCCGTTTTTAATATACAAAGACTAAGCGCTGGAGGCGTCCTACAAAAATTATCCAGAAATGCTTACGTTAATTGGACAGGATAAAATGTATTCACTATGTTATGCAGATGAGCAAACAATTTTCGTAAACAGTAGACAAGATATAGAGCATAGACTGGATAAATTCCAGCAGGAACATGCAAGATAGGAGCTAATAATGTTTCGAAAAGACACAGTTGTTGGCAACAAGTGAAGTTCTTAGATCTCGAAGATGAAAAAATTAAAAAAATATATATACAATTTTTAAATATTATATTAAATTGTATCCAGGAACATCATCTGTGATAAAGATATTGAGACCGAAGTAGCAACTGGTAAATGAGCGACCAAATATCTACGACAGTGGTCGTTAAACTGTGGCCTGTAGGCCGCATGCGGCCGGAATCAAGTATTCATGCGGCTAAAAGTTCTTAGCCGCATTTTATAATAATACGCATCTATAAATTAACAACCAAATCCGAAAGCTTCAATAAACCTTCAGATTGTCTTAAGAGTGCAATTTTACTGCTCAGTAACAAAAAAAAAATACTTACAGAGGCGGTAATATTTTAATATTTGCTTAATTTGAATTGACGTTCGTGAATTCGGCTACGATCCACGCAAAAAATGACCACTGATCTTAGGTCAAATGGGTAAGTAGCTGCGCCACTGCAGGGTTAGAGGGTGTGGGAGGAGAACTGCTCTATTGTTTGTCCGCTGTATTGACAACTTAAGGGCGAGCACAGCTCGTACCGAACAGCTGCTTCGGTATATTTATATTATTACCATTGGTACCATTATCATTATTATTTCTGTGAATATTTTTGTTTAATCTTATATAGTAAAGGAGTTTTGCTATTTGGGGAACAAAATAACTGATGATGGTCGAAGTAGAGAGGATATAAAATATAGACTGGCAGTGGCAAGGAAAGCGTTTCTGAAGAATAGAAATTTGTTAACATCGAGTATAGATTTAAGTGTCAGGAAGTCGTTTCTGGAAGTATTTGTATGGAGTGTAGCCATGTATGGAAGTGAAACATGGACGATAAATAGTTTGGAAGAGAATAGAAGCTCTCGAAATGTGGTGCTACAGAAGAATACTGAAGATTAGATGGGTAGATCAAATAACTAATTACGGGGTACTGAATAGAATTGGGGAGAAGAGGAGTTTGTGGCACAACTTGACAAGAAAAAGGGACCGGTTGGTAGGACATGTTCTGAGGCACCAAGGGATCACAAATTTAGCATTGGAGGGCAGCGTGGAGGGTAAAAATCGTAGAGGGAAACCAAGACATGAATACACTAAGCAGATTCAGAAGGGTGTAGGTTGCAGTAAGTACTGGGAGATGAAGAAGCCTATACAGGATAGAGTAGCATGGAGAGCTGCTTCAAACCAGTCTCAGGACTGAAGACCACAACAACAACATGGTATCTGTTGTTCCTTGTCAGATGTAAGAAAGGGCCTTAAGGCCTAATCTGGCCAGGTAATATAAGCGATAAATAAACAAATAATGAAGTATAGATTTTCACACGGAATTTTCATTACAGAAATGGTCACCTTCAAATGCGGCACTTATTTGTAGCAAGGAACATTCAATTAAGACTGTTGGAAGACAATATAGTACGTAGAAGACAACTGGCATTTACATCATTTATCAAAATTTGTCGCAAGTCCTTTCATATTCAATAGTGAATTTAAATGTAAGTACAAATACTTTCACTAATCAAAGTCTTCTGCACACATAGTAATGCCAACAACACTACACCAGGCAACTGTAGTGTCACAGATCGCTGAGGTTGGCAGCAATCTGGAAGACTGCACAGTCGACACGAAGTGTTCCGAACGGTGGCGACTATTAACGATCAGTACTTTGGAATGGCTGCCAACTTATCGCGCCCTTAGTATAGCTAGTCTTGGTGGTTCATAACACGCTAACATAAGTAGGTTCCAAATTAATAGTAAGGTCGGCACATAAGCGGCGCTAGGTGTCACTCCACAACGTCAGTATTGGTTCTCAAGCAAAACAGTTTGATGACAGCCGCTGTACATGGACAGGTGGGCCAAAAGTATGTTACGGCCATCTTTGTAATGGGAATCACACAGCTGAACCAGAAGTCCACCGACAAACTTTCATAAGCTGTTCAGGGACAGTTTCTGAGTATTTTGTGCCGGCCTAGGTGGCCGAGCGCTTCTAGGCGCTTCAGTCCGGAACCGCACGAATGCTACGTTTATAGGTTCGAATCCTGCCTCGGGCATGGATGTGTGTGATGTCCTTAGGTTAGTTAGGTTTAAGTAGTTCTAAGTAATAGGGGGCTGATGACCTCAGACGTTAAGTCCCATAGTACTCAGAGCCATTTTTTAAGTATTTTGGTGTGAGGGACACACGGTCTCGGCGGCTGATTACAGAGTAATATTGTAAATATGATTTATTCGCTTTGTTAAGCAAACGCATTTGTTTCTGTAAAATTACTTTCATATGAATGAAAATGACTGTAAAACACTGTGACGTGAATTCCCCCTCTGCAACAACAGCTCGTCATGCATCGTTGTTCTGCTCTTCCAACGCATTCAGTGAGCGCATACAAGAGGCAAACACTTCACCTATCCCTACTGTTGTCTATCACTGTTAACGTGTGAGCGGCATTGCCGGAAAAACAAACCCGATACGTAACCGAGCAGTACTAAATGCAAGCTGGAGGGCATAAACAAAAGTGGGTATTACTGTTACATTAATAGCGGTTACAACAAAGAATGAGGAACATACGAACTGGTTTTGGAACATAGCTGAATCAAAATTAACTGACTGTGAGATAATTTATTGACGTTGTCAATAACTTTGTTACTGTTTTACATAGTCACTTCCCTCAAGAAAAGGACAGAGGGTTTTTCATTACATTGAGAACCATTATTCTTACTCTAATTTTAGTACAAATTACAAATGTTCCGCTTCGGCATCAACCTAATTAATAGACAGCAGGATACAGCCTGCGTATGCTATCCTAACTGTGTAATAACAGAACGACACCCGCTGTTTCTGTGGGACACTCGACAACACAAGAAAACAACACAAACACTGCGCTTATGTACACGGCCTATGTTTGTTTATGAAATGAGCTGTGCACATGTTAAGGAAGCGACTGTGTGCCACCTCACAAACGTTCTGACAAACACGATACGGTGTTGCCCCGAAAATTACAAACAGGCAAAATTATCAGACACACGACACTTTAGTTACACAGTCCAGAGCTCGGTACTTTGTTTTCTACCGTGAGCTGCCAGAATTATCAACTGACTGTTTATGATCAGAAATTTTCTGTTACTGTACTAAAAACGTATTACATTATTTTTATTGTCTCTCCAATCTGTGCCATGGAAATAGCTACATGTGCTTGGTGTGTTTAAAGAAAGCTGAAATACTTTATCTGTTTAAATTTATGTATATTTTTATTTGGATCCACTTGATATTAATTATCGTTTTCGTGGTACTCCAGAAATTACTTAAGAGTTTTTCCGACCAGCATTTAATAATGAGCTGGCTGAAAATGGCTCTGAGCACTATGGGACTTAACTTCTGAGGTCATCAATCCCCTGGAACTTAGAACTACTTAAACTTAGCTAACCTAAGGACATCACACACATCCATGCCCGAGGCAGGATTCGAGCCTGCGACGGTAGTGGTCGCGCGGTTCCAGACTGTAGCGCCTAGAACCGCTCGGCCACCCCGGCCAGCTAATAATGTGCTGCTTGGACGTTTTTGAACAGGATATTCAGATCCAACACTGATTCACTCAATGTTTTGTTTTATTCTGAATGCCACTGACATAAAAACCGCAACTCACGCTAGAGTTTATGTGGCTAGCCATTTGGATGCAGTTCGCTTTTCTCTTTGATAAGCATCTGCTTCCATTTGGAAACAGGGCACAACTGTAAACAAAAGTGTGTCAATTCGATGCAGAAATCTTGTTAATGCGATGCTAATTATAAATATGTGCGCGATGAGGGCATATAACGATACTCATTCAGTGAGGACGCATTCTTCCTTCTACCTCTTGTGGGTACCAGATGATCCTGCGAGGAACGAGGATAATGGACAAGGGGCACTAAGTATGTAGTGTGTGACATATGGGAATTCGTGCTAGGCGGGATTCGTATTCGGATAGCTGAAGTGGCTAGCAGTCCCTGGCGATAAGCGAGATATTGGAGTACGAGTCCTGGTCCGGCATAAATTTTCACTTGTCGCTATTTAATTTATTTCAATTCCTGATTACTGTTGAATCCTGAATTTCTTTTTCGTCATATATATAACTGCAGAAACATGAACTGTCTATTCTTTCAAACATGTCCGAAAGAAAATACACCGCACATACAAATACAGTATATGCTCCATGACAGCAAATATTGATACCTTTAGAGGGATGCACCCTTCAGTCGACCTCTTGCCGGGATCAGGTGAGGCTGCGAGCAATTATGATAATGGAGAGGAGTTCCGTCGTGTGTAGTGTGCGACATACGGCAATTTATGTTTGACGGGACGCGTTTTCGGATAGTGGAAGAGGTTAAGGCGACTGCTCGAGAAAAGGAAGAAATCCGGGTCCGAATATTATCACTTGTCGCCAATGGATTTATTTCAGTGCCCGACTGCAGCTGACGTTGGAATTTCTCTTTCGTCATATATATTAGGCTGCTGCTACAGAAATACTAATGGTGGTTGTTTCTTCGGAGGTGTCGGACAGAACAACACCATACGTATAAAATCACACATTTCTTCTGCTAATGCAAAGAAATAGTTTAGCACTGTTGCGGATAATGCTGCTTACACGTACACATTTTTAAATTGCAATCAGACGCATGTCATGTACACTGTCCTATCACATTTGCATTACATCTACATCTACATGGTTACTCTGCAAATCACACTTAAGTGCCTGGCAGAGGGTTCATTGAACCACCTTCACAATTCTCTATTATTCCAATCTCGTATAGCGCGCGGTGAGAACGAACACCTATATCTTTCCGTACGAGCTCTGATTACCCTTATTTTATCGTGGTGATCGCTTCTCCCTACGTAGGTCGGTGTCAACAAAATATTTTCGCATTCCGAGGAGAAAGTTGGTGTTTGGAATTTCGTGAGAAGATTCCGTCGCAACGAAAAACGCGTTTCGTTTAATGATTTCCAGCCCAAATCCTATATCATTTCTGTGACACTCTCTCCCATATTTTGCAATAATACAAAACGTGCAGCCTTTCTTTGAACTTTTTCGATGTACTCCATCAGTCCTATCTGGTAAGGATACCACACCGTGCAGCAGTATTCTAAAAGAGGATGGACAAGCGTAGTGTAGGCAGTCTCCTTAGTAGAACTGTTACATTTTCTAATTGTCCTGCCAATCAAACGCAGTATTTGGTTAGCCTTCCCCACAACATTTTCTATGTGTTCGTTCCAATTGATGTAGTTCATGTTTCTAATACCTAGGTTATTCAGTTGAATTTCCGGCCTTTAGATTAGAGTGATTTATCGTTTAGCCGAAATTTAACGGATTCCTTTTAGCACGCATGCGGATGAGCTCTCACACTTTTCGTTATTTAGGGTCAACTACCAATTTTCGCACCATTCCGATATTTCTTCTAAATCGTTTAGTAGTCGATAAACGACAGCGTCATCTGAAAACAAATCGTTTATATAGATAAGGAAAAATCAAAGGGCCTATAATCTACCTAGGGGAACGCCAGAAATCACGTCTTCTTTACTCGATCACTTTCCGTTAATTACTACGAACTGTGACCTCTCTGACAGGAAATCGCAAATCCAGTCACGCAACTGAGACGATATTTCATAAGCACGCTATTTCACTACGACCTGCTTGTGTGGTAAAGTGTCAAATGCCTTCAGGAAATCAAAAAATACGGAATCGATCTAAAATCCCTTATCAGTAGCAATCAAAACTTCATGTAAATAAAGAGCTAGTTATGTTTCACAAGGACGATGTTTTCTAAACCCATGTTGACTCTGTGTCAATAATTTTCGAACACAATATATGTTCTAAAATCCTGCTGCATATCTACGTTAACGATATGGGCCTGTAATTCAGTGGATTAGTCCTACTACCTTTCTGGAATATTGGTGTGACCTGTGCAACTTCCAGTCTTTGGGTACGGATGTTTCATCGAGCGAACGTAACCACCAGTGAGAAGCCTAAAAATAGCATTTGCAGTGTGAGACGTGCAGGAAGAAAGTCACTGAGGTTCTGGAAATTACAGACCGGGCTGTGGAGCCTCGCTGACTTCAGTGGTGTTTCCAGATACAGTAGGTTTCTCAGCTGATGATACAAGGCGCGAACAGTCCGATCAAGGTGCTCCCACAGATTCTCGACTGGTTAGGAATCGGAGAGCTTTCGGGGCGCATGGCAGTACGGTAGACTCATCTTGCTGCTCTCCCGACCACGCACATACACTGCGAGCTGTTTGACGCGTTGCATTGTGCTGCTGGTAAATGCTATCGTGCTGGGTAGATACAAATTTTATGTAGGAGTGGACACCGTTCCCAAGGATAAGAACATATTTGTGTTGATCTGTTGTGTCTTCCAGAACGCCGAGATCACCAAGGGAATGCCACGAAAACATTCCCCAGAGCATAATACTCCCTCGGTTTTGCAAGGTGTTTCACTTCAGACGTTTCTCCACGTACACGCCAACGGCCATTGTCCGATAGAGCATAAAACGTGATTCATCTGAAAATGCCACCTATTGCCACTAATCGGAAGTCCAGTTGCAGCACTGGCATGCAATTTTCCAACAGTCGTCGGCGATGAACGGCAGTCAGCTTGTGTGCGTGAACAAGGCATCTGCTGCAGAGGTCCATGAGAAGCAACTTTGACTGATCCGTAGTTAGAGGAGACACTGTTGCTTGCCCCTTGGTTCATCTGGAGGATCAATTACACAGCAGTTGCACGTCTATTCGTCCGAACACAACTCTGCAGCCGTCGTTGGACCCTTTCACATATGGCCCTTAGTACACCACAGTTGCCTCGGCGCTGGTTTTGGACACAGCCATTTTGCCATGCACGATTTCAGTCGTGAATGTTCTTCCTAAAGTCTTTTCTGATTGGAATATCAAGTTTTATTTATGTTACTCTCATCGGTACTTGGAAGATTGCATACATATTAGAAAATTAAGTACACAGTATTGATGTTACACAATAATATTTGTTTCATTTTTATGACGAACTACAAAATAAGTATTATTGTTCAAAAAATGGCTCTGAGCTCTATGGGACTCAACTGCTGAGGTCATTAGTCCCCTAGAACTTAGAACTAGTTAAACCTAACTAACCTAAGGACATCACAAACATCCATGCCCGAGGCAGGATTCGAACCTGCGACCGTAGCGGTCTTGCGGTTCCAGACTGCAGCGCCTTTAACCGCACGGCCACTTCGGCCGGCGTATTATTGTGGGACATCAGTACTGTATATCTGAGTTTTTAATAATCAGGTTGTGTTATTCTTCCTACTTTCAGGTCTTCTTTTACTATACCGATCAATTTCATTCTTTTATATTAGCTTTACCGTGAGTCTTGTAGAATTACCAGAAAATTTGGGTAAAGTGATGAGCTTACTTACTGGATTTATCTGTGTATAGCATTTCTAGTATAATTTGCAATTCAAAATTTTTCTTTTTGTCTTTCGCATTTCCTCAGTGACTCTCTTTCTGTTTAAAGTGAGTGTTCCAGTTCCACAAGGACTCCCTCTCTTGAAAGTTTTGTAGTGTCTCAGTTTGATGTATGCTAAGATACATTTTTGTAACATATGTCTTCTGTAGGCCAGAAAGCGTTTTCCATTCTGTCACAACGAATTTCGTAACAAATCTTTTCCAGGCCGTTTTTCTGAATGGCCTCAATATTTGAACTCAGAAAGTCTCTCGATTTTCCTTCATTTAATTTTCAGAATTTTCAGTACTGTAGCATTGCTAGATATGTATTTTTCAGTTTGGAGACCTACTCTTTTCCCTGTTTCCTTAACTACCTCTACATCTCAGCTTATTTCTGTGCTGTTAGAATGTTTAGACACAGAATCACCAGGTCGTTCGCAAAGTTAATCAGTTCTTGCTCGGTCCCAAGAGATGAAGTCTGAAACGCCGACCTGTTGGAAGATGAGTAGATGCCAGCTGACAACACACAGCAGTGGTATGGATTCATACAGCTGAAACCTCCAGTGGATGGAAATGTCTAGAGGTGCTTACCTAGTATCGGATGCCAAGTGGTAGTTCACGGCACATTTCTGTGCAACGAATACTTCGCCCCTATGTGAGAAATTACCACAGAAAAGTACTCCCTATGACAAAACTGAATGGAAGAGCGTGAAGCAAGCTAATTTGCTTACCCTTTCATCGCCAGAATCAGCAGTCAAACGTAGCGCATATGATTCTGGGCTCAAACATCTGAGAAGATCAATAACATGTGGCTTTCAGTTAACGCTCTGATGACTATCCATTCCCATAATTTTGACTAATCAGTTTTACACATACGTTTTTAACGTGTTGGGTTGTTATTGTTGGTGATACATTTCGCCTGGTAAACAACTGAATGAGCTGTGCTTTTATCTAAGTGACATTTTATCGTGAACCATTCAATAACACTTCTGAGTGTTTCTTTTACTGCTCGCTGTATTGTTGCTGCTCTGTTGAGTTTGATTGTGATTATCGCAGCGTCAGCAAAGAGCACAATTTCTGCTTTATCAGTGTGAGATGCAAAGCCGCTTATATATGGCAACAACAAGATTGGCTCCAGAACTGTACTCTGTTGAAAAGGAGTAACTTGTCCCAATTCAGAACAAAATTCAGCATCAGTGCAGCATTGAATGTCGGAAATGACACTACGCTTCCTATCAGTTCACTGGTGCGAAACTGAGATTGATATGTTTCGCACGGTATCCTGTAAACTATGGATGATGGGGGCCAACGGGCAGAGTCCATACCTCTAGATTTCTGGAAAGGCCAATTGCAGACTGTAATCGTAGGTACGATCATATGGAACAGGTTCCTCAAAGACATCTTAAGTAATAGACCCCAGTACGTTGTCCTCGCCGGCGAGTGTTTCTCAGAGACTAGGATATCTTGAGGAGTGACCAAGGGAAGTGTGATAACATAGATCTCGCTCTCTATGTACAGAAATGATGTGGCGGACAAGTTGATAAGCGATGTGCGGCTGTTTCCTGATGACACTGTGGTGTACGGAAAGGTGTCGTCGTCGATGAATTTGTAGTTGGTATGATAAAATTGCTCTAAATGTAAAAAAAAATGTAAGTTGGTGCATTTGAGTAAGAAATTTTCTAATACAGCACTAGTAGTGTGCTACCTGGCACAGTCTCATCGATTAAATACCTAGGTGTATTGTTGCAAACTGATATGAAATGGAATGTGCAGGTAAGCGCGGTAGCAGTGAAGGCCAATGACGGATTTAAGTTTATTGGGAGAACTTTAGGAAAGTGTGCCCCATATTTCAGAAGAATGATCCAATTGTTTGTGACAACTTCAGAAGAATTGCCTTACTGGATGTCACCTACAAAATCTTATAGAGCTGCATATTAAACAGACTGAGACCAATAACAGAAGAACTAATTGGGGACTACCAATGCGGTTTCCGCAGAAACAGATCCACACTGTATAACTTATTCACTCTAACACAAAATTACTACAAAATTGCTGAGAAAACAGGATTACGTGTTAATGAAGAAAAGACAGAATACCTGCCCATAAGTAAGAAAACCAGAAAAGATGCATCTTTGATTGTAGATAGATTCAGTTTCAAGACTGTTGAACACTTCAAGTACCTAGGAAGTATTTTTAGTAATAACAACTTAACAGATATAGAAATAGATGCCCGTTTAGCAACATCAAATAAGGCACTTTTTAGTTTCATCAAAATTCTAAGAAAAAGACCACTTAGCAGTAACTTCAAAATTTACCTATGTCGTTAGACCATTATATCTGTGATGTTATATTGGTGTGAAACATTAATATTTATAAAAAAAGATGAAGGAGAACTGTTAATATTGGAGAGAAAAGTACTAAGGAAAATTTTTGGGCCCGTATACGACGAAAATAACATGGAATCGAGAATCAGAGGAAATGAAGAATTAAGAGGGCTGTACAAACACCGTAATACCGTCAAAGTGCACAAGAGGAGAAGGTTGAATTGGGCAGGCCATGTAGCGAGAGTGACAGAGAATAGACTACCTACAATGGCATTCAGCAGAACAATAGATGGAACGAGAGGAGGAGGAAGGCCCAGAATCAGATGGAGATAACATTCGGGAGGTCAAAACTAAGATGAACAGAAACAGCAACTGGACAAACAGCGCATTGGACAGACAGAAGTGGAAGAGGCTGATAGAGCAGGCGTATGGTCGATAAGGCTCTTGCCACACGTAAAATAAGTAAGTGATCCATCTGTAAAAGAGACAAGTTTGACCCATTCTTAAGTACATCTCGAGTGTTTGGGCCCCCCACCAAGTCGTATTAAAGAAAGGCATCGAAGCAGTTCATAGTCGGGCTACTAAATTTGTTACCGACAGGTTCCATCTACATGCGAGTATTATGGAAGTGCTTCGTGAACCCAAATGGGACTCCTTGGAGGGAAGACGACGTTCTTTGCACGGAACAGAACTAAGAAAATTTAGAGAACAGACACTTGAAATTGATTGGAGAAAGGTTCCTATGCCGACAATGTACATTTTGTGTAAGGCCCACGCAGATGAGACAAATTACGGGTCGTACAGAGGTGTACAGCTAGTCGCTTTTCCCTTGCTATGTTTTGGAGTGAATAGGAAAGAAACGGCTAGTAGTGGTACAACGTACCATACATCGTGCTATATATCGTGGCTTGCGGAATACGTATGTTAAATGTAGGTGTAAAAATGAACTTCTTATTCCATATACTGAACACATATTTTGCACTGCATGTCCCCTTAGGTTACTGTTGCGGTGGAGTAATTTCTTAGTGGGAACCCAGGCACCTAGTGAGTGAGTGTTCTCTTTTTGTCGGTGTTTGCTTTAAATAACTTTGCTATATAAAGTTGTTTAAAGCGAAGAAATGCTTTTTTTTTCTTTTTTTAAACGCTTCCTGTTGGCTTTGTACTGTAATGATGTAATTTGTTGTAGTATAAAGCTCATACCTAAAGAGTCTATTCTTCTCAGTCAACCTATAAAATTAGCGACTTTGCGATTTTTATAGAAGAAGGCAAACAGTTTATCAAATTATTTACTAACTCTGGGACAGCATTTTCTGATTTTTTAAGAAATTCAGTCATAATTATGCCCCATATCCGAAAAGGTTCTCTATCCAAAATGAGGTGTGTCCGTGAGGGAAGTCCTGTAGTCTACAAACCTTATCTGACATCAAAAAACAAACAATTTTCTTAGTCTATAGGATACTGTGCACGGGGTAATAGCCATGTTGTTTTAAATTAAGAAAAAGAGAAAAGGCGGCCGTTTGAAGAAACGATCTAGTTCTGTCGCGCGCTTTTGTTCACGTTTCTTTTCAGTAACTAGCAAATAAATTGAAGGTGACAAAAATCAGGCAATTACTCTTTGCGAATATGACAGAGGAGAAATTCTGCCAAATTTCAGAGAGATATCTATATTATTGTATCGGCAGTCCTTCCCGTCGGTTTGAAGTACACTGTAAGTGCCGGCCGAAGTGGCCGTGCGGTTAAAGGCGCTGCAGTCTGGAACCGCAAGACCGCTACGGTCGCAGGTTCGAATCCTGCCTCGGGCATGGATATTTGTGATGTCCTTAGGTTAGTTAGGTTTAACTAGTTCTAAGTTCTAGGGGACTAATGACCTCAGCAGTTGAGTCCCATAGTGCTCAGAGCCATTTGAACCATTTTTACACTGTAAGTCAGCCTGACGGAACTGAATGCGTGCACCCTCATGCAGATATCTTTCTGAAATTTGATAGACTTAGTGTTCGGGCATCATTTATTCAAAAAACTTGACCAAAAACACTCGACAGAACTACAGCTTTGTTTCAAACGTCCTCCGTTTTCTTATTCTTTTCGAACTTCAAAAAACTGTGCCGTTACTCAGCGCATAAAAACCTGCAGATTATGAAAATGGTTCCGTTTTTTGTTTCAGATAAGATTTGCAGACTCTAATACTTCCGTCATTGCTACAACTCAATTTTCGACAGAACAAGTTTATCTCCTCAGATGGCTGTCCCACAATTAGTAAATAATGTGCAAAAAGATTTACTCTGATTGCTTCATTAGTTTTAAAAAAAAGTCGTAAAAATTACTTATTATGTGATCCACTGAGAACCAAAGTGGTCTAAATCAAAACATTTGGTTTCTGAGCTGTACAATGGATGGAAATCTGTTACGGAAAAGTGGTGTAACGATCATTCCTACTGTAGCCACGTGAGAGCTCCAGATGCGTTCTACCTCTCACGACAGAGTGAAGTGCGTTCACGGGAATAGTGGTATAAGTCAAGCGGCAACGCCACGTAATCTTGTTTTTCTGTGTCATTCTGAGTGTTTATTTACGCTCTAAAATCAAAAAGCCATTGTAAAAGTGCTAGTAAGTACTATCAATGTTTTCTTTCTTTAGATTTGTAATATCTAGATGTTATTAAAGATGAAATTGTCTTTATAAGGGAAGTATGCATCCATATTGAAGTCCAGATTAAAGCCTACACGAATCAAGCAGTGACGTCACACATTAAATTCAACAACCATAAGACACATCCCTCTCAACAATGCTGTGCGACCTTTCACGAAGGCAAAACGGAAATACATGATGACGCTTCTTCCAAATATCACTCCCTTCCGGTGCACCATGCTTTCTTCAACTTACTGACAACTGCGAACTCGGCTCAGGTATCTGTACCTGGACATGTTCACACTTTGGCACAGGAAGGTGTTGTGGACGGTGAAATCGAGTAAATAGAATGATCCATCATAAAGTCTCTTCAAATATCAAAGAATGGAAAATCCAGGATAGACTATAACAATATTATGAGAAGGAAAGTTGCTACTCACCACGTAGCGGAGATGTTTACTCGCAGATAGGAACAACAACAAAAACTGTCACAAATCAGCTTTCTGCCAGTAAGACCTTCGCCAGAATAGGCAACACACACGCGCACACACACTCATGCAAACGCAAAAACACACACACACATGACTGCTGTCTTTGGCAACTGAATTGCCAGAGACTGCAGTCACATGTGTGTGTGGGTTGCGTTTATATATATATATATATATATATATATATATATATATATGTGTGTGTGTGTGTGTGTGTGTGTGTGTGTGTGTGTGTCGTCTATTTTTGACGAAGGCCTTACTGCCAGAAAGCTAATTTGTGACAGTCGTTTTGCGATTCTGCATCTCCTTTTCATAATATTGTTACTTTTCGAATATCAGCAAGACAAGAATTACGTTTTAAGAAATTTCGACATTTAGAAACAACAACATAGTTATAATCCGTGGATGCGCCCATTGCTGAACTATGTACAGAATCTGTAGGTAGCATTCTAGTAATTAACAACAACAAGGCATTTATTTTAATTCAACTTGTGAGAAAAGTGCTTAATGTGAGCAATAAGTGCCGACTTACGTTTACTGTATCACATTATGTTTATATTTTATAAACAAATTGCAGTTATGCAGATTAAGAGACAGCGTATTCCTTCTCAAATATTCCACTTCACCAAAACGATTATAACAAGAGTGGTAAATCTCTTGACTTATACCACTTCACATTTCACTATGAGTAAATGCCTGAGGAAAAATTTGTACTCCAACTTTTAGGAACTAAAAAAAAGGTATTTAAGGCACAAGTAACCAAAATTTCTGTAGTAACTGTAATACACCGATGAGAAAAAGAAGCTGATACACCTCCTTAATATCGTGTAGGGCTCCAGCGAGCATGCAGAAGCGCCGCAGCACGACGTAGCATGGACTCGACTAATGTCTGAAATATTGATGGAGTGAATTGACACCACAAATCATGAAGGACTGTCCATAAATCCGTAAGAGAATGAGAGCGTGGAGATCTCTCCAGAACAGCACATTGGAAGACACACGCAATAACGTTCACGTCTGGGGAGTTTGGTGGCCAGCGGAAGTGTTCAAACTCAGAAAAGTGTTCCTGGCGCCACTTTGCAGCAATTCTGGACGTGTGGGATGTCTCACTGTGCTGCTGGAACTGTCCATGTCTGTCGGAATGCACAATGGACGTGAATGAATGGAAGTGATGAGACAGGATGCTTACAGACGTGTCACCTGTCAGTCGTATCTAGTGGTATCAGGGGTCCCCTATCACTCCAACTACACACGTCCCATCACACCATTACAGAACCTCCATCGGCTTGAACAGTTCCCTGCTGACATGCAGGGTACATGGATTAATGAGGTGCTCTCCGTACCCGTACATGTCCATCCGCTCGATCATCAACAGTTCAAATGTTTGAAATGGTTGTGAGCACTATAGGACTTAACATTTGAGGTCATCAGTTCCCTAGACTAAGAACTACTTAAACCTAACTAACCTAAGGACAGTACGCACATCGGTGCCCGAGGCGGGATTAGAACCTACGACCGTAGAAGCAGCGCAGCTCCGGAATGAAGCGGCTAGAACCGCTAGGTCACAAAGGCCGGCCATCAACAGTCCAATGTCGGTGTTGACGGGCAGAGGCGAGGCGTAAAGCTTTGTGTCGTGCAGTCATCAAAGGTACACAAATGGGCCTTCAGCTCCGAAAGCTTATATCGATGACGTTTCGTCGAATGGTTCGCAAGCTGACACTTTTTGATGGCCCAGCAATTCGCGAAAGCGTTGCACTTCTCTCATGTTGAACGATTTCCTTCAGCCGTCGTTGGTCCCGTTCTTGCGGGATCTTTTTCCGGCCGCTGCGAACTCGGAGATTTGATATTTTACCGGAATCCTGGTAAAAATGGAAATGTCGTGTGGCTAGGGCCTCCAGTCGGGTAGACCATTCGCCTGGTGCAGGTCTTTCGATTTGGCGCCACTTCGGCGACCTGCGCGTCGATGGGGATGAAATGATGATGATTAGGACAACACAACACCCAGTCCCTGAGCGGAGAAAATTTCCGACCCAGCCGGGAATCGAACCCGGGCCCTTAGGACTGACAGCCTGTCACGCTGGCCACGCAGCTACCGGGGCGGACGGAATCCTGGTAATCACGGTACAGTTGTGAAATGGTCATATTGGAAAATCCCCCATTCATCGCTGCCTCAGAGGTGCTGTGTCCCACCGCTCGTGCGCCGACTATAACACCAAGTTCAAACTCGCTTATATCTTTATAACCTGGCATTGTAGCAGCAGTAACCGATGTGACAACTGCGCTAGACACATGTTGCGATACACAGGCGTTGCCGACCACAGCGCCGTATTCTGCCTCTTTACGTAGCTCTGTATTTTATTACACATATCTACACCAGTTTCTTTTACACTTCAGTGTGTTTCATTTGTCCATTTCATCAATTGAATGAAGAATTCTTTTAAACCATGAATTTACATTAAACTAAACGCAAAAACTTTCATTCCTCAGAAGTGGGAGAAAACTGAGTGATACCACTCTGGTTCTCAGCGGCTCTTATATCCTGACTGAGGAGAAAGGATCCTCCAATATTTTAGTGAACTGTAGTAGAGAATTGATACATTTCTCCAGCTGGGTTTCCCTGCTCCGCCGTATAGCAGAATGTACGGCGACGGCGCGCGCTCGCGGCTGTGGTAAACGCGGCGCAGCGCAGTGAGAGCAGCCGCAGACAGGCAGCGGTGCCTGGCTGGCGGCCTACTCACGTTGTCGTTGTGGCTCCAGTAGATGTAGGCCGGCGGCTCCGGGCTGAAGAGCACCACGCACGTCAGGTTGATGGTGCTGCCGCGGTCGATGTACAGGTCCGGGCCGCCCACGATCTCCGTCGTCGGCTCTGCAACACCGGACGTAGATGCAGTTAGGGCGTAGGGTGCGGAAGCGCAGCGCGCACACACACACACACACACACACACACACACACACACACACACACTTCCGTAGCAGCGCGCACTGCACGGCGCCGCACCAGCTCGGGGCCATGCAGCTATGCTTATTCAGCGCCGCGTTCCACTTCGTTTGCTCCAGCGCGGCAATATCAGCTGAAATAACTGCAGCTCAGGAAGGTCAAACTAGAGCCGAAATCGACATCGAAGGGTTGTTTGAACATAACAGCACTTTAAAGGCGGTTCATCCAACTGATAACTAGGGCTTCCACAGTTTGATGCCTCTAAAATTATTTGCAACCCCAGCCGGTGTAGCCGAGCGGTTTCAGGACGATCTACATCTACATCTACATCTACATCCATACTCCGCAAGTCACCTGACGGTGTGTGGCGGAGGGTACCTTGAGTACCTCTATCGGTTCTACAAAGAAATGACTCTGAGCACTATGGGACTCAACATCTTAGGTCATAAGTCCCCTAGAACTTAGAACTACTAAAACCTAACTAACTAACCTGCGACCGTAGCAGTCCCGCGGTTCCGGACTGCAGCGCCTGAACCGCACGGCCACTGCGGCCGGCTATCGGTTCTCCCTTCTATTCCAGTCTCGTATTGTTCGTGGAAAGAAGGATTGTCGGTATGCCTCTTTGTGGGATCTAATCTCTCTGATTTTATCCTCATGGTCTCTTCGCGAGATATACTTAGGAGGGAGCAATATACTGCTTGACTCCTCGGTGAAGGTATGTTCTCGAAACTTTGACAAAAGCCCGTACCGAGCTACTGAGCGCCTCTCCTGCAGAGTCTTCCACTGGAGTTTATCTATCATCTCCGTAACGCTTTCGCGATTACTAAATGATCCTGTAACGAAGCGCGCTGCTCTCCGTTGGATCTTCTCTATATCTTCTATCAACCCTATCTGGTACGGATCCCACACTGCTGAGCAGTATTCAAGCAGTGGGCGAACAAGCGTACTGTAACCTACTTTCTTTGTTTTCGGATTGCATTTCCTTAGGATTCTTCCAATGAATCTCAGTCTGGCATCTGCTTTACCGACGATCAACATTATATGATCATTCCATTTTAAATCACTCCTAATGCGTACTCCCAGATAATTTATAGTATTAACCGCTTCCAGTTGCTGACCTGCTATTTTGTAGCTAAATGATAAAAGATCTATCTTTCTGTGTATTCGCAGCACATTAATCTTGTCTATATTGAGATTCAATTGCGATTCCCTGCACCATGCGTCAATTCGCTGCAGATCCTCCTGCATTTCAGTACAATTTTCCATTGTTACAACCTCTCGATACACCACAGCATCATCTGCAAAAAGCCTCAGTGTACTTCCGATGTCATCCACCAGGTCATTTATGTATATTGTGAATAGCAACGGTCCTATGACACTCCCCTGCGGCACAACTGAAATCACTCTTACTTCGGAAGACTTCTCTCCATTGAGAATGACATCTGATGCCGATGTACGCACAATTTCCCGACACAGGTTCACAGGACCTTCTTTCCTCCATTTCCAGTCAGTATGCTGCCCCTGCAGTTTGTCGGCTTTATTAATGTTCACTATGTATAAGCTCCAAAGTCCCTCTGATGTTACAAGAGTGATGAAGTTCCAGGCAACAATGGCGGTGGGTATGTTCACGGTCATTTTAGCCCGGGCTCGTAAAAACAAGGGGAAGAGGAAGGGAGAAGTGGAGCATGTTTCAGTCTGTTACAAGCTGTTTTCTTTTCGAGTGCTGGAACAACGTGTTACTAAGGTGTAGCTCATGCGTGTGGTCATTGTGGTTCAATGTGCCCCGCAAGTGCGTAAACAGTGCTGATAATGTTTGCTACATTTGTGGACTGGCTACACTGAAATTGCAAGGAATGCCAACAACACCTTATATTAGGAAGGCTTACAGACTGTACTTCGGGCCAGTAACACCATATATTATGAAATGGTTGGCCGGGGTGGCCGAGCGGTTCTAGGCGTTACAGTCTGGAACCGCGCGATCGCTACGGTCGCAGGTTCGAATCCTGCCTCGGGCATGAATGTGTGTGATGCCCTTAGGTTAGTTAGGTTTAAGTAGTTCTAAGTTCTAGGGCACTGATAACCTCAGATATTAAGTCCCATAGTGCTCAGAGCCATTTCAACAATTTGCTACGTAAACGTATATCATAGCCAGATTATGAAACATAACTGCTTAAAAAGTGGAAAATTTGGCTTTGCAATTATTTTCAAATATTCATCACATAGTGCCACGATGTAACAAATCACTGTCTTAGCGATAAGGTCATATCTCAAGGTATGGACGTTATTTCGATATCATAACTCTCACCCGTTAAAATTCTGATTTTTATTTTATTAAATAATAAGAGAACGGATTCTACCTTCTTCGTGTTAGAGCCTTGCTACTAATAGATTGAAATCTCGGCCGCTTTATAGTTTGCAATGGTTGGTTGGTTGGTTGATTTGGGGAAGGGAACCAAACAGTGAGGTCATTGGTCCCATAGGATTAACGAAGAATGTGGAAGGATGTCCGCCGTGCCCTTTCAAAAGCTATTTATGGAAATCATGAAAAACGTAAATCAGGAAAGTCAGACGCGGATTTGGACCGTCGTCCAGCCCGAATGCGAGCCCAGTGCGCAATCCACTGCGCCACCTCGCTCGGTCTAGTAGATTGTATCTTTCACTCTACGATGAATTTTATTGCGAAATAACAACATTTTAAAGTCATATACGACTTCAAGTATGGAGTAAAAACAGTCGAGACCGCAATAAAAATAAGCGTTTGTGAGGCAAACTGAGGAGCTATTTGATTGAGAAGTATAGGCACCGGTCTCGTACACTGACATACGGTCGGGAGAGCAGTGTGCTGACCACATGCCCCTCCATAGCCGCATCCAGTGAAGCTTGTGGGCTTAGGATTACACGGCGGCCGGTCGGTACCGTTGGACGTTCATGGCCTGTTAGGACAGAGTTTAGGTTGTAAGACCACAACAGAATGTTTACTTACAATTCTCAGCTCTCTCGGTCAGAATTGACCATCTTCAGACCACTTACGCCATGATGGTAGACCGCGCAGTTGATATTCGTGTATTCATAACGCCTGTTTCGTTCACCGCCACCGCCTACCATGATGCTATAGGTGGTCGAAGGTTATTGTCATATTCTGATCGAAACCGGTAAGCATTGCAAATAAATTTTTTGTTCCGGGAGACACTTATTTAATCAATTTTTGAAGTACTTCTAGCCAGATCACTGTTACTCCAAGAGGAATGTTCTAAAAATTATTATTTACTTCTTTATTTTAGTTGTTGAATGCACTCCATAAGCACACTACTGCATTCGAATTTTTACATTCATAAATCAAATCAACATTCTATGATTTTAGCGAATTCCCAATGCAATTATTCTTCTTCTACAAACTACTACTTTGCAATCGACAATTAACAATAACACTGTTTCGTGTCGTCAAGTTCATTGCTTTCCAACGACTACTTCATGGCCTAAGGCGAATATCGATTCAGTAATGAAATACACTCCTGCAGAAGTATTTTACGCGGCAAAAACGTAGTAAGTTCAATACATTCCCCTAATTCTCATGACTGTATGTTTTCTTTTCTTTCTGGCAATATAATGGTTCCTTCCTTCGCGAACATTTTACCTTCTTATTTAAATTTAAAATCACAAAAATTAAAACCCTACGAAGGCGATAACATTACATAAGGGAAATTTTTCTCTTAAAAGTTATGTACATTATAGGCAGCGTACCAAGAACTTCTTAATGCATCATATTAGGAAAGACACCTCAATGAAATTGAAATACTTGCATAACACAACGTTCCATCCCTCGCCGAAGTTCCGCAACGTGCATTTTTCTTTGAAATATCCTGCTTCTGTATCGATTAAAGTAAAAAATATAGAAGGCGCAGGAAATTAATAAAGCCGTTATCGCACGTCATAGGAACTGGAAGTTGTTATAAAATACCCGTTCCGAGTAGAATGTCAATCTTAAAAAAGTAAACACTAACACAGTTATGTTAATGTGAACTTCGATACCATCTTCGCACCAGAAAGCAACAAAGAATTTCCGTTGAAAACCGTTACCTATTATTTATCCCTAAAATTCAATCGTCGGTCTTCGAAGAGACTGCGTCTTCTTTACTTGATGCGCTTGTCCATGAAACAAGATTAAATTTTATACAATAATCGGTTCAAATGTGTGTGTGTGTGAATTCCTAAGGGACCAAACTGCTGAGGTCATCGGTCCCTAGACTTACACACTACTTAAACTAACTTATGCTAAGAGCAACACAGACACCCATAGCCTTGCCCGAGGGAGGACTCGAACCTACGGCGGGAGGGGCCGCGCAATTCGTGACATGGTGCCTCAAATCGTGTTCGATAATCGGTGACTATAGTGATTAAAGTAGGAGTGTGATTCCCACTTTCGTTAAAAGATAAAATAGGATGCACGTCAATGTAATACATCATCGCAAAATTTGACATTCTAGTATATACTGACTCAATGAAATATATTATGTAAGGTGCCACTACAGGAATATCGCTTTCCATTTATAAGGTGCCGCCACAGTAGTTAATGAGTGGAACAACTAATACGAAAATATTTTCCGGCAGTCTAAACTGAAGAAATATTCTTCGGATTACTTTATTTCCCCAACAACCATTATGTCAACAGTTACTCTTTATACGTGCAGTAATGTACATATTTATGCTTTCATTTATCGATGTTTTTTTCTTTATATCTGGGCCTGCCACGGGGTGCCAAACCGTTCGCGAGCACACTGTGTGGGCCTGGTGAAAATCGAAATCCAGCCGAATCTTCTCGGAAGTAACGCTATAGTGCGACATAGCATTTAGCGTTACGTTGTGGCATTTTTCGGCAGGTGAAATTGCCTGCAGTTTTGAGAATCGTGGTGTCAGAGCTTTTTAGCGTTCGCTGTTCGTTGGTGACATGAAGGAAGCCAAATGTAGCGTATTTCACAAGTAATCAAAACGTCCTGTGTCCCGGATTCGAAACAAGTCACAGCTTAAATTTTGAATAAAAATCATGAGCAATGGTGCATGACTTCTAGCATGAGAAGTCACCCTCGTTGTGCCAACGGTACTGACGAAAACGGCGGAGCAGAGGAGAGAGGTTCAGGGCACCCATTTCCTCTCGGGGTCGGAAAGTGATCCTAAAAGGCGAAAGAATCAGCAATGATCGACGCCACGAGGATGCAGAAGGCAATGGAAATCACTGTATTAAAGACATATAATATGTACACACAGGACATGTGGCATGTAATTGAAAAAGAGTCCTGATATTCTCTCCATTGGAAAAAGATTCTTGACTAGTCTCCCTTTACGATCTGTGGGAGGGGACTGCCAGGGTGGAGACCATCAGAAAAATATTCAAAAACCAGCAAAAGGGTAATGTTCTACAATTGGTAACCTAGAATGTTAGATATGTCAGATGACTGGACGTGCTACGGAAACTAGACAATCTTCAGAGAGAAACGCTAAGACACAATCTACATACAGTGGGGTAAGTGTACTAAACAGGAAAGAAGAAAGGGATTCCTAGCAGAGAAGTATAGAGTAATATCAACAGCGACAAAAATCTGTGGGATTCGTTACGAATGAGAAGATAGGGCAGAGAGTAAGTTACTGTGAAAAGCTAAGTGATAGGGTTGTTCGCACCAGAATCGGCAAGAAACCAACGATATTTCAGGCATATATGCAAAAGATGAAGAGAAACCCACGAGGAATTGGAATTCGGTGGTGGGAAAATGAATATAAGAGAGGTTTACCGGTGAATACAGCTTTGGCAATAGGAATGAGAAAGGAAAAAAACTAACTGCGTTCTACCATAAATTTCAGCTCATAATAGCGAATAATCTGTTCAAGCATCACAAGAGGCCAGGAGATAAAGTAAATTGGCATCTGGATTACATGATCGTCAGGCAGAGATTCCGATATCATGTAATACGTGCTCAGGAGCAGATATAGACTCAGATAATTATTTTGATAATGACGAGGGGTAGGCTGAGGCTAAGAGACTAGTCAGGAAGAATCAGTAGGGAAAGAAGTGGGTTACGGTAGTACTAAGTAGCGAAGCGATGCGCTTCAAAGTTTCTGATGCTATTGATACTGTGATATTGAATAGCGCGGTAGGCAGTACACTTGAAGAGGAGTAGACACCTCTGAAAAGGACCGTCACGCAAGTTGTAAGGAAAACCATTGGTACGAAGAAGGCAGCTGTAAGGAAACCGAGGGTAACAGAAGAAATACTAAGGTTGATCTACGAAACACGGAAATACAAAAATGTCAGGGAAATTCAATAATACAAGTCACTTGGGAATAAAATAAGTAGGAAGTGCAGCGAAGCTAAAGCGAAACTGCTACATGAAACAAGTGAACATATCGAAAAAAAATTATTGTCAGAAGGATTGACTCAGAGTGTAGGAAAGTTAAAACAATCTTCCTTGAAATTAAAAGCAAGGATGGTAACATGAAGAGTGCAACGGGAATGCCACTGTAAATGCAGAGGAGAGAGCGGATAGGTGGAAAGAGTACGTAAGAGTACACTGAAGGCCTCTCTAAGAGGGCGAACGAGTTTGAAGACTTGATGGAGGAAGAAATAGGTGTCGACAGGGAAAAGAAAGGGGACCCAGTATTAATAACAGCATTTAGAAGAGCTTTGGAAGACTTAAAATCAAATATATCAGAAGGGACTTATAACATTCCATTGGAATTTCTAAAATCATTTGATGAATTGACCACATACCATGAAAGTTGGTATGTGGAATGTATGAGACAGGCGGACCGTTTGATTTTTGGAAACGCATAATCCACGAAATATCGAATACAACAAAAGTGGAAGAACTAAACAGCTCATGCATCCAAGGTATTGACAAGACTAATATACAGAAGAATAGTAACAAAATTGAGTATGTCTTACATGACAACCAGTTGGGCTTTGGGGCAGATGAACCCAGAAGAGAGGAAGATTTGGCTTTGCGGTTGACAATAGAAGCGAAACTGAAGAAATTCAAAACAAGTTAATAGGCTTTGTCGACCTGTAAACTACTTTCACCAATGTCAGATGTGCAAGATACTCGAAATACTGAGAAAAATAGGGATAATCCGTGGGGAAAGACGGGTAATATACATGACATTCGAGGACCAAGAGGAAACAATAAGGCTGGAAGACCAAGTACGTAGTGCTAGGGTTAAGAAGGTTGTAATATAGAGATTAAGTCCTTTGCCCCTACTGTTCAATCTGTACTTTGAAGAAGTAATGACGGAAATAAAAGGAAGATTCAAGAATGGGATTAAAATACAGGGTGACAGGATATCAACGACAAGATTCACTGATGACATTGCTCTCCTCATTCAAAGCTAAGGAGCATTACTGGATCTGCTGGATGGTATGAACAGTCTGTTGATACCGAATATGGACTGAAAGTAAACAGAAGAAAGACTAATGCAATGAGAAGTACCAGAAATGAGAAGAGCGAGAAACATAACATCATAATTACGGATCACGAAGTATATGAAGTCAATGAATTCTGCTGTCTAGGCAGCAAAATAATACATGATAGACGGGGCAATGAGGACATAAAATGCAGAGTAGTATTGGCGAAAAGTGCAGTCTGAGTCAAGAGAAGTCTTCTGTGAGGTTTCGTGATTGCAGCCGGATTATGTTGGCTTCTAGCAACAACAATCGGCAAGAAGTCAACACGATCCGGCGGCACTCACGAAACCTCATAGAATATTCAGTACGCCGGAAAATCTTAAGGAGTCACAAGAGAAGTCCACTAATATCAAACACAGGCCTAAATTTGAGGAAAATATATCTGAGAATGTACGTTTGGATACCGTACTGTATGGTAGTAAAACGCGCACTGGGGGGTGAACTGAAATATAAGTGAATCGAAGCGTTTGAGACGTTTGGATACCGTACTGTATGGTAGTAAAACGCGCACTGGGGGGAGAACTGGAATATAAGAGAATCGAAGCGTTTGAGATATGGTGCTTTAGAAGAATGTTGAAAATTTGGTGGATTGATAAGGTGAGGAATGATAAGGTTCTCTGTAGAATTGACGAGGATATGAATATATGGATAACACTGACAAGAAGAACGGAATGGATGTTAGGCATATGACATCAGGGAATATCTTTCCATGGTATTAGAGGGACCTGCTGGTGGTAAGAACTATAGAGGAAGAAGAAAGAGATTGGGATACATACAGAAGATAGTGGGACAGGTTTCAAGTGCTACTCTGAGATGAAAAGGTTGGAAAAGAAGAGGAATTCTTGGAAAAGGGTGAAGCAATCCAGCCATCTGCGCGAGAGGGCCTTAAATCTGGTTGGGAATGAAAGAAGAGGGGGACAAGAAGTTTCAACATATACTTGTGTATTATGCAGTCGAATAAGCGACAGTGAAAATTTTCAATGACACAATGTCCCAATAACACCCAGAAAAAATTTAAATATTTGGTTGACAACGAAACACCAAAAAAATTGCAAGGATCGGTAGACGAGCTATATTGCTCTGCACTTTTGCTAAATTTCCAGGCGTGGAGCACGTGAAGAAACCTATGGTACGAATAGTAAAATTTATAAAGTCGCACCCAATATTCCACTGTGAGTTGCCACAGTTTTCGATGAAGTTGAACAAATACGGTATTGCACGTTCGTTAAGTCAAGGGGGCAGGTCTGGAACGAATTTTCGCTTAAAAACCTACTATCGTTTATTTATGTAGGAAAAAGAAGTAAAGCTACGAAACTTAGAGCATCTGCAATGGATTGCAGACATTTCATTTCAATATGACTTTTCTGTACACTCGACAGTAGAATATTGTAAACCGTAATACAGTTTATTTCTGATCTGATTGGGATGCATTTAAAACGAAATCCGCCTTGAGGGAGGGTCAAATTATGAGAATGACAGTGAAGTTTTCTATGTTTACAGACTTTAAACAAAACTCGAGGTATGAAGAGTTCATTGTGGTCTTGAAAGAATTACTAATATAGTCTTCTAAATATTTTTTGGACAATGGCATTCTTACACTATTTTTTGAGGCTGTTTGCTGTTTCATTTAAAAGCGGCCCTGTGCATAAGCAGATCTACGTCTACATCTACATGGATACTCTGCTAATCACATTCGGGTGCCTGGCAGAGGGTTCATCGAACCACCTTCATAATTCTATATTATTCCAATCTCGTATTGCGCGCGGAAAGAATTTCGTACGAGCTCAAATTTCCCTAATTTTATCGTAGCGATCGTTCCTCCCAATGTAGGTCGGTGTCAACAAAATATTTTCGCATTCGGAGGACAATTTTGGGAGGAGATACCGTCGCAACGAAAAACGCCTTTCTTTTAATGATATGCAGCCCAAATCCCGTATCATTTCTGTGACACTCTCTCCCATATTTCGCGATGGTACAAGACGTTATGCGTTCTTTGAACTTGTACTCCGTCATTCCTATCTGGAAAGGATCCCACACCGCGTAGCAGTATTGTAAAACAGGACGGACAAGAGTAGTGTAGGCAGTCTCCTTAGTAGATCTGCTACATTTTCTAAGTGTCTTGCCAGTGAAACGCAGTCTTTGGTTAGCCTTCCCGACAACATTTTCTATGTGTTCGTTCCAATTTAAGTTGTTCGTATTCGTAATAACTAGGTATTCAGTTGAATTTAGGGCCTTTAGGTTAGACTGATTTATCGTTTAGCCTAAGTTTAACGGATTCCTTTTAGCACTCATGTGGATGACCACACACTTCTCGTTATTTAAGGTCAACTACCACTTTTCGCACTATTCAGATACGTTTTCTAAATCATTTTCCAGTTTGTTTTGATCTTCTGATGACCTTATTAGTCGATAAACAACTGCGTCATCTGCAAACAACCGAAGACGGCTGCTAAGATTGTCTCCCAAATCGTTTGTACAGATAAGGAACAGCAACGGGCCTATAACCCTACCTTGGGGAACTCCAGAAATCACTTCTGTTTTACTCGATGACTTCCCGTCAGTTACTACGAACTGTGACCTCTCTGAGAGGAAATCACAAATCCAGTCATATAACTGAGACGATATTCTATAAGCACGCAATTTCAATATGAGCCGCTTGTGTAGTATAGTGTCAAAAGCCTTCCTGAAATCCAGAAATACGGAATCGATCTGAAATCCCTTGTCAATAACACTCAACACTTCATGTGAATAATGAGCTAGTTGTGTTTCACAGGAACGATATTTTCTGAACCCATGTTGACTGTGTGTCAATAGACCATTTTCTTCGAGGTAATTCACAATGTTTGAACACAATATATGTTCCAAAATCCTGCTGCATATATGGGCCTGTAATTTTGTGGATTTCTCCTACTACCTTTCTTGGATATTGGTGTGACCTGTGCAACTTTCCAGTCTTTGGATCTTTCGTCTAGCGAACGGTTGTATATGACTATTAAGTATGGAGCTAATCCGTCAGCATACTCCGAAAGCAACCTAATTGGTGTACAGTCTGGACCAGAAGACTTGCTTTTATTAAGTGGTTTAAGTTGCTTCACTACTCCGAGGATATTTACTTCTACGTTACTCATCTTGGCAGCTGTTCTCGATCCGAATTCTGGAATTTTTACTTCGTCTTCTGAATAATTTGCAGTACAATTTCCATTTGAAAAACAAAGTCTTTTACGTTAACCCCTACCTTAGTCTGCCTCGGTAGCTGTGCGGTCAGCGCGGTGGATTCCCAATAGAAGGGGCCCTGATTCCATTCCCGGCCGGGTCGGAGATTTTCTCCGCTCGGGAAATGGGTGTTGTGTCTTTCTTACGTCCGTTCCACTATTGCAATGGCTAAATTCGTACGGCCCGAAAGCTAGTTAAAAATATTTTAATAAATCCAGTGCCTTGTCCAGCACGGTCGCCAGGTCCCTCCCCAAATGAGGACGTTTGGAGCATTATGGGCAGTGCCCTGGAATCCTCTCAGGATTTTGACAATCTAATGCGCCAGTTGGACAGAATTTGGCACAATATAATTCAAGAGGACATCCATGAACTCAATCAGTCAATGACACACCGAATAAATGTCCAATTTTCATGAAATTGCAACCCGGTGGTAGCTTTTACATAGACACTACATCTATCAACCGATTTACGTCCCATTCCGGTAGTATTTTGTGTGTGCATTTCCCAACGTGAAAGATCGGATTTTCAGTTGTGACGAGATCTAGTTTGTTGCCATAGCTAACATACGCTTCGAGGGATCAAATGTTGTACAAACAAAATTGCCATTTCGTTGCTGGGGGTTACAAGATAGCACGGAAGAAGCAATCAAGAGTCTATATTCGTATTTGTTATATGCTATATCCCGCTTTCCAACTCTAGGAGCGGGAGGGCTGGAAGTGGCAATGTGTCTGTAATTTAGGGGTTATAGGAATGATAGTGCGCTAGTGCTGTGTTCTCCTGGTATCAGTTCCTGGCTGACAGACATACAGGGTGTTTCACAATTCATGTTACACACTTCTAAGAGGTTGTAGAGGGCACGGCGAAACACTTCCCCTGTATTGAAAAAGTACCCATAACTCTTAAATTATTCACTTTAGAGCCCATGTCTACGACATATTTTTCTTGTTTTGCTCCATTGTCTGCCCTACGATCCAAGCAACAACAGTACCAGTACATGTATTCCAATGTCAGAGGTATCAGAACGGTTTTTGCTTGTAACTTTAAACTCGTACGATTCCGGTACGGGGACCCTTACCTCAGGTTGATACATTTTACCTTCTCTCATCATCCTAGAAAGGTTGCAACGTCATCACAAAATCTCCCTGTGTATACATACATTTAAAGGCGTCAGGGCCTGTAACTTTGACGCTCTGTAGCGTCGTTGTAAAACTTGATCTATTAAGTTCCCATCTACTTCCTCTAGAAGCGTGTAACTGTATAACGTCAACTGTGGAACATCCTCTACATACAACTAACAGAGGGTCTTAATTTTTTCATCAGTCTTCTGACTTGTTTGATGCTGCCCGCCACGGTTCCCCTCCCGTGCCAATCACTCCATCTCAGATTGGCACTTCGACGCAATGACCTCAGTTATTTGTTGATGTATTGCAAGCCCTGTCTTCCTCTTCAGTTTTTACCCTCTACAGTTCCTTCTTGTACCATGCAGGACATTCGTTGATTCCTTAATATGTGTCCTGTCATCTGGTATAGGCGTCTTGTCAGTGTTTCCCAAATCATAATTTCCTCACAGATTCTTTGAAGAGCATCCTTAGTCCCTACGTTATAACTTCACGTAAATTTCAACATTCCTCTGCAGCTCCACAGTCTCAAACGCTTCAATGTTTCTTTCCATTCTGGTCTTCCCACTGTCTACGTTTCACTAACATAAAATGCTGTGCTCCAAACGTACGTTCCCAGAAATTTCTTCCTCGAATTGAGGACTGTGTTTGATATCTGTAGACTCTTCTCAAGATATGCCCTTTTCGCCTGTGCAAGTGTGTTTTTTATGTCCTCTTATTTTGTTTCTAACGTACCAGAATACAATAACCTTTTCTGCTTCGTGATAATTAATTCTGCTAGTTCTCATCACTTTCGTCTTTCTTCGGCATTCTCTCGATACAGATGGTGTGCTCAATAGCCAGTTCACTACATTCAGATACCGAACAAGGTGGCGCAGTCGCTAGACACTGGACTCGCATTAGGGAGCACATCGGTTCAATCCCGCTTCCGGCCATCCAACCAAATGCCGGGATGGTTCCTCTGAAAGCAAACGGCCGACTTCCTTCCCCATCCTTCCCTAACTCGATGAGACCGATGACCTCACTGTCTGGTCTCCTTCCCCAAACAACCCAACCCAACTACATTCAGACGATGCTGAGTACTTCCTCACTTTCACTGAAAATGGCAAAGTTATCAGCGAATCGTTTCGTTGATATCCCATCGCCCTGATTTTTAACCCACTCTTAAATCTTCCTTTTATTTCTGTCATTACTTCTTCGAAATGTGGGAAATGTGGGAATTTAAGGAGATGGGACCTGGATAAACTGACTAAACCAGAGGTTGTACAGAGTTTCAGGGAGAGCATAAGGGAACAATTGACAGTGGTGAAGCAGCAGATGATCAAGTAGGTAAAAAGATGAGGGCTAGTAGAAATCCTTAGGTAACAGAAGAAATATTGAATTTAATTGATAAAAGGATAAAATATAAAAATGCAGTAAATGAAGCAGGCAAAAAGAAATACAAACGTCTCAAAAATGAGATCGACAGGAAGTGCAAAATGGCTAAGCAGGCATGGCTAGAGGACAAATGTAAGGATGTGGAGGCTTATCTCACGAGGGGTAAGATAGATAATGCCTACAGGAAAATTAAAGAGACCTTTGGGGAAAAGAGAGCCACTTGTATGAATATCAAGAGCTCAGATGGAAACCCAGTTCTAAGCAGGGAGGGGAAAGCAGAAAGGTGGAAGGAGTAAATAGTGGGTCTATTCAAGGGCGATGTACTTGAGGACAATATTATGGAAATGGAAGAGGATGTAGATGAAGATGAAATGGGAGATACGATACTGCGTGAAGAGTTTGACAGAGCACTGAAAGACCTGAGTCGAAACAAGGCCCCGGGAGTGGACAACATTCCGTTAGAACTATTGACGGCTTTGGGAGAGCCAGTCCTGACAAAACTCTACCATCTGGTGAGCAAGATGTACGAGACAGGCGAAATACCCTCAGACTTCAAGAAGAATATAATAATTCCAATCCCAAACAAAGCAGGTGTTGACAGATGTGAAATTTACCGAACTATCAGTTTAATAAGTCACAGCTGCAAAATACTAACACGAATTATTTACAGACGAATGGAAAAACTGGTAGAAGCCGACTTCGGGGAAGATCAGTTTGGATTCCGTAGAAATGTTGGAACACGTCAGGCAATACTGACCTTACGACTTAGCTTAGAAGAAAGATTAAGGAAAGGCAAACCTACGTTTCTAGCATTTGTAGACTTAGAGAAAGCTTTGACAATGTTAACTGGAATCCTCTCTTTCAAATTCTGAAGGTGGCAGGGGTGAAATACAGGGAGCGAAAGGCTATTTACAATTTGTACAGAAACAAGATGGCAGTTATAAGAGTCGAGGGGCATGAAAGAGAAGCAGTGGTTGGGAAGGGAGTGAGACAGGGTTGTAGCCTCTCCCCGATGTTATTCGATCTGTATACTGAGCAAGCAGTAAAGGAAACAAAAGAAAAATTTGGAGTAGGTATTAAAATCCAGGGAGAAGAAATAAAAACGTTGAGGTTCGCCGATGACATTGTAATTCTGTCCGAGACAGCAAAGGACTTGGAAGAGCTGTTGAATGGAATGGACAGTGTCTTGAAAGGAGGATATAAGATGAACATCAACAAAAGCAAGACAAGGATAATGGAATGTAGTCGAATTAAGTCGGGTAATGCTGAGGGAATTAGATTAGAAATGAAACACTTAAAGTAGTAAAGGAATTTTGCTATTTGGGGAGCACAATAACTGATGATTGCCGGAGAAGATATAAAATGTAGACTGGCAATGGCAAGGAAAGCGTTTCTGAAGAAGAGAAATTTGTTAACATAGAGTATAGATTTAAGTGTAAGGAAGTCGTTTCTGAAAGTATTTGTATGGAGTGTAGCCATGTATGGAAGTGAAACATGGACAATAAATAGTTTGGACGAGAAGAGAATAGAAGCATTCGAAATGAGGTGCTAGAGAAGAATGTTGAACATTAGGTGGGTAGATCACGTAACTAATGAGGAGGTACTGAATATAATTGTGGAGAAGTGAAGTTTGAGGCACAACTTGACTAGAAGAAGGGATCGGTTGGTAGGACATGTCCTGAGGCATCAGGGGATCACAAATTTATCATTGGAGGGCAGCGTGGAGGGTAAAAATCGTAGAGGGAGACCAAGAGATGAATACACTAAACAGATTCAGAAGGATGTAGGTTGCAGTAGGTACTGGGAGATGAAGAAGCTTGCACAGGATAGATTAGCATGGAAAGCTGCATCAAATCAGTCTCAGGACTGAAGACGACTACAACAACACTTCTTCGATGTGTATACTGAACATAGGGGAGACAGACTGCATTCCTGTATTACACCCGTTTCGATCTGAGCACTTCGTTCTTGGTCTTCCACTCTTATTGTTCGCTTTTGGTTGCTTGTGCATTTCCCGTCTTTCCCTACAGAATACTCCTCCTTTTCCAAAATTTCGGACACCTTTCACCATTTGACATTGTTGAACACTTTGTTCACGTCAACAGATTTTAAGAATGTATCACGATTTTTATTTAGCCATGCTTCCGTTATGCAGTGCAAAATAATGACTGACCCTCTGGCAGCTTTACCTTTTCTAAAGCAAAACCGATGGTCATCTAACAGATACTCAGTTTTCTGATCAATTCTTTTTTATGTTACTCTGTTACCTCATTTTACGTGCACATCTGGTAACGCTCTCGTCCTTGTGTTACCTTTGCACTTGAATTTCCGAATATAAAAATAATTCGAAATACGTCAATAAAGCCAACAGCATGACTGTTCTGGCGACCGAGCCAACTTAACTACAGATTTAATCCTGTTTACTAGAGTAGTCGCTAGCCTCCTACATGACTTTATGTCACACCTTCACTATTTTTGTGTATTATTCTTATAAGCAATTGGATGCATGAGTTGTTAAGCTGACTGTCCGATAGTTCTCGCATTTCTCTGCTCTTGCTGTCTTCGAAATTCTGCGGATGATGTTTTTCGCATATTCTTATAGATTCTACAGACCGACTTGAATAGTCATATGGTTGGCGCTTCCGTCAGTAATTTTAGAAACTGCGGGAATTTTATGCATCACTTCGTATTTACTTTATTTTAAGTCTTCTATAGCTGTCTTAAATTCTTAGTCTAATGCTGGATCCTTTACCTCTTCCCAGTCGACCAGTCTATCTACTCGTCAGAGAAGTCCTTCCCCTCATAGAATCATTCAATGTACGCTTTTCTCCTATCCGCTCTCTTCTCTGCGTTTAATAGTGGAAATTCTATTGCACTCTTAACGTCACCATCCCTGCTTTTGACTTCACCGAAGGTTGTTTTAACTTTCCTACATGCTGCGTAAGTTCTTCTGACAATCATTTCTTTTACGATTTCTATACAATTCCACTGCAACCATTTCATGTTATCTTCCATTTACCTCATTCCTATGTAATTTGTTCTGCTATTTTCCTGAATCTTTCACATTTCTTTCTTTCGTCGATAATGTTCTTCTACCCAAGGTTTCTTTGCTTTTACCATTCGTCTATCTTTCACGTCCAGCTTCAAGTACTGCCCTTCATCTGACCTGCCTATTGTAGTAAACGTTACCTTAGTATCTACATCGCTAGAGAACTTCAACCGCATCTCATTATTCCTCAGTATTTCAATGCGCACTTATTTTCTCGTTGATTTTTCCCGGCCATTGGCATGAACTTCAGTCTACTCTTCGTTGCTATCCGAGTCTATATCTGCTCCTTTCTAAAAAATTATTTTTTGTATGTGTGGAAAAATCCAATATAAAAAGTCAGAGATTTTATGTGCAAATGACTGTAATAAAAGAAGGCGCGGCCTTCATATTTTGTGGAGAGCAGATAGGAAAAGCCTAGTTGTTCACATTTGTCTTTCTTTTCCGACCGTCGGAATGTAAACATCATGGGCTGTAGTTATTAATGATTCCTAATACAATGAACTGTATCTTTATCAGTCAACCAGATCACAATTTTATATCATATTTATTGGGTTAAAAGTTCTGTTTCCAGCTTTTCTCGCGTGAAAGACGCAACACTTCGATGGGGTACCGATCCACCACTGGTGTGAATTTATAACTTATTTACAATGTTTAAATTTGCCTATCGTACGACCAAAGCCTGAAGGCATTCAGAGAATAAGTCAGATTATTTTAATCAATCATACAGCATACGGCCGTTATCAAATCACCATATGCAATACAAATTTTCTGAAACCCCATCGGATCTCGTACTCTCTTGCACCGCTCCCAAAACCAATCTGTGACACTTAGAAGCTTTATTCTGGTAACGTTTCATTTGAAACATTTGAGTGATCAGCAGAGGTGTAAGCCAACTACAACTTCAACCGAATATTATTATTCCTCAGTACTTCAATGAGCACTTATTTCCCCTTTGATTTATCCGGAACATTTTCATAAACTTGACTCTGTTTTACGTTACTACAAAATTGTGATCCGAGTCGATATCTGCTCCTAGGCACGCCTTAAAATCAGATATTTGATTTCGGAATTTCTGTCTGACCATGATGTAATCAACAGGAATCTCTTAGCGTCTCTGAGCATTTTCTAAGTACACAAACTGCTCTTGTGATTATGGGCAGTGTATTCGCTATAGCTCATTGAAATTTATTGCAGAACTCAATTAGTCTGTCTCCGTTGTGATTCTTACTGCAATGCCAATATACGTCATTAACTTTGCTTGATACCTCTTCACCTAAAACTGCATTTCAATTTTTTAGAATTTAATCTCCCTTTAAATACGGTATTACCCGATCAGTATCTCCATATGCATTCAATTTCAGAAAAAGAAAACAGAACAAACTGAGGGATTAGAGATAGGACTTTCGTATTCACAGGGCATGTACGTTAGTATGTTCTGCAGAAATGGTTAACAGTTCTGTCACCTCGGTTCAGCATGTGTCCTGTTGCGTAGTAGGCTTAGGGTCCGCCATGGGCCCTGATAACTTGTTCCATGCGTGATGGCATCGACGAGTATAAGGTGCGAATGGCGTCTCGTGGTATAGCCATTTACGCTGCATTCACCTTGTTCCAAAGTTCATCTGTGGTGATTGGCATTGGGTCACAGCGCTACACCCGTCGGTACACCGTACCCCCCCCCCCCCCCCCACATTTCCAGTTGTCGACAAATGTGGTGTTCTGGTGGGCCAGGACAAATGGCTGACATTCTGCGACACCACAAGGCACATGTTCGTGCAGCAAGAAGTGGTCGTACATTTTCGTGCTCAAAAATGGTGTCTGGGGTGTTGTGCAGAAAGAGTACGGCTACGGGTCAGAGGATATCATTCGAGTAGGTCACACTGGTCACAATCCTCTGGACACGAATCAACTGTGATTTGTGGCACCACAAACCGTAAGGCCTTGAGTTGGCGCTGTACGTTTCGTGCGAATGCAGCAACAGTGATGAGCCGGCCGAAGTGGCCGCGCGGTTCTGGCGCTGCAGTCTGGAAACGCGAAACCCCTACGGTCGCAGGTTCGAATCCTGCCTCGGGCATGGATGTGTGTGATGTCCTTAGGTTAGTTAGGTTTAAGTAGTTCTAAGTTATAGGGGACTAATGACCTCAGCAGTTGAGTCCCATAGTGCTCAGAGCCATTTGAACCATTTTTGAGCAGCAGTGATGTCGCTCCCCCTGTCTGCGGCGATCCAAAATGCGGCCACCATTTTCAAACAAACAGACCCTGTACTCGTCCGAAAACAGTATCTGATGCTATTCCAGACCACAGTGACGTCGTTCCATACACTATTGTTGTCTAGCATGTTTTTGTACATTCGTCAAAGGTAGCCGGAGAGGTGGAAGACATGCCCGTAACCTGTCCCGTAATAAGCGGTGACGGACTGTCACCCCTGATACTGTACGATGTGTTACACTGTTCAACTGTTGCGCCAGAGCCGCGGAGGACGCAGATCTGTCCTGCAATGCCATTTGGATCAAGCGTCCATCTTCTCTGGAGGTTGCCTGCGTGGTGCGACCTGACCCATCTCGCCGTGCTCTATGGCCTTCCGTGAACTACGCTGCACCAACCCGCTGCACTGCCGATACACTTCGTCCCATATGATCAGTAATTTCCCGGATGGATGCATCATATTCTCTCATGCCAATAATGCTCCCTCTTTCAAACTCATTGATTTGACGGCACTGTTCGCGTATAGGTCTGCGAGGGATCCTGCACGTCTGCCCAAGTCACACTGACCCATTACCTTCGATTTGTAGCGACAGCGACAGCCACAGGCATATTTTAGCTGCAGATGGTGTTGCGCCGCGATATCGACGATGACCTTCAACTCGCGGGCCGATACGATTAAAATGCTAATCATTTTTGTAGAACATGAGTGTACTTATTGTACTTCTTCAGTCTTTGCTCGAGATGTCAGCACATCTACTTGGACTGTCACGTTTTTGGTGTTTGTTCTCTGTCTATTCGGATAAGAACCGTCCTATAGCCGAACTGACCAAAGTAACTCCTTATATAACCTACCTTCCATTTCATAATAGATCCTACTTCCGTTACACCATTTTCTGCTGCTATTCATGTTATCCTATATTCGTATGACTAGAAAACCACATGTCTTTTGTATTATAATTAATTATTTCCACTATTTTGTAACGTTCTTTAAAAAATAAAAAATAAATAAACTTCACGATAACGTTGAATAATTGTCTGATCTGTGGAATGGATACAGAATTCGAATTGTCCTGTAGCGTGTTGTGAGTGCTACAGGTGTGCTTACTCTATCCTGTTGTTAGTAAAACTTTACGAATCGATTGGGCAATGCAACTCCCAATACTAGTAAAGAAATAAAGTCATTTCAAAATGCATTCAAACCCTTAAGCACTGGATCCTAAGGCACTGTTCACATAACAAATTAGCTAAATTGTCTTACCTCTAAAGCAGCAACGAACTAACGCGATATATTCTGGTCACTCACAAAAAAACTATGAATAGCTAATTACATGTTCAGCAGTGTGCAACGCTGGCCATAATACTTGAAATGCACATGAAATTCATTTGGCTGCTAAACGAGAACATTTAAGAAAATTCAACTTCTTTAAGAAATACTGTACATGATCTGGATTTGGTGACGGTACTGGTTATGGTGAATTACTAACACTCAGTTTTTCTTAGCAAAATTATATTGCAAGTTTAGTTTGGTTTTTGATAAACATCTGGCAACTGATTCACAAACAATGAGATTTAAAGAGCAAGCTTTATCTAAGTTCATTAATCCAACATAAACGCAAATCATAAAATTACTCATAGCACTGTTAACAAATCTAAAAGCACTACAAAAATGATATATTTAACTTGCCTCTTTATGAAAATCGTATACATAAATAATGGGGTAACTCAACAATTATAAATTGTCAGCCAACTCATCTATACTAATGCGCTAGCAAAAAGGCATCTTTGCCTTATTTGCCTGAAGACTTCTGCTTCCATGTTCAACAATATTGACATACCTACACTAATCTAGCACTTGGTGGCTTCACACAGCCCACCACAGAAACAGCCTACTCCATCGTCTTTCCCTCACAGACAGCTACCTACAACTGTGCGCCCAGTTGTAGGAACAAAAAAAAAAAAAAGATACAAAGCACTAGCTTTAGCACTGCGGTCGTGCACAGTCAGCGATCCGCATTATCGATCCTATCAGAGACATTTTAGTATCCTAGTTTCACTTTAATTTATTAATATTCTTATCTTATTTTGGTGCCACATACGAGTGTGACCCCGTAGACGCCTTTCAATATCTTGACTGACACTTTGCATTTGTCTTCTCAGGTTTTCTAGTTTCCCTACAACATTCAATTTTCTGACACTCCAGGGTCGGTCTCGTAGAGTGTTAGCCTTCCTTTGGTTATTTATTCTTTTTCTGATGGCTGTCTCCTCCATGGGAGTCCCTTCGCGAATATCCGAACGCGGGACTAATCGGGAATCTTTTGCCAATAGATGACAGTTATTCACTTAACAGCCCACAAGTGTAAGGTGTCAGGCAAATCCAACACCTTCCATAAAAACCCTGACATGATAAGCAAATCCAGTAATATGTCACATAGCTCCGAATAAAGCGTAACATTAAATTAACCAAAGTAATACGAGTGACGAGTGAGCAAATGGAATACCACAGACTAACACAAGAATGCCTAAGTGCATGTCATACCTTCCCACCGTGAAACAGACGCAGTTCCGAGGGGAGAAACGAGAACAGAAGCCGAGAGCAGAACCATGTTAAGCTGGAAGGCCCTACGATAAGGGACGGACACCCACGTCGCCAGCTAACCGCTAGGACCACCCACCAGCCCATGTTAAAAGCTAGAGCTCTCCAGAAGAACAGTATAGATCTTACGATAACACAAAAAGGGTCACCCAGCCGCAAGTTTTAGCGTGAGATTTTTTCGCGTCTCTGTTACGTCAGGACCATCCCCCAGCCCATGTTAAAAGATAGAGCCCTCCAGAAGAACAGTATAGATCTTACGATAACACTAAAAGGACCATACCAGCTGCAAGTTTTAGAGTGAGACTTTTTCGCGTCTCTGTTACGTTGCAAACTCTAAAAACATTGCCCCACCACGAAAAGTATAACGTTTCTCATTGGATAGACAGAACTTTTGTAGGCGGAGCTTAAGGTTAACATTGAGACCCTGATTGGTCAGATGAAATCACAGCCAGAAAGTTTTTTATAAACCAACTTCGGTAAATTGTAGTAAGGAGAAGTTACGAGGACAGTTGCTTCCGAGATGGCGAGGTGAGCAGAGCTGTGCTGCCCGCTGCCCTCTGACGAACACCGACAAGGTAATGAACGCACGCGATGCCGCATAACAGCGCATAAAGCTTCACTCAGAACTGCAGAAGTCTCATCTGTTACATCCCCTTTTTGCGTAATACTGGTGTCGATCGTCAATTAAAGCTCAAGGTGTTCACATTTGCCACTTGAAGTAAAAATCTGAAACGCGATGATTTTTCTGTTATATAGTTATTGAGAAGCCACATCAGCCACTGCATTTACGACAAGTTAGATAAGTAATTAAAGATAATTGAGGGTCACTTTAGACCATTTTGATAGTTTTCTCTTTTGTGAAACTTAATTTAAACCTAGATTATAGATGTGATATGGCATAGGTCATCCTTCGATCCATTGTAGAACTTGGAAACCCATTCAGGGAATATTCGTTCACATTTTTGTTGACCGCAGTTGGTTTTTACCATCCTGTATTAAAACATTTCCTTTTATCAATAGTGCAATTTATAAACAATGTTTTGTGAGTAGAATAAAATTTCCAATGGTAAACTTAACTGCTTCTTCGACGTTATTTTACCAGCTAACTAAAAATATGAAAGCCTTGAACCCCTTCCACTAAATTTAGTTAGTATTAAGATTCTTTTACAGGGAGTGCAGTGGAGCTGACGCTGAAATCATTAAGTATTTGGTTATATCATCCCTAGTCTCACTGAACTCCTCTGAATTCTACATGTCATGTGTGGTCTGGCGTCTCCTTACCAGCAACAGGTCCCAGGTTCAAACTAGTCAATTCCCTAAAAAACACGCTCAGAGCGTCGTTGCGCGAAAGTGGTAGGGAGACACGATATAGAACAAACAGATACCACGCAGAATGTTAGACAAGGACTGTGGATACACCTTATGTGTTCATATGCATCATAATGACGTCGATAATTGCAAATTTTCGGCCTTTTAGAGGCTGTTCCGATCCCAAGACTAGAGGCTGCCATCAAGCTCTGTCACGTTCTTCACTCTCTTTGTCAGGACTGTGGACAGGACGAGGGAGAGTCATTATACCACAAGTCTTCGGTCGTTATTGCTGATGACTTTTATTTGAAATACTTTTATTTGAATCACTTTTATTTGAAGCACTTTCTGAGCCCGGAACGTTTTGATTACCCCTAGACCACTTAGAAGTGAGATAAAAATTTTTATTCATATTTACAATTGAGATTAATCGGTGAACATTTTTTTCATTTCTGTTTTGTTTGTACTATGGACTCGTTTCAATTTGTTTGAAGATGGGTAGAAATCTGAACGAAACCTTAGGTAGAAACGCTAACTGTAAGCATAGTAAAGGAAGTTTAACTTCGGAACTAGTCTTATACTAAAGTGTAGAGATTCTATAGTTTTAAAATGTTATTAGATAACATATTTTACATGTATTCTCCTGAAAAGAGCCATGCACTTCATAGGTGAACTGTATTATTCGGTTATGGTCGTAGCTACTCTTTTGCCGATTGGTGTTTCTCCTCCGAAATAAACAGACAACGCTGTTTATTATTATAACCGTTCCAAACAGTGTCCTGTACTTATCCAGGGGTCCACCAATGACAGTGCTCTAAATTAATCAGTCGTAACTAAACAAGGTCGATTTAAATGAAGTACATATCAACCGTCTATTCCTCTCTCGTTTACCATTTCTAGATTATAAATGAAGCGATCAGCGCCCACAAAACAGTTGTTTTCTGACCTCGTTCTGTACACAAATATTCAATGTTTGTTTCAAAGACCAGTCTGAGCATCCTGAATGAGATTACCTGGGATTCTCTGAATCCCTTCGCAGTAACGACGGTGTGGACACTTAGAGAAGTCTAGATCTATTTCTCGCCTTTATTTTCCCATTCGTACCATTTCTGTGTCTCTTATTATAGAAATATCATTTACTACCTTTATTTTAACTGTCATTAAATATAGGGATATTCTAATCTATTTTTTAGTTTCAATTAAAATAGGAAATATCGAATCTCTCAAGATTTTTATTCCAAGACAGACTAAGATTGTGTAGAGTAACACCCAGTTACCCTTTTATTCACGTGTACCTTCTTTTATCTAACGATTGCGATCCGTTTCTTTTGTGAGAAACATGCAGGTACTTTTTAACAGGAATTAGAAAGTGCTGCTTCTAACCACGTTGACGTATACATTTAATTTACTGATCATTTAGGTAACGTTTGTTTTATTGTTCATTACGTAACACCTAGAGTGCTCGAATTTCCACAGAAATTGCTCCCTCGCTCGTCTGAGACGCTTTATGTGGACCAAGGAAAAATTAAATCTTGATTCCCAGAATGAAAACTGAAACCATTTATTCACGAGTAGGGCTCCTGTGTTTTAATTACAGCGCAATCTCGCTTGTCGCACGGTGCAGCCGTGTAACAAAAGTGGAGAAGAAAAAGGAACTCCAAGTACTGTAAATTACTAACAACGACTACCATGTAATTAAATAAATTAGGAAAGCTCCACTACCAGTTACTCTTCACCAGTGACACGAGTAGTTCATGGTGTGAAATACAATTTTCCTTGAAGTAATTTAATTCTGGTTTAGCGTAAATTTCAGTTTACTTCATGTCACAAATGCACAGAGCTTTGCTAGCAGCAGAGGGATGTGTGTGACGCACATTAACAGAGTGATACAGTGAACAGCGTACATACAACGAGAAGCAACATTTTAGCCTAATCCCTGCGGACTTCAGAGTCATGGAATCAATGAGCGTCATACCTTTAGGCTAATTACTGCTGCTCCATGTCATCAAAGCGCTGATATAAGGGACATACGCCACGTGCGATGCGGAAGCAAGTTCCATATCGGAACACCTACAATGTAGAATACATTAGTGCCGAACATGGAAACTAAGCCTCATATGTAAGGGGCGATCAAAAAGTTTCTGTTCGAAGGGAACACTAACCACTGCCTACCTGTCGGAGCATTCATACTAGCATCGGAATCAAACTGAGTTTACGCTGCAGTAACGACCTTAAATGGAATCTTTTGATCGCCTCTTATACACTGATAACACTAGCAAAGATATGACTGAAAATGGGAAATCCATTGAGATAAGCGACTTTGGCAAACGGCAGATTATTATTTCGCAACGCCTGTGAACGACTATCCCGAGAACAACGAAACTGGTTGAATGTCCTCGTGCTACTATCGTGAGCATCTACGGAAAAAGCTGGAAGGACAGTGAAACTACCACCAGCAGCTAAATGGTTGGACGCCCATTGCTTGTCACAGAACGTGGAATACGGAGGCTTGTCTGCTCTGTAAGGTAGACAGTGGTCTGTGGCGTCACTGCCAAAAGAGCACAATGCTGGTTCTTCTTCTTTGTAAATTGTTGAACATGGAGATCCGAAGCAGATCACCCCTACGTGTTCACACGTTGACCCAACGACATCGTCTATTACGACTGCAATGGGCACGGGACCACCGGGATTCGACCGTCGATCAATATCGGCTCTTCGGATAATCACATTTTTCCTACACTAGGTCGCTGGTCGTCTCCACAAACGCTGCCTTCGAGTTGAACGGCGGCACGAAACGTGATGCACGCCACGGACGCAAGCTGCTGGGAGCAGCACTGTGCTATGGGAGACATTCTCCTGCGCTTAAATGTGATCTGCGGCTGTAATCTAAGACACGCTCATAGCTGCGAAACACCCGCATCCCTTCATGCTTCACGTCTTCACTGACGGCGATGTCATCTTTCAGCGGTAATTAAAAGGTGTCTCGGATCAATACAGTGGTATGAAGAGCATTATAGTGAACTCAAGTTGATGTCTCGGCGACCGAATTCGTCTGATGTAAATGCTACGGAACCCATCTGGGTCGCTACTGGGAGCTTTCACCACCTAGGCAGATAAGCGGCCCGTTATTTAAGAGAATTAAATGACCTTTGAGTAGACGTCTAACGCCACAAACTTCAAAAATGGCTCTGAGCACTATGCGACTTAACTTCTGAGGTCATCAGTCGCCTAGAACTTAGATCTAACTAAACCTAACTAACCTAAGGACATCACACAAATCCATGCCCGAGGCAGGATTCGAACCCGCGACCGTAACGGTCGCTCGGCTCCAGACTGTAGCGCCTGGAACCGCACGGCCACTCCGGCCGGCTCCACAAACTTCCACAAATCTACCAACAAACTGTCGGATTCCTGATACGCGGACACAGTGATGTGTTTCATTCCAAACACGGGCAAACAAGCTATTAAGCAGGTAGTCATAATGTTTTCGTTCACCATTGTAGAAAATTGTATGGCACATCTGTAAATTAACAACTCATCTTCAGTATTATGCAGATGTGAAGATCAAAATCGGTCTACAACATTGTGATCATAACAGCAACGGGAATGGTATTTCAATAAATGAGTAGGTGTAGAAATACAGCATTCTCATAGCACGGAGAATTTAATGATGGAAGATGTGTAAAGATATCAGGGGATAACTTCCATGGTAGTAATGGGTGCTTTAGTGGGTAAAAGCTGTACGGAAAGACAGAGACAGAATGGAAGTTGGATGTGAGTGCTGCTCTCATATCCCGTTCAGATACCTAGCTGCAAGAATGTTCCATGATGTTTCGGTGTTGCAGCCGGATGACGTCGACTTCTTGTCACGGTATTTCGTTTAACTACCATCTTTAGGTAGCCATCTTTAGGTTACTGTTTCTCGCTGGAGATTCCTACTTCACGTCGCCAACTTAATGCGAAGAATAGGAGTGGAGACGCATAGGCAAAGGTAACTGCTACACGAGTGGTCTCTGTCATGTTCCGCGGCATCTTCGAACATCGATCCATCCTTGGCGAGGAGGCAAGCGCGTAGTTGTGACACCACATGCGCACTCTCTCACGGAATGTGTGCTCTCCGAGTTAAAATTCAGATGTCAGATTAATAGAACTAACTGTCGTACGACGTGAGATTAATCATTAAATTCTTTATTTATCGTTGATGTTGTTGCTGTTGTGATCTTCAGTCCTCAAGCTCCCCATGCTACTCTATGCTACTCTATCCAGTGCAAGCTTCTTCATCTACCAGTACCTACTACAACGTACATCCTTCTGAATCTGCTTAGTGTATTCATCTCTTGGTCTCCCTCTACGAGTTCTACCCTTCACGCTGCCCTCCAATTCTAAATTGGTGATCCCTTGATGCCTCAGAACATGTCCTACCAACCGATCCTTTCTTCTTGTCAAATTGTGCCACAAACTCGTCTCCTCCCCAATTCTATTTATTACCTCCTCATTAGTTATGTGATGTATCCATCTAATCTACAGCATTCTTCTGTAGCACCACACTTCGAAAGCTTCTATTCTCTTCTCGTCCAAACTATTTATCGCCCATGTTTCACTTCCATACATGGTTACACTCCATACAAATACTTTCAGAAACGACTTCCTGACGCTTAAATCTATACTCGATTTTAACAAATTTCTCTTCTTCAGAAACGCTTTCCTTGCCATTGCCAGTCTACATTTTATATCCTCTCTACTTCGACCATCATCAGTTATTTTGCTCTCCAAATAGCAGAACTGCTTTACAACTTTAAGTGTCTCATTTCCTAGCTTATTTCCCTCAACATCACATGACTTAATTGGACTACATTCCATTATCCTCGTTTTGCTTTTGTTGATGTTCATCTTATACCCTCCTTTCAAAGCACTGTCCATTTCGTTCAACTGCTCTTCCAGGTCCTTTGCTGTCTGTGACAGAATTACAGTGTCATCGGCGAAAGTTTTTATATCTTCTCCATGGATTTTAATACCTACTCAGAAATTTTCTTTTATTTCCTTTACTGATTGCTCAGTATACAGATTGAATAACATCGGGGATAGGCTACAACCCTGTCTCACTCCCTTCCCAACCACTGCTTCTCTTTCATGCCCCTTGACTCTTACAACTGTCGTGTGGTTGCTGTACAAATTGTAAATAGCATTTCGCTCCCTGTATTTTACCCCTGCCACCTTCAGAATTTAAGAGAGAATATTCGGGTCAACATTGTCAAAAGCTTTCTCCAAGTCTAGAAATGATAGAAGCGTAGGTTTGCCTTACCTTAATCTATCTTCTAAGATAAGTCGTCGGGTCAGTATTGCCTCACGTGTTCCAATATTTCTACGGAATCCAAACTGATCCTCCCCGAGGTTGGCCTCTACCATTTTTTCCATTCGTCTGTGAAGAATTCGCTTTAATATTTTGCAGCCGTGGCTTATTATACTGATAGTCCGGTAATTTTCACATCTGTCAACACCTGCTTTCTGTGGGATTGGAATTATTATATTCTTCTTGAAGTCTGAGGGTGTTTCTCCTGTCTCATACATCATGCTCACCAGATGGTAGAGTTTTGTCATGACTTGCTTTCCCAAGGCTGTTAGTACTTCTAATGGAATGTTGTCTACTCCCGGGCCCTTGTTTCGACTTAGGTCTTTCAGTGCTCTGTCAAACATTTCACACAGTATCAGATCTCCAATTTCATCTTCATCTACATCCTCTTTCATTTCCATAATATTGTCCTCAAGTACACTGCCCTTCCATAGGCCATCTATAGACTCCTTCCACCTTTCTGCTTTCCCTGCTTTGCTTAGAACTGGGTTTCCATGTGACCTCTTGATATTCATACAAGTGGTTCTCTTTTGTCCAAAGGTCTCTTTAATTTTCCAGTAACCAGTATCTATCTTACCCCTAGTGAGATAAGCACCTACATCCTTACATTTGTCCTTTAACCATCCCTGCTTAGCCATTTTGCACTTCCTGTCGATCTCATTTTTGAGACGTTTGTATTCCTTTTTGCGTGCTGCAGTACTGCATTTTTATATTTTCTCCTTCCATCAATTAAATTCAATATTTATTCTGTTACCCAAGGATTTTTACTAGCCCTCGTCTTTTCACCTACTTGATCTTCTGCTGCCTTCACTACTTCATCCCTCAAAGCTACCCATTCTTCTTCTACTGTATTTCTTTCCCCCATGCCTGTCAATTGTTCCCTTATGCTCTCCCTGAAATTCTGTACAACCTCTGGTTTTGTCAGTTTATACAGATCCCATCTCCTTAAATTCACCATTTTTTGCAGTTTCTTCAAATTTAATCTACAGTTCATAACCAATAGATTGTGGTCAGAGTCCACATCTGCCCCTGGAAATGTCTTATAATTTAAAACCTGGTTCCTATATCTCTGTCCTACCATTATATAATCTGATACCTTCTAGTATCTCCAGGCTTCTTCCAAGTATACAACCTTCCTTCATGATCCTTGAACCAAGTGTTAGCTATGTTTAAGTTACGCTCTGTGCAAAATTCTACCAGGCGGCTTCCTCTTTCATTTCTTACCCACAATCCATATTCACTTACTACGTTTCCTTCCTCCTTTATTTGTCAAGATATTAAAGAAATCACCAGGTCCTATGCCATCTTTAGTTGAAAGCCGCCATCACGATTAATGTCTTCAAGCAAACGTATTTCCACGATTTCTTAATATCTGGATCCCAGAAGGATCTCGTCGGGGCCAAAATTTCCGTGGCAGCCAATCCATGGGATGTCCTGTGGAGATACAGGGCTAGGCTATGCCTAACTTAATGGGCTGCTAAAGGCGATTGTGGCATTCATATTCGACGTCCCTCTCACAGATGTGTCCGCGTTATGTCTGACCTGTGTAGGACTTGCCACACTGGCGCGGTATTCTGTACTCAACCATAGGGAGCACTGCATCTTGTTGCACGATTCGTATACATGTATCATAACATAGAAAACACTGGGTGAATCACCTAAAACTTGCACCACTAATATTTCAGAAATGGAAAGGACTATTGGCGTGCAGTTTCCACAGAATGGACTGATTGTCAGGGACTCGTATTGTTACTCAATCAAAAGATTATAAAAGTACTTAGAAAGCATATTTTTGTGCAAACATTTGCTTTTTTAAATGTAACAATGCCTACTGAAGTTAACACTCTGAAAGTAGGGTAAATTAGAATGTATGTGGTGTTTGTCGCGGGATTCTAGTGCGAGTTATTTGCGAGAAATCATGTGTTGAAGCTTTCCCACTCCGGCACTTGTACATTATCAGTGGTAGTACACACTGAAGAACAACACGAGAGCATACGCTGGTTATGTTGGTTCTGAACAGTAACGAGACAATTGCCCATTACAGGTTGTGTTCTAAATGACTTCAGGCAGAGGCAATGCACGCTTCCAGTCTGGTACGCAACGACTGGCGCACACATGCTGGTATTTTAGGAGAGTTGTACGAGACGGCTGCAATAATACGTCGTTGCAAAACATTAGGTGCAGTTGGTTGGAGACAGCGTCTTTCAGCTTTCCACACAGAGAAAAGTCGTCAGACATGAAATCAGGACTTGCCACACTGGCACGGTATTCTGTACTCAACCATAGGGAGCACTGCATCTTGTTGCACAATTCGTATACAAGACACGATGTAGTACTTTGTGCAATAAGGACTGGACAACCATCATGGCCGGCCGAATTGGAGGAGCGGTTCTAGGCGCTTCAGTCTGGAACTGCGCGACCGCTACGGCCGTAGGTTCGAATCCTGCCTCTGGCATGGATGTGTGTAATGCCATTAGGTTAGTTAGGTTTAAGTAGTTCTAGGTTCTAGGGGACTGATGACCTTAGATGTTAAGTCCCATAGTGCTCAGAGCCATTTTGAACAACCATCATGTTGGTACCACAGGTACCTCCTAGTTTACCGCGGAACGTCATCTTGCATCCGTGGGAGATGGTCTATTAGGAGGCTGCGAGGCTTCTGCGCGTTCAGTGTCCTGTCAATGAAAAACTGGCTTATGAACTGATGGTTGACTATCCCACATCACATGTTTACACTCCATGGACACTGAAGATCTACCTGACGAAGCCAACGGGGATTGTCAACAGATTAATAGTGCATATGTTGGTAGTTTACCTGGTCATGATTGGTGAATGTGACTTAATCACTAAACAAGATAATTGGTACATTTAGAATATCCTGCCTTAATGCCACGTATAGATGTCAGCATGATTGTCATAATCATTTCCATGCAGCTCTTGATAGATAAAGATGTGATAGAAATGAACCTGTGTCGATGGAGAATGCGTAGGACACTCGCGAGACTCATGCCACGTGCCAATCAACTGCAACAGCAGCAAGAACACTAATTTTCCCCTCTTCATCTACATCCTCGTGACTACTCTGCTATTCACAATAAAGTACCTGGTAGGGGGTTCAATAATCCACATTCAAGCTGTCATTTTATCGTGATGATCATTTCTCGCTATGTAAGTGGTTGTCAACAGAATCTTTTCGCAATCTGAGGAGAAAATTGGTGATTAAAATTTCATGGGATGAGCCCATCGCAACGAAAACCGCCTTTGTTTCAATGATAGCCACTCTAATTCACATATCATACCTGTGGCACTATCTCCACTATTTCGCGATAATACACTACTCGCCATTAAAATTGCTACACCAAAAAGAAATGCAGATAATAAACGGGTATTCATTGGACAAATATATTTTACTAGAACCGACATGTGATTACATTTTCACGCAATTTGGGGCATAGATCCTGAGAAATCAGTACCTAGAACAACCACGTCTGGACGCAATAACGGCCTTGATACGCCTAGGCATTGAGTCAAACAGAGCTTGGATGGCGTGTGCAGGTACAGCTGCCTATGGAGCTACTACAGTTCATTAAGAGTAGTGACTGGCGTATTGTGACGAGCCAGTTGCTAGGCCACCATTGACCAGACGTTTTCAATTGGTGAGAGACCTGGAGAAAGTGCTGGCCAGGGCAGCATTCGAACATTTTCTGTTTCCAGAAAGGCCCGTACAGGACCTGCAACATGTGGTCGTGCGTTATCCTGCTGAAATGTAGGGTTTCGCAGGAATCGAATGTAGGGTAGAGCCACATCTGAAATGTAACGTCCACTGTTCAAAGTGCCGTCAATGCGAACAAGAGGTGACTGAGACGTGTAACCAATGGCACCCCATACCATCACGCCGGGTGATACGCGAGTATGGCGATGACGAATTCACGCTTCCAGTGTGTGTCCACAGCGGTGTCGCCAAAAAATGATGGCGACCATCAGGATGCTGTAGACATAATCTGGATTCACCAGAAAAAATGACGTTTTGCCATTCGTGCATGCAGGTTCGTCGTTGAGTACACCATTGCAGGCGCTCCTGTCTGTGATGGAGCGTCAAGGGTAAACGCAGCCATGGTCTACGAGCTGATAGTCCATGCTGCTGCAAACGTCATCGAACTTTTGGTGCAGATGGTTGTTGTCTTGCAAACGTCCCCATCTGTTGACCCTGGGATCGAGTGGTGGCTGCACGATCCGTTACAGCCATGCGGATAAGATGCCTGTCATCTCGACTGCTAGTGATACGAGGCCGTTGGGATCCAGCAGCACAGCGTTCCGTATTACCGTCCTGAACCCACCGATTCCATATTCGGCTAACAGTAATTGGATCTCGACCAATGCGAGCAGCAATGTTGCGATACGATAAACCACAAACGCGATAGGCTAGAATCTGATCTTTATCAAAGTCGCAAACGTGATGGTACGCATTTCTCCTCCTTACACGAAGCATCGCAACTACGTTTCAGCAGGCAACGCCGGCAACTGCTATTTGTGTATGAGAAATCGGTTGGAAACTTTCCTCATGACAGCACTTTGTAGGTGTCGCCACTGGCGCCAACCTTGTGTGAATGCTCTGAAAAGCTTATCATTTGTACATCACAGCGTCCTCTTCCTTTCGATTAAATTTCTCGTCTGTAGCACGTCATCTTCGTGGAGTAGCAATTTTAATGGCCAGTAGTCTACAAAACAAACTGCCCTTCTTTGAACCTTTTCGATGTCGTCCGTCAGTCCCACCTGATGCGGATCCCACACCGCACAGCAATATTCCAGAATAGGCGGACAAGCTTGGTGTAAGCAGTCTCTTTAGTAGACCTGTTGAACCTTCTAAGTGTTTTGCAAATGAAACACAGTCTTTGGTTTGCTCTTCCCACACCATTATCTACGTGATCGTTCACATTTAAGTTATCTGTTTTGTAATCGCTAAGTCATTACTTGAATGTACAGCCTTAAGGTTTGTGTGACTTACCGCGTAATCGAAACTTAGCGGATTTCTTTAAGTACTCATGTGAATAACTTCACACCTTTCTTTGTTCTGGGTCAATTGCCACTTTTCGCACCATACAGATATCTTATCTAAATCATTTTGCAATTCGTTTTGAACACCTGATGACTTTACAAGACGTTAAATGACCGCATAATCTGCAAACAATCTAAAAGGGCTACTCAGATTGTCTCCTAAGTCGTTAATATACATCAGGAACGATTGAGGGCCTATAACACTTCCTGTTGGAACGCCGGGTATTACTTCTGATTTACTCGCTGACCTTCTGTCAGTTACTATCAACTGTGACCTTTCTTACAGGAAATCACGAATACAGTTTCACAACTGTGGTGATATTCCATAGGCACACAGTTTGGTTGTAAGTAACGGTGTCGAAAGCCTTCTGGAAATCTAAAAATGTGGAATCAATTTGACATCCCTTGGCGATAGCACTCATGAGTATAAACAGCTTCTTGTGATACACAAAAACGGTGTTTTCTGAATCCATGTGTCAATAAATCGTTTCCTTAGAGGTAATTCACAATTTTCGAACACAATATGTATTCCAAAACCGTACTGCAAATCGACGTTAGTGATATAGGTCTGTTATTCAGCGGATTGCTCCTCTTTCCCTTTTTGGGTATTGATCTGTCTTGAGCAATTTTCCAGTCTTTAGATACGGATCTTTCTGTGAGCGAGCGGTTGTATATAATTGCTAAATATGGAGCTATTGTATCAGCATACTCTGAAAGGAATCTAACTGGTATACAATCTGGACCGGAGGCGTTACCTTTATTAAGTGATTTAAGTTGCTTTGCTACACCTAGGATATCTACTTCTATGTTTCTCATATTGGCAGCTGTTCTTGATTGTAATTCAGGAATATTTACTTCTTTGGTGAAGGAGTTTCGAAAAACTGTGTTTAATAATTCTGCTTTAGTGACAGTGTCATCAATGGTTTCACCATTGTAATCGAGCAGTGAAGGTATTGATTGCGTCTTGCCACTGGTGTGATTTATGTATGACCAGAATCTCTCTGGGTTTTCTGCCAGATTCCGAGACAGAGTTTCGTTGTGGAAGCATTGAAGTACGCCATATATTTCGAACTTCTGCAAAACTTGACCAATCTTGGGGAGTCTGCGATCATCTAGATTTGGTATGAATTCTTCTCGTTGCTTCTGAAACAGAGACATGTCGATACTATCCCTTTGAAAGAATTCCACATCTTTTCTACGCTTATATAATCAGATCGGAAGTCTCTTAAAAAGGCGTTAAGAGCATTTTCATAAGATTCTTTAAAAAGATGTACTTTGCGTTTCTTTTTTATGGTTGCAAGTGTTGCAGTATTCAGCCTAGCAGAATCTGCCTTTTGCTCTCTAATCCCTGTATTCATCATGATACTCCCTATTCGTCAAGGATTATTTGTTGCTAAGAGGTCAAGTACGCTCTCGCAAGAATTTATCCTTCGATTGGGTTCATGTACTAATTGTTCTAAATAATTTTCTGAGAAAGCATTCAGTACAATTTCGGATTACCTGTTTCAAATGAGAGTCAAGATTTCTTTGAACTGTTCAGCAATTATATCTTCTGAATCGGAGGGTCGGTAAAACGATCCAATTAATAGTTTAGTCCGATTGTCAAGTATAACCTCTTCCCGTACTATTTCGCAGGAACTATCTACTTCAATTTTACTACAAGGTAAACTTCTGACTGCAATAAATACTCCTCCACAAACTGTCTTTAGTCTATCGTTTCTAATACTGATAGGTCGGTTGAAAATATTTCATCTGAACTTATTTCCGGCTTCAGTGCATGGAGCTATGGTTCTTTCCCGACACAGCTTCGACAATTTACAATTACAATATCAATCGTTTCTACAAATACCGTACTGTGTTTTACCTGCCCCATTTTAGACGGACGCCCTTTCTATAGTTTCCTGAGACCCTCTACCTAAATAACCGCCCAGTCCGTTTCACATAGCCCCCGCTACCCGTGTAACCTCTTCCTGTGTGTAGTGGACTCCTGACATATTAAGCAGAACCCAGAAATCCACCATCCGATGACGCACGCCAACGAATCTGCAGCCTACACAGTAACAGAACCGTCTGAGCCTCTAATTCAGAACTTCCACTCGACTCTTTACCAATGGACAACAGTAGGCTCTATCAACGATGCTGCAACTGGTGAGCTCTGCCTTAATCTCGCAAGCAAGACTGGCAGTCCTTATCATTTCTGCTAGCGGCCCATACCAGAGAGAATCTCCTCCGATCCAAAGTGACACACGTCATTGGTACGGACATGATTGTCAAGTATAACCTTTTCCCGTACTATTTCGCAGGAACTATCTACTTCAATTTTACTTCAAGGTAAACTTCTGACTGCAATAAATACTCCACCCTGTTCCCTTCATGGCATCCAGAAGCATCCTTTCCACATCCTGAATCACTCCCTTCGGTATGCACACAGAGTGCTCACTGGCTTCCTTCCCCTCCTTGGCAGCCATGTTCCTAAAGGGCCCCATTAAGCGCCTAACGTTGGCGCTCCCAACTACAGGCAAACCCACTCTCTGCTAATCCCCAGACCCTGCGAGTAGAGAAGCTTACTCTGGGAAAGGGAGGGCGACTACATCCAGCTTAGAGACTTCGTCTGCCACAGAAACCTGTTCGTCAAACGAACTGGGGAGGCCCTACGATCGGCTCCTCAAAAGTCTTTCAATGCCTGCCAGACTTTGGAATGATCTCCCACTCGATCACAGGTGAGGGGTCAACTTCAGTGCAGACAATACCCGGGACGGCTACAGCAGTGGACCGATCGGGTGACACGTGGGGCGGCTTCGACGTCCATCGCATCCTCTCGTGCGACTCCACACAGTGAAGCCACTTGTCTGCACCCTCGGGCTGTGTGACGGATGCCAACACTGCCTGGAGCTATGAGCGAAGGGTCACCAACCTCAGATGTTAAGTCCCATAGTGCTCAGAGCCATTTGAACCAATTCGGGGAAAACACACTACATCCATTTGTGTACAACAGTCATTTCAACAAGGAGTCGGAAAATGGGATATTACGCTCCAGTTTTTGGCTGTACGTATTGATAGAAAGTTGAAGTGGAAGATGCGTAGCCCTAAGCTGCTCAAATAATTAAGTTCAGCTGCTTTTGTTCTTCGTATGACTACTGTGGAAACAAACAAATCAATCTCCAGACACACTTCATATATTTGCACTCATTAACTTCTTAGGGAATAATTTTCTCATCACTTCGAAAGGAAGTACAGCTTGCACGAAAACGAGCAGTAGGAATAACCTGTGGTGTTCACCACCAGTCACCATGTAGGTTGCACTTACGGAGACTAGAGATCACAATACACATATTCACCATATTCATTAATGAAATAAATCACAAATAATCCATTACAGTTTGGAAAGAGTAGTGATATACATACACACAACACTAGAACAAGATATTACCTTTATTATTTATTATTAAAACTGTCAGTTGCTCAAAAAGGAGTGAAAGATGCAGCAAAAAAAGGGATTATTCTAACAATGTAAAATGTCTGACAGGTATTAAAATAATTTTTTAATCTAAACTAAAATTTTTCCTCCTAGATACTCTTTCCATGCCATGGACGAATTTTTATTTAAAAATTGATAGCCTGTAAAAACCTAGTTTTTGAACGCAGTTTTATAAGTGCAGGAGTAAGGCTAAAAAATAAAATAGTGAATAAAGTTAATACGAACCATGTCATGTATCTTGTAAATTCAGTTTTCCTTCATTTCAATAAAATAATCATACATACGATCTGTAGAGCATACGATTAATTAACTAACTAACACTGTCGGGATTCTTTTGTTTTTTCCTCCTCATCTTAGAACAGCACTTGCCCTTTAGGTCCTATCTTATAGTTGGGTGTATTCTAGTTTCTCCCTTCCCCTACAGTCTTACTCTTTACAATTCCCTCTTGTACGAAGGAAGTTATTTTAGTGTTCTTCAAATGTTGTTTCCTTAGATGATACTGCGAGGAAGCTTCCCATTCCTTATACTGTCAGTCTCCCCACTTTTCAACATCCGTCTTCAGCACCATGTCTCAAACATTGTGACTTTCTTCTTTCCCAGTTTTCCCATTCCATGATTCTTTACCATACCGAGTTGTGCTTCAAACGTACATTCTCACAAATTTCTTCCTCAAATTAAGGTCGATAGTTGATACTAACAGACCTCATTTGGCGTGGAATGTCCTCTGTACTGCACTAGTATGCTTTTTATGACCTCCTTGCTTTGTCTGCCATGTGTTATTTTGCTTACACGTCGGCACAATTCTTTCAATTAGTGTGCTTGGTGGTGACCAACCTTGATGTTAAGTTCATCGCTAATCTTGTTTCAGTTACACCTAATTACTTTGATCTTTCTAATAGTTACTCTCAATTTACATTTTGTACTCATTACACTGTTCATTCATGGGGCAATGTACAAATAATTGAGGACAGTAATTCATGAGCGAATCTCCTCATTGACATTCTTTCACCTACAGTTTATTTACACGCTTGAGTCTTTACTTCCGTTATCGTTTCCTCGATATACAGATTGAAACAAGGGGTGAAACACTGCATGCCAATCTCACGCTTTTCTTAATGCCAGTACATCGTTCGTGGAGTGAAATTTCTACTGTACCTTCATGGCTCTTACACATACTGCATATTACCCTTCTTTCTCGATAGCTCACTTCTAGTTCAGAATTTCAATTATTTTGCATTTCACATGTCGCACTCTTCTGCTAGAGAGTCATTACCACTGGTCGTGCCTTCAGTATTAAGTCTTGCTTGCTTCCAATAACAATCGCAACGTCAGAACTGCCTCTCTAGCGTTCTAACACTTCCGAAAGCCAAACTGACCAAGCAGCTCCTGGATATCCTTTTCCATTCTCCTTTATATTTTTCGTATCATTAATCTGACTGTGTGATATACATGATCTGCATACCAACATGAGTAGTCGTATGGTTACCACTTACCCCAATGATTTTACGAACTCCGATGGAGTGAAACTTCCTGGCAGATTAAAACTGTGTGCCGGACCGAGACTCGAACTCGGGAACTTTGCCTTTCGCGGACACTTGCCCGCGAAAGGCAAACGTCCCGAGTTCGAGTCTCGGTCCGGCACACAGTTTTAATCTGCCGGGAAGTTTCGTATCAGCGCACACTCCGCTGCAGAGTGAAAATCTCATTCCGATGGAATGTTATGCATCAGGCTTGCTTGAACGCGTGTTTTCGATATCTCTGTTAAACCCCGACTATGATATTGGATCCCGTATGTCTTCCCAGTCGACTCTTATTTCTTTTCTTAGAATGTCATCATACATATCCTCCCACCGTACAGGCTGTCAGTGTACTCTCTCTACCTATTTGTTTTCTCCTCTGCATATAACAGCGCTACAATATTCCCACTGCACTCTTAATGTTGATGCCCTCTCTTTTAATTTCGTCGACGGTTATTTTGTTTTTCCATATGGTGAATTAGTATCTCAGACGACCAACCTTTTTCGATTTCTTAAAGCTTAACCTGCGCTTTTCGGCCTAGGATTCCTTCCATTTCCTAATTATTTCCTTTCTAACCGACTCATACTGCTATATTTCGGCCTTTTTCCTAAATTATTGGTACCTCCTTGTCTCGTTGATCAGTCGAAATATTTCTTTTTTCACCCCACATTTTTACGCATATACCTCCTTTCTCCCTGTTTTGTCCGTCAAACTTCAGTGACTGTCGTTTTTAAAGGTGACAGCTGTTCCTCAATTGGCCTCCCTACTGTGTTATTCATCATCACAGTACTGAGCCATAGATAACCTTAAACGCATGTGGCCAATTCGCAACATTTTAGCATCCCACTTCTTTCCACATTGTCTTCTCCGCACGTCCATCATCAGTAAATAATCATCAGAGTTCACATCTGTCTTTAGGTATGCCAACAGTCGAAAATCTGATTTCTAAATCTCTGCGTCTCAAGACCGAATCCGCCTGCAGCACTCCTGGAGCTGTTGGCCTTTGTCTAGTATACTACTGGCCACTAAAACTGCTACACCAAGAAGAAATGCAGATGATACACGGGTATTCATTGGACAAATATAATATACTAGAACTGACATGTGATTACATTTTCACGCAATTTCGGTGCATACATCCTGAGAAATCAGTACCCAGAACTACCACGTCTGGCCGTAATAACGGCCTTCATACGCCTGGGCATTGAGTCAAACAGAGCTTTGATGGCGTGTACAGGTATAGCTGTCCATGCAGCTTCAACACGACACCACAGTTCATCAAGAGTAGTGACTGGCGTATTGCGACGAGCCAGTTGCGCGGCCGCCATCGAACAGGCGTTTCCAATTGGTGAGAGATCTGGAGAATGTGCTGGCCAGGGTAGCAGTCGAACATTTTCTGTATCCAGAAAGGCCTGTACAGGACCTGCAACAAGCGGTCGTGCATTATACTGCTGAAATGCAGGGTTTCATAGGGATCGAATGGAGGGTAGAGCCAAAGTGCCGTCAAAGCGAACGAGAGAAGAGCGAGACGTGTAACCAATGGCACCCCATACTATCACGCCAGGTGATACGCCTGTATGGCGATGACAAATACACGCTTCCAATGTGAGTTCACCGCGATGTCGCCAAACACGGATTCACCCGAAAAAATGATATTTTGCCTTTCGTGCACGCAGGTTCGTCGTTGAGTACACCATCACAGGCGCTCCTGTCTGTGATGCAGCGTCAAGGGCAAACGCAGCCATGGTCTCCGAGCCGATAGTCCATGCTGCTGCAAACGTCGTCGAACTGTTCGTGCAGATGGTTGTTGTCTTACAAACGTCCCCATATGTTTACTCAGGGATCGAGACATGGCTGCACGATCCGTTACAGCCAGTCATCTCGACTGCTAGTGATACGAGACCGTTGGGAACCAGTACGGCGTTCCGTATTACCCTCCTGAATCCAAGGATTCCATATTCTGCTAATGATTATAGGATCTCGATCAACGCGAGCAGCAATGTGGCGATACGATAAACCGCAATCGGGATAGGCTACTATCCGACCTTCATCGAAGTCGGAAACGTGATGGTACGCATTTCTGCCCCTTACACGAGGCATCACAACAACGTTTCACCAGGCAACGCCGGTCAACTGCTGTTTGTGTATGAGAAATCGGTCGGAAACTTTCCTCATGTCAGCACGTTGTAGGTGTCGCCACCGGCGCCTACCTTGTGTTGATGCTCTGAAAAGCTAATCGTTTGCATATCACAGCATCTTCTTCCTGTCGATTAAATTTCGCGTCTGTAGCACGTCATCTTCGTGGTATAGCAATTTTAATGGCGAGTAGTGTATATGACCTCTTCTTGCGGTATTTGATCTGTGTATCCGATATTGCTTACTTAAACTTGTTGCAGAACGCGTTTCCTCTTCTGCCATTCGTACTGCCAAGCCCACCTTCTCCCGCAACTCATATTTCTACCCCTACTTGCGTATTTCAGTCACCCATGAGCATTATATTATCGTCTCCCTTTAGATACTGAATTACTCTTTCGACATCCTCATATACTTTCTCCACCTCTTCATCTTCTGTTTATGACGTCGGCATGTATACGCGAACTACTGCTGTTGGCATTGGTGTGATATCGGTACTGATGAAATTATCCTATTCCGAACGTTTCACAGCAACTTCCTCTCTGCCCCACCTTCCTATTCATAGTGAATCCTACTCCTTTACAACATTTCCTGCCGCTCTTGAAACTACCAAATATGCGTCTGAGCAGAAAACATTATTTTCTTCCCAATTTCCTTGGCAGATCTCCACTGGGTCTAGATTGGAACTTTCCATTTCCATTTTCAGATTGTCTAAGTCTCCTACCACGTTCAAATTTCTGATATTTCACGCTCCAACTCGGAGGATGTCACCTTTTCGTTGGTTCTTATGGTTGCCTCCATATTGGCAGCCATCTCCTGGACAAATAAACGTGAAACTAATCAGCAAGATTTCTCTGATGGGTACAACAACATAACATTTTTTCGTTTACACGCTGCAAGTCTTGGTGAAACATAACATCTGTCCTTAATGCAGTGGTCTTCATTGCGTTATGCTTCCTCATGCCGTTCATAATTGCTGGTTCTTTGGCATCTGACGGATAAAATCCCATCCAAAGAGCAGATCTGTGCGCTGCGCAGCTTTCACAAAATCGTTGGCAGTAAGAGAGTGACTTCCTGCGAAGGCAACCTTTGCTGCCGTTGTTGATCATTTTTGTTCAGAATTAAAGACGTGGTTGGGATCGAACATCCTATTTATAGTCAGTGACGCTAACTTTTTTTGGTTTTGCTTTGTTTTTATTTACATTTTAACTCACATTTATGTAATGGTATTACATCTTCTGAGGCAAAGGTTTCAATCTCCAGCTGATGAAATTATGGAACAAAGAAAGCTATCGGTCTTCCTACTTCATAATTAATCTCCTTGAGTAAAAACGAAAAACTGAAATAAGCAAATATGACTTGGAATCAAATAAAATGTAAATATTTACACTTGAAATGAAAATGCAGTATTTGAAATTCAGAGTGACAAGGCATCAATGATAATATTCACTGATGAAATTACTATCCTGAGTGTAGTCGAAGAAGAATTACAAAATCTGTTGACTGGAGTGAATAGTCTACAGCGTAAATAATATGGTCGGAGGGTAAACGGAACAAAGAAGTGGCAGAAATGAGAATAGCGCAAAATTTAACATCGAAATTGATGGTCACGAAATAAACGAATTTAAAGAAATCTGCTACCTTGAAACAAAACAGCCAATGGCGGACGAAGCAAGGAGGACACAGAAAGCAGACTGGTACAAGCAACAAGTGGCTTCCTAATCAAAAGATATCTGTTATCAAACAAACCGGTTAAGGAACTGCGAAGATATCACTGTACGCGTTAGACTGTCTGGACGGTCACAAAAGTAAGCGTCAAGTTTAATTATCGTCTGGATGTTTCTCATGGAATGACAATGAATGACTATAAAAACATTGATCCAAAATGTAATTTTAAAAGGAACTCCAAAGTTGCAGGTGCATTCATCTTCAAGATATATCATTGCAAAATATAGGCGTTGCTTTTGAAAAGAAACAACTTTTTAGTCATGTGATTAGGATAAAATTTACCTCCGGTTTCTTTCTTCATTCATGAAGGAATTACAATCCTATAAAATCGAATGAATCCTTCTGAAACAACATGTGCTTTCCCTGCATAGTTCTTTCATGAGTGTAGCTGGTATAGAGGGAGAGATACGGAGAGAGGGCGACAGAAATGCAGCATAAACGCAATTACTCTCATTACGGCGGCAGGGGAGGCTTTGCGCCTCGTCACGTACTGTCATTCAGCGTTATTGAATGTGTGCGGCAGTCAGGCGGAGTGACGCCTACGTCAGGGCTGCCAACAGCGGGCAGTCTGCGATTCGCAGCGGCTCGGCTCTGTGTTTACGGACGGGATTGGCGAAATGACTTCCGGCGGCCACCGAATGGCCTCACCGGGCGGCGCCCATCAGGTGCTCACTGCGGCTTCCGGCCGACTAATGGCGACGATTACCGCGTGACGTCACCAGCGCCACTGCCGTGGCCGCCGCCACCGCCGCTGCTACGCGATTTTGCGCCTGTGCGCAACGCTGCTCCAATGAGAAGAGTGCATTTCCAGATCGAAATAGCCACAATTTCTCCTTCGAATCAATGGGCTTATCCAGATGTGAAACTAGGAGGTATAGTGTCTTTTCTTCAAATCGGAACTCCTCTATATCGATTGCAAAACAAATGAATATATGTACACTTGTGAGAAGTCAAAATCACCCGAAGTGTTTTAAAAATATTTTCATACAATAACTGAAATGATGTCAACGGTTATTCCTCTGGTCGGAATCCCAACATCATACGAAAAAATGTGGATGAACTTCATCGTTTATGAGGTCCTCTACTGGACAGAAAAAGTCAGAAAAAGTGCAGCCAGGCTTCTGCTTGCCTCTGTGTACCGCAGAAATTTCGAAGTATGTTTTCACAGAATGCGAAACGTAGACTCAAATAAATAATCATTCTGTCGAGCCTCCACTATTACGATGTAATCCGTCTCTCGGGAGACTGAACTAACGGCGGTTATGCGCTGTACATCAGTAACATCCATCTATTGGATCACATCAGAGCCTCAAACGCCCAGTTAGGATAGCTGCGGCCAGACATGTTGCATGGTTTATTTCATCGGCTGCTCTGCGCATATGCGCATATCTTACATCACATTTAAGGAGACTTCCGCCTCAAAAAAAGGTTCAAATGGCTCTGAGCACTATTGGACTTAACATCTGAGGTCATCAGTCCCCTAGAACTTAGAACTACTTAAACCTTACTAACCTAAGGACATCACACACATCCACGCTCGAGGCAGGATTCGAGCCTGCGACCGTAGCGGTCGCGCCGTTCCAGACTGAAGCGCCTAGAACCGTTCAGCCACTCCGGCTGCCTTCCGCCTCATCTTCGCCGCAACAAAAGATATAAAGTTCTCACTTATCTAGTATCCTTACTGAGTCCACCCACAAAGCAGAAATGTTTGCAGACTCCCACTCTCTCTCATTTTTATCGCTGAACTCTGCAAACAATTTAATGTCCCGTTACCGTTAAGAATACGCTTCCTTCGGTTAACGACACAACTTTTTCCCTAAAAATAGTCACAGTGTAGCAAATGCCTCATTATGCTCACAGTTACGCTTCTGTTTCTTCCCGTACCTCAGTCGCGCCACTTTCTTTCCTCCTCACTTCGTTATTTGTATTTTGTCAAATGCCTCCTTCACGCCTTTCAGAGCACTGCTGCAGCTCGCGTTGGTGCTGTTTGTAGGTTTCAGTCCTCTGTTGGAGGCCAGATCGTATCGTTTCGCTGACATGGTTGCGGTTGTTTGCCTTCTTCTCGTGTTGACTGGCGCCACTTCGTTTCTTAAGCATTGACTGTCCGCTAGGGGCAGCAGCGGTGGTTATCGATGTGTAGTTACTGTGGCCTTATTTTTGGTGCGACGTCGTTGTTCTTCCCTGTCGTGTCAGTAGGCAGTTTGGTTGACGACTCAGGAGGCCAGGTCCGCGCAGTGCTAGAACACACCGGGTCTGATGGCAGCGCGCATGGACCGCTGGATCGAAGGCCTGTGGTTACGAGGGTGCACGACCTTGTCGTAAACCGTATCCTGCAAGCTTTAAAGTTGAGTGCATTTGGATTCAAGTAGAGAAACCTCCACCATTGCGAGATCTTGCAATCTTCCAGTGACTTGGGTTCGTGTTGCTGCTCGTAGTGTCGCCGAGACGAAGAGCAGTGAGTGGAGTGCTTGGGGAAGGCGGATCTGATTAGCTTTCCTGGACTTCTAATTGCTATTTACTGGGTTCAGTTTCTTAATATTTGTTAAGTTGAACCAGCAGTATCTTTACTGCCTCGTGGCCGCTAATGCTCCAGTTAATTGCCCTGGGAGTTAGTGTATGTAATGGCAGTGTACGTTTCCTCGCCTTGCCGCTGCTGTTTGGTGAGGCGTGTAGTTTTGACAGCTTTCTTGATTGTAGGTTGGTTGGCGATCCTTCTGCTGTGGTGGTAGTGATTCCTTTCTCGTTCCGGGTGTTCTAAGCACAGTATTCTGCTGGTGGATTCCAGAACGCCAGTTTCGGCTTTGGCGTATTTTTACATCTTTGCATTTGGTCTATTGGACGTCAAGTAGCCTCAGCAAGATTACCCTTAGTCATTCGTTAGACTGCCACTAGTCTGAGTTACCATCTTGTGAAGTGCATGCAACACTTGGCTGCCTATCTCATCACTCGCGAAAGTATTTTTTGCTGGATCTACGCAGAGGTCGATTCGTGGTGCACCGTATGTGACTGGCCCTTGTGTTTTATTATTGTATTTGCTGTTTTATCGTATGTTTCTAATTTTTTATATAATTGCCATTCTTGGCGTTGTAGCAGGTTTAAATGATTGTGCTACCAAGTTCACCATCATTTTGTCTCACCCATTTGGTGATCAGTTGCCTGTATTTTTAAATTAACCTTTGCAATTGCATTGCTGTTTTACAGTATGTTTGTTAATTTTTTTATAATTGCCATTCTTGGCGTTAGAGGCCTTCATCCGTGACGGGGGCTACTTGCCTTAAAATTGTAATTGGGATCACATTGGCTTGTTTTTAAAACGTTATTTGCTGTGTCTGTATTTTATGCTCATTTGGTAAATTGTAACGCACTGAAAGCACTATTAATAACACAGTTGTTTATTCCTTCATTAATAAGGTGTGGTATCTTGATTTATTGCTGAGTCTGGAACTACCGTGTTAAAGTAAGTGTTTGTAATTGCAAAAGGGAACCAATAGTTACTGATTACGGCCTCGTCCACAATCGTAACCGAATCCTGCCTTCCTTGACTGCCAGGTTTCACTCTCCTCACGTTCATTGACGCTGTTAAACCCGTCTGATAGTAATGTGCCTTTTCATGAACAGATCCAAGGTTCAGTCACATGAATGAGACTATTCTTATGTTCGAAACCAACGTGAAAAGACTACTCAAAGACGGCAGGTAGCGGCTGAAGCAGTGGAGGATACATAAAGCGCGTCGGTGGTACGTGGAGAAACAGTGCAGTCGTTGTCACAATGCGGAAATGGAGCGTTCTGTTTGACGTCCAAACGGGCATCGTCATTTGTTTTCAGGCCCTGAGTGGAAGCTTTTACAAGATGGCTAAGTCTGTAAGCTGTGCGCGTGCCGCCTTGGTTAAACCACACCGTGTGTGGCAAAGTGGTGCTACCAAAACCAGCGCCGAGGTAACTGTGTTGCACTACCGGCCGTAGGCGACATGGGTGAACGACGACTGGGGAGATGTGTACGGGCGAACAGCCCTGCAACTGTTGGGCAACTGACAGCCCAAATGAACCAACGGGCTACCAAGATCGTCTCCTCAACGACCGTTCACTGAATGTTGCTGAGCGTGGGTCTCCGTCGTAGGCGTCTAATTCATGCACCCATGGTGATTGATATTCATCGGCAAAGAGGGCTGGAATTTGCACAACTGTACCGCAACTGGACATCCACTGAGTGGCGACACATGACATTTTAAGACGAATCACATTTTATGCCCCATCGGTTTGATGGCCGTTTATGCGGTGTGAAAAAACTGAAAAACCTGCAACAGTTTACGGAAGGGACGAGACCGGAGAGCATTCCTGCAGTAATTTTTTCGTTCTGAAAGGCACAATGGATCAACACAAGTACACTACTGGCCTTTAAAATTGCTACACCACAAAGATGACATGTTACAGACGCGAAATTTAACCGACAGGTAGAAGATGCTAACATATGCAAACGATTAGCTTTCCAGAGCATTCACACAAGGTGGGCGCCGGTGGCGACACCTACAACGTGCTGACATAAGGAAAGTTTCCAACCGATTTCTCATACACAAACAGCAGTTGACCGGCGTTGAGTGGTGAAACGTTGTTGTGATGGCTCGTGTAAGGAGGAGAAATACGTACCATCACGTTTATGATTTTGATAAAGGTCGGATTGTAGTCTATCGTAATTGCGGTTTATCGTATCGCGACGTTGCTGCTCATGTTAGTCGAGATCCAATGACTGTTAGCAGAATATGGAATCGGTGGGTTCAGGACGGAAATACGAAACGCCGTGCTGGATCCCAACGGCCTCGTATCACTAGCAGTCGAGATGACAGGCATCTTATCCACATGGCTGTAACGGATCGTGCAGCCAAGTCTCGATCCCTGAGTCAACAGATGGGGACGTTTGCAAGACAACAACCATCTGCACGAACAGTTCGACGACGTTTGCAGCAACATGGGCTATCAGCTCGGAGACCATGGCTGCGGTTGCCCTTAATGCTGCATCACAGACAGGTGCGCCTGTGATGGTGTACTCAACGACGAACCTGGGTGCAAGAATAGCAAAACGTCATATTTTCGGATGAATCCAGGTTCTGTTTACAGCATCATGCTGCTCGCATCCGTCTTTGGCGACATCGCGGTGAACTCACATTGGAAGCGTGTATACGTCATCGTCATACTGGCGTATCACCCGGCGTGATGGTGTGGGGTGCCATTGGTTACACGTCTCGGTCACCCCTTTTCGCATTGACGGCACTTTGAATAGTGGACGTTACATTTCAGATGTGTTACGACCCGTGGCTCTACCCTACGTTCGATCCCTGCGAAACCCTACATTTCAGGAGGATAATGCACCACGGCGCGCTGTAGGTCCTGTACGTGCCTTTCTGGATACAGAAAATGTTCAACTGCTGCCCTGACCAGCACATTCTCCATATCTTTCACCAATTGAAAACGTCTGGTCAATAGTGGCCGAGCAACTGCTTCGTCACAATACGCCAGTCACTACTTTTGATGAACTGCGGTATAGTGTTGAAGCTGCATGGGCAGCTGTACCTGTACACGCCATCCAAGCTCTGTTTGACTCAATGCCCATGCGTATCAAGGCCGTTATTACGGGGTACCGCCTCGATAGTGATGTACGGGCCATGCTTCCTCAATCGTGAAACCTAGCGCAGCTAGCCACGCGCTGGAGTAGGCATGGCTCCACATTCTTGTCGTACATTCCAGTACCTTACTGACTCCTCCTGCTCGTCTCGCTGGGGTCCGCGCTGCAAAAGGTGGTTACTCGCGCATTTTACAGGTGGTCGCATTAATGTAACTGCTGTACACACGCCGCGTGACTACCTATGGCATGTAGCTTTCTTCCATGCGAGGTTTTGCACTATGATATTGGACACTTGTTTCGGAGAAAATCCGAGCGTGTCTACCGTCTCTAATAACCCAGTCATCGACAAGACGTTAAGTACTAAGCTTCTTTCCTCAATACTTCCGTATAAAACCTTCTCAAAAGTTTCAAAGATGAGTTATTTTAGAAGTGTTGACATGTGATCTATTACAAAATGACAGATACTTGTGGTAAAGCAACACGGACATTACGTACATCGGTCTTTACTTGATTAGATCGTGACTATAAAAGATCATTTATGGTTTCAGAATAAGTAAGGGCGTCGTAAAATTACATGAAGTATTGCTTTATGACCACAATACATATTTATGTGGTGTTGGCAGCAGCTACTGTGTCTCCTGGGGGAAGGCAGTCCTTTAGCCTCTTCCATAATGCATTCTTGTAACGCACGGTTTTCTCCTAAAGCCCCCTCTGCCGTCCAATACAGAGTTCTGTGTACAACGAGATAAGCAAAGAAGAGATGAAGTTCAGAACTAATGCGTTTCCATCTCCAAGAGTGCAAGAGTAACAAATATTTCGATGAATTTAGTATGTGTTCTAAAAATTCGAGACAAAAAGTGACAATAAGAAAATATTAGTTCCCCACCACATGTAATAAGTTGTTACGTACATTTTTCAGGAAGAAGTTGTCTCACGGACTTTCCCTGTCCTCGTTCCATTGTGTGCGTTTTTATGAGGTCGTCAGAGGTAACGTGTGCTGGTAAATCTACGCTTTCACTCTAGATTGTCGTACCAGAGTAAACTGAGAAGCGTTCTTTAAGTTCACTCATTAAGCGAATAACACAGCAACAATCAACAGTTGTCGTAATGCCCCATAGAAAGTGAATACAGTAGCGACAGTAAGAATGTTGAAGAACATTAAGTGCAATATTATTCGAACAGTCGGCGGAAACTAAATCTATCACATTTTTATTAAGTACATGTAGTACATCCAACACACTCATCTAGAGACGTATTTTGCAAGCCATTGTACCGCTAACGCTACTATTCCTTCCTTTTCCTGTACCACTCGCGAAGAAAACGACTCCGTACGAGCTCTAATCTCTCGCATGTAGTCTTCTTGATCCTTAAGCGAAATGTAGGTTGCTGGCAGTAGAATGGTTCTGCTGTGGGTCTCAGATACCGGTTCTTTAAATTTATGCAGTGGTACCTCTCGAAAACAGCCTCGTTTTCCCTCTATAAATTCGAATTTGAGCTCACGAAGCACCTTCGTAATACTTGCAAACACAACTACCCTGGCGGTTAAAGTCCTAGTAGCACGCCTCTGAACTGTTTGGATGCCCTGACGGGGATCTGAAACACTATAACAAGACTCATCAATGGGTTGCATTAGCGTTGCTGTCACGTTTATGGATCATCCACACTTCCCCAAGATCCTCCCAACAAAACTAAGTCGAGCATTTGCCTTCCATACTACAAACCAGACGTGGTCTTGCAACGTTACGGCTAGATATTTAGTTGATGTGACTGTGTAAAGCAGCACCCTACTAATGCTGTATTTGCACGTTACAGATTTGTCGTTCCTATTCATCCATTATCTTACTATTTTCTACATTTAGAGGTAGCTGACATTCATAACACCAAGCATAAATTCGTCTTAGTCATCATGATTATTCCTACAGTAGCTCAAGGACGACACCTTCCCGTACTCCAGAGATCATCAGCAAACAGTAAATTACTGCTCGCTCTGTTCGCCAGGTCATTTATGTATACAGAGAATAATAGCTATCCTATCACATTTCCATTAGGCGCTCCGATACCCTTGTCTCTGATGAACACTCGCCGCTAAGGTCAAAGTACTGCATTCCATTTCTTAAAACGTCCTCGAGCGTCTCTCAGACGTGGCAACCGTATGCTCGCACCTACGGCGACAGTCTGCAGTGTTGCATCGTGTCAAATGGCTTCCGGAAATCTAGGAATATGGAATCTGCCTGTTGCCCTGCATCCATGGTTTGTAGGAAATCACGAGGGAAAAAGACAAACTGAGTTTCGCACAGGCGATGCTTACTCTAGATGTTCCGATGTGTGGAAAGAACTTTATCTGTGTCAAGTAAATTTATTCGAACTCAGAATGTATTCTAAGTAACATTAATAAAAAGAGCTTTACAAATTTAGTACTGTATTTTATGCCCCTTTCCCTTTTGTTCCTCTTCTACTTTTAGCTTTCATCTTGCGATAGTGGCGTTGTTAAAGTCATTACTTCGGCTGTTTAAGGACCCAAGCGCCGACTACCGGTACTTTCGAATTTATAAGTTCACTTTCTGGAGAGCACAAGTCTGAAACTATTCCTTTAATGCAGTCATTTATGAAATCCAACTAACGTGCGTTACAGAAAGATACCACTGAAGTGCGTTACAGAAAGTCAGTATCTATCAGCTTCTGAAGAAAAATACCGCCATAAAACTCTAGTAGGAACGCTAGTAATAAATCGTTTACGAGATCTCTTTTGTTACTGATGTCTGGGAATGATGGCAGGAACAATGAAGACGTGACAATGGGTTTGCAAGTATCAGAAGAAATTCACGGACAGATACTGCATCTTATATCCGAATAGGAAGACAGTTATCTGATTCATTGAAATCGCTGTAGCATATATTTAAAGTACAGGAATGTTTATAGATTTACATGCGAAAAGTGTGTATAAGTGTAGAAGAAAGCCATTCTCCTGTTGGAAATGCTTACAAACTACTCAAACAATTGTAGTAACAGCGTAGAGTTTACCGTAACGCGGCCTCCGTGCCCTAGAGCAGAGGTAATTGAAACAATATGTAAAAGAATCCTTGCTGAGAAATGAATCCCATACATTTTTATTTATTATCTGATGCAAATTCAGGGTGAAAGGTTATAAACGTTACGATTCTCTTACGATATTGCTCTCGTCTTTTGGAAGCGACGATGATTTATATGAGCCATAGGGTGGAATAAACAGAATATGGATTTAGTGTAAATCAGAGACAAACAAAAGTAACGAGCAATAGCGTGACGTTTACGCCACACTGCACGTCCTTAGTTGGTTTATTTCAGAATTACAAGTGTTGGACAAAAATATGGAAATAGCGCGAGAAATATGTGCTTGAACATAAATGCAAGTACTAACAAAGCCGACAGGTTTAAGTGCTATATACGACCACGAACGGTACCTGTGCAATTTCCTCCATATGTTACAAGTATCAATAGTGGTCAGAACAGTGTTGATCTGTGTAGTTGTGAGTGCATCATGTCGGAGCTAAGCGAATTGTAATGTGGGCAAATTGTTGCTGCTAGAATGGTGGGTGCTTCCGTGACGAATGTAGCAGAAGTGTTCAATATTTCAGGGGGAATCACATAGAAAATTTATAGCGCATACAGGGAAAGCGGACAAACTTGGTCCGTTGTCACAACGCTGGCGAAAGTATACGCTGAGTGATCGTGATGGATGGCCATTGAGAGGACTCACATGAAAAATGAAGCGGCTTGTCATCAGATTGGGTACTTATGGAACTCGTCTCAGTTATGCAACTGGATTCGTGATTTCCTGTCAAAGAAGTGACTGTTCGTAGTAATTGACGGGAAGTCATCGAGTGAAACAGAAGCGACTTCTGACGTTCCCCGAGACACTGTTATAAGCCCTATGTTGTTTCTTGTCTATATAAAGGATTTAGTAGACAATTTCAGCAGCCGTCTTAGGTTGTTTGCAGATAAAGTAGTCGTTAATCGTCTAGTAAAGTCGTCCGTGGTTCAAAACTATTTTCAGAACTATTTAGATAAATATCTGTACTGTGTAAAAACTGGGAATTGACCCTAACCAGCGAAAAGTGTGAGACCATCCACATGCTGGAGAAGATCCGTTAAACTTCAATTACACGATAAATCAATCAATCCTAAAGGCCGTAAATTGAGTTAAATACCTAGGAATTACAGTTACGAACAACTTTAACTGGAAAAAGCGCACAGAATATGTTTTATTGGCAGAACACTTGGAAGATGCAACAGATATCCTAAAGAGGCTGCCTACACTACGCTTAACCGTCCTTTCTGGAGCACTGCTGCGCGGTGTGGGATCCTTCCAGATAGGATTAACGGAGTGCATCGAGAGAGTTCAAAGAAGGGCAGCACGTTTTGTATTAACGAGAAACAGGAGAGGAAGTGTAACTGACTTGATACAGTATTTGGGTTCGACATTATTAAAACAAAGACGTTTTTCGTTATTGCCGGGTCTTCTCACGAAATTTCAATCACCGACTTTCTCCTTCGGTCGCGAAAATATTTTGTTGACGGCAACTTACGTAGGGAGAAAGGATCATCATAATCAGAGCTTGCGCAGAAATATACAGATGTTCGCTTTTTAACATTCGCTGTTCGAAAGTGGAATAACAGAAAATTGTTCTGAAGGCAGTTGGATGATCCCTCTATCAGGCACCTAAGGGTGGTTTGCGGAGTAGCCATGTAGATGTAAATGCAGAGTTTCAGGCAAAGTAGACTTCCAAAACCACTCATCACTTATGCAATTGCCAGTAACAGCAAGACATGGTGCCGAAGCCATAAAACCTGGATTGTAGAGCAACGGAAAAATGTAATTAGGTCGGGCGAATTACGTGTCACAATATTTCCAACTTCTGAACGAGTATGTCGGGGATTCGGTAATGATTTGAGCAGCCATATCGTGGTATTCCACGATCTCTTTGGTTACTCTGCAAGTTCTCATTACTGTCCGCTGAGGACTATGTGACAGTTCTGTTAACAACTTCTTCCCCAAAGACGACGGAGCGTCTATTCACACAATTCGCATCGTTCAGGACTGGGCGAATGAGCGTGAGGATCAACTGTCTCTTCCCCCTGACCACCACACTCACTAAACCTCAATCTTATGGAGCTTTTGTGGTCTACTTAAGAGAGAAGGGTGGGCGATCCGTATCCACCCAAGACTATCGTCACTTGATTTTGCGACTGTTTTGCAGTAAGAATGGTGTCAGATTCCTTTGAATAATTTTTTTTTTTTTTTCAGTCATCAGTCTTCTGACTGCTTTGATGTGAGTTGCCACGAATTCCTCTCCTCCGTTAACTTTATCATCGCAGAGTACCTTTTACAGCTAACATCCTCAATTATTTGTAGGATGTATTCCATTCTCTGTCTTCCTCTGAAATTTTTACCCTCTAGCACCACAGAAGTTGCTTTCTGATACCTTAACAGATCTCCTGTCATTCTGTCCCTTGTTCTTGTCACATAGGCCACGCGGGGTAGCCGTGCGGCCTTAGGAGCCTTGCCAAGGTTCGCGCGGCTCCCCCCGTCGGAGGTTCGAGTCCTCCCTAAGGCATGAGTGTATGCGTTGTCGTTAGTGTAAATTAGTTTAAGTTAGACTAAGTAGTGTATGAGCCTAGGGACCGATGACCTTAGCAGTTTGGTCCCATAGGAACTTACCACAAATTTCTATTATTTTTCTTGTCACATATTCTTTCCTTCGGGCATTCTGCCGAAAACTTCCTCATTCTTTAACTTATCAGTCTACATAATTATCAACATTCTTCCGCAGCACCACTTCTCAAATGCTTCTGTGCTGTTCTGTTTCGGTTTTCCCACTGTGCATGATACACTACTACAGAATGCTGTGCTCCTAATGCAGAGTCCCACAAACTTCTCCCTCAAATTAAATCCTGCGTTTAGTAGACTTCTCTTGGCTAGGAATACTTCTCTTAGCCAGGAACGACCGCTTTGCCTGTGTTAGTGTAGTTTTTATATCTTCTTTCCTTCTTTCATACTGGCTTACTTTGCTTCCATTGTAGCAGAATTCCCTAACTTCTTCTACTTCGTGGTCCCCCATTTTGATGTGAAATTTTTCGCTTTTCTCATTTCTCCTGCATCTCATTATGTTTGTCTTTTTGATGTTTACTCTTAATCCGTATTCTGCACTGATCAGATTGTTCCTTCCATTCAATAGATTCTATAATACCTTTTATTTTCGCTGAGAATAGCAATGTAATCAACGAATCTTTTCCTTTGAACTCTAATTTTAATTCCTGTTTCGATCCTTTCTTTTATTTTCGTCATTGGTTCTTCGGTGTATACACTGAACAGTAGGAGTGGAAGGCAGAATCCCCACATTACACCTTTTTTTATCTGAGCAGTTCGTTCTTGGTCATCTGGTCTTTTTTTTTTTTTTTAATCGCTCTGAGTGAATACATTCACCAGTCAATTGTACACATCAAAAATAACATGGTAATTACTGCACAAACAACTCTGTCCATAACCATGGAACAAGAGCTACCCTCAATTTACGAAGAAAAAATAAGCATGTAACTCAAAACAGCATTTTCTATCAAGAAATGAAACTGTACAATAAATAACCAAAAGAGATAAAAAAAATTGCAAAGATACACTTATTTATAAAGGTAACTAAAAAGTACCTGTTAGGCAATACATTTTATACATTGCATGATTACTTAGGTAAAACAGAGTAGGGGTTTGGTAAAAAAAAGTTACGCAAAAAAAATAATAATAATGATTATAAACCAGCCAACATTTCACATAACACCTTCACACTGTGTTTTTTCCTTCTTTTTTCCTTTTCTAGAAAAACGTATCCCAAAGCTATGCATAGCGCAATACTAACACCTCTTCCCCTTCCTGAGCTCAATATCTCACTCATTATAGAGTGATACTGATTAAGTTTTTCAGGATAGCAAATGGGAAGTTGTGTTACAGAAAATGGCCCAGAGGTCACCAGTGTGTGTGTGTGTGTGTGTGTGTGTGTGTGTGTGTTTCTTTGTGTAGTGAGTGAAGTGTTATGAAACAATGTGTGTATAGTGTGCACATCACAGTGACTGATAGTGAGATATGAGTGAACATTGTGGCATTACATTAATTAATAGTTTATTTGTAAAAAAAAAGTATTGTATACCAGGAGTAAACCTAACGATTATGTTTAACTAGAAGTCTGTAAATGCATATGTATAGGAATTAGCTTATTTTAAATTGGTCTAAAATTGTAAATACTTTGTCATCTCCTACTTCCTTGTAAAAGGAGATGTACAGGTGAATAAAGCTGCTACTGTTGCTACTACTACTACTACTACATGCAAACCTCTCCGTCAGCACTGCCAGTCCTGCGAAAATTGGTGGGGTCGTCTAATGTGATACATTGAAAGTTTTTTACATATTTAAACTAGTGTTCGTAAGTGTCAAGTTGTTATCTGAGAAATGTGTATAAAACTTATTTTTGATATCGAAATAACTATATCGCAGGGCAGGAAATACATGGAGCTCACGCTAAGCTATGCGAAATCCGGACTAGCTAGTACAACAAACCATTCATCTGAACGCAAAACAAAATGATTCAAATTAAAATGTTGGCCCTTAATATTTTTAATCTCTATCTTTAGTCTTGCTGTCACTGTACCAGAATTATTACTGTAATTACACAGCGAATTAACATAAAAATTAAAGAATCTGACTTTCTGATAAAACTACTTGAAATTTCACAAGATAACATTCTTACTTCAGTTAATGCTGAGGGAATTACATGAGACACTTAAAGTAGTAAGTGAGTTTTCCTATTTGGGAATCAAAATAACTGATGATGGCCGAAGTACATAGGACATAAATTTAGACCGTCAATGACAAGGAAATTTTTTATGAAGAAGAGAAGTTTGTTAACATCGAGTATAGATTTAAATGTCACAAAGTCTTATCTGAAAGAATTTGTATGGAGTAAAGCCATGTATAGAAGTGAAACATGGACGATTAATAGTTTAGACAAGAAGAGAATAGAAGCTCTCGAAATGTAATGCTACAGAAGAATGCTGAAGATTAGAAGGATTTATAACGTAACGAATGAGGAGGTAGTGAATAGAATTGGGGAGAAAAGGAATTTGTGGTACAACTTGACTAGAAGAAGGGATCGTTTGGTCCGACATATTCTGAGGCATCAAAGGATTACCAATTTAGTATTGGAGGGCAGCGTGGAGGGTTAAAACCGTAAAGGGAGACAAAGAGATGAATGCACTAAGCAGATTCTGAAGGATGTAGATTGCAGTAGGTACTTGGATATGAAGAATCTTGTACAGGACAGAGCAGTATGGAGAGAAGCATCAAACCAATCTCTGGACTGAAGATAAGAAGAACAACAACATGTTACTGATACCTTTTACTGGTATTAATCCTGCGAAATGATACTGGCATTATTTTCACAAACACACTCTGACAATCACTGTACCATAAAGTGCACATGAACATTGATGGCAATAAAATTTATTGGCCTACCTCTGTGTACGGAACGCTCATCTGCTCTGTAACTTGCTGCTATTAGGAATAATGATGTGGCAGTCAGAAATAAAATTTCATTTGCTGTATTTGCCACTTGCAGTGCAAGGCAGTATCTTAGCAATTTTCATAAATGCTTCGCAGTATACAACTCGCGATGTGTGATGCGTACGTGCAAACAGTCATGAAAATGAATGAAAATGGGGAACTAATCTTAATGACTGATAAATGAGAATAAAGGCTCCAAGTTTAACTATGCTTCATTAAGCTGTAACAAAAATACACATTTTCACAACGTTCTCTCACCTAGACAAGTTATCAAAATATATCTTAATAACCCTCCTGCGTACAACTGACTCTTTTTTTAACTCTAACGCAAGACCATACGCTTCTTTACAAATTTCCTATAGCAAACTTTAACCATATGCAATAATGAGTTTGGCTTTTATCCTTCTTCCATTGATATAATCTTATTTGCTCAATATCTTTCCCCGAAACATGTTATAACAGAGTCCTGCTGTCTCCACTACACAGCTGGCCGGCTTCCATCCTTCAACACACTCTGCTGCTGCTATTCTCCGACTTACTGTGAAAAGGCGAAGTTAACCTCTCTGATCAACATCTCCAGTCTCTGATACAGCATTACAAAGAGTATGATTATATCGCAGAATGAGTACATTTATCAGGTTCGCAACTTCATTCACATTTACAGCCAAAACTTCCTGAGAATCGTCATTCCAAATAGGACAGTCCACTTTCAACATCACTGGCTATTAGAGCAAAACGTTGGCAAACCAGTTATCAGTAATACTTAGAAAGTTCAACTGCACAGGGAAACAAACGAAGTACTGCGCCTTATGGCAGTACAACGAATTAATGTGAGGAAGGGAACAAATGTCATTTCGTTTTTCTTATCGATGACCAAAACTGGTTCCACCAGATCTCTTACTGCGGTGATCTGTTACCATTTGATTTAATGTGTATTTACATTGCATAAGCCAAATTTTTCGCTGCACTGCGCTCGTTCGCAGAAAATGTGGAACGTCAAACAAATAATTAATCACTGAGCCAAATAAAAGTTCAGGAATAATTATCCTTCAGATCATGCGACTTTCATGAGAAAAGTGAACAATTCAACCTCCAATTAAAGAGGGTTGTATTCATCTTGTCATACCGTACTACTGTTTTTCACGAATTAGACTGTCGTACCTCAGAGAAGCTAAATTCTTCCCAAGTAATTACACGCTTTTTTGTTGAGTCATCAGTCTTCTGACTTGTTTCATGAAGTTTAAAAAAAAATACTCTACTTTGTCGAAATTTTCATCTCAGAGTATCACTTGAATCCTAGGTCCGAAATGACTTGCTCGATGTATACCCATCTATGACTTCCTCTACAGCTTTTAGCCTACACAGCTCCATCCAGTACATGGAAGTCATTCCTCCTTGTGTAAACAGATATCCTATCATCCTGTCCCTTCGCCTTGTCAGTGTTTCCCAAATATCCCTTTCTTCCCCGATTCTGCGGAGCATCTCATCACTCCTTTCCTTTTCAGCCCTACTAATTTTCAACATACTTCTGTAGGACCATATCTCAAATGCTTCGATTCTCTTCTGTTCCTGTTTCCCCACACTTCATGTTTCACTACCATACAATTCTGTGCTGCAAACGCATATTGTCAGAAATTCCTTCCTCAGATTAAGGCTGACGTTTCATACTAGCAGATTTCTCTTGGCCACGAATGAGCTTGTTGTCAGTGCTAGTATGCCTTTGATGTTCTCCTTGCTCCGTCTGTCATGGATTGCTTCACTGACTATGTAGCAGAATTCCTAAACTTCATCTACTTTGTTATCACCAACTTTGATGTTATGTTTCTTGCTGTTCTCATTTCTTCTACTTGTTAACCCTTTCGTAGCTGTTTGATGTGCTCTCTATCTGTACTGTGTAATCATTACTGTTAGTTGCACTCAATAAATTCGTAATTCCTCTTCACTGTCACTGACGATAGCAATGCCATCAGTGAATCTTATCATTAATATTCTTCCACCTAGAACTTTAGTCCCTCTCTGCATCCTTTTGTTTTATATCTGTCGCTGCTTTTTCGATGTGTCCATTCAACAGGAAAGGGCGACGTGCGCATTCCTGTCTTACACACTTGTTCTTCGCCCTCCAGTCTCATTTTTATATTTTTTTCCTGTCGCATATTGTATGTGAATCGTCTTTCCCTAAGGTTACCACTATTGTCCTCAGAATTTCGAAAATCTTGCACCATTTTACATTGTCGTTCGCGTTTTCCGGGTCGACAAATGCTATGAACGTATCTTTATTTTTCTTCAGCCTGGACCCCATTATCATCCAAAACATTAGAAGTGCCTCTACGATGCCTTTACTATTCCAAAGCCAAACTGCTCTTCATATTGTTGCCTTAATTGTCACTTCTTTGTCAGCGGAACATACAGCAGCCGCTAACTCCCTGATCTTCATTCTACATATCCATTGTTAAACAGGAAGTTTAGGAAATAGAGAAACTGCAGTTTCCAACCCTGCAAGTACACGCGAGCCCCACGGCACAGGAAAACTCTCACGCTCGTTCATTCCACACAATCTCGCCCCTTTGATGTGAGGAGTATTTTTAACTTCCGGTAAAGCACAGTGGACAGAGGGATTATGAAAATCAGCTTTCTGTTTCCACTTTGTTAGACATTGTTTTTAAAGTCCAAATTAGATTGTTACTTAGTTAGGTGCACAAAGGACACTCTAAGTAATCGAATTTTTACAAATTTTTGTGCTTTCATTGATTCAAGCACACAGCATGATTGATAAAACTCATAAACCCAACGCTACGGGGTGTTGGATAGGTAACCACATGTAAATAATAACAAAGATAGTTGTAGATTAAAATAACGAACATCTGGCAAAGAAGTTGTTCTTTTGTTGATATTTAAAAGACAATAACAATAATGTATGACCTGCAATTATTTTTGCAAAAAGTTTCCGTATGGTCACCACAGATGAAATAATTACAGTCACAGCACTTCACTGTATATATACTTCTTGTCACTCTTTCTGTAGAGTTTACATCGTACATGTCTTGGACCTGGAGCAGATGATTTGTTGTCTTCCTGTGAGAAGTTAACCGGCAAAGAATTATTCTCCTTCAGCACAGATTCTGTATACGTCGGAAAATCACTTGGAAGATTCCTGATGGTCAATCTCTGCTGCATAAATGTTGCTGCTAAATCAAGCCCTAGTGTGTGAAGAATCCACAGTCCCTCACGTAATACCACTCCTCGAGCTGCACATACAGAGAAAGAGGTGACAAAAGTCATGGGATACTCTGAATATCGTGTCAGACCTTCATTTGTCCGGGGTAGTGCAGGATGTCGATGTGACATGGAATCATTAGATCGTTGGAAGTCACCTCCAGCTATACTGAGCCATACTGACTCTGTAACTGCCCATAATTTAGAAAGTGTTTCCTGTGCAGGGTGTTGTGCACGAACTGATCTCTTGATGATGTTCCAAAAGTGTTGGATGTATTCGAATGTCTGTCTACCTCTACAGTTTTTGCCTTCTATAACACACTCTAGTATCACGGAAGTCATTCCCTGATGTCTTGACAGACGTCCTGTCATCCTGTCCCTTCTAATTCTCAGAGATTTCCACATATTCCTTTCCTCTCCGATTCTGCGCATAAGCTCCTCATTCCTCACCTTCTCAGTCCACCGAATTTTCTGTAGCACCGCATCTCAAATGCTTCAAGTATTCTGAACACTATGTCAGCCACATCGACACCAATTTCTTCTTCTATCATGTATTCATAAAAAAATGGTTCAAATTGCTCTGAGCACTATGGGACTCAACGTCTGAGGTCATCAGTCCCCTAGAACTTAGAATTACTTAAACCTAACTAACCTAAGGACATCACAATATCCATTCCCGAGGCAGGTTTCGAACCTGCGGTCGTAGCGGTCGCTCGGTTCCAGACTGTAGCGCCTAGAACCGTATCATGTGTTCAGACAAGTAGTTAGTATTCTGACAGGTCTGATGCGGCCCACCACGATTTCCTCTCCCGTGCCAAATTCTTCATCCTAGAGTAGAAGGTTGTTTTTAACTTTTCTGTATTTCCCGTTTATTTCATTCCTTAGTGACTCGTAGTTCTGTATTCCTGTACACTGTTGTACTTCCTTCTTTCATCTCTCAGCTGAAGTATTTCTTCTGTTACTCATCGCTTCTTTGCAGTTACCTTCTTTGTACCTATGTTTTCCTCTCCAACTTCTCTGATTGCCCCTTTTAGAGATGTCCAATCCTTTTCAACTGTACTGCCTCCTGCGCTATTCACTACGGCTGTATCTATATTCTTAGAAAACTTCAAGCGTATCTCGTCATTCCTTAGTACTTCTGTACCCCACTTCTTTGCGTATTGATTTTTCCTGACTATTCTCTTATGCTTCAGCTTACTCTTCATCACGACTACATTGTGATCTGAGTGTTTATCTACTCCTGCCTACGCTTTACAATCCAGTATCTGATTTCGGAATCTCTGTCTGACCATATTGTAATCGAACTTAAAGATCCCCGTGTCACACGACTCGGCCTTTTTCAAGTATACCTCCTCCACTCGTGATTGTTAAACAGAGTATTCGCCGTTAGGAACTGAAATTTGTTACAGAACTCAATCAGTCTTTCTGCTCTCTCATTCCTTGCCCCATGCCCATATGCCCCTGTATCCTTTTTTTCTACTTCTTGTCCCATAGCTGCATTCCAGTCCCCCATGACTATTGGATTTTCATCTCCCTTTACGTACTGTATTACTCTTTCAGTAACTTCATATACTCTATCCCTTCGTCTTCTGCTTGCGACGTCTGCATCTATACCTGAACTATTGATATCGGTGTTCGTTGGCTATCGATTTTGATGACAACAACCCTACCACTGAACTCTTCACGGTAACAAACTGTCTACCCTAGATTCCTATTCATAATGAATCTTACTCCCATTATACCATTTTCTAGTGTCGCTGATATATCCCTATACTCACCTGACTGGAGGTCCTTGTTTTCTTCCTACGTCACTTCACTGACCCCCTTCATATCTATATTGAGCCTTTGCATTTCCCTTTTCTAGTTTCCGTACCACCTTCAAGTTTTCGACATTCCACTCCTCGATTCGTAGAACGTTATCTTTTCGTTGGTTATTCATGGTCACCTCGCCCTTGGTAGTCCCCTCCCGGAGATCCGAATGGGGGACTAATCGGGAATCTTTTGCCAATGGAGAGACTATCGTGACACTTGTTCAGTTACAGGCCTCATGTCCGGTGGACTCAGGTTAAAGGTCTTTAATGCAGTGGTTGCCATTGCCTTCTGCATTCTCATGCCGTTGATCAATGCTGATTTTTCCCCCCTTACGGGCAGTTTCTCACTTCCAGGACAAGAGAGGGCCCTTAACCTCCGTGCGCCATTTTTGAGATCCGTTGGTAGAATAAGGGAGACATCCTAGGCTGAAAGTCTTCGGCCGCCAATGTTCATTATTAGTGAAATTTTGAGCAGTAACGGGTTGCGAACTCGGGACCGAGGGCATTTTGATTACTAATCTAGCACGTTAGCCCTAGACCACAAGTCCAACGTAGTAGTTATTATATAAATGAAAGCATCGTTACTCTTAACACAATGCCAAACAGTGTGAGAACGCCTAATTACGCAGACAAGGCCACACATTTTGTCAGGTAGGAATTCGAAAGCGAAATTATTCATAATTACATACAATGGTGATGGCATGATTCCTTACGTTAATGACACTGTAACCATCTGTAGTAAACTCATCGCGCCATGGGCAAATCCATTTTCTCTGGGGAATCAGTTTTCTGAGGAGCTACGAGAAACTTCCTTTTTAGCAAAACGATTTTCTTTGTTCCAGAAGACGCTGTATCTTCAATATCTCATACATCTCATCCCTTCGGTTCTCCTTATCCTTATCGTGTTTGTGTTTGAGAACACTCTTCACTGCTGATGAGGAGAAGATTTCCAATTTGATACGGAAAGGATAAGCGATACTTCCGCCATCCATGTCCTTCTGTCAACTGAATAATGTTACGGCAGAGGTAATGTCATAAATCGACGTGGGCATCAGCATTCTGAGCATAATGGAGGGAAGGGACCTTTCGAGCGTCTAATTTCCCGGTATCCAGGTAACGCAGTTGCTTGGAGGGTTCGTAGGAAACGGTGGCAGGAGGGATACATTCCGGTCTCGAGTACGAACTTTTAGGAAATTTTTTAAAAATTTGGCGTACTACCGAAACGGAAGTATGTGAACTTCTAATTTATGTTTGTACAATAATTTAATAATGTCCACTTTTTTCATATGGGGCATTATGGCGTATCTTTGACATGTTTTATAAGATGTCATGATCAGAAGGCTTAACCGGGGTTGTTATATGTCTTAATAAATCCATTAGTGCAATAAGATAGCAAGCAAGTGCTGGAACAGGTTAGCTGAGCTTGTTGTTCTTAAGCGTTGTTGGATGTAACACAATTACTATAGAAGTTTTAGGAAATAGTGTTCTACCGTTATCAAGAATTGGCAAAGACGATTTTCGTCCAATTTCGTTCCCTTGAAGTTGTAAATGTGACATCATTTGTTCAAATGTAGGGGAGAGAAGCCTACATTTTACCACTTCTGAGCTTTTATTTATTATAGCCTAAACAGTAAGTTATTGGTTAGAAATTGTTTATTGAATGCCGTCCCCATTTGCAAATGTTATTCTTGGTACCTGATTAAAGGAATGCAAATTCTGAGAAAAATGAACACATTACAATTAATTTTCTATACGTGTAGAAGTAGTACAGATTAGGAAGCTGGTTTCGTAATTTTTATCAGTGGGTACTTGTAAAGGGTGATTCTTATCAACATTTAAAAACCTCGGAAGTGACGTGGGTAGCACTAAGACCAGTAATTTAATATAAGACACATGAGGTTGTAAACGGCGGGAAATATCTCAAAAGTGGTCGGCAAATGTTGAACACGATGCGACTTCACTAGATAACGTGTGTCGCTGCACGTGCGATGGTTGAGCTTATTGTTCTGTCGCTTCTGATTAGCCCAACCCAAGTCTACTATTTATGTCTGTGTGACTCAGCACTCACGTCCGTGAATTTACCGCTTGGAGCACACGGTTCAAGTCTTACGTTTGGCAAGCAGAAGTTTTTTCATTGGTTTGTTTACACCGAGTTCATATTTATTATTTTATTTAATGGTATCGTGGTCTCCGCTGAGTACAGTATAACAAAAACCTCCCATACTGCGTCAAATATAAATAAGTGTAAGCTTCCCATTTGCGCCGTTACTAGAAAATAATGTCTACCATCAAAAAAAGAATTCACAAATGGAGAGAAACAAAGAATAAGAATAGCGTTTACTTGTTTACAGCGAAGAAAATGATTGTTTAGTTTAGACATTTACAACATCACATTTATTAAGAATGCTCGCAACTTGCTCCGTTTGCTCGAATGCAAATATTGCATCAGTCAATCATCCCTTCACGACAAAAGACGGCCACGAGGTACGTCAACTGGTGATGTCACATGTTCAACATATCTCATCAATTTTTGCAGTGATTCCCAATATTTCTGACCCCTTCTGTCTGACATGGAATTACTCATTTTAGCGTCGTCTACGTCTCTTCGGGGGTTTTTAAATGCTAATAATAATCACCCTGTATTGTACAACCAATATAAACAATGTTCCAGAGCTAAAAGGCGTGAACTAGTCTACCTATAAGGAATTTTTCCTTAGTCTGTTTCTTATACCACTGTTTGCAGGCATTGCAATATAACTTTTGAGAGAGGACAAGTTACTCTCTCACCTATTTTTCATAAAGATGTTGCCACAACTTGAGCGACACTCTAGGAAGTTAGCGGCCTGAACAGTCATTGATGGAGTCTGGTAGGGCGCAAAATGCATGAGGTATTTTTATGGGTCTTAGTTCGTAGAAACGGCATGTTGGAAGTTGAAAGCGAGTGGTGGCGAGTCCATGCCTCAGTAAATCTTGACCGACAGGCTCATGGCCGTAGAGAGCAGACAGAGCACCTCCTAGTCGAGATAGGTGTCCAGCAGGACAATGCCGAGCTATTCGTGCATTGGCGCCAGCCAAAGGCTGGGCTGGGGACGACAGACAGAAGGGATGCGTTTGCACAGTGGAATCATAGACCAGGCATTGTGTGCTGTGCTACGCCTAGTAAAAATTTACAAGTTTTTGTGTTCGCTAATACTGCAAATAGGCCTGTGACACACTTCCATTGGCCGACTTGGTAGTAGAAGAAACTCTGTCGTCTAAGGAATGTTGAGAGATAGAATCTTTATGACACCTCACAGCTAGGACTAAAAAGCTCCAAGGCACAGGCGATTTAGATAAAAATCTTTAAGTAGTGGTTTAAAACAGTCTTGGTTGAAATTTTAGTGTTTTTATTTTTTAACGACGCGTTTCGCCTTATTTAGGCATCTTCAGGTTATCTTATCTAGATGGACGCGAGAGGCACCAAAATCTGAGATTCTACAACCAATATAAACAATGTTCCAGAGCTAAAAGGCGTGAACTCGTCTACCTGTAAGGGGTTTTTCCTTATTCTGTTTCTTATGCCACTGTTTGCAAGCATTGCAATATAACTTTTGAGGGAGGACAAGTTACTCTCTCACCTATTTTTCATAAAGACGTTGTTACAACTTGAGCGAAACTCTAGGAAGTTAACGGCCTGAGCAGGCATTGATGGAGCCTGGTAGGGCGCTAAATACACGCTGTAGAAAGTGGAGATTTTGGTGCCTCTCGCGTCCATGTAGATAAGATAACATGAAGAGGCCTAAATAAGGCGAAACGCGTCGTTGAAAAATAAAAAAATAAAAAAACTAAAATTGCAACCAAGACTGTTTTCAACCAATACTGTTAAGCACTGGTTTGCTGTTATGCCACATATGGACTGGAAGAATTTCTAAAGATCTTTAAGATGGTATCTGTTCACTTGTTTCCACGGAAAGCGACTCGACTTAGCAGAAAAACATCTTCTCCCTCCGTGAAAACTTAAAAAGGCCAGTAATTTGCGGTTCTTTTCTTCCCAGAGACGCAGATTTCTAACCTCTTGCGCTGATTCGACATGATTTTGTGCAAGTCATGTAGGAGGGGACATTTAGGGCCTCTAAAGCCCTGTGATTGTCTAAAGACGGGGTGAAGGCGGTTTCGTTCGCGCACTTTGCGGGAAATCGGAATATTTTTATCTGGAGAGGTGTGAGGCACTCGGGCTCTGGACTTCGGTCTGGAAGCATCTTCTGGTCAAAGCTCTGGCATGTGTGGTTGGTACTTGGGACCTGTCCTGACTTCAGTTGCGAGTAGCTTAGACGGGGGAGCCTGTGTTGAAGTTCTTACTGAACCGACAGTGTGACGTCAAACATCTCAGACTACTCGTTTGGTGAGGGTACACTTATTCGATTTTGGTTTACCAGTCTTGACGTTTGGCATCCTTGTGCGCTCTGTCGTAGAAATGAGCCACATTGGTCCTTGGTACGACCAGCGAACGGGCGTGTCACACACTGAAATCTACCGTGATTTCAGGGTTCTTGTAGAGCGTAAATTGCGATCCATCTGCCAGAGCGGTAGGTCGTGAGACTTTGCCTTCCTTTCGTGGCCATGATCGATTCACAGGTGCATCCTTATACCCCGTCTCTGCCGCACACGACTCGCCAGCTGCAAGTTACATCGCTGCATGAAGCAAACAGGGTTAAGTACTGCTGCTCCGGCCTTATCTGGGCATAAGAAAATGGTTCAAATGGCTCTGAGCACTATGCGACTTAACTTCTGAGGTCGTCTGTCTCCTAGAACTTAGAACTAATTAAACCTAACTAACCTAAGGACATCACACACATCCATGCCCGAGGCAAGATTCGAACCTGCGACTGTAGCGGTCGCTCGGCTCCAGACTGCAGCGCCCAGAACCGCACGGCCACTCCGGCCGGCAGGGCATAAGAAATACAAATCGCCATCTGCTCTTAGCTGCGCCCATCGAGACTTCTATAGATTATCGATCAACGTCTGCTCAGCGTCAGAGCAGATCAGATTGCGTTATACATATTTTTAGGCCCAGAGTACTTGACTCACTTTTGCCACCCTGGATATTTGTCCATTGTGGTCTTAAACCACCTCTTAGGTGTTTACGATATTCTACGAGAATTTGCTGAACTTTAATTATGTCTGTCTTTGTTTTTATTACTGGGAAAATAAATGTTGCCAGTAAACTAAACTTTGCTTACATTCTCAATCAAATCATCACTTTTATATAGTCAGCCGAAGTGTTAACTTTCATTGTGGCGTCCCATCCCAGGATAACTTTCTTTGTGTCCTATCCTTCAAGGATAACTTGCATTGTGTATGACCCTGCCAAGATAACGTTCATTGTGTACGACCCTGCCAGATTCTCAATCAATCAGTTTTATACAGCCCACAGATGGTTTAACTTTCACTTTTTCACTCCTTTACCCAGTCCTGGACACTTTGCATGAATCCACATTTTCTTATTTCAGTGTGTTGCTTTTAGAGTTTTGATCATTTCCCTCGGATTCGGCGATATTTTTTAAATGGACATCTTTAGCCATATTTATGTACCATTGTTTCTTCTGTATTGCATGTATAGGGCAATCGGTTTCGTTCTGCAATTCTGAATACACGTATTCTTAAGTCTGACATGTTAAAACAGAAATTAATCTCTTCAAATGTAATAATTTACTGTTCCAATTCGTTATCAACTTAGTTGGAAAACACTTTACTGCGGCCAAATTTTTTTAATCCCTGTTCGCAATTTTGTTTTTACTTTTAGCATGTCTCTTAATTGTTGATTAGGGCCATATACTCTTACAGCTAAGTGAAATTCACTGGTGCTACACTTTCTACAGCGTGGTTTACAATGTTTTGAGTAACAGAAAACTAGCAACAAAACAAAGTTGAACGTTTTACACAAGGTACAACATTTATTCATGTTCACTTATGAAATATTACTTCGGACGAAAGATAGCCATTCGGGGCTACAAAGTACTCGAGGCATTTCATCCACTAACTGCTGGAGGACTTCTGGAAATTCCACCGTGAATGCGATCTTTTAACTGCTTTAAGCCTTGGACACCTTCTCGTAAGAAACGACGAGGGCTTTCCTGTAAACTGCTACGCACACGTTTGACGTTCCCGGAACTTCGGACAATTTTCCGAAGGCCGGTTGATTTTTGATTGGATGCAATCACAGTTGCAAAGAAGTTTCTTACGCCATTCAATATTGCTCAACGAGCAGGAACTGGATGTCGCTGCTGAATACTGAAATGCTCAGAAAGGCACATTGCATGCGCATGTCAGAACCACCGTAGTGAAAATAGCTCTCCACCGAGAACTGAAGATTTTACTTCGACCAGTACGACATGATTATTGACCTGCAAGTGAGGTGAAACTTTGACATTCCACACTACAAACAGACGGCGCCACCGTAGCTGTATCTTGTTTTCAGCACGCGTTATTCAGATTTGAATTCGTCAAAACATTGTAAAACACCCCGAATAGCTCCTTTCCTTTGCCACACTATAACACGAAATAATTAGTTATTTAATAACTTAGGATAAGGAACGCATTAAATAATCCACGACATTCTTACTGAACATTATGGTGAACTAATAATGCTGAATGCATTTTTAAAGCCCACTATTTGATCACGTTTCTTTAATTATGCCTGAACAGTATCTCAAACTTAGTGGTACATTATAGGCAACGTCTCCCTTTTCTCTTTGCCACTTTCCTCGAAACGAATCACACCGAGGGGCTGTCCGCTCCTCAATGTCATCACAGCAAGCCTCTACATCACGTACACAAGAAATTAGATGAAAACTGCTACAGACTCAACGCCTTTATCAGACGATCTCTATCTCACTACACAGAACTCGTAACTGACAATATGGCTTCAACAGGTAGATAGATTTATCTAACCCCACAAAATGTCTTACAGTACAAGAGCTACGAATTTGGTAGCAGTGGTACACATTAGGAACAGATACAATACAATCTCCCGCAAAATTGCGGCTATTGGTAAGGAAGAACAACTGTAAAAAGAAATACATAAGCAAAAATCCTACGAGTAGTTTTGGGAGTTCCACGTTGGTACAGTGAGCTATTTTTGTCGACGCTCTGAACATCATCTGTACTAGAACCGTAATAATTTACAGCTGAAAACCTGTGAACATGTAAGCGGGCGTTTTTGTTGGTCAGCCGAGTCCTCCACGGATTGTTACAGTTAGGTAATTTATGAGTCTACTGATTCCAGTTGTGAGTCACTAATATAGAAGTCATAGTACATTTCAGCGACTTGTGAAGTGCAGAATTTTACTTTTTTGAGCATTTGCAGCACGCTTTTCATGTTTGCAACACACTGTTATTCAGATCTGACTGACTATTTGTGCCGCTTCAAAAATGGTTCAAATGGCTCTGAGCACTATGCGACTTAACTTCTGAGGTCATCAGTCGCCTAGAACTAATTAAACCTAACTAGCCTAAGGACATCACACACATCCATCTCCGAAGTTGGATTCGAACCTGCGACCGTAGCGGTCGCTCGGTTCCAGACTGTAGCGCCTAGAACCGCACGCGCCGCTTCAGATAGTACGTCGTTATACAGGGTGTTCCACAATTCACGTTACAAGCTTCTAGAGATTGTAGGGTGGGACTTAGTAGATCAAGCTTTACATAGGAATATATGTCGAGAAACGCTTCGTTTCCATGTTACAACGAAAACAAGATGTGCACATTCTCTCCTATTTACTGTGATATTACTACAGCTGTTCGATTTCACGACTACCAAGTTCGGTGCACACTGTGCATCTGCGCAGTAATTTCGCATAAGCTCTCTCCAACATGCATGCTGTACGGTCAATCACTTCTGCTGAAGCAATGACGCGTGCAACTAGGTCCTCCTCCGACTAAAGAGCTGTGCCGCAAACAAAATCCTTTGTTTGGCTTCTCAAGAGAAATTCCAAAGGAGTTAACTCTGAGGATCATGGTGGCGAAACATGTGGTCCTCCTCAATCGATCCACCTGTCACCATAGATTACGTTCAGATGGTTTCGGGAGCGAGCTGCAAAACCTACTGCTGGGGCCAGAATCAGTGCCAGCACTCGTTTGCAGGAATATCAAGTACCTGGCACCTGTTAGGTGGGGAGGAAGGATGTTCTGCCCAATCGCACGTTCACCGCAGATACCTGCCCAGACACTGATCCCAGAACTGTGTTGAAATCTCCATGTACACGTGGCTTTGGGGTTCCTTTGATCTCAAATGTGGCTATTTCGAGCGTTCAAAAGACCTTCTCTGTTGATGTGTGCTCCGTCAATGAACAAAACTCGCCTTGGGAACTGCGGAAAAGCAACAAAACGGGGTGTTCCAGCTCGTGTTGGTGCCACTGGTAGGTTGGCATCGTGTAATGGGGAGAGTGGCGTCTCTTTTTCTTCTTGTGTTTACTGGCGCCACTACAACTGCTAGCGTTGCATGTCCAAGAGTGGCAGCAGTAGCGGTTATCGATACTTAGTACCGTGGTACTATCTTTGGAAGAACTAGAGGGGTTTTCCGGGTCGGAATGTGTCTGGCAGTTCGATTGGATTGGAGCAGCAGTAAGGTCCGACAGCGCGCAGACATACTGGGACTGCTGGCGGCATGCAGACACTGCCGGATCGAGGGTCTGTCGTTGCGAGGGCGGCAACCTCGTTCTCTACCGGACCCAAGACGTTTCAGTTGAGTGAACATTAACCCAGTAGTAAAATATCCACTATTTTGAGATAACGCCGTTTGTTGGCGCGTTGTTGCTCACAGGGTCACTGAGACGAAGAGCAACGAGTGAAGTGTTTGGAGTTGGCGAAAATAATTAGCCATCCTCCACCTTTTATTATTAATCATTGAGTTCCTTGTGTTAATTGATGAAGTTCAACCAGTGGTATTTTTCTACCTAGTGGCCGCTATCGCCCCAGTTACCTGCAGTGGAGGTTAGTGACTTTTGCGGCAGTGTACCTTTCCTCGCCTTGCCGTTGCTGTCCGTTAAGGCATATAGTTAGGCAGCCTCCTTGATTGTGGTTCTGATATTTGCTTCTTTGGACTACTTTGGTCGTAGTGGGTTCTTTCTGCTTCTGGATGTTCTAACACTGGATTCAGAAGATTCAGTGCTGTTCTCCAGTTATTCCCTGCCTGGGATATTCCATAGTTGTTTTCGTTATCAGATGTTAGGTAGATGTTTCAAGAGTATTGGGTGGCGTTTAAACTGTCACTAGTTTGAGCTGCTATCCGGTTAAGTGAATACAACTCTTGGCTGCCTGTTTCATCGTTTACTAAATTGAGCGACTTTCCCATGTTGATGTCTGAGGCCCACTTTTCTCTTGATTTGATCAGATTGTGATGATTGTCAATAAGGCCTTCAGCCGTGAATGGAATTTGTCGAAAAATATTCTCTTAATATGACTGTCCTTTTTTTATTATATTTTAGTAGGAGTTTTCTATCGAGGCCTTCAGTCGTCAGATGGTTTTTGAGGCATTACTATTGGGGCCTTCTGACGACAAATAATTTAAATTTCTGGTCAATAAGGCCTTGAGCCATGAATGCAATTTCTCTAAAGGATTTTTAATTAGATATTGTCTTAAGAGTCAAATTTGATAATTCATTATTGTCAACTTTATTTGCAACTGGTTTAAAATAAAGTGTACGTGATTAAAAAGAAAACTGAGCAACCAACGGTAACTGATTTAGGCCTCATTCACACCGAATCCCGCCTTTCCCTAAGTCCCATGTTTCAAATACCAAGTACAGTAATTGACACGTGGCACAAAATCCACTGGCAGCGTAGCGTGTACCTACTGAAGGAGATATGGGTGGACTGCTGTTTATGCAGAACAGGTCAGACAGACAAATGAGACACGTGCAAGTCAAGTGCAATGGATCGAGTGCTCGTCGATGATGGGTTCTCTTCAATTTGATGGAGCAGTTCCTCTTCCAATACCACAGTACGCCGCGTTATTGGAGCACCTCAATTTGCTATATCGCTTGTGAATTTCCCGCAGCCATTGTTCTGCTCTGGCAAATACGGAATGAGATGAATCACACGATCTGGAAAGTACTCGTGGTACAGACGTTGAGCTTCTCTCCCATTACGGCGAGCTTCACCGCAAATTAATATCATATCGATCTACTCTGCGAACTCAGGCATCCTGTTACTGCAGTATTGCTCACCGTATGTCAACTGACGTATCACCAGTGAGCGTGAAAACAAGGAAGATGGAAACCGAGAACATTAAGTGACATCGCGTCATCGTAACAAGCCTGAATGTGTGTAGCCTAGCATAACAGGCAAACTGCGTAAGAAAAATCTAGCGCGTGACTGAGTGCCTCTTGTTTCCCTTGTAAAACGAACCGTTTCCGGATTTCGGCTCCAATGTAAAACAAGACCTCCTATGTCCCCTGTACATCCCCTAGAAGTGAGTAACCTGAGTTGTGAAACACTCTGTAGATATCCGTCTCAACTGCAAAAAGTCAACGTTTTCTTTTAATATTGTCTGCTAGATCATTAAGATATTACATGAAAAGCGCTGGTCCCAACACATTTACCTGGGACTCACCTGATAGTACTTCTGCATGACTCTCCGTCAAAGATAACACATTCTTCCCGATCAAGATATTCTCTATCCATCCAGAAGTAAGCGTTGGTGTAGTACAGCGTCAAATGGATTTCGGAGCTCCAGAAATACTGCATTTATCTGACCGCCTTGATGCATGGCTTTCAGGAAGTCACGTGCAAAAATCTGTGGTTGGGTTTCGCACGAGCAATGTGTTCTGCATCGAAAATTCAGCACTGCTTGCAATCAGATGCTCGCACTAACATGTAATATTGAGTTCATTTTACTGGACAGCACTAGTCTTACAGTTTATCACCTCGTCTCTGTATGTCCATCCTTTTGTCTGGAGGTCTTGAGGACACAGCAGTTCACTATTGTAAGAAAATAACACGCCAGCAGCCATCCTTATGATCTTATTTATTGTGTAGCTACCAGTTTCGGCTCTTCAACGCACCATCTTGAGGCCGTAGTTCATGCTGAAGAGGTTAGCATCAACTACGGCCTAAAGATAGCCCACTGAAGCTACCCTAGGCGTTTCATTTTCTTATAATTTATCATCTCCGTTTCGCTGCTAGCTGCGAAATGTTGCTGATAGTAGGAATACGTGACAGACCGCCACAACAGATGACGCACCTCCGCTACATATTCCATTTTGTAGGCTACATGAAGCTACAGGACATAAAGCAGGATTATTCCAAGATGCCTCACTACAAATTCCGAATTTTTTCAACAGAATTTGGTCGAGAAAAATATGTTTTTCAGTAATTATTGAACGAACCTCGTACACCGTTCATTATTGCCAAACTCTGCCTTTTAAAACACGATAGAAATTCCGTTAACTTGTTTCTCCATGAATCACTTCAGGGCTGAAAATAAGACGGACCACATAAATTTTCTTGCATTCATCAGTTAATTCAATAACCTCTACAAATACAGAAATCGGAAGTTTCATTACGTTACCAAATATTAGGAAACTAGAAAATATATTTTGAAAACTATTTTCGGCTAGTACAGGAAATTTATACGCTGAAGGAAATAGAATCGCGATCATAGAGTTACTAATAGGTTTGTGTGTGGTTTCATATAGCTTTCAGGGCGTATCGAGCTGATCACAAACTTTGCCTCCGACATACACACAGGAAATGAGCTGACATATGTAGCTGCTGTGAACAGGGAAGCCCAGTGCCTGACACGCAAATCATGGCCTAGCTATGAAACTTATAAGGGATTTGTGAATTTGCTCCGTGTTTCACGGAAAAAGGCGACTGTGGAAGTAAACTTTGTGGATACATTTCATACACGGGTACTTCTAACTTCCAGCTTGTGACATTTCTTTTCGACTAGTACAATGTATTTGCAACGCCAGGTAGCGTAGTGTGTAAAGCAATTACTTCCAAAACAAACTAATGACCTTCATTGTTTAGACAAACAACTTTGCTTTTGCGCCTTGCTGGCTGGCCCAATTGTCTGCAAGTTTATCATGTGCAAACAGAAAAAGGTGCAGTACAACTGATAAATCTGCTCCGTCACAGAAACCTCTTAGCTCAAATGAAGGTCGAGAGGTTTAGCTCTCTTCCAGAGACGTACCAAGGATTAAAACCAACTATCATATTCATTGATTCATTGCGCCGTGTTGTACACAGAGCTAAATGGTTGGAAGGGTGAAGAATGTAATTATATATGCTCACTTCATTTTGGCGGATCAGTTCTTGTGGATCGGCAGTTGTCGAAGAATTTATGATATGACGTACTGGGTGGTCATAGTTAAACTGCGGCCAGTGTGGGCTCTGACCTTTGAGTGGCAGCGAAACTACGTAAATATGCTAATGTGTTAACGCGGAACCTATTTACGCAGGAAAAAAATTAGTTCCAGTGTTGACCATCCGGTGCAAATATGGTGCTGCACACACTGTTTGACGGTATGACTGCCTCGCTGCCACTCGACAAGCCCTAACGTGAGTGGATAGTACGGTTATCGAGAACAGAGATCGTGCGCTGTTAGTGAAAGTGTTTTGTGTGAATGGCATCAATTACAGTTCTGTATTGATAGAGAATCGCCGACTGGAATATCTGAGGTAGGCCCGATGCTATTCAATGGTTCAAAGAAGATCATAACGAAATTAGAAAACATGAAAGAGGAAAGCGTCCTATCTCTGTGGAAGCTATTGAAGAGGTTGCTGTAGTAGTCACTGACCATGTAGTATGAGGCCCACGTAGTTCTAGTGTTAGTACAGTGTCACGAGATTTGTCCATCCCACGGTCAACAGACTGGCATTGCTCACTTGTCTGAACTTTCCCGCCCAAGTGCGGTTCCGAATCCATTACACATCAAAACATTCCCATATCTCCTCCTTTCTTTCACAGTGCCAGGTTTCCTCCTGATGCCCTAAATAGGAATTATTTTTTTCCAACGTAAATCGGTTCCGCATTAACATATCTGCCAAGTTTCACTGCCATACGATGGTTACAGACCACGCTGGACCTCTGTAAGCAGCCGCACTTTTATTGTAACCACCCGATATATATGGTTGCTGCCTCTTAAAGTTAGTAAACGTTATTCTGTGTAGTGACGCTGTTGTGGGAAATGAAACGCTAATTTGTGCTGCCAGTTTTGTTACGAAACGTTAGATGTCTTGCAGAGAAACTATACTATTTGCAGAGGCATGTATACCTCAACGTGAATAGATGCTTTTCTTTGGGTCACAATTATTACTAATTTCATGCTGCCTGCCACGAATTTCTCTCCAGTCCCAAACTCTAACGCAATTATTTGTTGGATGTGTTCCAGTTTCTGAGTTTTTACCTCCAATAGCTAGCTCCCAAAGTAGAACTGCCGTTCTTCCTGGATGTCTTCACACTTGCCTTCTCTTCCTGTCTCTGTCAATATTTCCCACGCTTTCTCTTTCTCACCTTATTTTGTAGAGAAACTCCTAATTTTATTAATACTCCATCCAATTTTCTACACCTCAAACGCCTCTGTTGTCTCTTTTTCCGGTTTTATGCACAGTTCACTGTTCGCTTACGTACTATGTTATGCTGCAAACTTATTGGACAGAATTTCTTCTTCAAGCCCAAGCTAAAGATTGAAACAAACACACTAAGAAACAGATACTAGGCTTGACTATTGTATTTATTAATTTTGTACTGATATTTATTATCAAAAACATTCTTGATCACAATTTATTTACTACGGTGACCAGTTTCGACCACTACTGTGATCTTCAGCCAATGTTAACATCATGACATTGGCAACTATGACTGAAATGGGCACTCAACCATCGGCAGTGGAAGTTGGGGCACTGGTAGTGTGTTGCATGGTCTGATTCATCTTCATCATGCCGATGGGAGGGTGCGAATCCATCATCTTCCAGGGGAACAGCTCCTTGACAACTGTACTGCTAGATGGAGGTAAGCTGGTGGCGCCTCCATTATGCTCTTCGGGAACATTCACATGGGCATCCACGAGTTCAGTGGAACTCGTGCAAGACACCATGACGGCCTTGGAATATTGTACACTGGTTGCAGACGACGATCGTGTTTCCGCTCGGTAGTGGCATTCTTCAACAAGATAATGTGCAATTTCAATTTATTAGTAGGTTCCACAGTGAACTTACAGTTTCAAAATTTTGACTATGAACAATTCTGTGGTACACAAGATTCACTTCTGCCGTACGAGATAGGGGAGCATCTCTAAGACGAAATACGTAACTATTCTGCAGTTCACTACTTCCACCGTCAGCTTAGCCTTGTAAGTGCCCATTGACCATGGAACATTACTGAAGCATTTTTGTAAAGATACATTTGTAAGTTACTTTCTTCAAGTTTAGTCTACACTTAGCAAGAGTTCACCAGTGATCTTTGCCATCTGTGCAACCTGCGATTAGTCTCATATTGTTATCCATCTGAAAACATCTCTTCTGTATCGAATGTACGTTACGGCTTACAGTGATTATTCTGCCATCGTTTTTTTTTTTGTAGAATGGATCTTTTATCCTTTTTATACTCAATACATTTGTTTGTATTATAGCTCAACTGCCAGTTCATACAACGAGTAGCGATTCTTAGGGTTTTCCTGCCTTTCGGTGTCATTCTTTAGTGTTCCGACTTCTTTATTTACAGCTGCATGATCAGCGAACTGCCTAATGGAGATTGCGAATTTAACAACTATGTCATTTATGTTCATTGTGATCAAAATGTTCCTACAGTAGGGTGATCATACGTCCCGTATTTTAAGGGATCGTCCTTATTTACCTTATGTGCCCCACTGTCCGTCAAAATTCCTACAGGATATATATTGACCCTTTTTCATTTACTGCCCAGTATATTTTGAAAAAGCATGTTTCTAAGTCACGTGGAGCATAACCAAATAGAGAACAAATGTGGACACACCCAAAGAATACAGGAAATACCCTCATTGTTTAAACCAGATTGGAGGAGGTCTATCGTCTTCAGCTTCCTTGAATCTCAAGATATCTGCTGCAAGAATTTATAGCTCAATATTGCATTTAGAGTCTCCTGGATCACGAATGCTTTATGGATTGATGAAAAGAATAGGTTCAGCGTGGAAACTGTTACCGAAATAATTATATCTAAGATTCATTTTCAGGATACTTCATATGCCGATTATTATAAAATTCTGTTCGCAAATATCAAACTCCTGTGTGACACACATTATCTGCAAAATACAAGAAAATGGATTGTTTAGAACTTAACCACGGCGAAACTTCCAGGGAAAGTGTGAAATATGTAATCTATGTGGATGTTAATTATTTTCTACTCTAGTTAAAGACCTTATTATGATGAAGTGATATATCTTGTTTGAATGTGACAACAATAAAACAGTAAAATATATACTCGATTAGTAATACAACGTATTTTTATGGTTTTTTCGAGCGACTTTTAACAAGAATGTACGATTTTCTCCGCTCAGGGACTGGGTGTTGTGTTGTCCTAATCATCATCATTTCATCCCCATCGACGCGCAGGTCGCCGAAGTGGCGTCAAATCGAAAGACCTGCACCAGGCGAACGGTCTACCCGACGGGGGGCCTTAGCCACACGACATTTCATTTCATTTCACAGCACAAATCAAGTAGTTTATTACAAATCTATCATAAAAATATAGTATTAACGATAACTTCCACCAATTTTGACTTATTTCAGCTTTTAATTTTGGTCCCACATTTTAATTTAGGAAATATGGTCATCCTGTCCCATAACACTCACTTGAGCTACGCCCAAAGTTGCTTTTAAGACAGAATATTCCCCTCAGTTCAAAATGAGATTCAGTGTTTCATTTTCTAGCAACTATTCAATTCAGTCTAAAAGTTTCTGTAAGCTACTACTTTTGGCTTGAAGCGACAATGCAAAAATGTGTCACAATTTCTCCCGTGTGCCTGTGTCTAACGTTTTCTGTGTACATGGACGAAGAGAGCTCATTGGGTTTCACAAGATTATTTTTTTTCTCGAGTCAAACCGATTGTTCCAGAGAAGATTTTCGGTCTCCAGAAAGTTCTTAACTCGCAAGCACATATTTTCTTCGAAAATTCTGCAACAGGCTGATGTCAATAACAGAGGACAATGCTCGTGGACTTCTAGTTGGTGACCTTTCTTAATAACGGGAGTGATCTACAAATTTTTCTGAGTTACTTGAAATGGTTTTCTTCTCCACCCTGCTGCGATAGACTGCTGCTAGAAAAGGAGCCATTTCTTTCCCATACTCTATACATAAACTTCTTGTTATTCTGTCAGATACAGTCGCCTTCCCTCAGTAGAACGATTTTAGTTGATTTTATATCCCGCCGGCCCCTGTTTCGACTTCTGTTATTTAGGTGTTAGTGTAGCGAAGGAAAGGGGGAACTGCAGTATAATTTTCTCCGGTGAAACAGTTTTGGAAAACGGAATCTAGTATTTAAGTTTTATCTGTGTTACTCTTTCCGCCGTTACGGTCACTGAGTGTCTGGACAAATGTCTTTCATCCGCCTACTGATTTAACATCTGACCAAAACTTATTAAAAGTTTATGTCATATATGTGCACAGAATTTTACTTATAAATTTGATTTACTCGTCACAGGTGGATTTTCTTCCACTAATTTATGCTTCCTCTTGGCTTTGTCATCGGGACTTTGACAATATTTAAATCTGCGGTGTACTTCAGTTTGCATTCTGAGCAGCTTTCTAACATAGCTGTCGAATAAATTTGCACTGTACATACTTGTCTAGGGAATGTCGTACAATACTCTTGAACTTTGTCCATTTACACTCAATGTTTCCAGTCTCAGACGTGAAACATTGGTGATGACTGATCAGGTAATCTGAAATCTATTTCTTTTTGCTCGTACTGAGCAGAACTGTCTAGTTACTTTTGTGTACATTCCAAGTCACACCGGCAGTCACTGATGCTGCAATGATTTGAGAGTTGGGATCTGTTTGTATTCTGAAGATCTAGAGCATTATCCTCGGTTCTCATAATGTCTGTTCATGATAATTTACGGCTGAAGCATCCCAAACAATTTCGTATTTGGTTGGTGCGTAAGTTACACATTCCTGATACTATGGGTTTATTCATGGGGTGCAATTTTTCATTTTTTAGGTCAATGTTGTTTTTGAGTTTATATGTTGTCATTTGGAGGAACTGAGTTGAGCTGTCAATGCTAGTAACTGGAATGCCAATTTTGAACACAGAACATTTCCGACGTATTCTTCCGTTTGAGTTGAGCAGAGGGGTGACGACAGCGCAGGCAGCCGGAAACATTTTCTCCCTGTATGAGTATAATGCCAGTGTACAGAACACGGCAAGAAAACTGTTTTCTCGTTTACGGAGGACCTTTTTCACATTAGTAACACTCCGCGTTCAGGAAGACCTTTGAGGTGTGATAAAGATCGTTTAAACATATTAATCCACAATGCTCCACATCATTTTCACCACAATTGGTAAATATAATTAACTGTGATCATTATACCATGGCGCAACCCTTTCATGCTATGGGGAAGGTTTAAAAAACGGCTGTATGGATACCACATGCCCTAAGCATTACAAAAATCGGTGGCTGGCCATATGTGAATTTCTGCTTGCTCGTCATCAATTGCTTAATAAACGAGATCGACCATTCCTTTAGTATATCGTTACTGCTGACGAGAAATGATGTCTTTATGCTAACATAAGGAAAAGAAAGGGATGGTTAACTCCAAACAAAGCAGCAACTCCCTCTATAAAGTCCTGGGCGGATCCACGAAAGAAAATGTTATGCCTCTGATGGAAAAGCGACGGTATGTTGTACTACGAACTTCCCCGAGGTGTAACCATCTCTGCTGACGTTTAGTGTCGCCAACTGAGACGCTTTGTACACGCAGTCGAAGCACAACGACTAGGAAGACTGTATAAAGTAATGCCCGCCCACATTCTGCTAGACTGACAAAAAACGCTCTACAGGAGATGGGTTGGGGTCAGTCCGCACCTGCCTTATTCATCCGATCTTGCGCCCTTAGACGTTCACCTTTTCCGCTCTCCATCACACAGCCCCCAAGGAATTTCCTTTCTGGTTGAAAATGAGCTCCGAAAATGGCTGTCCGAGTTCTTTGCTTGAAAATCACGTGATTTCTACAGTTGCGGAATCGACAGGTTGACAGACTGTTGTAAATGAGAATATACTTTATTATTGATGATTAAGGTCTCAGTTGGGTGTATCTGTTGTGTTTATTAAACCTACGGAAAAACGTTACGAACTTATGCACTAACCCAATACTTTCCCTGTCCATATAACGCAGACTAATCACTAGGATCCATGATGTCAAAGGTCAAGAACGAGGATGCGTTTCGGACCTGGTTCTATCGTTAGAGCCCTTTAGAATTATGTTATTTTTATTATACATATCCCACAAACTAATAAATTTTTGATTTTCACGTGGAAAACTCTCACTGACTGAAAGTATCTGCAGACCCCTATGTAATGCAGAATCGACTACTAGAAATGACGAGAGGCGGACCTGCAAGTATAAAACGGGACGTGGCGTACTGTGTTTTCAGCAGCGAACAGTAACAGACGAACGTCTCAGTCAGGAGGGGTCGTTGATCGCGAATATGGACTCCTCACTGGATGTCACCTAAGTAACTAATCCATCAGCGACATTCTAACTCTTCTAAAGCAGGGCCGGCCAGAAAATAAGCACGCGGGAGGCGCTTTGGCACGCGGGCTGCTCTTTCTCATCTCCGTGCACGTTTCCCCCACCAGTAATCTATGGCATCTCTGCAGAATCTCCACACGCGCCGCTCAGATTGCAGAGCGGTGGCGCACAGAACACAAACCGGCGTGCATGTGGCTTGATTTCGTATTACACTATATTAGGGAAGCTGAATAGCTTACGCTATGTGGAATAACGAGTGGCAATGTACTGTTACTGGAATTTGGTACGAGAAAAAATGGTTCAAATTGCTGTAAGCACTATAGGACTTAACATCTGAGGTCATCAGTCCCCTAGACTTAGAACTACGAAAACCTAACCTACCTAAGGACATCACACACTTCCATGCCCGAGGCGGGATTCGAACCTGCGACCTTAGCAACAGGGTGGTTCTGGACTGAAGTACCTTGAACCGCTCGGCCACAGCGGCCAGCTTGATACAAGAGACGATAAAAAAATACAAATAAAATATAGTTGAATTTGCAGTGGCATTACACCAGTAATATTATGCCAGACACATTTTTACACGTAAAATATTTACTTTTCAGTTGACATATTTAAAAAGAGGCAAAATATAGCGCTGCAGTAACCACAGACGCCTACTGCAGAGGCAACTTTGCCGACACAACAGCGACGCTGGTTGCCGACTCCGCTGCGAAGTCTGTCCAACGCAAGAATGTTTACCAGCAAGTACTAGAGATGGGCAAAACTGTTCTTTTCAGAGATCGGATCAGAACTGTTCACTCCCTGAAATGAACTAGCTCTTTTTCATGACTCACCACTCATTCACAATAGAAAATAAATGGAAGGCACATTGCCATTTAAACTTGGTTTATTCCAGTACTATACCTGTATTTTGATCTTCTTTGATCCTATTTTGAAGTAACACAGATAATGAGTAAGAATTTTGTATTATTTACTGAAATTTCCATGATATGACAAAGTTTTTGATTATTGATTTATTTTGCACTATCATGGTTTTTTGGGTGATCGGAAAATGTTGTAACTTGAGATTTACATTAACAATATATTTGGCTATAATGTATTAAAATTTCATTAACCTCGTACAAATACATCGCAAGCCATATATTTTTAAAGTGAACATTTCCTTCCGAAGACGCCTAAAATCGCAAAATCCGTACGAGAATAAGAAAAAAATATATATAAATGTGACTGTAAGACTAAAGCGCTGCATATAGCCTTACGCAGAATAAAACAAGGAAAATATTGGTGTATCACATTTTGCGATACATTTATCGGTTCCCTCGTAATTAAAGCGTAAATTCGAGTGTCCATAATAAAAATCCTATAGTAAGAGGAGTCGTCAGGGACCTAATCTGATCAGTTTAAACAAATAAAAATAAAATAAAAACAAATGATGTATACATAACATAATAATGTAATGTATATAGCGGTATTACTACGAAGGACAATATCCAGTAGAGACGAACTCCGATGCAGAGGCGCTGAGTCAAGCAGGTCGAGCCGCGAGCTGTATTACTGCGTGAGCTAAGACCGCAGAGACCAGAGTGACACCTGAGTTGCTTTGCTCAACGCTCTGGCTAGAGTCGAGAACGGTGGGGTGAGCGTTGAGCGGGCGAGTTCCGAGGGTGGGGGGAGCGGTGAACGGCCACCAGTCACCCGCTCCGAGACAAATCGTCCGTTCTCTTGCGAGCAGGTTGTTGCAAGAAGTTCTTATGTTCTCCGCTAGGAGGCTCTCTGTCCTGTTGCTCGCATCAACTGCCCAGAGGGCAGGACGTGTGACTGAAACGATCGCCGACAGAGTGCGATACTAAGTTAAGGTGCACCAGACACTGCACGCGGCAGAGGACGCACAGAGATGGCACGGTATATGTGAAACACAAAATCCAATGGGGCACTGCACAATGCAGGCAGCCAAGGTAGAAGCAGGGCAGAGGCCGGCGCCGGCTGTGTTGTGTGGCGTGCACTGTGCTCTGACCACCACCTCTGGTGGTTGGAGCTACCGTTCTTTTTTTCTGAATCACTGATTGTTCACTCCTTTGAAAGATTCAACTCTATGAATCAGTTCAGGAGCGGATCCCCCATCTCTAGCAAGTAACATAGTCGATAACAAACAAGTAGGTACGGTCAACGTCCATCAGAGGGCATCAACCAGCAGCGGAGGAAGGGGGCGTGACGATTGAAGAAATATTCCTTGGAGATCACGGGTGTACAAATAGCCCTGGAATTATCTTTCCGCCCAGGGCTAGATAAGCCGGCGCCTGGGCGTTCAGCAAGCAGTTCTAGACTAGCCACGAACGGAGAAGATTGGCCTGTCCAGCGATGTGCCACCTTAACTATCCTCTCTTCCGTAACGATTGTGAGACGTCGCTTCCGTCGTGTTAGGCTATATACCAGCTGCTAAAAACCGACTTCGACGTGGAACAGTTGTACGGGTATAAAGTCGAAGGGAACTCTGTTTACAGGAATTAGTTGTTATTTGCTTGATCAGCAGAAGCGATCGTTATTGTTTTGTTAGTTCTGAAGAGTGTCTTACTGTTGGTGCTTTATTGTAGTTTCCGTAATAAAAAAAGTTGACAAAGTGAGTTGATTCTCGACCAGTGGATTTAACAAATAGCCTCCACAGCATAGCGTTAGGAACGGAAAAAACTATCGTGACTACATTTGACAGAAACAAAATTTGCTATCGAGAACTTCTCTACTGACAGTACCATGGCTACTATTCTCAACTTAATACATCGTAAACAGAACAGAATTACCCTCATTATCTAATTACTTCTGGTTCGCTAAAGACATACAAGTTGGTATCTTGTACGAACTGTAGGCACATTGACAGGTACAGGCAGTTTTTCGGATTGGCGACACTGAGGCTGACACGTAATCTTGACTTATTTAGTTTTATTATTGAAAACAATATTTAGAAACATAAGTTGATCCAAAAATGGCTACCACTTTTGCAGCCTCGTTATGGAGACTTGGAAACTCTTCCCGAGGAAAACATTCGTAGAATTCCTCGACAGTTCTAACGTAACAGAATTTATCTTTTAATAGGGAATGGAAGTGTAGATCGATCAATTCCATTTCCAAATCAACGGGGACGCCTTCAACTGATAGAGCAAATGATCTTGAAAGAGTCTAAAAAAAAGATACGAGGTTGACAGTGTCCTGCAAACGATCTGAAAACTATTCCTGTATTTGTTTAAAATGCGCATTTTCATTAACACCAGAGTGCTCAGGGAAATGGACAATTTAATTTTCATTTTAAATGCATCCACCTTTCCCGTTGAATCAGATATTATTTGCTTCTCACCTAGCAACGTCTTATTGAGGATGTTCGAGTGAGCGGTCAACTCCACTGAAAATGCGAGGACTCCCATCCATTCCGTATTTTCTAATGCAGGTTGCTGTTTTCCTTTTCTTTTATAAATTGCTTAATAGCAGGCTCTTAACTCGAAGGATGGTTCCAAGCATGCCCCTCGTCTTAAAGAACGTACTTCAGTGCAGAAAATCACGCCTCCATATTGTTCCTACAGTTATATCAAAAACTATTGAAACTGACAACGTTATAACCCGTATGACTTAGGGTGATTTACTATTCTGAACACCAGTTTCACGACGTTCTCCACCACTGAAAACGTAGCACCAAGTGCTTCTTGATGCGCGGAACAATGAATTCCGTAAAAATTTTTATCGTTACAGATTTTTGCGCAACAATGCTACGAGTCCATATTGTGTCCCTCGCATCACTGGCGCTCCGTTAGTGGCAACTGAGACCAACGTGTTCCAATTCAGACCAACGGCTCCAACTGCCTTTCAGCAGTTTCCAGCGACTGGATTCATCTCTTTGTGTCTTCCACTGGAACCAGATCTAACAGTTCCTATGTGTAAATTGCCACTTCGCCAGTAGATGATGGGTACGAAACTCATTGAAACCCTGCGACAATACTATGCCACCACTCGGCTGATAACCCGAGAAGAATTCATCAATGTGAATTTAATTACATAATTACACTTATAAGTCATCGAATTCAATCTTGTCTTCTTAATTACCTGAACACCAACTCGACGTGCACCACTGTGTCATACGATGTTCAAGAGGGCGTGATGAGGGCGTGGCACCTCATAGAGAAAACACACAATGCGTCCATCTGCTACACTATTCTAAAACATTAATTGACGCACCACTAGTTTCAGACACAACAAGAAGAATGTATTATTTCATCCTACACTGATATCGTAGATGAGTTATGCAAATTAGGTAACTTCAAAATGTTTATACCTGTATTCTGAAAGCCTCTGTATTTAATTGCCCTTTGTATGAACTCTTTGTGTCGCTAATACAGTTTCCGTTGTACTAGTTTGAAAACTGATTTAGCGAGAGAGTACTATCACGGCAAAACGATATAGAAATCCGTGTGTACATTTCTGCCAATGTGGAGGTCCTGTGGCTCCCAGGTACATCTCGGTGTTCGTCTCCAGCGGGAGAAAGAATTGAATCCCTTAATCCCATTGGCCTAACAGGTATCTGAATCCCATTCTTCCGTTATCTCACGCCAGTGACTTTTAACAGAAACGTTCAGTCAAGAACAAGCACCCTAAGAAAGCATTTTTCTATTTTTGCCGCACTTACTAGGGGGGGGGGGGAGGGAGAAGCTAACACTGGTTAGCCGTAGTAACCGTAGTAACCGTGGACAGTGACACTGAAATCTGGAACGTGACGTATGATGTTCCTCATTTATTCTTTTTTGGCGCTTTTGTTAGGAGTGAAGGTAACATATACACCTCGCAATTTCAGCGAAGCAGCCACCGCAGTTTCATTTCCTGAATTAGCTGTCAGCTCTACACGTTCTCTCTGCCCCTCCAAGTGATAGAAGCAGTCTGCCTGTCATTTTGTGGACAGCAAAACTAGTGGAAAAAACAGCATTTAAACTAACTGGAATATGGCCTAACAATGTATTCGGTGTATGATTTTGTTACTTTTTGTGCAGCGTCAAGATACGAAACTGCAGTTCATATCATCGAGTACAATAACATGACTGGGTACAGTTTTCCGGGGAAGGAAACCCAGGTGGAAGCTTTTAAGTGAGTGTCGTGAGCAGTCTTCTCATAATGTTGACAAATACTAAGCGATGAAACGCCGACAGCGAACCCGTGGATAACTGAAAACATGTTATATTGGCATACTAATTCCTTTTTTGTATATAAGGGAACAATGTCTGTCATAAACCTAAGGAATCTTTTTAGGGAAATTTGCTTCCGAAGGACGCTGTGATCTAGAAGACACTCTTCAAAGTTATCTGGCCTTATTTTCTTCCTGGATGATAAAGTTTCCCCTTTCTTTACGGAAAAAGATACATTAGTGGTGCTGTTTTGTTCAACTTGCGACGAGGAGCACGTCTCAAATGGTTTCCATAGCTTCGTAAATTGAACCGAAGTGAATAGCTGTGGGGAAACTTGAAGGGATGTGTCAGTCGACGGTGATGACATCTACAAACATGAGCAGATATCTATGACTTTTTAAGGCCGGAATGAGCAGAGCTTGTTGGTTCCTGTGACCATAATATTGTGTATTCAGCATAATGAATGACATCCACTTAAAGTTTAGGGAGATTGTCTAAGCCAAACTTGACATGCTTAATACTCAGAGAAAGAAATTAAAGGTTCAAGTATTGCGACTGTAATCAAGGTGGTTCTAAACTCTATTGACTAAATGCAGTAATTTTCAAATAGATGTGATTAAAACGTCGGCTGTATAGAACATGATAGACAAAATTCCGCGACCGCTACGGTCGCAGGTTCGAATCCTGCCTCGGGCATGGATGTGTGTGATGTTCTTAGGTTAGTTAGGTTCAAGTAGTTCTAAGTTCTAGGGGACTGATGACCTTAGAATTTAATTCCCATAGTGCTCAGAGCCATTTTGAACAAAATTCCATGAGAAATTATTTTCACGTTAACGGTTTCTTGTTATATACTAATTTTAAAAAAGGTTAAGAGTCAAATTTCCACTCGAAAGACAACGACATGAATCACTATCATGTCATTAGTACGCGCTGAAGAAACCATCCACTTTCTCCAAAATTCTGAATCGACGGGAAACCTGATTCCGAAGTAACATAATGTGGCTTAATAATGTGTCTACTCAAATACAGTTCCAATCTGATAAGCCATATTGTTTTGGAGTCTTCAGCCCACTGACTATTTTGGTATGACCTGCCACGACTTGCTCTCAGATGCCAATATTTTCATCTCTGGGTAGGACTTATTCCCAAAGTTCTCAGTTATTTATTGAATATATTCGGATTTTTATCTCTCATGATAGTTTGTACTCTCCACAGCTCTAGTTCCTTGTCAGTTATTCACCGATGTCTTAACGTATGCCCTGTTATTTCTACTTTTCAGTGTTTTTTACGTTCTCAGTCCACTTCATTTTCAACGTGTCCTATAGCACCACAACTCAGACGCTTCGATTCTCTTGTTTCCAGTTTTCCACAAAGTCCATGATTCACTTTCACACAGTTCTGTAGTCCAAACGTTTCCTCATATTAAGGCCTTGATTTGTGCTAGACTTCTTTTGGTCTTGAGTTCATCTTAGTATCAGCTGGTCTGCTTTTTATGTCCTGTTTGTTTCATCGCAAATAAGTTGTTTTGCTTCCAAGGTAGCAGAATTCCTTCACTTCGTCTGTTCCTGTCCCCTAGTTTTGATGTTATGTTCCTCAGTATTCTCATACTTGCTACTCCTCGTTAGTTTCGTCTGTCCTCGGTTTACTGTCAGTCGGTAGTGTGAGGTCAGTTGACTTCTCTATTCATGCATTACGTCTGATACTTCTTCGTCACTTCCACTGAGGGTAGCAGAGTCATGAGGGAATCTTATCATTGTACTCTTCCACCCTAAAGTTCAATTCCGCTCCTCACCCTACTATATTTTCTTGATTGCTTCTTCGATGTACAGACTGAACAGTAGGAGCGAAAGGATACATCCTCATCTTACACACTTTCTAATCCGTGCAATTTATTCGGGTGTTCCCATTCTATTGCTCCTTCCTGGTCCTTATAGGTATTGTACATTACCTGGCTTTCGCTACGGGCTTCACCTACTTCTCTTAGAATTTCTATCTTGCATCATTTTTACATTGGAGAACCCTTTTTCCTGATAGACACATCCCGCGAAACAACACGTACGGCATAAACATCCAACTGCTTCATTCAGGAAGGGTCTTCAGAGAAGAAACTGAGCTGCAATACATTGGAAGATAATCCTGTAGGTATATCTTCTACCTGTTAAATCACAAATTAAATTTGTCTCTTGACTTGTAGAATTCACTTCAAACATCTAGACAATACTGACAAACTGTTATACGGACTTTAATTTTGTCGCCTTCTTCAACTGTTTAGAATTTGTTTTCCCTTACAACGTACACTTGAATTGTCAGTAGAATCACCCTTATTAGAAGTCTGAGATCATTGTTGACTCACAGAGACAGGATTAAAATTCAAGTGCGTCTCCTACTGATACTTAGCTTCAATAGGCGTTGCTGTTCATTGTCCATGATTTTAAGTTGTAGTTTTTCCAACAAGGGAAACCTTTTTTTAGGAACAAATCACCATTTCGTTGATTTATGAAGGTCATTGAGACGAAAAATTGGCTCCTGCAGGATGAAATGAGAGAAGATAAAGGGGTGTACTCTATTCTATGAATCCATTCCAGCATTCGCTTAAAGTGATTAAAGGAAGTTACTCGACATTATAGTCGATTGGTCGCCCACATTTCGAATATCGCTCCTTGACAATAACAATCAAGCCTCTTAACTACTGCACAGTACTGATACTTGCGAACGACTGCTGTAATACCTAACGGTTCAAGAATCAGATGACTGCGTAGTAGGACAAAAAATAAGTAGCAAGGAGGAATTCACCAAATGCGATTAAAAGCGGTAGATGTCATGTACATGCACAGACAAACAAATGACTGAGCCAGTCATCAATTCGTTGATCAATCTCTGGCCCTTATGCAAGCAGTTATTCGACTTAGCATTGACTGACACAGTTTTTGGTTGTCCTCTTGAGAAATAACGTGCTATATTCTGCCCAGTTGGTGCATTAGATCGTCAAAATACCAAGCTGATTGGAGGACTCTCTCAACAATGCTCCAAACGTTCTCATTTTTGGAGAGATTCGGCGACCTTGCTGGCCAAGGTAGCGATCGGTACTGTGTTGAAATGTAAGCCCACGATGGCTTGGCACGAAGGGAAAGAAAATTTGGGGTGACAATCAGTTTGGTATCCCACAACTGTCCGGTGCGTCTCCAGACACGTCCTCGCTGATCACCGGGTCTCAGTCTGAATTGAGACTCATCACCGAAGACAGATCTACTCCAGTCAGTGGTTCTCTAGGCAGAAGATTGTGTCTGGAGACGCCCTGGACAGTGGTGATACCAACCACTTTCTGTTGCCCTCCGTGGCAATCATAGCAGCTTACATTTCGCAAAGTAATGCCCTTCCACAAGGCGAGAGTCTCTAACGCTTGTTTTTGTCTTTGCCGAAAACTACTTTCGCGCTCAAGGAGTCAGATCTCTTCCCAACTGAACACTTTTGTAGCATTATGGACAGGACCCTATACTCAGCTCGAGATACTGACGATCCAGCGTGAACATTGGACATAATTCAACTCGATACGTCTCAGGAGGACATCCTGAATCTCTATCAATTAATAACAAGCCGAATAATAGCTTGCATAAGCGGCGGAGGTGGACCAACATGTTATTGACTAGCTCAAATTATGAAGCTCTTTCTCTTGAATAAATAATCCTACTTTTCTCGTATTGTAATCATTTGTTTGACTGTACACGTACGTAACATCCATTTGAGTAATTCCTTCGTGTTTTGTTTCTAGTATAAACGTTACTTTGTTCTCCATTTTTTTTTGCACTACCAGTGTTTTTATGATTCTTGGTCTGTGGCGGCTGACTGGTACTTCAGATGTCGTTTATGTTCCTGCCAACGAGGTAATCTGCATAGTGATTAAAACTATCGGCGCCGAAGTGCTGGCTGGAACTTTGTAGTGACGGTAGTTAGTGCACGAGTGTTGTTGATAGTGCTACCTTAACTGCTTATCACGGACTGCCACACTTGCAACTACAACAGTCTCATCAACTGGAGTAGTTAACAGAGCACGTATCAGTGTTTAAACCACTCGGTGTACATATGCAAACCGGCTGTGTACCTTGCAGAATAAATAGGCCGGCGGAGATGTTTCAATTCAAACAAACCCCGACAGCGCCACTTTGTTAATTAAATCTGCCGTCCAGAATTCATGCCAAATGCGTGACGTGTGCGGAGAGTAATTACAGCGAAAAAGCTTCTGCTTTCACCCGACCGCGTTATGCAGCAGGTGCAATTTGACTGATCTACCGAGGCTAGTACCCCGCCTCGTTATACCAAATAATCATGATGCAGAGGGGACATTTCAATTTCGGGGATGAAACCATGATGTAGAATATTCTTGAAGATTACAATAATGTTGCTGTTTCTCTCTGGTTAACTCGAAATAACCTTACAATATTCCGAAATGGTTGATAGACTTTATACGTAGGCACGAGGTACAAATAAATGTCCTTAAAAAAGTGTGAAGTTATTCACATGAGTACTAAAAGAAATCCGTTAAATTTCAATTACGTGGTAAGTCACACAAATCTGAAGGCTGTAAAGTCAACTAAATACTTAGGGATTACAAATAACCTAAATTGGAACGATCACATAGATAATGTTTTGGGTTGAGAAAACCAAACACAGCGATTCATTGGCAGAACACTTAGAAGGTGCAACAGGCCTACTAAAGAGACTGCTTACACCACGCTTGTCCGCCTTATTCTGGAGTATTGCTGTGCGGTGTGGGATCCGGATCAGTTGGGACTAACGGCTGATATCGAAATAGCATAAAGAAGGGCAGCTCGTTTTGTATTACCGCGCAATATGGGAGGTAGTGCCACAGATATTATACGTGAATTGGAGTGGCAATCATTAGAATAAAGGCGCTTTTCGTTGCGACAGTATCTTCTCATAAATTTCAATCACCTATTTTCTCCTACGATTGGCACCCACCTACATAGGGAGGAATGATGCTCACGTTAAAATAAGAGAAATCAGGGCTCGGACAGCAAAATTTAAGTGCTAGTTTTTCCCGCGCGTCTTTCGAGAGTGGAACGGTAGAGAGAAAGCTTGAAGGTGGTTCACTGAATCCCTTGCCAGGCACTTTATTGTGAACAGCAGAGTAATCGCGTAGATGTAGACGTGGGCGCTCGTAGGTGGGTTTTTCGTGCCAAATGCACGGATGGTTTACTACATATAGACAAGCCCAACTTATTTCGACATCCTTGCCCAATTTGACCTTGTGCCCTGTTTGTAATTATCCCGTCGTCGATGGGACTTGAAAAGTACCTCCGTCTACATATGGTGATTATTTGTCCATAAAAAGTGGAGTGAGAATCTCTGAAGGCGAATAAGTGTCTGAAAGACGCGAAATCTGGCAGGTCGAACCAAGGGTATAATTTGTAGCACCTCCTGAAAGAATGTGGTAGGCTCACGAAAACATGGAGCATAGCATACGTAAAAATCTGACACGTGCTCCATTACTGAGGGAAAGGGTAGAAGCCATTTATGTTCTGCAGAAGGAAACGACGCTCTCAGAGTTCCGCTTTTCACATGAGCAGTTAACTAACGTATCATTTCCGTTTACAAGGAGTAGAGAATCTTTGTCGTTTCCATCAGCGTTTTCTGTCTTAATTAACATCTTGGACTTCCCTGTATTTCCTCCATTACTTTGTTTATAATTATCAATTTTGGGATATCGAAGATTAGGAACAAGTAATGTGGATATGAAACGATAGTATCAATACAGTGCAGTCAGGGAAGTTAATTTAATCGACATTTTGTTTGAGTATCTTCGAAACCATTGGAAACGTTGGGTGGGCTTCTCCATCAGTGTCACACCAAGAAGATTTACTGAAGGACAGTTCCACTATAACAATTTTCTGCGGAAAAATGAAGAAATTTTTGCTCATGCTCGTGTCTAAATTAATGATACGCAGGGGGGGGGGAGGGAGGGGGGAGGGTAGGAAATGTTGTACCTGAGCCAAGGTAGCACCACACAGGACGAGGTTGTCTATCCCCAAAGGCGTACCCAAAAGCACGATGGTAAACACCGGTTATTTACACACAAGATAATGGAAACAGACATTCCGAGCACTACTTCCTGCAGGTGGAGCTCCAGCCACGGCCTGCAGGAAGTATCACTACGCCGAAATCTGATTGGCTGGAGACTGCTATTAAGGGCTAGAACCAGGCCCAAAGTTCAGTTCAAGCCGGATGCCGACCTCGTGTACTGCAACCGTCGAAGATTACGTATTCGTCTCGGAAATGGACTGTCCTTAGTGTGTGAGTGTGTTACCACGAACCTTTGTGGAAAATAAGAAGTGAACTTTAGTTTGCCTCGATTAGGAGACTTTTTCTTTATTGTTACCTTCCGTTTGTATGTTCAGTCTTCAGCCTTGTGAACTTACATCGATTTGTGAAAAATTGCATTTTGTTTGTCACAACACAAAGTGGGGTACCTGGTACGTCAGCCGGGCTGCATGAACACTGCACCGCTCCTCTGAGGACAGAGTTCTATGATGGGAGAAAAAATGTGAAACAGGGCAAAAGAAAAAGAAAGACGCAGTGGGGAGTAGGAGGGAAAAGTAAGGAAGAAATTGGTAGAGGGCGATATCTGTAAGGGGATCCTGAGGAGATTGCGACTGAAGTGTGCAAAGCAAGAGTTTTACGAGAACTGTCTTTCATTCGGAAAGACATGCTTGTTCCTTGGTTTCATGTACTAGAAGGAGCCACCGCCAACCAACGCTACGTAATTTGAAGAGTACATTTGGCGTTTGTTCCTTAGTTATTGCTTTGAGTTGCAATGAATGAAAGAAAAATCGCCTTATGGTCACAAATAATACAACTTTGGAGAATCTGGTGTTCCATATTTGAATTGGGTGACACAGAAAAGAATTACTGATAGGGATAGATCTTAAATCCTTGTAAAGTCATGTTGATCTCAATAAATGTGTAAACAGCGATGAGGATTAAACTAAAAAGTGGGATGACGTTGGCGTATGGAAAAGGTATGAGACGCGGAAAATCTGTTCCATCTGGGTGCCAATCACCCTTTCTAATGCAATAGCAACACGGCAGTGATGATAGTGTGATGGACTTCCATCACGAAATTCGGAACGGTTCAGAACGAAAAGGCAACATCAGCAGCAGTAGCAGCTGCTAAACTGAAACTCGTTGTAATATCATGCATCCACAACGTAAGTTGATTATAAAACTCATATTAGAGGTATTCTGTAGTATTTCACATCTGTCTAGGACTCTTACATGGAGGAACAGTTAGAGGTGGTACATTCAAAGAAACCACATCATACCGGAATCTTTACGTAAGCACAATAACTTCTCGAAGACGCTCATCCATCTCAAGTTGCATATACACTAAGAGGTTGTGTTGTGCTTCTAGAATGCACATGCAAGGAACAAGAATGAGATGGTTAAGAGAGCGGAAATGATAGGGTTCCAAAGTACTTCAGACAGACTGTGGTATGCAGATGTAGATGTAGTTGGATGGTCACGAAATGTTTACGCGAATTTTAAAATTTTCCCGAAGCACTGGCTGTTCGACGAAATTTCGGTCTTGCGGTCGTCGTCAGCTACACTACACGATATTTCGATTGTGCACCACCCATTAATCCTCCAATGAGTCACTGAAGATTGGCAAACACGTCCTCCTTTCGGCAATATGCAGAGGGCTGTGAGTATTCCGCACAATCTAGTCCACAGACGGGCTACACTACATAGTGTCAGCACCCTCGCTGGTGCGGTACTCAGCTGTCCTTTGCACTACTACTTGCATGGATTGTTTATGATCGCTCACAGCAGTACCCATCTTCAGCATTCCGGTTTTCCCTGAAGAGCAAGACGTTACTTTCTGGATTACTGCCGCTACTAGTGAACCGTGAGTTAACACCATACTTACCTTACTAAGTAAAATAATCGAGTGGGAAAAATGTCAATACATTTGGCTAGCAACAATAGGAACGCTTGCCTGCGTGAACGAATGAAATGAGACTTACCGACGACGTTGAGGTGCACGAAGTGGCTCATGTGCGGCGTGGTGGACACCTGGCACTCGTAGACGCCGGCGTCGCGGTGCTGCGGGTACTTGAGCTGCAGCGTCCAATCGTTGCTCAGCGGCTGGTTGATGGCGCGGAACCGCTGGTCGTTGGTGTACGTGTACCTGCCCACCGTCAGCAGGTGCACGTCCCTGTGCCGCACCCACGACACCTGCCAGACAGGTAAACACACGTGTATCACAACACACTCCTGACCTTGCTGAATGGTTAGCTGATAGCACTGAAATACTGCACTTTCAAGTACGCGTTCCTGCCCATCTTCAGAATGTGCACATTCCTCTGACGAAACCAACTTGTGCTCAGTGTTGTAGGCATACGTATGACTCATCAGAGCCCAGTATATGACCAGTGCTTGGGAAGTGTATCAGAACGAATCGACGTAAACGTTCACTCAGTATCAACAAATACGCTATAAAAAGAAAAGCTTTCGGGCCGCCAGCATTATCATTGTGCGTTTCAGGAACAAATCGAGTTGCCTACTGCAGGTACCTAACAGTCAAACTGTGAGCCTGTAGCAGTCTCACATTACATCATTTTAGATTCCTTATTTCCCCCGTGCACTGTGTTTTCGGTTCTGAAGTTCTTACCTAGATTCGCGTTCCAGTGACGCTTTCTGTCCCTTGCCTAATCTCCAGCATTCCTACCATATTACGCCTATGATGTTGCTCAACATCTGCGAACTGAACAGTGGCCTTCAGTTTTTATTTTTTATTTCCGTATACTTTTCTATGATAGAGCCATAAAGTCACAGATCTGGATCAGCACCATCCTTTGCTCGAAATGGAATGTCCAGCCCCCAGACCGCCGGTGCGCCTCAAACGAGTTCGCTACTGGCATTCAGTACAGCGAATCTAAAAGCATGCCGCTTCCAAATGTCCACCAGGAGGGTGCACAGCGCCGTGCGGAATGGCCGCGCGGTTCGAGGCGCCATGTCAAGGACTGCGTGGCCCTTCCCGTCGGAGGTTCGAGTCCTCCTTCGGACATGGATGAGTGTGTTGTTCGTAGCATACGTTAGCTTAAGTGTGTAAGTCTACGGAACGAGAACCTCAGCAGTTTGGTCCCTTAGGAATTCACACACATTTCATCATCTGAGGATGCACTTTTACACACATTTTCGGTAACTTTGGGGACATAACGTACTGTTTTGCAAAGCACCCGAATTAGTCACACACACAGACACACACACACACACACACACACACACACACACACACACACACACACAAACAAACACAAATTTGCGCCAGCATTTGTAAGTTTTATTATAATCTCGACCCGTGTCTCCGTTTTAAGACTATTGTGCGAGATATAGGAAGGTGCAGTGCATCATAGGGCTTATCGCATGAAAGACATTAGGTCCTCCATGTCTAAATTACTGGTAATGTTTGGAGGTGTACTGAAGCAGATGGGACAAAAAATATCAAAGAAAAGAAGAGGGATACTTCTAGGATCGTAATTGGCTTACATAGCATACTAGCCCATGCGAAAGGGTAACACATAGTCTTAAGGGACTAAAACAAAAATATTAGATGAAGGATAACATGTACTCTTGACATCTTATTGAGCAAACGTAGGTAACTGGTATTCGTGCAAGATAATGCGCATAATTTTTGCTAACGCCATCGTATGTCTGGTAACACCTTTATATCTCAGCTACTGGTAATACTTACCAAGAGAAGTAAGTCACATGAATGGAAAATACATATTAAATTTCTGGCAGACATGTTTAACAGCTTTAACTTCAATGAGAGGAGCTTCATAAAAATATTTCCGCAAGTTACTAAACGTAGCTTCAGTGTGTACTGATATGCAACAGATAAGCTCACGAAACCACACTCAGATTTTCTGGATTAAAATTAATTTTAGATAGTGGTTTCATACCTTATTGTAACACAATGCACACATATAAGGAGTTGACACCATAGAAGCCAATTTCTTTATACAACAGATTGCCAGAAAAATCAATTTCTGGATTGTCCAACAGTATACAATTCCAACAAGATACAATCCACATGGGTAAAATTCCGCATTTAGACACAGAAATAAACAATTTATTTAAGAATATGAACGTATAGCTCTCTTCTTTACCGACAACAAATATTTTCATTTATACGAGTAAACACCAGAGAAGAAAGTTGTGAAGTATTCAGTCTACAGCCGTAGCCGCCCTGCCTTCTACACAGGAAAAGTAGGATGAAAGAGCTACAAAGAGTATACAACTAATGCTTTCAGAATCGACATCTCCGAAATTTCCGCGACGGTTACTCACATGTTTTAGTTGCGATATAAACCAAACGTATCCATGGGAACCTAAATATTCTCTATCAGTAATCGAAAGTGAGGAACTAGTCATCTGTCTTGTACAAAACTTTATGACTAGATTTTAAAATAATGCAGTTAATTCGACAATTTTTCAGTGATTTCACAAAACTGCAAATTTCTGAATGCAAATAAATAGCAAGGCACCGTGAAACCTATAGGAAACTTTTACGAAAAAACCTTAATGTAGAGGACAATATAAAGCCCTAGCTTGGCAAGTCCTCTCCTAATGGACCTCGTCGTGTAATATAGTTTAAATTTTAATAATATCCCAAAATATTGAAAGATTTAACATGTTTAAGCGTGTCATATGATACAGCAGATTCAGCAGAAACTGTTCTTCGATGACATTAATCTGACGGAAGGATGGAGGAAAGGACGGAAGGATGACTGGGTTTAACGTCCCGTCGACATCAAGATCATTAGAAACAGAGAAAAAGCTCCTGTTGTATTAAGGATGAGAAAGGAAATCGGTCATGCTCTTTTTAAAGGAACCAACGAGGAATTTGACTCGAGTGATTAAAGGAAATAACGGAAAACCTAAATCTGGATGGCCGGACGGGGATTTGAACTGCCCTTCTCCCGAATGCGAGTGTAGTGTGCTGACCACTGTACCACGTCGCTCGGTGTCATTTGCCTGAGCCTTACTTTACTAATGTGGATGCTAGAAGCAGAGACAAATTCAGGCAAAACTAAGTATTTCTGCCGTAGCTGTACCACCTCTCAACCAACCTATGCGTATATACTAGGACCAGTGAAAATACTGAGTGTCAGCCTCAAGTGCCTGAACTCTCCGGACACTAAGTGCTTCAAGAATCTGAAACATAATCAGAGATTGTTACTGGAGCGTAATTTTAGCTCGCATATTTCATAAAAGTAGCAGTCACACCTCTAAAACCAATCACAGGGGGTTACATCTTGCAAAACTAATGTCGGACATTAATCGTAGATCCAGGAGAAAAGGTTTCTTTAGCAAAAACTCTACAAACTTAGGAAATGTATTCAAACTGACAACAGGATTTATCTATGTGAAATATTACGTGAAACTGACAGTAAAGCAAAACGTGAAAATGGCGTAAAACATTGAGATTGATAAAGTTGCAATTGCTTATATCAGTCCCTAGGTGTCTAGATGAAACAGTTTGTATGAAACTAATGAGATCACACGAAATGACATTAGAATACGGCATAAACAGCTATACATTATAAGTCTTCTAGTTGACTTAACTCACATGCGTGTAGATAGTTCTTTGATGATCTAATTTTTATTTCCTCCATTTCCGCTGAAATTGTAGATTCCTAGAGGGATTGTCAGTCTGTTGTTACCAGAATTTTGTACAAATGCTGAAATTACCATGATGTCTCATATTTGATAATCATTTCTATAAAAATCTGTGATAGGCACAGTGTAGAATACAGAGTTATTGGCAGATTTGGTAACTTATTTGTGCCTCATATGCTGCATGGAGACATATTTTCCATACAATGACATTTGTGATTATACATCACTTACTAGAATAAAATATTTTCATTGGGATTATTGACAGTGAAGAGATATAGGATCTTGAAACAAAGAACATACAGTCTGAATAAATGTATGTATCACAATATGCTTTTTGCAAGGACCATTGTAAATACAGAACTCGGCAGTCAGTTAACACTTTCGAGAAGATTCAAATATTTTGTGAAAGCCTTTCATCTAGTTTAAACTAAATCAGTAATAAAAGCACTTGAGCGACGAGCAAATGATCCATCCTGCGAAAATCAATTCAAAATGTTAAGCATGTTCGGCAAGCAATCGAGCCTTGTATCTCTGAAACTGGAAGGCTGTATTCCATCTTCATTAACTTCGACGTCTTTCAACAAGATATCACAAGACCAGACTTCTCTTATGCTGTTCTCACCATCTTGGTAAAGAAGGTGTTCAGCTATTCTCCTAGCTAGCACATTCTCTTGATTTCTCACCCAATGAAAACATGGATTGCCAACAGACAGGAATGCTACCTCTCGCCAAGCACAAGGACAGGCGAAATTTGACACATTGTTATAGCAGTACGGAATATCTGTTATTCAAATTCAGATCAGCTCAAAATCCTGGCAAATTAGAGCCTACCATTTCTGCCTGAAAGAGCAGCTCTCTTTATTAAATTTGACACTTTTTATACCTCCGGTCGTGCGGTAGCGTTCTCGCTTCCCACGCCCGGGTTCCCGGGTTCGATTCCCGGCGGGGTCAGGGATTTTCTCTGCCTCGTGATGGCTGGGTGTTGTGTGCTGTCCATAGGTTAGTTAGGTTTAGGTAGTTCTAAGTTCTAGGAGACTGATGACCATAGATGTTAAGTCCCATAGTGCTCCGAGCCATTTGAACCATTTTTTTTATACCTCCAGATCATCTTCAGATTTAATCATACACTCCTGGAAATTGAAATAAGAACACCGTGAATTCATTGTCCCAGGAAGGGGAAACTTTATTGACACATTCCTGGGGTCAGATACATCACATGATCACACTGACAGAACCACAGGCACATAGACACAGGCAACAGAGCATGCACAATGTCGGCACTAGTACAGTGTATATCCACCTTTTGCAGCAATGCAGGCTGCTATTCTCCCATGGAGACGATCGTAGAGATGCTGGATGTAGTCCTGTGGAACGGCTTGCCATGCCATCTCCACCTGGCGCCTCAGTTGGACCAGCGTTCGTGCTGGACGTGAAGACCGCGTGAGACGACGCTTCATCCAGTCCCAAACATGCTCAATGGGGGACAGATCCGGAGATCTTGCTGGCCAGGGTAGTTGACTTACACCTTCTAGAGCACGTTGGGTGGCACGGGATACATGCGGACGTGCATTGTCCTGTTGGAACAGCAAGTTCCCTTGCCGGTCTAGGAATGGTAGAACGATGGGTTCGATGAAGGTTTGGATGTACCGTGCAATATTCAGTGTCCCCTCGACGATCACCAGTGGTGTACGGCCAGTGTAGGAGATCGCTCCCCACACCATGATGCCGGGTGTTGGCCCTGTGTGCCTCGGTCGTATGCAGTCCTGATTGTGGCGCTCACCTGCACGGCGCCAAACACGCATACGACCATCATTGGCACCAAGGCAGAAGCGACTCTCATCGCTGAAGACGACACGTCTCCATTCGTCCCTCCATTCACGCCTGTCGCGACACCACTGGAGGCGGGCTGCACGATGTTGGGGCGTGAGCGGAAGACGGCCTAACGGTGTGCGGGACCGTAGCCCAGCTTCATGGAGATGGTTGCGAATGGTCCTCGCCGATACCCCAGGAGCAACAGTGTCCCTAATTTGCTGGGAAGTGGCGGTGCGGTCCCCTACGGCACTGCGTAGGATCCTACGGTCTTGGCGTGCATCCGTGCGTCGCTGCGGTCCGGTCCCAGGTCGACGGGCACATGCACCTTCCGCCGACCACTGGCGACAACATCGATGTACTGTGGAGACCTCACGCCCCACGTGTTGAACAATTCGGCGGTACGTCCACCCGGCCTCCCGCATGCCCACTATACGCTCTCGCTCAAAGTCCGTCAACTGCACATACGGTTCACGTCCACGCTGTCGCGGCATGCTACCAGTGTTAAAGACTGCGATGGAGCTCCGTATGCCACGGCAAACTGGCTGACACTGACGGCGGCGGTGCACAAATGCTGCGCAGCTAGCGCCATTCGACGGCCAACACCGCGGTTCCTGGTGTGTCCGCTGTGCCGTGCGTGTGATCATTGCTTGTACAGCCCTCTCGCAGTGTCCGGAGCAAGTATGGTGGGTCTGACACACCGGTGTCAATGTGTTCTTTTTTCCATTTCCAGGAGTGTATATTATTTCCAGTTCACTTTAAACGCACGTCGAGTAAAACTTAATTAACTGCTACCCTTTTTAGAGTGTCAGTTTTAATGGCTAGCAATCTGCTTTGAAAAACATGCAAATGTAGTTTGGTTTTGTTCTGTAGACAAGTTCCAATGATCTTGATAAATGTTTCAAATATCCAATTAAAGACGATATATAGGGTGCTCATTTTAACGGAAGACATAAGACATTGAAATATCTCGAAAACTATACATCGGTTCAAAAAAAAGTTGTTTCGGAGGGGGCATCCAACGATTCCTCATTAGACCCACCATCCCACACCGTGCGTGAGTGGCAGGGGCTACTTTGAAATATTCAATGGGAAACCCCATTTTTATTGCAGATTACGATTTCACGACTATATCTAAATGCTTTTGGTATGAAGAACTTTCTTCGTTTCGCCTCAAATGGCGCTATAATCGGAGAAACAGAAACAGGTACACATCGTAATTTACGATATGCTACTCAATGCCCTCGAATATTCAATGGCACCAGGGACCACACCTGCATGCTGCGAGGGTAGGACAGGCGAGTTTTTCCTAACTTCTTATTAGAAACCAATTTTTTCTTTCCTTGAGTCATCAGTCTTCTGACTGCTTTGATGCAGCCCGCCACGAATTCCTCTCCTGTGCCAACTTCTTCATCTCAAAGTTGTAGTTGCAACCTCAATTATCTACTGGATGTATTCCAGTCTTCCTCTACGGCTCCCTCTAGTACCATGGAGGTTATTTCCTGATGTCTTGTCATCGTGTCGCTTCTCTTGCCAGTGTTTTCCACATTTTCTTTTCCTCTCAAATTCTTTGCAGAACCTCCTTATTCCTTACCTAATCAGTCCAACCAATTTTCAACATTCGTCTGTAGTAGCATCACATCTCAAATGCTTCGATTCTCTTATGTTCCGGTTTTTCCACATTTCATGTTTCACTGCCATACTATGTTGTGCTCCAAACGTACATTTTCTGAAATTTCTTGCTCAAATAAAAGCCTATGTTTGATACTAGCAGACATCTCTTAGTCAAGAGTACTTTTTTGCCAATGTTAGTCTGCCATTGATGTCCTCCTTGCTCCGTGCGTTACTGGTTATTTTGCTACCTAGGTAGCAGAAATCCTGATGTTAAAGTTTCTCGCTGTTCTCATTTCTGCTACCACTCGTTACTTTCATCTTTCTTCGATTTACTCTCAATCCATATTCTGTACGCATTAGACTGTCCACTTCGTTCAGCATATTTTATAATTTTCTTCACTTTCACTCAGGATAGCAACGTCATCAGCGAGTCTTATCATTGTATCGTTTCACATTGAATTTTAATTCCACTCCTGAACCTTTCATTTATTTTCGTCATTACTTCTTCGATGTACAGACTCAACAGTAGGAGCGAAAAGGTTTCATCCCTGTCTCACACTCTTTTTAATCCGGACACTCCGTTCTTGGTAGTCCTCTCTTATTGTTCCCTCTTAGCTATTGTACATATTGGGTATTACTCGTCTCTCCCTATAGATTACCCATATTTTTCTCGCAGTTTTGAACATCTTCCACCGTTTTACATGGTAGAACGCTTTTCCATGTCGACAAATCCTATGAACGTGTCTTGATTTTTCTCTAGACTTGCTTCCGTTATCAACCGCAACGTCAGAATTGCCTCTCTGATACATTTACCTTTCCTAAACACTAACTGATCGTCATCTAACGCCTCCTTAATTTTCTTCTCCATTCTTCTATGTATTACTCTTGTCAACAACTTGGATGCATGAGCTGTTAAGCTGACTGTGCGATAATTCTCGCACTTGTCAGCTCTTACAGTCTTCGGAATTGTTTGGACGACATTTTTCCGAGAGTTAGATATGTCGCCAGACTCATACATTCTACACAGCAACCTGAATAGTCGTTTTGTGGATACTCCTTCCAATGATTTTAGAATTTCTGATGGAATGTTGTCTGTCTTATATGAACTTAAATGCTCCAAAGCTCTCTTAAGGTCTGGTTCTAATATTGGATCCCTTATCTCTTCCACATTGACTGCTGTTTCTTCTCCTATCACATCAGACAAATCTTCCCCCTCACAGAGGCCTTCAATGTACTCTTTCCACCTCTCCGCTCTCTTTTCTGCATTTTGCAGTAGAACTCCAGTTACGCTCTTAATGTTACCACCCTTGCCTTTGATTCTTCCTTTTAACTTTTCTATTTGGTGAGTAGTCTTTCCAGTAATCGTTTCTTTGCTGATTTCTAAACATTTTTCTTGAAGCCATTTTATCTTATCTTCCTTGCATTTGTTTCATTGCTCAGCGACTTCTTTCATCCATCACTTGATCTTGTGCTACCCATGGTTTCATCGCAGTTAGGTACCTTCTTTGTACCTATGTTTTCCTTTCCAACTTCTGTGATTACCCCTTTTAGAGATATCCATTCCTCTTCAACTATACTGAGCTACTCCTTATTGCTGTATCTATAGCCTTAGAGACCTTCAAGCGTATCTCGTCATTTCTCAGTACTTCCGTATCCAACTTCTTTGCGTATTGTTTCTTCCTGACTAATCCTTTAAACTTCAAACTACTACTAAACTACTACTAAATTGTTATTGAGTCTATATCTGCTCCTGGGTACACCTTACAAGCCAGTATCTGATTTCGGAATCTCTTACTGAGCATGATGTAATCTAACTGAAATTTTCTCGTATCACCCGGTCTTTTCCAAATATACCTCCTCCTCTTGTGATTCTGGAACAGATCATTCACTATGACTAGTTGAAATTTATTACAGAACTCAATTAGTATTTCTCCTCTCTCATTAATTGTTTCAAGTCCATCTTCTCACCCAGCCTTTTATTTCCCTACAACTGCATTTCAATCCCCTATGGCTATTAGATTTTCATCTCCCTTCTCGTACTGTGTTACCCTTTCAACATCCTCATATAATTTCTCTATCTCTTCATCTTCAGCTTGTGACCTTGGCACGTTCGCAACGTTGTATTTCTCTGACATATCGAAAAGGGGACTACTCGACGCATGAATGTGGCCTTGTAAGCGTACGAACTACGACGTATCACAACAGGTAGTGCGCTGCGATCGCAGATCACGTATCGTGAAGAATAGCACAGATAGCGGCTCTATACATTACAATACCTGCGGAGTGTTTATTGCTTGCACACCTACCTAACATTTGGCGAACAGACGTGCCAGTGGATAAATGTTGCAGTCACAGAAGCAGAAACTGAAATGATCCTGATTTATGGAGGATGTAGGAGAAATCAGAATTATATTAATACCATCAGCTGCTGACGGATGTTGATATATATCAACGGGGACAGGTAAAAATGTGTGCCCCGACCGGGTCTCGAACCCGGGATCTCCTGCTTACATGGCAGACTCTCTATCTATCTGAGCCACCGAGGACACAGAAAATAGTGCGACTGCAGGGACTGTCTCGCGCACGCCTCCCGCGAGACCCACATTCTCACCTTGTATGTCCACACATTACATTAGAAGTGTCCCACCCCAACACACTCAATACTCGCGGAAGACATTTTTACCAAGTCTCGTAAGAGCTCAGGGAATATGTGTGCATCTGCACAGAAGAAGAAGGTCATGGCCGGTATTGCCAGAACTGTGTACTGATATGGATAAGGTGTCTGTTCATTCGGACATGTCCGAAAGAACAGACACCGTATCCATATGATTATAGTGTAGGAGAAATGTTGAGGCTGCTGTTGCCTTGTATGCCGAGCGTTTTCCAGAGAAAGCTCGTTCTCATTCTTTCTTTTACAAGGTTGTGAACGTTTTTATGTCTAATGGCAGCGTACAGACTGGCAAAAGGAAACGATGCAAACGTGTTACAGGAGAACATAATGAAGTAGCTGTACTAACGGCAGCGCATCATAACCAACGAATAAGTGCCAGGCAATTAGACTGCTATTCCGTTGTGTCCTTAGGTAGTATTGTCAGAATATTGCATCTTCGTATCATCCACACCACGTGTCACTCCATCAAGTACTTCATGGCGCCGATTTCCAAAACCGGTTAGTGTTTTGTGAAAGGATACGTCAACAAATGCAAATGTCCCCACGTTCTTTGCTGAAATACTGTTTTCCGATGGGTCCAAATTCACAAACCATGGTCGCGTCAACCGGCGTAACATGTATTCCTGGGGTGTAGACAATCCCCACTGGTCACAGCAAGTTGACCATCAACGGTTAACGTATGATGTGGAATTGTGAGGAACAAATACAATGGTCCTTATTTTCTTGACGCCACGTTGAATGGACGCTAATACCGAACGTTTTTGGAACGGGAAGTACCGGTAACGCTGTAGGATGTTGCCCTGGTTTCAGCATGATGGCTACCCAACTCATTACACAATTAAAGCGCAAGAGCTCTCAGACCGTGTTGATACTGGTCGGTAGATCGGCAGAGGTGGCCGTATTAATTAGCCCGCTATGCCTCCGGATTTGACGTCGCCGGGTTTCTTTCTGCGGGTATGTTTAAAAGGTAAGGTATGCCAGGAAGTGCCAACAGCCCGTAAAGTCATGGTCCACAGCATCAAAACGCCTGTGTTAACATTTCCACACAAATGCTTCTGTCCTGTGTACGGTCATTTAAAACGCGGATCATCGAGTGAAATGAAGTTGGCGGTACTATGTTTGAACGCTTACTCTAATTGAAAAAGTAGAGTAGCGTTCGCCCCGAGCCACGGCCGGAGTTGCCTGTCGGCTAGTCCCTTGTTCGATATGTCGGAGAAATAGAATATTGCGAATGGGCTTTCTAATTAGAAGATGCGAAATATTGGCCTGTCCTTCCCTCGTAGCGTGGAGGTGGGCTTCCACGTGCTATTGGATATTCAAGGACCTTGTGTAGCATGTCGTAATTACGATGCGTACCCATATCTATTCCTCCGACTACAGCACCATATATGCCAAAAGGAATAAAATGCTTCAGGTCGCACGTATGTTGATTTTGTCGTAGATTCGTAATCTGCAAAACGAAACAGTGGATCCCATTGAAGATTCCAAAATTGTCCCCTACAACCATGGGGTGGGGTGGATGGTCGGGTGTGGTGTCATTGGATGTCCCCCTCAGAGAAAAAACAAATTGGAATTGTAACTGTTTTCGATCCGATGTGTTGTTTTCGAGATATGTCAAAAATATGGTTCAAATGGCTGTAAGTACTATGGGAATTAACATCTGAGGTTATCAGTCCCCTAGGCTTAGAACTACTTAAACCTAACTAGCAGTGGTCTAGCGGTTCTGGCGCTGCAGTCTGGAACCGCGGGACTGCTACGGTCGCAGGTTCGAATCCTGCCTCGGGCATGGGTGTGTGTGATGTTCTTAGGTTAGTTAGGTTTAAGTAGTTCTAAGTTCTAGGGGACGTATGACCTAAGATGTTGAGTCCCATAGTGCTCAGAGCCATTTGAACCATTTTGAACCTAACTAGCATAAGGACATCACACACATCCATGCCCGAGGCCGGATTCGAACCTGCGACCGAAGCAGGCGCGCGGTTCCGGACTTAATCGCCTAGAACCGCTCGGTCACAACGACCGGCCGATAGTTGAAAGTCTTCAATTAAAATGAACATCTGCTCTATTCTGTGCGAGCCTCCTCCTCACCAAATAATTACTGCAACTACGGATGTTCATCGTATATCCTCTTTTCAATACACAGCTGTTCTTTCCTGTGCTGGCTTTGACAGACATACGACGTCACTGATAAACCTTAAAGTTTTTATTTCTTCCCCATGAACATTAACTCCTACTCCAAATTTTTGTTTGTTTTCCTTTACTGCTTGTCCATTGTACAGATTGAATAACAACGGAGAAAGTCTACAACCCTGTCTCACACCCTTCTCAACCAGTGCTTCCTTTTCAAGCCTCTTGACTCTTTTAACTGCCGTCTGGTCCCTATGTTTTACCCATGGTACCTTTAGAATTTCAAAGAGAGTATTCTAGTTAAAACCGTCAAAAGCTTTCTACAAATGCTCTAAACGTGGGTTTGTCTTTTCGAAACCTGTCTTCTAAGACAAGTCGCAGGGTCAGTATTGCCTCGCACGTTCCTAAATTTCTCCGGAATCCAAACTGATCTTCCCCGAGGCCGCCTTCTACAAGTTTTTCCATTTTTGAGTAAATAATTCATGTTAGTATTTTGCAACCATGACTTATTAAACTGATAGTTCGGTAATTTTCACACCTGTCAGCAACTGCTTCCTTTGGGATTGGAATTACTACATTGTTTTTGAAGTCTGATGGTATTTCGCCTGCTTCATACACCTTCATACATCTCTGTACACCCATCACATCAATGTGAAACCCTCCAGTGCCTCCAGGTCTCTTCCACGTGTACTACCTTATTTCACGATTCTTAAAACAAGCGTCAGCGATTATTACATAATACTCTGTGCGAAACTCTACCAGGCGGCTTCCCCTTTCATCCCTGTACCCCAGTTCATATTAATGTACTATTTATCCTTCTCTTCCTTTTCCTGTTATAGAATTCCAATCCCCATCGGATTTAATTTTCACCTCCCTTATCTATCTGAATCATTTCTTTTCTCTCATTATACATTTCTTGAATATCTCTATATTTTGCGGATCTAGTGGTCATATAAACTTGTGCTACTGTGCTAGGCATGACCTACGATAATGCGTTCACTGTTCTATTCATGGTAGCATACCCACATTCCTATTTTCTTATTCATTACTAAACCTACTCCTGCATTACCCCTGTTTGACTTTGTATCTGTAACCCTTTGTACTTATAACCTGACCAGAAGTCCTTTTTCTCCTACCACCGAACTTCATTAATTCCCACTACATCTAACTTCAGCCTGTCCATTTCCCTTTTAAATTTTCTAACCTACCTGCCTGCCAAATTAAGGGATCTAACATTCCATGCTTCGAACCGTACAACCGTATCTTTTGTGCAAACATAATTTTTTTTTAATTGGAACAATGCCTATTGATATTAACAGACTGAAATTAGGGTAAATTGGAAAGTTAGTGGTGTTTGTTGAAGGATTCTACTACGAGTCGTTTACGAGATACCTTATTTTGAAAATTTCTCACACAAACACTTATACAATACCTGTGGTAGCACATACTAAAGAACAAAAAAGTGCATGTACTAGTTATGTGGATTCTGAATAGTAATGAGACCACTGACCATCACAGGTTGTGTTCAAAATGACCGCGGGCAGCGGCGATATGCGCTTCAAGACAGGTGTGGAAAGAGTGCTAAACACGTATTAGTAGTTCAGTGGAGATGTCCGAGCAGGCTGCAGTTAAACTTCGTTGCATATCATCGGGTGTAGCTGATATGTCCCTGTAGTGAACGTCTTTGATATCCCCCGACAGAAAAAGCTATAGGCGTTAATTCCGGGGAACGGGCGGGCCAAATGTACATGACTCCTGCGTCCATTCCAACGGTTTGGAAGCAATTCGTGAAGGTATGCTTAAGTGCTTCGTGCACTATGAGTTGGACAGCCATCATGTTGATAACACAGCTTCCTCCTAGTCTGCAGAGGAACGTCTTCTAACATCCGTGAAAGTAGGTCTCTTAGGAGACTTCGATACTTCTGCGAGTTCTGTGTTCCGTTTACGAAAAAGGCAGGCCTATGAGCTGATGGTTCACTATCAAACACCACACGTTTACGCTCCATGGACGCTGACGTTCCACCTGACGAAGGCAACGGCGATTGTCACCCGACTAATAGTGCATGTTTCGGCGGTTAACCTGGCAATGACTGGTAAATCTAGTTTCATCACAAAACAAGATACATAACACATCTGGAGTATCCAGTCGTAATTCTCATGGACAGAAGTTAACACGAATCTCATAATCGTTTCCATGCAGCTCTTGATGGAGAGAGATGTGCAAGAAATGGTGTTCATGGAAAATGCCTAGGACACCTGTCTCACTGCTGCCACTGTCTCGTGCAATTGCGGCGGAGCTAACGGACGGATCAGCTACAATTGCAACAACAACATTAAGTTCTCCCTCTTCTGTCTTCACTTGTTTCTTTCTGTTACGTTGGTCCGCAGCTCGTGTTCTAGTGGCTAGCGTTGCTGCCTCTAGATCACGGGGTTCCGGTTTCGATTCCCGGCCAAGTTGGGGATTTTCTCTGCCCGGGGACTGGCTATTTGTGTTGTCCTCATCATTTCATTCTCATCATCATCATTGGTGACAGTGGCTAGATCGGACCGTATAAAAAAAGTATAGGACTCTGTAAAAGTTGGGACTTTATACGGGCGCTGATGACCACGCAGTTGAGCGCCCCACAAACCGAACATCATCATCATCATCATCATTATCGTCATCATCTGCTACGTGGTCAAGATGTTACATTACTACTTTTACTTAAACAGTTGATGAAGCTGATAAATAATTGCCGAGATAGTTGACGTGTATTGGGATTTCTTGCCGCATTCACTGTACAAGCATGAACTGCATTCTGCCTACATTTTCCATACACCAAGCTGTTTCTGCACTTGTAAATCCCGTCGTCCACTCACAAAGTACTTCTTAGACTGTCGTGTACTAACTGACTACCAGTTCGCAATGCACTCAAGAAACACAAAGCACGTCGTAAGTAAACATAACAACATCGTACCGAGCAACTACGCAGGTTCAATGGCATAAAAAGTGTCGGTGTGGAAACTTTTCGGTATAAGATATCTTGTGAACGACACGCACTAGAATCCTGCAACAAACACCATTTACCTTCTAATTTACCCTAATTTTAGTCTATTACTTCAGCCCCTGACTACCGATCCATTCTGTGAAAACTGCACATCAATGGCACTTTACATTTCCTCAATTTTTGGGGTGTATATTTTAGGTGATTCAGTATATTCTAAATTTATTCATATTTTGACGGTTGATCCGTGCAAGACAAATAAGTATGAAAAGAAACACCTACAGTCCCAATTTTGTCATGTTTTGTTAAATTACACGATTCTTTTAGGACCTGTTACTAGAAAGGTAGATGAAACAGATATACGCATTTCATTTCATTCAAAAGCAAAGGCAAATTAAGTATCAGACGATTTGCACCTGTCGATGGGCCCATAGGGTACGAAATGCACCATGCAGTTTAGTAAAACACAAAAATATTGTTACTGAATGCGGTTTTATTCGTACTCCCTGTGTATCCAATGGCCACGTGCTTATCTCAATGGTAGCGTGTTTCTCCACTATGCAACGAGCCCGTGTTCGATTCCCGGCTGGATTGGAGATTTTCTCCGTTCGTGGACTGGGTGTTGTGTTGTCCTCATCAGGCTTTCATCATCATCGTCACCGACACACAAGTCGCCCAGTGTGGTGTCGTCTGAAATAAGTCTTGCAACCCGGCGGCCAAACTTCCCTGTATGGGGCCACCTGGCCAACAATACAACACGATGATTCAGTTTCATTTTTGGTATCCACTATATACGTAATTTCTGTAGATACTCTGTCAAACATCAGGCTAGGCAGGAAGCCTTACGTACTGAATTTTAGTTATTTACCTCACCGATTGGAACTGTACTGAAATTCGATGCCTTGTGGCTAGCATATAGTGTACTTTCTTGTGATAACCGTACCAGTATCAGTTGTGAAGCGGATTTCATTTTGTAATGTCCAAGAGAGACTGTTGTGTCACGTTGATCAGTAAACACTTCTACGTAATACCTGCCACTGTTATATATTCCCTTATATGCGTGATATACCTTTTATAATTCCATTAATTATCGTTTGTCCTCCTCGTTATAGGCCTTCCGTTCTTACTTCGGAGTGTTCTTTTCATTCTGGCTTTCTTTGTCCGCTTTTCCCGCTCCTCAATGCTGTTTAGTTTTCCTCTCTCTCTGTTCCCGAATTATCGTATGTATTTTTCCACATAGCAGCTGTGCTCCTTTGTACCACTCGAGGAGCAGCCTATGAATATTCAACATTCGTTTCCGTGGCCAATTAGTAGGTCAAAGCGTTCTTTACTCTTTCCATCTGAGGACTGACGATCTGTAAAGTAAAGCTTCCGTCCAACCTCAATCATGGAAGCCGGCTAAAACATTATTTGTTTTTGAACGTACCTTTTCTTTATTTCCAAGCACTAACTCTTCACCTTACTTTAATTTCTATTTCGTTATTTATTATTTTACATTTCTGAAAGTTTCAATTTTCAGCCGGATTCCAAATAGTGAAGTTAGTGTATTACGTCATACTGTAACTCCGTATGTCCTCGTGTACAAACAAGAAACAAAAGAGGCCACCGCTGGTTATTACCAGACGTGATATAATGACATGCTCAATATAGAAAAAAAAAACTCTTCAACGACAATTTTCCGAAAATACCACGTTGACAGAAGAAAGGGGGATAATCAATGTGCTGAGTAATTGCCTGGTGATTAATTATTACCAGTCAACAAAATGAAAGGAGACAAACTATTTGAAGTCCGGGTGTTTCAATAAAAAAAAAATCGGTTAATGGTCATCATATGGAAGTGATACCAGTTTGATTCCACACATATCTTTACATGTTCCTTCCACAGTTAAATCATAATTTTCTTCGCAGGAGCTCCACCGCTTAGCGTTCCAACGAGTTCATAAACTTGATATTTTGTAAGTTCCTTCAGTATTTACCAATACATCTCTTGTCACCGAGCTGTAACGAATTTGAACAGTTTCAGGGTAATGAATACGCAGAACAGAAAGAATTCGAACAAAAGTGTTCCATACATGGGAAATGAACAAATATATGCGAATTTTTCATATCTATATGATTATTCTGAAATTCACACTTAAGTATTTGGCTGAGGAATCTAACGACCAGTTTAAGACTCCACCGGTCCACTTTCGAATAGCGTAATGGTAATAACTCTAACTGGTAAGATTCGAATACCATGCAACATTACGTCAGAAGAGAGTACAAAGACTTAGCGTAATCAGTCCGTTTAGTAGGTTTGTCGAATCTTACGCTTGCCTCTAAAACGTAATTCTTGGTTCACCTTCTCCCCATTTCTAAGTTTAAGTTATTCATAATCGTAATCCCTCAGTATTGAGTCGAAAACCTTGAATTAGTGCGATTTATCGTGTAACCAGAATTTTAAGTATTTTTGTAATGGAGAAAATCACACTTTTTATTCTTCAGCATTAAATGTCAGTTTTCGTAAAATGTAGATATCTTGGATATCTTGCCCGAATCACTTTGTAATTGTTTTGATCTTTTGGTAACTTGACTAAACGTGAACGAGAGCGTTATCTGCAAATGATCTAAGAGAGGTACTCATATTGTCTCCTAAACCGTTTTCGAAAAGTGACAACACTAGGGGGCAATAACGCTTCCTTGGAGAGCGCCAGATAGAACTACGGCTTCAGTAGATAAGCTCTCGTTAGTCATTGTGAACTAGGAACTTTCTAGGAGGAAATCGCGAATTCAGCTGCACAGCTTACAACACCTAATTTAATTAGGAGACACCTGTGAGCGACATCCTTCAGGATGTTTAGAAGTTTCAAAAAAAAAAAATACTGAATTGAACTGAAAACCCCTATGGATAGCGTTCATTACTTAGCTTGAAAAAGGAGCCAATCGTGTTTCACAAGAACGATATTTTCTGAATCTGTGCTCGTCATGTGTCAACAGATGGTTTTCTTCCATGTATTTCATAGTACTGGATAACAGTATACGTTCCGAAATCGTACCGGAAATCAGTGTCTGTTAAATGAGTCTATGTTTTAGTTGATTACTTCAATTTCCCGTAATGTATAGCAGTACGCCTCTCCCACTTCCTAGATTTTAGGTATGTATCTTTCGTCGAACGAGCAGTTGAACATGATAGCTGAGAATGTACCCATATCATCAAATATTCTGAAAAAAAGCTAATTGGTACACAATCATACAGTTGCCACGCGAAGAACTCTATTTATATCGATACTGAGTCAAACTTTTACTAGCCACAGGTTTATAAAGTGATGAAAATTTCTAAAAACTTGTAAAGCTGATCAAAAGCATTAAGACTCGCTATCAATGTTCGACGTTTAATAAGCTAGGCAGCTGTGTATAATTGCCTGCACCTGCAGTGTTAATATAATATGTTAGTAGTAATACGTGTCACATTTCAAAGCTAGATAGGACAGCTACAACCTAAATGTGTGTACATAATATCGTCACGAACAAATGATCCATTTTTAAACTTGTAGATCATAAGCAAGAATGTAAACGAGTATGGCGCTAGACCAAGATTGCTGGTGATAAGTCTGCGAAAGAGTAGAAGTTCTGCGAATGATATGTTCCTTCATGGAAGTGAGAGTTCTCTGCTAATTCCCTGCGATTCTTCAGTAACGTTACGCAAGCGAAAGTGAACTAAGGTAATTGACTCTAGCGCTAATACGGAGTTTCGGTAGCAGTCGAAGTTTGTCGGTAAAACTTGGTCCTGCAAGAAAGATAACGTACCCTGCGTGCACATGGAAACTTCTTGCACTAAAATTTCCCAAAGGTGTGTGTAATAATTCTTCAAAACTTGACGTTACCGTAGGGAGATTGGGAACAATGCAGATAAGGCCGAAGTATCACGTGGTAATTACCACAAAAGACAATTTTGTGACCAGTGTTCTAATAAAATTAATGCTTCATGAGGCTACAGGCGTTTCATTGGATATTACGCGGTAATGAATAATTATGCAGGCGGTTACACGATATGAGACGTTAAACAGTATGAGTAGACACAAAATAATGTAGTGTGGGAACGGAAAAATAATCCAGTGATCACAATCCTGTAACTATTGAAATAAATGATACTCTGGATAAAGTTTACGAAGTAACTTTAAATAACGTTGTACACTGTTACAGGACGATGGGTTTACCATCACGCTGTACTAAATTTCAACTTGTTCGATCAGATCAGTGGTATTAACGAACAGGACACTGCAGACGACAGCGTACGCAAGTACTCTCCCTCATATATCTCGGTGGATGTATATGGACAGGTTATATGAAGAATTAGACAACTACATAGATACATAGCTACGATAGATTTCATCAAGCCTATATAATCAGATTGACAAAATGTCGCCAATTTAGTAATACTTTTGATTTATTGTTTCTTTCAGCTGAACGTGCGTATAATACACATTACAGTATAAAAATGGCACTATTATTTCGAAATACTTCAAATTGTGTTGAAATTACGAAAATCCTCGTCCCCGTAAAACATGTGACACGTCTCCAACGCAGTTTTTTCGTAATAAACATGACACACCATTGCAAAGCTAAGCAAGTTTTTACACGTGGACTTATTTGTGAGAGTGATTGGTAATTGTTCAAATGTAGATGAAATATCCAACAGATGACGGTAACTTTAAAGTAAAAACATCTCTTCTATATAAAGGCTGGATTCTATATAAATACAGTTTAGCATTCCTATTTCAAATGGGCCCAGTAATTTGAGCAGTTGATGATTGTCGATGTTCTTCAAAACAACATTACATTTTAATGTTTGTTTTTCTCTAAACATGACTTTTAAAGTTATAAATATTGTTTTAGTGTTACAAACATACAAAAATTACGTTAGTACTAACATTTATGTGAATAGAGCGTGTTTCTAAAATTCAGTTGAGACTTAATCTACGTAAATAATACTTGAATTTTGTCCACGTCTAAATAATGTACAACGCATTGCGTTACACTGTCAGCACGATTTTCACTGAAATATAAATTATCGAAAGGTAATAACTTTTATATAAGTATTTAAATTTTGAAGTTAGGTATTTAACCAGCTTCTGTAACAATTTCAATTCCTTTTTGTTGACTTTTCAGTTTTAAAGAGGATAACCATATAGGAATCAAGTGCTACAAGCCAAGATATGGGATTTTTTAAAGATTCGCAAAAAACTCTAGTTTCACCTGATTCTTTATTTCAAAACATAAGCTGCAGAAAAGGAACAATTACAATACTTTATAGAAACCATTTCCTGGATTGTGCTTTCACCAGTGTTCAGCTAAGTTAGGCTGACTGTAGTAAAAACATAATGTACTTTATTACTAAACCACACCATCCCAGATTAAGGCTAATGATAATAGTGCTCCTATAATAAATTAATTACTGAATGATTGCGAATATGTTCCATTTCAATAAACTGTGATCCACGTTATCATTAGTTTTCATTTTTTCTTTTCTTATTTTAGCAAGTTGTGCAGTTCGTTGCAAGGAGTTAAGGACTGGTGTACACTTACTCCACTTAAATTATTCGACTATTCCGCTACGTCTAATGGCGAAGCAACCCTTATACGCGACATACTCATTGCGACTACTGAACAAGAAAACTGAAAATCGTTTATTATTTCTTACATTTGGTGAGGGAATTAGTTGATACAGGTGAATGTGACACCACATGCCAACAAAGCATTCAGTGCAACAAACTTAAATCAGTGCGCTTAAAGGTGAAAACCTGTCCTGTTAACTCTATGTCTCGTAAATGGCAGTAGCTAACGTTGGTAGGTCAACCAAATCCGTATTACGCCTTTCTGCCCGAGAGAAAGACAATATTGTTACATAAATGTAGTTACATTTATATAGAACCGCTGTTGTCGCTGCCACGCACGTTTATTTCAGATATAAGCAGTCTTTACGGCCAACTGAGTTCAGACAAATAACACACGCTTCCACTTTAAACAAATGGTTACGCTAAACTTTTTTCCTCGGCATTTCGCCGCAGTGCTCACAAAACAGAGCACGTCCGCCACAGGGCTCACTAGCGTAAAAAGCAAACCAAATTGAGACGGGTTCTTTTTCGTTACACGGCCTTCTATGTGGCCCAATGGCATTATTGGAAACCACGACACACTTTGTTGAAAGTTTGTACCGCCCAGTTGAAAACCTGGTGTGCATTTTAATTCATAAAGACATACGTATATACAAGAAACTACAGAAATCATGCGCCAGTATGAAGGAAAGCAAGGAAATTGAGAAAATAAAGGGATATAGTGTGTTTAATTATGAATTTTTTAATTTTTTTTCAAAGAAAAGTGGTAGTTTTTGCAGACTATAATCAGAATCCCTACCTTGGCATACTAGTAATACTAATCGTTTCAGCAACTAAGGCGCTATGTCCTCGTTATTCTCGACTGGAACACGGAATGGGGAAGTGACAGTAGTGGACAGTAGTGCATGACGCACCCTCCCCCACCACCTCTCCGGACGACAGCTTGCGAGGTTTAGGTGTAGACGTAGATTGTGTGACCGAATGGGGTGGCACAGTGGTATAACAACTGACTCAAACAGCGCAATAACGTTAAAACTCAGTTGATACCCGAGATTTCGAGACAAGTACCGTGTTAGCTCATTTGAACAGGATGCTGCCGATTTCATTTTCCGCGACCGCTACGGTCGCTGGTTCGAATCCTGCCTCGGGCATGGATGTGTGTGATGTCATTAGGTTAGTTAAGTTTAAGTAGTTCTAAGTTCTAGGCGACTGATGACCTCAGAAGTTAAGTCGGATTGTGCTCAGAGCTATTTGAACAATTTTTTTCATTTTCCACTATTTTCCTCCACGAGATTATACGGAAAACATGTTGATTCAAATATTACAAAATTATTTTCTGCTTTGACGCAATAAATTTGATAATACGTTTGGTAATTAGATAGCCTTTGCCTGCAATAATTTTCAGATTGAAGACTCTTCGCCATATGCAGGGCGAGGATAAAATGCCACAATTGGCGGTCGGCTTGCGATTCCTCTCCTGATTCAAGTCAAAATTTATCTAACAAAATCTAATCGGGGGCATTTTGAAAACAAAAGTGTGAAAACGAGGAGCTGGCAACAATGTAGCATCGAGCAGCGCACGACCGTATCAGGCGTCGTCGGTGAGTAGCACTGCTCGGATATCATAGCCACATCTAACATGAAGCTATGGTACGGAACTTCGTCAGCTTCCTTTTTTACTTTTTAGACATCCATTCCCTAGTTCTCGTCGTTTTTAAGCAGGACATCGTATTGTCGACTGACAATAGCCTATTAACTGACAGTGGGGTCCATTAAACTGCAAGCATGTGCCTACCAACAACACAGTGCACAACCGTGACTAGTCTCATCAAGTTCATGTAGGGTGGCCTCCCGATGGAGTAGACAACCATGAGCACGTCGATATGCTTTTGGTGATGGGTACACCCGATAACCAACCTACTTCTGTTGCCCTCGCGTATGCTGCAGTGTGCCCTCAGAGACGCAAATGAAATGAAATGATCGTGTGGCATTGTTGGCCGGGAGGCCCCATTCGGGGGAGTTCGGCCGCTGTCCTTTTTAGGTGACGCTACAGCGGCGACTTGCGAGTCAATGATGATGAAGATGGTAATGAAGGACACACAACACCCAGTCCCCTGCCGGGAATCGAACCCAGGCCCCCTGCGTCGTAGGCGGTAACGCTACCGCTACGCTACGGAAGCGGACCTCAGAGACGCAATCCTGATAAGAATGCTTTTGTCGCCTGAAGTAATGTCTTCGGAAAATCAGTAATCTTAGCCCTCATATAATGGACGGAAGTAGTCCAAGGACTAGATGTACATCAAAAAGAATATGTGATTCTGGAAATTGTTCCCCAGTCTCATCGGCGAAGTACTCGTCATACTGCAAGACAATTCCAGGTATCTCAAACACTGATTGCCGAAATGTTGCTCGACGAAAACCTGGAGCCATATGATTACACTTTATCTCGTCACCGACGGCCAGAAGACCACATTTGACAAGTACTGTTTTGTGAATGACTTTTGCACTAAGTGGAAGATAAAGAACATTCTATAAATAATGTTATATGGACTGACCAATCAAGCGCCACTCTCATAGGTATTTTCAACCACCACAACAGCTGTTATTGGTCGTCGGAACACAACCCATATTTCAGCCGTGAACTCGGCTTTCAGGCAGTCTATGGCATAAACATGTGGGCAGGAATCGTGGAATGAATCCTTTGGTGCCCTTACCTGTTGCCTGACGCATTAGGAAACGCTCTACTTGGTGTTCGGCAACAGTTGTGGTTTCAGCATGATTGTGCACCGCCACGCTTTGGAATGAATGTGCGTAACTTTAAATTAAACGTTTGAAAACTGGTAGTTTACGTCTGTAAGAAGTCCATGTTTTGATTTAATGCTTAAATAAGGGTAACAGTAGCAGACAGAAATACCTAAGACACCGCATTATGAAGGCGTAAGCTAGATACTGTTTGCTGCTTTTTTATTTAAAAAAAAAAAAAAAGAATTTGGCGCGACCGTAAGTCGAACACAGAGGAGTCTGCACATTCGTTTTCCAAGGCACTGCCTCGTTGTATCTGAGCTAACGGGACGGCATTAGCAGAGTGCAGAGTTCATGGTACCTATTCTTGGCCACGCTGCGCAGCGTTTCAGCGTTACGAGATCCTTGTTCTTTTAGAATCGCCTCTATATTAACCCTTTTGGCGGGAATAGGTTTTGCTACATACACCTTTGTCTTCACTTCGGATGAGGAATCACATGCCGATCGCCAACTGCAGATGATTTTCCTTCCCCTGTACTTGCATATGACACCTAGCTCTCAAATTAAATAAAACTATTATCAGAATAAAACCATTATCGGACCAGAATTTGGAGCAGCTAATTTATTATTTTATATATTAACGAATAACAGTCAAAGAGGAAAATTAAAGAAGAACAGTACGCTTCGTCTTTGGTTTGTATCGTCAGAATGTTAAAGAAAACGTGTAAATTGAGTAAGATGTTAAAAATAATGTAGAGAGTAAATAGGTACTAGACACAACGTTGATAAATAGACACGGCTGTAGAAAATATTTGCTGGAAACGCTGACACATTAGAAGGTACCTGCTGAAATACACTCCTGGAAATGGAAAAAAGAACACATTGACACCGGTGTGTCAGACCCACCATACTTGCTCCGGACACTGCGAGAGGGCTGTACAAGCAATGATCACACGCACGGCACAGCGGACACACCAGGAACCGCGGTGTTGGCCGTCGAATGGCGCTAGCTGCGCAGCATTTGTGCACCGCCGCCGTCAGTGTCAGCCAGTTTGCCGTGGCATACGGAGCTCCATCGCAGTCTTTAACACTGGTAGCATGCCGCGACAGTGTGGACGTGAACCGTATGTGCAGTTGACGGACTTTGAGCGAGGGCGTATAGTGGGCATGCGGGAGGCCGGGTGGACGTACCGCCGAATTGCTCAACACGTGGGGCGTGAGGTCTCCACAGTACATCGATGTTGTCGCCAGTGGTCAGTGGTCGGCGGAAGGTGCACGTGCCCGTCGACCTGGGACCGGACCGCAGCGACGCACGGATGCACGCCAAGACCGTAGGATCCTACGCAGTGCCGTAGGGGACTGCACCGCCACTTCCCAGCAAATTATGGACACTGTTGCTCCTGGGATATCGGCGAGGACCATTCGCAATCGTCTCCATGAAGCTGGGCTACGGTTCCGCACACCGTTAGGCCGTCTTCCGCTCACGCCCCAACATCGTGCAGCCCGCCTCCAGTGGTGTCGCGACAGGCGTGAATGGAGGGACGAATGGAGACGTGTCGTCTTCAGCGATGAGAGTCGCTTCTGCCTTGGTGCCAATGATGGTCGTATGCGTGTTTGGCGCCGTGCAGGTGAGCGCCACAATCAGGACTGCATACGACTGAGGCACACAGGGCCAACACCCGGCATCATGGTGTGGGGAGCGATCTCCTACACTGGCCGTACACCACTGGTGATCGTCGAGGGGACACTGAATAGTGCACGGTACATCCAAACCGTCATCGAACCCATCGTTCTACCATTCCTAGACCGGCAAGGGAACTTGCTGTTCCAACAGGACAATGCACGTCCGCATGTATCCCGTGCCACCCAACGTGCTCTAGAAGGTGTAAGTCAACTACCCTGGCCAGCAAGATCTCCGGGTCTGTCCCCCATTGAGCATGTTTGGGACTGGATGAAGCGTCGTCTCACGCGGTCTGCACGTCCAGCACGAACGCTGGTCCAACTGAGGCGCCAGGTGGAAATGGCATGGCAAGCCGTTCCACAGGACTACATCCAGCATCTCTACGATCGTCTCCATGGGAGAATAGCAGCCTGCATTGCTGCGAAAGGTAGATATACACTGTACTGATGATGATGATGAGCGTTTGGCGTCATTGGCCGGGAGGCCCCTCGCGGGGCAGGTCCGGCCGCCTTGGCGCAGGTCTTATTACATTCGGCGCCACATTGGGCGACCTGCACGCCGGATGGGGATGAAATGATGATGAACACAACACAACACCCAGTCCCTGAGCGGAGAAAATCTCCGACCCAGCCGGGAATCGAACCCGGGCCCGGAGGACGGCAATCCGTCACGCTGACCACTCAGCTACTGGGGCGGACTACACTGTACTAGTGCCGACATTGTGCATGCTCTGTTGCCTGTGTCTATGTGCCTGTGGTTCTGTCAGTGTGATCATGTGATGTATCTGACCCCAGGAATGTGTCAATAAAGTTTCCCCTTCCTGGGACAATGAATTCACGGTGTTCTTATTTCAATTTCCAGGAGTGTATTTATAAACAGTCGTGGCATAATAAGGTGAAAATTCTACAGTATCTGCAGACAGCTTAGGGACCATACCATCGACACATACGTCGATTCCTGTCGAAAATGTTTTTGTTAATTTTATTTTTTCCTTGTTTAATAGTTGCACAATTTTCATCCTTACTGTGTGTGAAAGTTGTTATGGCATTACAATGGACTACAAAATACACAGATGAAGTGCTATCGCGTGCTGACGCTGAAATTCGCATATACTTTTCACTGAACATTAGTCACATACTGTTGTTATGTTGTTGTCATATGGCAAGTAAGTTACACTGCTTCGCTAAATAGTTTAAATCAAGAGAATTTCCGTAAGGGGATCATAAGAAACAGGTACTGATTACGAAATGTACATAAATTACATGTGTTGCTGTGGCATAGTGGTGGTGGGGGGGGGGGGAAGTTTTATATAATTATGGTATAATTTAATTAACCTACTCTAATAATTTCATTGTTTTACAAATTTTTGTGAAAAACACTCTAATGGATGAAGACGACGTTTCCAATTTTCACTAGTAGGACGCTCCCTCTATTTCTCGAAAGTATAGTTAAACAATGGTAGGAAGTGGCCTTTGGTCAAGCTTTACTGAACATTCATAACTAAACAAGGTGTAATCGCATCCATACTGAGAGAAAATTAATCCAAAAACATCATAATTTATTGCAAAAGCTTTTATGAAGGAAAGTGGAAAACAAAAAAAAGTTTTAAAAATTCACGTTACAGAATATAATAAATTATTCCTTATGTTTCTTGCCGTTAAGTACGTTCTCCCTCTACATAAGCCAAGACGCGTGTAAAGTTTTGTAGATATTAAAAGTGAACGGAGGCAGCCCGAAAAATTTCATCGTGGCGAGACGAGAAATGAAATGCATGCATCACAGGCAGCCCGACGTGACGAAATAAGTGCACGAGGTATCAACACGGTTAGCCATATTGTGCGGACGTTCGCCAGAAAGTTGCGCCTTGCGAAACAAGCGACAGCCGTTTCTGGTGAAACTTGCCCCAAGCTAGCGACGCTGCGCGGCGCAGTTGAGGAAAAAGTTGGTAGTTGCTCGGGAATGAAGTGCGAGTCGCCCGCTGGGAAATCTGCCGCACGTGACTCTCCGAGCGCAGATTAAAAACGAGAGTAAACACCGGCGGCTGGGGTTGTTTACCCGCAGGTGATACGGCTGGGGAGGACGTGTGGCGAGCGGCGGTGCGGATTTGTCGCGCCAAACGACGAACGGATCTCAGTGGCCGGTAGGCTATCCCTCCTCCGTGTGGGTGATTTAAGAGGCGGCCCTGCGTGGCGTATTTGCCTCTGCCATTTCTGTCTTTTTAAAGTTTCGTCTATTGCGATGAAAATCTGAGCATTTATTGTCAATTAGTTCTTATTTATAAAAATAAAGACTTTATACATCGAGAAACGTTACTCACTGAACTTACAAACACTTGTTCTCCTGATGGCTCAATCCGCAGTCGATTTTTGGCGTCGTCAGATAGCCTCTTCCACAGTGTTGGCATCTTATTTCCTTGTTCCGGTTATCTTATAACACGAGCCATCTGGACTCTGCCTAAACATTGTAAGAGGTCCGAGCAGATGTAATTTCGATGTATTGCTCACGCGCTGCCTGCGATATGTAAGGTATAAGAGAATCTCAGACCAGAGAGCAGTGTTGACTGCAGTAGGAGCTGTGTAGCTGTGGCGGTAAGTAGTTGCTAGCGAGCAGTCTGGTCTGGTCTGGTCTGGTGTATCGTGTTGGCTGGGCCGGTCGTGGTGCAGCGATGGCGGAGCCTGAGCATTATTGTATAAGGTAAAAGCAGCCTCGCGCATATGTAGTATTGTTATCTCAAGTCCCACGTAAATGTTAAAAAAAAATGTCCCAATAATAATCTTTCTCATAAAAAGTAACTTTTAACAACCATTCATTTCAATTTAAAGAATTTACTAATTTCTCCAATCCATGATCATCCCGATTATTGCAATAGAAAAATCAGTTGTTTCTTTTCATAAATGACAAATCTATCGGCCAGCATTGCACAGGGCTGTGCCAGAAAAATTTATTGTAAGAGCAGATATATATGCGTTATGCGGCGACTTCATTGAGGTAAGAATTTTTCTTTTTTTATTCAGAATGATCTTTCAGGGCCATGACGCAGCACTGCTGACGTCCACAATTTACCAGGTTAAATTAACAGTCAATTATTCAAAGGTTGTAACTGAGTCACATTGTATTATTGCAAGATTACGGAATTTATCTGAGAGAGGTTACACTGAATGAGAACGACATAATTATAATTTTTTACTGTTGAGAACTTCAGGAATTTTTCTGTTTTTAAGGTTACACTAAATGTGAGAAACAATTTTTGTGGGGAGGTTACACTTGTCAACAACCGGCCAGGATCGTATTTTTGTGAATTTCTGAGAGGTAGTCAGTTATATATCTGCTCTTATTTACTTAAATGAAGTTTGCATCTGGCGCAATGCATTTACTAATTTGTCACTCTTTCTTTCACAGATTATCGGCAATTTATTGCTCTTTGTTGTAAATGTGTTTGTTCTATTTTGCTTCGTCTTTGTTTCATTTTGTGCTTAATTTGGAATTGTGAAAAATGCCGCGATAAACTGTTAACAGTACATAGCGATGTGCAATGAGTGAAATAGCCGACTCGAATAATTTGACCGATAATACTTGCGACACTCAGTGTAATAGTGATAATCCCCTAATTACAGATAATCAGTGTGTGCTGATCACTAGTAATGATATTGATCCGAATGATGAGTAAACAAATTTAATTATGTCCACCGTAAATTTAACAATTGATGACGTGACAAGTTCCGTTACAATGAACGCTGGCCAGTTTGACACACCTGATTTGCAAAATTTGCATAGTGAATAGATAAATTTTTCTAACGAAGGTGAACAATGACTCAGAATATGTCAGATTTATTTGATTCCGGTGTAGTGACCAACAGTGCACATCCAATTGGCGAACCTTTTCAAGAATCAGAGAATGACCAATTGGTTATAGAAAACGTGACAAATGCAGATGCACCGACACACAGCATAGAAAATAGAGCCGCTAATTTTGGCTGGGATCAAGTTATAGCAGTATTGCTACAACTTAATGAAATCTCAAACAGTATAGGAAAGAACAAGACAACAATTTCAAACGACTTAATGAATCGTACAAACAACTTAATGAAAAACAGGACAACAGTTATAAACAATTTAATGAATCGAACGAACAACTTAACGAAAGTTTCAAACAGTCGAATGAAAAACACGACAACCTTAACGAACAGAACAAACAACTTAGTGAACAGATTACAGCCGTTACCATGCAACGTCATGATACTAAAGAACAATTACGTGAGGAAATTAAGGCTTGTGCTAGGAACAATAGTGAACACACTAGATCTGTGGCACAAGAATTAAGTAATACATATGCAGCCACAACTAAATTACTTAGAGATAAAAGTAGTGCACTCATTGAACAATGTTCTGAAAAAGCAACACAGTTACGCGACGAGTTTAAATTAATGTCAGCAGAACATTCACACACGCTGGATGCGAAAGTCGATAAGAAATGTGAACAACAGAACAGCCAAATTGACGAACGTTTTGAAGTGACAGAAATGAAAAATATTTCAGCCTTTAAAACGTCACAGCATACGCCACTTTCCGAATATTTGTCACACACACACAGCCAGTGTAACTTAGGTAATTTACATAGAGTACGTGACTTGGATTCCGGGCAGACACAGACAAACGGATTATCATACAATCCTGAACCAGTTCAGACATTCAGAGAAGACAATTTTGATTATAAGCACTTTCTAACCGTGAGAAAATTTAAGGTACTTAATGATGACAGAACACAGAGTCACGCTTCACTTTTGAATTTTCACCGCCATTGCCTGTAATGCAGAAACTAAAATTTATTTGCAGCGCGTAATTGACCTCAGGGGATTCATTACACTTCGATGAATATGTGCCGTAGCGTGCACAAGGCCCCGAGCCGTAGTAGTGCTGTTTCATGTTTAGTTTTCTGCACTGCTGCCTTCTCTTTTACTATCCCTTATATCTATCAAAACGACTCTTCAACTATCGACCTATCTAGGATTAGAAATGAGTAAATAAAACCTGATATGACAAGTTTTTTTTTCTGAAAGTGACAATTTTCATTAGATGCTCCAGAAATGACAACTACCACAACTTTAATACCAGAAAAAAGTTTAATCACCAGTATCGTCAAAATTACCAGCAATCGCAGACGCATTTTTGGCAACAATAGAGGGTTTTTCCCCACAACAGCAACAAAACCAGCCGGTTAGCATACTTAACCAACAATGTAGTCTGCAAGGTCATCCAAGCTTTAATGTTTCGCCGCCTACACGTATAGCGTCGGCTCCGCCAAATAGTAACGCACAGCAACAAGGATATCACTGCGTACAGATGACACATCATTTCAACTTCTATCGCAACGCGCCGTATAGCAATGATTATTATGACAGATGTAAAAGTAACGAGCACAGTTTTCAGCGAAACAGTCGGTCTTACCAGCAGCAGAATCATCAGCAACAAAAGATTATCATGAATGAACCAGACAGTCGGTATCATCCCGAACCTAATACGTCAGGAAGAAATAACAGAACAGTACAAATACTCGAAATGCCACAGCATCCTCCCGCAAATAACAGCAAGTCAGAAAGAATTTGACTAGGTACAGTACAGGTTACATCTTCCAGCAACGCAAGCAAAACGTTTGACACACAGAATCTTGTTCACGAAAATGTTATTAGTTTTGACGACATCCGATAAACACTTTCGCATGAAAGAGAGAATCACAACGTATGTAGACGACATCGTTATCGCATAGGCTAACTGGTCTGAACACAATTTGATTCTGGGAAAACTGTTGCAAACTTTTCGTGCACAAGGACTCACAGTTAATCTTAACAAATCACACTTTGGCAAAACTTTCATAAAATTTCTTGGACATGTAATTTCATCGGAAGGCATTGCGCCTGACCCGGAAAAACTTCAAGCTTTACGTGACATTACTGTTCCAACGACGAAGAAGCAACTACGCAGCTTTTTGGGTTTAATTAACTTTTTCCGTAAATTTATTCATTACTCTGCTTTAGACACCCCTAGATTATGCCAATTGACGGGTAAAAATGCTATTTGGTCCTGGGATAGCCAAGCACATTCTGAATTTGTTAATTTGAAACATGCCTTGTTGAATGCACCTCTTTTATCACACCCAGATCTTACGAGAAATTTTTCCATTGCCACCGACAGTTCTAACACCGCTTTAGGAGTACACATTTTTCAGGAAATTGAAGAAGACGGTACTGCAGTAATTAAAAACATCGCCTTTGCAAGTCGTATTCTGTCACCTGCTGAACGCAATTATTCTGTTACACAACTTGAAACATTATGTGTTGTTCGGGCATTTACGAGATTTGGGCATTTTCTTTATGGAAGATATACTACCGTTTACACAGATCATAGGGCGATACAGTTTTTACTTTCAGCAAAATTTACACACGACAGGTTAAGCAGATGGAAACTTTATTTACAGGAATTTAATTTTACAATTGTTCACATTCAACAAGTTGCATTCGAAAATTTTATTTCTTCATCATTACGGGAAATAGCACAAGAGCAGAGCAAAGACAACGTGTGGAAAGAAATTAAACACCTTTGGCCAGATAGGAATAATGTTAACATCAGAAACCATTACACTGTACGCAATAACATTCTGTTTCGCCGCTCTCACCCTGACAGCAACAATTGGTTATTATGCATTCCTGAAGAACTTGTTAACAAATTAATTTGGTATACTCATTTAAGTTATGCACATTACGGAGCCAGAAAATTTTTTCTTATACTGAGACTGAACTGTTATTTTGCCAACATGGAGAAACGTATTCGACGAGTTTTGGCGTCATGTAAAATCTGCCAGAAAGCTAAATCAGACATCCCATTGTACCCGTTAAATTAAGACATATGGCCGCTGTAGACGGTTTTGGTCCAATTCCCAGAACTAATAAAGGTTTTTGCTACATCTTTGTCGCTATTGAACACTTCGAAATTTGTTACCTTCACTCCGTTACGCAAAGCTACTGCTAAAACTGTTTCGAATGCATTTGTAAAACATTTTTTATTTCATGTAGGGCATGTATTGAAAGTAATTTCTGACAATGGATCACAGTTTCGATCTGCTATATGGACATGTATGTTACGAATAAGAAATATTTCTCCTATCTACATATCCAAGTATCACGCTTCTTCGAACCCTTGTGAACGTCTAATGAAAGAAATTGGTAAACTATGTAGAATATACTGCCATAAAAAACATATTGATTGGGACACACACATACTCTCATTCCAGGATGTAATTAACTCCATACCAAATTAATCTACGATGCTATCTCCGACTGTTATATTGAAAAATGTTGAACCACCCAACAAAATTAAAGAATTAGTATCCTTTCCTACATCTCGTCGACTGCGCCACCATGAAATAATTGACATTGCACTCAACAACATCAAACGTGCCGCAGAGCGCCGGAGAAGACAGCAAAAACTGGTTTGTACACGCCGTGACCTTCACGTTGGACAGAAGATATTAGTACGTACACACTATTTATCCAACAGAGGAAAGAGTAGATGCAGTAAATTTGAGCTTCTATACGCAGGTCCATACAGAATTCGCTGCATTCCTCACCCCAATGTAGTACATGTTGAAGCTTTGAGAACCAGAAATAGCAAGGGCAATCACCATGTCTCCAATATGAAACCCTTTATTGAATGAACACAATCTACGATTTATCATACTGTAATGCCATATCCTGAATTTTATATGACCACTTATGCAATTATATTTAAATGAACACTTACTGATGATTATCATATTTTTTCCTGGCAAGTGCCCGACAAGGTAAGGTTAGAAGGTGGCTTTTCTTGTCGTTACACATCAGACCGAATACATTTTTCCAGATAAACTTACATATTTTATGACCACTTATGCAATTCTTTCTAAGTGACTACTTACTGATGATTATGATATTTTTTCTTGGCAAGTGCCCGGCAAGGTAAGGTTAGCAGGTTGCTTTGCTTGTCGTTATATATCAGACCGTGCACATTTTCCATTTTTTGTGTATGTATGATTGTTTTCCTATCGAAAGTAGAATTTTTGTCTGCATGCACTATGTAATCTTTAAGATATAACAAACACCGGTTCACTTTGACATTTGGCCTTATAATATCTCAAAATCGTGACCATTTTACATTTTTTGTCACTACATTGTGATACTGTGTGTACATTTTTTCACTTGAAAACTGTCTGTGTTTTTGACCTAATACGTTTTCTGTCATGCTATGCTGTATGCTTAATTATATCTGTAGAAACAAGTTTTTTTTTAATGAGTATGTGATTTAAATTCAAGATATTAATCCTTATTCATCATTTTCAGAAACCAGTAAATTGTACAAGAAATAAATTAAATAAACCACAGTGGTTTACTCTGAAATTGAAATTTTACCATCGGAATGAACGAAAGAAAATGCAATATCTTGTCATGAAGAGTAAATGGATCAGAATTAATAAGCATTAACCAGAATATACTATACACATCGTATGATAGCAGTCTTGACTAATTATTTTTCTTTCAGGATACGATGCGATTGATGCAGGCTGTCAGACAGAACTTCACATCTTAGTTTTAGTGATGAAATATGCTAGAAATAAGAAACTCTATACTATGGATAGTTGTATGAAGTAAATGTTAATATGAATATGAATAATGAAGTGTCTATTTTTTGCAGATGATAATAAATGATGATGAATAGTTATATGAAGAATATGGTAATATGAATAATGAAGTTTTTCTTTGCAGGTGATGATAGTGATGAAGATATGGTAATATCGATAATGAAGTTTATCCTTGCAGATGAGAATAATGATGAAGTTTATATATTTACTATTAGTTAAGAGATGATATGTAGTTATTTAAGTATTTGTTGCAGTTCCTTTTGACAGTATGTCTTATGTCACATGGTATAATGACTGAATGTTTTGGAAAGGACAGCTAGAGTACATATGTATTGAGTACACGTTTCATTACCTGTTAATTCGAAGTTCACTACTTTTCAGCATAATATGCGTTTCTTCTTTCATCTCAATAATCCATTTTGTATTTTTTTTTCTAGGAGACGCTATTCATGAAACTAATGTGCTATAAGTAGTTAGTCATTAAACCTGTTCTAGTACTTGCATTCTTTTACCCAGTTGTGTCTATCATTTATGAATGTGATCACATAACTTGTTTCATAACCTTGTTACAGCTGACTCATGACGAATGACGTTATTAATCCTTATCTCCAGCAATACGTCGAAAGCATATATTTTCATGCCCCCAGCAACTATCGATCCCAACGCAATGCATTGCTAACACACACAAAAAAAATTATTACCAGTCCCAACTATTACCAGTATACAACCAAATAATGCTACCAGTTTAGGATATATTTCTAGTCCTAAATATAATGCATTAAATCCATTATATCTATGTATTATTGGACCACAACCTTGAGTAATAGTTACAGTGTGTTACATTTTAAATATGTCCTATGTCACTCGAATGATGAGTTCTGAGTAATACTGAAAGATGTTTTGTAATAATGCATAAATGCTATGTCAATAATTTCTGTAAATAATATTTTTGTTATACTCTATAAATGCTATGCCAATAATTAACTCTTGTTTTGAATGATGACTTCTGAATAATACTGAATAATGTTTTGTAAAACTACACTCCTGGAAATTGAAATAAGAACACCGTGAATTCATTGTCCCAGGAAGGGGAAACTTTATTGACACATTCCTGGGGTCAGATACATCACATGATCACACTGACAGAACCACAGGCACATAGACACAGGCAACAGAGCATGCACAATGTCGGCACTAGTACAGTATATATCCACCTTTCGCAGCAATGCAGGCTGCTATTCTCCCATGGAGACGATCGTAGAGATGCTGGATGTAGTCCTGTGGAACGGCTTGCCATGCCATTTCCACCTGGCGCCTCAGTTGAACCAGCGTTCGTGCTGGACGTGCAGACCGTGTGAGACGACGCTTCATCCAGTCCCAAACATGCTCAATGGGGGACAGATCCGGAGATCTTGCTGGCCAGGGTAGTAGACTTACACCTTCTAGAGCACGTTGGGTGACACTGGACACATGCGGACGTGCATTGTCCTGTTGGAACAGCAAGTTCCCTTGCCGGTCTAGGAATGGTAGAACGATGGGTTCGATGACGGTTTGGATGTACCGTGCACTATTCAGTGTCCCCTCGACGATCACCAGTGGTGTACGGCCAGTGTAGGAGATCGCTCCCCACACCATGATGCCGGGTGTTGGCCCTGTGTGCCTCGGTCGTATGCCGTCCTGATTGTGGCGCTCACCTGCACGGCGCCAAACACGCATACGACCATCATTGGCACCAAGGCAGAAGCGACTCTCATCGCTGAAGACGACACGTCTCCATTCGTCCCTCCATTCACGCCTGTCGCGACACCACTGGAGGCGGGCTGCACGATGTTGGGGCGTGAGCGGAAGACGGCCTAACGGTGTGCGGGACCGTAGCCCAGCTTCATGGAGACGGTTGCGAATGGTCCTCGTCGGTACCCCAGGAGCAACAGTGTCCCTAATTTGCTGGGAAGTGGCGGTGCGGTCCCCTACGGCACTGCGTAGGATCCTACGGTCTTGGCGTGCATCCGTGCGTCGCTGCGGTCCGGTCCCTGGTCGACGGGCACGTGCACCTTCCGCCGACCACTGGCGACAACATCGATGTACTGTGGAGACCTCACGCCCCACGTGTTGAGCAATTCGGCGGTACGTCCAACCGGCCTCCCGCATGCCCACTATACGCCCTCGCTCAAAGTTCGTCAACTGCACATACGGTTCACGTCCTTGCTGTCGCGGCATGCTACCAGTGTTAAAGACTGCGATGGAGCTCCGTATGCCACGGCAAACTGGCTGACACTGACGGCGGCGGTGCACAAATGCTGCGCAGCTAGCGCCATTCGACGGCCAACATCGCGGTTCCTGGTGTGTCCGCTGTGCCGTGCGTGTGATCATTGCTTGTACAGCCCTCTCGCAGTGTCCGGAGCAAGTATGGTGGGTCTGACACACCGGTGTCAATGTGTTCTTTTTTCCATTTCCAGGAGTGTATATGAATAGTTTGTAACTGGCCAATTAGTGCCAATAATTACCGCAATCAGGTGAGTTATGAATAGTGTTTTGTAATATTTAATACTTGCTACTTGTTTAGTAACTGGCCAATGAATGCCAATGATTACTATAATTAGATGAATTATGTATAAATGCTATGCCAATAATTAACTCATTTTGAATGATGACTTCTGAATAATGCGTAAAACAATGTTTTGTAACTGGCCAATGAGAGCCAATAATTACTATATTGAGATGACTTATAAATAATGTTCTGTAATGCTCCATACATACTACTTAAAAGCCGGCCGAAGTGGCCGTGCGGTTAAAGGCGCTGCAGTCTGGAACCGCAAGACCGCTACGGTCGCAGGTTCGAATCCTGCCTCGGGTATGGATGTTTGTGTTGTCCTTAGGTTAGTTAGGTTTAACTAGTTCTTAGTTTTAAGGGACTAATGACCTCAGCAGTTGAGTCCCATAGTGCTCAGAGCCATTTTACTACTTAAATGCTGTGTAAATAGCCAATGAATGCCAATAATTACTCAAATCGGTTGATAGACTAGTGTAATTCTCTATGATGACTAGCATAAGACGTAATGTATCCTTCACCTTCTGACGTAATTACCAGAAATTACTGCAATATCCGTTTGTCCTGTCCATCCTCATGATCATGGAGCACTATATTTGGTTTTTGCACTAATTCTACGTTGATGTGAGGGTATGGATTCTACAAGAATGTGGTGTTGACATATCAAGCTGTCCACCACCTTGAACGATGGAGATGTCATTATGGTCCTACTGTTTGGTGTACCTAGTGTACTACCAAAATGATAACATATAATATTGATGCAACGTTTCAGTGTCTTGGCTACACTGATGAATACATCAGGGAAGAGAACTTCAGATTGCCTCACTTGGTGTTGTGCATCTGTAGAAAGATATGGACTTTCAGTGCAGCTACGTGCAACCTACTGTGCTACAACCATGATGCAATCCTTCCCATTCCTTTCCTAGTTCTTGAAATATGCTGAAGACTTTTCAGTGCGTGTGCACTTCATTTCATTTGATAATAAGATTAGTTGTCCGAAAAATACTAAAGACTTATACAGTGCGTGTTCACTTTATGTCATTTGTTAATATATTTTGTATTCAGGGCGTGTGCACTTTATTTTACTTCACGATATGTTATGTAAAAATGCTAAAGACCTATACAGTGCGTGTGTACTTTGTCATTTGTTAATATCTTTTGTACTCATTGCGTATACTTTTTGTCATTTCTTGATATGTTCCGTACTCAGTGCGTGTGCACTCTATTTCATTATTATTACGTTCTGCACTTATCAATAATGTATATACTCTGTGACTGTAGACTTAGTAACTAAATAGATTTGGAGGTTACAACATCTTCATCATTTCGGTTCATTCTCTGGTATTTCTCTCAATCTTGATATTGGCTCTCTCGTATAGGTGTGGACAGCCCATCTCAGCCCTTTTTCTGGGCTTTCGCAGCAACATCTTTTACATTAAACAGGGTGTTACGGGTACAAGTGCATATGTTTCTATTGATGACTGAGAACAGTCTGCTAAACAACATCACATGAGTATATGCGTTTTTCCTATATTGCATACCTATAATTATAGCTGTTATGAGTAGGTTGGATAACACCTTCAAGTACACGTGGTAGAAGCAAGCTTCAATGTTTATTTTTCCCTGAGGAGCAGGTTAGGTAATGAAGTGTGGGGCCTGGACGCAAAACGCACACTATATAACCGCAGGTGTAGACAATTGCAACTGTGTGATGTGTTCGTGGGAAGACTTCTATGTACAGAGAAAAAAAAAACTAAAACTCTGAAGTGGGTACCAATGAGCACAATCTCAATACGTATACCCCTCACACACGGTATATTCCATGAGCTTCCTGTTATTTTTTCTTCACCATTCTCCTCCATCACAAATTCGTCCAAATATCTCATGCAGGATTTTACTATCGAAAACCTTTATTTTTCTCCAAGTAATTTACCTATTGACCATATTTTTGCTTCTTATAGCTATACTGGTGTGATTATAGTTTTATACTTAGCAGGCCGCTTTGGGAGAGCGGTTCTACGTGCTTCTTTCCGGAACCACGCTGCTGCTACGGTCGCAGATTCAAATCCAGCCTCGGGCATTGATGTGTGTGATGCCCTTAGGTTGGTTAGGTTTAACTAGTTCTAAGTCTAGGGGACTGATGTCCTCAGATGTTAAGTCCCATAGTGCTTAGAGTCAATTGAACCATATTTTATACTGAATTTGGTTCCTCTTGCAAAAAATTTTGGCTGAATTAATATGACGCTCTGGATGTCGCTTTAATTCTCTCATCTGTTTATTATTTTTCGTCATTTCTGTTGTTTGCTCCACCCCCCCCCCCCCTGTATCTAAATTCTTGTGCCTCTTCAAACACATGGTTATCACTGTGCATGATTTTTCGCCCCTTGTAATTTCTTTCTACCTTCATTAATTTTGTTCTCCCATATTTTACATATAATCCTAGACCCTTCTTTTTTAAAAAAGTTTTTCCTGCCATTAGTTTCGGATCATCTAAATTTTCAAAAATTTGTGCTACATCATATGCAAAGGCCGGTACTTCATCTCTATTCCTGTGCTAATTCTAACTGTTCCCTCGCTTCCTGTATCTGGTGCTCCCTGTATTATTATGTTGATATTATACATCTTTAGCAGACCCCACTTTTTATGTCAAAAGACATGGAATATTCTACACCTCCTTCCTGAAAATCGACAAATAATATTGCCATTGTTTTTGTATTTACTTTACTTTAGTATGGATTATTTCAATACAAATATCTGATCACAGATCGATCGATCCATCATAAAACACGCTTGTTGTCCATGTATTAACTGTTTTAAATATGGATGCATTCTGTCCTGAACATCCTTGGAAAAAAGAATGAAATTCTAATTAATGAGATGACTCGATTTATGCCTTTTTAAGGACGAAGTCGTGAAACATCAGCGAACAATATTTTATGTTATGTAGTGAATGGGTATTTTGTATGTTTTCTCTATATCTCCCGCATCACTCAGAAACACCTTTAACAATTTAATTCATACCTGGTAAACTTATTGCTTCATCCAACGTCATCATCTTCAGTCATTCGACATGTAAAGTTTACCAAACTGCCCAGAGAACATCAGAATGTAATTTATACACACTTCACTGGTCCTGCATATGATGCAGTACAATGAAGTTGGTGTATCGTAAAATCATAGGGGTAGTCATTTTCGACTTACTTCCGCATGTGACACAGGTAATCATCGCATACTGCTCTGCAAACTATATAACATGACAAATGATTGTAAGATGATCCAGGTTATTGCAGTCTTTTAAAAACCACTTGTTCTTTGTAAATATTAAGGTCAGAGTAATCTTTGGAGAGAACAAGAGGAGGCTTATCAGAAGCAAGTGTTTGGCCCCAATTCTCTTCAATATTTCTAAGAACGCCCCAGCCCCTTCCAGGACTCCTAGAGGTTTCTTATTGCGACTCAGGCAACCCACCTTCAGGCTGCAGAATAAGAGCTCTGAGAAGCCCTGATTAAACTAACCTACTACTTGCAAAGGAAACCAACTGAAGCGTAACTCTCTAAAAACTCAGATACCTGCCGTTCTTTTAGAGACCGACAATGCTTCAAGCATCTTAGGAGAACTTTGAGCTGCACCACTGACCACAGCTGAGTATTTAGATGTAAGAGTAGACTGCATCCTGCCTTACAATAAGTATTCTGTAAACACCAAACAGTAAGTGTGACTTAGGAACAACGTGATTCGCAAATTGACTTTAAAAATGGCTCTGAGCACTATGGGTCTTAACTTCTGAGGTCATCAGTCCCCAGAGCTTATAACTATTTAAACCTAACTAACCTAAGACATCACACACATTCATGCCCGAGGCAGGATTCGAAACTGAGACCGTAGCAGTCGCACGGTTCCAGACTGTAGCGCCTAGAACCGCTCGGCCACTCTGGCCGGAAATTGACTTTAACCGATTAGGGTATACCACCAGAGACATTGAGAATTACTGCCTTGGCTCTTACTCTAACGCAGAGTATGCTTTTCTGTGTTTGGTCAAGGATCTGCGAATGAGGCGAAGATCAAACCATCGCCCACTTCACGAACTTCAGCAAGTGCCTTCTGAGATGCTCTATAGACGTGATTTGATATGTTTTGTAGTAAAGTACTACTATGTAAAGAAATTTATATTTTATCATTCTTTTCTTCTGATGCGGATAAATACATAAATGCGACTTCCGCTGAAGGAATAGGTTACGTTTGGAATTTTACAGACAGTACTGTCATGAGCCGTACCCATCCATGTCGAACGTGTTTGCCTTCCAACGTTTACAACTACATCTATGCACCGAAAGTCACGTGTGGTGTGTGGAAGAGTAGATTGCATATAATTATTACATCCCAACCTTTCTGTTCCAATCAGTACGTGGGAAGAGCGAATGCTATTAAGACTTTGTTGGCGTTCGAATCTCTCTAATTTTGGTTCAAATGGGTCTAAGCACTATGGGACTTAACATCTGAGATCATCAGTGGCCTAGATGTAGAACTACTTGAACCTAACTAAAGTAAGGACATCACACACCTGCATGCCCGAGGCAGGATTCGAACCTGCGACCGTAGCAGCCGCGTGGTTACGGACTGAAGCGTCTAGAACCGCTCGGCCATAGCGGCCGGCTCTCTAATTTTGTCTTAGACCTACTCTGTCTTATGTGACAAAAAATCGTCGTTTCGCCTATTATGGGAGGCAACTATCATCAGGGCGGGTGCTTTTGGGTGTGAAAATGTGTGTGTCAATTCCTTAGGGACCAAATTGCTGTGGTCATCCCTAGGCTTACGGACTACTTAAAGTAACTGGAACTAGCCGGCCGGATTGGCCAAGAGGTTCTAGGCGCTTCAGTCTGGAACCGCGCGGCCGCTACGGTCGCAGGTTCGAATCCTGCCTCGGGCACGGATGTGTGTGATGTCCTTAGTTAGGTTTAAGTAGTTCTAAGTTCTAGGAGACTGATGACCTCAGATGTTAAGTCCCATAATGCTCAGAGCCATTTGAACCGTGTTTGAAGAGGAAGAACACAAGACCAGAGAAGGCGGTGAGGCGACGTCACCGAATAGCCGCGCCACGACAGGAGCGACATCTGCCAGAAATTAATATAAGCACCGCTCCTGCCAGCACCGCTCCGAACATTAGTGGACAGTATTGGCACGGCCTAGCAGACAGTGCTACGATATCAGTTATTAGTGATCCATATCCATTGCTTGTTTGGACTTTGTCTATAGCGAAGAACATTACTGTTTCCAAGTCGCCCATCGCTTGCGACACATGTTCTAAGTACAAAGTTAATTATTGTCGATCTGCTTTATTGAAGTAAAACTATTAATGTTATGGCCTGAACTGCTGCATAGCATTCCGAGAACGCAGCATCCTTTAGGCACCCTATACGAGACGAGTGGCCAAGACCCCACAGTAAGTGGTCCATTCCGTCGTGGCGGTTGCAGAACTGTCCGTTCCACTGTGCAATGCAAACAGCTGTAAGCAGCAGGAACACTGACGACAGATTTATGGCGCCACGGGACTCTAAGTAAGTTGTAGTACGTTACCTGAGTTGCGGATGACAAGGGAAAATAAACTAGTATAATAACATAAGCGTGCCAAATTCTCACCAGTTTGTAGAGCTGATACCATTACTGACCCCAACAAGAATCGTGACATTGACACATCCTCTATCCAGAGTATTTCTTGCGTTGAAAAGATATTTACATATACAGACGTACACATAGGCGACAATAATTGAGTTAATGTGTGTGTGTGTGTGTGTGTGTGTGTGAGTGTGTGAATTCCTAAGGGACCACTCTGCCATAATTGAGTTAGTACTTAGCACTCCATTCAAGTGCATGGCCTTTAGTCTCCGGAATGTAGAAAAATGCCTTTAGAATTTTCACAACGACCACACTCAGAATTGTTTGTATAACTTCAATTTTTAAAACTATTGTTTCATTTTCTAAGTATGCAACGTGAAACCGGTATGTGTATGCAAGTAGTGTAGGTCAGTTAAGGATATGTATCAACACGAGAAAGGAAAAGAGGAACAGAAAAATTATTGTACCGATGAGTCTCGAGATATGTTTTAATGAAAGAGTCCATTTGCCCCTCGAAATTTTTTAACGTTCTTCGTAGCTCCTATCTACATACGACCCATACTTTTTTATCGCTAAAACGCAAGAAAGAGATAAACTGGAGCGCCACGTCGGAGGGTACATAATTGAAATTGTGTCCTCCTGAGGACTGGAGCAACGTTCGCTCTCACCCGCTTCACGGAGCTATCTGTTAGGTGAGTAAATATTCCGCCGGCGGGAGGAGACAGAATGTTCTGTCCTAATAGGAAGAGAGCCGGCACGCGGAGCTGGTGTTTTATGTTCGGTCGATTCGTCGCCGCCGTCCTCGTCGCCGGCAGACCTTTAATTCGCGCCGGCAGCGTCGGTGGCGTCGCGCTGCTGCTGTGCGTAGCGGCGATCCCGACTCATTAATTAAAACGCCGCAGGCGACGCCCGACGCGCTCCCCGGGCGTCGCGACGCTTCCCATTGTGTGTGTGTGTGTGTGTGTGTGTGTGTGTGTGTGTGTCCACGTGTGAATGCGTGCCGCCGTTTGTGCGCGGGAGTGCGGGGAGAAAAGGGGCGGGGTTTCCCCGCCGGTTCGGGGCGTGCAGGGGGATCCCCCGCCGAGGGCGGCCAGGGGGATTCCCCGCGGCGCGGCGCGGCGCGGCGCGGCGCTGGGCCTATCCTCCTGGCCGTGCCGGTTATTAATCACATTCAGATTTATGCGGCCGGAAGCGCTTCCTTGTTGTGGCTCGGGAAATTGGGGGAACGAGAGAATCCATTAGTCAGGTTTTAAACTTGATTAAGCGGAAGGGAGAAAAGAGAGAGAGAGCGAGAGGCCGAGTTCCGATACGGCTCGGCTGGCGTGGCGGGCCGGCCGGCCGCGGCGCGGTGCGGCCCTCGCAGCACGCGCCGCTGTGTACGGGGGACGCCTCGCAGCGTCAGTAAGAGCGCGCCGCAGCTGCCCTCGGCGGCGGGCGCCGTCTTCCGACGAATCCGCCCGCTCGTATTTTTTCACCCGCACTTCAGAGCGATGTCTCCACTGCACTTTTAGCGCCGTCTGCACTCTGCGCCGGATCCAGTCGCTCTCACCACTACTGTACACAGCCACTTGCGTGGCCGTCTGTGCCACAGAGTTTGCCGGTTTTCCTCAGCTCCGAGTCGGAGATCCTGAGATGTATATACTAAAATGGCATCTTATTATATATATAGTTAAGGCTCACCGGCCACTTGACTGTCTTCTTCTTCTGTGTGAATGCACGAACGGGAATCGGCAACGCGCCGCGAGTAATAGTATAATGGGCGGGGGCACTACGAATGTAGCGCGGGACAATACGTTGAGAATGTGGGTTTCGCGGGAGGCGTGTCAGAGATAAATCCCAGCAGTCGCGCTATCGTCTTTGTCCTCAGTGGCTCAGATGGATAGAGCGTCTGCCATGGAAGCAGGAGATCCCGGGTTCGAGTCCTGGTCGGGGCACACATTTTCATCTGTCCCCGTTGACGTATGTCAACGCCTGTAAGCAGCTAAGGGTGTTCATTTCAATGTATAATCCTGGGATGTGTCGTAGAGATCAGACAACACTTCATTACAAGTACTCGCAATCTTTAACAAGGCTGAATTACAACAACCGTATTCAAGTTTTAATGAAGGATAACAACAACAAACCGGCTGCAAAAATTTCGTTGTATTCGCCTGCTAAAGTAACTTCATTAGAATTACCCATAAATATTTCTTAATCATTATAGAAAAGTAACAGCCATATCAAACACCTTAAGATCACATTGCATGGTGAGATAGTAAAAAAACAATAGTTATAATGCTCAAGTCAATTAATTAAAACTTATAAAACGATGAATGTAGCAAGGCTACTACGATGTACATCAGACTGAAAGGTTTGTCAACTGATTTCAGCCGGCCGCTGTGGCCGGGCGCTTCAGTCTGGAACCGCGCGACCGCTACGGTCGCAGGTTCGAATCCTACCTCGGGCATCGATGTGTGTAATTTCCTTAGGTTAGTTAGGTTTAAGTAGTTCTAAGTTCTAGGGGACTGACGACCTGGGATTTTATGTCCCATAGTGCTCATAGCCATCTGAATCATTTTTGAACTGATTTCACTGCTACGTGGAAACAGAGCAATGAGCGCCACCTGCGGAATAACAACCATGGAGTACAATAAAAACAATTAAAAGAGGAAGAAAATAATGTCTGAGAACAGTTTGTAAATATCTTCAGCCGAAGATCGGCAGTGTATCACATAGTTGCAAATAGCGGCTCGGAGCCATTAAAGAAATTTGTATTTTGCCACTGTAGCTGTTCATTGAGAAGGAGACCATCATTAAAAATATATGCCTGATAAGTTCTATTTCTTCAAGAATATCAAACCTATAACCTTTCTCGAAATTAGAATTATATTAATACCTTCAGCTGCTGACGGGCGTTGATATACGGGGAGTTACAAAAAGGTACAGCCAAACTTTCAGGAAACATTCCTCACACGCAAAGAAAGAAAATATGTTATGTGGACATGTGTCCGGAAACGCTTACTTTCCATGTTAGAGCTCATTTTATTACTTCTCTTCAAATCACATTAATCTTGGAATGGAAACACACAGCAACAAAACGTACTTGCGTGACTTCAAACACTTTGTTACAGGAAATGTTCAAAATGTCCTCCGTTAGCGAGGATACATGCATCCACCCTCCGTCGCATGGAATCCCTGATGCGCTGATGCAGCCCTGGAGAATGGCGTATTGTATCACAGCCATCCACAATACGACCACGAAGAGTCTCTACATTTGGTAACAGGGTTGCATAGACAAGAGCTTTCAAATGCCCCCATAAATAAAAGTCAAGAGGGTTGAGTTCAGGAGAGCGTGGAGGCCATGGAACAGGTCCGCCTCTACCAATCCATCGGTCACCGAATCTGTTGTTGAGAAGCGTACGAACACTTCGACTGAAATGTGCAGGAGCTCCATCGTGCATGAACCACACATTGTGTCGTACTTGTAAAGGCACATGTTCTAGCAGCACAGGTAGAGTATCCCGTATGAAATCATGATAATGTGCTCCATTTAGCGTAGGTGGAAGAGCATGGCGTCCAGTCAAGACATCACCAACAATGCCTGCCCAAACGTTCACAGAAAATCTGTGTTGATGACGTGATTGCACAATTGCGTGCGGATTCTCGTCAGCCCACACATGTTGATTGTGAAAATTTACAATTTGATCACGTTGGAATAAAGCCTCATCCGTAAAGAGAAAATTTGCATTGAAATGAGGATTGAAACATTGTTTGATGAACCATTCGCAGAAGTGTACCCGTGGAAGCCAATCAGCTGCTTATAGTGCCTGCACACGCTGTACGTGGTACGGAAACAACTGGTTCTCCCGTAGCACTCGCCATACAGTGACGTGGTCAACGTTACCTCGTACAGCAGCAACTTCTCTGACGCTGGGATTAGGGTTATCGTCAACTGCACGAAGAATTGCCTCGTCCATTGCAGGTGTCCTCGTCGTTCTAGGTCTTCCCAAGTCGCGAGTCATAGGCTGGAATGTTCCGTGCTCCCTAAGACGCCGATCAATTGCTTCGAACGTCTTCCTGTCGGGACACCTTCGTTCTGGAAATCTGTCTCGATACAAACGTACCGCGCCACGGCTGTTGCCCCGTGCTAATCCATACATCAAATAGGCATCTGCCAACTCCGCATTTGTAAACATTGCTTGCCGGCCGCGGTGGTCTAGCGGTTCTGGCACTGCAGTCCGGAACCGCGGGACTGCTACGGTCGCAGGTTCGAATCCTGCCTCGGGCATGGGTGTGTGTGATGTCCTTAGGTTAGTTAGGTTTAAGTAGTTCTAAGTTCTAGGGGACTTATGACCTAAGATGTTGAGTCCCATAGTGCTCAGAGTCATTTGAACCATTTGAACCATAAACATTGCACTTACTGCAAAACCACGTTCGTGATAAACACTAACCTGTTGATGCTACGTACTGATGTGCTTGATACTAGTACTGTAGAACAATGAGTCGCATGTCAACACAAGCACCGAAGTCAACATTACCCTCCTTCAATTAGGCCAACTGGCTGTGAATCGAGGAAGTACAGTACATACTGACGGAACTAAAATGAGCTCTAACATGGAAATTAAGCGTTTCCGGACACATGTCCACATAAACTGAACAACGTCTGGCACAGGTCATAAAACATCTATACCGTACCAGCTGAACCGTGGATCTATATCAAAATCTTTTCTTCAAGAATTTACTTTATTTACTAGCGATTCATCAAGAACATTAACACATTTAATCACACTATGTGAGCGTGGAAGTAGTTGCCAGAGGGTAACTGATGAAAACAATTTTTTTTAACAAATGGAAATTTTATTCCCAAAAATACATTTTTTATAAAAAAAAAGATTTAAAAATTATAATCAGAAATCACCTTTTCAATATCAAGTTACAATTTATTCAGAGGCAGAAACAACTTTTTTTTTTTTTTTGACAGTATGAGCTTTCGGGCTGAGAAGCTTGCCGCTCTCTTTTAATACGGCCGCTCACACCAACCTCTGAAAGACTACACTGGTGCAAATCTGCAACACACCAGATTACTTTAAACTAAAAATTTTAACAACTCACACAAACACATAAACTATGCACCCCGTAGGAGGGATGGAAATGGTACAAAACACTCAAAAAGAATTACTTGCCATCGAAAGTGCAACTTGTTTTTAAAGGAAAACTCTTACGGTGGAAGGGTGACAACTTTATATACTAAAATGTCCATTTAAATAAAACCCATTAAATGTAGTCTTACATCAAATGTACAAACATGCTCTACATAACACATATACCACCTCTCAAGATGATAGGCAAGATAAAACATATTTCAGGAATTCGGCCTTTATACATTAAGCAAAAATTCGTTAACACAGAATCCGACAAACATGACAGAGGCAGCTATTAACGTACGGCAGACCGACAGACAGACGAACAGACACTAACTGCCTAACAAATGCGGACGGGAGACAGACGAGCAAGCTGGGGACAAGAGAAATGAAACAACATATCACGAATCACTTAACTTTTAATGAACTGCGAAATCTGGCGAAGACCTGGCGCAGCACCCCCAAAACGCTCTCCCGAATCGTCCGCTGCTAGCCGCTTCAACGGACGCAGAAAGCCTCGACAATCTCCTGTCTCACGGCGTCGCAGCTCGCACCGGCCAGACCGATATCGTGGGTTGACTCCTTACACGGCGCGGGCCACTGGACTGACGTGGCGGCCTCACATGCACTGACGCGCAAAACGGACCTGTCATCTTGTGTCCCAGTGCGCGACCGACCAACCGATCGATCCAACTGCCAACGACCATTGCCTGGACAAACTCGAGCAGACTGGCGGCCTAACACATCCTAGCATTCCGGACGACAGACAGACACTGACTGGCCCACACTGACCCAGCTGACCAACTGACCAGACTCAGACTGATCAACTGCCGAGCTCATAGCGCCCCTTAAATGCACGTGAACGGGCAACCTTTTCCCTTTCCCACCAGAGGGAGACACCAAAGCAGCGATTGCCACAGCTGCACCACCGCCAGAAACGGAGGGCGACTGTTTCACACTACGCGCTGCAGCGCGCAGTTCAAAACAGCAATTTTTATCACGGTTCACCAGTTTCTTTGTTTTATTTTTAAGTGTCTCTCCATATAAAAGGAAGCAAATGTTCCTAGGTTAGTTCAGAACTCGCCTTCGATGCCGTTGACTTCGGTATGTAAGAACTGTAAGACCACCAACACTAGCCCTTGACTCGAATCCGCTAGAATGACTGGGGTTTTCCAAACCCTTAGTGGGTTGATCAGTGTATTACTAGACTATCCTAAAGAGCGAAAGCTGTTAACTCTCTAGAAACTCAAGGAGTAATTATAAAGGACCAGGTAACATACAGAACATTTGTTTTACATAGACACTCTGCTATCTGAACAGTATTTATAGAAAACTTCAGGTCTTCTATGTTTAATTCATATTTCATTTGAAAATCGTCGATTTGTAACCTGAAGGAGTTGGATGTTATAGTAAAAATAACGAAAACAGTACAGATTAATCACATAACGATAACATGGTTTCGATACTCGTCGAACTTGTATAAAACATTCATTATCAGCTAGAATAGTATGACCACCCTTGTAGGCGACAGGAGCCCCACCCGCCGAGCAATGACTGCTAGCCAGACACATGCACGGTGCCTGTAGTATTGGTGAGCGTTTCGTCCACGTGCAGAACTGCGAAAATGCACATCTATCGACCGAGGGCAGATTATGATGGCCCGGAGGCTCGGAACGAGCATTTCGGAAACTGCGCTTCTTTTCGGGTTTTCGAGGAGTGCTGTGGCGAGTGTCTTCAACACGAAGCGAAACCAAAGGGAAACCATTTGCATCCGTTGTGGGGCTGGGAAACCACGCCTCATTACAGATGTCGGACGTAGTAGGCTGGGCATAATGGTAAAGAAAGACAGGCGGCGAGCTATGGTGGAAGTAACTTCAGACTTTAATTCTGGCCAGAGTACAAGCGTGTCTGAAAACGCAGTGCACCGACACACTCCTAACTGTGAGCCTGTGCAGCCTACTACCCATGCATGTGCCAATGTCAACACCACGACATCGGCAACTACGACTGAAATGGGCACGTGACCATTGGCACTGGACGTTAGCACAATGACAGACCGTTGTATGGTCCGATGAATCCCAATACCTTCTTCATCAGGGTGATTGGTCGGCGCGAATCTGTCGTCTTCCAGGGGAACAGCTCCTTGTCAACTAACTGTACTGCGGGACCGAAGACAGGCTGACGGCATCTCCATTACCCTCTGCGGGACATTCAGGTTGGCATCCATGAGTCCAGCGGACTTCATGCAAGGCACCGTGACGGTCATCGTCCATCGTACACGGGTTGCAGACCACCGTTCATGACGATCATGTTTTCTGACGGCAGTGTCATTTGTTAACAAGATAATGTAGCACGTCACAAGGCTAGGAGTGTGATGGGGTGGTTATAGGAACACACTGGCAAGCGCCAATTGATGTGCTGGCCTCCCAACTCACCAGATCTGAGACCGATCGAACACATCTGGGATATGGTGGTACGTGACGTCAGAGCTCATCATCCTCCTCCCCAGAATTCACGGGAATAGGGTAACTTGTGTGTGCAGATGAGGTGCCAACTCCCTCCAGCGACCTACAAGGGCCTCATTGCTTCCATGCCATTACGCGTCGACATTGCTATCAGTGCCGTGACCTGCACTGAGATAGGTTGTCATAATGTTCTGGGTGATCAGTGTTTTTCTATTAATCATAAACTACTTTCGCGTTTATCAGTAACATCAGGGAGCTCTTGACTTTGATTGTGCACAAAATACCAATAATTATAAATAAACAGGATGGTCCATTAATCCTGACCGGGCCAAATATCTCACGAAATAAGCGTAAAACGAATAAACTACAAAGAATGAAACTTGTCTAGCTTGAAGAGGTAAACCAAACGGCGCTATGGTTGTCCCGCTAGATGGCGCTGCCATAGGGCAAACGGTTTTCAACTGCGTTCTTTTAAATAGGAACTCTCATTTTTTATTACGTACTCGTGTAGTACGTAAAAAAATTTGAATGTTTTAGTTGGACCACTTTTTTCGCTTTGTGATAGACGGCGCTTTAATAGTCACAGTCATATGGCTCACTATCTTAGACGAAGAGTTGGCAACAGGTAGGTTTCTTAAAATACACAACGTAGGTACGTTTGAACATTTTATTTCGGTTCTTCCAATGTGATACATGTACCTTTGTGAACTTATCATTTCTGAGAACGCATGCTGTCACAGCTTGATTACCTGTAAATACCACATTAATGCAATAAATGCTCAAAATGATTTCCGTCAACCTCAATGCATTTGGCAATACGTGTAACAACATTCCTCTCAACAGCGAGTAGTACGGCTTACGTAATGTTCGCACATGCATTGACAATGCGCTGACGCATGTTGTCAGGCGTTGTCGGTGGATCACGATAGCAAATATTCTTCAACTTTCGTCAAAGAAAGAAATCCGGGGACGTTAGATCCGGTGAAAGTGCTGGCCATGGTATGGTGCTTCGACGACCAATCCACTTGTCATGAAATATGCTATTCAATACCGCTTCAACCGCACGCGAGCTATGTGCCGGACATCCATCATGTTGGAAGTACATCGACATTCTGTCATGCAGTGAAACATCTTGTAGTAACATCGGCAGAACATTACGTAGTAAATCAGCATACATTGTACCATTTAGATTGCCATCGACAAAATAGGGGCCAAATATCCTTCTTTCCATAATGCCGCACCATACATTAATCCGCCAAGGTCGCTGATGTTCCACTTGCCGCAGCTATCGTGGATTTTCCGTTGCCTAATGGTGTATATTATGCCCGTTTACGTTACCAAAAAATGTTCAAATGTGTGTGAAATCTTATGGGAATTAACTGCTAAGGTCATCAGTCCCTAAGCTTACACACTACTTAACCTAAATTATCCCAAGGACAAATACACACACCCATGCCCGAGGGAGGACTCGAACCTCCGCCGGGATCAGCTGCACAGCCCATGACTGCAGCTCCTCAGACCGCTCGGCTAATCCGCGCGGCTTTTACGTTACCGCTCTTGGTGAATGACGCTTCGTCGCTAAATAGAACGCGTGCAAAAAATCTGTCATCGTCCAGTAATTTCTCTTGTGCCCAGCGACAGAACTGTACACGACGTTCACAGTCGTCGCCATGCAATTCCTGATGCACAGAAATGTGGTACGGGTGCAATCGATGTTGATGTAGAATTCTCAACACCGACGTTTTTGAGACTCCCGATTCTCGTGCAATTTGTCTGCTACTGATGCGCGGATTAGCCGCGACAACAGCTAAAACATCATAATTTTTTGCAGGTCGTGGTTGACGTTTCACATGTGGCTCGACATTTCCTGTTTCCTTAAATAACGTAACAATCCGGCGAACGGTCCGGAGACTTTGATGATGTCGTCCAGGATACCGAGCAGCATACATAGCACACGCGCGTTGGGCATTTTGATCACAATAGCCATACATTAACACGATATCGACCTTTTCCGCAATTGGTAAACGGTCCATTTTAACATGAGTAGTGTATCACGAAGCAAATACCGTCCGCACTGGCGGAATGTTACGTGACACCACGTTCTCATATGCTTGTGAATATTACAGCACCATATAGCATAAAGCGAAAAAAGTGGTACAACTAAAAAATTCATATTTCTTTACGTAGTACACGAATATGTAATATGAAATGGGGGTTTCTATTTAAAAAACGCAGTTGATATCCGTTTGACCTATGGCAGCGCCATCTAGCTGGCCAACCATAGCACCATCTGGTTTCCCCCTTCAAGCTGGAGGAGTATGTTCTTTGTAGTTTTTTCGTTTGATGCTTATTTCGTGAGATATTTGGGCCGGGCACTATCAATGGACCACCCTGTATATATAAATGCAATTTATATTCTGTAAGGATATAAAATACAGAATGGACTACCACTGACTGATTTGCGATTATAATTATTTAAAAAAAAGATGGCGTAGGCTACCAGTTTCTCTCTTACTCATTCATTAAGCTTTTCTCCCCTACCAATGCTACAACTACTACAAGTGATCCTACTATTTACTACGTCATTTAGCTACTGTACCAAAACTACTGAACCATATTTCTTGTAGGGCGCAACACTAACGGCATGTAGACTCGTTTACTAAAAACATATCTGCTTAGTGAGCAGAAAGAACAGAGGGACTACGTGACTAAATCAGTGTGGATCGATACAAGAAGTGTGGCGTGTATGGCAGACGAGCAGGTTCTGGGTCCCACTATCTTACCATTACTGAGCTGACTCATAACACACTGTTATTCTGATGTTTATGAAATTTTTTACGACGCTGGTTAAAACACTAAAATCATTTGGTTCAGAAAGAAACGTCCATGTAATAAGGCAACTCGGAAGTTCATTTATAACATAGATTAACAAATTAATTTCTAAATTATTTTGGATAACTGGCAACCAAACGACTATCCAGGCTGGTATGTTGAATCTATGAGTCTAGGAATACTAAGAGAAATCAAAAAGTTCCCGTTAGAAGGCGGTACAGTCCAGAATCCGTATGCCAATCACGCCAGTTCACCCTGAGCATTGAGGCCATCATCCCACCGACGCAACTAGTTGAAGATACTCGTTTCGTAAAACACCGTGTCCTGCCGTGCGAAGCTGTCTGTTCACGTCACCACCCAACCGGAATCGTCAACCGAAGGCGTGATAATCCCACGGGGTAAGGACTACAGGGTAGGTCCTGGAGCGTCTCCCATTTGCGTAGGCTAACTACTGTGTCACGATGTCTGCGATGTGGGGGCGTGTGTTATCGTGAAGCAGTAGCACCCCTTAATCTAGATATCCCGGACATCTCTACTGACGTCATCCGTTCCACTTACTCAAGATCATAGTCTAGGTCATTTCTTACCTCTTCTCCCTTATTGCTCTTAACGAACACGGATTTTTTTGTTTGAACGTCTTAAGAGTCTGAGACTGGTTACCGTTTTCCTATCTTGTAATTAGTTCCACAGCAGTAGGTCATTGGTCGCATGTCGTCTTTGATCCCGCAGTGTTGAATATTTTGTGGCAGGAACTACAACTGTGGCACCCTTTAGACGCAGAAGCAGTAACGAAGTATTTAAGATGATTCTCATGTATTGTTCCATCTCAGTTTAACATTTTTATTTAGATTACCTGTTTCGATCCCTCAGCATCATCTTCAGGTCTAAAATAAAGCAAAACTTAATATATACCATCTAATATTTTACAATAAGTAGAAAAGAATAGAACCTTGCACAAATGTAGAATTTACGTACGTAGTAGCGTCAGCAACCCGTCTTGTCTACTCAAAATCTCGTAACAGAGTACTGTGTCTTGCGACTGCTGTCAGTGTTTTAAGTAGGTTTATGTTAGAGGTAGGGGAGATGGAAAAGGAGGTAGAAGGGGAAATGGAGTGAGGCTACTTGGGGGAGGGGGAAGGAAGCGGGGAGAGGATGGTGGGAATGTCATGTGTTTAACAAGACGGGCCATGCTAAAATTATAGAAATAATTGTGAAAATTCTGAATGAAATACTAATAATGTGGCACAACGAGTACGTAAGATGGAAATCGCAAATAACAGTAAAATTGTAAAATGGAGCGATGGTGTTTGAAGGTGGATAAAGAAGGCAATGGAGGCGGCAGGGAGGGGTAGGAGGAGGAATGCTACGGGTTTAACAGGAGAGCTTCTTATAGTAAAGCTAAAGAAAGTCTATTATGTAAAAAACATATTTTAAAATACCAGAATAGATGCGTAAAACTGTAAAACGAGATAAAATAGTAGATTATAGAAGTGGAAGTAAAGTAGTGAAAACTGAATTAGTATCTTCAGATATTCAAAGCGGGACTATTTTATTGACAGTCCATCTTTTAGCGGCAGCGCATCGGCTCACACACCGTCCTACCGACAGGCCGGCATGTAGAGTAGCTTCCGTATATACCGTCCGCCCCCGTTAGCTGAGTGGTCAGCGAGGCGGAATGCCACGCCAAAGGGCTCGGGTTCGATTCCCGGCTGCGGCAGGAGATTTTCTCCGCTCAGGGACTGATGTTGTCCTCATCATCATTTCAGCCCCATGTCCGACGAGCAAGTCACCCAATGTGACGTCGAATGCCATAAGAACTTGCCCTCGGCGGCCGAACTTCCCCCGATGGGAGACATACGGCCCACAATGCTGTATATACTGCAACAGTGTGTGCCATAGAACGCCATCAAGCAGAAGCAAATGCAGTTAGGCATAACCGCTACACACTATTCCATGTAACGCTAGTTTCTGCACAAAGTTTCACTTTTACAGTTTATTGTTTTATACTTTTTACGGTTTTATGCCGTCCGCGTTTTAAAAGTTCGTATTATTTAATGACACTTGATGCAGTTGTAGGTCGTCTACATAGTTAAACTTCTATAATATTACGATCTTTACGTCTTTCACTAATTATACATCCACTTTCCTACGCCTATACTTTTAATATTGAAACAAAAAAGTTTTAAACAATTTTTATTTTTATGCTGCCAGAGGAAGACCTTATGATATCATACTTTCAAATTTTCACTCTTTGAATATTGTAAGGTACTGTTTCAGTTTTCGCTATTTTATTTCCACTTTGATACTCTACTAGTTTATCCTGTTTTACAGTTTTACGCATATTTTAACAAAATGTTTTTGCATAACTGACTTTTTGCAATTTTAGTATAGGATCCTGTCTGGTTGAACCTATAGCATTCCTGGCGCTATCCTTCCCTCGTTTGCCTCCTTTTCCCGCACTCAGTCCCCAACACTCCGTTTTCCAATTACTGTTTTGTACTAGTTACATTTCATATACCCATTATTCTACATCACTAATATTTTAAAGATAATTTTGCATAATTATGCGTTCTATAATATTAGCTTGACGCTTTTGTTAAACTTATGACATCCCCACCACCGTGCCGGCAGGTGTGGCCTAGCGATTCTAGGCGCTTCAGTGCGGAACCGCGCTGCTGCTGCGGTCGCAGGTTCGAATCCTGCCTCGGGTATGGATGTGTGTAATGTCCTTAGGTTAGTTAGGTTTAAGTAGTTCTAAGTTCTAGGGGACTGATGACCTCAGATGTTAAGTCCCATAGTGCTCAGAGCCATTTGAACCATTTTTTACACGAAGGCGTGATTAAAAGTAATACCGCCGAATTCCTTATGTGAAAACTCTTCAGTATTTTAAATAGAACAAATCTCATTAACATGCTACATTTTTATTAATATGTCTACGTATTTATTGCCCAACACAGTCACATTACTTGCAGCGAGAGACCAGCTTGTTAACACTTTCACAGTGGAATGTTTGACTTTGTTGTCGGTGCCACAATCTCATGTGTGCTTGCACCCTTCATCACTATCAAATGAAGTCCACGACGTAGTTTTTTATGTTTTGGAAAATGATGACAATTGGATGGGGCCAAGTCGGGAGTGTATTGAGTATGATCAATAACAGTGAACACAAAGCGTCGGATTGTTGGAGACGTCGCAGCGCTCGTGTGTGGTCTCGTACTGTCATGCTGAAGATGCTTCATGTTTTGAAAAACTCTTCGAATTCGTGCATTCAGTTTTCTGAGGGTCTCGCCCAGAACAATGTGAGCACGAGTTTGCCTGCTGGTGCCGTGGTCTTGAAATTTATGGCGTCGCTGACTCTTTCTGGTGGAACTCGATTGAAGCTCCCTTGCTTTCGGGGTCAGAATGGTGATCCCAGCTTTCATCACCTGTCACAATATTGTTTTTTAAGAAACCTATCGCCCCAACGTTCAAAACACAGAAGAAAAGGTTGACTCTGTTGCATGTAAGGAGTGAACATTCGAGGTAGCTTGCGTGGACACAGTTTTCTGTACCGCAGTTTTGCAGTGGTGGCCTGTAGACGCTCTCGTGATATGCCACACTTTCTTGACAGCTGTGCCTGCGTTACCTGACAATTTTCTCTGATGAGTTGCTGAACCCGATGTATCTGATCAGTTGCCGTACAAGGTCGTCCACTCTGAGCCCTGTCACATACGTTGAGCTTAGCACCATCATTTCCTTCATTATTGAATTGTCTTGTATGTTAACCGGGGGCCTAGAAACGCCAGAGAAGCTCCGTCTCCGTCACCCCTCCACCGCCCCACACCGAACCACTCTTTCAGGGTTATTGTGCGGTTGTGCCCTTGGTGGACACCCCCCCATCCCTCCCCAGGGAAGGTCTCACACGAACGAGACGAGTGTAACCCCTATGTTTGCGTAGCAGAGTAATGGTGGTGTATGCGTGGAGAACTTGTTTTTGCACAGCAGTCGCCTACATAGTGTGGCTGAGGAGGAATAAGGAAACCAGCCCGCATTCACCGAGGCAGATGGTAAACCGCCTAAAAATCCTCCACAGACTGGACGGCTCACGGGACCCTGACACAAGTCCACCGGGACCGAACGTTTTTTTTCTCCGGACTGGAAAGAGATAGAAACATGCACATTGTTTTAAAATGAGGCCGCGTTCATTGTCAATACGTCCCAGAGATGGCGGCTTCGTACGGAAGATGGAATTTTACCGCCAGAGGCGAGAATGAGAACTGTTTTAAATACTTAAAATGGCGACGTTTTCCTTACTTGAACAGCGTGCAATCATTCGTTTTCTGAATTTGCGTGGTGTGAAACCAATTGAAATTTATCGACAGTTGAAGGAGACATGTGACGATGGAGTTATGGATGTGTCGAAAGTGCGTTCGTGGGTGCGACAGTTTAATGAAGGCAGAACATCATGTGACAACAAACTGAAACGACCTCGGGCTCGCAGAAGCCGGTCTGACGACGTGATCAAGAAAGTGGAGAGAATTCTTTTGGGGGATCGCCGAATGACTGTTGAACAGATCGCCTCCAGAGTTGGCATTTCTGTGGGTTCTGTGCACACAATCTTGCATGACGGCCTGAAAATGCGGAAAGTGTCATCCAGGTGGGTGCCACGAATGCTGACGGACGACCACATGGCTGCCCGTGTGGCACGTTGCCAAGCAATGTTGACGCGCAATGACAGCATGAATGGGACTTTCTTTTGTCAGTTGTGACAATGGATGAGACATGGATGCCATTTTTCAATCCAGAAACAAAGCGCCAGTCAGCTCAATGGAAGCACACACATTCACCGCCACCAAAAAAATTTTGGGTAACCACCAGTGCTGAAAAAATGCTGGTGTCGATGTTCTGGGACAGCGAGGGCGTAATCCTTACCCATTGCGTTCCAAAGGGCACTACGGTAACAGGTGCATCCTACGAAAATGTTTTGAAGAACAAATTCCTTCCTGCACTGCATCAAAAGCGTCCGGGAAGGGCTGCGCATGTGCTGTTTCACCAAGACAACGCACCCTCACATCGAGCTAACGTTACGCAACAGTTTCTTCGTGATAACAACTTTGAAGTGATTCCTCATGCTCCCTACTCACCTGACCTGGCTCTTAGTGACTTTTGGCTTTTTCCAACAATGAAAGACACTCTCCGTAGCCGCACATTCACCAGCCATGCTGCTATTGCCTCAGCGATTTTCCAGTGGTCAAAACAGACTCCTAAAGAAGCCTTCGCCGCTGCCATGGAATCATGGCGTCAGCGTTGTGAAAAATGTGTACGTCTGTAGGGCGATTACGTCGAGAAGTAACGCCAGTTTCATCGAATTCCAGTGAGTAGTTAATTAGAAAAAAAATCGGAGGCCTTAGAACTTGAATGCACCTCGTAAGTGCACGAACAAACCAATGTTGCACATTACCGATATAGATACAATCATCACTCTACACAGCTTTCACGCTTCTATGAAGTTCAAGTAGAGGCATGTTTTCTGTGGTTTGGAACTCGATTAAAGTACGAAGTTTCTCACACACTGAGTAGTTATTACACACCACCGTATTACACACTTCAGTTCGGATACCTTTAGCAGCAGACGGATGCAATTTCTTTAAGCGTAGTGGGAAAGTCGATCGAGTAATTTGCGTACATGACTCAAGCGGTAATGAGAACAGAATAAAATTTCCGGAGGCATTACTTTTCAAAACACCCACTTACTTAACGCGTCCCCGAGAGAATGAAATAAGATTAACGACAAACAACAGTGATCAAAATTTTTTAGTTTGGTAGAAACACATAACTTTGGTATCTCCGGAGTAACTGGTAAAATATGTTTACTCAATTAAATGTCGCATAACTGAATTTAACTGTTGTGAAATATTTTATGCAGTGTTCGACAAAATAGGTAAATTTGAAAAGTATTAAGCTGTTGATTAGTGGTCAAGCTCATTCTCATTTTGAAATATTTTCCTAATGCCCTTAGATCAATTAACTGCAACAATGAATCTATTACAAAATAAAGTATAGTGAACAGTTTCAGTCGTTAATCACCTTTAATTGAAATTTGCAGCGACTAAGTGGAAAGATATTCTGTTTCATAACTGCACACTTTAAACAATTCTGTGATTCAGAAAATTAAAACTGGTCGTCAGTATTATGGTCGATGGGTTTAAAACTGAACTTTTCTGAGGAAGTCTCGTAGTTCGCCCAACGACTTTTCTGTAAACACGTTCAGAAACTGTATGTCAGTCGGTCTTAAGAAATACCATAAGACCATTATTTTCGCCTTCCTAGAGCTTCTGGAGCACGTTCGTATGCTAATACGGCACTGCCGATGGGAAGTGGATGTTAACCGTAAAAAATAAAGTCGCAAGGAAAAAATAACTTTAAAAAAATATGCGTATGGCATCGTTGGCCGGGAGACCCCATCCCGGGCCCCGCCAAGTACAAGTCTTATTTCAGTCGACGCCACATTGGGTGGCTAACGCGCCGGTCAAAATTGATTATTACTCTGTGACTAGGTTCTAACTATCCATTCATTCTTTACCGATCCGCATGTTTTATGAATCACTGAGATATGTGTGGGATACATGTAGTTCGATCCACAAACAGAACTCCAGCATACCTTTTGTGATAATTTGAAACGTCCCCTTAGAAAAATTAGTGAATTACTGTGCTGGTAAATCCCTTACGCTATTTGATTTTCAAACAGCTGAGCAAAACTGAACTTACTCAGACATTTCGCTCTTTACCTATTCTGATCAACACTAAACTGACACGCAATATTTTTTAGCGCAACGCAATCTGACTTTCAAAAATCCCTACAAAAGAATGGCCCTGACTAACATTAACCTATACCTTTCACAAATCACTTACCTCACAAAAATCTTCGTTACTCGATCTACTGCAATACAGCGAGCGCCACTATTGCCAGCTAAATAAAAGATTCAAACTACTGAAGGCACTAACTACTGATAGGCATAGTTAGCAAATGAAAGATTTTGATAGAGAACAAACAATGTATTTACCTTAATAGTGTTCAAAAGTCATAATATATATATCAGTTCATGATACCCAGTCTTACAAATTTACTGTCTCTATCCAGATCATCCGCTCTCAAAACTCCGCTATCTCACTCCCCACATCCACCACTGCTGGCGGCTCACCTCCAAATGCGCAACGCTACGCGCTATAAACATCCAGCTGCCCAACACTACAATGGCCAACAACAATACAAACCAGCCACAGACTGCACACAGCACAGTCAGTGATTTTCATACAGAGCGCTACGTGGCGTTACCAATATAAAAACCTAAACAGCCTACTTACAAATTGACAAAGTATATTCCTGAAGAAACAGTTCACTTTTTCCCTACACATTCTAATCGATTTCGTTGGTGATTTACTCGCAGTAAATACATAAAGTGAACATAAATTACAAATCACGCTATGGTGGCCGCTGACAATGTCTATTCTTTACAGAGGAATCTAGTCGCAAAGACGTCGAACGTATAGTCCAAGTTCTCAAACATAAGAACGCCCATCTAATTTTTTGGTAAATTGTAATTTCACAAAGTAAAATAATGCAATGAGCGTAGAGCTCTCTCGCAGGCGAATGTATTATGTCCATTTGATAACAAGAGCGTTCAATTAATACACGTATATTGCATTAATGTTCGCATTTAGTATCTGTTTCAGCGTTGGTCGGAGGCAGATGTTCGAATTTAGTATTTGTTTTAGCGTAGTCGGAGGTAGCTATTCTGAAGCATGGCACTTTAGTACATAGTTACATTATAAAGCAGTGCATTTTTAATGCGAAGATGATTGTCAGTAGCATATCGTCACAATAATTCAAACAGTAAAAGTGGTTCTTATCGTCAATATATTCTGCTTTGCAAATGTCTATAGCATTTTCATTATTGTCGCTCTGAATGTTGTCTCCGTTGTTATATCAGGATTAAGGTTTCCACGCAATAACCTTAGCTCCAGCATAAAATTTTATGAAAGTGTTACTTAAAAGTGGGTGTGAGTCTGATATATGTCAGGGAACGTCCATTAGCGAACGTGAACTTCCCCGTGCTGTCCACAGCCACGTCTGGAGCGACGAAAACTGTTAGTACCCGACGAAAGCTGTTAGTACCACGCTTGTCTATCTCCACCGACATCGAAACTCTTCCAAACTGATAGAGAAACAGGCTGTTGTTAGCTTTAAGGTACGCATCTTAATGAAAGTGAACAAAACAGGTACAAAAATTACGCATTTACGAATGATGACATTTAGTTGAACGAACCAGCTCGAAGCTGAAGAAGATTTAGTCAGTATTTGAAATCTGTTACAAAATTAATGTCCACACACAGAATGATGATTACCAGAAAAAAGGAATAAATCAGTTTATCAAAACTCCCAAGGGGAAAGAAGAGATCGGATGAGAGACGTAAGTCTTGTTAATTTGACAATGAAAGTGAGAGGGAGACATTACTCGTGTGTCCAACCAGAATTTTCGATACCACGCAGAGGCATACATTAGGTAAAGATGCCAAGAGATTCAAGACTGAGGAAAGGGGCATGTGTATGAAATCCCTTGTACTTAGAAGTGAGCAACTGCAGACGGATTCTTGTGTTGCACATTACTGCTTACAAAGATAACACTAGCCATCAGTGAAAATTCTAATTAGGATGAAATAAATGTTTTTAACTACATCCACCACGAAAACAGCAATGAAAAATTCGAATTAGCTCTAGCTTCAGAGTTTAAGGTGTGAGAATTTAATTATAGTTATATTTTATTATCATTCATTGTAAGTCCCTTCCTATAGAGTGTGAACATTGATAAAACCGACAATTTGCAGTGACAGATTCCTGGATGGAAATGGAAAACAAACTGCCGTATGAACATGTCTGCAGAAATGCACGGTTACCACTATAGATGGCGCTGACTAGTGACAGACATTTCCTCTGACTACGTGTCGTGTGTTGCAGGCTCGGTGACTGATGCGGCGTGCTGTAAGCATCAGGATGGTGCGTTTTCATATCGGGAAGAGACCGAGATGGTGTCTGTCTAGGGCCAAGAAATGAGATCGGTCGAAAGGCAACGCAGCTATGCCAGAACAAGAACCCTCACAGACACCGACCACATCACACAACACTTCAAGCCCTCTTTTGGGCGTTTGTGCCATCATGGCTCCTTTGAGATAGACAAACTTGCAGGGACGTGGTGGCCTCTGCGTACGTACACGACATTTGGTGGAGTGTGTTCTACAGGATATTCAGACGAACCCAGGCAAGTGTCCCACCACATGGTGTAAGCTAAAGTACGATTATGTGTATTCTGCACGACCACCTCTGCTACCCGTATCACTTGCTATCCCATGGAGCCGCTTAGAATTTCTGTTGTGACGTGGGTGCCATACAGCTCTGTACTGCGTTTCAGGACGATCTGATGCCGATGTACGCACAATTTCCAGATACAGGTTCATAGGACCTTCTTTCCTCCATTTCCGGTCAGTATGTTGCCCCCGCAGTTTGTCGGCTTTATTAATGTTCACCACGTATAAGCTCCAAAGTCCCTCTGATGTTACAAGAGTGATGAAGTTCCAGGCAACAATGGCGGTGGGTATGTTGACGGTCATTTTAGCCCGGGCTCGTAGAAACAAGGGGAAGAGGAAGGGAGAAGTGGAGCATGTTTCAGTATGTTACAAGCTGTTTTCTTTTCGAGTGCTGGAACAACGTGTTATTAAGGTGTAGCTCGTGCGTGTGGTCATTGTGGTTCAATGTGTCCCGCAAGTGCTTAAACAGTGCTGATAATTTTTGCTACATTTGTGGACTGGCTACACTGAAATTGCAAGGAATGCCAACAACACCATATATTAGGAACGCTTACAGACTGTACTTCAGGCCAGTAACACCATATATTATGAAACGGCAGGCAGGAGTGGCCGAGCGGTTCTAGGTGTTACAGTCTGGAACCGCGTGACCGGTACTGTCGCAGGTTCAAATCCTGCCTCGGGCATGTATGTTTGTGATTTCCTAAGGTTAGTTAGGTTTAAGTAGTTCTAAGTTCTAGGGGACTGATGACCTCAGAAGTTAAGTCCCATAGTGCTCAGAGCCATTTGAACCATTATTATGAAATGATAATTAAAACCGAACCCTAGTTGCAAACAGGCGTTGATATACATCATTACATATCAACGCCTGTTGGCAGCTAGGGTGTCTATTTAATTATCATTTATTCTAACAGATACTACCTTCATATATAGTTGAAATATGGCTGCTCGGCCATTGCTCTTCTTGTGCGAACGCACACGCTATGCCCCAACTCGTACGGGACTTGGTAGATTAATCTGCCACGAGTAATGGGTGTGATGGGCAAACATCTAGTAGGCGCACTACGAATGTAGTGGTGCGGACATGTTGGGATTGTGGGTCTCACGGGGAGCGTGCAAGGAATAAGTCCCTTCAGGCGCCTCTCGGAGGCTCAGATGGATAGAGTGTCTGCCATGTAAGTAGGAGATATCGGTTTCGAGTCCCTGTCGGGGCAAACATTTTCAACATGTCCTCTTTGATGAATATCAACGCCTGTTTACAGCTAGGGTGCCGATTTAACTATCATTTCATCCTAGAGAAGCTGCACGGTCATCAATGGTATCTGTTCTTTCGGGAACAGATACTAACTTCATATACACCACATATTAGGAAGGCTTACAGACTGTACTTCGGCTGTGAAGTCGGGGACGAGGAAAAGACCCTGGCCTCTCGTGTATGATGCAAACGCCTGGCTTGTGTCTCGATTCTTCATTCGTGTGTGAATCGTAGAAGATCTTGCGTATACTCTACTGTACCCGTGATTTGGCGGGAACCATAAAACCATGTATCTGTTATTTTTGTATGACAATTCCATTAGCACATCGTATTTCCAAGAAGAAAAAGTGTTCCTTGACCAATCCTAAAATACCGTCGGTCATGCGAAAAGTGCGTCACGGAGACGGACTGCCTGTTCCTGTCCCACCTGATAGTGTTAGTGAAGAGGGGTAGTCAAACTACACCGTACCATCATCTACAAAACCTAGTTCTTCGAAATATTCTGAATTTGTGTATAACGATGAGCCTACAGAGGTTCACAAAATAACTCAGTGTGAAGTTGTTGACCTAATGAGAGTTCTGGAATTGTCGAAAGGTAAAGCTGAAAAGTAGGCGTCAGGATTACAACAATGGAAACGTATTGATAAGACGGAAAATTAGACTGCCTCCCGTAGCCGCTGTATTCCATTCCTTCCACTTTCCAAAAGTGAGAAGAACTTGGGATTTTGTAGTGATGTAATGGGATTAATGGCAGCTATAGGCATTGACTCGACTCTAAAAGTGATCAGTGGAGGTCGTCCATCGGTTCCTCCAAAGTCTCACGAGTGTGCTACAGCATTATGGTAACGTGTTACCATAGATTCCGTTTGGTTATGCATTTTACATGAAAGAAACATACGATAACACGAAACAATTATTATTGCGACTGAACTATGACAAATTTAAATGGCAGATTGCCGAGGATATGAAAATCATAGGTATATTACTTGGGCTACAACACGGCTACACCACATTCTGTCAGCCGGCCGCGGTGGTCTCGCGGTTCTAGGCGCGCAGTTCGGACCCGTGCGACCGCTACGCTCGCAGGTTCGAATCCTGCCTCGGGCATGGATGTGTGTGATGTCCTTAGGTTAGTTAGGTTTAAGTAGTTCTAAGTTCTAGGGGACTGATGACCACAGCTGTTAAGTCCCATAGTGCTCAGAGCCATTTGAACCATTTTGAACCAGATTCTGTCGCTTCCTGTGCCTCTGGGATATTCGTGCCAAAGCGCTTCATTAGGGAAGGAAAGATTGGCCTAAGATTCAGTCACTTGAACCAGGATCTCACAATGTTAAGTACGAGGCACTTGTCGACCACAAGAACATATTTCTTCCTGCGCTTCACATATAATTGGGTGTATTGAAAAACTTCGTTAAACCCACGGACAAAAACCGGGAAACACTTCTCTTTATTGCCGGACATATTTCCACGTGTTAGTGAGGCCAAAGTAAAAGAAGGGATTTTCGGGGATCTCCAAATACGCAAACTGTACAAAGATGTGCATTCAATACCATCCGGACAAGCGATGAAAAGTTAGCTAGAGGTGCCTTCGTTCAAATGTCTACATTCTTTCTAGGAAATAAGAGGGCAGAAAAATATAAGGATGTTGCGGTAAATTTTCTGCGTTGCTACAATAGACTGAGGTGCAACATGTTCTTAAAGTTACATTTGTTAGATCCTCATTTGCACTTCATTCCTGACAACTGTGGCACTGTAACCTGCGAACACGGAGATCGCTTTCACCAGCAAATTTCGGACATGGAAATGGGATACCAGGGAAAGTGGAGTGCATCGGTGTTAGCCTATTATTGCTGGACACTAATCAGGGAATCAAAAGCAGAAAACTACAAGCGCGAGGCAAAACGGTTGCGCCTCCAGCGAGCCTACTCCGAGGGGTAACACCAAAGTAAATACATGCATGGGCTTGTATAGACCATAATGTAAAAGTATCGTAACTTCAAAACGAGAGGAAATATTACATTTTCTTAAAAATTTTTGTTATCAGTACAGCCGCATTGCATAGGGTAATGCCAGTTACATAAACTTCGTTGGCTACTGTAATTTCTGAGAAGTGTAATCCCTCATGAGACGTAGAGAACTGTTAAATTACAAAACGGGTATTTTTTTTAAAGGAAATGTGCAAACTTATATGAAGGGGAGGAATAAGAGAAGAAGAACAAAAACCGAAGAACAAAAGTTACTGCTTTCAACGCAGTGGCTGATGCTTTGGTTTTCAATACAGCAAACGAATGCAGCCATCGCAGCGTCTAGAGTGTTCTAAAAGGAAATAAAGTCACTGTGCAAATATGCTCCTGATTCAATGTGCCGTGTCAACGATTATACTGAAATGATATTGTGCCCTTCTAACCAGTGCATTCGGACGACATTAGCAATGTGCAATATATAGTTAGTTTGCAAGAAACTTCCTAATGGATTAAAACTGCATGCCGAGTCTGGATTAGAGTTCGTGATTAAATGCACTACTGGCCATTAACATTGCTACACCAAGAAGAAATGCAGATGATAAATGGGTATTCATTGCACAAATATAGTATACTAGAACTGACATGTGATTATATTTTCACGCAATTTGGGTGCAGAGATCCTGGGAAATCAGTGCCCGGAACAACCACCTCTGGCCATAATAACGGCCTTGATACACCACGGAATTGAGCCAAACAGAGCTTGGATGGCGTGTACAGTTGCAGCTGCCCATGCAGATTCAACTGGATACCACAGTTCATCAAGAGTAGTGACTGGCGTATTATGACGAGCCATTTGCTCGGCCACCATTGACCAGACATTTTCAATTGGTGAGACATCTGGAGAATGTGCTGGCCAGGGCAGCAGTCGAACATTTTCCGTATCCAGAAAAGCCCGTACAGGACCTCCAACATGCGGCCGTTCATTATTCTGCTGAAATATAGGGTTTCGCAGGGATCGAACGAAGGGTAGAGCCACGGGTCGTAACACATCTGAAATGTAACGTCCGCTGTTCAAAGGGCCGTCAATGCGAACAAGAGGGGACCGAGACGTGTAACCAATGGCACCCCATACCATCACGCCGGGCGATACGTCAGTATGGCGATGACGAATACAAGCTTCCAATATGTGTTCACTTCGATGTCGCCAAACACAGATGCGACCATCATAATGCTGTAAACAGAACCTGGACTCATCCGAAAAAATGACGTTTTGCCATTCCTGCACTCAGGTTCGTCGTTGCAGGGGCTCCTGTCTCTGATGCAGCGATAAGGGTGACCGCAGGCATGGTCTCCGTGCTGATAGTCTATTCTGCTGCAAACGTCGTCGAACTGTTCGCGCAGATGGTTGTTGTGTTGCAAACGTCCACATCTGTTGACTCAGGGATCGTGACGTGGCTGCACGAACCGTTACAGCCATGCGGATAAGAAGCCTCTCATATCGACTGCTAGTGATACGATACCGTTTGGATCCAGCACGGCATTCCGTATTACCCTCCTGAACCCATTGATTTCATATTCTGCTAACAGTCATTGGATCTCGACCAACGCGAGCAGCAATGTTGCGATACGATAAATCGCAATCGCGATGGGCTACAATCCGACCTTTATCAAAGCCGGAAGCGTGATGGTACGCATTTCTCCTCCTTACACGAGGCATTACAACAAGGTTTCACCAGGCAACGCCGGTCAACTGCTGTTTGTGTGTGAGAAATTGGTTGGAAACTTTCCTCATGTCAGCCCGTTGTAGGTGTCGCCACCGGTGCCAACCTTGTGTGAATGCTGTGAAAAGCAAATCATTTGCATATCACAGCATCTTCTTCCTGTCGGTTAAATTTCGCGTCTGTAGCATGTCATCTTCGTGGTGTAGTAATTTTAATGGCCAGTAGTGTATATCCTTGGCTTCCCTGTGATTGTCACAGTAATGTATGAACAAGTACCTCTGTTCGTGATAGCCCCATTTTCAAAGAATATCTGCAACGTTCCGCTTCTACATCGACTGCAACGTATGGAGTCCGCCTCCAGCCTCTGGATGATGATAAACTGCGGCACGCGACTTACTTGGCGACGTAAGCCACTCCAGCGGAAAGCTCCTTACTGCGAGACCTTAACGATGCCCGCAGCGACAGTTCTGTCTGCTCGACCATAGTTTAGGAGCGCTCTGCTGAAATAACGAGGCGACAAATTAAACGCTTCCTGCAGATATCCGCTAGTAACGACGGACTCCCCAAATGTTCCAGCGCAGTGGGAAGAGGTCCAGCATGTCTCAGTCCTCTCGATCTTCTCAGCGTATCTTCTCCACGTTCTACTGAAATTTGGCTTAGAGTATTGCTGGCAGCTACATACGTTTTAAAAACAATTTGAAGCTCTCTAGTATCTGCGCTTGAGCAAATTATCGACTTTGCTCATGCTTTAAGATAATTTCTTACAAAGTACTATTTGTATTTCGAGCGTACCTGTAATTGTACCACCAACGAAATCTCAGAAGCTACTGCATATGTATTGCCAGATGGAAGAGCAAAATTTCTGTGTTATTTGCCTCTGTAATAACTTCAGAATGAAACAGTCCGTTATAGGGGAGAATTATTTCCTGTACACACATTTGCTACAGAGCATATTATATCACGACTCTCAGTTTTTAGTGTTAATTCACATAACGTAAGAAGCCAAGGTAGCTGCTCTCCACTTCAGGTACTTCAGTTTAAAATAAGAAGTGTCGATTTTTAATCCACTGATACTGCACCTTGCAGTGATTAAATCATCTCGTCGGAACTTGATCTATTAAACCATCTGAGTTGTCACTCTACTCTCAAATGTGATTTTGGCTAAAACAGACGACTAGCAACGGCTTAATGCTATTAATCCGCCTCCCAATGGGGCCACAATACAGCTAATTGAAGCACCAATGCTGCAGCAGTGTATTCCCATTAACTGTTATTGTGGAAAGTTAATAGAAATCTGTGTGACTCAATAGTCGGCTGTTTGCGCTCTAGAGTCATTGATGTAAAGGCTTCAAAAGTTTCGAAAACTTCCATCAAAGTCACATTCTTACTTTACTTTTTTTCTGTTGACCATACGTCCCATCTATGCAAGATTAAAACGTATTTCCTCTTCGAAGGAAGAGTAGAGGAAATAAAGTAAAAGTTGAGACTAGGTATAACACAGCAATTTCTCGAGGGGAATTACCGACGAGCAAAACTCTAACGTGTCCATTTTTTAAGAAAAACCATTCAATAGGTTTTTATGGCTTCAAGAAAAGAGAAACCCTGTCAAAACCGTGAGCTTATCGTGATTGCCTTTGTCTATCTTTCCCACTACCGAGCCCGTGTGAACAATGGCGGTCTATAAAACAGCGATACATCGATGTATCGATACTGTCTGCAAGAGCGTTGAAATACGTATTGGCGATTGTTTTTTTCACTGATAGATCGATGTATCAATATCAATATTGCAATACCGAGTGGAGATATTATTAATTTATATTAGATATTTTTCACAATTTTTTGAAATATTTGAATTTATTCTTTTGAAGTTGTTGTGGAACATAATTTTACTTTCGGTGTGTGAAGGAGTCTCATTACTTTTTGGGCTCTCATTACGTACAATCTTTCTCTTTTGATTGTGTCAAGCAAGTATATGTGGCACCAAAGAAGAAATCCGATTGCAGTTGGGGGTAGTGGTGTAAATTGAATAACAAGATTTGCCATGTGAGTTAATAGCACAGCGGCTACGTTAAAAAAGCGTTTTTAACGCAACTAGTATGCTCATTCTTCACATCGGCATTCTTCGGAACTGTTGCTGAAAATGATGAACAGGAATCTAAATGACAAGACTGCGGTCTGCGGTGGGTAGAGATTCCTGAGGGGAAATGCTGACGTAATCGACACTCTGCAATACCAACAGTAATTGCAACTTTTAGCTTCAGTACGAAATTTTGAAACTACGAATGCTAGGTCGCTGATGTTGGCAGAAATGAAAACAATAGGGAAATCGATATGAACTGTTCCGGAAAAATCTTGTATGTGAGTGACCCTAAAGACGGATCCATCGAGCACCTTTTATTGTGCCCCTTACGTGCGTCTGCCAAGTTAGCGAAGTGGTTCTTGCCAAGCGTAAATTCGCATTATTTTACTTTCACTTCTTGCTCTAAGGGGATAGGCTGGCTGCTACTTGTTGATGTATAGAATATCTAGTAATAAATCAATACTTAAATATATAGATTGGGGCTAAGAAATGAAAGACGAAGCCGCCTCGTAGAATTTTGGACAGAGCACAACTTAATCATAGCTAACACTTGGTTTAAGAATCATGAAAGAAGGTTGTATACATGGAAGAACCCTGGAGATACTAATAGGTATCAGATAGATTATATAATGGTAAGACAGAGATTTAGGAACCAGGTTTTAAATTGTAAGACATTTCCAGGGGCAGATGTGGACTCTGACCACAATCTATTGGTTATGACCTGTAGATTAAAACTGAAGAAACTGCAAAAAGGTGGGAATTTAAGGAGATGGGACCTGGATAAACTAAAAGAACCAGAGGTTGTACAGAGTTTCAGGGAGAGCATAAGGAAACAATTGACAGGAATGGGGGAAAGAAACACAGTAGAAGAAGAATGGGTAGCTTTGAGGGATGAAGTAGTGAAGGCAGCAGAGGATCAAGTAGGTAAAAAGACGAGGGCTAGTAGAAATCCTTGGGTAAGAGAAGAAATATTGAATTTAATTGATGAAAGGAGAAAATATAAAAATGCAGTAAATGAAGCAGGCAAAAAGGAATACAAACGTCTCAAAAATGAGATCGACAGGAAGTGCAAAATGGCTAAGCAGGGATGGCTAGAGCACAAATGTAAGGATGTAGAGGCTTATCTCACTAGGGGTAAGATAGATACTGCCTACAGGAAAATTAAAGAGACCTTTGGAGATAAGAGAACCACTTGTATGAGCATCAAGAGCTCAGATGGAAACCCAGTTCTAAGCAAAGAAGGGAAAGCAGAAAGGTGGAAGGAGTATATAGAGGGTCTATACAAGGGCGATGTACTTGAGGACAATATTATGGAAATGGAAGAGGATGTAGATGAAGATGAAATGGGAGATACGATACTGCGTGAAGAGTTTGACAGAGCACTGAAAGACCGGAGTCGAAAGAAGGCCCCCGGAATAGACAACATTCCATTGGAACTACTGACGGCCTTGGGAGAGCCAGTCCTGACTAAACTCTACCATCTGGTGAGCAAGACGTGTGAAACAGACGAAATACCCTCAGACTTCAAGAAGAATATAATAATTCCAATCCCAAAGAAAGCTGGTGTTGACAGATGTGAAAATTACCGAACAATCAGTTTAATAAGCCACAGCTGCAAAATACTAATGCGAATTCTTTACAGACGAATGGAAAAACTAGTAGCAGCCGACCTCGGGGAAGATCAGTTTGGATTCCGTAGAAATACTGGAACACGTGAGGCTATACTGACCTTACGACTTACCTTAGAAGAAAGATTTAAAAAAGGCAAATGTACGTTTCTAGCATTTGTAGACTTAGAGAAAGCTTTTGACAATGTTGACTGGAATACTCTCTTTCAAATTCTGAAGGTGGCAGGGGTAAAATACAGGGAGCGAAAGGCTATTTACAGTTTGTACAGAAATCAGATGGCAGTTATAAGAGTCGAGGGACATGAAAGGGAAGCAGTGGTTGGGAAGGGAGTAAGACAGGGTTGTAGCCTCACCCCGATGTTATTCAATCTGTATATTGAGCAAGCAGTAAAGGAAACAAAAGAAAAATTCGGAGTAGGTATTAAAATCCATGGAGAAGAAATAAAAACTTTGAGGTTCGCCGATAACATAGTAATTCTGTCAGAGACAGCAAAGGACTTGGAATAGCAGTTGAATGGCATGGACAGTGTCTTGAAAGGAGGATATAAGATGAACATCAACAAAAGCTAAACGAGGATAATGGAATGTAGTCGAATTAAGTCGGGTGATGCTGAGGGAATTAGATTAGGAAATGAGACACTTAAAGTAGTAAAGGAGTTTTGCTATTTGGGGAGCAAAATAACTGATGATGGTCGAAGTAGAGAAGATATAAAATGTAGACTGGCAACGGCAAGGAAAGCGTTTCTGAAGAAGAGAAATTTGTTAACATCGAGTATAGATTTAAGTGTCAGGAAGTCGTTTCTGAAAGTATTTGTATGGAGTGTAGCCATGTATGGAAGTGAAACATGGACGATAAATAGTTTGGACAAGAAGAGAATAGAAGCTTTCGAAATGTGGTGCTGCAGAAGAATGCTGAAGATTAGATGGGTAGATCACATAACTAATGAGGAAGTATTGAATAGGATTGGGGAGAAGAGGAGTTTGTGGCACAACTTGACCAGAAGAAGGGATCAGTTGGTAGGACATGTTCTGAGGCATCAAGGGATCACCAATTTAGTACTGGAGGGCAGCGTGGAGGGTAAAAATCGTAGTGGGAGACCAAGAAATGAATACACTAAGCAGATTCAGAAGGATGTAGGTTGCAATAGGTACTGGGAGATAAAGCAGCTTGCACAGGATAGAGTAGCATGGAGAGCCGCATCAAACCAGTCTCGGGACTGAAGACCACAACAACAACAACTTAAATATACAGCTCTACAACTGGCAGTATATTTACAAAGTGCAGCCGATATTTTCATACAAAGTTATGTCGATATCTAGATATGTTGATACAATCCTTCGATATATCCAGAACACGTTTTTAAATGTCGGTAGATAGGGTTCCCGATATTTTTTAAATTATCTACAGTCCTAGAATCAACCTCTAGCTCTGCCTTCTGCCCTTCTCCTACAACAGATTTCTTTAATTTCACATGATTATTGGAACTACATTTCATTTACAAATCATTTTCTTGCTTGTATAACCTCCCTATCTCTTCATATTCTGCTCGTGATGTCGGAATTTCTACCTTAACTATAATTCTTGGTTGTATCATGATGGTTACGACGTCGTGTTTGTTAAAAATCTACGTCCACCACCTTTCATAATTCAAAAGCACTACAACTGGCGCGTTTCGAAGGAGTAAGCCCCAAGGCTTCCCTTCTTCGTAACGCGTCACTTTTGATACTTTTGCTTGATACAATTTATTACTGTTGGATTTGTTATTGTATCTGATGAGAACAGTTCATGGTGACTCATTCTTTCCCATACATCCCAACTCACAACGGATACTACTTCCGTAATACAATTTTCTGCTGCTATTCATATTACCCTATTTTCTTCTGATAGTAAATTACGATTACCTTATTTTTAATGTTATTCACTTTCTCCTTGATTTGTAGAATGAGCAGTTACATTTCCTTTTCACATTTTCTAGCTTCACTACCACATTCTGCGCTCCGATTCATTATATGTTATGCTTTCGTCAAAGTCACCTCCCCCTTGTTAGTCGCACATCGGAAATTCAAGTGGGAAAGTGATCCGGAATTCCTAGTAAATGGAGAGATCATGACGACAAATTTTTCGTCACGGACCATATTTTCTGCAGATACACTTTATGTGTCTTTCATGCAATGCCATTCACAACTGCCGATCCTTCAGCGTTTAGGGGCAGCTTCTCACCAAGACGGATAGAGGGTGTTCTGAACCTGTGTCCATAACTCCGCCCTCCTTGACAAATCCGTGGGCAGAATGGTTGTGACCGCTGAAATTGACAGTCTCGACCGCAATGTGTGTGACAATATTCGCTATTTCACTGAGAAGAAGTGGTAGGCCCCATAAGATCGAAATGCACCCATATAAATGGCACCTTTCTTAGGATGTCATCGAATACTTTGTGTTAGAAAGTGGAGTAATGTAATACCCAATGATGGGATGATTTAGAAAAAACTAGTCGTATATCGATTGAACAGTTTATGTAGTAGAACGGGATGTATACGATGAATGTTCTTTAACTCTGCAGATAACGGTCATTCATTCCTATAACGACAGAAAATGTTTTTCATCACCTCGGTTCAGAGAGTGCCGGAACCTGTACAGAAAACTGGATTAGAGATCAACATAAACATCACTTCCGCTCTTTTTATTGCTCATGAAAACCACGCATTGCATGTTGTACCACCATACAGCGAGATCTTCAGAGTTGGTGGCCCAGATTGTTGTACATGCCGGTACCTCTAATACCAAGTAGCACGTCCTCTTGCATTGATGCATGCCTGTATTCGTCACGGCATACTATCCACAAGTTCATCAAGGCACTGTTGGCCGAGATTGTTCCACTCTTCAACGGCGATTCGGCGTAGATTCCTCAGAGTGGTAGTGGATCACGTCGTCCATAAACAGCCCTTATCAATCCATCCCAGGCATGTACGATAGGGTTCATAGCTGGAGAACATGCTGGCCACTCTAGTCGAGCGATGCCGTTATCCTCAAGGAAGTCATTCACAAGATGTGCACGATAGGGCGCGAATTGTCGTCCGTGAAGACGAATGCCTCGCCATTATGCTGCCGATATGGTTGCATTATCGGTCGGAGGATGGAATTCACGTATCGTACAGCCGTGATGGTGTCTTTCATGACCACCAGTGGCGTACGTCGGCCCAACATAATGCCACATCAAAACATCAGGGAACCTCCACCTTGCTGCACTCGCTGGACAGTGTACCTTGCTGGCTTGCCTCCAGAAACGTCTCTGACGATTGTCTGGTTGAAGGCATATGCGGCACTCATCTATGAGGAGAATGTGATTCCAATCCGGAGCGGTACACCCGGCATGTTGTTGGGTCCTTCTGTACCGCACTGCATGGTGTCGTGGTTGCAACGGTGGACCTCGCCATGGACGTCGGGAGTGAAGTTGCGCCTCATGCAGCATACTGTACACAGTTTGAGTCGTTAACATGTCGCCCTGTGGCTGCACGAAAAGCATTAGTCGCCGCCGTAGTGGCCGTGCGGTTCTCGGCGCTACAGCCTGGAACCGAGCGACCGCTACGGGTCGCAGGTTCGAATCCTGCCTCGGACATGGCTGTGTTTGATGTCCTTAGGTCAGTTAGGTTTAAGTAGTTCTAAGTTCTAGGCGACTGATGACCTCAGAAGTTAAGTCGCATAGTGCTCAGAGCCATTTGAACCATTTATTTGAACCAAAAGCATTAGTCAACAAGGTGGCGTTGCTTTCAGGGTTCCTTCTAACCACATTCCATAGGTAGCGGTCATCCACTGTGGTAGCAACACTTGGGCGGCCTGAGCGAGGCATGTCATCGACAGTTCCTGTCTCTCTGTATCTCCTCCATGTCCGAACACATCGCTTTGGTTCATTTCGAGACACCTGTACACTTCCCTTGCTGATAGCCCTTCTTGGCACAAAGTAACAAGGCGGAAGCGATCGAACCGCGGTATTGACCGTCTAGACATGGTTGAACTACAGACAACACGACCGTGAACCTCCTTACTGGTGGAATGGCTGGAACTGATAGGCTGTCGGACCCCCTCCGTGTAATAGGCGCTGCTCATGCTTGGTTGTTTACACCTTTGGGCGGGTTTAGTGATATCTCCGAACAATCAAAGGATCTATATCTGTGATACAATCTCTACAGTCAACGTCTGTCTCCAGGAGTTCTGCGAACCGGGATGCTGCAAAACTTGAGTTGTGTATTATTATTACAGTCAGGCAGTACCTAAATCGCAGAAGTATAGCTTCTGCATCATAACGCTTCTGTATCTAAAAGTCTATTAATAATGCCCCTAGAGACGACGTTCCTACGAATGCTACCCATTCTAAACATCACACTTGTTTCGCGAAATTTGCTATTAATCACGCACAATTCACTTCACATTATGTTCTACTCCCTTGCATAAAAACTGTTAATATATCAAAGTTTGCTGTTGCAAACGAAAGTACTCAAGACGTACACAATATAGAATGTAAATGCAAAGTTTCTATTTCCGTATCACACTAGATTAGAACAATAGTAAGCTCAGCTTCATAACTTCCACCTCACGCAGTTCCTGTATCACAAGTGCCGAAATTTTCGTGGTGTTAACTCTCGCACTCAAGCAGTAGCAAAAGTAGAATAATGAAGAAAATCACGTACCTAGCCGTAATTTGTGATCGAGGGTGTGTCAGGGTGTGTCTCCCAGCAAATGTCTCTGACACACTGAGCGCCAGCATTTCGTGCGTAAACTACAGCGTTCTTCCCTTAGCCAGTAATTTATGCAATAATTCGCTTGCGAGTCACGCGAAAAGTCAATCAGCGCCCGGATTGCGACAGTCAACACACGCGCCGAGGGGTCATGCTAAGGCCACTTGAAATTTACTGCCATACAATCTACATGTATTGATGTGGCCGGATATCGTCTGCTTTATTACCTTTGGGTGTCTCCTCCTTCTAAAACGCGCAATTCTGTTTTTCCTTTCTTTTTCCTTCAGGAGCCAAAGTTACTAAAGTGAGGGGTTTCACAACAGGCTACAAAAGGATAAACTTACGTCTGTTTATGCTTTAAGAGAAATTCTCAGAAGGGTACATCAATATTTCGAAGTAAATCTTACTCACTGTCTATGTCCGTAAGTATATAAATATCCTTAACGACTTAATCAGAGATGATTATACCAAAAATTAGTAATTTAATCATTTTTCCAGCTGAATAATAAATTTGTTAGGTGACAAATGTATTTCATTTTCTTTTAAAGCCTTAGCTATGAGTGAAATTTTGTTTTTCTGGCTATAATATCGTACTCATTTGACAGTTCAAAGACTTAACCTTAAAATAGTCTATATGTAGATTTAATTGTATTGGGTAAGTGGTTTCGGTTATGCGACCACTCTCAGACAAATTTAATAGTACCCATGGAGTGGCAGCGTCGCTATTTTCGATGAATTAATACTTAGGGCAGTTATCAGCAAATTATGGATAGGGACGTCATGTGTCGTTGGTCTGAGGATAGTGTTGGAGCCGAAATCCATTTCAAAACGTAACGAAATGTACGTTTTGAGTGATTAAAATCAGTTGAAAAATACCCGCAAATTTCTGGTGTTTGTTAGACACTGCACATATAATTATGGGTTTGAGAACATAAAATAAATTGGAAAAGTATAATTTTTTGCTGTGAAATCACGTGATGTCTTCAGTGTATTATCAGTTTAGTGGTATACGCGGTTTGGCGACTGACTTAAGTATTTGACTAAGAATATATCATCAGAACTCCTTTCATTCTATTATGTCGTATGGGATCATATTCTGGGGAAACTCATCTAAGCGACCAAAAGTTTTTAGGGTGCGAAATCGTGTGATAAGAATCATTTGTGGTGTAAATTCAAGAACATCTTGTAGAAACCTGTTCAAGGAACTTCGTATTCTAACTACTGCTTCTTTGTATATTTATTCCTTAATGAAATTTGTTGCAAGTAATACATCTGTATTTCCGCCCAATAGCTCAGAGAACAGTATCAATACTAGGAATAAGAAGAATCTACATAAAGGCCTAAAATCACTTACCTTGGTCCAAAAAGGGGTCCAATATTCAGGAACACACATTTTTAATCAATTGCCAGCAACCATTAAAATCTTGGTTACAGATAAACCTCGGTTTAAACAGAGTTTAAAAGACTTTTTGATGGGCAACTCCTTTTGCTCCATAGATGAATATCTTAACAGAGACTGTTAAGTCCGCTTAAGTAAAAATATCTGTTAGATTTCAGTTTAGATAACACTTGGTCACAACAGTCAAGATTAGGTATTTTGCGTATGATAAATTTATTGATAGTGGATAACAGTGTTTCATTCTGACAGTGTGTTAATTCTGTAAATATTAGCTGTCCCAGTTTACTGCATTGTATCAGTTTATTTTCGACTATCTCCTGACAAATGATCAGGGTAGTAAGTATTATATTGAAATGTTTTATGTTTTTATGTTATACTTTCTGATATGTCCCACACGCACGAGAATCATCTCATTTTTTGGGCCTGTGGAACGAAAACTGAATCTAATCTAAACTAAGGGATATAGTACCGGCTTCGGAATGTGTTCATTTCAGGAGTGTTTACTGAAATGCATTAGGTATCTGCTCAAACAGACAAGTGAGAGTGCTTGTCAAGTAACAAGTGGTCAACGTATATCAGTACATACACTTTATAATTGTTAAATCGAATGACATGATTGCTTGCATGTAACTGTAGAACAGTATATGATGTCAATATGATACGTTCATGCATGCAGACGGTCTGGTGCATTTGATCAAAGGCAGCTGGCAATAGTGCGAGTACATTATCATATTTAAAGAAATGTATTATATTTTTATACATATTTCAACTGCAGCATATGTTGCGTTGCAAATATATTTCAAGCAAGAAGTCGGAAAGTTTTCGCTTGGCTGCAACGAGAAGCTACAGGGTATTACTATGAAGCTGATTAAAACGATAAAACAGGGAATGAAGATAACGGCAGATAATACGGACAAAATGGGACGAAATAAGCCGCTGCAGTATGACTAACGTAGAAGAAAAGAGGAAAAAAGAGCGTTAAAAAGTGGGAACTGGTTCTCTCCTAGAAAACGATGAATACTGGGAAGAACTTATGGATAACAGCGGTATGAGGTTCGAACAATAGACATTTGAAATATGAAGATTTACGTAAAAGAGGTTACATTAAACGATGCCAACGCCAACACTTCCGCTCCAGTTTATTCTTTTATTTCATTCAGTGCACAGGTTTCAAATACTGTGTTCGTTAGTAACAGTCTTGCTGGTAGAAATAAAAGTGCTGCAAACATTCCTCAGTGCAAATTCTGCAGCCATAAAGATACTTCTGGTTTATTAAATACAGATAACGGTAAATGTTGCAAACCACTTAGCGAAAAAAAGACCAGCTTTGAGTAGAACTCACGTACTGAGGGCTCTGTACAAAAGTAAGTATGTATACGGACAGTTCATCCCTATCGGAAATCGAGAATCTCGAATAATTTTGCCTGTTACCGACATTGACACTGGCAAGATATAGCTCCCAGGGATTCCGATTTTTGCCCTACAGGCTTCCCAACAATACTAAATTGGTCATCCCTTGATGCCTCAGAACATTTCTTACCAACCGATCCCTTCTTCTAGTCAAGTTATGCCACAAATTTGTCTTCGCCCTAATTCTATTCAGTACCTCCTCATTACTTATGTGATCTATCCATCTAATCTTCAGCATTCTTCTGTAGCACCAGACTTCGAAAGCTCCCATTCTCTTCTTGTCCAAACTATTTATCGTCCAGTTTTCACTTCCATACATGGCTACACTCCATACACATAGTTTCAGAAACGACTTCCTGGCAGTTAAATCTATACTCGATGTTAACAAATCTCTCTTCTTCAGAAACGCTTTCCTTGCAATTGCGAGTCTACATTTTATATCCGCTCTACTTCGACCGTCATCAGTTATTTTTATTATTATTTATTGTAAAACTCATTTACTACTTTAAGTGTCTTATTTCCTAATTCCCTCAGCATCGCCATACTTAATTCGACTACATTCTATTATCCTCGTTTTACTTTTGTTGATATTCATCTTATATCCTCCTTTCAAGACACTGTCAATTCCGTTCAACTGCTCTTCCAAGTCCTTTGCTGTCGTAGACAGAATTACAATGTCATCGGCCAACCTGAAAGTTTTTATTTCTTCTCCAAGGATTTTAATACCTACTCCGAATTTTTCTTTTGTTTCTTTTACTGCTTGCTCAATATACAGATTGAATAACATCGGGGATAGGCTACAACCTTGTCTCACTCCCTTCTCAACCACTGCTTCCCTTTCATGTCCCTCGACTCTTATTACTGCCTTCTCATTTCTGTACAAATTGTAAATAGCTTTTCGCTCCCTGTATTTTACCCCTGCCACCTTCAGAATTTGAAAGAGGTAGGCAGCCATTATCATAATAATCAGTAGCTTTGCACTAAGCCCAAATTCGTCGCAAACGTAATAATCTAACATCAGACAAGAGATGACTGCTCTGCGAATGTTTGTTTCACGTACAACTTGAAACGCCATACGTACATGCAGCAGTCCCTCCTGGATATCTGGCGATCGATAAATTCAGAAACACGTCATATCGTCAATAAAGTCATTCTTTGCCTAATCTTTGACTTTTAACATTGCGACCCAGTCACTGTAACTACAGAACTACTGATTGTTTTAATTTCAAATCCGACGTCAGAAAAAGAGACAAGAGAAATATTTTTTTCGCGTGATACAATTAAGCATTGACCATCTTCGGAATTTTTATTTCTTTGCTTGTGCTGTGAAACCTCGATTCATGCCAGATTTCACGATTGTAGGCGAGCGAGAAGTACCCTACTGGTGTTGATCACTGAGTTTGCGAGTATCAAAATTTGTGATATCAATGACCGTGTCTTTTGGCAGCACTGAAGCTGAAGCTTCAATTTTGTACACGTCAATGGCCTGTAGAGCTTCGTATGTGATTCAATTTTCAACTTGATACGTCTACTCGTCCCTGATGAAAAGGTATATTAATAGACGAAGGAACAGACAGAGTATCAGATAATATGTGACAAAAAAATTCCGTGTGATAAAATTACAAATTTACAACTTTCGGACTTTTTTCCTTTGTATGTACCGTAAAACCTTCCTTTATGCCAAATTTTATGTTTTTAGATCAACGGGAAGTACCCTATAGGTTTTGATGAGTGAGCATGTGAGCATCACAATATATTACATAAATAGCCGTATCTTTTGGTTGCGTTGACGTAGAATCTGCAGCTGTTTGCACCGCCGCAGACCTACTGGGTTCGAACTTCCCCAAAGACAGTGGAAAGCTCTTAACAGGATTCGAACATCACATGAAGTCTGCCAGGACTTTCTGTACAAACGAGGGAAATCGTCAAGCTCTCAGTGGGACTGAGATGCCTTGCGTCAGACAGCTGATCATATTGTGTGTTAGTGCAACATCAGAGGATACCCGTCATAAAAAACAGACCTTTATGAAAGATGCAGCAATTTCTTGGCTGGATGGCTTACACATTAATGTATTGGCATTACGCTTGTTGCCCATGGCAATTAAGCCAGTCAACTTTATTAGTCTAAATTTATTGTTCATTTCATTGTCCTTTTTGTTACTTATCTCATTCTTCATTTTAATGTTCCTTTTACTGCTGACTTTAATGCCCATTTAACTGGTCACCCTAATGTACAATTTACTGTTCATTTTACTGGCTACCCTAAATACCATTGGTACTGGGTATTTGACGGTCCACTGCATAAAACATGGTACTGTTTATTTTACTAAGCATTTTATGTGTTTTATAATTACTGTACATTAAACTTAATGTACTTGTTTCCTTAACTCCTTATCTGCAGTAATTTAAATGTCCACTCTACCATACATATCAAAATGTTTATGCCAAACGATAAACAAATCAAATCCTTTCCAATTCAGGCTCATGCTCCCTCTCTAACTTCGTCGTTGTTATGGAGGACACTCAACTATGTTTATCGTTTTAATTTATTTTCAATCGATTTCGCAGCAACTACAGCTTCATCGTGACCGATGTGATAATGTGTCGATTTTTCAATGTACAGCAATGTCTTCTAGTGTGGTAACAATAAATCAACGTGGTAGTCACTATACTAGAGGATTCATTAACAAGATGTGCTTTAACACATGGATGACAATGCTAAAGACATGGAATTTAAGCCATAGTTGCTTCTAAATCTACTGCAAATACGAAAGAGCTGACTGGAAGTGTCGTATGGTTTTGCTGTCCGTAATATGACTGAAATTTAATGTCCCGTCAACGACGGAGATATTATAGAGGGAGCACGAGCTCGGATTGGGAAGGATGGGGAAAGAAATCATTCGTGACCTTTCAGAGGAACCATCCGAGTATTCGACTTAAGTGGCTTACGAAAATCGTGGAAAACCTTAATTGGATCGCCGGGTGCCAATTTTCACAGTCGCCATTGCGAATTTGTCTCTCGCGCTTTACCACTGCTCTATCTCTTTCGTAGTGGACCAGGAACGCTGGATGACTCACGGTATATGGTATGCCACCCTTGCTTAGCGTCAGAGCATCTTACCACTGGTAATTAAGTAATTAGAAATTTGAAGTGACCTTTAATTATATGGCCGCACCGGAACAGCTCAACAGCTTGTTAATCACGGATATTCTCGAGTCTTAGGTATGTTGTAGAGGGACTTGCCTGAGTATCTGGCTAGAAGTCCGCAGCTCGTGGTCGTGCGGTAGCGTTCTCGCTTCCCGCGCCCGGGTTCCCGGGTTCCATTCGCGGCGGGGTCAGGGATTTTCCCTGCCTCGTGATGACTGGGTGTTGTGTGATGTCCTTAGGTTAGTTAGGTGTAAGTAGTTCTAAGTTCTAGGGGAATGATGACCACAGATGTTAAGTCCCATAGTGCTCAGAGCCATTTGAACCATTTGAACCATCTGGCTAGAAACTTTTCATGCGACGGTTAATACTTTCGCGAAAACCGATGTTGAAGTTTTATGCATATCCCCCTATATTCGGGACGTCAGTTATCTTCTAGCCAAATGAAAGTAGTGCAGTGACTGAAGTCCAAGGCTATCACACTGACGGTAGAAATTCAAATCAAGCCGGTGTACGTTTTTTTCAATTTCATCGTATTGAATTTCGTTAAATAGGATATTTCATGCAAAATTATTCAAAAATAGTTATTTCCGGCGTAGTAATTGTAAAATCCACGTTTATATTTTATTCAGAATCATATTCGCGACAGCGTTGTGTGTGGAATGCGAATGGACATTCTCGTGATATTAATAAAAAGAGGACTTCATCGTTACTGAAAAAATAAATAATTATTGTTAATGACATAATTTAATATTCTATAAGAAATTATATCTCAGATGGAAAAAGATAAAGAAAATCTCAATCTTTTGTTATCTATGATTCTTCTAGAATGATCCTTCTTCGTGTTCGAACTGTTGTACCGATGGGATATGATTGAGATCTAGTAACACAGAGATATAATGTTAACTAATATTTGAAAAATAGAATTTCTGTGTCATTGAAACGAATTTCCTTTATTTGGAATTTTATTTCATTGTGATTCTTATCATATATTAATGTTAAGTTTTTCTGATCGCCTACAATGGAGAACAGCATTTAGCGCTATTGATCTACAGCGCGGTTTATTGGTAAATGCTGAATAATAAACGATTAATACTGACAAATATTTTCAAATGTTTGTGAATATAGTAAAGCTATAAAAAAAGAATGTAATATATATTATTTATGAGTAGTAAAACAGTGATTGTTCTAGGTTAGCCGCCATTTTAGTGAAATATTGCAGCAGCAGTTTTATACTGAATTTTTAAGCAGACATAAATGTTGTTGGTCATTACTGCGATAATAATTGTGTATTGGTATCCCAGTACCCACTCAGAGGCCATTAATTCCACTTAGATTACGAATTATCTCTAAATATAGTGAACTTATGTCAATGCAAACAGCATATTACGTGATAGCAGTTACATGCTGTTGTATGAAGCCCAGTATTTCGTAACAACTTTTATGAAATATTTTGACAGGAAAACATATATTAGTGTTGTGTGCGTGTGGTGTTGTGTGAAAAAACTGTTCATTCCCCTTAAAAGAAAGTGTTGCCACCTCGAATAACAGTAGCGGTAAATTCGATAGACGATCTGTAACTGGTAATAAGACTATAATGCAACAGTGCTGAAGATTACTAAAAATCATTACTCTTGTATAGTTGAGATTACTTCTCAAACATTTAGCTTCTTTGCTGGTTATTTATGATCACTTTTGTGCATGAACTTAGTGTCATTTACACTGCCTGACAGGCAACATTGCTACACGTTCTCAAGTGGAGATTTCTTTAACGAAAAAACGATCATTAGCCGGGAAAAGCAGTGATAAAACCTCATGTTACGTTAATAATAAGTAACTGGTATTGTTGTAGTCTTGATGAAATAGCACAATACTCTACGGAACGCCATATAATTTCATTAATGTATCAATTATTACAGCAAACTTTCTTCAAATGTGTTTTCCGTTTGTTTCATAATAGAATACTGTATCGTCTTACTCGCGATAGTGTGCATTGCTTGCTTTGCTAGACGGAATTTCGGATAACATTTATCGTAGAAGAAACAGAAAAACAAATTCCTAAAGCGCTACGCACATTCAACGGAAGCAGCTGTCTTGCTGACACAGATATTTTTCGGGAAGACACAGTAAGTTTACATCCAAAAAGATTGTTCTTTCTTCCGTCAGCTTCGATGCGAACCACGCGTATTTGATCATTCCTGTGAAAGCAGACTGTACTTTAAGCGTGATAGCAGTAAACCTTAGCAGCTGCGCCACTTTCCCTTGATCGGAAGACGATGAACGTTGTGGATGTAGTAGGTAAGCATGGAACTTCAACTTTTTTTCTCGGAAACTAGAGACCGACGCATGAAAACCTGCTACCCGAGTACTTAGAACAGTTTTCTCTACAACATACCTAAGACTCGTCAAAATCAGTGACTAACAAGTCTCGTAGGATGACCGGAAAATTACGTTCACCATGTGTGAAGTAGGTCTGAGGAGGCGCTAGTCGTAATAAATGTGGCGCACCGTAGCGCATGAGCGCATACTGCCGCGTCGTCTGTTTGAGCGTGAATGATGGCCACATTCCACCTCTTACGTCGCGCCATCCGGCTCCTCGGGAAAGCATAGGTGTGCGGCGCGCCGAAATCGCTGGCGGGCCTCCGTCACCGCTTGCTGCCAGTGCGATCAATGGCGGCCAAAGCTATAAAACTCGAAAACGACTTACGCCCCGCCTGCGTATTCGTTCGCCTGGTTCTCACCGTCACCACCACACGGCGCGACCTCCTCTCGCTGCATGGTCGATCGCGACGAATGAAATGACGCAGGGATTATGGGAAATTACCCACGGTTTAAAGGTTTAGCTTTAATGTAACCACGTTCCCTACATATGTTACCACTGTGTCGACAGTACGGACTTCATTTGCACTGAGAATGTAGTCCGTTTCATGGTCACAGTTGGATCTGGACACGGAAATAATTCCAGAACTCCGTTAATAGCACCGTACTAAACTTACGTCTTTACCGCAAGTAGTTTGTCGCAGCCTCGTGGTAAGCGAGACGTTGGATCTTCATCAGGTACTGATTGATGAAGTGAACTGCATAAGGAGCTCGGTAGACCATTATGTGAGGTGGGCAAAATTTATTTTAATCACGACGCTGGGACACCATCGGCTGTGACCAGATTACGTCGTGCTTGCCTGGCTAGTCACAGCAACGGAAGACAGCCAGGGCTGTGACTGAGTGTGAAGCCGCGTGTCGGCATCGGATCCACTTTTACGTTGACATTCAAGTTGCGCTCGTTATGTGAGTTCCTCATAAAGGAAGGCAGTGCGGCTTCATTAACGTTGATCTGCGTCTCTTAGGAACGCTGAGTGAGCACGACAGAGGAAAACTACATGGCGAGCAATTTGTGAACATACTACTTTCTGTGTTGCCACCGTCACCAGAATAATAAGCAAAGGAACTCGAATATCGAATTGATAAGTTAGCAAAGGAAGAAACTGCACTTGGGATATTCTGATATTATCATTATTCTCTGTACCGAGTTAATAGTATTCCCCTTTCCTCTCAGAAGGTTGACTGCTTAAAGAGTTTTGTGTACTAGCTAGATGCATATGTTTGCCCGGATTTTTTTAAAATATTCTCATTGTAGTTAAGATTATAGATTTTAAGGCTGCCCCTAATTATGTGTTTAATTTGTTATAGGCCGGTCACTGTCGTCCGGCTTTATAATTTCTGATGTTTTGAAGGCCTTGATGACTGGCCGTCGAAGTCCTAGTCCATTTGATGTTACCAGAGTGAGTAAGCTTGCGAAAGGCTATTCACTGGGATCCATGTATTTGACTGGTTAGACTTTCTGTAACAAGAGAAAAGCTATTTACTGTGACTGGGTTCTGAACCAGCTTAGAGTAAAAAAAAAAAAAAATACTATGCATCCTGGGTTAGTCTGTCTGGAAGATTTTATTTGATGTCTCTTTTAACGAAATAAATAGTGTTGGCATTGCCGGATTTGGCGCGCAAGCCTTACCACAATGGCCACTCAGGATGAAGCTTTCCCCACTTGATCCATGTCAGCTAAATACAGCTCACCGAAATATAGTACTACTTACAAAACAATACATTACGACTTTAGATGGTGGCAAATACCGATCAGTACGTCGGTTGCCTGCTATGACCTTCGTCCACACATTGGTGCTAGCGCTGGTGCCAACATCGTACAGTATTTGAGGGAGAGTGCCCACACATTGGAACCAACGTTCAGTTGAAGCCATATAGAACCTAAGTAAGTTTGTGTGTCACACAGATTGCGGCGGTTGCATTTTCGATTGTAAGGGTGAAAAATATAGCTCCACTGTTGCTGAGACATTGTGAAAATCTCATCTTGGAAATCAATTCGACGACAACGAACAAACGGACGAACAAACAAAGAAACAAACTGGATAAAATAACAATTTCTATGTAGAAAAAGTAAACACAGAAAACAAACTACGTTGAAGCCAATGTGTGGTCGGCGTATCAATTCTAGTCCAACGTCCTTGGTGTTTGATCGAAACATCGACAGGCAACGGAGACGTAGCAACAATGCTGCCAACGTTGGTTCCAATACCATTTCATCGATCCACACTTCGGACCAACACTGTTGGTGCCAATGGTGCCCATAGCCCGGCACGCAAGGTCACAATAGTGGCTGCAACAACCGTAAGTAGATCTGTCAAACTGCACTCGTATTAGGGGTCAGTGATTTCCAAATTACCACAGAGATATCTTAATTCAGAATTTCCGTGGACTTCGTTATTCTAGTGAAGGACGTCGTCTGAAGAGAACACATCCCGTTATTTGTCCCGTCATCGAGTGACCTGCAGCGGTATTCAACAAGCTGGACGCGTGTACAGGAGTACAACCCTTCAAACAACTCTTTACTTGTGACACTACAATACAGCATGTCACAAAATAATACAGCATTACTTTACAATTATTAAGTTTTGTTGCTTTTCACGACTGTAACTACTCTTATTTTTGTATTACATACATTCAGTGCCAATTTCGTATGAATTTTATTACAGAATACATGAGATACTGAATGTATTATAATCGGTAAAAACCATTCTTTTAGCTTTGGTACAGTAAACACAATGACAATTTTCAGGTGTGTTTTGTATAGAGTCATTAATAATATCAGAGTGGGTAACAGGATCTGTGGACTACGCGCAGAAAGTAGCTATAGTCGAGATGGCTGCAGGAGGAAACAGTAGCCGTCTACAGAGCTGTGACTTTACCGCAGAGACGTTTACGAAATCGCGTTATGTCATTGCTTGAGTTCGGCCCACGAAACTGGCGCGCCCAGCCCACTGCAACTGTCAGGTATCAACTTGACGCCGACGCAACCAAAGACAGTTGTGAGAAGAGTGGGAAACGTGATTTATCTGGGAGTGAGGTGTCAAGAATACGTGGCTAGGGCGCAGTGACTGCTTGTAGCAATTTCTTGAGGTTGCGAGAGGCAGTAAGTTCCAAGAGCCACAGTACACTGATCATTTGTAATGAGGCTTCAAAAGGTTAAATAGAACAGTACTGTTGGGACACAGCACGCACTTGCATTTCCTGACGACACATTGTTATTGCAATTGTTGCCACCGAGCCACTACAGTACTTTCGGAAAGTCTCCCGGCAACGGATTAAAGATATAGTGTACGTCCGAAGTTCGAAATAAAGTTGGAAGAACGCAAGTTGGCTGAACTTTTTATTTAGATACGCGAATGGTTTTTAACTCTTTCTAATGTTGCGTAACATTAAACAATTGAATGCGATGTGTAGCATCTACATGTTCAGTTGGTTTTAAATTGTGTTGCTTTCGACGTAGAAACGTATTTTTCTTCTTGAATATGCGTTTCGACTAGTCGAACCAGACACAGATGTAGTGCAGACGGCACTTGCTGAAAAATTCCCGGGAACGATTGTACCTCATCGTAATGCGGTTCGTCGATTTATTGAAAAACTTCAGAGACAAGTTCGTGTTAAACGCAGAACGAACTGAAAGACCACCCAAACCAAAGAAACAGAAGTTTCTGATCTACGCAGCAGAGCTTAGCAAAATCATAGCGTTAGTTGGCACAATAAATACACTGATGAGCCAAAATATTATGACCACCTGCTTAAAACCTCTTTGGAACGAAATACATCACTTACCGTGCATGTATTCGACAGTTTACTGGTAGGTTTGTGGAGCTATGTGGCATTAGATGATTACGCACAGGTCATGTAATTCGCGGAAATAATGGGCCGCTGATATGCGTACGAAGTGATGGCACCCGATAGCGACCCATTTCATTTACATCAGGCGAATTTGGTCGCCGAAACATCAACGTCAGTTCACTACAATGGTCCTCAAACCACTCGCTCCGAGATACGGACAGTTATGTTGATGGTGTTAGGACACCAACCAGCCACAAATTTACTTTCAGTTACTTTATTCAAAGGGTACCGTTACCTGTTTCGAATCGTTGTGATTCATCCTCAGACGGTTTACGCGCTTTCTTTATGACATGTGGTGTTTTTTACAGATTAATTGTCCTAACATAAAAATAATACATAATTATAAACACGCCACAGATGGTTGCGTTACAGATTTTCGTTGCATGTGACTTACGGGAAACGACGGTTTGGAGTGTTTGTTTTCATAACATTCGCCCAACAGATGTGAATACATTCCCACTGCATTCTTATTGTTGCACACGTAAATTGTTCTCACTGAACACTTTAGATTTATCACTGAGAAGATTTCCACCGCGCACTACATGTTTTCATACGTACAAAGAACTTACAAACATATGAGTATAAAAGATGCCATGATATATCGTAACATTTGACGATAATATAATTATGTCACGATTCCAACGTGCGTTCACCGCGATGTCGCCAAACACGGATGCGACCATCATGATGCTGTAAACAGAACCTGTATTCATCCAAAAAGATGACGTTTTGCCATTCGTGCACCCAGGTTCGTCGTTGAGTATGTGGTGTCACCGCCAGACACCACACTTGCTAGGTGGTAGCTTAAATCGGCCGCGGTCCATTAGTACATGTCGGACCCGCGTGTCGCCGCCATCAGTACTTGCAGACCTAGCGCCACCACATGGCAGGTCTAGAAAGACGGACTAGCACTCGCCCCAGTTGTACGGACGACTGTGCTAGCGACTAGACGTACGAAGCCTTCCTCTCATTTGCCGAGAGACAGTTAGAATAGCCTTCAGCTAAGTCCATAGCTACGACCTAGCAAGGCGCAGTTAACCATATCTGGAGAGAGTCTTACTTGTATTCACCATAGAGATGTACCACACAAGAGAATAAAGTTAAGTATATGAGATGCTCCGTTCTTTTCTCTATAGCATTCATCAAGTATCCTGTTCCAGAACTCACGCCAGCCGGCGTGTGTGTACGCGTGCCTATCGGTAACCTCACCCTGTGTCTAGACTGTCTGGTATAGACACAACAGAGTACACCATCGCAGGCGCTCCTGTCTGTGATGCAGCGTCAAGGGTAACGGCAGCCATGGTCTCCGAGCTGGTAGTCCACGCTGCTGCAAACGTCGTCGAACTGTTCGTGCAGGTGGTTGTTGTGTTGCAAACGTCCCCATCTGTTGACTCAGCGATCGAGACGTGGCTGCACGATCCGTTACAGCCATGCGGATAGGATGCCTGTCATCTCCACTGCTACTGATACGAGGCCGTTGATATCCAGCACGGCGTTCCGTGTTACCCTCCTGAACCCACCGACTTCATATTCTGCTAACAGTCATTGGATCTCGACCAACGCGAGCAGCAATGTCGTGATACGATAAACCGCATTCGCGATAGGCTACAATCCGACCTTTATCAAAGTCGGAAGCGTGATGGTACGCACTTCTCCTCGTTACACGAGGCATCACAACAACGTTTCACCAGGCAACGCCGGTCAACTGCTGTTTGTGTATGAGAAATCGGTTGGAAACTTTCCTCATGTCAGCACGTTTTAGGTGTCGCCACCGGTGCCCACCTTGTGTCACTGCTCTGAAAAGCTAATCGTTTGCATATCACAGCATCTTCTTCCTGTCGGTTAAATTTGGCGTCTGTGGCACGTCATCTTCTTGGTGTAGCAATTTTAATGGGCAGTAGTGTATTTACGAAAGGTTTCTGCGATTTTTTGTGGTTCCACTGTGCATCATATTGAAGAAAGGAATATCCTAATTTCCGTTAAAGAAGTGTTGATTAAAAATCAGCAATGTATTTTCTATTCCGAAAAAAAAAAAATGTAATAAATATTAAGACTGCCTGAAGCGTACTGACCATTTCATTCTGGAAACTGCATTAGGGAAAATCTTATTTAATGAAGACTGCGTACTAGTTAGGGCATTTTTGACGAAAATCACGGCAGAAGTATGTTATACCCCCAGAGACAATGGTAGCTGCCATTCAAGGACACCTGGCTTCCAACAATATCTTCCATCAGCAGCAACCCCACCGCATCAACACCGGCAACAGTGTCAACAACCAGTGGAGTAACTAAGTGGGTTACGTTATCTTGCCCCACGTAGCCAACCGGTGTTTGAGCGTAACTCACGCGCGACATCAGATCTGTCCCCTTTACTCTGGCCCAGCAGCGCATGAAACGCGACCCTATTGTTTCAATGTAGCAGCGGCGCCTCCCGAGGACTCATCGCACTGATTGTGTGCCACGCACACAGCACAAGAGGTTCCAGGAAACACCGATACACAAAGAAGCAACTCGTGCAGTGCAATGTTCCAAGTGTACGCTGTCTTAAATGAACATCATTGGTCAATAGCAGTCATGCACAGTACTTCCTCAATTGTTTGTTGGATGTGTTCGCATCTATGTTGTCCTCCACAGCTTTTACTCTTTACGGCTCCGTCTAGTACCATGGAAGCTACTCCCTAGTGTTTTAACACATGTCCCATCACCCTGTGTTTAGCTTACGTTCTTTTCTTCGTCCATTCTGAAGAGAAACTCCTCATCTCTTACCTTGTGAGTTCACCCAATTTTCAACAGACTTTTGTAGCACCCTATCTCAAACTCTTCCATCCTGTTCCAGATTACACACAGTCCATGACTCAAACCGCACAATACTGTGCTCCAAATGTTCATTCATAGAAATTTCATCATTAAATTAAGGCTTGTGTTTGATACTAATAGATTTGGCGAGGAATCCTCTGTTTGTGCTAGTCTGGTATTAATGTCCTCCTTTGTTCGTCCGTCGTGTGTTACCTCTTCTATCGTGGCAGAATTTCTTAACTTCATCAATTTTGATGGTAAGTTTCTCCCTATTCTCATTGCTGCTACCTCTCTTAACTATTGTCTACTCCTGTGTATTCTCAGCCATATTCCGTAGTGGTTAGACTGTTCATTCCATTCAACAGAATCTGTAACTATTCTTAACTATCACTGGAGCCTGTAGTGTCTTCAGGAGATCTTATCACAGATATCTGACACTTTTATTTTCGCCATTGCTTCTTCTGTGTGTAGATTGAACAAAAGAGGTTATAGACGTATCCCCGCCTTAGACCCTTTCTAATTCGAGCACTTTATTCCTGGTCTTTCAGTCTTATTGTTCCCGCATCGTTGTTGGATACAGTTTCCATTGCCAGTCTGTCCGTGTAGCTTCTCCCTACTGCTCTCAGAATTTTGAATGCCATGTTCCATATTATGTAGTCGAACGCTCTTTCTGAACGCCAATGCTACGAGCGTATCTCGATTTTTCTTCAGTCTTACTTCCATTATCAATTGAAATGGCAGAACTCCTGCTTCGATGCCTTTACTTTTCTAAAGCGAAATTGATCGAAATCTAATAGATCCTCAATTTTCTTTTCCATTCTTCGTATATTATTCTTGCCAGCAGCTTGGATGCATGAGCCGTTCAGGTAATTGTCCTATACTTTCGCACTTATCTGCCATTGCTACCTTCTCAATTATGTGGGTGAATTTTTTTTCTGACAGTCTGATGGTATGGCACCTGTAAAATAAATTATACCGCCGACTTGAAGATTCGTTTGGTTACCACTTCCTCTAGTTATTGTTAAATTTGAGATATTTACTTTCGCAAGCAAAAGAACCAAAACTTCGAAATACGCAGTGTAAAGACATCTGTGTGAGAAGACTTACCTTCTTCGACTTAGTTTGTCCAATGTTAGGTAGCACGTCAGACATAAGGTTTTCTCACCCAACACGTTGAGCTTCCTGGTTTTCAGCTTCCTTGTAGTTGTCGTCCATGCACTGAAGGTACTTTGCGAAAGTTTATTTACGGTGGTTACGAGGTGTTCTTCTTTTTGTTTATTCATTCATTGGTTTCCACAACAGTATTGATTTGGGAATGATTCCATATTTCATATGTAAGACATGTCTCGAATGCTTCAGTCTTCTTCCAGTGACGAATTTAGACAGGATGCGTAGACGGCTTCTTGTCAGCACTTCATCTAAAACGCGATCGCAATAGTTGGTCTTCGCCAATCGCCTCAAGAGGGGCTGATGAAAAGCATCAATCTTCAGTGGTAATTTTTCTGACATATTCGAAGTGTCACATGCGTTTAGTACCGCCGGTAGCGTTATAGAAGAGTACAGCTCAAACGTTGTGGACATATTTTAACGCCTAACTGCCGCATGGATCGCATTCGATTGTAGCTTTCCCAATTCTGCTGGTGATGTATACATATAACCCCGTTACTACAGATGAGGCTGCTGAGTTAGGAATATCAGTCGACATCTGAAAGTACCTTCGATTGCGCTATAATTGGAGTCATTACGTATCCAGTTGTTATGCATATAGTTTTTGTTTCACTACTGTTTAGTTTTAGCCCTAAAAAATAGGTCATTCATCCAGCTTGGTAGTAAGAAGATGAAGATCAAAACCGAATTTAATCTTTATAACTACTATAGCTCTTTCACACACACAGTCACAAAGGGTCCATAATGGCAACTTTTGAATCTGCCTGGTAATTATGTAACACAACAGACAGTCGGCTGAAGAGTGAAACATTTTATTTATGTCTCTACCTCACACCAGATCACCGAAGTTAAGCGCTGTCGGGCGTGACCGGCACTTGGATGGGTGACCATCCGGGCCGCCATGTGCTGTTGCCATTTTTTGGGGTGCACTCAGCCTCGTGATGCCAATTGAGGAGCTACTCGACTGAATAGTAGCGGCTCCAGTCAAAGAAAACCATCGTAACGACCGGGAGAGCGGTGTGCTGACCACACGCCACTCCTATCCGCATCCTCATCTGAGGATGACACGGCGGTCGGATGGTCCCGATGGGCCACTTGTGGCCTGACGACGGAGTGCTGTGCTGTGTCTCCCTCACACACACTTACACATACATGTATACACACACACACATGCCAGCTGAGAGGGAGACAGAGGCAGAGAGAGAGAGAGAGTGAGAGGGGGGGAGGGGTGGTGAAGAAAGGGAGAGAGAGGGGAGGGAGGGGAAATTAGAATGTTTCTCTATTAAGCCGTCCTGCAGTGTTATAAAATTTCCTGGCAGATTAATGTGATGTACCAGTCTGGGAATGGAGCCCTGGACCTTGACTTTCACATGAAATGCCCTTGGCAAGTGGATTACCCGAGGACAGGTCTGGCCAAACACCGCTCCGCGATTGCCAGCATTCCGGCTGTGCTCCTGTCTAACGCTCCGACTGTGGGTTTGGCCCCAGGGTCGAGGAGGAAGAGGAAACGCAAGGATAGACCCAAACGACACTTCGTCAGAGCATTCGCCTTGTCAGATGCCAAGTAGCTTACTGACAACACTACGTGCGCTCAATTAGATATGCGTTCTGCATTAGAGTACCATGGCGTCCACATACTTTACGAGATAAAGTGAATTATTCTGATTGTTACGGGCGAGGAAGCTTAATCGTGAATGGGGACCGGAATTCAATAACAGGGAACGAAAGAGGTGAAACGTTTCTTTTTACGTGTAAATAAATTTAAGTCCCAAAACTAAAATAAATTATTTGAACCTATGTAAGAGATGTTGTAGTTTTGTATTCATTCCGTGTATAGTCTTTAAATTGACTTATAATGTAAAAACTGTAATTAATTCTTTAATGTGTGAGAGCATACAGATGTTAAAATTAGCGAAATAGAGGAATTGCATTTTTTAATTGGCTAATAATGCAACAGATGCAGCGCAAGCGGAGTCAACAATCAAGTTTTACGCGATCAGCCGCGCCGGAAAGGAGAGCTGTGAAGTCTCTCGAACATTTTTCCAGAACAGGAAGAGACTGAGTAAAAACCAAAATAAAGTTGCCTTAAGTTGTCTGCTGGTATAATAAAGAGGAACGGCGTCTGGCTGGCTCTCTCTCCGCCCCCCCCCCCTCTCTCTCTCTCTCTCTCTCTCTCTCTCTCTCTCTCTCTCTCTCTCTTCTTATGACCGCTCCCTATTGAAAACCCCGCTCTTGTCGATCGCTCTCTCTTAATGATCGCTTTCTCGAATGATTTTGTAACAGGCAGTTGCATATGAAAGATAATTGACAGGTGTATAAAGTTTTTATCTATGTAAAAGTATCGTCAATAAATGAATAATTCTTATAGCATACCAATGTTTCATTTCAACTACATTAACCTTGCGTGCCCACTTTTTTATGTTTCAGCTACGAGGACTGCAAGACTGTCGCCTATCGTTTGCTGCTGGCCGCTGCCGAACTTCATTGATGTTCGAATTTGTAGCACCCACTCGTGCGTCCCTGAGATCTGTTAAACCGATCTGTAAACGCAGTTTCCGGGAAGCACTTCTATGCGTAATGTTTGATGTTAATGATCGGTACGCGGCCAACAAACAATGTGCGCGGTCAGTCAGCTCCATGTTATCAAAGCAGCTTAGACAAAATCCTGATTTATCGATTTTCTCTCTCTTAGTGGTAAATTTATCTGTGCGGTGTGATAATTTAAACGTATCATTTTTTTTTTTACTTGGCTGCTTGTTTTAACTAACAGCACTCCGGTTAATTTCCTCTCATTGAAATTTATTTCTTAATTACCACTAAAGAACACTACCAAAAACAGAGAAATCTTTCTTTTTTAAAATAATAATTCAAAGGGAAAGTACTAGGAAAATATGGACTGGGGAAAAGGAATGAAGGTAGAAACCACATAGTAGAATTTTGCACAGAGCATAATTTAATCATTAACTCCTGGTTCAAGAATAATTGAAGGAGTTTGTATACGTGGAAGAGACCTGGAGACACCGGAAGATTTCTAATTGGCTATATAACGGTAAGACACAGATTTCGGAACCAAATTTTAAATTCTAAGACATGTCCAGGGACAGAGGTTGACTCCGTCCACAATTTACTGGATCATAAACAATAGATTATAACTGATTAAATTGCAAAACAGTAGGAAATTAAGGAAATGCGATCTGGATACATTGAAACAATCAGAGATTGTTAAGAGTTTCAGAGGAAGCATTAGGCAACGATGAACTGACACGGGGGAAGGGGTACATTACAATAGTGGGCAGCTTTGAAAGATGAAAGTGTGAAAGCAACTGAAAGTCAACTAGGTGAAAAGGCGAGACACACTGGAAATCCTTGGATACCACAGACTACAATGAATTTACTTGATGAAAGAAGAAATTATAAAGATTTCGTCAAATGAAGCACGTGAAATGGAATACAAATGCCTAAAAGTTGAGTTTGGCAGGAAATGATAAAGGCTAAGTAGGGAGAACTAGTGGTCATATGTAGGGTCTTAGAAGAAGAATATGACTAGTGGAGAAATGAATATTGCCTATAGAAAAATTATAAAGACATTTGGAAAAAAGAAGAGCAAATCTTTGAATATCAGGAGCTCAGGTGGAAAACCATTAATAACTTTTGTAGATTCGGAGAAAGCTTTTGACAGTGTTGACTAGAACACACTGTTTGAAATTCTGAAGGTAGCAGAAATGAAATAATAAAATATGGGATGCGAAGGTTCTTTACAAATTATACGGAAAGCAGGCGGAAGTCATAAGATTCGAAGTTCATGAAAGGGAAGCAGTGGATCAGGAGGCAGTGAGACAAAGTTCTAGTCTATCATAAAAGTTATTCAATCTGTACATTAAACAAATTGTGAGGCAAAGCAAGAAAATATCTGGAAAGGGAATTACAGCTAAAGTACAATAAATAACAACTTCACGGATTTAAGATACAGCAAAGAATTAGGAGGTGCAATTGAACGGAATGGACAAGATCTTGGAATAGGATATTAATCGAACATTAACAAAAACAAAACAAGGCTAACGGAATGCTGTCGGTTAGGTGCTGCTGAGGGAAACACGTTATGATATGAGACACTCAAAGCAGTAGACTGGTTTTGGTATTTGGGCAATAAAACAACTAATAATGGCGGGAGTATATAGGATATAAAATGTATACTGGCAAAGAGAAAGAAAAGCGTTTCTGAGGAAGACATGTTTGTTAACATGGAACCTGGGTGTAAGTGATAGGAAGTCCTTTCTGAAGGTACATGTCTGGAGTGCAGTTTTGTATAGATGTGAAACACCAGCCTTGTATGGAAGTGAAGCAGCAGAAGATTACAAAAGATTTAGGAATGTGGTGCTATAGATGAATGATGGTGATTAGAAGGTACTGATTGAAACAGGGGAAAAGAGAAGTTTCTGGCATAACTAGACTAAAACAAGGAATCCGTTGACAGGACACATCGAGAGAGCATCAATTTAATATTGGACTGAAGTGGGGAGGGGCGGTGGTAACAGTTTTACAGGGGTACCTTGCATTCAAGTGTGAAGGAAATTATAATTTGAGGCTACAGACGCTGTATAAACACAGACATTGTAACCCTCAGTTATCTATCGATGCCATGACGTGCTAAAATCACGGTAAAATATTTGTCTCATCACGAAATGAGTGAGCGTGAGACTTGAGGACTCCGTGACATTTTGAACCTCGTGTCGATCCTGCAGGCGTGTTCGGATGCCAGCACAAACGTTTGCCCTTTTATACCAAATGTGAGGAAGCACGTCACTCAGATACATTACGTGTGTTTATTATCACAGTTGTCATACCAAATGCGCAAAATGTTGACCCTGACCACAGAGCACGCAATAAAGTGATTCTGGTGAAACAATACCGAACGTTGAATTTCATCTGGAACTAACATCAGCACTGGCTGACGTTGTACGTCATTTAACGGTTTCGAGAAACGACGGTGTTTCCTAATAGACCACCTGTTTATATTCCTGTTTTAATTTTCGTCACAGATAAAAGTATACAGGTGTTAAGTGTGGTGGGTGTGCAAGCCATTTTCCGTTTCCTGAACCACTGTTTCCCTACTCTCTAACCGTTCCATTAAGAGGGTCTGACGTTACATATGCGGAATGGGAGGGGCATCCGTAAAGTTGGCCCCACTCTGCCTTATAACCAGTGGGATGACTCTCAATAAACTTGTTGGGAGCAGCATATCTTATGAACTCGATATACTTGAGTGTATTTGGCTTCCCATCAATAACACAGAAAACAGTGATGCCTCCCTTGAGAATCACACACCAAACGTTGACATACCAAGAGCGCTGCTTCATCCACTTCTTTGAGCCAGAGTTGATTTTCAGCTGACGTATATTGCATATTTAGAAGATTGACTTGCAAAAGGTTTGTAAACAATACTTCCTCCATCAACTAAATTTTGCATAGATATGCCTCATCACTTTGCATTTTTCGTATAGAAGATAACATTCAGAAAACCGTAACCATTTTTGAAGACTTTGCCATGAAACTGTAGGCATAGCGAAGTCTGAAGAGGATATTCCTCACGTACTTCCGAGATAACTCTTACTGACTTTTGTATTGTGAGTTTGTGCTGCTGAAATGTTAGTTTCATTTCATTTATTGGTTGTTCTTCTTTTTCTTTGGCGTATTTTATTCTCTGCAATTTCAGTTTCTAGAAAAAAAAGTTATAATACACTCCTGGAAATGGAAAAAAGAACACATTGACACCGGTGTGTCAGACCCACCATACTTGCTCCATACACTGTGAGAGGGCTGTACAAGCAATGATCACACGCACGGCACAGTGGACACACCAGGAACCGCGGTGTTGGCCGTCGAATGGCGCTAGCTGCGCAGCATTTGTGCACCGCCGCCGTCAGTGTCAGCCAGTTTGCCGTGGCATACGGAGCTCCATCGCAGTCTTTAACACTGGTAGCATGCCGCGACAGCGTGGACGTGAACCGTATGTGCAGTTGGCGGACTTTGAGCGAGGGCGTATAGTGGGCATGCGGGAGGCCGGGTGGACGTACCGCCGAATTACTCAACACGTGGGGCGTGAGGTCTCCACAGTACATCGATGTTGTCGCCAGTGGTCGGCGGAAGGTGCACGTGCCCGTCGACCTGGGACCGGACCGCAGCGACGCACGGATGCACGCCAAGACCGTAGGATCCTACGCAGTGCCGTAGGGGACCGCACCGCCACTTCCCAGCAAATTAGGGACACTGTTGCTCCTGGGGTATCGGCGAGGACCATTCGCAACCGTCTCCATGAAGCTGGGCTACGGTCCCGCACACCGTTAGGCCGTCTTCCGCTCACGCCCCAACATCGTGCAGCCCGCCTCCAGTGGTGTCGCGACAGGCGTGAATGGAGGGACGAATGGAGACGTGTCGTCTTCAGCGATGAGAGTCGCTTCTGCCTTGGTGCCAATGATGGTCGTATGCGTGTCTGGCGCCGTGCAGGTGAGCGCCACAATCAGGACTGCATACGACCGAGGCACACAGGGCCAACACCCGGCATCACGGTGTGGGGAGCTATCTCCTACACTGGCCGTACACCACTGGTGATCGTCGAGGGGACACTGAATAGTGCACGGTACATCCAAACCGTCATCGAACCCATCGTTCTACCATTCCTAGACCGGCAAGGGAACTTGCTGTTCCAACAGGACAATGCACGTCCGCATGTATCCCGTGCCACCCAACGTGCTCTAGAAGGTGTAAGTCAACTACCCTGGCCAGCAAGATCTCCGGATCTGTCCCCCATTGAGCATGTTTGGGACTGGATGAAGCGTCGTCTCACGCGGTCTGCACGTCCAGCACGAACGCTGGTCCAACTGAGGCGCCAGGTGGAAATGGCATGGCAAGCCGTTCCACAGGACTACATCCAGCATCTCTACGATCGTCTCTATGGGAGAATAGCAGCCTGCATTGCTGCGAAAGGTGGATATACACTGTACTAGTGCCGACATTGTGCATGCTCTGTTGCCTGTGTCTATTTGCCTGTGGTTCTGTCAGTGTGATCATGTGATGTATCTGACCCCAGGAATGTGTCAATAAAGTTTCCCCTTCCTGGGACAATGAATTCACGGTGTTCTTATTTCAATTTCCAGGAGTGTATTTCGAAATAAGTTCTGGCACCTTCTGGATACTCTTCACCATACAACTGTGCCGCTACTCTAATAGTCTGGCGAAATTCGACATAGACGATATACAATTTCTCGAGTCTCATTGCAGTCGTATGAAAGACGTGATGGACAGAATTTGTGTGGCCGTCTACAGTTACTTATTGCAAGTATCTGCCGAAATATCAGAAAAAATGCGCACGGCTACTCCCTGGAGACTCAAAGGGTATGTGCCCGGAAGGACAGCTAGGGCAGCCACAACCCAGATACATCCACAATGAATAAATGTATTGATGTCCTGTTTTGCCATGTACTTCCAGAAAAGCTTTACGAGCTATTTATCTGACTGCTACAACATTAGAACACAGACAGCTGGACTTCAAACGCAGAGGTAAACACAGGACCGCACCTGTGTTATAGGTGTAATATATCGTATAACAGGGCATACATTTGTGGAACCTCTTCTCCCGACGGCGGGACAACGATTTGTGGCGCTGTTATCTTGATGCTATTTGATCAAGTCTCATACATTTTATGTCCCTGAAGTTCTCTTAGACGATTCTTTCGAACGCCAAAGAAAAAAGGAGGCAATGTAATTCCATCAGGAAAGAACAATGTCGGTGTTATAATTCGACAACTGTACCTGATAGAATTTACTTAAAAAACGTCAGGAGATTCACCTATATTATCCTTTATCAAATTATCCACTATATCATGGCGAAAACCGGACATCGATATATTTATTCACTATAGATATATCTGGGGTGGCTGCTCTAGCTGCCCTTCCTTGCCGGCCGCTGTGGCCGAGGGGATGTAGGCGCTTCAGTCCGGAGCCGCGCTGCTGCTACGGTCGCAGGTTCGAATTCTGCTTCGGACATAGACGTGTGTGATGTCCATAGGTTAGTTAGGTTTAAGTAGTTCTAAGTCTAGGGGACTGACGACCTCAGATGTTAAGTCCCATACTGCTTAGACCATTTGAACCATTTCTTTTCCTTCCGTGCACATACCTGTTGAGTCTCTAGTGAGTAGCCATGTGCATTTTTTCTGGTATTTCTGCCCATCACGTCATTCATACGAAGACCATTGTGAACAGAAAGCAATGGTTTGTTACGCATATCGAAAATAATTATTTTTAAAGCGTAGTTTTACGTGCCAATTTGGCATAGCTGTCCTAAATTAGTCGAGCGAAACATTCGTTTTCCCTGTAAGTATTTACAAAGACAGCAAAAGAGACAGAATAACCAGAAGCAGAATAATCAGATGTTCAGCACAGACTGGCTTGCCGCTCTGGCTCACACCGACTGTTACCACCATGCAGCAACGCTACTCAGTCGCTGCTGACGTACTGGTTATTCCTCGCGTTTAAATTCCCCTGATGATACATATCGATAAAACAAATATCTCACGAGACTAATACGCGACAGCTCTATCGAAAAGGCAGTGAAAATTCTACTTTAAAATAATTTTGTTTGTAACGGGAAAGAAGGCACTGTGCGTCTCATGAAATGTGTGACTACCAGTATTTGTTTGAATAGACTTCAGCTACACATTGCAAAAACGAAAAACGAGATTGGCAATACTTACCAAAACACCAGATAAATGGCGCTTCATGTTACTTGATAGGGACAGCTTGTATAACCTTACAGTGATTCAAAATGAATGTATAGTCTATATATACATTAAAATGCAGTATTTTTTAAACTGTAAAACATGTATCTATGAAACCTGGGACACATTTATGAACCTCTCAAGTTTAGGTTACACCTGTGTAACATATCCTCCATCACCGACACGAACAATATCACATCGATACTCGAATTCCTTTCGCACTCGCCAAAGCATGTCAATCGTCACTCTTCCAGGTTCTGTGGTATTATTAGTGCATAAACATTGTCTTTAACGAACCCCACAGGAAAAAGTCACAGGGCATCAAATCCGGTGACCGCAGAGGGCAGCTGAGAAGTAGTAAGTCGTCGCCTGTTTGACGATCAATCCAACGCCTTGTTAGAGTTTCATTCACATATTCAGCAAATTAGCGATTATACTGAAGGGTTGCACCGTCTTGTGGAAAGATTTAGTTGTTTTCATTCAGCACCGGAAACAACTGGTTTTGTAACATAGCAACATACCGGTGAACCTCAACCGTGTTTCCAACAAGGAAGACTGGGCCGTAAACAGATGAAACTTAAATCACACAAACTGACCTTAGGCAAATCTAATGCTTGTTCATTGCGTGCATGTGGGTTCTATAGACCCCAAATTCGAACGTTATATTTCTTTCATTTCCCACTGTGGTGGAAAGCCGTTTCACCATAGAACACGACGCGTTGCGCGGAAGTATTATAATAGTACAAGGTGTACAACTTTGCTTCCGCCGTCTCTTCCATAACATTTGAGTCTTTAATGAAACAAATTGGCTACACATGTATCATTAAAAGTATTTTCCATCGCTGGCCACTACTTTCTTCTATCTTTCGGGCAGTGTAGGAACGCCGCTTCGAAAAAATTGTTCATCTTTTGAAGCGATCCACAAATCGATCCAATTCGTGACTTCTTCATGAAATCAGAAATGTTGGTCAGCCAGGCCATGCGCTATTGATCTAAACAGGTGTTGGCCAGAGGGAGCAATGTCTGGAGAATACGGCGGGTGGGGTAGAACTTCCCATTTTAACGTTTCCATGTACGTTTTGACCTCTTTTGCAGCGTGGGGTCGAGCGTTGTCGTGCTGCAAAATCACGTTATCGTCCCTCTCGCTGTATTGCAGCCGTTTGTCTTTTAATGCTCTGCTCAAACGCATTAAATGCGTTCAATAACGAACACCTGTGATTGTTTCACTTGGTTTTAACACCTCCAAGTAAACAACGCCCAGCTGGTCCCACCAAATGCAGAGCATGATCTTGGAGCCGTGAACATTCGGTTTGGCCGTCGACGTGGAAGCATGGTCGCGATATCCTCATGATTTTTTTTGCGTTTGGAGTTATCGTTATGAACCTATTTTTCGTAACCGGTCACAATGCTATGCAGAAGTCCCTTCCGTTTTTGCCTCTGAAGCAACTGTTCACAAGCACGCAAACGCCGTTCAACGTCTCTTGGTTTCAACTCACACGAGATCCAACTTCCTTCTTTCTGAATCATGCCCATAGCCTTGAGACGTTTTGAAATGGCTTGCTATGTTATTCCCACTAATCGTGACAATTCTTCTTGAGTTTGATGCGAGTCTTCACTCAGCAATGTCTCCAATTCTGCTTCTTCGGAAACATTCTCTCTTCCACCACTACGCCGGTCTACTACGTTATAATCACCGTTCTTGAAGCGTTGAAACCGCTCGCGACACGTTGTTCCACTAATAGCGTCCTTACCATACGTACTTGAGAGCATTCGATGAGATTCAGCCGCTGTTTTCTTCATACTGAAATAAAACAGTAACACCTCCCGCAAATGACGAGAATTAGGCTCGTAAACTGACATTTTCAATCATGAACAACTTTATGATGCAGACACAAATCGACTAATGTTTGAATGAGGTTATGTTGACCAAGGTCCAAGCTAACTGCCTGAAGCCTGCGATCGGTTTCTTTCCACCGCTATTTACCGTTGTCACCACCTATCGGTAAATGGCGGAAACAAAGTTGTACACCTCGTAGCATTCTGAAGCTCATTAGAAAATGCTACACGTATGTGTTTGTCGTCATGTCGTAGAGCCTGTAACAGCTGTAACTTGTATGGCTTCATAACCAACCGACGCCTAAAAGCACTCCAAATTGTTGTTGCAAACGGCTGTATTTCGCGACTGGCACGGCGAGTTGATGTCGTAGGATAAAGTTGGAAAGCGGTTTGAATTCATGCGATTTTTTCGACAGAAACTCGAGAGCGGCCTGACTCTTTCCTTTGCAAAAGATGTGCGTTCAAATATGAATGTGAGATACTGCTCTCTGAAAGCTTCGTTGGGTTTATTCTCCACTCTTTTAGCCACAAAACCCTAGTTTTCAACATAATCTCCTTTCAATGAGATGGCCTCACGCAACTTATTAAGCGTATTCCCGCATGGTACCACCACTCTACTGGTAGACGTCCGAGCCAAGGTCTTGCAGCATCAGCAACCTCCCCTTCATCCGCATACTGCTTCCCACGCAGAGTGAATTGTTAATTGGGTGCGAGATACGTGATGCAGGCTGGATGAGGAAGAACAGCTCAGCTGTGAGCATTTGTCGGCTGCACAGGCGGGTTTGTAGCCTTGGGTTATCATGATGAATGAGGAGTTCGTCTGCATTTATGGGGAAGTCGTTTCTCCAGTTTCCTGAGGGTAACATGAAAGGCTTCAGAGCCGATCGTTGGACTATTATGGAGGATGTTGTAGTTGTGGTCCTCAGTCCTGAGACTGGTTTGATGCAGCTCTCCATGCTACTCTATTCTGTGCAAGCTGCTTCATCTCCCAGTACGTACTGCAGCCTAAATCTTTCTGAATCTGCTTAGTGTATTCATCTCTTGGTCTCCCTCTATGATTTTTGCTCTCCACGCTGCCCTCCAATACTGAATTGGTGATCCCTTGATGCCTCACAAGAAGTCCTACCGACTGATCTCTTCTTCTAGTCAAGTTGTGCCACAAACTCCTCTTCTCTCCAATTCTATTCAATAGCCCCTCATTAGTTATGTGATCTACACATCTGATCTTCAGCATTTTTCTGTAGCACCACATTTCGAACACTTCTATTCTCTTCTTGTCCAAACTACTTACCGTCCATGTTTGACTTCCATACATGGCTACACTCCATATAAATACTTTCAGAAACGACTTCCTGACACTTAAATCTATACTCGATGTTAACAAATTTCTCTTCTTCAGAAACGCTTTCCTTGCCATTGCCAGTCTACATTTTATATACTTCGACCATCATCACTTATTTTGCTGCCGGCCGCTGTGGCCGAGCGGTTCTTGCGCTTCAGTCTGGAACCGCGCGACCGCTACGGTCGCTGGTTCGAATCCTCCCTCGGGCATGGATGTGTGTGATGTCCTCAGGTTAGTTAGGTTTAAGTAGTTCTAAGTTCTAGGGGACTGATGACCTCAGAAGTTAAGTCCCATAGTGCTCAGAGCAATTTGAACCATTTGAACTTATTTTGCTCCCCAAATAGCAAAACTCCTTTATTACTTTAAGTGTGTCATTTCCTAATCTAATTCCTTCAGCATCACCCGAGTTAACTCGACTACATTCCATTATCTTCGTTTTGCATTTGTTGATGTTCATCTTATATCCTCCTTTCAAGACACTGTCCACTCCGTTCAACTGCTCCTCCAAGTCCTTTGTTGTCTCTGACAAAATTACAATGTCATCGGCGAACCTTTAAGTTTTAATTTCTTCTCCTCGGATTTTAATGCCTACTGCGAATTTTTCTTTTGTTTCCTTTACTGCTTGCTCAATATACAGATTGAATAACATCAGGGAGAGGCTACAACCTTGTCTCACTCTCTTCCCAACCCTGCTTTCCTTTCATGTCCCTCGACTCTTATAACTGCCATCTGGTTTCTGTACAAATTGTAAATAGCCTTTCGCTCCCTGTATTTTACTTCTGCCACCTTCAGAATTTGAAAGAGGGTATTCCACTCAACATTGTCAAAATCTTTATCTGCTAGAAACGAAGGTTTGCCTTTTCTTAATCTAGCTTCTAAAATAAGCTGTAGGGTCAGTATTGTCTCACGTGTTCCAATATTTCTACGGAATCCAAACTGATCTTCCCCGAGGTCGGCTTCTACCAGTTGTTCCATTCGTCTGTAATCATACAGAATAGCGCATTCAGAGTCGCACAAGACAGTCGCCATGATTTCAATGGCTGAGGATGTGTCTTTGAACTTTTTCTTCGGAGGGTAGGTAGCACAGCATCACTGCATGGATGGCAGTTTTGTTTCCCGTTCGAAGTGATGGACCGATGTTTCACCTCCTGTGTAGATGTTCGACAGAAAACTGTCACGATCAGCATCATAATGAGGAAGCAGTTCCTAACGGATTGTTCCCGTTTGCTCCTTATTCTCTTCTTTCAGGCGGCGATATGGCGGTCATATGATTTTGAGTACTCCCACTGGTGGACGAGTTTGTCAGCATTATCAGCACAGAGCAGTGAGGTATCAGACTGTGATCCGTCGATCACTTCGAATGACAGTGTCCACACATCCGAACGCTGCTGGTGTCAGAGATGTGACACGCGGGAAAATCGACCTGTCTGAGCGACTTTATTACAGTGATGACAGATGCCTTACCCAACGCTTCACCGCGCTTTTGTTCACTGTAAGGTGTCCATAAGCATTGTGCGAAGCTCCGGTTTTCCGCCCAAAGAAATTCAGTGTCAGCTGTCTGCTTGGAAAGCACCCCCAGGAATAGATGTACCTATATCACTTACTGTACTTGTTTAATTTTGGAAACTAGGGCAGTTTTCATAGGTCTCTCGACATTTTACCTTTACCTGCCTCAGTTCATGAGTTTCCAGTGACCTCCCAGTGATAGCACACGTAGTCCTCCGGCTGCGCCTCTTAGTCAGCGCTATCTCCGCCCACGTAGCTGTCGGCGTGTGCGCCTGTGTGCGCGCGCTGCGCTGCTCGGTTCGTTAGCCGCGGGCCCGCCGTCTCCAGGCAGTGAGGAAGCCACAGCCGCCTGCTGACTGCCGACTGCCTGCCACCTCCTCCTCGCCCCACCGCCCCCTCCGCCCCCGCGACACGCCCACACGCTCTTCTTTCCGGCGCCGTTTCCGCCGCGCCTTTTCCGCAGCGCCGCGCTGCTTCCTCGCTCGTCTGCTCCGTATTGTAGTCCGCGCCGCTACACGCAGCCCGCTGCCGGCGCGGCGGTGCGCGGCTCTTGTTAGAACGTCTGGCTGTAAGGGCTCCCCGCTCCCTGCTCTCTGGCGACGCGACGATCGGGTATCGCGGGAGTGGAGCTGAGCAGAGCCCGGCAGAGTGCCTTCGTCATTTTGCCGCTTGTACAGACTGCGCATCTACTAGTTCTCGCCACCCGCTTGCCTCTCACCACGTGTACTCCACTTCGAGTGGTGTGACAGCAATAGCGTCATTATCTTGAGATGTGGTGCTTTGAGTTCTCAATTCTTTTCGTACATCTAAGATCGATCACGCACATTCGATCTAAGAGTAATCGATTACTCAGCAAGAAGGCGCTTTTCTCCCATCATATCCTAAAATTTCATCAATGGACATTTGTCCGGATGTAACATAGAGCCGTTCACGCCTGCCACTGGACATGTAAAACTGCTAAAACTGCTGTAGACTACTATATATCATTACAAGTAAGCACAGACGACCAGTTTTCCTTGTAACTTTGGTCAGCAAAGATTGTAACCGCATTACCTGTACGTTAGGTGTGTTGCATAACTGGCGTTACCTCATCTCTGTAGTTTTTTTTCACATATGTGATCAGTATGTTACTAAATTCCTCTAGAAGTCAGTGGTGGTGACCTGTCTAGAAACTGGGTGAAGACATACACTATGACTATGACCATCGCCTGCTATCGATATAAACCCGTCCAGGCAATAGTAGCGTCACCTGGTGAGAAATGACTGCTAGTCAGACACACGCACTGTGCATGTACTATCAGTCAGCGTGCTGTCCGTATGTAGAGTGGGGAAGGCATGCAATCTATCTGAGTTTGATCGAAAGCAGATTGTGATATCCTGGAGGTTCGGAAAGAGCATTCTAGAAACTGTACGACTTGTCAGATTTTGGAGGAATGTTGTGATAAATGTCTTCAAGACGTGACGAAACTAAAATGAAACCATGTCCAGGCGTCGTAGGTTGGGTGGCCCCACGCATAAGAGATGTCGGACGTCGTAGGCTGGACAGAATGGTAAAACACGACTTTAAAACTGGGCCGGGTACAAGTGGGTCTGAACACAGAGTGCACCGAACACTCCTAAAGATGGGCCTCCACAGCCAGTGAACTATGCATGTGCCATGGCGTTGGTAGCTATGGCTGAAATAGGTATACGGCCATCGGCACTGGACGTGGGCGTTGTGACAGAGCGTTGAATGGCCTGAAAAACCCCAATACCTTCTTCAGCATACCGATGGAGGGACGCAATTCCGTCGTCTTCTAGCGGAACAGCTCCTTGACACCTGTATTGTGGGACGGAGACATGCTGGCACTCTGGGGAACAACAACGTGGGCATTTATAGGTCCAGTAGAGATCTTGAAAGGCACCGTGACCGGCAAGGAGTATCGTACACTGATTCAAGACCATGTACACCCCTCCATGAGGATCATGTATCCCGACAGCAAGGCATTGTACAACAATGTAATGCCCCATGTCATAAGTCCAGGAGTGGGTGCATGAACACAGTAGCTAATTTCATTGGTTTCCAACTCGCTAGATCTGAACTCGATTGAACACATCTGGGATGTGACTCGTCTCTGAACTCAATGGGAATTAGGAGACTTGTATGTGCAGCTGTGGTGCCAAATCCCTCCAGCGACTTAACAAACCCTCATTGATTTTACTTGTAACTTACTGATTTCTAACGTGAAACTGGCGACTTTGTAGCACAAATTAAAAAAAAAAGAACAGGTTTTTGATACTTTGCTAGAAAACGCAGTTTCCTCAAAACAAAAATGTACAAAATACCTGCAAAATAAAAAAGTATCACACACCGCTTCAATACTTCGTCTAGCTTGTACACAATGTTTTTGTTATTTATCAAAAACTTCCATACTTATCAGTAATAGCAAGACACTGTGGGCCTTTGATCATGACGTAGATCATTCTATCTAGTAGATAACCACTACAATAATTATGGCGATTTTTATATTTGTGCATGTAAACTGCACTTGCATCAAAAGTAATTGCTTTGGTTACATAAGGTCACAGAGTTTACGTTGTTACCTAATTTTTATTACTTACAAGATATTTTGTGAGGTTATAACATATACAGTGGACTGATGCTGAACGATGTGCTTTTATCAATATGTACAAAACACAGAAACAAACAGAAAAGAGGAGTCGTGGGCTCTCATTTTCTTTCACATACATTCGTTTTTCATCTTCTAGTATGTGTCCTTCTCGAGATAGTCGTTATCTGTCGGCGTAGTGAGCTATATTTATCTGCGAAATATGGATGCTGGTTCTGCATGGCTTTGAGCTTACGTGTATGAAAACGGATTACGTAGCAACATTCACAAAAACTCTAGTAGTTGCACCGAGAATAGCACACACAAAATGTACTGGATTAGAATTCCAAGTTCTCTCTTTGTGTAAACATTTTTTTTTTTGTATAATTCCACTTGATTTTAATTTGACAAGAATCTTTTGTAATGCACAAGTGCTACAAATTCTCGAACCAAATGTGCCTGGAAAAAATTTAATTCCCAAAACCACGTAGAAAGGAGAGTGCAGTTGTTAGCTAGTTCAGTATGTAAGTGTAGAGAGGGCCAGCAAAGGCATTACAGTTCGGCAAACTTGAGCAGAGCGGTGCTTGCGATATCGGTCCGTCGGCTGGAACTTGAAGCCTGATTACTAACTCACTGAGTCTCTGGCTTTAATTTTATCCTAACTACCCCCCTTCCGTGGACCTCGCAGTACTTTGTAATAGGAGACCAAGTCGAATAAAGCTTTTAGAGATAAGACTAATGTTTCCTGACGACCTTGTCTGAAGTTAACGCGAGTTTCGACAGAAGTTACTTCCTCGACAAGTTGCCAACTGGTGCGTCCCTCCCTCCATAGAGGGCTGGAGTTTACAACTTGGAAACATGGTAACGCCGTTGAACCTTAAGCAAACGGAGGTAGGTGTGAAATATCCAAAGACTCATTCGTGTATTTCTTGGATACAAATGAACCATTCGGTTTCCAACAACTGCCGTAGTTTTGCTTCCGTAGAGGTAAGAAAATTTTCAAATATTTCGTCAGTTTTGAGAGGTAACAATGAAGTATTAATTTTCATTCGAAAAAAATGAAGTCAGTTAATTAATTTTTTGTTTTAGTACGGATATATTCGATCGTATATACCCTCCTTTACGAGCGGCCTCTTCACAATACCAACTGCAGTGTCTCACGTTCTCTGCCTTTTGACTTTTGGTTCTCATTCACCCAGTTTTTCTGTAAATTGTTGTGTAGCATAATTCCCATTCAGTTTTAATTATTTCGTTAATTTACCTTACAATCGTAAGCATCATCTATTTCAAACTGGTTTTCCTTGGGTCCAATTTTAATAACTTATAATTTAACCAGCTTTCAGTTTTGATTAGTGGGGTTTGTACAAGAGTTAAAATCCTAAGCACACTGCCCAGAATTTTTCCACTGTGCCAAAAATGTTAATAATGTTATCGAAAACCAACACTAACTGTTATTGTGCAATTTATGTTGTCGATTTCATTTGCAAACGACGCCTAACTTTGGAAAAATAAGGTACCACGGTCCCATACAACCCTTGTGCCCTCTACTGGCATGTACTAGCGCTCGCGCGGCACCTCGGTCCATTGACCGGGTCAATGTGTAGTATGAATTATTAGTGGCTGTATCTGCACACGATATCATCATTTCCTCAGCGCAGCCGAGGTGCGTTTTTTTAAGTACTAACAGGAATTAAACACCAGTAAGCTAATACCGTATTGGATTCTGATACCACAGTTTCGCGTTCTTCCGTGTGTCTAGCTTACTTTCAGGTCAAAATCAGAAAATCACTCGGCAATGATCGTAATCTTTCAACATCCATTGCATTTGATGTTGCAAGAATAAGCGCCTTAAAGAACATTGGGAAATTTTATTGGTTTAATGGCTTACTGTAATACAGCCAAGTGAATACTTTTCCACCTCCTTCGTAGTAAGCACTATTAGCTTTTGCACGTAACTGCAGCATATTTGTATGTATGTTGTCGTAGATTAACAGATTAACCCGAAGATGCGATTCATTATCACGAAATCTGATTGCACAATGAACGAGGATCAGCAACTATAAGCGCACTCTACAATTATTTGAAGAGTTTTTAAAAGATCTTCTAACGTGTATTCAGTTCTTGTAGCCATTGAAACAACCTTGCCACAGTATCAGAGCACGCGGAAAGGACAAGAATGAGTATCGTGCTGTAATTAATTTTCTGCAGTTGAACAAAGCTGCAACAGTCCACGCCGAGTTGGTAGAAGCGTATGGCATAAGGTCTTATCTCATGGCACTGTGTTTAGACGGCGCTAAAGCTATCAGCGTGGGTAGATAAGTATGAGTGCCGAAGAACTAAAACAGTGGTCGTCAAACTGTGATCAGCGGGCCGCTTGCGGCCCGAAACAAGCATTCGTGTAACCCACGGGTCTCAGTCTTATCATACCAGCGCTGGTCGGAAAGTAAGGTTCGATGGGGTGCGAAATGGATACCACAGTGAAAATCCAATGACGTTTTGCACAGGTGCGTTGGGCAGTGTTTCTAATATGCAAGTCGATCGTATAACGTCGTTCTGACGCCACAGTGAGCACGTAAAGATGCCTAGAACAATAACGTCTCCCTCCAAGTAAGAGGACCTGGTGTGAGATTTCGCCTGACGTCATGCAGCCCACATAACATAACTGTCACGCGCTTCCTTCTGCATGACAATTTGCAGGGGCAATGAAGATGCACCTGCAGCGCTTCCAATGGAAAGTATTTGATCACCCACAATAGAGCCTGCAATTGACTCTCCCTCAGTTTCGTCTCTGCTTACATGAACCGCTGGCTATGGAGACAGCGTTCTGACACACACAACGAGCGGTACACCAGCGTAGAGCAGTGGCAGAAAGCACAGGTGGTGTGCTTCTATGAAGAAGTTACTGAGAAGTTGGTACAACGCTACGAGAAATGTCTAAATCGAAGCAGCGACTACGTAGATAGGTAGCTGGAAGGTGGAGATAAACGTTTCAAATAAAACATTGTTGAATTTCACAGTGGTTTCTATTTCGTGATCGATCGGACCTTACTTTTCGAATAGTCCCCGTATAATAATATGCGTCTACGAACCAACATCTTAATGCAAAAACTTCAGCTAACGTTAAGAGGTTCTTAGGAGTGTTGTTTTCCTGCACAGCAAGAAACAAAAATACAGAGACAGTAACATTTAAGATGTGTTTCATTATTTCTGCCGTGAGCTACGTTGGCCGCTTGCCAAAGGGGCAGCGTGACCACTGCGCGTTTAGGGAATGCAAGTGTGGGAATGTTTTTATTGTTTGTCTTCCAGTACCGACAAACCGAGTACATGTGCGACTCGTAACGATCAGCTGCTGTGGTGTAAATTTTGGCACGTAAGTAATTTGTTTTTGTGAACGCTCATTATAGAGACGCAAATCTTTAAATGCGGCACGCGTTTGTTGCAAGGAATATGATTAAATTAAGACTGTTGTAATACATCACAATGAGTAGACGAAAAAAGAAATTCAGAGCAGTTGGTAAACATTTACGAGGTTCATTCAAGTTCTAAGGCCTCCGATTTTTTTTCTAATTAACTACTCACCAGAAATCGATGAAACTGGCGTTACTTCTCGACGTAATCGCCCTGCAGACGTACACATTTTTCACAACGCTGACGCCATCATTCCATGGCAGTGGCGAAGGCTTCTTTTGGAGTCTGTTTTGACCACTGGAAAATCGTTGAGGCAATAGCAGCACGGCTGGTGAATGTGCGGCCACAGAGAGTGACTTTCATTGTTGGAAAGAGCCAAAAGTCACTAGGAGCCAGGTCAGGTGAGTAGGGAGCATGAGGAATCACTTCAAAGTTGTTATCACGAAGAAACTGTTGCATAACGTTAGCCTGATGTGCGGGTGCGTTGTCTTGGTGAAACAGCACATGCGCAGCCCTTCCCAGACGTTTTTGTTGCAGTGCAGGAAGGAATTTGTTCTTCAAAACATTTTCGTAGGATGCACCTGTTACCGTAGTGCCCGTTGGAACGCAATGGGTAAGGATTACGCCCTCGCTGTCCCAGAACATGGACACCATCATTTTTTCAGCACTGGCGGTTACCCGAAATTTCATTGGTGGCGGTGAATCTGTGTGCTACCATTGAGCTGACTGGCGCTTGTTTCTGGATTGAAAAATGGCATCCATGTCTCATCCATTGTCACAACCGACGAAAAGGAAGTCCCATTCACGCTGTCGTTGCAAGTCAACATTTCTTTGCAACATGCCACACGGGCTGCCGTGTGGTCGTCCGTCAGTATTCGTGGCATCCACCTGGATGACACTTTTCGCATTTTCAGGTCGTCATGCAGGATTGTGTGCACAGAACCCACAGAAATGCGAGCTCTGGAGGCGATCTGTTCAACAGTCATTCGGTGATCCCCCAAAACAATTCTCTCCACTTTCTCGATCATGTCGTCAGACCGGCTTGTGCGAGCCCAAAATTGTTTCGGTTTGTTGTCACACGATGTTCTGCCTACATTAAACTGTCGCACCCACGAACGCACTTTCGACACATCCGTAACTCCATCACCACATGTCTCCTTCAACTGTCGATGAATTTCAATTGGTTTCACACCACTCAAATTCAGAAAACGAATGATTGCACGCTGTTCAAGTAAGGAAAACGTCGTCATTTTAAGTATTTAAAACAGTTCTCATTCTCGCCGCTGGCGGTAAAATTCCATCTGCCGTACGGTGCTGCCATCTCTGGGACGTATTGATAATGAACGTGGCCTCATTTTAAAACAATGCGCATGTTTCTATCTCTTTCCAGTCCGGAGAAAAAAATCGGAGGCCTTAGAACTTGAATGCACCTCGTATAATGTTACTCGATGGATTTCAGTATGAGTACAGTTACTGTTATTACTTGGTAAATCATCCGCTCAGGCAAACAACACCTCCGTTAGAAAATTACAGTGTCACAACTCCGAGGGCTCTGAGGATGGCAGCAATCTGATGCAGAGAACAGTCGACGCGAAGCGTTCCGAATGGTGCCAACTTTTAACGAACTGTACTTGGGGACCGGCTGTCAGCTTACCGCGCCCGTTTAATAGCTACTTTATTTAGGGCCCATGAGATAACAGTTTATGTAGTTTACCAATTAATAATAAATCGGTACAAATGCGGTCTGAAGTGACGCTCCACTGTTTTAGTATTGGCTCTTGAGCCAAAATGTTTGACGACCTCTGAACTAAATGGGTATGTATCTAAAAAGAGTCGCAAGAGAACTGGAAGCACTAGTGCTCAACCATCGGCGTACCAAAATCGACGCAACATTCGAAAAAATTAAAATCACTGTGTATTATTTTTCAGCATGACATTTTGAACGTGAAAAAGATATCCGGCCGCTAGGTCCAGTCACTGCTAACCTCTACTCAAAGAGCACTCTGAAATGAGGTAGCAGCGTAAATGTATTAGACCACCCCAGATAACTTTATTAGTCGCATTATCACCTTGGGCTAATGTTGGGTGTTTAGCTATGACCCTGAGACAGTGGAATAAAGCAAACAGTGGAAATATAGTGATCTGATACCGCCTATTGGGCATACATAGCAAAAGAAATCCACTATTGTACAGCTACACTATTGATGATATACAACTGGAAACAGAATCTACCGTAAAATATCTAGGATTGACAATCTAGAGAGACTTTAAATGGAATGAGCACATAAAACAAATAGTGGGAAAAGCAGATGCCAGACTCAGATTCATAGGAAGAATTTTGAGGAAATGTAAGTCGTCCACGAAGGAAGTGGCTTATAAGGGGTTTGTTTGACGATTCTTGAGTATTGTCCATTTATCTGGGCTCTCTACAAAGTAGGACTGATAGAAAAGGTAGAGAAGATCCAACGAAGAGCGGCGCACTTCGTCACGGGATCGTTTAGCGGCGCTAGACCTTTACTGAGATGTTTGACAAATTTCACTGGCGAACGGTACAAGAGAGGCGAGGCGCATGACGGAAGGATTTACTACTGAAATTTTGAGAAAAAACTTTCAGGGAAGAGTCAGAAAACACATTAATTTCCCCCACCCCTCCCCCCACCACGCCACCACCACCACTACATACGTCTAGAAATTAGAGACAGTACAAAGGCTTACAGACAATTATTTTTCCCACGAGCTATGCGCTAGTGGAACACGGTTGGAGGGCTCAGCTAGTGGAACAAACGTCTCCTCAACCACCCACCGTTAGGTGGCTTACGGAGTATGATACAGATGCACCATAATCGGGCAAGGTGATGCTGAGTGCTTCTTGGGACAGCATAGTTTGGTACTAACACATTATATTGGTAAGAGGCAAATCGTGTCACAATTCAACTGCTGCAGGTTCGTGGATCGTCTAGATGAAGTTTTATAGTTCCTCGATATTGCTGATTGTGTTACTCGGAATCCTACTACCGTCAGACGAATGTGGAATGAACGGTTCAGGACGATCATACTCAACAATATGCACCATCTCCGCGGCTCTATATAATTAACGCATAAGAATACAAATATAAACTTCGTCAGAATGTGATAGTTCATAAAGTCATTTAACGAACCTCTAGTCAGGAAATGAGATCGAGTACGGCCACACAGTAACTGCGACAACGTCTGGAAAACCAGTTGCTGTCAACACGGCGGCTATCATTGTGGATTCCTGTCATGAGGAATCAGAAAGCACTGGAAACAGTAGTGGTGCTATGTCTTTTCTGACGACTCTCGATTCTTCGTGCCGTATTACTTGGACTATTCTGTGTGTGGAACTTAAGAGAAGCATCAAATAAGCGTTCGTAGCGTAGAGTCGTATGGGCTCAGCATCTGATGTGATGGTTTGAGATGCCACTGGATACACGAAACGACCACCTCTTGTTCGTATGGCTAGAAAATTGTGACAGAATCCTTCAAATTTTTGACGTGTTAAGGCTGGCGGTTGTGCTCTATGTCGAATTGACGTAATCTTTCAACAAATAACGCAAGGTGTGATGACCTCAGCCCACAGGAAAAATAATTATCAAAATCTTAAGTGTGAAGTCATCCAAAATTCTAGTTGGAAAACTACACTCTTTGTTATACTTCTCAATTGGTCACTATCCCACTTTTTTTATGAACTGAAAACTCTAATATTCACGAGAAACTGCTCTGAAATTAACCTGAACCGACAAAGTTGTGTATATATTCTCTGAAACTTCAATGGAATTACAAAAAGTGACAAAATTTCGTGAATCACACACAATACTGTTAACAATCGCATGAGCACTGGGGGGTTTCACCATACATCTACCCACTTTTGAGTATAACCAATGTCTCTTAATACTACGACTCGTAGCAATACAATATCAAAAAACTTTTATTAGTGGGTAAAGAGTCACTACGCGATTTGACAGCTGACATTTATAATTCCCGCTCACGTCAGGAAAAGCACCAATACGGGAATAGCAGCTTTTTCATTATTGGTCAGAACGCAAGCAATTATGGCAGTCGCCGTAATTTTCGCGCGAAGCCATATTTCGCGACAAAATACTCTTATTAGTTACCGTCATATGTCTAGCCTCATAACAATACATAGAACTACATAAAATAACTACAATAATTTTGACATGCAAGGAGAGTTAGTCCTAATGAGTGGAAGAAGTTTATATTTACTGGTGTTTCAACAATGACTACCAGGAAACTCTTATTTCACTGATTGTAATTTTATTTTCGTTAGCATAGAGCAAACAAACTAAACAAAGAATTTAATTAAGCAGAGTCTGTAATTCTTATACTTTTAACAGAGAAAGAAAGTTTCTCGGTCAGGGGATAGCGTTCAGCGAAATCCCTTAACTTTTTGTTGCATACGGAGCGTTGCGTTAGGCAGCACGATGTCGGCGGGTTACGATGATGAGAGCAGGATACAGACAGTTCCGCTGGATAATCTTCTCCGGCGAAACGCAAATAAAGTTCCGGCACAGCTGTATTATTAACCCCGTGGTATTTAACAAACCACAAGACGCCAGTATACGAACGTTGTTGACATGTCCTCTCTTTCAAAGTACATGCCGTAGACATCGCCCGTTTTTACACTTTATGCCCTGTCCGTGACGCTATCGTCCATAATTACACGGTTCGTCAGATTCATATAGTCTTAGCCACAAATAAACAGTTCATAGAATTATTCTTGCGTGTGAAGCACACCGTAAACAATGTCCACTCTGTTCTCGCATTTCCAACTTCGACAACGTCACTGAAAGCCATTTACATTGCACAGTTAATTAGTCTTCACTTTCACGGCTTAATAGAATGTGTTATACAACAGTTCCACCACCCAAAACCAATACTAGCAAAGTTCATTCGAATAAAGGCACAGTTCGTGTCGGCCACAACAAAGTAATGTTAGCGGCACTTTCACAGGCCGGTTTATTTGCTCTTAAAGTTCGCTGGCGATGGCATTACATACCGCAGTGGTAAATAGAATTAACAATCTGATAGTTCGGTATCACTGTCCATACAAGTATGTATGCTTTTCATGGAACACAGTACTATTTTTCCCGCGCACGCTTCACAGACAGGCCATCCACCATCCCCTCTACTACGCAACAACCTTTCACCTCTCGATATCACTATCGCTGTCCCCTGTCAATAGGTGTTATATCGTTATCGTAAATTACATAAACCTTTATAAATGTTATTGGATGCATTTTTCACAATTAATAATATTCCTAAAGTGAACTTTAGAAACTTTACCACAGGTGCAAAGCAAGAAACATATTTATCCATTGGCAAACGAAATAATGACAATTACGTCTTTACATTTAAAAACCACAGTAGAATGTTACATAATCACAATTAGAAATGCCCATATGAACAAAAGAAAGAGAATAGAAATCCAAAGAAAATCACGAAAAAAAAATTATATGCGTAATTAGCAATGCCTTCACAAAGGCTACATGATATCTGTACTTCCGAGTCCTAACTTGATACAGAGGGTTTGGGATTGCTGCCCTGGTCATTACCTTCTACAGATCTCTCACCCATTTCAAACAGAATAATACACTGTGCCTTAGACCGACTGCTGGGTTCCTAGTATTGACCACTGCTAGACAACGCCGTGTCTGTTCAGAAGCTTCAGGAACTACGTGACGCTACTATGCCGTCAGATTTCCAACTCGTCAACGCCCTGGGTCGCTTACTAACCTCCAGGAAGCTTCTGTGGCTAGACCCACTAGCGCACGACAACAGACAGAGCTTGGTCACCGACCCTGTTTTGGACATTTTCCTGTGACACACCAACGCAGACCCTTCCGTGAAGTCAGCACCAGGTAGATGCATTGAGACCCACGGGAACAACCCATCATTATCGAACAGCTGGGCAGTAATATGGCGTCAAGGCTGTGCCCACAGCCCTATACCAATTATGTTACCATCACTAATGCCGCTAGACCTCAAACCTCCGTCCATGGCCTGACCACACGGGTGCTTGGACAGCACCACATTCTGGTGCCATGTGGGTCCACGACGTGAGGGTCCAGCTATCCTCGCCTTTGCTGAGGTTCCAGCAGAGGATTACATCGACCTGTGTCGCGATGCAGCTAGCTATATTCCCAGCAACCGCAGTCATACTGGTCTACCAGCTACAGTACAGGTAGTCGAGACAGTGAACCGGTATTACGTGGACAGAACTATGGTCACAAGGCCAAGCCGGAGGTGGACGTACCAAGAGACACCTTGTCCTTGTATTTGCCACGTTCGCCATCATCACTTGTGACATCGTAGTCTAGTGAATGTAAATGAATAGTAGTTATGGTTTTCTGTTATGCAAGAGTCGCCTTCCCTGCTGTAACTGCACCGCATTTGCTGGAGGATCTCTGTCCTCACCTAGCCATTCCACACACCCCGTTATAAATAGTACTCAAAGATGTACTGAAACGAAGACGGGCGGCAACCTGGAGAAAACGGCAAGTTCGATGGTTCTGCAGCAGGGGTATCCTCCACAGCAGTACGAGTATCTACCGATATTAAGGATTTTTGGTTTTACATGGTTGTTTTCCCTATCCTTTATTCTTCATTATTTCCTTTCGTACACTGTACATATCTGCTCTGACTGCTGCCATTCTTTGATTTTTACTATAGTTGCTAGAAGACCGTCTCTCTTTGCATTTAGGCAAGCCAAATTCATATTCCAAATACACAAGGCAGAGACTGTATACAAATGGTTGGTGCCGATAAAAGACTTGAAATGAACGTTAGTAATTATTTAACTACGGAACGGATAAAGCGAATGTTAATCTGTATGAATAGTTGGAAGTACGTAAGGTTTGGTGAAAGTGGAGAGATTTTCTATGTTTCCTTAACATCGATAATCATCCCGTTATATTATTAATTCAACACTTTCGTCATAATAAATAATTCTCAGAAATTTCTTGCAGGGAGAACATGATGGGGAAAGAAGTGACTCGGGTTAATTAGCATCTAAACTGGTTTCATTAATTTGAAGTGTTTCTTTTTTTTGCGCTAGGAAAATCCAGACTTTATATGTTACGCACTTACGTTCTCTCACTTAATTATTCAGTGCTTTAGAAATATTCGTGATAAAAGTGATCTCGTAAACAGAATTTCAACAAACTAGACTTATTTAATCTTGTACAGCGCTGGTCGGAGGGTGATGAAGCGATGATTATGAGTGGGTTCCAAAATGGAAACATTCATTTACTCAAATATCCACCGTTAAATTCCCCATAATTTACTGAACTTTGTGTGTCTCAGACGCTGGGACACACAAACTTATAATTGGATCTAATAGCGTTTTTACTGGCGTATAGTACGTCCGTAATGCTAATATCGATAGCGTTGCTAAGGGAGAATAAATTTTTATTTAATGTACTGCTAAAATAAAATCCTATCCATTATCTGGTCAAGCCCCAAAAACAACGAACTATAAAGTACTCATCAATTGGTTCGATCATAGCGTAAAGCTGATTGTTCACAAAAAAACTATTCAAAAATACAAGGTTTCACAAGCCAAATTGTGTATTATCGTGCTTATTCTAACACACACGCAAGTATTTTATTACAGTTCTACCATGCCCATGTTGCGTACTTGCTGTTACATCTCCAGCCGTGTCTACAGGGCGTTCTATTGCGCTATCTGTAGCGATCGGTTCTACAACATTTCTTACTGCCTCATTATTATCAGTGCTAACAGCTGAAGGCTGTTGCGTGCTACTATGCTCTGCTTGACTCATCCTAAACATTGCCCTAGTTAAAACCATATAAAGGTTCTACTGTCAATATATATATATCTCCCTTCTACTGTCACTATATGTAACTCCGTTCACACAAGAGTATTTCTGTAGCTACTTTCTTATTGTACTTATACAAATAAATGCAACTGGGGCAGGTCAATCAAACTACATCTAGCATGAACACAATTAATCAATGTTCAAATATCCAATAATACTAAACAGAAAACCGTATACTTCATCTATACTAGCAAGCCGATCAAGTGCTAGGCTGAACGCCACAGTAACAAAGATACGATTCACAAAGACAAGTGGTTAAAATACGAAATTTCACACGCAACTTCTATATGGTTGTATTTATTATAACACAGGCTATCATGTTATTTCTATTCTGCCACAAAGAGAGACAAAGTAAGGACCACGTGCTTGGCTGAAGACCCCAACACCGAAGATGCGGTCCACAAAAAAAGATAGTTAAAATTAGGAAATTTCACATGCATATCACGAAATAGAATTATAAGAGCTTAGTTAAATGCTGATAAACTAACATTTACCTAAAAGAATCTAAGATTTGGAGGTCTTCTTTTTAATTGATTGGTTTCCAGGGTGTGCCCATACAGCTTTCTTCATATCGTAGTAGCACTTGCAATGTACTTCCTCAATTATTTGCTGGATGTATTCCAATCTCTGTCTTCCTCTACAGTTTTTGCTTTCTACAGCTCCCTCTGGTACCATGGAGCTCATTCGCTGACGTCTTACCACATGTCCTGTCGTCCTGTCCCTTCTCCTTGTCCGTGTTTTCCACATGTTTATTTCCTCAAGATTCTGCGCAGAACCTTCTCACTCCTTACTTTACCAGGCCGACTAATTTTCGACATCCGTCTGTAGCACTACATCTCAAATACTTCGATTCTCTTCTGTTCTGGTTTTCCCACAGTCCATTTTTCACTACCATACAATGCGATGCTCCATATGTAGATTCTCAGAAATTTTCCCTCAGATTAAAGCCTCTGTATGATATTAGAAGACTTCTCTCGAGCAAGAAGCCGTTTTTTGCTAGTACTAGTCTGCTTTTCATGTCGCCCTTGCTGCGTCCGTCATTGGTTAGTTTGCTGCCTAGGTAGCAGAATTCCTTTATGTACTTCCTGACCATCAATCCCGCTGGCGGGTGGGCCGAGCGGTTCTAGGCGCTACAGTCTGGAACCGCGCGATCGCTACGGTCACAGGTTCGAATCCTGCCCCGGGTATGGATGTATGTGATGTCTTTAGGTTAGTTAGGTTTAAGTAGTTCTAAGTTCTAGGGGACTGATGACTTCAGAAGTTAAGTCGCGTAGTGCTCAGAGCCATTTTAACTTTCTCGCTATTCTCATTTCTGCTACTTCTCGTTACTTCGTCTTTCTTCGATTTACTTTCAATCCATGTTTTGTACTGACTACACTGTGCATTCCATCCAGCACATCATGTAATTCTTCTTTACTTTCACTCGGGGTACCAATACCATCAGCGAATCGTGTCATCATTATCCTTTGACCTAGAATTTTAATTCCGCTCTCAAACATTTCTTTTATTTCCGTCATTGCTTCATCATTGTGCAGACTGAAAAGCATGGGCGAAAGAGTACAGACCTGTCTTACATCCTTTTTAATCCAACCACTGAATTCTTGGTCGTCCACTCTTATTATTCCCTCTTGCCTCTTGCACATTTAGCGGCTGGTCCCGGTGGAGGTTCGAGTCCTCCCTCGGGCATGGGTGTGTGTGTTTGTCCTTAGGATAATTTAGGTTAAGTAGTGTGTAAGCTTTGGTGCTGATGACCTTCGGAGTTAAGTGCCATGAGAATGCACACACATTTGATCTTTTTTTCTTGCACATTTATGTCAGTTATAAAGATACAGCATCAGAGCAACACTTAATCAGCGAGCGAAGAAAATCTACGCCTTGTTGAGGAATCGAACCCGGGCCGCTTTGGTATCCAATCTGTCTCGCGGTACGCGCAACGACCGAGGCCGACAATTTTGGAACTTGAATCTTGAGAAAGACTACCATGAACTTTTTTCTTAAATTCAATAAAAGAAATCTCCTCACTGTACCAGTCCAGTCGCCGAAAACCAAATGAATACCCAAGCGTCTCTCTCTCTGTCCTAATGTTCGGGCCATGCGCTCGGTGGGAAGAACAGATACCAACTATCCCTCCATTATTCATACAAATGCGGTGATTCGGCCACGCCTTCCGGTTACCTTCTTTGGTCCCGTCATTCCCTACCCAGGCGCCTGAGTTGGCAACACTACATCAAACCACACAAGACTATCAATCATGCCCGCATCTCGTGGTCGTGCGGTAGCGTTCTCGCTTCCCACGCCCGGGTTCCCGGGTTCGATTCCCGGCGGGGTCAGGGATTTTCTCTGCCTCGTGATGGCTGGGTGTTGTGTGCTGTCCTTAGGTTAGTTAAGTTTAAGTAGTTCTAAGTTCTAGGGGACTTATGACCACAGCAGTTGAGTCCCATAGTGCTCAGAGCCATTTGAACCATTTTTTTTTTTTTTTTGACTATCAATCACTCTCTACTGGAGTGAGTTTTGAAATACTCTCGTTTGCTTGCTTTCTCATTCATACGAAATGGATGGAGGGAAGTCGGGCTGTACAGGGACAGAACACAAGTAAGTAAATAAAGACAGGTACTCATTCCTTCTCCAGAGGCTCCATGTCGGACTGGCAGAGTATCGGATCGGGATACACATAAAATCAGCCTCCTAAGTGGAAGGTATTCTTAACATTAATGAAACAGTTTCAACACAACTCGTTCACCATCTACGTATGGGATCAGGATGCTGTTCTATATCTCATGTATCAGGTACCTCAGTTCTAGGTAGAAATAAGACAACTGAAGGAGGGAACGGTCACTTAATATTTTTCTTTTCCTGGGACAACCATCATAAATGTCATTTAGGGCTCGTTTGGAAGTCCCAAAGGCTTCAAATGAAGCAATAGACACCGCGGTGGCCTAAACAGACACTGATGTGAGAAAAGAAAGTGACATTTAATATACAGAGTGAGTCTTCATATCGTTTAAAAACTCCGAATGGACGTAGTAGACACTGAAATAAATAATTTAATGTAAGACACATGGGACTGCAAATGTCGGTAAATACCCTAAATTGGAAAACAATTGTTGAACATGGGACGTACCAGATGACGAACATGACTGCACGTGCAGGGTTTGTCAATCAAACCCTCTCCGGTAGGGGGCAGTACTACACATCGCTCCGCTTGCCTACTGTGTTTTCGAACACGTTTTTCAAATGTGATATTCTGTAAACGTGGAAGTTATAAAATAATTGTCCTGGCTGTAACCAAGCAATAACTGTTCTAATTTAGTGTTTCTTTCTTTTTGATGTGTTGGCAGAAGAGCCAACACCGTATAGCTAGAGGAGGCCGAAATGTACGCGTTAAAGCTCATGCAGGTTGGCGTGAGGTCTGGAAAATGACAAGGAATTATAGTAGCCAAAAATAGTACATAGCTTCTGGAATACTTAACTTTAATCCATAATTGGTGTACATCGCTCTTTACGGTACAGGTTTTACAATCTCAATATTAACTGGTAATGGCGCCTTGCTAGGTCGTAGCAAATGACGTAGCTGAAGGCTATGCTAACTATCGTCTCGGCAAATGAGAGCGTAGTTGTCAGTGTAGCATCGATAGCAAAGTCGGCTGTACAACTGGGGCGAGTGCTAGGACGTCTCACTAGAATTGCCGTGTGGCGGCGCTCGGTCTGCAATCACTGACAGTGGCGACACGCGGGTCCGACGTATACTACCGGACCGCGGCCGATTTAAAAGCTACCATCTAGCAAGTGTGGTGTCTGGCGGTGACACCACACTTTTCATCCCCCTTTTCTGCAGACTAAATTTAGTAAAGAACACGTACGTCATTTACAACTGGCTATGCAATTCGAAAGGAATTATCTGATTGTGACGCAAACGGTAGGTTTTTGTTGTACTGTACTTTGCCGTTAACTAGCGAAGTTCCCAAGACCGGTGCATAAAATAATGAATATTACCTCAATGTAAGCAAATAATTACCTAACGCATTGGAAAACAAAATACTGTCTGGAGATGCAAGACTCGAACCCTGAGTCCCTCGCTCTAAAGTCGCACGCGTAGGCCTGGAGCCACAATGGACTGGGACGATCAGGTGCGACAGACGATAGGCTCCACCACTGCACGTGTGGCAATGTACGTCATGTTGTGACGTCACATGTTCAATATTAGTCATCCACTTGTGGAGTATTTCCCAATATTTCCTGGCCCATGTTTCTTATATTAAATTAATCGACTGAGCACCATCCACGTCGTTCTGGGAGTTTTTAAAAGTTAATAGAAATTAGCCTGTTGCTATCAAGTGTCTAAAAATGTGGTCGTGAAGGTAAAATTAAGCGTAATGTATGGAACAGGAACGTCACATATGTAAACGTTTGGGACACTGTGAGTGGAATTGTACTCGCAGATGTACACAGAAAGAGGGTAGATAGTCACAGGGGGTCCTCATACCCTACCGTTACGGGATGTGTGTCCAAAGTACAACGCTCTTAACAAAGGTTAACACGAGACACCTCTGTGCAGAATCTGTTGCAGACATTTTTTCTGAACGGCTCGGTCGAAGGAAAGCTGTGCAAATTCTTATTATTAGGAGAAGTCAAGTGGTAACGAGGCAGTTGGAAAAAAAAGGAAGTAAATCGTTTATTGTTTCCAAAGTAATCGTCATAAGTGTTACAACGTTTATCCACTGTGACACAAGACGGTGAATGACTTGATGGAAAATTCTTTGTGATTATCCAGGACTGCACCTCGTCATCCTAAGCAAATCGACGGATATATCTTCGGGGCTCTAAGCTTTTGCAGCATAACGGAAACAACCTTGGCAAATGTGATCGCCGACTTGCTTTGGACGCAGAAGTGTTCGCCTGGGTACTATAGTGGCTCCGGAGGCCACTGCAAACATTTTTCCAAGAAGTCATTGGCCGTCTTGTCCCACCCTGGGATAAATGTATTAACTACATGAAATGTATTCGCATTTGCGAATACGAACAACCATCGATTCTGTAAGGGAATTATGACAATGAAAATTTGTGCCCGATCAGGTTTCGATCTCGGATTCCCCGTTTTACGCGAGCAGTTGCCTTAACCGCTTTGGCTACCAGTGCCCTACTCGCGGTCATACCAAAACTCTTATATATCGTCGTTCCTGCGTCACAACCTGTACTGGTAAACACATTAGATAATTCCTGTATAAGGGAGGACTTCTTTACTTTTTATTTAAAGTCGCTGTCCCGCATCAGATAGTTACGATATTGCAGTGCATGCGTTCTTAAGAAGAGCAATGCAATTTCCCTTCGGACAAGCGCGCATGTCTTCTTAACAACATAGACGCAGCAACATCGTAAATGTATTGACACTGGTGATTATTTTTGAAACAATAAACGGTTTAGTTACTTTTTCTCCATCTGTCTCGTTTTTATTTTACTCCCCCTTGTAAATACTTGGTCTCAAGTATCTGTGGCAAGTAAAGCTATTAAAAAATGCACTCCGTCTTCAGCTCACAAGTGGCCCATCGGGACCATCCGACCGCCGTGTCATCCTCAGAATAGAATGCGGATAGGAAGGGCGTGTGGTCAGCACACCTCACTCCCGATCGTTATGACGGTTGTCTTGACAGGAGCCGCTACTGTTCCGTCGAGTAGCTTCTCAGCTTCTCAGTTGGTATCACGAGGCTGAGTGCACCCCGAAAAATGGCAACAGCGCATGGCAGCCTGGATGGTCACCCATCCAAGCGCCGGCCACGCCCGACAGCGCTTACCTTCGGTGATTTGACGGGAATCGCTGTATCCACTGCGGCAAGGCCGTTGCCGGTGGCAAGTAGAGCAGCATCATGTAAGCCTGGAGGGTGGTGTTGATACAGTCGGTGTGGAAATACTGGGATTCTGAGTGGCGTAAGTAACTGGGATTCTGAGTGGCGTAAGTAACGTCTGGGTGACTGTAGAAGTTCTCCCTATTGTTGGAATTGGGTATGAGTCATACTTGGTTTAGTTTTCCTGGTTGCGCATTACGCCAGAATTGAATTAGGTGAATGGGACGCCTTGTCATCTCGGTTCTATGGCTGGAAAACCATCACCGTTACAAGGAAGAACCAAGTACACAATCGCAACGTTTTACACGACGTAGTTTGTCCTACGTACGAGAAATTGTCAAACGAAGAGTTGTGGCTGTCACGACTGAAAAGTTTATTAATTGGATTCACATTTGTGAATAAATTTTAGTGTCAGCTACTTGTGACAAATGAAAATTTGTGCCGGATCCGGACTCGAACCCGGATTTCGCGCGTGGGAAGAGCGGTCATCTTAACCACTTCAGCGATCCGAACACGCCATAAGTACTGGTCCAAACCTCCTTATGTCACGCTGTCACAATGCAAATGCTCGCAATTTTATGAAACTAAGCATAGGAAGACCTTTGTTGTTACTTGGTATCGTCGGTTTAGAGCCGCCAGGCGAGATTATGTCATACCCACACGTCTGAAGGATGTTTTATTGTAATAAATGCAGTAACTTTATTAAGACAGTTACTGTCGCCATTAATAAAATAATCAACCCCGGTGGGGCTACAGCGAGAGAAGAAAGTCATAACACACGTCTTTCTATGCATAGTTTCATGAAAGAGCGAGCGTTTATATTGTCACTGACCGACACACAGAGGTTCGGACAGGCACTAGTGACATGCTCGTATACTTTGAAATGGTTAAGACGACCACTCATGAAGAGCGAAACCCGGTTTCGAGTCCCGGTCGGCACAGATTTTTATTTGTCACAATTAGCTGGCGCTAGTATGTATTCACATGTGAACCCATTTTTCATGTGCGGCTGATGGACATCGTATTGCTATAAATGCAGTTACTGCATCAACACAGACACTGTCGCCATTAATGATAAAGTAACTTCAGTTGAGTGGAAGTGTACCTTCCACGTGGTACTCTGACAGCCACCTAGAGACAATGGACGAGATGGGCGTTTCACATCAGCCTATACGGCACCGAGACAGTCTATCAGTTTAACTGCACTGAGGAAAGAATCATTTCTAAAGGACGATATACGGAGGACATTGAGAGGTTTTTAGAAGAACATGCTCAGTTATTTCAGCCTCCTGGACAATTGCTTGCCATGCCACCAACTCAACAGCATATTCCCACTACGTGTGACTAGTCAGTTAGAAGAGGCTGTATACAGTTCCGCAGTATTTGCAACCTCGACGGAATCAACTTTCAGCAGCCAAGTTGTAGCGCGCTGTCGGTGCTACAGCCTGCAATGCCCCTGCGGAGGTTGGAATAATCGAGAAACGCAGTGTCAACGTATTTATCGTGCTCGAAGTAGAGTCGATGTCTAATGAATGTAAAGGAACAGGAATAAAGGGTTTCTAGAGCCCGCAAGCTACCTTCACCAATCTTCAGTAAAGAAACACTGCCCATACTTAGCCGTCCTACGCGCCCCTCCTTCATACGAAACATTTATCCATGGGTTATCAAAGGTCGATACGCTGCTATCCGCCAAATATTACGACTGATGGATTCTGGCACTGAACTAAACAGCATGGAATGGTGTACCCGTGTATATTATACAAGGTCAGCTCAACTCTATACTCATACTGAATACCGTAACACCTACAACCATCAAAAAGAAACACAAAGTATATCTTTTTAAAAAAGACTGATAAAAACGTTCTTAAAGTCTTCTCTCGTTCCTATCTGATCATGTAAGCGTAGAAAAGTTGAGGAATGATTTGAAAGAGATAGCATCCACAGAAATTGAGAGATATATACTACATAAATTAATAAGTGATTGTACTGATACCTTATGGTACACAAAACGGGTCAGATCGCTGTTGCAGAAGCATCGAAAAAAGCATGTCAAATTTAAAAGATTGCAAATCCCCAAGACTCGCAAGTATTTCAGAAATTCGAAATATAGCGTGTACTTCAGTGTGAGATGCTTTTAATAATTTCCACAATGAAATTCTGTCTAGGAATCTGACAGAAAAACCAAAGAGATTCTGATCATACATAAAGCACACCAGTGGCAAGGTGCAATCAATACCTTCACTGCGCGATGACACCGGTGAAGTCATTGATGACAGTGCCACTAAAGCAGAGTTATTAAATACGATTTTCCGAGACTCCTTCACCGAGGAATACAAAGTAAATATTTCTGAATTCCAGTCAAGAACAACTGACAAGATGAGAAACATAGTAGTATAAATCCTCTGTGTAACAAAGCAGCTTAAATCACTTAATAAAGGCAAGGCTTCCGCTCGAGATTGTATACCGGTCAGGTTCCTCTCAAGAGTATGCTGATACGATAGCCCCTTATGCAGAAATTACCTACAACGGCTCGGTTAAAGAAAGATACGCACCTAAATACTGGATAATTGCTCAAGTCACACCAATACCCAAAGAGGGAAGTAGGAGTAATCCGGTGAATTACAGGCCCATATCACTAACGTCGATATGCAGTAGGGTTTTGGAACAAATACTGTATTCGAACATTATGAAGTACGTCGAAGAAAACGATTTATTGGCACGTAGTCAGCACGGTTTAAAAAATATCGTTCTTGTGAAAGACAACTAGCTCGTTATTCTCATGAAGTAACGAGTGCTATCGACAGGGGATGTCAAATTGGTTCCATATTTTTAGATTTCCAGAAGGCTTTCGACACCGTTCCTCACAAGCGTCTTCTAACCAAACTGCGTGCCTATGGAATATCGCCTCAGTTGTGCAACTGGATTCGTGATTTCCTCTCAAAACGGTCACAGTTCGTAGTGGTAGACGCAAAGTCATTGAGTAAAACAGAAGTAATATCCGGCGTTCCCCAAGGAAGTGTTATAGGCCCTCTATTGTTCCTGACCTATATTAACGACGTAGGAGACAATCTAAGTAGTCGTCTTCGATTGTTTGCAGATGATGCTGTCATTTACCATCTTGTAAAGTCATCATATGTCCAAAGCTAATTGCAAAACGATTTAGATAAGATATCTGTAGGGTGCAAAAAGTGGCAGTTGACTCTGAATATAGAAAAGTGTGAAGTTGTTCACATGAATACTAAAATAAATGCACTATATTTCGATTAGGCGAAAAGTTGCACAAATATGAAGGCTGTAAATTCAACTAAATACTTAGAGATTACAATTACAAATAACCTAAATTGGAACGATCACATAGATAATGTTGTGCGTAGAGCAAACCAAAGACTGCAGTTCATTGGCAGAACACGTAGAAGGTGCAAAGGTATACTAAAGAGACTGCGGCACCACGGTTGTCCGCCCTATTCTGGAGTACCGCTGTGCGGTGTGGGACCCGAATCAGGTGGGACTGACGGATGACATCGAAACAGTACAAAGAAGGGCAGCTCGTTTTGTATTATCATGAAATAGGGGAGATAGTGCCAGGGACGTGATACGTGAATTGGAGTGGCAATCTGTAAAACAAAGGTGTTTTAAGTTGCGACGGGATCTTCTCATGAAATTTCAATCACAAGTTTTCTCCTCCGATTGCGAATACATTCTGCTGGCACCCATCCACATAGGGAAAAATTAGGGCTCGCACAGAAAAATTTAAGTGCTCGTTTTTCCCGCACGCCGTTCGAGACTGGAACGGTAGAGAGACAGCTTGAAGGTGGGTCACTGAACCCTCATCCAGGCACTTTAATGCGAATTACATGATAATCACGTAGAAGTAGATGAACCATGTTAGAGACACTGTTTTTGGGAAATTTGGCAGCCCTCTGTACTTTTTGACACTCTATATTCCCAAATCACGTACAAACTGTATCACCCATTATTCCCAGTATGTTTATGAGCTCAATGAATAAACATTATTCGACATCCTTCCAGGTTCTGTAATTACATTGTCTAACAATGTACGTAGAATATAAGGCGCCATCATTTGGTCCATGTTCCCGCTGTATATTTTGCAACCCTTTTGTCGTTTTCTCTATTAACTGTTTTGTTTTAGCGTGACATATTACGTTATCACCAACCTGAATCATCTGTCTTCAAGCGTTTTTAACAGTCTCCGTCAAGACAATTTTTTAGAATTAAATTAGTCCGTTGTTATCTCCCAGATTCAAAGTCTCTATTTTTTTTAAAAAAAAGTCATATTTGCACTGATGGCCGTTAAAACGATTCAGAGCGTCGTGATACGACTGGAGTGAGTACCACGTACTGAGCGTGGAAGTCTTCTACCTGTGTTATTTCCATTTTTGCTTCGAGCACTGCGTAGAGTTAGCAAGCTTTGTACTCTTAGATAATTCACAGAAGAGCTAAACAGAACAATTCGCGCAGTCATCTAAATATCAAAAAACTCGAATCTTTGGTATTCGGTGGTCTGTTTGTTCCCTCCGAAAAATTACCAAGCACGTTGACATATCTGGGCATTCTGCAATATCGTTGCGGCCGGTGAGCCGTAGCAGCTTTGTGAGCCCTCCATCCTCGTTCTGTACTTTCAAGCCTTGACCACAGAATCAGACAAGAAAAAATGACGGCGCAAGAAGTTTGAACTAAAAGTGTGTCCGAAGTGATACAGTCTGATGGGAGCTACAGTTTGTCGACTTAGGGTATCAGCTCTGTCGGCTATCGTGTATGAGCCTGGAATTAGCTTTAAATCCTAACTGTGGCACTACAGGACTTCGCCGTGGTTTTCTGGACCTCGAACTCGACTTGCGAAGAACCTAATCCAGACTCACGGACGTCTGAGCGACTCATATATAGATACAATAACGCTGCACTTAGTTTAAAATTTGAATATCAAAATGGAAATTATGTATTTCTCCGTATACATTGGGATGATTTTCTACGAACTTGTTATTGTAACAATTGGTAACTCGTTCCACAATTAATCACGCACTACTGTCATTTAACGCTCTCGTTTATGGAAATATTGTCTTATTAAGTATTAAATCGCCATGTTTGTTAGTTAATTAGTTACTCATACGTTCCATAGATTATTTCGACGATTCCTTTACCGACATGATGTAAAACGAGTCGTATACCGGATATGTACACATGACTAGTGTTAACATTAGCCGGCCGCTGTGGACAAGCGGTTCTAAGCGCTTCAGTCCGGACTGCTACGGTCGCAGGTTCGAATCCTGCCTCGGGCATGGATGTGTGTGATGTCCTTAGATTAGTTAGGTTTAAGTAGTTCAAGTTCTAGGGGACTGATGACCTCAGATGTTAAGTCCCATAGTGCTCAGAGCCATTTGAACAATTTGTTAACATTAATAAACATATTTTCTAGTCCTAATCATGCAAATACACTTAAAAACTGTTGTCACAGATCTTTGACCAAATGTCACAAGTGTCGATTTATTAGTCTGACGACAAATCGTTAAATTATAAAAATTAAGAGAAAGGACAATTAGCAACAGACGCAAACCACAAATTAGCTTGCAATGTTATAGAGTCCTGAATGTATACCGCGTTGCAGTAGAATACAGAGAGTGACAGCGACCGCTGATGGTATATGGACATGTTCTGAAGATTGCAATCCGGCCGAAATGGATCCATCACAATAAAGTATCTAAACTCCGACAGCAGCAATTTGGATTTCGTTACACAATGCACACACTTTTGCATGCTTTCAGTCAACATTCTAGCGATGACATAGTAATTAATGTACTAGCATGTCACATTTGCAGTTGACTGTCTCGTGCTTACATTAACAACCTACGTGACTTCCAGTAGGACCTACATGAAATCACCTTAAGCAAAAATATCTCTAAGGAAGAGTGCTACGACGAAGTTAGAATAAAGTTCAGAACAGGCACAAAAGGTAAACGAACAATAAATAACATGCTGTATATAATGTGCTGCTGCAAAGGGAAAGAATCTATGTTCAGTTCGAGTCCTTACATAGCAAAGATTCTGTGACTGTTCAGAAAGGCTTCAGTTGCTGGATTCTAGATCATCCGCAAAAACGGTTCGATAAGGAACCAGTCTGTGGAAAATGTGTGAAGCCAGGTCACAACCAGTCAGAATACCGAGAGTATGTCTCAGCTGGATGTATATCATGCAAATACAGGAACAGGATATGTGGTAAGGCAGCAGGGCGTGATTACCCTACCTACAAGCAGTTTCACGAAAGACAAACAGAGCGAATATGACATTATCGACAACGTTCACAAACACAGATTACAGCTACAGCGGTCAGGCATTAGCCCCCTTCTTAAACACAGGTATAGATACGCAAAGAAACTATACATGCAAGAGCAAACATAACTCCCAATCAACTACAACGAAAGATTGGCAGCGTGCTGTCATCTGGCGACCACATGTGGGTATAACACAATTAAGAGACCTCGAAACGAACTATCTTCCGTCACTGCAAACGTGTGACGTAATATAGCAAAGATATTTTAGCATCACTGATTACGTAGACGAATTGTGTGTGCAGGGAGCCACTGAATACCATTATCAAGCAGGCAGTACACAAAGCCTCAACGGTTTACATTTGGTGACAGTACACTCTGCACAGACACACGAGAAAATAGCCTAAAAGAAAACACTCAGTTGCTACATAGCCCCGAAGTAGACAGACAGTATCCTAATAACGGAGACAGCGGAAACCTAATGCAAAATACAAATGATCTGCCTAATAATACTGTGACAAATAGACTATCTACACAAAATTACCAGCGTACACTAACCAAAGACGAAGACAAATACCAGGGTGCATCACAGGACACAGACAGAAACCTGAAACAATATAAGAACAGCATATTTGATTATGATCATCTTACGAGTCACTTACGGGGGAAAATATATTTCCCGACTATGGAGCAAACAGACAGGATGCCAGAGAACCTGCCAACAGATCATCGTCAGCTCTGTTGACTCTTAGAGTCAGCATGCACCCGAAGAGGTGAGGGTTCAAAGATAGATAAAGTTTATAAGGATTTCGTAAGGGCGTATCGACGCGTTTGTTACGATACTGAAGAGACAACAGTCAAGTTTAAACCCTTCGTTTTGATTACTAAGCAAAGATGCTACCACTAGACCACGGATCAAACCCCTATCGTTTTTACCTTAATATCTACATTACTTATTTACAGCAGGACGTGCACACCTCTGGATATTTCAGTGACATTCCTTTAAGTACTACAGTTTTTTTTCTAATATGCAAGTAATATCAGATCTTGTCTTACTCTGGCCTTTCTATAAATTTCCCTCCTCTTCTTACAGAGATTTAAATTCACTTAGTTATCCAAGGCTTCCTTTTCCTTTGTATTTATCTTTCGGGTAACTTTTTAGGAAATTACCTTTCAAGTACTGACACTAACTTACGATGGAATAAATTTAATTTGACGTAGTATCTCTTTCTAAAATTCTCATTCTATTTCACCTCTTTGCACCTACTTTTAAAACATTGTATCCTGTTCTAATAAATAAGAGTCATTGCTGTGTAATAGCCTGCCTCAGGGCTGTAAGGTTCCAAACTGTTTATTAACATTAATTATGATCAGGTATTCGGTTAGCAGTTGTGTGCACATTAATTGATTCATTCTGAGCAGTGTCTAGCTTGCTGCACACGAGTTGGAAACTGACTACTGAAATTACGTTGGAATTTTCTAATAAATATTCTGTTTCATTTTTCCTGCTCGTATCATTTAAGAAACCGAAACGGAAATCTTTACAAACTACTAACAGTTTCTTCTTGTCTTACTGGTAGCTCAATAGTACATCTAGATTTCTGATAAACAGCTGAATCTTTCCTAGAAGGGTTCTGAAGGCTGTTACACTTATCAGAGATGTATTCTGCAGTAACAACCCACAAGCCCATGCATCTAATTCTCATCAATAAGAAAACTATTTGTTTCAATATTTTTGACTTTGTGTCCAACTTTTACTTATGTCGCAACTCCTCCTTTTTCTGGGTTCATACTATACGGAAATGATGTAGTCTGTAATCTATGATACTTTAACTTCTTAAATGCTGTGGCACAGAATATCTATCACTTTAGAAGTTTCCACATCCAGGCATACAACAATCTCATCTGTCTTGTTTCTCAAGCCCCTTATTTGCGATGAAAGAAATTAATTTTATTTTTCAGGAAACTGGTCCTGTTCTGCTCTAATTTCTTACAGTGCTGTCTGTCTGTGCCCTGACTGTAATCTAAAATATATGTCCCTGTAATGAAAGGGAATTTGGACTTGTGTGCTCGTAGGTCTCCCATACACTTTCTGCAAAATGCTCATCTAATCTTTCCTTCAAAAGGTTCAAATGGCTCTGAGCACTATGGGACTTAACTGCTGTGGTCATCAGTCCCCTAGAACTTAGAACTACTTAAACCTAACTAACCTAAGGACATCACAAACATCCATGCCCGAGGCAGGATTCGAACCTGCGACCGTAGCGGTCGCGCGGTTCCAGACTGTAGTGCCTAGAACCGCTCGGCCAATCTTTCCTTCATTCTCCTTTACAATTGCGGGCCCATCTTCCTACTGAAGCAACATGCACGACACAAATATGAGATTGTTTCAGTCGAAAGGAAGTCGCTTAGCTCTTGTTAGAGTGTGAACCGAACTCATATCAGCCATGGTACTCCATGTTTTGCTATTTTAAAATTGCACCTTAAGGACACCAATGTCACGAAGTTGTTGCGGCCGCATATGCTCATGTCTCTTTCGCAACTGAGCCGTAGCTAATCACAAAGCGCATGCACTGCTACATCAGTCCCTTCACGAGTTCCTACACAGCCTTAATGCTGTAAGAAACTATACCAAGAGTGAATACATCGCAAAATGAACCTTAAATCACTTTCTTCATCTATAACCGTAATACAGTTCTCTAAAGAATATACGTTTCAGTCTATGTTTCCATGCATATGTAGAACGGTACTACAATAACAGTTGCAAACAATTAAGAAGTCATACAGCTGAATTTCATTACAGCTATGTAGTGGTGTGTGTGTTTTAAAACTACGGCAGATGTGTTGCACGTTGGTTACAACTTCATAACATTCACATTAAAACAGTCAAGAAATTTGGAAGTGGGAGCAATTTAATATTGCCAGTAAGCTTCAACACCGTTCATGAGATGGACGTAGAAAACAAGACTTTTATTAACTCATTGTCTCTGTCGAGCAGAAGCGTACACATGATGAGGAAGCCGAGCTCAGAAAGAGAAAGCGGTCGATACCACGTTCGGCGTCTCAAGACTTTCACTATACCAGCGAACTAAGCGAAGTCCAAAGAACTAGGACACCAGCCTGCAACTTTGTTGGAAGCAAACTAGAGGAGACGGAAGTTCATATTCCGTGCTTCAGGTTATTCTGCCTCTCACGCAGCTCATGCAGTAACCCGGAATAGTCCGCAGCTCGTGGTCGTGCGGTAGCGTTCTCGCTTCCCACGCCCGGGTTCCCGGATTCGATTCCCGGTGGGGTTAGGGATTTTCTCTGCCTCGTGATGACTGGGTGTTGTGTGATGTCCTTATGTTAGTTAGGTTTAAGTAGTTCTAACTTCTAGGGGACTGATGACCATAGATGTTAAGTCCCATAGTGCTCAGAGCCAAACCGCAATAGCATCCAAGTAAGTCATACGTTCTGCGGATATTTCTGATGAGCTACACTTGGTTCACTGAATTGTCACTAATACTGTAGATTGGAAGGGGGACCTCATTATAAATATCAAGAGTGCAGAGACAGGCAAATGGAAATACGTAGTCATCAGGTTTCAACAAAATTCATCTGGAGAATCGCTCGGTACGCTTGTGAATTTTAACGCTTTCTGTGCAGTTTGTTCTATCAAACGATACCCGGTAAAACAGCAGAAATAATCGATATTTTAAATTTATTCCGTTGCGACTGAATTAAAGCAGGAGCCACTCTTTGAGCATTTTGTTGTAGGAGGGCTATTCGGAAAGTAAGGAACGATAGGTCGCGAAATGGAAACCACAGTGAAACTCAAAACTGTTTTATTTGCAACAGTTGGCTACAACTCCCAGCTACTTATCTCCATAGTCGCCGATCTGACTTAGACGTTTGCCGCAGCTTCGTACCAACTTTCCAATACCCTCGTTATAGAAGGCAGCCGCCAGTGCTTTCCACCAATCCTCTACGCTGGCCTACAGCTCGTTTTCTGTACCAGAATGTTGTCGTTATAGCCAGCGCCTCATGTGAGCACAGATAAACTCCGAGGGAGAAAATTAAGGGCTGTATTGTGGGTAATCAAACATATCAAATTGATAATTATGCAGGAGCATCTTCATTGCCCCTGCAGAATGCGGCTGAGAATTGTCTTGAAGAAGAAAACCCACGACATTTATGTAATATTGGCTGTATAGGTTCAGGCGAAATTTCTCACCAGGCCCTAGTATTTGGCGGGAGACAATATTGTCCTAGGTATCTATATCTGTTCCCTGTGTGTTCAGCACTAAAAAGGACGACGTAACGCGGTAGACTGGCATACTAGAGACACTGCTCGACACACCTGTGCAGATCTTCATTGGATTTTTCACTATGGTTTCCATTTCGCGACCGATGGTTCCTTACTTTCCGAATAACCCTCGTAGTTGAACGAGATGATGAACAAAAGACTGATGTTTTAAATGGAGAAGAAAATACGTGCCACTGTTAACATTTGTAACAAGTTGGTTGTCTGTATTTCTGAGTCTATTTATGTTCTAATCCAGGTAAGTTTTCAGGTAAAAAAAAAGAAGGAAAACATCCATCTGGTCATTTTTAGTTATGATGACGACGGCGTGTTGAACCATTGAACACATCGAAAGCGCTGAGGTTTATTATAGACTATAAAAGCATGCCTGCCACTCACAAGTCATAGGGACTGGCTGGTGCTAGAGTGTCTAGCGTGCTAGATGAGCTCTGCAATACTGAACTCGATGATCTCATTGTATGGCCTGGCCTATGCTTCGCGATGATTGAGGAAATTTGAGATGGAAAGGGGCTATGTGCGCTAGTGCTGCAGGTGTTGGTGTAACAGTCCCAAAGATTGCATTGCTTCGATGATTAGTACAGGGTTATTACAAATGATTGAAGCGATTTCACAGCTCTACAATAACTTTATTATTTGAGATATTTTCACAATGCTTTGCACACACATACAAAAACTCAAAAAGTTTTTTAGGCATTCACAAATATTCGATATGTGCCCCTGTAGTGATTCGGCAGACATCAAGCCGATAATCAAGTTCCTCCCACACTCGGCGCAGCATGTCCCCATCAATGAGTTCGAAAGCATCGTTGATGCGAACTCGCAATTCTGGCACGTTCCTTGGTAGAGGAGGTTTAAACACTGAATATCGCATGGGGTTAAGTCGGGAGAGCGTGGAGGCCATGACATGAATTGCTGATCATGATCTCCACCACGACCGATCCATCAGTTTTCCAATCTCCTGTTTAAGAAATGCCGAACATCATGATGGAAGTGCGGTGGAGCACCATCCTGTTGAAATATGAAGTCGGCGCTGTCGGTCTCCAGTTGTGACATGAGCCAATTTTCCAGCATGTCCAGATACACGTGTCCTGTAACGTTTTTTTCGCTGAAGAAAAAGGGGCCGTAAACTTTAAACCGTGAGATTGCACAAAACACGTTAACTTTTGGTGAATTGCGAATTTGCTGCACGAATGCGTGAGGATTCTCTACCGCCCAGTTTCGCACATTGAGTCTGTTCACTTCACCATTAAGAAAAAATGTTACTTCATCACTGAAAACAAGTTTCGCACTGAACGCATCCTCTTCCATGAGCTGTTGCAACTGCGCCGAAAATTCAAAGCGTTTGACTTTGTCTTCGTGTGTCAGGGCTTGTAGTAATTGTAAACGGTAAGGCTTCTGCTTTAGCCTTTTCCGTAAGATTTTCCAAACCGTCGGCTGTGGTACGTTTAGCTCCCTGCTTGCTTTATTCGTCGACTTCCGCGGGCTACGCGTGCAACTTGCGCGCACGCGTTCAACCGTTTCTTCGCTCACTGCAGGCCGACCCGTTGATCTCCCCTTACAGAGGCATCCAGAAGCTTTGAACTGCGCATACCATCGCCGAATGGAGTTAGCAGTTGGTGGATCTTTGTTGAACTTCGTCCTGAAGTGTCGTTGCACTGTTATGACTGACTGATGTGAGTGCATTTCAAGCACGACATACGCTTTCTCGGCTCCTGTCGCCATTTTGTCTCACTGCGCTCTCGAGCGCTCTGGCTGCAGAAACCTGATGTGCGGCTTCGGCCGAACAAAACTTTATGAGTTTTTCTACGTATCTGTAGTGTGTCGTGACCATATGTCAATGAATGGAGCTACAGTGAATTTATAAAATCGCTTCAATCATTTGTAATAGCCCTGTATTATTACTTTATTTTTGATGTACGATTACGAGTACTACTCGTACATTGTTTGGCCGTTGATTCTATTTGAACGTTCTGTGCGCTTCCTAGTTACGTAGAGGCAACACTGAGAAAGTCAGCTTAGTCAGGTTTTACGACAGAGTACTGCAGACGGTGAAAGATCGTTGCTATCGCCACTGACAACAGCAGTGTACATCCAACATCCTCCCTGCTAGTTCCTGTTGAGAGATGCGACGATGTATCCACATGATTGAGGGTCTGAATGATGGAGGTCGTAAAGTGCCGAACAGAGCCAGACCGTGTGAATCTAATGTGTGTGGGGTGAAGCGGCTCCGTAGCCTTTCCTGCAGACGTCATATACATTGCGGTGACTGCGAGGCTTTCTCGAATCGTCGTGAAACGTGACGGACTGCCTGTAATCTTTCCCAGCGGGACGCCATGGCATTCTCGAAACCTGAGAGCCTCTAAGCACGCACGTCTTTTCCCTCCACGGTCGGTTATACGACTCTTTTATGTAGTTCGCACTGCCGTTGAGTGCTTTCTCCTTCTTGAATGGCGGTAACGCAGTAGCGACGTCTGTTCGATCATCTTCCTCTCACGTGGGCCTTACGTCTGGTCTTCATGCAAAAGAGAGTGCATAATACTTTGACTACGGCAGACTTCATATGAATCAGTGGCACAACAGACTTGCTAGAAGGCAAATCGAACGACTGAAGGTTTCATTTGCCGTTACCCTTACAGTTTTCATGTGTGTGCTACTGAATTGTCGTCTGCTGGTAATGCTTTGTGTATGTGACAAATTAACAAGTGTTAATGATAGTGTTATAGCAACTGTCAGCTGTACCAGGACACTAACCTTTAACGGGTAAGTGGTCTACTGACTATGCTACCCAAGCACGACACACGACCCACCCTTAAAGCTTTACTTCCATCAGTATCTCCTGCCTACCAAAATTCACAGAAGCTGTCCTGCGTACCTTGACGGACTAGCATTGTTGGAAGAAACGATATTGCACAGAAATGGATTAGTAAACACTGGGAAATTGTTTCCAGGATGAATTTTCACTCTGCTACGGTTTAGTGTCTCGATACGGAATGCATTATTAATCTGCTAGGGAGCTTCATATCAGCGCATTTTCCGCTGCAGTGTGAAAAATCATTATTAAAAATTATTATTATTTATTGTATGGCGTACATTAAGAGTTTTTGAATCACACTAATTGCTATACACATACGAAGGTCACTAAACACGAATCTCCAACATAATATACGAAAGCGCCAAAGAAGTTAGTATAGACATGCCTACTCAAATACAGAGGTATGTAAACAGGAAGTATACGGCGCTGCAGTCGCCAGCGCCTACATAAGAAAACAAGCGTCTGGCACATTTGTTAGACCAGTTATTGTTGCTTCAATGGCAGGTTATCAAGATTTAAGTGACTTTAAACGTGGTGTTATAGCCTGCGCACGAGCGATGGGACTCAGCGTCTCTGAGGTAGCGATGAAGTGGGGATTTTCCAGTACGACCATTTCAAGAGTGTACTTGAACATCAGGAATCCGGTTGAACATCAAATTTCCGACATCGCTGAGGCCGGAAAAAAGATCCTGCAAGAACGGGACTAACGACGACTGAAGAAAATTATTCAACGTGAAAGAAATGCAACCCTTCCGAAAATTGCTGCATATTTCAATTCTGGGCCATCAACACGTATCAGCATGCGAACTTTTCAAAGAAATACAATCGATGTTGGCTTTCGGAGCCGAAGGCCCACTCATGTACCCTTGATGACAGCACTTCACAAAGCTTTACGCGTTGCCTGGGCCCATCAACACCTACATTGTGGGTGACTGGAAACATATTGCCTGGTCGTACGAGTCTCGTTTCAAATTGTATCGAGCGGACGGACTTGTTACGGTATGGAGACACCCACCTGAATCAATGAACTATGCATGTCAGCAGAGGACTGTTCAGGCTGGTGGAGGCTCTGTAATGGTGTGGGGCGTGGACAGTTGGAGTGACATGGGACGTGTGACTGACACGTTTAGGTACGTCTGTGACAGGTGACATGTATGTAAGAAACCTGTCTGATGCTGAGGGAATTAGATTAGGAAATGAGACACTTAAGGTAGTACAGGGTGTTTCAAAAATGACCGGTATATTTGAAACGGCAATAAAAACTAAACGAGCAGCGATAGAAATACACCGTTTGTTGCAATATAATTGGAACAACAGTACATTTTCAGGCGGACAAACTTTCGAAATTACAGTAGATACAATTTTCAACAACAGATGGCGCTGCAAGTGATGTGAAAGATATAGAAGACAACGCAGTCTGTGGGTGTGCCATCCTGTACGTCGTCTTTCTGCTGTAAGCGTGTGCTGTTCACAACGTGCAAGTGTGCTGTGGACAACATGGTTTATTCCTTAGAACAGAGGATTTTTCTGGTGTTGGAATTCCACCGCCTAGAACACAGTGTTGTTGCAACAAGACGAAGTTTTCAACGGAGGTTTAATGTAACCAAAGGACCGAAAAGCGATACAATAAAGGATCTGTTTGAAAAATTTCAACGGACTGGGAACGTGACGGATGAACGTGCAGGAAAGGTAGGGCGACCGCGTACAGCAACCACAGAGGGCAACGCGCAGCTAGTGCAGCAGGTGATCCAACAGCGGCATCGGGTTTCCGTTCGCCGTGTTGCAGCTGCGGTCCAAATGACGCCAACGTCCACGTATCGTCTCATGCGCCAGAGTTTACACCTCTATCCATACAAAATTCAAACGCGGCAACCCCTCAGCGCCGCTACCATTGCTGCACGAGAGACATTCGCTAACGATATAGTGCACAGGATTGATGACGGCGATATGCATGTGGGCAGCATTTGGTTTACTGACGAAGCTTATTTTTACATGGACGGCTTCGTCAATAAACAGAACTGTCGCATATGGGGAACCGAAAAGCCCCATGTTGCAGTCCCATCGTCCCTGCATCCTCAAAAAGTACTGGTCTGGGCCGCCATTTCTTCCAAAGGAATCATTGGCCCATTTTTCAGATCCGAAACGATTACTGCATCTCGCTATCTGGACATTCTTCGTGAATTTGTGGCGGTACAAACTGCCTTAGACGACACTGCGAACACCTCGTGATTTATGCAAGATGGTACCCGGCCACATCGCACGGACGACGTCTTTAATTTCCTGAATGAATATTTCGATGATCGTGTGATTGCTTTGGGCTATCCGAAACATACAGGAGGCGGCGTGGATTGGCCTCCCTATTCGCCAGACATGAACCCCTGTGACGTTTTTATGTGGGGTTACGTGAAAGACCAGGTGTACCGCCAGAATCCAGAAACAATTGAACAGCTGAAGCAGTACATCTCATCTGCATGTGAAGCCATTCCGCCAGACACGTTGTCAAAGGTTTCGGGTAATTTCATTCAGAGACTACGCCATATTATTGCTACGCATGGTGGATATGTGGAAAATATCGTACTATAGAGTTTCCCAGACTGCAGCGCCATCTATTGTTGAAAATTGTAACTACTGTAATTTCGAAAGTTTGTCTGCCTGAAAATGTACTGTTGTCCCAAGCATATTGCAAAAGACGGTGTATTTCTATCGCTGCTCTTTTAGTTTGTATTGCCGTTTCAAATATACCGGTCATTTTTGAAACACCCTGTAGATGAGGTTTGCTATTTGGGCAGCAAAATAAGTGAGGATGGTCGAAGTAGAGAGGATATAAAATATAGACTAGCGATGGTGAGGAAAGCGTTTCTGAGGGAGAGAAATTTGTTAACATCGACTATAGATTCAAAGGTCAGGAAGTCTTTTCTGAAAGTATTTGTATGGAATGTATGGATGCGAAACATGGGCGATAAACAGTTTGGACGCGAATATAATTGAAGATTTTGGAATGTGGTACTACAGAAGAATGCTGAAGAATAGAAGCGTAGATCATGTAACTATTGAGGAGGCACTGAATAGAATTGGGGATAAGAGAAATTTGTGGTACCATTTGAGTAGAAGAAGCGATCAGTTGGTAGGACACGTTCTGAGGCATCGAGGGATCACCAATTTAGTACTGGAGGGAAGCATGGAGGGTAAAAATCGTAGAGGGAGACCAATAGATGAATACACAAGCAGATTCAGAAAGATATAGGTTATATTAGTTACTCGGGTATGATGAGGCCTGCACAGGGTAGAGTGGTATGGGCAGCTACATCAAGTCTTTGGACCGAAGATCATAACAACAACAACAACAACAACAACAGTTTCTTTGGCTCTTCAGAGTATAATACAAACGACAATAGCTACAGGCCAATATCAAGATGTTTTATACAGTTTACAAGTCGTCACCGTTAGGAAATCTGCAAAGGACCCTTGTAGGCATGTGCAGGAAATGTTGATACGACAAGCTGTCTGTCAGTACATGTACAACTTTTAATGGTGTCATAGAAATGGCTTTGCAGAATAAAAGTTTATATTACTATTCCCATTTCTTTTAGAGAACGAAAAACCAATGCAAAACATTTCTTTCCTTCTTCTGACTGGTTGATGCAGCCCGCCACGTATTCCTGTCCTTTTCATTTCAAGTAGCACTTGAAACCTATGTTCTCAAGTATTTGCTGGTTATATTCCTGTCCTCGTTTTCCTCTACAGACTTTATCCTCTACAGCTCCTTAGTACCATGGAAGCTATTCCCTGATATCTTAACAAATATCCTATCATCCTGTCCCTTCTTCTTCTCAGTGTTGACTACATGTTCCTTTCGTCGCCCAATTTGCAGAGAACCTCCTCATTCCTCAGGTAGTCAGTCCACCTAACTTTCAACACTCTTCTGTAGCACAACATCTCAAATACTTCAATTTTTTTTCTTTTCCAGTTTTCCACAGTCCGTGTGTCATCACAATACAATATTGTGATGCAAACGTACATTCTCAGATATTCCTGCCCAAAGTTAGGGCCTATCTTTGATACTAGTAGACTTCTCTTGGCAAGGAATAGGCATCTTCTTACACTGTCCTGGGAACATTAGAAATGATTCTACGCTTTCAGAAAACAATGACGCATCGTAAAATATTTAGCTAGTGTCATTAGCTAAACGTTATGAAGTAGTTGCAGTTATTAAATCACTTCGGAACTTGCACCGTTTTTATTACCAAACTAGCTCTTTATCTGTTACCTATAAATGATTTCCACTGTAACCATCCGACGATGAGAAAGCCCGACTTTGAAGATATATACTGAAGAATATTTCAAGAAGGAAATCATGTTGCTGTAACGTCGTTGCTTTACACCAAATTCACAGCTTTCATAAACGTTTATTGTGACCACGATAAACGTTAAGTGAAGCTTGTTCTGGTAAAAAATGCTGGTATTGTAGTAAATTTATTGCATTTTTCTACGACAAATGATGCCAGTGGTAGAGAATGAAGTTCAAGCTAGAATTCAATTAAGTTTTTTTCTAATTGTATAATTATTACACAAATGCTCATACTGTCGGTTTCGGCAAGCCACTCCTGTAAAACAATTCACAAAAATAATCGCCTTAACCTCGTGGGAATAGTTCTGTACACGTGAAATCAAGAATGATGAACAAGATTTTATCAAAATTCAGTGTAGATATGATTCATTACACAATATGATAAAAAGTACTGAAGACAAAGACGGTATTTAGTCGAACACTATAGCCATGGAGTGGAAAAAGAGGGCAGTTGTCACTACATCACAAACTTGAAACTGACGTGTACCATCTTGCACAGCCCAAAACATTTAAGTCACTGATTTTACGCCTCGGTGATTCACCGCGCTGATACTTCCCCATGACGCCACCTCGATGTGCCCGTGCTCAGTTTCGACCGTTCACAATATCTATCGACTTTCGTGGTTGTGTCCCAAACCGCATGATCGTGTGGAGACTTAGTTGTTACATCAAAAATGCCATCTTGCGCCGTTTGAGGATGTACTACTCAATCCGATCGTAATCTGAAGGAACAATAAAGTACATAATTATAATACCAGAAGGAAAAGTAATATTCATTGCGCCACATTAAGGTTGTCGGTAGCACAAACAGGGGTTCACAGTACTACGACCAAAAGATTTTATCACTTACCCAGTGATACAAAATGCCTGACAGACAGCAAAGTAAAATTTGAAACTAAACTGAAAACGTTTCTCTTTGTCAAATCCTTCTATTCGCAGATTATTTGCCATTGTAATGGGTAAATGGTGATGCGTAAGAATTACTACCACGTGTCTGTTTTCAATTTAAGAAAAACTAATAAATGATGAACACTGAAGAATTTTTACAAAAAAATTGATGTTAACATAAAATGATTCGTTAAAATTCATTATGATTTGCCACGCAAATGGTACATGAAACATGAAACTAACTAACTAGTTGATTGTCTATTGGTATATAACAAAGCACGGTAAAGGCATATATCCTTTGAAATTCAAAAGTAAAATCGAGCAAACGGTTAAAGCAGACACACGTTTGAATTGTGGTATGATCGGTTATTCGAGAAAAACTGACAGAGTTACGGGCGAGAATTATTTCGCGAAATGAAAAAAGACTATTGTTGGAAAGGTAGATCTATGTATCACACAAGTTAGGCAATATTAAGTAAAAATGTCTTACATATACGCTAAAACAAAGTATTCATTTTATCGGGTCTAAACGTTTGAGACCATTGCCTTATCATATTTACAGCCTTGCAGAATGCTGGAATATATTTAAATATATTGTCGTTTTACCCCGGAAATTGCTATTACTGGGCACACACTGAATGATTCTTGATAGGTAAGCTTTCAAATCGATAACATATATAAATTAAGGTGATACTAATGCATCGACAATCTAAGGAAACAAGAACTCTCTTCTGCAGGGAGGTATACCTCCATGCATTTATGTTTCTTTGACATTTCAATAATCATTCAAGATACGTTAGCATGCGTTTCGTCTTTCCTCAGTGTAGACCTTTATGAGGGAACAAAGAACTCGTATGTAAGTTCTTGAGAAACATGAACATTAAAAATGTTTTGCATACGAGTTGAAAGCTGAAAATGTAACGAACAAGAAGCACTAACAGTGAGCAAACAGCCATTGATTTCGGATTTCCAGATTCACTTACTGTCGGTGCAAACACAGTAAAAGTGCAATTAAATTACTTCTCTTGTTGGTAATTCGAAAAATATCAACAAAAAACAAGTTACATTAATGAGGCCAAATGTATCATATTACTAGAGAAAATACGCATTCAATAAAAGTAAAACGTTCGAAAATGCATTCGTGACACTACGTTATTCATGTAAGCACTGTAATTTTTAGTATTTACAACTGGTGTTCCGCGCACACAACATAAATAATGAAAAATAAGCACTCGCAAACTGTAGTCTGCAAATGGTTTCGGCTACTTAAGACGGCGACAGGCCACGTCCACTTTTGCTTCAAAACCATGTACACTTTAAGTCTATAGCGCCTTCTCCATTCTTCTTGTACCTCCATGATCACAGCTTTCAGAGATCTGAAATGGAGTAGATATTATAACCTCTGTGAAATACTTTCGTCACGTATTTGTTTTAAAACAACGGATGGCTTTCGCTGATTATTTCTGCACCAGTTACTTCTGTGTGCATGGAAACTAGAAGGTGAGATTACTTGAAGTAGGACTTAGATTAATTACGAATAATACAAACCTTAATTTATTTTGTTTCATATTTCATTTCTTTCCTGTCTTATCCTTGTATTTTAATTTATTTTACAGGATTGTAATCGGGGACAGAAATGGCGTTCGTGTTACTAGCACGGTGATGCTACTGATCGGCCGCCATTGCTGCAGCCTTAAATGCATATTGCACAATTTATAAAAACAACCCATGTTTTCCCAAAATTTGTTTTCCGAAGTAAGATGCATTTAAAGAAACATTCCTATGCTACGCAGAAACTAGAGTTGGAGTATTTATGTTTTTTTCCACGGTCATGCATCACTATGTTAGTAGCGGAACAACAATCACTGATTAGACCGAGTTTTTAAAACCACTCCCGTCATTAACATAATTCTATCTTCTCTCCTTACTGATTATATATATATAAAAAAAAATTTAACCATTTCCGAAAGAGAAGAGGAATCATACGTGCCAAGTCTTATGAACACCTACACAATGGCAGCTTTGTACTTGGACAGGCAGCGACCTAACCCTTGTTATTGCCCGCCGTTGGAGAAAGAGTATCCGGTAAACCTGTGGTCGCTACTGAGCCAGTCTCGCAGTAGCCGTCCGGAGTTTGTCTGCGGTAATGGCGGCAATTAGCGTGTCTGTAGCTCTGGCAGCGACGCCGCGCGGACAGGTAGACAATGGGAGCAGCTCGTGTTGCAACCGCGGCCTGCTTTGTTATTATGCAGTCCGCTCTGGGAAATGTTTCCTGCTGGCGTCGCGGAAGAAACGCGCCCCGAGTGGCTACGCCTCTCCTTATTCATGTAAATTCCCCTACAACATGGAATTCTAGCTCAGCAACATGTATAACGTGTCAAGTTCAAGACTACACTGGGATCAATCTAAGCAGTTTTTCCACTGATTACCCTACTAACGAGCGTCTTTTTATACGTTTTTTGAAGAACAAAATAAAGTACTGTTGCAACAAACGTATCACCTTACTTTTGAACGTAGTCTGCATCCACTTGAAATATGGTTTCTGATTCCGCAGAAGGTTTTTGTAGAATAAAAATTCGCTTGAGTTGCCAGTAATTTAGAAAATTAGTTGCAACTGAAGCGCATTTTTATTCTATAAATATGTTACCTACTTGCGGGTGTTCACCTGATCAAATATTTTGCTACAAAATATTCAGTGACTTAGACGATCATACATTCGTTTCATGGAAATTTCTTTCCACTGATTTTAAAGTTGGGTAATAGAAATAGCCTGTACGTAATTCTTCAGGCATCTGGATTGGCTGGACATAGCAAATTTTTTAAATTTTATGAAAGCACTACCTTAACTCCCGCTGCTTTGCTCACGTAGACTGTACGACATGTACAGATATCTCTTGGATTTGATTTTCTTCAATCTAACTTTTATTGTTGATCACAAATTGCATTCAAACACCTTCTAAACTTTTCATGCTAATTAAGGCCATAGAAGCACGGGCCCTTCCGAATGTACTTCTGACCAAAAAACGATTCTGATAGCTGGAGTCCGAGGTTTTTGTTAATCATGACTTTTGCTTTCTTGTGGTGAAGTTTTCATAGAAACTTTCATTTACTAATACATACTTCTTCATATCCAACCAAGAAGCGAAATATCAATTCTTATAGATTTAGCTCTAATTTTTTTTTATATAACAAGATATCTTCTTAAAGACTTTCATCCCTTATTCACTCCTTCCGTGCTGAGCTTCCAAAAACAGAGACATGTATTTTTTGTATTTCTAACCGCGAAGCCAAATACAGATTATTATGGATTTAAGTTTAAAAATGCTTTCATAATAAAAGAATTTCATAAAACTCATCCCAAATTTCACTCCCTTAGGAGATTGAATTTCTAAGAACTCTGAAACACATACTCCTCTATATCCAACAGAAAAGTCAAATACCAATTTTCAATGAAGGAGCTTTCAAAACGCCTTAGTAATTCTTTAATAATCGTGTGTTTACAAAAAAAAGTCATCCTTATATACCCTACAGGAGTTGAATTTCCAAAAACAATGAAAAGCAGGATAATTATTTCTAACTGAAAATTCTATAAATTTTCGTAGTTTTAGGTTTAAAAAATGCTTTCATAATGATTCAGTTTAATAAAAGTTTTCATCCAGTACTTGACACCCTTACGGATTGAATTACCAAAATCACTAAAACAGGTAGAACTCAAATACCATTTTTTTAAATACGTAGTTTTAAAAGTGTCTTAGTAGCATTTTCTTAACGACTTATTTTCAAAAACCTAACACTCACTATCTTAGCCCTTTGGTGGTTGCATTTCCAAAAATTCTGGAACACGAGTTTCTGTATTTCTGACCAAGAAACCAAGTACCACTTTTCATAGTGTTAACTTCAAAACTGTCTTAATAGCGACATATTTTGAAAAACGCATCATCACCTACATCACCCCTCTTAGGGATGGAATTTCGAGGAATCCCGTACTAAACGATACCTACAGTATAAGACAGACATCTTCTCCAAATTTCTATTTTCTACCCCAACTAGTTAGGCCCGAGTGATGACGAGTCAATAAATAAGTCAGACCCTATTTCACCTCCTTAGGGTGGAATTTCCAAAAAACTGGAACTCGTAAATTTTATTTTTAACCGAGAAGCTAAATTCAAAATTTCGTAGATCTACCTTTAAAAATGCTTTAAAAATGGAATAATTTCATTAATCATTTAATTTCTTGTTTCACCACCTTACGGGTAGAATTTCCAAGAACAATGAAGCACGAAATTTTTATTTCCAACCGAGAAATCAAATGCCAGTTTTCACAGATGTATGTTTAAAAATACTTTAGTTGTTCTTTAGTAATGATTTATTTAAAGAAAAACTTCCACCCTTTATTTCATTTGATAGCGGTTGAATTTTCAAAAATGTCGAAATATGTATTTTCTTTTTAATCTCTGACCCAGAAATCAAATACCAGTTTTCGTACGTCTATCTTAAAAATTGTCTTAATAGCGACTTATTTTCACCCACTTAAGGATGGAATATAGAAAATTCCCTTTTTAAACGACACCTACACTATGAGATCAAAACCTTCTGAAAATTTCAAGTTTCTATCCCTAGCCCTTTGTGCTGGGCGATGATGAATCAGTGAGTAAGTCAGTCAGACACTCAGAATATTGCTTTTATATGCGATGCAGATAGTCCGGTCATTCCGTGTGCGACATTGATCTCTATTTCTGGTCGCCAATGTTCACTGTGTAAAGATCCAAGTTACTCAAAGTCGTCTACTTTTTCTACAAAGAAGCCATTGAATCGAAGACCTGCATTTCTGAAGGGGACATGCTGTGGTGTGACAATTATAAGATGCTTTTTTCTGGCGCTGATATTGTCTAATACGTAGACAAGTTGTTGAAGACCATCTAAATTATCACCAATCAAATCAGTATCAACAGCATAGCGAATGTTGTTGAAGATTCCCCTAACCATCTACCTCTCTTTTCTAAATCATCAAGTACTTCCAGAAAGATACTCTGAAATATCAGTTGCTGCTAAATCGAACGTAACTCTGTGGCACGAACGTCGCTCAGCTCTGCGGCTTAGAGTGGCTTGTGAGGAGTAAGTGGACGCCAGCCAGCGCTCTCCACCCATCCGTCTACCGAACGCGACCGAGGGTTCTGCCGGGTTTCCCACGGCGTACCCGGACCCCTGGCCATTCCAGCTGGCTGCCACGGAGGCTCGGATAGCCAGATTGCTAGTGAATCACCACAGCTCGCCGAGGATTTATTGCTTATTGCTTGCGTGGCCTGCACGAAGAGATTCGCTTCATGCATGTGAAATAGAAATCCATTCGCAAAAAAAAAAAAAAAAGCGAGGGGTGGGGGTGAGGGGGTTTGCAGACTACGGTCCGAATATTGGCTTCTAACGCAAAACGATGTTTCTGGCTCCAGTTCTGATGAGATTTTGTTGAGAGGGCTTCTCTCTCTCAGAGAGGAAAAAAAGGTAATTCAATAACAGAAAGCCTTCCGTGATAGCGGCGCTTCATTCGAGCTGTTTGTTTCTAATTTGACGCTTCAACTGAAGTAACATGAAATGAGCGAAGGACAGTGAAATTGTTTTACAGAGCAACTTCTTTTCGTGCCGGTCCCAATATGTGTCGCTACTTACGACAGTGTTTGCTCTATTCGGTTTGAAAGTTCAAGGCCGTTTCTGAAACACCAAACATGAATTTCATTATTTAATCTCTAATATCTACTTTATCGATCTTAAAAATACTTCACTTGGTAAATTCTTATTGAAAAAGTACTATTAAAAGTTTGTAATATATGCAGCTGCCACCTTCCGGCTTATAAACGTGTGTGGACGATATATCTGAAGAAAACGATGTAAATACTATAAATAAAGTAGGCTGATATGTCACCTAAGAGGCGCTGGATTTTTCGCATAATCGTTTAGTATAGGAAAGAACAGAAAAATGTTACAATTTTAAACTTCACAGTCACATTTACTCCTATTATAAAACAAGAATAGAGAAAACATAAAATAATTTTACTCCAAGGAAAGTTACTGCAGAAGAAGCCAACTGCAGAAATTTATCAGTGTACCTAATTTGGCTTCAATATCAGATATAACTGCAGGTCCCCGCGAAGGTTCGAGTCCTCCCTCGGGCATGGGTATCTGTGTTTGTCCTTAGGATAATTTAGGGTAAGTAGTGTGTAAGCTTAGGGACTGATGACCTTAGCAGTTGAATCCCATCAGATTTCACACACGTTCAGATATAACTGCAATGTAAATTTAAGTTAAAAGTATTAAAGAAATAATTTGGTTGTATAATAATTTGAAGGAGTAAAAAGAAACTGAAATTTTATCGAGTTCTATTTATGTCGGCACCGTATTGTGGAAGTAATTGATAGTGACCGAAAACAACGGAAATTGCATAGCGAAAGCTTAGATGAAGTATGTCAGATCAAAGAGGAAAGATAAAAGGTGAAAACTGAAGGGAAAAAAGGGAAATAATTAAATGTCTGGCGTAGAAATACCATCCTCAGAGGTTTAATTCAGCCTCTCATCTACTAGTAAACCTTCTCAGAAATTTCGAAACAGCGCATAATGCAAATCAGGACGAGAGATTCATTCTGAAGAATCCTCTTCGCTGTAACGAGATTGTTTCTCCGTGATATCCTTCTTTCAATGCGTACTAGTCTGACAAGGTAGGAAGGAGAGTTTCTTTGAAATACTCACAGGATTGATTGTGTGAGAATGTTGCTGAGTGGAAATTCATTCCTGAGTATATGAACACACATTATTCAGAAGGTTTTCTGGAACAAGCCAACGATTCTACACTAGTAACAGAACTCCAGAAAGATGATTTTAAAATACTTGTAAGGCAAGATATCGATAGTTTACGGACCCAAACGACCCTTACATCGCGCTCCCGATAATATGCGATGACAACAGTGACAACAACAACAACAAAGAAGGAAACTGGAACTAAGTGTGCCTGACCCGTTTCATACATTTAACGAAGTCGGAGAACCATCGCCTGTAGTCAGTTTTTGTATGTTTGCGGAGCACTATTACGTTTACAATAAGAAGACGTCCTCAGACTGCCTAATAAAGACAAGATCGACTTGTCTCCATAATACGCAGCGTAACGTACCTTAGGCAAATGTTTCATTACAAACACACAAGAATACACTCATGATCAGAAGGAACAGAAGTTTATTATGGTCTATAGTTCACAAGCCGTAACATACTGCTGGCCCTCAAACAATGAACTTATTGTCTATTGTATGTATGTATGTTTTTGTAAATCGCTGGAGAGCCAGGTTCCCCGTCGTCAACATCGTCATCATTTACTTTCATGGAGTAGGTTCGTGGGACCTGTTCCATTTCAGGTTCCTAGCTCCATTGTTCTCCAGGCCGACCTACGTCCTTTACTCCTATGGGTACATAACTGTTTTAGAATATCTGCTTATATAGTTGTTGCAAATATTTGAAGGTCATTTTCTATATCCTCTTTTCTTAATCTAGCTTCTAGTCTACATTTTATCAGTAACACTGATACCTGTATCTCATAGCAAAGAAAAAATATGAAAATGATCCGGGGAAAAACTTCTTGTTGCTAGTCCGCTTTACGTTATACCATGTGGAGGATATACTGCTCTTCTGAGGAATTAAGTCAACATTTCTGAGCAGCTCCATGAAATCTAAATACGTCTACAGACTTCGTAGTGATAGCAGCGACGTATGTTGGTGAAACCGGAACACGGGACAGCACACGTGATTTGTAGTATGAACGCTTCCTGCAACTGGTGCACGGCACCAAAATTTTCGAGAAGCCTGCATGCCTGCTCGACGGCAGGATGCAACAATGGAAAATTAGAGAGACTACTGGAAAAATTAAATGGCCCAACAGTGTGAATAGGAGGATAAGCTGCGCAGAGCCCGTGATCAGTAGGTGCCGTTCGGCCGAAGTTGACGTGCCGTGGAGTGATTAGAAGCCCTTTAAATGTCTTTCTTTGATGGTTAAAAGCACTATGCGACTTAACTTCTGAGGTCATCAGTCGTCTAGAACTTAGAAGTAATTAAACCTAACTAACCTAAGGACATCACACACATCCATGCCCGAGGCAGGATTCGAACCTGTGACCGCAGCGGTCGCTCAGTTCCAGACTGTAGCACCTAGAACCGCACGGCCATTCCGGCCGGCAAATGTCTTTCTATTTAATAGTTGTGGGCACGGGTATTAACATAAGATGCAATACTGATGTTGTCTTGGCTATTTGAATTTTCTGTTGGTTCTCCCCGGTGGAAACCTCGTTATGCAAGGAGCTTTCCGATCCGATAAATTCGTTTGAGTCGTGTTGCGCGACTGAATACCTTGAGACGCTGGATTGAAAGGGGTTAGGATAACGTGTCGTACCCGGAGACACTTGTTATTGCAGTTCAATTTCCCACGTTCAGTTGTAGATTCGATGGTTTGGTAATCCTTTACAGTGTTTTACGAGGACCTACTTGATCGATAGGTAGTGATTCCTCCGGCCGGAGTGCCCGAGCGGTTCTATGCGCAACAGTATGGAACCGCGCGACCGTTACGGTCGCAGGCTCGAATCCAGCCTCGGGCATGGATGTGTGTGATGTCTTTAGGTTAGTTAGGTTTAAGTAGTTCTAAGTTCTAGGGGGCTGATGACGTCAGAAGTTAAGTCCCATACTGCTCAGAGCCATTTTTTAGGTAGCGGCTCCGGGGTCCTAAAGCGACGTCGGGAAAGCGGTGTGCTGACCACATGCCCCTCCACATCCGCATCCAGTCACGCCTGTGGGCTGATGACACGGCGTCCGTTCGGTACGGTTGGGCCTTCATGACCTGTTCGGGCAGAGCTTAGTTCAATTTTCTGGTACACTGATTTAAGTGCGACCATGTTTAGCCTTAGACCAAGTTTTTGAAGGGGACCCATCTAAGTGTCCGTTGACTGCACAAGTACTGTGGTCACAGGGTTGTATTAAGTGAGAATCAGGCTGAATTTAAACGCACTCTTAGTCTGTTCCAGTTTTCTCCTGTTGTGGCACGCTTTGACTGTCTTGGACCTGGACTCAGTGCGTGCTGCTCGTATTGTGGCTGTTAACGTGGCCTCTGTACATCGGCTTCGTGGAATGTGTTGCCGCCGGCTAGCCTTGGGTTGTCTTCACTCAAGTTATGTAAAAAATGTTTCAAATGGCTCCGAGCACTATGGGACTTAACATCTGTGGTCATCAGTCCCCTAGAACTTAGAACTACTTAAACCTAACTAACCTAAGGACATCACACACATCCATGCCCGAGGCAGGAATCGAACCTGCGACCGTAGCAGTTGCGCGGTTCCGGACTGAGCGCCTAGAACCGCGAGACCACCGCGGCCGGCCAAGTTATGTAAATTAATGTTTGAAATATGTATTGAAATTGTGTACTTTGTGATGTTTGGGGCTTTTTCGAGACAGGTGCTACTGTTGGACATAGTGTAGAGTCCTATTAGGATGACCGCACGTTGGTGGGTTGTATATGAATCGCGTGTGTCATAGTGAGATGTCATCCGGGCTTGGGAAATCACAACCCGTTGATAATAACTAACATGTACATTTGAGGTTCACTGGGTGTAAAAAAGCAAAGGCGTGTAAAACTATTGAGGGTTATTACTCTCCGAAGGTTTCTTATGTGTTTGTTCACTATCCATTTGTGAACTGAAGAGTAGAACAAATTTATTCACTGTTTCAGGGCTAGTTACAGCTGATAAGATGTAATTGTTCCTCTGTTTGATATTTAAATGTTTTCATATAGTGGGCTTTTCACACCTTTTAGTTATTTATTTACTTATATCTTTACCTTTTGTTACAAATTGGTTCTGAGTACTAATTATTGGTTCTCCTTTTTAAATGGCGTTCTCGAGACGTTATGCATATACGTTCACCAATTGAATCACTTATACCTTAAGATAATTTTCACTGTCTGCCTGAAGGAAGTTATATCAATCTGTGCACACTCACCGCGCGGGATTAGCCGAGAGGTCCAGGGCGCTGCAGTCATGGACTGGGCGGCTGGTCCCGGCGGGGGTTCGAGTCCTCCTCGGGCATGGGTCTGTGTGTTTGTCCTTTGTGTGGTGTCACCGCCAGAAACCACACTTGCTAGGTGGTAGCCTTCAATTCGGCCGCGGTCCGTTAGTATACGACGGACCCGCGTGTCGCCACTGTCAGTGATGGCAGACCGAGCGCCGCCACACGGCAGGTCTAGAGAGACGTACTAGCACTCGCCCCAGTTGTACAGCCGACTTAGCCAGAGATGGATCACTGACAACTATGCTCTCACTTGCCGAGACGATAGTTAGCTTAGCCTTCAGCTACGTCATTTGCTACGACCTAGCAAGGCGCCATAGCATTTGATATTGAGATTATAACATGTACCGTCAAGAGCGATGTACACCAATTGTGGATTAAAGTTAAGTATTATATCAACTACGTACTTTATTTGCTACTATTAATTCCCTTAACTGTTCCAGACCTCACGCCAGTCAGCGTGTAATTAAACGCGTGCATTTCGGCCTCCTCTAGCAACACAGTGTTGGCTCTTCTGCCAACACTTCGCTTTGGATAATTTAGGTTAAGTAGAGTGTAAGCTTAGGGACTGATGACCTTAACAGATAAGTCCCACAAGATTTCACACACATTTGTTCATTTTCTATGCACACTCGTTCTCTTATTAATTGCATAACTGCTCAATGGGGCGAGATTTAAGGAACTTGCTCTGTCTGCCTGAAGGCAGCTCTATAAATTTGTGCAGCTGCTTTTTTTTTCATCATTTTTCTGGATGCTTTGATGCGGCCCGCCACGAATTCATCTCCTGTGCCAACTTTTTCATCTCAGATTAGCACTTGCAACCTACTACCTCAGTTATTTGCTGGATGTATTCCACTCTCTGTCCTCCTCTACAGTTTTTGCCTTCTATAGCTCCATCTAGTACCATGGAAGTCATTCTCTCTTAACAGAGGTCCTATCATCGTGCCCCGTCTCCTTATCAGTGTTTTCCACATATTCCTTTCCTCTCCGATTCTGCACAGAACCTCCTCATTCCTTACCTTATCAGTCCACCTAATTTTTAACTTTCGTCTGTAGCACCACATGTCAAATGCTTCGATTCTTTTCTGTTCCGGATTTCCCACAGTCCATGTTTCACTACCATACAATGCTGTACTCCAAACGTGCATTCTCAGAAATTTTTTCCTCAAATTAAGGCCGATATTCGATATTAGTAGACTTCTCTTGACCAGGAATGCCCTATTTGCCATTGCTGGTCTGCTTTTGATGACCTCCTTGCTCCGTCCGTCACGGGTTATTCTACTGCCTAGGTACCAGAATTCCTTAACTTCAGCTACTTCGTGACTATCGATCCTCATATTATGTATCTCGCTTTTCTCATTCCTAATTACTTCTCATTACCTTCGTCTTTCTTCGATTTACTCTCCATCCCTATTCTGTACTCATTACACTGTTCACTCCAGTAGATCATGTAATTCTCCTCACTTTCATTCAGGATAGCAATGTCATTAGCGAAGCGTATTATTGATATCCTTTCACCCTGAATTTTAATTCCCCTCCTGAACTTTTATTTTATTTCTATGATTGCTTCCTCGATGTACAGATTGAACAGTAGGGGCGAAAGACTACATCAGTGTCTTACACCCTTTTTCATAAGAGCACTTCGTTCTAGGTCGTCCACTCTTATTATTCCCTCTTGGCTGTTGTACATATTGTATATGACCCGTCTCTCCCTACAGCTTACCCCTACTTTTCTCAGAATTTCGAACATCTTCCAAAATTTTCCATTGTCTAAGGCTTTTTCCAGGTCGACAAATCCTATGAACGTGTCTTGATTTTTCTTTAGTGTTTCTTGCATTATTAACCGCAACATCAGAATTGCCACCCTCGTGCCTTTAGCTTTCCTAAAGCCAAACTGATCGTCATCTTGCGCAACCTTTAATTTTCTTTTCCATTCTTCTGTATATTATTCTTGTAAGCATGAGCTTACAAGATGCATGAGATGTTAAACTGATTGTGCGATAATTCTCGCACTTGTCAGCTTTGGCCGTCTTCGCAATTGTGTGGATGGTGTTTTTCCGAAAGTCAGATGGTATGCCACCAGACTCGTACATTCAAAACACCAACGTGAATAGTCGTTTTGTTGCCACTTCTCACAACGATTTTAGAAATTCTGATGGAATGTTATCTAGCCCTTCTGCCTTATTTGATCTTAAGTTCTCCAAAGCTCTTTTAAATTCCGATTCTAATACGGGATCTCCTATCTCTTCTGAATCGACTCCTGTTTCTTCTTCTATCACGTCAGCCGAATCTTATTCTCATAGAGGCTTTCAATGTATTCTTTCCACCTATCCGCCCTCTCCTCTGCATTTTACCAATGGAATTCCCGTTGCACTCTTAATGTTAACACCCTTGCTTTCAATGACACCGAAGGTTGTTTTAACTTTCCTGTATGCTGAGTCAATCCTACCGACAATCATTTCATTTTCGATTTCTTCACATTATTTATGCAGCCATTTCGTCTTAGCTTCCCTGCTCTTCCTACTTATTTCATTCCTCAGTGAATTGTATTTCTGTATACCTGAGTCTCTGGAACATTTTTGTACTTCCTCTTTTCATCGATCAGTTGAATTACTTCTTCTGTTACCCGTGGTTTCTTTGTAGTTAACTACTTAGTACCTATGTTTTCTTTCCCAACTCCTGTTCTAGTCCTTTTTAGGGATGTCTATTACTCTTCACCTGTACTACCTACTGAGCTATTCCTTATTGCTGTATCTATAGCCTTAGAGAACAAGAAGCGTTTATGTTGTTCCTTAGTACTTACGTATTGATTCTTCCTATGTTTTGAACTTCAGCCTACTCTTCATTATTACTACGTCGTGATCTGAGTCTATATCTGCTCCTGGGTAAGCCTTACAATCCAGTATCTGATTTCGGAATCTCTCTCTGATCATGATGTAATCTAACTGAAGTCTTCCCGCATCACTTCCTTTTCCAACTATACTTCGTTTTCTTGTGATTCCTGAAAAGTGTGTTCACTATTACTTGCTGACATTTATTGCACAACTAAATTAATCTTTTCCTCTTTTAATCCTTGTCCCAAGCCCATATTCTCCTGTAACCTTTTCTTCTACTCCTTCCCTTACAAGTGCATTCCAGTCCCCCATGGCTATTAGATTTTCATCTCCCTTTTACATAGTGTTTTAACCTTTCAATATCCTCATAGACTTTCTCTATCTCTTCATCTGCAGCTTGCAACGTCTGCATGCACAACTGAGCTATCGTTGTTGGTGTTGTTTTGCTGTTGATTCTGAGAAGAACAACCCTATCACTGAAATGTTCACAGTAACACACTCTCTGCCCTACCTCCCTATTCATAACGAATCCTACTCCCGTTATACAATCTTCTGCTGCTACTGATATTACCGTATACTTATCTGACGAGAAACCTTTGTCCTCTTTCCACTTCACTTCACTGACCCCCACTATATCTAGACTGAGACTTTTCATTTCCTTTTTCAGATTTTCTTGTTTCCCTACCACGTTCAGGCTTCTGACATTCCATGCCCCGACTCGTAGAACGTTATTATTTCGTTAATTATTCAAGCTTTCCTCATGGTAACCTCCGCTTGGCAGTCTTCTCCCTGAGCCCGATCGGGGGACTATTCCGGAACCTTTTGCCAAAGGAGAGATCATCACGACGCTTACTCAATTATAGGCCTCGTGTGCTGTGAATACACGTTACTTGTCTTTAATGTAGTGGTTTCCATTGCCTTCTGCATTGTCATACCGTTGATCCTCGTTGGTTATTCCATCTTTAGAGGCAATTTTCCTCCCCACGAACAACAGTGTGCCATGAACCTCTAGCCTTTCCTCCGCCCTCTTTGACGAGGCCGTTTGCAGAATGAGGGTGACTTCTTATGCTGGAAGTCTTCGGTTGCCAACGATGATTATTAATCAGAATTGAGGCATCGGCGGGATTCGAACCCGGAACCGAAGACCTATTAGATTATGACTCAAGCACGTTACCCCAAGACCACGGGTGCCGTCCTGCTTACTTTGTTACATTAGAGGTGTATTTTAAGTTGTTTTTTTCCTTGTTGTCTCGAGGCAGCTATAAGTTGCTCTGCCTTCCTGTATAGCTATTATGTTTTTAACATTTTGAGAAGAGTCTTAAAGTGCCATCTGTTTCCAAATGTTAATTACTTGTTGATTTGTTGAAGCATTTTGTGAGTTGTGGTTCGTATAGCTGGAAATTCTGAGTCTTAAATCTAAGAACCGCTGTCAGATATAGATTTTGCCTTTAACTATTGCCTTGTTTAAACTGCCACCAAACCAAGGTGTGTAATTTCTTAAATTTTAAAACTTCAATGTGTGGCTTTTAATCCCGTTAACCTACGTAATTTAAGTTATTTTTCTTAAATACATATGTTTCAATAAACAATGATTAATGATGTGAACTCCAATCTGTGTAGTCGTTCGTTTCCTGTTTGCCTGCTAGTGGTTTGTAAACATAGGAATGAAACTTCAAATTTTTCCTGTATGGGGCTTAGAAAATGGAAGACAAGTCCGCAAAAATATTAAAATACGAAAAATTCTTTAGTATGGTGTGAACTGTGTATTATACCTAAAAATACGTAAAATTAATGGCATTCAATAAGTAATGCTACACATTTTTTTCTGAAAGGAGCTTGGTCGTATTCAGGCTTCCAGTACACCATATTATTCCCTACTTTTTGACTAAAAATCCCGATTTTCCAACATAATCTTTGTTCAGTGCGACAACCTTACGCTACCTCACTCGAAAGGCCCCTACGCCCGCGTCGTGTGATTCTACTGGCCAGCGTCCGAGCCAGTGTTTTGCTGTTTAAATAACCTCCACATCATCCAAGTACTGCTTTTCAGAGTGTGCATCCTTTATTGCTCCAAGTTGGTGGAAGTGAGACAACGCGAGGCCCAGGCTATAGGGTGGATGAGGAAGAACAGATCAATGAAGTATACTGACCATTACCAACAGAGACGTCCCGCGGTGCAACGAGGTGTTTGAATGTGATCAGTCGATCACCTCATATTAGAGTGTTCCAACTTCGCAGGAGTCGCACCTGGGTGCAGCCGACAGGCACGCGGGTGACCGGTCAGGTTAACGCCATCTCGTTTGCAATGATGGCAGACGCCTCGCCCAATGTCTCACCACACTTTTGTTCTCGGCCAATTGTCTGTAGGCATTCTGAAACCGCCTGTGATTATGCGCAATGCTGGTTTTCCAAAACTCTGTGACATCTCTGCTTAGAAATCTATTTTGTTACAGACAACATTCTGACGACTATGTAGAGCGTCACCACCTATCGAAACCTCATGAAGCTATAGGGGTTGAAGCGGAAACATTCCACGAAGTCCCACAACAAATTCTGTATTTTTTCAACAGAAACTGATGTAGAATGAAAGAATGAACGTCCCTCGGAAAAATTTGAAATAACATCTGCATGGATACTTTGCAAACCACATTTAAGTGCCTGGCAGAGTGTCCTTCCAGTGTAATTCGTCAGCATTTTAGTTTTTGTTATAAGGAAAGTCCATCTAAGGAAAAGAGTATGTGATTATAATATGGGCTCTAGTCAATACACGTTGCACAGGCACATGATACTGCACCAGGAAGCGTGGAAGAAAATTTAGCAAAACGCCTCGCAGCTGGGCTGCTTACCGTCTTGTTGCCGAGGTTGTAGACCCTGCAGTTGAGGTAAGCCGTCTTCCCCAGCAGGGCCGTCACGTTGCGCGACGCCGACCTGTCGAAGTAGGGGGCTGACCCTCCGACTCCCAGTTGGTTGGCAGCACTGCCCCCAGGCGGCTGCGACCCGCCAGCTGCACACAAAAGAAGGAAACGTCAGGGGCTGCCACTTAACATTGTCGATACTTCTCAGGATTTCCAATATGCATTTTCTAAAAGTAAGTCACAAATCTCGAATGTTACAAAAAATATTATTTCTTCTACACACAGTACGAAGTTTTTTCTGATACTCTTTACAGCTATGCACTGGCCATCTTAACAAACGGTAAGTCTTAAGCCTCTTACACACCTAGCTACAAGGTAGCTGAAAACGTGTAGTGGGACATGTTTCAGGAATGTTCGGCGACATTCTTCTTGTGCTACACGACCGTCGTGATACAAACATCACTAGCCTCAGGTTCGCCATCGAAACAGGGAACACGTGACAATGTGACAGGACTTACTGTAGTCCGTAAGCCCTTAGAGTCAATTTCTAGTTAGGAGATTGTGTAATGCTATTGTAAATATAATACTGCCATAATCTGTATATTTTAATTTTTCTTTTGTTCTGCAATAATTTTGAAAAATTAAGCATATACTATAACGAGAGTAAGCTTTTGTTAAATGTAGTTTATGTGTTTAAAATAACCTCTTTGACGTAGGTGAAATAAATATATTAAAACATATTTTGTAAATAATTATGTAATATTTCAAGTACAACTGTAATTAATTATCTCAATTTTGTATGTATATGCTGTCATGCAATTGTAGGTGGTTCATACTGAGGGTTTTTGTAAGCAGAAGTGTCAATTGAAAAGGTGTAGGGATCATAGGTAGAACGGAACTCCGTTCTGTGGTGGAATGGAAAAGGTGGTGGGGCGCGTGAGTAAGAATTGGCGCGCAAGTCGGTAGCTGCCCTGCAAGTGGTGAACATGCATTACGTTGGTCAAGCACTAGAGGCTCAGAATTTACTTGCAAGACTGGGTTTTGGCCTCGGATGTGTTCTACATGATTGGCGCAGTACGGCAATAAATTAGTAGCTCAGAAATTTGCAATTTTATCGTCGCCACCAAGAGGAAGACAGAGCTATGTACATCAAGAGCCATACCTGCGCAATGTTACTATGCAGCACCGCCTCACGCTACCTTCGACATCAATAACAGCAAAGTATTTTATTTAGAAATGTATCACAGTATGAACCATCCACCTTCAATCAGTGGAATATAAATGTTAAATGTACCTTTGTGTTTAACCGTAATTTTCCTATTTATCCTGATGTTTATTGAAGCTTGAATAATAGTGAATTACTGGCAATACTACTGTTTTGGTAGTAAATTCTGAAAATCATTATTGAATACTAAAGTGTGCACGTATCAGTTTAAGGGCCACCACTTTGCGTGACCATGAGGATACGTTTTCAATAGTATTTGTGAAAGTAAAGTAACATAATTGTTTAAATGCAACAATCTTAACAGCAATTGTTCGTGTTGCTTCGTCAAAGAAAGCCAGACAAATATTGGTGTTAGTGAAACGTTAACAAATAACAGTTTTAAAGAAACGAAATTTAGTCGTGTTAAATAATAGTTTTGGTCATATGAATGATAACCATAAGTTTAATATATTTTTTGTATCCTTGTTGAAACATTTGTGTGTGTCTTCTTTAAATAATTACTGAAGTATAGTGGTAAATTCCATAAGTAACAAAAAGTGGGTTTAATAGTACTTACTGCCAAGTGACTGCAGTAAACGGAAATTAAGTGGTTGTGCTTAAATTACGTAGTAAGTGAAAGTAGTTATTTATTCAGTGTCGAAAATTGACTTCATCTTTTTGTGTAGACACTGTTGCCAATATGGGCTGGCGGCCGTTTTATTAGGCGAAACAGTTTATTGTTATAACAGACTGTGTCTGATAAAAGGTTTCCAAAAGTAATTATTCTCACTGCTTTTGCCACAAACAGTATGATTCGGAGAAAAATAGTTCGATGCTTTACCATTAGGTTGAACACGGTTAAAATCTCTCTCCAAGAGTCGATTACATGGAGTGTTAGTGCTGCGTAATTTTGTGGTGGTGTTCCTGCCGCTACTTACTACACAGTTCTGACATTCCGAATCGAGGATCTCCCGTCTTTACAGTGGTAGAACTTAAATGTTCTGATACTGTATTGACGAGAACGCGAAAGAACCGTTGCAACTGGAAATAGATAATATCTGTGGGATGTGACAGGCCTAGACTAGAAAAACAGAAACAAAAGGAGGAATTCTATGTCCCATTTGGCAAAAAATACCAAATATCATAACACATGGGAAAAATACAGAATTAAAAATCACAGTTCAGGAGAGAGCACAAAAAGTTGTGTAAGTACAAAAATGTACTTTCCGAAAAAAGAAAAAAAGAGTTGTTTGTTTACCACCCACTAGAGTATGCACTATAGAGCCATGGAACCCAAGGAAAATCGACGAATGGATAGCGGTGAAAGCGATGAAGATAGTCTGCCAATGACGTAAATACGTCTTATTTAATTTCGCAAGGTAGACACTGCAGTACACTGATTTTTATCTATACAACAATGAGAAATATTACATATTTATGTATACATAAGTATTATTATTATTTCTACGAAGAATTAGAAGTATACATATCCAGTAAGTTTTCATCCACATATTAATACACCAATACACCAATACATAAATTTGTACCATTGTTGTTGCTTTAGTTGTTTTCTGTCTGGTCTTCTCTGCTTGATCCCAGTGTCAACCTGTTTCCTTTAACATTTGCCGATTTCTGTAGTGAAACTGACTCTGAAGCTGTGGACCCTCGACTATCGGAACTATCGGTATACAATGTTGCACAACTTTGTCGCCAGTTGTGTTGGAGGCTTTAGTCACAGTATGATGGCTGAAACAGGGCACATGTTGTCATACTGGACAACATATATCAACTCATCATATGTTTGCTAATTACAATGCTTTCAGTAGACAGCCATTATATGGCTGAAACCGGTCATACGTAAAAGCAGTTACTGTGTCTAAAAGAAATATTAAAATTGTTTAATACGTGTCAGTTACTGTTCTATGGACCTAATATTCTTCCAAAAGTTTAGTAATCCTTTTAATTGAAAAAAAAAGATGGAGCTTTGACGTGCATGCTCTCAGGCATGCAGTACACCACTAAGGGATTGAAGTCAATATTTTTAACTTATTAAGCAACTGAAACTTGCATTTTAGTAGCCAAAAGAGATGGTGCGTATACGAATCTGTTATACAGGTAATATCGTCAAAAGAAACAATTAGTAAAAGAAACAATTAGTCAAGCACCAGAAGTTGCTGGCGAATTTCCTTGCTGATCGCAATGGCAGATGATATCTCACCCACTGAGTAAAGGCAGGTTCTTATTTTACTCTGTTCTCATTCAAAGAACAATATACTTCCATTTGTGAGGTAATGTTATACGATGCGGTAAAGTTGACGTACTTTTCACCAGTGCAACAGTTTATCAACATGCGAACGAACTACGCATTTTGTCCGCTAATACGATACATAGTGAGTGCTACTGACCGATGACAGTCACTATTTCCTGGCACAGTATGTCTAGAATCAGTCAGGTTACACGCCTCTTAATTTTGGCCCTCACAAAGTCACATGGCGCCCGATCTGAACAGTCTGTTACGCCAATATATCATCAGAACGCAGAGAGAACTGACCAGTGACGTCAATCAGAGGCCATCCTCTGGGTTGCAATGTGTGAATTACGTTTTGTTACATGCAGGCAATCTCTCATTTCTGCCAAAGAAAGTAAGAAGCAGTAGTACGCCCTCTGGACGTGGTGAGAGACTGAGTCCAAATCACGTGAAGTGGTTGTTGACTGGATGACAAAAGAACCGCTAGAGGCCTTACAATTCCAGTGGGGTCCCGTCTGCACGATGGGGCAGGTCGTCTAGTATACCACCAGTAATCTCCCGAAACCTGATAGAACCTGTTTCCTTAAACAATGGAATTCCCATGCATAAAACATCACATGACCCGTGCCATGTAATCATGTAATTTTTCAGGTACATTCGCTGGTATTCATTGATGCTGTCGGCAAAACGGGCTGCGAATTGAATTAGTGGTAAATAAGTGATAAATTAAAATATCATGCCAGATGCTGCAGTTTTACTGCATAAACAACGAAAGTATAGTAAGTGATAAACCTCCTTCCTTTCATCATTTTGTGTGGGACGTCAGTGGAAAAGTTTCACAAAAGTTTCAAATTACGTGTGATTCAAATGGTTCAAATGGCTCTGAGCACTATGGCACTTAACAGCTGTGGTCATCAGTCCCCTAGAACTTAGAACTACTTAAACCTAACTGACCTAAGGACATCACACACATCCATGCCCGAGGCAGGATTCGAACCTGCGACCGTAGCAGTCGCACGGTTCCGGACTGCGCGCCTAGAACCGCGAGACCACCGCGGCCGGCAATTACGTGTGAAGTTAGTAGGAAATCGTTAAGTTCTCCCGTTCTTAAATACAGGATAAATATAGTCCGGGTAATCTGCGCGCCACAAGTTACACTGCTTCAGGATATATAGGCAGATTCTAATACATGGCTTACAGTATTAAATATTTAAAATAAAAGCTGGAAACTCGGAAACAGCTTCACTTGTACGAAAACTCTTCTTGTACGCCTCAGACTGGTTACAACAACATCGTCAGGTGAATATATATCTCAGATCATAAGATGATCAACACTGGGGATATAGGGAAGACCCAACATTCTTCATCAATTTAGAATGGAAACTAAATCGCCGAAGGACAAGAAAATAAAAGCTGCAACGTCAGGATGGAATCCCTGATTAACTGACAAGACTGCCAACCGTTCAAAAGACAAAAAATAAAAAATAGTGGTAGGTCCAAAACTGGATTTCCACTGTAGGAAATCGAGTGGCATTATACAGGAACTCAGTCCCAAGAGGCCCCAAGGACACTACCTAGAAAGATCGAATACCTATTCAACGTGAGTGGATATTGTACAAAAATAATCACAACTGAAAGGTTTCATTTCCTATTTCCTAAAATTAAACCTACTATGGTTAGGAAATCTTCACTGATTAGAAAGCTTATCGTCCTCTCGAATTAGGTATGCTATGTTCACCTGATTTAACGAACCGTCTTTTAACGAATAACACAAAATAAATACTTCTGCTGAAATGTCTGCGTAATATTTATCATATGACGTGAAAATCATCGTAGTGATCCCTAACTACTCCAAATGCCACTTAATATCCCTTAGTTAATTCTACTGATGATGCCATGCTACACGCTATTATACCTAAAATTTCGTTATTTCTGACAGCGGCAGAAAGTGAAGTGAGGTCGTTCACGTTAAGGATTTATAACATCAGACGTTTGATTTGTGTTCTCCATGTAACAGCAGAGGCTAGAAGTATTGAGCTTCGTAGCTCTGAATAGACTTATACACGTATGCTTATAGAATTTACTTTGCGCTCTCTCTCTCCCTCTCTCTTTCTCTCTCTAGTAATGAGGAAATGAATTATTGGCAAAGAGCTCAGATCCCTGTTAGTTCCTGCTGTAAAATGAATGAGTACAGTTACGTTCAGCCCACAGCTGCAATGAATTACCCTAAGTGCAAATTATTTCACCTATCTGTCCCGAATGAATATAAATAGTGAAAATATCCCTGTGCTACTTTGCGTATCAGATACCCTCCACCCATTCCACCAGTCTCTTGTGTGGTGTTGACCGACACTTGAGGCTATAGTCATTTTGTAGTAGGTTCTCTCAGTATACGCTGCCATTGTCAGCCAGCTTGTCTGTCTGTCGCTTGTGAAATAGCGAAAGAAAGCTGTGCGCCACTTTTCGCATGCAGTGTATCATTTAGTAACATATTCATTACTGCAACCGCATAAAAGAATTCATGCCGTTTGTGCTGTGCTTGTTTATTCATTAAATTTTGCAAGCAATTTGATTGAATTAAAAACATACTTTTTACATGTTCTTTACCTAACTACTATTACTATCTTCTTTCACTCAAGTTATTGTGAAAATGAGAGTGAGATTTTCATATATTAGATACGCCTAAGAATCTTTTGTTTTGTTTCGGTAGTTTCAGCAACAGTTATTAAACGAGCTATGTTAATTTCTTCATCGAGAGCAGACGGCATATTTCCAGTATACAGTTATAATCAATGTTTATGGTAGCATACTTTCAATCATAGCACGATAGCTGCAAATCCTAGTTAGAATGTCAGAGAGCACTTCAGCACCGTTTCCTCAGCTGATTAGAATCCTGTTACGTCGTCAGTAGACCGTTTACATACATCCCAGTCCCTGCTGTAGCATTAAAGCTAACAATAAACAGGATCATCCTGAACGACGCTACTACATCTGACTCAACATCTCTTCATCTTAGCAGTAAGATGTCTGTCAATATATCTGCTTTGACATCAATGGCCGTTATAACTCGTTCGTGCCCCATTAGTCCCGAGTGGGACGTTATGACTCATGTCTCGGCGAAAATGTGAGTGGTCAACACACTGCGCTGTTACAAATAACAGGACTCTGATCCTATCAAAGCCACTTTGCAACATAATTCCATTTGCTATACGCTCCAAGGGAAGGAAGGGAGGAATATTAGAGTTCAGCGTCTCATCAACGGTGAGATCAATAGAGATGTAGCGAAATCTTGGATAGTACTACGATGGCATTGGAAATGTGTATTATCCACACCAAGGAATCATCCCAGAATTTACCTTAACCAAAGACAAAGAAATTCAAAATATCAATTGCTACCCGGGGAACTGAACGGTCGTCGCCCCCCCCCCCCCCCCCCCCCCGAATACGAGACAAGTTGTTGGCAATACTGCACTCCCGTTTAATTTACCTCTAGTTTACAATGATGTCCAATGTCAATTAGCATGCCTTGTCGCTCGGCAAATAATAATCGAGTCAATGGATAGTTGTAGTTAGGAAAAAAGAATCGTTTTAAGGACGGAAATTTAAACAACAGTTTTGGATCAGCGACATTTAAGATGATAACACATTAAACGACACGTGCCTTAAAGGTGTTTGTTGTTCTTCAAGGGATCAGTGTGAAACAGTTACGTTAAAATGGGTATCGAATACATACGTAATTTGGCGCAGTCTGTCCCAGTACGTACAATCTGGGCAGAAAGACACGTATCAGAGGTACTACGGAGTTTGGTTAACGTGATACGGCGTCACCCGCCCGGGAACAACATCCTCACTTGCTGCTGACTATGCAAGGCTCCACTAATATTTTCTTTTCTGTGATTGGAGGAAGTCCTCTTTCCGGAAGCTCCGTTGTATCGGCAAGAAATAGGACTTCTTGACTGGTAGTTGACAATCTGGTAGCGGGAGCAGCAGTGCATCGTCTTGCTGCTGGCCTTTGCGTTAATTACCATGGGAACTATCGTTGATCGAGAGTCTAATGGATGCAGCCACAGTCAAGGGTCTTGTCAGGAGAGCCATTGTGAAACAGACAGTTGTATTAATTGTTTATTAACGATAAGTCAGGACGCGCGGATAAAGTATAAGGCCACGATTGTGACGACAATATTCAACTGATACGAGAATCACACCGTTAAACTTGTGGTGTGCAGACACGAATTTTGGTCAGTATTTGATTCATGTACCAGCAAGTGATAGTGTGACTGTAATCAAAGAGAGTACAAGCAAATTTTGTGTTAACACAGCGTAATGGGCAAGTCCGTAATGGAATATGGCATCACTTAAAATATACGTTGTGCTTTCTACTGCAGGTTAACTCCTCACTTTCCTACAATTTTAACTTAACAACACTAGAACATCTCAACAGAGCAACGAATTGGTGCTAAAAGCTGCTGCGAGAGGAAGATCTTGAGAATGAATCAGGGAGGTGTTCTCTAGAGAAACGTAGCGAGCTGTGACAGAATTGTACATCTCCAACCACAACCAAACGCCGCGACACGTAAGTCGTTAACACCAAGGGAGTGTTGTAAATGAATGAAAATGCTGAACTGTAATAAAGCTCCACAGGGAGCATGTCAAGAGATATCTCTGTCGTGGTGATTTCGTAACTGGCCAGTTACAACATGATAGAGATGGTAAGGATTCACTCTCACATATTGAGGTCATGGTGGAGTTTGGAGAAATTTTTAATTACTACTGCGAAATGGTTAAGAGAAATCACCATATGAGACTTCTTACATACAGTTATTCCAACAATTCATCAATTTAATTCGGAAATGTGCTTGATCTAGGTCATAGTTATTTCATCAGTTTGGACTCCACGGAGTTAATTTTGCCCCACGACCGTGATATAATCCTGGACAGATAGCATCGGTCGTCATATCACCTCTATTGTATTGCAGATCTAAATTTCAGTTAACAGCAGAAATATCATCACTACTAAGAAATAAAAAGTAGACTAACGCAGCAATCCGATATTCGAAAAGCGCATCACAATGGAACCATGTCACAGGTGTATAAAATGTCATTTGCACAATGACATACAATTACAGGTAGTCATGGAGACTCAACATAGTTACAATGACGCACATTACAATATAACTTTCGCATGTAGAAGCATCAATCAGACTGGGACCTTTGTTTAGAGACCTACAGAACCTACAGAACCTCCGTTTACACCATGTAAGATGGCCAAAGCTCTGTATTTCCATTTTTCATGTATGAAAAAGTAGATTAAGATAAAAAATTTAATACATAACCGTAACATTAAACAAAATAATTATAATAAAATATTATTTTGTCAGGAGACATATACATCAAAATAGAAATTGAGGAAATAATGCGATACAGCAGTCCATTATCGTGAAACTTTTTACTGCATAAAATATTAAAACAAAAAGAACAAGCTGGCAACGGAGCTATAATCGTCCAGTATTTACTGTATTTTATAATAAAAAAACATTTAATTTTATTACGTATTATATGCATGCATTTGTATTCGTAATTTAATCAGAAATAGAAATATATGCAAATAATACCTAATGAAATTCTGAAATTCTGCCTACCTGAACTGAAATACAGTGTTATGTTCATAATATACTTGTTAACAGATTTCAGAGAACATTAATGTTAAGAACTACATTACAAAGTCAACACTCTGTAAATACTGGCAAGATGGCTTAGATTTTTTGTTGTACGGTTTCAACTAACATGGTACACTGTCGCCCATTATTAAACGGGGATGGGTCCGCTAGGTTGAATGCACCCCTCCTCCGTCGACACCACGCCTTCTATGAAGGACGTGGCCATCAGAAATCTCCTCGCACCTTGTTGCTCAGTGAGCGAGTGGTAATGAGAAGCACCCTTTTTGGGAGATTTTGAAAGCCGCCTCCTCAATAAAAGGCAATATGGCGACCTAGGAGTGACACACTCAGCATAGTGCTCCCACCTCTATGTATTAAATGTCGAAAAGCAACATTTGAGCTCAAACACTAAGTCATACTTCCAGTGTACACATTGCTCACTTCGCAGTGTAGATTTTAACGTCAATGTATGCTACTAACGTTGGCATTTTGTACAACAATAACTTGGTTCATGGTTAGTGTGCTTTATCAGTGTCTTATTTTCATATTATTTTTGTGGTGTTAGAACTGAAGACAGCTGCGCTGTTAGCTGAAATCTAGACTGCAGTGAAATACAGATGATACTCTGTCGCTGTTGTTTAGTTTGTACGTATTCATGAACCAAATGGCAAGCACAATAAATCAACCTGCATAAAAAATAAATACTTCGTGCACAATGTGTACCGATATGAATCAGTAATCGCATTAAGGCTGTGGACCCAGTCCTCATCAATTTTTTTGTTCGTTCGCGTATACAGGTCTGCAACGCCATTATCCACTGATATTACCGCACCAGAATACCGCAGCACGCCACTATAGCAGCCAAAAGAAAATGGTGCAGTCCATTTGCACTTCATAAGTGTGCTGAACCACTTTGTTGTTGTTGTTCTGCGTGGATTTCAGGGCGTACTACCACAGCAGACACGTATCTGCAAAGTGACACGTAAATTAATTTATTATATTTATTAGCAGTCATAAGTAAAAGCAAATAAACACAATATCTGAATTTAATTGGTTACAGTACTATAAAACACTGTGGAGGGATGCCCAACATACACAGGTGGTTCTGTCTGAACGAGATAGGAAGGTTGATTTAATGACGTTGGAAGAACAACTGGATACAATAACGTCTAGCAAGAACAGGAAGACGCCAGGGTGTGACCAAATCAATACAGAACTTATAATATACGTACCAGATATTGCAAAAATAAGAATACTCAGTCTTACGAATATGTGATGGCAAAGTGGTTATATATCTGACGAGTGGAATATAGCACTTACGCGCGCAATGGATAATAAAGGAAACAGACGTGAATGTGAACTACATAGGTATCAGCCTGAGTTCATGTTGTAAACTGTGTGCTGGGCTTTTAACAAAACGACAACCGTCAATTGCTGAAACCGTATTATCTGACGCCCTACATGGTTTTCTAAAAGGCAGATCATGCTCTAACTGTGTCTTCACCGTGAAACAACTAATAGAAAAACATCGTTAATTCTATTTATCAACTTTTTTGCATTCATTGACTACGACAATGGCGTTTGATTGAATAAATCGGAACAAACTGTGGAAAATATTAAGAAACAGCGGGATTCCATCTTATATTATAAGAGCTGTACGGGGTTTATTGATGAATAAATAAATACAAACAAAATTAGCTGGCAGCAGACGTAACATGAATGCAGTAAATCAAGGCTTTAGTTGAGGGTGTCCCCTCTCACCCACCCTTTTTCATATGTATATCGATGAAATAACCAGAACTTGATTAAAGACAATAAAACACTCAAAAATTAACGATTCAAATGGTTCAAATGGCTCTGAGCACTATGGGTCTCAACATCTTAGGTCATAAGTCCCCTAGAACTTAGAACTTAGAACTACTTAAACCTAACTAACCTAAGGACAGCACACACACCCATGCCCGAGGCAGGATTCGAACCTGCGACCGTAGCAGTCCCGCGGTTCCGGACTGCAGCGCCACAGCCGCTAGACCACCGCGGCCGGCCCAAAAATTAACGATGAGGATATTAGCATACAGCTTTTTTCTGATGGCCAAGTAATTGTTAGTCGAATGAAAATGACTTACTGGAAGTAAAATAGCTAAAGGATACAATCTGAACATCTCCATCACGAAGACAAAATCAGTAGCAACTTTAAGAAACCAACCCTTCCAAGTTAAGACTCAAACTGACAAGCAGATCGTAGTTAATACATTTAAATATTTAGGGTACATATTACGTATAAGGTAAACAATGAATACAAACTAAGTTAGACCTATTTAACTATTTCTGTGGAATTTTACGCAGAACATTAGGAAAGAAAGTCCACAGACATACTCTACTAAAGTTAGTGAGGCTGTCGTATGCCTTCTGCTGTTGTAAATAATTCATCGTTACTGTACTGGGACAAACATGAGTGAGAACAGTGTTGGAGTAGTGAAAAAGGTCCTAGACTCTGAATTTAGTTTTATCTGTGGTGGACGTGCTAGTCAGTGAGTTGTGCATCGCTGAGACATTCTTTTTGCGGCATAGTAACGTGCAGTTGAGTTTTTTAAAGAATGAGATTTGTTTTCTGTGAATATGGGAAAAGCTGTCTAGAATACTTTATTATGCAGATGAAAACTGACATAGAATACTTTCACAGTGATGGTTTTGGAGGATTTTAAAGTTATATTTGTAGTTTCTTTGTAATGATAGAGTTTATTATTGTCAGAGTCTTCTTGTGTTGTGCAGCCTTTCCTATTTATCAAAAACGAAGGGAGGAGGGTTTGGCGCAGTGAATGCAATAACTAAATTTCTGATGCAAAGAGATAGCACAGTAGTTGCGTAAAAAAATAATTTTTAATGAAACGGGTGCTCTACTTCTTCACATCGGAGTTATTCAAAAACTGTTACAAAAAGTGATGAACAAATTTCTAAAGGAGAAGATGTCTTTGCGGTGGGTGCAGACGTGTGAGAGGAAATGCTCAAGTTATCGGCCCTGGGCGCTACCAACAGAAATTGCAACGTTTTGCTTCCCCATGCAATTTTCCATCATCACCGCGAAAAAAGGTTTATTTCGAGATGTAGCCAATGAGAAATTAATTAAATAAGGTATGAGAGGTTAACTCGAATGAAATATTACAAGAAAAAGCAGCGTGTAGACGGTTGTTAGCTAACAACACAGCATAACACAATGGTCGACCAAAAAAGTATTGTAACACAAGATTTTCATCAGCGTCCCATTATTAACTAAAAATTTTTCAAATTAAGAGTTTTTCTTTCAAGTCTTGCTCTATGGGGGATAGGCAGGCAGTTAGCTTGTCGTTGTACAGAATATCTAGTAATAAAGAAATACTTAAATCTAAAACTCTAAAATCGGCAGTATGCTGTATTAACAATATGCCAACGATATTTTTGTACGCTGATGTTGATATTTTTTCTGTTGGTAAATCGTTACTTTTTGTCGATATATCAAGGGCTGATAATAATATCTTTTTTGATGTTTTTAAAATGTCAACAGTCTGATTCCAGGCACAAAAACGGCATGCAGCATGAGTCTAGTCGCTTCAGTCTGGAACCGCGCGACCGCTATGGCCGCAGGTTCGAATCCTGCCTCGGACATGGATGTGTGTGATGTCCTTAGATTAGTTACGTTTAAGTAGTTCTAAGTTCTAGGGGACCGACGACCTCATATGTTAAGTCCTGTAGTGCTCAGAGCCATTTGAACGATTTGCAGAATGAGAGGTACGACACTTTGTGTTAGAGCACATCTCACGTTGCACTCCTGGGCACACAGTCAGTAGTCAGGATCGTCTGGTGTCGTGCCAGCATATACACTAAATACCAGTGAACCGTGTTGATGATGTTAAACAGCTGTTTTCTTGGAAGTGAAGCAGTGATTTATTTTTGGGGCTATTCCAAGTCAAACTTGGCACTTCAAATCACGCGACGTTCATAATGTGCTTTGGTATTGAGTTTTAGTTATGTTGCTCACTCAGTTTCCTTTGGCATTTAATTATATTCATTTTCGTTATTTCAAATTTTGCATTTCGTGAACTTTAATGTTTTATTTCACTACACTGTTCACATGAGTCTATTTTTCTCAAGAACTGAATACGTTATCTGAAGTACACGTTACATGAGTAATCCGACCGAACCAAATACACAAAGTATAACTGATATAATAAAACAATATTAGTAAAGGTGGTAAGAATATATACACAGTGAACATTAATAAAACTAGCATACTGAAGGGACGGAATCCTGACAGGAAAGGGAAGATAAAACGTCCGGTGAAAATGTGTCTGGAAAGGCATCGTTGCCATCTGCTGCAGCGAAACATTTTCTTGAAAACGGTGATCATGAAATAAAATGTAGTAAGACAAGCGTGCTAGCTAAGACATTTCTTGGTTCAAATGGCTCTGAGCACTATGGGACTCAACTGCTGTGGTCATAAGTCCCCTAGAACTTAGAACTACTTAAACCTAACTAACCTAAGGACAGCACACACATCCATGCCCGAGGCAGGATTCGAACCTGCGACCGTAGCGGTCGTGCGATTCCAGACTGTAGAGCCTTTAACCGCTCAGCCACTCCGGCCGGCAAGACATTTCTTTATTATGCGCGTATCTACAGAGAAGTTATAGAGATTTATAAACAGCACAATAATTTTAACAGAAAAGAAGAAGGCTTAAAGTTAGATAAGATATGGCGGTCGACTTTGCACCAACGATGTGACAGTCGATCGAAAGTAATGACGTCAGCCAGAGATAGTTTCGCTGTCGACAGCAGGCAACGAGTGGTGGCGTCCTTTATGTGCTATGTCTAAATGGGATCTCCACCGTCCAGTAGCCAGTCGTTGAGTCAGTTCGGAAGATGTTGCCCTCAGTTGGCACCGAAACGTCAGGAGGAAGAATTTCTACTGTTAGACTACGGCCTCTTATTCCGGAAGTTTTAATGAAAAAGATTGTTAGGAGGACCATTGAAGAGATGGTTTGGCCAATTCTGAAGGAGACGATACGAACCAAAAGGTCCAATCGTTGGCGATAATGATGATGATGATGACGTATAAAACTTTTGACTACGCCTCAAACAGCTTCTAGGTATGTGAACCGTGTATCGACTCGTGCTACACCTTGTGTTTAGATTGCATTGCTTTTCCTCTCTTCCCCTGACATGTTTGTTTGATATGTTGTCTGTCATTAGGTGGCTGCTTGGTTGTTTTTTCCCTCTGCTATCGATATCTGCGTTTTTGCTTCCGGGAAACTGCTGTGGAAGAAGTGAGATCTTTGACCGGTTGTAACCTCGTGTGGTGACGCGGAAGTAGGGGCGTTGCGCGTGCAGAGAGTGTGGTGGACACGGGAGGGCAGTGTGGCTCTCCAGCGCGAAGCAGGCGTGGTCGGTTGCACCGAGTCGCCACGTGGTGTATGTCGGTTGTGTGTAACGAGCGGGTCGAGTTGACGGAAGAGCTCCCCGTGTTGTATACAGAATCGCCCAACGAGTAATTGCTGTTCATTTTGGATTGGTGGGACGTTAATTAGCTTCTTTAAATACTCCGTTTCAACACTGGAGATTAAAAGGAGGCACCTAACATGAAGGAGCGGTCACTACCCGTCAACTTTGCAGAGAAGACGTGAACTCGTGAACTCAGGTGACAGAGCGGGTTGTCGCGTGACCGTGGCGTGTTGGGTACGCTGGCGACGCGTGCGCGTTCGGATGTGTGGATCCTTGCCATCGGAGGTCGTGTACTGCCTGTCCGAGCATAATTACAAGCTAAGTTAGTGGAAGGTTTAATCATTAAGTAATGATTTTGTGTAACCAGCGTCTCTTCTGCCTTGTGGCCTCCGGCGACCGGGTTTCCTGTCCCTTGTACCGGTGTAGTTGAAGGCAGTGATCTTTCCTCCTCCTCTCGTTACTGTCCGATGGGAGGTGTAGTTTTGGGCAGTTTAATTGTTTCGCTGTTCTGTCGTGGGTTATGAGTAAATTCTTCCTACTTGTTGGTTGATCATGTGGTCGCTCATTCAGGACTGTGTGGTGTAACGTTTCCTTGCGCGAGGTTAGCTCTAATTCTGTCAGCAAGTTAAGCCATCTTGTAACAAGTTTTCGCTGGCTAAAAATCGGTGCAGTGACCAGCCTGAGAGTGGCAATTGTGTTTACGGGCGTATTTAAACTGGTCAGTATTCTGCCTAGCCTGAGCATCCCTGAGTGGGTGATTTGTGGCCGCCCTACGCGGATCCGTCGTATCTGTTATGTTCTAATGATATTCCAGGACACTTTCGTTTAAAATGTTTTAAATTCCTCCAAGTTTGCAAATTCATTTTATTGCCATTAATCGTGTGTTTTCTGAGACGTGTTTAATTTTTTTTAATGGCGGTATTGGTAGCTTCACCACCTCACCGTACCTTATTAACAAAGTTCTGTATTTATTTTAGTAGCTCGTTTACTAATGTTCTTTAATTTTATTTAAATTGTTGTATGGCTATAAATTACTCCGATTGGTGTTAGCGGCGTGTTTTAAAAGGTAATTTATTGTCGTGCTGCTAGTTTCTGTGTTTCTTTAAAAATAATTTTAACTGTTGTATTGCTATAAATTACTTGATTGCCGTTAGCGGCGTGTTTAAAAGGCTGTTTATTGCCGTACTGCTAGTTTCATTAAGATACGAATAAAACATTTTTGAAAATCTCAACTGGACAGTAAACTACTAGAAATTTGGCCCCGTTTCCCAACTTGTGGTGTGGCTTATAGTAACCGTAACCACTGTGTGTGTCAGCTCTGTGTAAGTATGCTAGCCTTCCGCGTACGTCCTCTTGCACTACGAAACTGCGGCTGCCTGTAGCCAACTTCATCCTTAATTGGCCCTCCCGCACCTAGCCAGCCGGCAGCGATCGGACGGTGGAGAGGCGGTCAGCGGCCGCCGGCAGCCCTTGACCCAGTTGGCAGACGGGCGCCACCTCCCCCTTCCTCCCCCCTGTTTCCCTCACACCATTAGGTGCGGATGTCACACCGCGCTGACGTATGGGCGCCTGCGCGCGGCGTCAATGAGCCCGCCGACGCCGACGCCGCAGCCGGCGCCGAGTCCGAAACCGACGCCTCCACCGCTGCTCGATAAACATGGCCGCCAGCCACCAGCCACCGGTCTCCCCCGCCAATTTATAGGCGAGGCTACGGCGCGCGCACCGGCCCGTCCTCGAGTGTCCTGTTCCAAACGGATTGCTGCAGCCGCGGCCATAATTGCAGCAATAGCTTAGTCTCTCAGCAGCAGTCGCGCGCTAACAAGCCCGGCCGGCAGTCCTTGTCAGCCGTACCCGTTACTCGCGCACACTGTTACTGCTGGTGGCGACATGTTCATAGGCGGCGTGACACGGCTTAAATGTAGTACAGGGTTTCCGTAGTAATACAGTCACTGACGTACGCGAAATGAAAAATACTGCACTACTGGCCATTAAAATTGCTACACCACGAAGATGACGTGCTACAGACGCGAAATTTAGCCGGCAGGAAGAAGATGCTGTGACATGCAAATGATTAGCTATTCAGAGGATTCACATCAACAACGTGCTGACATGCGGAAAGTTTCCAACCGATTTCTCTTACACAAACAGCAGTTGTTGTGATGCCTCGTGTACGGAGGAGAAATACGAACCATCACGTTTCCGACTTTGATAAAGGTCGGATTCCAGCCTATCGCGATTGTGGTTTATCGTATCATGGCATTGCTGCTCGCGTTGGTCAAGATCCAGTGACTGTTAGCAGAATATGGAATCGGTGGGTTCAGGAGGGTAATACGGAACGCCGTGCTAGATCCCAACGACCTCGTATCACTAGCAGTCGAGATGACAGACATCTTATCGCATGGCTGTAACGGATCGTGCTGGCACGTCTCGATCCCTGAGTCAACAGATGGCGACGTTTGCAACCAACCATCTGCACGAACAGTTCGACGACGTTTGCAGCAGGATGGACTATCAGCTCGGAGACCATGACTTCGGTTACCCTTGACGCTGCATCAGAGACAGGAGCGTCTGCGATGGTGTACTCAACGACGATCCTGTGTGCACGAAAGGCAAAACGTCATTTTTTCGGATGAATCCAGTTTCTGTTTACAGCATCATGATGGTCGCATCCTTGTTTGGCGACGTCGCGGTGAACGCACATTGGAAGAGTGTATTCGTCATCGTCATACTGGTGTATCACCCGGCGTGATGGTATGAGGTGCCATTGGTTACACGTCTCGGTCATCTCTTGTTCGCATTGACGGCACTTTGAACAGTGGACGTTACATTTCAGATGTGTTACCACCCGTGACTCTACCCTTCATTCGATCCCTGCGAAACCCTACATTTCAGCAGGATAATGCACGCCCGCATGTTGCAGGTCCTGTACGGGCCTTTCTGGATACAGAAAATGTTCGACTGCTGCCCTGGCCAGCACATTCTCCGGATCTCTCACCAATTGAAAACGTTGGGTCAATGGTGGCCGAGCAACTGGCTCGTCACAATACGCCAGTCGCTTCTCTTGATGAACTGTGGTATTGTGTTGAAGCTGCATGGGCAGCTGTACCTGTACACGCCATCCAAGCTCTCTTTGACTCAATGCCCAGACGTATCAAGGCCGTTCTTACGGCGAGAGGTGGTTGTTCCGGGTACTGATTTCTCAGGATCTATGCACCCAAATTGCGTGAAAATGAAATCACAAGTCAGTTCTAGTATAATATATTTGTCCAATGAATACTCGTTTATCATCCACATTTCGTCTTGGTCTAGCAATTTTAATGCCCACTAGTGTAATAAGTTCATTTGAGTATCCAGGTACCTGTTAATAACTGACCGTTCTGACGCTGCACTCCATAAAGGAGAAACATTACATAGTAAAGGCACAGATGCCTTCGTAGCATTCGTCAACCCAGATAAAGCGATCGATATTTCAAAAAGTGCTAAATATTCGAAAATCTCGGGTAAATAGGCGTAAATTAAAGCTGAAGTCGGATCGTATGCAGTACAATATGTATGAGAGCCAAAACGGATCAGTAAGAATGGAAGACCTAGAACGAAATTCTCGGATTAAAAACGGTACATGGGAGACTTGCATTCTTTCTCCTCTACTATTCAATCTGTATAATGCAGTAGTAATGACGGAGTTACGCGGTCAAGTCACATTAAAGTGACCACCGCCTACTTTCGACAACAACGTGCAATAACCACTCCCAGACGGCGCAGGTAGAAGCACTAGAAGCACTACTAGTGGAGGGTATATAAAGCATGTCAGGGTGTCACGGATAACACGGTAGCCGTTATGGTAATGTAGAAACGGAGCGTTTAATGTAAATAACCAAAGGGAATGATGATTGGCTTTCGTTGCATCGGTGGGAGCATTCCCAAAACGGCTAAGTATGGAAACTGCTCGCGTGTCACCGTGGTTAAATTATTGCGTACATGGGAAAATGGCGCTATCCAAAACGGGTACCGAGGTAAATGTGTGCACCACGGGCCCTAGATGAGAGGGGTGAACAACGGATGCAGAGATATTTATGGGGAATGGACATGCAATTGGCCGCCCAGATGATACAAGGAACTACCAACACCGTCTCTTCAACGCCCGTTCAGCGAGTATTGCTGGGTATGGGCCTACGCAGTAGGCGTCTGGTTCATATGCCCATGCTGACTGCTGGTCATTGGTGACGGGGGCTGGAATTTGCAGCCAGGAGAGCAACTGGACCCCCACAGCGTAGGGAAAGGTGACCTTTTCAGATGAATTATGCTCCATCGGATAGATGGCCCTGCAACAATCGTCGAAAGGGTCCAGACTGGATGAGGGAGCTTTCTGGTGAGGGGAATGGTATTCTCGTGATTCTAGGAGGCACAGTTTATCAAAACAGCTATACGTCTATCCTTGGGGACCACACCAACCCCGTTTGAGTTCATGCAGTTAGTTTCTCCTTAGCACGACTGCATGGACTAGCAGGTTAACCCAAAGTGTCACACAGCTCGCAGTGTATGTGCCTAGTTAGAAGAGCGTAATGTGTTTATAGTACTTCTCTAGCCACAAAACTGGCCGAATTAAGCGTAATGGAGATTTTGTGCCACGACCCTCTATGTTTCTTAGCCGACAAATCTAGTGCATCTAACGACTGCACTGGAGACGGCATTGCAACACATCCCTGTTGGACCTAATAGAGCTAATTGACTCTGTAACTGGGTAGGCTTCCGCGGCCAGAGTCTGTTGACATGAAGGTTATCAGAATGTGATCACGCGTCTACTGGAAGATGTGGAAGAAGGCCATTCTTCTAGCCTTCATCGAACTTTGATTTCTCCAGCATAGTTTTAGCATTATGACGCTGTACTACGTTCAGTCAACTCACTGACTCTCTTGCTACGTATCTTACTGCGGCCCTGGGTGCCAAACGTGGTTATTCACGTTTTCGAGAAGTGGTCACATTAACGTGACTGTACAGTGTAAAACATATCTTCAGGAAAGGAATTACAATTGAGTGTAACACTAGCGATGATAATCACCGCTGTCCTCAGTGAAAATGAGCAAGAAATGCACGGTTTGTTGAATGGTCTAATGTGCGCATGCTACGGATCGAAAGTAAACCGAAGAAAGACGAAACTAATGAGGAACGCACTAAAAGAGATTGGTGACGAGTATGTCATCGAAATTGGCAAATAGGAAACAGAGGAAGTGAAAGAATTCCCCATATTAAAAGCATGATAGATACACATGATCGCTAGTACACGAGCAACGACACTAGGACATAAAAAGCAAACAAGAGAGGCAAAGATGATGCACCTGGGCGAAAGACGTCTGCTAATCCAAATATCGGCCCTAATTTGAGGAGAAAGTATGTGAAAATCTACGTATGGACTGCAACATTGTATGTCGGTGAATGTTGGTCTTGGGAAAACTGCGAAGTGAAAAAGCTAACCATTTGAGAAACTACTGATGAGAAATGATAGGGTACTAAGCAGTGTCGGCGAGGAACGATATATGTGGAAAACCATGAGAACAAGAAGGACACGACGTATGTAAATATGTGAGAGAAAAACATGAGGGAAAACTGAAGTAGACAGTGGGACAGATACTGGAAAATATGTGCTACAAATACTTGAAGACGTTCGATGCATATGACGAGGTTGTCACGTTTAAGACTGTTGTATCTGGTCAGATAGATTCAATAAACTTCAAGTCATAACTGTTTGCCGCATAATCACTTCATAAGACTGTACACCTAACAGTAAGCTTTAATATTTGTTCTTTACGCAGGCTTCAAAACTACTGTTCTTCGCAGGTCGTTGGTGCTCAGTTCGAAGCGGATCACTGAAGACTATTCTATCCCACTCAATGAGTTTCCAGGTCGAAGACACGCCTGTAAAGGTCCGACAGTGGTGAGACAACACCCTGACTGTCGCCAGCAATACTGCGCGACAGCCAGAAGTGATGGTCTGGCGTGCCAATTGTTTTTACAGCAGGACCCGTCTGCTTGTCATCTACGTTTTGTTTCTCTTCATGGCAAGCCATCCTGGGCTTACATTTCAGCAAGGAAATGCACACTTGCACACGGCTAGAGTTCCTACTGCTTGTCATGGCCCTTGTCAAACCCTGCCTTGGCCAACAAGGTCGCCAGATCCCTCCCCAATTGAGAACGTTTGTAGCATTAAGGGCAGCCCCGTCCAACCAGCTCTGGATTTTGATGATCTAACACGCAAATTGGACGCGATTTGGCACGTTATTCCTCAGGAGGAAATTTAACAGATCAATCAGCGCCAAGCCGAATAACTGCTTGCATAAGGGCCAGAGGTGGACCAACTCGTTATTGCCTTGCTTAGTTTGTGTAGCTCTGTGAAGTTCGGAAGGTGGGAGAAGAAGTAGTGGCGGAAGTACAGCTGAGAGGACGGACATGAGTCTTCCTTGTAATGCGCAACTGGTATAGCACATTCTCACGTAAGCCGATAGTGCCGGTTCCGAGGTCCCTTTTGGCTGAGTGTTTTAATTTGCCAGGAAGTATCGAATTAAAACCCCCAAAAGATGCGTTTGATACGGCTTTAATCTGTATAGATACCTGAAATTAAAAAATGCAGAAGAACTAGCTCCATTTTGTACCGCATGAAACTTTTTAATTGCAATAGCTTCGTGTGTCAATAACATAGTTGTGCTTTAGGTGGGGGTTAGTGTTGAATAGAAAACAGAGAACATGTGAGTACATGTATTGTGATGATGATAGTACGACTAAGTTTCTCCAGATGGTTTCAAGACACGTGATTCATAACGCCCAGAACGCATTTTTTTTATGAAACTATGTTATGAATTTTTGTTTCGCAGGATGTTACTTTTTACTCTTACATCATAATGAGCAATAAAGGGAAAATGTGAATTCAGAGTCCTACGTGTTTTACGAGATGTCCATTGTGCACTTTGCACTTCTGTTTTAACTTTCATAGACTTATGTAAATGAAGAAATTCTCAATACCCTCACTTGTACGAAATTAGTTCACTGAACGTGAACTCCTTGACTTCAGTTGCATTAGATGTCGATCTACTATACAGTATTACCACATGTAAATTTGTGCTGCACTGAGACTAGAACCCGGCTTTCTACGTTCATATTGTGTGTGTGTGTGTGTGTGTGTGTGTGTGTGTGTGTGTGTGTGTGTGTGTGTGTATGTGTGTGTGCGCTACCTGCTCCCGAATCACATATGTACGTAACAAGTACATAACACTTGATGATATATTAAATGTTCCTTAGAATATTTTCTTTACCAGAACTCAGGAAAAGTATGTTAGATGTGAAAGAGTTTCATATACATCTCTTCAGAAAACTTTAGGAAACTGAAGCCCAGGACGAAGCAAATATAATTTCGGTATTATGGACGTAATACCACTAGCATGGAGCCAATATCACTTTTTATATATGGTACGGCCCTCGCCTGGTTCTACCACTTTGCCGGCCTGTGTGGACGAGCGGTTCTAGGCGCTTCAGTCTGGAACGGCGCGACTGCTACGGTCGCAGGTTCGAATCCTGTCTCGGGCATGGATGTGTGTGATGTCCTTAGGTTAGTTATTTTTAAGTAGTTCTAAGTTCTAGGGGACTGATGACCTCAGATGTTAAGTCCCATAGTGCTGAGAGCCATTTGAACCATCTACCCTTTCATAGGATACAGAGCTGAGTTTTGTCCTTTGACTGCAGTCTTTTTCAGCTGGAAATTACCTTGAAATCCCGTCTAATATGTCTGTGGTGTCCCACCCAGTCCCTGTTTATCAGGATGGTCCTGATATTTGCATCTTCTTATTTTATGATGCTTTCGCACGCTACAGGGAAGAAAGCAAGTAAGATACTATTGTCCAAAAGTTCTACCTTAAGACATGTCTTCGACGCTTCCAGTGAACAGTCACTATTCAGAAGAATTGTGAATTATATTTAGTGTACCCGTCATCTGCATCTTTTCATTACGTAAGATCACTTTCAGTTTTAAACAGTAGTTCTACTGTGGAATGTAAACATGTAGAGGGAATGTCAGAAGTTCAATCTTATTTTGAGGAAGATATGGGATTTTTGCTAAAGTCATTGAGCCGTCATTGTTAACATAGAAACCTGTTATTGAAGTCTATATTTCTCGAGGTGGACAGTTCAGCCTCAGATAAGATTTCTTCAGTATTGATAGAAATTTTTCATGGGAATCAGGCCAGCTGTTATGAGATGCAATGCCTAATGCAGAGCGTATATTCAGTATAAAACGTTTGTTTTCTTCGTCGTAAAGACTACTTTTTGTAATGGAAGATCACACAGAAATAATAATGGGTTATGTAGTCAACACAGTTCCTACAGATAGAAATGTCATATTGTGTCATATTTCTTTAATTCGCTTACTGACGTAGGATAAAGCGCTCTGCAAAGTAGGCAAGATTCTCTTTTCTGTCTTCAGACCTTGTCTTTTTGCCAAAGAAGGCGTAATTGAGATTTTTCACGAAGCAAATGTCATTTAACGGAAGAAATAGTAAACTTTATCTGTATTGCGTACACATCTCAATTTTTTACGTGCCTGTTATTAGCAGCTGGCAGCTGGAAATGTATCAGAGATATCAAAACACTTTGAAGCAAGATGAAAATAAGAATTCCGAAGGAATGAAAACATCACCTGTTCACAACGCTTACTGATCGCATGATACATGCACCAGCAGTTCAGGTAATTGATCATGTAGCGAGACATTGTTCGAAAATTACGCCGTGCTCGTGCAACGCTGCGAACTGTTTATGCGTGCCGCACGACATTCAGTGGAAAATGATCATTACAGGTAATAGTAAAAATAATGAAACAAGAGTCAATATGCGAATTTCAACACCAGATTCGAATAGAGGAGCAATTAATTAACAAATTGTGGTTCATTATTATTTCCATGTAATTTTGTGTGTTGAACTGAATAATTACTAACGTATGCTTTTATGTACTTATAGATAAGAAATGTAACAAACTGCAAAGTTTAGCCTGTTTGTCAAATATACTTGCGAAAATGATTTATTACCTGTATACGTGGTAACTACGTAACGAGGATACAGCTAAGTATTTTGGTTAAGATGTTGCTCTCTGTTGAGAGACGTACATTTCTGAGGGTTAGTAACTTTGTGAGTCTTTTGAATAAGTTTGGCAGTTATCAAGTTGATTTTATATATGTAAAACTCATCTCTATTGCAGATTTGGTTTTTTTCTTTGTTTTGGACCGCTAACGCCACATTTCGCAATGCGTTAGAAGTAATTATTAGTCGAAAAAGACACAACCACTGCTAACACTACAAAATAACAGGTTTGAAGCGTTCGAGTATCATATTCAGATGATGAAAAATGTCACAGGTTACGTAAAACATTGAACAAATTAGAGGTGAGCTGTGTGCCAATAACGCGGATCTGTTTCATTGTATTTTGTACAGCTGACATTGGATATTTTTTATATATTTTGTCTGTGAAATGGACTCTGAAACATTTCAATTCGTAATTGGCTAAATTATTAACAGTGTTTACTGACCAGAGTCAACATGTATTACTTGGTTATTTTTTCCAGTACCTTTTTTGTACTTCTTTATATTCAATGTTGTTTATCTACTTCCAATTTATAATTAGGTAGGCTTCCGCTGCCAGAGTCAGTCGACATAAAATTTTTCTGGGTATGGTACGGCGTCATAGTGTATAAAACTACTGCTGCTGGAGAAAAACCAACGTTTCGGCCACGGTTGCAGCGGCCTTCTTCTGGGTCTAATGGTGCGTTCTAGCTATGCAGGGTCCTTTCTATTTTGTTGTTACTGTTCACTGCGCATGCCATTACGTCATAATTTTCAAAAGGTAGTTAGTTTCATTGGTCACTTAAGGAAGAAGAGGAGGGAACTTTATTTTAATAGGTTATTGCGGTGGAGGGAGAACGTAACCTCTGCATTTCCATTCATTCTCTTTTGAAACAAAAACCAGGATTAAACAGGTAACGCCCCTGAGTTCACAGCAAAAAATTTGGACAATGTGAGAGGTTTTACGTGTAGTGCGTTATTATTACAGCAACATTGTTCTTTACATTCTGATCCAGTATTACTTTCATGTTGTACTAGCTGCGCCCCGCGGGGTTACCGTGGATAAACAGTTATTTATAAACAATGTTAATAATAAAACTCAGCATCCACGTGTACCCCCAAATACAAAAGTTACCTCTTACGTCCTGGAAGTAGTGAGGTGAGAGCCACATGGAGTCCAGCAAATCGCGCGAAGAGAAGTTTGAAACGTGAGAAGCTGACAGAACACATGTCGCTCATGATCCACTCGTTTACTTAAGGAAAAAAACGTTTACGCGACTGAGTAGTGAATTACTAAATGTGCCAGTGTAGGAAGTAAATTATTTCTTGGCTGTCTGCGATATACCTAGCACGGAAAAGATCATAGTTTTTAGTACAGAACTTCGCCAAACACCCGTCAAATTGAGACGTTATTTTATTACGTTTTCGCTACCAGTTTCGGCAATTCAATATGCCATCTTCAGGTCCCACATGCACTTCTCAAAAATTTCGATCTTGGCATACTGGGGCCATCTGATTCTGGATGTCGTAAATTCTGCATCAAAAGCACATACTGTCAAACCTCAAGTAATAAGTTGTGCTATCGTTGTAGAATTCACGACATCCTGAAACAGACGACCACAGCATTCCAATATCGATCATTTTTGAGAGGTGCACATGGGGCCTAGGATGGCGTAGTAAAATTCCGAAACTGGTAGTGAAAAAAAAAGAACTTCTCAATTTGCACCGCTGTTTGTTCTTTAGTAAATATTTGAACAGCCGCTGTTCCACGTCCACAATGAATCAACTTACACTGAAGATCATAACTGTCTAGGTGTGTAAGGAGAGCCAGAAATCTACTGTTTTGTGTGTCTGTAAACAACGTTCCGAAACTTCTTGTTCTATGCGTGTATGCAGAGATTTATGGTTATCGATACACGTGAGCTGCCAATATAGAGTAGTCCGTGCAAGAAACATCCTGTGCCCAGATGAATATCTGTCACTTTTATCTTTGTCCTTGAATCTTATTTATAGTGATCAAGAAGGCCACTTTCAAAGGGAACTGCAAGCGTTTGAACTGGAAAGGCAAGTTTGTTGGGATGACAGGAATTCGTGTGTTATCAAAACCGTCTCTCTCATGGCTTCGCCGATGATGATGGTGGCCTGGACGATATGCCTTCTCAGCTCCGAGATGCCTAACCTGGTGCCAATGCACAATCTTGGTGCTTTCAGGTGATGCATTAGTGTAACAGACACACCGACCTTCATCTCAAGCTTGCGTTACGGAACCCCCGTCAGCTCTGATGAGTTTCGAAAATATACAGGGTATGTCGTAGCGTCGTTTCTTGTCCGTAGTGTACCGATTGACGGTTTATGTTGAAGGTGTAACAAACGTTCTAATTTGACGAAGAAAGACAATAAGCATTTTATTGTTTGGTGCAGCACAAATTTTATAATATTTGTAAATGCAACAACTTCATCTCTCCTCAAGTGTGTGGCGGGTATCAGCAGATACGCTCGCATATCATAATCAGATACAGCCTCACTAAAAGCCTACCATTTTATGCACGTAAGCACACGACGTCTCTCTGTCGTATACCATTTAAATGACATAGTAGTCATGGGTCTTCAAGCGTTTCAGAAGCTGAAAGAAACACCTGACGCTTAGCGGTTAAAATGCAACGAGCTTGGGTGGAAGTATGGATTAAACACGCTGAGGACGGTATAAGGATGGTATTCATTACGTTGAATCGTATCATGTGAGACATGTTAAATAATAAAATCATTTTCATTAATACGATACAGTTCAAAAGGCCAAGAGTAAAAAGATTTTTCTAAAAGTAATTATAGCTCCACATTTCACGCTATATACTTCAAATAAATAAATACCTTGTACTACTCAATTTTAAAAATTGCCTATGTATTAATTCAGATTATAAGCTAAAACCATTCCATATTTCTTCCAGATCCGTCCAGCATTTTCAGCGTGAAATAGTAACAAACATAGTTTCACAAAATATTTGAATTTGTAATACGTATAGGATTGTTTTCACAGTTCCATTATGCTGACAAACATGGAAACCTGTTTATTTGGAAATCCATTACATTTGATTTATTCAGCACAGTATGGTACAAATTACTTCAAAACTGTACGTTAACTTCTCTGTTGTCCTGGTTAATGAATCGCTATGATTCTGTTGATTATCAAGGTATCGGAGCTCATTTACGAAAGCGAAAACATTTATGGAGAAACAAAAGTGTACTTAGCTTAAAATGTCTATGGTATCAAGAAAGGAAATATGCGCATAGAGCATATATTATCTGCACAGTACTTAACTGGTTAAATTTAACAATTTCGTCTCATTGTACAACTTCCACATATTGAAAAGACACATTTAAGTTCTTATTCGTTTCAAAAGGAAAAATGAAATTATGATTCCAATTTATCTAAAAGCAAATGAGACATTTGCAGTTGAAAACTGTGAATAGAAAAGAAATTTTAAGGCGGGGGGGGGGGGGGAGAATTCATTGCAACAATTCAGGGAGCCCCTTTAAATCTGGATGTCCAAACGGATGTATGAAATCCAAGTTAATATAACATGCCTGCTGAGCCATGTAAATGTTTGCTAAAAGTTTGTCGTACCTGTTGTTATAAATGCGACAAATTTTCATTAATATCACAGGGTTCTTCATAATCTTCAACAGCCTATTTCAGATCTGTAGACCTGTGCATAAAAAACTGGCAATTCTCTGGTAAAATGATCTACAGACACACCCACTATAGAATTTGCTGCTCCATATGACGCGCTTAAGAACCTGGAAAGCTCTATGAGGTCATGTCCTAACACTCTTACAGTACCAGTATTAAGCAAAATTGGTTTCTGTATTATGCTTTGAATTTTATCCGTCTCTGAGTAAAAAGAGCACACTATGAAAGATGCATCTTTGGTAAAAGGAAGTACAGGTAGTTTTATTTTTTGAATTCAGGTTTCTCACTGATATTCCCAGTAACACTAAGTGGCACACTCCATCTGTTTTAATCGTTTTAATACTCTTTTAAAAAATGCTATTATATATGGATGCAAGAAACAAAATCTAGGAGTACAGTACGTGAACAGGGCTGCAGTTTCGAAGGAGTAGAGTGCTAACCCGATAGGTGGTCAGTAGCTGCAGCAGATCATGCTACAGCAGAGCAAATTACTGGTTTGGCCGACACAATGACGACAGAGCGAAACGTCCTCGCTGTTGGTATGCCTGATTGGAATACTGTGATAACAAATATTAGAGGAAAAAGGCAACGGCTGCATATGGGAATCAAAGAATAAATTTCTGAGAGACTGATAACAATGAAATGTCAAACGCTATATAGAAAGGCACGTTCTCTGTAGCGTTGGAAATTGTGAAAGAGTTAATAAATACCGCCAAGGAATTTTCCGTTTGAGTAAGTTACTCATATACAGAAGAATGGAAACTAAAACCTAGGATATATTAGATGATAATCAATTTGGCTTAATGGAAAGATAAAGGCACCAGAGAGGCAGTTCTGACTTTGCGGTTGATAATGGAAGCACGACTAAAGAAAAATCAAGACAAGTTCATAGGATTTGTCGACCAGGAAAAAGCGTTCTACAATTCAAAATGGTGCAAGATGTTCAAAATTAGTGAGAAAAATAGAGTTAATCTATAGATAGAGAAGGGTAATATACAATATGTACAAGAGCGAAGAGGGAATAATAAGAATGGCAGATCAAGAACAAAGTTTTAAGATTAGAAAGGGTGTGAGACAGGAATGTAATCTTTCGCCCAAACTGTTCAATCTATGCATCGAAGAACAAATGACGGAAACAAAAGAAAGGTTCAAGAGTGGAATTAAAATTGAGGGTGAAAGAATATCAGTGATAACATTCGCTGATTGGATTGCTGCCCTCAGTGAAAGGAAGGAGAATTACGGATGTGCTGAATGGAATGAACAGTATACTGAGTACAGAGTATGGACTGAAAGTAAATCGAAGAAACAGGAAAGTAATGAGAAGTAGCAGAAGTGACAACAGTGGTGCTACAGAATAATGCCGAAAATGAGGTGGAATAGGGAGATAGGGAATGAGGAGATTCTCGGCAGAATCAGAGAGAAAAAAAAATATTGACAACACCGAAAAGAAAAAGGGACGGGATGGTAGGAAATCAGACGTTACGAAAAAACTTCCATGGTACTAGAGGGATTTTTAGAGCATAAAAACTGTGGAGGCAAACAGAATAGATCCACAAAATAACCGAGGACGTAGGGTGCAAGTGCTACTCTGAGATGAAGACATCGGCACAAGAGAGGAATTCGTGGTGGGCCGCATCAAACAAGTCAGGAAACTGGTGACTGAAAAAAGTGTCATACAGGGTAGAATATTCTATACTAGGAGTGTCCGCACAACATTTTGCCAGAGGACAGCGAATATTATATGCATTGGAATACAGATTACCAACAGGCTATTGGATGATAATGTAGAACGAAATTAGGTCTTGTTCCTCACAACAAACACGAGAAATTCTGCGTAGAAAAAACACGTAGTTAGATTGGACTGTTGAAAAGGCACCTTACAATCACTTTTCTATCGATGGGATGGGGTTCAAATCCGATATGAGTGCTTTTTATGTTTCCATTTGGCCATCTATATCTTGGTATTGAAGTAAAAGCATACGCGATGTGAAATAATCGCCAGTGTGTTGTTGGGCCGAAAATAGCCGAAGGTTACACTAAGGTTTTCGAAAATCTAAAGCTGAAATTTAGTGTGCAACGAGGTGAAGTCTTGCTCGAACTGATATACGAAATATAACGTGTCGCTAGTGACTTTGGGTGTTAGTAGTACCTTTATTGCTCTAGAGTTTTTACCCTATACAGCTCCCTCATGTGACGTGGAAGTTATTCTTTGATAATCAGTAACTCTGCGTTCGGGCTAACTGGGTCGCAAAGGTAAAAGTCAAACATCAGGCAAGAAATGCTAATATTCTCGCAAGATGCAGGTAATAAAGAAGTGAAAAAGCGTGTTGCATTAGTGAAAATTGCAGCAAATTTACTAATGGAGTGGTCATTTGTCGTCTTTATTACCTGTATGTTTCGAGATTATGGTTTACAACCTGGCTCGCTCAGGATGAAGCTTTTAACTACATATTGTCGTACTCTTTTTGGTCTACTACAGGAATGCACTTCATATCATGACTGCAGCTTACGTTTTTCAATGCGTATTCAATTCTTTTTTTATCTTTAGAACGGTATGAAGATGATTGAAGGAAGCTACTTATTGTAGTCATCCTGCTATTACTTTATAATGAAAACTGGGGTCCAAGTGAAAAAGGTTTTACAGAGAAAAAAAAATTTTAATGTATTACGCTATGAACGCTGCCTCGTTTCTTACATTGTCAGACTTTACTAATAGATTCCTTTTGACCAGGAACTTCCCCTTAGTGTGTTCTGTTCTTTTGACGCTGTCCACGCTTCGACTGTCACGTTCTTCCAAGCAGCAGAATTCATTCACTTCGTGCATTTTGTGTTCCCCACTGTTGACATTAAGTTTCTCGGTAATCTCATTTCTGATACTCATAATTACATACGTCTTTCTCACTTTCACTGTAGTGATGTCATCAGCGAATCTTATAGCTGACATCTTTCACACTGAACTTAAATCCAACGCTTTTATTTCCGTAATCGTTTCATCGATGCTGGATTGAACAATAGGGGCGAATGATAACATCGTTAACTTTTATCCCTGCCATTCAGCATTCTTTTTTTTTCTTGGTCTTTCATTCTTACTTTTCACTGTTGTTTCTTGTGCCGTGCGTCAGCAGTGCATGCGACTTGTCTTTTAGTATCGATCCTTCTTTACTTGTGCCCTTTGGGCGCTTCTGTGGGAACGAACTTCCGGGTTCCTTGGCTGCGGCACCCGCCGAGGAACACGTTTAAGGAATAGAATAGGCAGTACGTCGGAGAGTTACCTGGACGAGGAAGTGCGAGTGCAAATGTGGCGTGTGGGCCCTGGTTGTCCGCGGCTTGTTGGTATCGGCAGAGGGTCTCGTGGCTGTGACGGAAGGGGCTGTGTATGTTGTCAGCAGCCCGAGCTGCCCAATGATCTCTGTTTTGTAATATGGTGCTGGGCAGAGCTCTAAAAGAAAGCCGATACTGGAAATTACTGCCGAATAATGGACTGCAATCGCGATCAATTTCGTGGTTCGATCTTGCCATTCTGCTTGTGTGGGGTTCTAGGTTTCTAGACGTTGTTCGTTAAGTAGTGACCGCTGCACGCCAGTTCAGCTTTATTCTGCCCACGTTCTGTAGACCTGCTGCGGTTGCAGCTCTGCAAGAGCGATTAACTGCTTCGTATTCTGGTGCACCACTCTGTGTTGCTTACTGAAAGAATGTGCTTTTAAAAAAAAAATATTTGTCGTTAGCTGTGCAATTCACTATAAGATTCTGTGTTTCGGATCCAGTTGTGTTGTATAATGTTTAATGGAACCTACTGAGTCCTTGCTGGCATGTTAACCTAACGTTTCGAGCTCAACAAATACGGTCGTGTTTGCACGTAACTGGTTCACGTTCAGAAGGTATGGTAACATTGTTGATTGACTGTTCGTGTGTTTTGGCACTGTTGTTGGCACTGTTGTTGCGCGTAATACTTCAGCAGATTTAATAAGCTTACTTGTGGGTAAAAGAAAAGATTAATAATATTTGTGGCACATTAATTGAATTATCAAGTCACTTTAACTGTTTGCTTTATTAAAAATTCTTGCCAGATCATAAATTTCAAGCTCCATTTAACAAGAACTGCTGAAAGTGTCAGCTTGACCAGTTGATTATAAACATTGTTATGTACTTCAGAAAAGCTGACTTAGAATATAAGACCGCATCTTTAATAGTTTTGAATACGCTACGTTTAAAGTGATTTGTGAGTATGCACTAACCTTACCAGTGGGTGGTGATTAGATATTACTCTGCCCAAAGTACGTTTAGCCGAAAGATAGTGAATTTTTAAACAGCTGTTACAGTAATTTTATGGGCCGTTGCTGTTTTCCGTCGGACCAAACCTGCTGCTCTCTTCTCAATAAAAATTGTAATTATGTAGAGGAAAATATGTGAAAATAGGTACAGGTGTAATTATGAGCACCTCTCACGAAGAGGGTGTGGGAAGTGCTGCAGTCTGGCGACCAGGACTGAAAACGGTGCCTGTTGTTGATATATGGTAGCAGTGAACAGTTGGCACATTGTTTCAAGCTGTGGAGTTACAGTGTCGGTTATTGTGTGAATTGGTGTTTGTTCAGGGCTGCAAACGTTTGACAGGTATGTGAAATCGCTTTCTTTTTATATCCAGCTGATTAGTTTAAAACTGTTTCTCAGTGATATCTTGAACAACGGAATTCTAAGCTACTTTTAGAAGCACGTCTACGTTACATACGCTTTTAGGTTAGACGTGATAGTGTCCATGTTGCTTAAGCATGGTTGGTGTAAATATGAGCCCACTGGGTTCATGTAAAAATGGGCCCCTATTTAAGAAGGGCCCATAATGACACCATGTTTTCTCTAAAACAATATAAAACAGTTAAATTATTTTATGGGGTTATGGTTAGTCGAATTTTGTTTGAAGTTCACATATACAACTATCACAGCAACATACAAACAAATAGGATTTTCAAATCGCGATAATAGACACTAGTGCTTTTGTCCGTCCTTGCAGAATGCGGAGAACGAAGATGCGCTATGAATGTAAGAATCAGATGCATCAGTGGGATAAATCTCAGATGGTACGTGTGATAGCAGCTGTGAAAGCGAAGGTGTCTTCTGTGGAAGCTGCTGCAAGAACATTCGGAGTGCCTCGTACCACTTTGCAGACACTTCTTAAACTTGATAAAATTTGAGCAAGCGGTTGGAAAGAGAAAGCTTGGAAGGAAACCGATTTTAAATGCAGACCTCGAAAAACAGGTAGTTTCTTATCTCCTTGAAATGGAGCAAAAATTCTTTGGGTGTACTTTGGCGTTTCTGAGAAGAATGGCACTTTTACTTGCCCAGAGAAATAGTTTGACGAGGAGAAGCAGGACGACCTTCGGCTGACCTTTTCGTTGAGAGCACACAAGGAGCAGCTGCCAATTCGCAAACCTTGTGGAACTTTATATGCCAGAGCCTTAGGCTTCAATGGAGAGAATGTGATGGTTTTCTCTGATTTATTGCCAGACGCTTTCAACAAACACTCACATCCAGCAAACCGAGTGTATAACGTGGACGAGACAGGTCTCTCCATTATCGAAAGCCAAATTCGAAAAGTGATAGTGATGAAAGGGAAGAAACAAATTGCAGCTCTAACGTCTGCAGAAAGATGGGCTACAAACACAGTTATCACATGCTTGAGTGCTTCGGGACATTACGTCACGCCAATGACAATTTTCCCCAGAGCCAATATGTCCCAAGCTCTAATGAGAGGCTGCCCCCCTGGTTCAAATGGTACAGCCCATCTTTCAGGATGCGTTCAAAACAATTTGTTCACCGAATGGTTCGTTCACTTCACTGAGAAAACATGTCAGACTGAGTCCTCCTCATCTTGGATGGTCATTATAGGCACGTTCGAAATCCAGATGTGATTGACTTGGCGAAAGAACACCACGTGACTATCATCTCACTTCCTCCATATTGCACCCAAAAACTGCAACCTCTAGATAAGACGTTCGTGGAAACTCTGAAAATGTTACATCGAGGCAGTGAGAGTATTGTTGCATCAAAAAGGGCGTCCTCTCACACTTTACAACATTATGGAGGTTTTTGTCCAACCCTACCTTCGTACCCAACCAGCTGAGATAGCAATAAACTGATTCAAAGTAACACGGTGGTTATGAACCGGTATATCTTCACCGACGGTAATTTCATAGTTGCTGAGTAGGTTTCAGAAAAAACGTGCTCCACAGTGGAACGTAGGCCTAATGTTTCTGAATCATATACTGCTCTACTTGCTATCTCTGGACCATCGATATCGTCTGCTTCTTATTCGAGTTACCTTGATGTACAGTCACATCAAGCTCTAGCTACGCCAGTTGATGAAGTCATTGAAACACCGGGAAGTTCTCCAGGGACTTCAACAAATGCAGTTTCACCATTCGACATATCTCCTATCTCCAATATTAAGAAGAGAACTACAACGCGGGAACGAAATCGACATTCGCCTGCCACATCACTGGAACGCCAAACGAAGAACAGTTGGCAAAGTCGTTTGACAAAATTGCAGTCAAGAGGCCGTTGAGTTTCTCTGCGGTTAGAGGCCGCCCAGCGGGCAGAGGTGCGAAATCCAAAGGCCATAAAAAAAAAAGAATATTTGTTCCACAAAACTATCTGATTCGTTATCGGACTCTTCAGGCTGCTGCAGCCCGCACCTTGTGGAGAACGATAATGAGCTTGATGTAAACGATGTGGATACACCAGACTCAAGCGATGCAAGTTGCATGTTTTGCGATGAAAAGTTCTCTCAAGACAGGAGAGGATAGATGTAGTTTAAACGTGTTAAGTGCCAAATGTGGCCACAATTAGATTGTGCTGCAGCTGAAAGAGCTACTTACGTCTGCGATTCCTGTAAACAATTTTAGATTTCATGCATAAATGTACGTTAAATCATTTTGTATTGTTTTAACCCTTTTCATAAAAAAATTTCAATTGATTTCTTTCACCTTTTTGTAGATGTCCCTATTTGCACACCATTTTTTAAATTCAATTTTACAATATTTTTGAAAATCTTTGTTTTCGAATAGAAATAATGGATACTAGTAATTGTTCCGCCACTCATCACATCTTAAACTTGTTACAGTCGTTAATGAAGGTATAAAATCTAGAATTATTACAAAATAAGGTACATTTAAGTCAGAAATGAAAGAAGATTTCCATATTTACACCTTTTCCTCTATTAATTTCAATTTCTAGAAAAGTGTTTTAAGATTTCTTTCCTTTTTTTAATTCTTCTGTTCTCTAGGCTTAAGGTTGTTCTTGTAGGTTGTTTTTGCGTTTACTGTCTTGCTCAAAGTCTTCAGTACTGTTTATGTGGTATATCCAAAGGGACTTCATCCCAAATGTAAAGAGTCTTGCTTATGAAGCAGTTTACGGGGATTTTCTCCGGTTATTAAGCATTTGTAGCGTTTCGATCAGAGACAGTGTTGAAGAATTCAAGTAACATAAATTTGAAGCTATTATGACACCAGCCTCATGCATTCAGGTATTAGAGATATTAAGTGTAATTTTGAAATAAATACACGGCCGGAAAAATTAGGATAAATGGAAAGAAGACGTCGATTTTTATGCGCTGGTGGCATATGCTGCTGGGGGGGGGGGGGGAGGTGTAGTAGATGGACTGATACTGATAAGAGTCTCAACGTCGTCAGCAACAGACAGCATAGTAATACAGCCACCATGTGTCTACCATTTAATAAGAAACGCTCACAGCCAGAAGACTCATTGTAGTGCAAATACGTGAAACATGTAGTCAAACATCCCATGGGGACATACTCTTGCTTTCTACAGTCTACTGAGTGAGTTTGAAAGGGATCAGATTGTGCCCTTCCTAATGCCGGGATGGTCCTTTTGGAGAGTCGCCACTTACCTTGCAGGTGCTCCATCTGTTGTCCGGCGATGCTGGTACTAGTGGTCAAGTGAACAATCAACTCACACTCACGGAAGGGGGTTCTGGACTACCACGCAGCACAGGCGCCCGCCAGTAACGGCGGCACCACGAGATCGTGCAGCCGTCACAGCACAGATAAGAGGACGTGTCAACAAGAACCGTTGCGAACCGGTTATTAGAACAGTGACTACTGGCACGCACGCCTCTAGCCTCTCTTTCACTCACGCCACAGTATCGACGTGCACCACTCGGCTGGTGCCGTCAGAGGTTCACTCGGAATGGCGTGCAGTGGTTTCAGCTCTGGAAGCAGATTCTGCTTGCACGCAACTGAGAGTACAGTGTAGCCCTCGTGAGCACCGTCTCGTGTAGTGCATTCGTCCAAGACTCACTGTCCACTCCCCACACGCGTTATTATCTGGGGTACGATAAGCTACACCTCTCGATCTCCTTTGGTGTTTCTGGAGGGGACGCTAACTGGTGTTTCGTACGTGCTGACAGATTTGCTCTTTTGCCATTCTTGCAACAGGAAGGCGATATGTTGTTCCAGCACGATAATGCTCGCCACACACTTCCGGTGAAACTCAACGTTTTCTGCAAGCCGTGCCTAGCAAGCATGAACTCCGGGCATGTCTCCAAACCAGGAAGTGTGCGAGCAACAACACTTGTGGAACACGTCGAGCAGGTGTGGCATATCGTATCCCACGGCAGTATTCGCCATCTGTACAATCGACTGGATGCGAGAGTCAGCACACTGCAACACCATAGCTCACATACTACATACATTTAGCTGATTTATTTTGCCTTTTTGTTTTATTTAACATCCCGTAGTTAAACTGTTGTAAATATTTTTTGACTGTGTCGTTACCATAAGAGTGTTTGCTTCTTTTCTTTGTAAAAACTTGGATGTCATGGTTTGATCCTATGTAAGGTAGTGTCTCTATCAGTTAAAGTCTTTGCCTCACTTGGAGGGAGACAAAACTTACTGTATATAATTGTAATTTTTGTGTGAATATTTCTTTGTAGAAATGTCAATATGTGTAATTGATCAGTTTTGTTCAACATGTTTGTTTGCTACTGTGTGTTAGGGTTCTTAGTTCTTTATATGTATAAAAGGTGTTCTGGTACCCCTCGGGAATGGAATCATGCAGCGTGCCCAAAATGTGGTTGGCATGAAGGAAAAGGTGGGACAACGAGCTAGTCGGACAGGAGCTACTGAATCGCCAACAGTCATGTAACAACACGGGATTGTGCTGGTGCCGAGAGAGGCTTTTCGTGCCTTTTTCCAATGTACCAAAGCCTCGGATGGATGGATTAATACGTCAGCTCTGTTTTGGAAATGGTATCTATCATCACCACCAAGAAATGACAGAGCTTACTATTACCAACAGCAAATCCACCTGCCAAGATGTACTCGCCATCACATTGCGCAATCACTGCAACGAAGTGAAAGAATTATAGATTCGTAAAATAATGGATCAGCACTTTTAGTGTGCTCAAATATAAGGTAGGTCATACCTGAAATTATGTACCTATCTTGATTTTTTCCTTATTACAGCACCTCTCAGATTCCTCTCCATTTGAACTATAACTTACGAGTTTTGAAAATTAATATTCAAAAGGAAAGATTATTACCTAATTAAATTGGTTCAAAATTGAGTGAAATAAATTATATAAAATTATTGAGGATTTTGGTGAAGTCGAGGGAGGAAGTAAGTGTAGCTTTTGTGAGAACTTCCCGGTGTCTGAACTTTTTCATATTTTTTTGTTTTTATGATATTTCCAAACTTCTCACTTAACTTCTGGTTTAAGAATGATGATAATAAATGATAATAAATAATAGACAAAAAACGATTTTGAGGTCATTTTAAATTAAATGTTCTAAATGATTTATTTGATTCTAAATGGTTGATTTGAAAAGCAATACCTAGTGAACATACTAATTGTAGAATCTGTTAGAAGTATATGCAAGGTGAGTCAAGTAACATAAAAACTGTTTTCTTAAGTTGGTATTCTTTAGATTGTTTATGAAAGTGTGTTTAGTTCGCTTTACTACAGTGGTCAAGATTAAGCCCCCACCCCCCAATGGAAAGTTGCTCAAATGAACAATGTTATTTGACTATAGAATGTTCTAACTACTCTTGATGTTTACGTTGAATTCTGTACTCATTGTGTTCTAAAAAGGGTAATATCAGTTTATGAGCACCCACTTACAGTTTTATCCTCATTGAAGGTAAAGTTGCTATGAATATCATTATCCATGAGAACGGTTATTTCTTTGCGTTTAAATAACAGTGTGAATCTTATTGCAAATGAAGGTTATTTAAATTTGTACTTTGCAGAAAATATCTGATGAAGGAAGACTAGGCATCTGCCCAATTTTCAATTTAACAGTCATTTGCATGTGTAGTGTTACTGAAACTATTCGTTTTGACTAAGCCCTGAATGCAAAAGTGTGAGTCATTATATGCTGTGCTTACACAAATAGGTTTGTTCTGCTATAACTGTCAGCACTCTCTTTAACGTTAACATGTGCTTGTGGCTGGGTTCATTGCACTCTAGTGTGGGAAAGTATAGGCTGTGTCTATCCACTGAAGTTACTTAAATCAATTTTTTTGAACAGGAATGTTACACATTCTTATGCCTAATTAGGCTGGTGAGCGTTTTCCTTTATTATTTGAACAGTTTAAATAGGTAAAATATTATCTGTTACTTGTTGTATAATTACGTAATTCTAACTTTCACTTCCGGTAGACAACCTCCTTTAGGCACATCACGGTCAAAACAACAAAATTCCTTTCAGAGAGTAACATTGCACTGCTTCTAAATGCCACAATTGGTTTAACAACATAGTTTCATTACACTACTGTCTCCAGCCTTTGAAGTTATGGTATACCAGTAGCGGGGGTAGTGTTGTAGCCTTCACTGTCGCACGTAGGGACTACTAGCAGCTACTACTACATGTGTTTTAGGATGGGTCGATATCTTGTACTTCAGAACCGCTTGTGCTATTGATATGTAAATGTAACCATTTCATGTACTCATAAGCACAATTGCAACAACTAATCTTTAATGAACTGGAAACCTCTAGAAGTGTGTACGTTGGAGGATTGCATTTATTAAATGTTTTTTAATTGTATACCTGTGCACACAGAATATGAAATATTGTTAAATAAATGTTATTTGATAGGATATTTTTATAAAAAAAATGGTTCGAATGGCTCTGAGCACTACGGGACTTAACATCTGAGGTCATCAGTCCCCGAGAACTTAGAACTACTAAAACCTAATTAACCTATGGACATCAAACACATCCATGCCCGAGGCAGGATTCGAACCTGCGACCGTTGCAGTCGCGCGGTTCCAGACTGAAGCGCCTAGAACCGCTCGGCCACACCGGCCGGTGATATTTTTATAATTTTCACTCAAAACCAATTCCCAATCTACTACCTGCCGCTTCAGTTCTTGCACATACTGTATATGTAAATCCAAACAGCAGCCCCCCGTGTGGCGCATCCACTAAATTCCAAGATGGCGTCAGTGCAGCCTAGATGTGAGACATTTATGTGGCGTCAGTGCAGCCTAGACGTGAGACATTTATGTGACCTTCCAAAGATGTACGTCAAAAACTCCGTTACATTCAGTGTAAATTAAGTCACAAGAAATTGACCTGTATAATTTGAAGCTTCACTTTAGTAAAAGCAGCCAGTATAATCTGTGGAAAAATCGGCACTTCAAGAGTGTCTGTAACTTCAAGTCACTTCCGCCTACTGTTCCGAGGCGGTCTTGCTCGGGAAGAATTGGTAATACAAAGTCCAGACGCCCTGCGCACCGCCCCTTTTCTTACACACCGAAGCAGTTCTCGGAGTTATTCCACGCAGCGGGCGGCTTCCTTAATTAGTACCGACAGCTCCGGCAGCAGAGTGGGACTCCAGGCATTGTCAATTGTCTCTAAGTAGGGGCCGGATTTCGTGCGCTGATTGAGCCCATTTAGAAACAGCTTCATAATCTGAATATCAATAGCTCGGCCAGCGAAACAAAAACGCGGGCCGGCAGGCAGGCAGGCGGGCAGTTCCTGTGCTCGGAGCGCCTTGGCGCCGGCCGAGCCTGTATAACGTAATTAGGGCGCCACTGCAGCAGAGCCCACGGGCCGCCGCCTGCAGCCGCGACCACGTGACCGGCGGCTGCCTGCTGAGGGCTCATTTATAACGCAGGCCGCGCCGGCTCACGGCGCCGCCGCCGCCGCCGCTGGCAGCTTCTTATCTCGCGCGCAAGTGCTTTCTGCTCTGCGGCGCTCGCCGTCGTTTATTACCCCAAACAAGGGCGGCGAAAAAAAAGGGCCAGTGCCAGAAAACTGCGCCCAGAGTTATGAGTCCGCGCGTGCAGACGGGCCACGCCACCGCCCCGAACACACTTCTTCTGCAACGGAAAACTTCCGTTAACCGTAGCCCACTAAACTTTCACGGCAGCCGCGTTCCGTTTTTTTGTCTCCTGTGTGGAACGACCTGTCGTCGGCTTCTTTGCTTGAAACGTATCGGAAGGATTCCCTCCACTTGAGCGTGTAGAGTAGAGACAGTTCTTTAGCCTACCACAAGGCGTGAAGTAGAACGACTGTCTTCCTGTGCAGCCTTCCTGACAGAATGACCTACTAAAATCCAACTGGCGGTTCCGAAGGATCCAAAGTATCCGCAACCCCCCCCCACCCCCACCCAAAAAAAAAGATACGCTTTTCATAATAGGTGCATTTTCCTGCCACCTACGGCCAGGTACTCCATACCAGCGACATCAGTAGCCATTAGATAACGTGAGAGAGCAGAATGGGGCGCTCCGCAGAACTGACGGATTTCGAACGTAGTCAGGTGATTGGGTGTCACTTGTGTCATACGTATGTAGGAGAGATTTCCAAGCTCCTTAACATTCCTGGGCCCACTATTTTCGATGTGAGAGTGAAGTGGAAACATGAAGGGACACGTACAGTACAAAAGCGTACGTGCCGACTTCGTCTGTTGAGTGACACAAACTACCGACAGAGAGTCGTAATGTGTAATAGGCAGACATCTATCCAGACCATCACACAGGATTTCCAAACGGTATCAGGTTCCAGTGCAAGTATTGTGACAGTTAGGTGGGAGGTGAGAAAACTTGGATTTCATGTTTATCAAAACTAGACATGATTGTCTTAATGGGAATTCCGCGATCGCTCATTAAATAAAAATATGGGGTTTCAGTATTTGATCGCTATTCTTTATTTTCAGTGACCGGTTTCGTGTTAGCTGCCCATCTTAATATATTCCAGTTACAGAGTAACTTGTCAGTACAGGACAATCGGTTCGCTGTCATAACTCTTTCTGTACTGACTGTACTGTACTGACAAGTTACTCTGTAACTGCAATATATGATCTGAAGATGGGCAGCTAGCCGGCCGGTGTGGCCGAGCGGTTCTAGGCGCTTCAGTCTGGAACCGCGCGACTGCAACGGTCGCAGGTTCGAATCCTGCCTCGGGCATGGATGTGTTTGATGTCCATAGGTTAGTTAGGTTTTAGTAGTTCTAAGTTCTCGGGGACTGATCACCTCATATGTTAATTTCCATAGTGCTCAGAGCCATTTTTTTGGGGCAGCTAGCCCGAAACCGGTCATTGAAAATAAAGAATAGCGATCAAAGACTGACACGCCATATTTTCATTTTTATTGAATTTCATGGTTGAACGGCTGCTCATGAGACACTCACCATGGCAGTAAATGCCAAACGACGCCTCGCTTATTGTAAGGAGCGTAAACAATGGACGATTGAGCAGTGGAAAAACGTTGTGTGGAGTGACGAATCACGATACACAATGCGACGGTCCGATGGCAGGGTGTGGGTATGGCGAATTCCGGTGAACGACATCTGCCAACGTGTGTAGTGCCATCAGTAAAATTCGGAGACGGTGGTGTTATGGTGTGGTTGTGTTTTTACGGATGGGGCATGCACCCCTTGTTGTTTTGCGTGGCACTATCACAGCACAGACCTATATTAATTTTTAAGCACCTTCTTGCTTCCAACTGTTGAAGAGCAATTCGGGGATGGCGATTGCATCTTTCAACACGATCGAGCACCTGTTCAAAATGCACAGCCTGTGGCGGAGTGGTTACACGACAATAACATCCCTGTAATGGAGTGGCCTGCACAGAGTCCTGACCTGAATTCAAAAGAACGCTTTTGGGATGTTTTGGAACGCAGACTTCGTGTCAGGCCTCACAGACCGACATCGATACCTATCCTCAGTGCAGCCCTCCGTGAAGAATGGGCTGTCATTCCCCAAGAGACCTGCCAGTGCCTCGTTGAGCGTATGCCTGCGAGAGTGAAAGTTGTCATCAAGGCTGAGGGTGGGCCGACACAATATTGAATTCCAGCATCACCGATAGAGGGCGCCATGAACTTGTAAGTCTTTTTCAGATAGGTGTCCGGATGGTTTTGATCACATAGTGCACATTCAGTCTACGCAAATTTATGGCTGGTTTGATATATGTCATGGGTCGCTCCAAATACAGTGGTCAAAATACACTGAGGTGACATACCTCATGGCGTAGCGATATGCACATACACGAGCTGCGATAGTACCGCGTACACCAGGTATAAAAGGGCAATGGATTAGTCCGGTGACTCAAGTGAAAAGGTTTGAGTGTAAGTATGGCATCACGATGGAAATTAACAGACTTTGAACACGGTATGGTAGTTGAAGCTAAAAGCATGGGGCACTCCATTTCCGAAATCGTTAGAGAACGCAATATTCCCAGAACCACAAGGTCAAGAGTGGGCCGAGCTTTCCAAATTTGAGGCATTACGTCTCATCACGGACAACGAAGTGGTCAACGGCATTCAGTTAACGAACGAGAAAAGCGGCGTTTGCTTAGAGATGTCAGTGCTAACAGACAAGCAAAACTGAGTAAAATAATCAGTGGGAGACGTGCTATCCACGTATCCGTTAGGACAGTGTTCGGAAACTTGGCGTTAATGAGCTGTTGTAGCAGACGACCGACACGAGTGCCTTTGCTAACATCACGACATCGCCCGGGCTCGTGAACATACCCTTTCGATCGTAGACCACCGGAGAGCGGTGGCCTGGTCCAGTAAGTTGCGATTTCATTTGGTAAGAGCTGATGGTAGGGTTCGAGTGTGGCACAGACACCACGAGCCCATGGTTCCAAATGTCAAAATGGTTCAAATGGCTCTGAGATCTATGCGACTTAACTTCTGAGGTCATCAGTGGCCTAGAACTTAGAGCTAATTAAACCTAACTAACCTAAGGACATCACACACATCCATGCCCGAGGCAGGATTCAAATCTGCGACCGTAGCGGTCGCTCGGTTCCAGACTGTGCCTAGAACCACACGGCCACTCCGGCCGGCTCCAAATGTCAACAAAGCCCTGTGCAAGCTGGTGGTTGCTCCATAATGGACTGGATCCTGTGGCCCTACTGAACCAATCACTAAATGGGAATAATTATGTTCGTCTACTTGGAGACCATTTGCACCGCATCGTGGACTTCCAGTTTCCAAAGAAAGATGGAAATTTTTATGAAGGCAATGCGCCATATCACAGGACCACAGTTGTTCGCGATTAGTGGCCTAGAACTCTGGACATCTCGAGTGAATGATATAGCCACCTAGATCGTCCGACATGAATCCTGTCAAACATTTATGATACATAATACAGAGGTCATTTCTTGCACAAATTCCTGCCCTGGCAGCACTTTGGCAATTATGGACTGCTATAGAGGTAGAATGGCTTATATTTGTTCAGGGGACTTCCAAAGACTTGTTTATTCCATGGCATGTCGAGCTGATGGTTCAAATGGCTCTGAGCGCTATGGGACTTAATAGCTACGGTCGTTAGTCCCCTAGAACTTAGAACTACTTAAACCTAAGTAACCTAAGGACATCACACACATCCATGCCCGAGGCAGGATTCGAACCTGCGACAGTAGCGGTCGCGCGGTTCCAGAATGAAGCACCTACAGGGTTATTACAAATGATTGAAGCGATTTCACAGCTCTACAATAACTTTATTATTTGAGATATTTTCACAATGCTTTGCACACACATACAAAAACTCAGAAAGTTTTTTTAGGCATTCACAAATGTTCGATATGTGCCCCTTTAGTGATTCGGCAGACATCAAGCCGATAATCAAGTTCCTCTCACACTCGGCGCAGCGTATCCCCATCAATGAGTTCGAAAGCATTGTTGATGCGAGCTCGCAGTTCTGGCACGTTTCTTGGTAGAGGAGGTTTAAACACTGAATCTTTCACATCACTATGCGTGAAACTTGCCCGCACGCGTTCAACCGTTTCTTCGCTCACTGCAGGCCAACCCGGTGATTTCCCCTTACAGAGGCGTCCAGAGGCTTTAAACTGCGCATACCATCGCCGAATGGAGTTAGCAGTTGGTGGATCTTTGTTGAACTTCGTCCTGAAGTGTCGTTGCACTGTTATGATTGACTGATGTGAGTGCATTTCAAGCACGACATACGCTTTCTCGGCTCCTGTCGCCATTTTGTCTCACTGCGCTCTCGAGCGCTCTGGCGGCAGAAACCTGAAGTGCGGCTTCAGCCGAACAAAACTTTATGAGTTTTTCTACGTATCTGTAGTGTGTCGTGACCATATGTCAATGAAAGGAGCTACAGTGAATTTATGAAATCGCTTCAATCATTTGTAATAGCCCTGTAGAACCGCTCGGCCACACCGGCTGGCCGAGCTGATGCACTACCCCAGGAAAAAGTACGTCCTATACGACACGATGTTAGGAGGTGCCCCATGAGTTTTTTCAGCTCATTGCAAACGTTTCTGAGTGCGTTATTGTCGGTACTGCACGTAGTAGGAAACAAAACTAATTTTTTTGTGTGTTATGTACAGCCATAAGGAAACCAAAATGAAGAAGATAAACACATTCCCACTCGTTAAAAGCAAACAAGAAACTGAAACTCAAACACAGAAAAATTCCGTTGCAGACACTACAGTTTCTTGTCAATGTCATCTTGCATAAAATTTATTAACCAGTTGGTCCTCCTTGTAATTGGACATTGGAATGTGGTTACGCTTGCACCTTCCCATATTTTCCAGATAATTCTGTTGGATGCTACCGCCTTTCTTCACGGTCGCGTCTATGGCGTCCTGAATTGCCTCTCATGGGACAGGACGATAGCGAACTGACCGCTTTAGGGTGGACCCTCAATGTAGTTGACATCTGCATACTATGAAGGCAATTCTACCAGATTCTATGCTCCACTAGGAAAGTGTTCACAAGATTATGACGTTGGGGGCGTGCATTGTCGTCATTCAGTGCGGATCCTTCAATATGTTCAAAAAATGGAGGCACAATACATGCAAGTACGTTGTCCCGAAACTTAAAATCTGTCATCATTCCATGCTGTGATGTGCTGCGACCATACACGATTCCACCTCAAAACGTGAATGGGCCGCCTTGATAGTGGTGGCGGTGTACGATACAAGCAAGATGTAAAAGTTGTCCTCGTGGCCTCCACACACGAATAGTGCTGTCACACTGGAGACTGATATGAGTCTCATGGAAAAAAAGCGTGTTGATCCACAACTTTCTAATCCACATAGAGTAGTTTCGTGCCGATGAGACAAGAGACCTTCTCCGGACCCAAGTGTGAGGAGGAGTCCTGACGGGTCTTCTGGCGTGTTATCCCTGCTCATGGAGCGCATTTTGCGCCGTTAGTGTTATCACCTGCACTCCTGCACTTGTTTGTAACTGACGACATGGATGTGTAGCACTGTACTAAGGGTTTCTGCTTGCTGTTATACGTAGAGCCGGTCCTGCACGCCCGTTGTTTTTCTTCCGCGGCCTTTATGTGACGATCCTCAACCGATACTGTTGCCAGAAAATTGTTCCAGGTTCTGGAGACATCACGTTTACTCGCACTGACATTTGCTGCGATGACCACCTGTCTTATTCCCTGCTTCATCACAGAGACTATACGGAGCCTCTGATAGTATGTTATTGTTGACCGAACTTTCCTGAAGCAACACAACTTCATCAACGAGACAGAGGACAAATACAGAAATGTTTATAGGTGACACGATTGCCATATACTGCACATATTCCCGCCCACTGTAGAAACGTTGTTTCAGCTAGAATTACGTTACAAACAAACCAATGAAATGAAATTGTAGCGTTTTTCTGTCACATTCTTTAGTATTTAAATTTGGAAATTTGTGGTAAGGTCTTACGGGACCAAACTGCTGTAGTTATCGGTCCCTAAGCTCACACACTACTTAATCTAAGTTAAACTAACTTAAACGCTAAGGACAACACACACACACCCATGCCCGAGGAAGGACTCGAACCTCCTACGAAGGGGAGGGGGGGGGGCGAGTATTTAAGTTTTGGTAGTTTGCTGCATTTAATTTGAGCTCTGTAATATTCCAAATGTTGATGAAACTAATCGTTAGTAAAACGGTATCAAACTAGCTTGCCCCGGCATTTAGAGATGACCGCATGCTTGTCTAGGACTGTTGACTCGTAGGGGCGAAATAATTTTCCGAGCCTCGATTTAATTATTCACAGTTACTCGCGAAATAGCGAATAGCCACAAAGGTCGGTCGAGCCGTTCCCTTGAAGCTCCTGCCATGGATTGCTCGTGGGGCAGAAATACTTGTCCCCTCGCCCGTTCACAGAATTGCCGTCCCTCCAGGAAACCCAGCCATTGAACAGTGAGGCCGGGCCTTACTGGCTGGAACGAAGCATAACTTTCACGCTGTTCAGGTTGGCCGCGCGCCTGTTCCTGCCAGCGGACGCAAATTGAGATGCAGCGCCCTCGATAACAAAACTGAGGAGAGAGGCCCTTTCGTCCTCAGTCGTCACCAGTTCTTTGTTGGAGTAGGTTTCTGGTTTTCATAAGGATATGCTTGTACTTACTTACAGGTTTTTAGTATAAACTACGGACCTCACAGTTCAGGTTAGTGCAGTTCGGCATTCACCGTAATGAAACCGCTGTTACTTCAGTCATGAATTAGTGGAAACGCATCTGTTTACACCTCAATCGGCCCGTGCGATTACGCTACCCATGTTTCCGTAATATTACTTTGTTCTGTTCCTGTCTAGGCTTCAATCTCCTCAATTCTCATAGATATTAATCATTTTGACGAATCTCTCAGTGTACACACACTCTCTCTCTCTTTCTCTCTCTCTCTTTCTCTCTCTCTCTGTCTCTCTGATTAAAGGGCTGGACGAGTTATCAAAACATTCGTTTATATTGCCGTTGTTTTTTTTTGGCTTGTCCTGCAGGAAAGGCCGCTCGGTTTGTGCCACTCCTTTCGCCGGAGGTTCGAGTCCTCCATCGGGCATGGATGTGTGAGTTGATTTTAGCATAAGTTAGTTTAAGTTGGTTCAAGTAGAGTGTAAGTCTAGGAACCGATGACCTCAGCACTCCTGATGAACACTCACCGTCGAGGACCACACACTGGGTTGTATACTTTAGAATTCTTTGAGCCGCTCACATAACTGAGAACTTGTTCCTTATGCACGTACCTTCGTTAACAGCTTGCAATGGGGCTGTATACCTGTCTTTCCAGGAACGTATTTGTACGTCCTTCTTTCGTCGACTACTTACCACGTGCTTAAAGCAAGCCTGACATTATTGCTTCACCGAAACTGTCGACGTTATCAGCAGAGGCTCGTACTTTAAAGTAACAACAGCCTTTAGCGGCTCCGGCCGGTATAGACAGCCCGGCAGTTCGTGGCACAGAACTGTACACACTGGACCCACACTAAAAGCGTTTGCGTTCCTACTGTTTGTTTAATCGACTTATTTCGCGTTTTTGCTTCGTTTTAATGTTTCTCCCGCATTAACACTGGTGAATGTTGTCATAGAAAATGATAGTTAATCGTTTAATTAAAAGTTTTCTTCTCTGCGTCATTGCATCATCAAGCATTACATTGCAGTTATTCAGACACTGTTATATGTGGTCTTGATCACGTTAAAGTTATACGGTATAGGTAGGGTCTTATATTGTTGTTCTATCACAAAGCGATGAACGATTTACCAGATCTGACGTGCTGGTTTCATACAAATGTACAAAATGCAGTCACCTGTCTAGTTAAAATGCGTCCATAGAGCACGTTTTCACGAAATGTGGAAATATGAATGGATAACACTGTCACAAGGCTCTGGAAAAGGAAAATGTTCCTAAAATTGATGTTTCCATAAAGCTGTAGAGGCAGGTACGTGATCTACTAAAGTATAAACTCACAAGGAAATGGTTTCTCGCTCATTAGGTGTGTTTCAGTACCACTTACAATGTAATAATGGTTTGTGAAAATTACCGCAGAATAGTACAAAGTTGACGGGAATGAAGAGTATTGTACCATGAAGTACCCTTCCAATAGTCATGTAATTTCGTGAAAATGCCCAACACATAACAAGTATTAAATGATGGAACTACCACTCCATGCTGAACTGCTGTCAGTTGTCAACATTGATATGAGGTGTTAGGCCTACTCCCTCCCCTTTGCAAAACTAGACGTGCTGTATGAATGACAAATTAAGAAGCCGAGCAGGCCAATCTAGGATCTGTACATTGCTCAAGCTATTTCTGGGCTACAGTGAGTGGTCGTGCATATTCCTGCTGGAATTGATATACTACTCTGATATACTGATACGAGAATACGGTATGCCATTCTTGCCACTCACTGACGAGCGAAAAGGCTCTCTTCCACAGTTATCGGCTTGGCTGTTGTACAATCACTGACAGCACATCACAAGATCAGTTGTTATCGGCGATGAGCCATTTTCAGATTCTTCTCTGTAAGTGGGCTGTTTAGGTTTTTATGTTGGTAACGCCACGTAGCGCTCAGTGTGAAAATCACTGACTGTGCTGTGTGCACTCTGTGGCTGGTTGCCTTTGTTGGAATATTCGCTATTGTAGTGTTGGGCAGTTGGGTGTGAACAGCGCTTAAAGTTGCGCAGTTGGAGGTGAGCCGCCAGCAGTGGTGGATGTGGGGAGAGAGATGCCAACGCCCGGGTTCCCGGGTTCGATTCCCGGCGGGGTCAGGGATTTTCTCTGCCTCGTGATGGCTGGGTGTTGTGTGCTGTCCTTAGGTTAGTTAGGTTTAAGTAGTTCTAAGTTCTAGGGGACTGATGACCATAGATGTTAAGTCCCATAGTGCTCAGAGCCATTCGCACCATTCGAGAGATGCCAGAGTTTTGAGAGGTTGCTATGAGCGGACGATCTGGACGTATGTCCGCCAGAAAAATGAAATTTGTAAAAATGGATATCACTAATTGATCGATATATATATGATGACTTTTGAACACTGTTAATGTAAATACATTTTTGGTTCTCTATCAAAATCTTTCATTTACTAAATATGCCTATCAGTAGTTAGTGCCTTCAGTAGTTAGAATCTTTTATTTAGCTGGTAGTATTGGAGCTCGCTGTACTGCAGTAGTTCGAGTAACGAAGATTTTTGTAAGTGATTCATGAAAGGTATAGGTTATTGCTAGTCAGGACCATTCTTTTGTAGGGATTATTGAAAGTCAGATTGCGCTGCGCTAAAAACATTGTGCGACAGTTTAGTGATGATCAGAATAAGTAAAGAGAGAAATGTCTGAGTACGTTCAGTTTTGCCCAGCTGTTTGAAAATCAAATGACATAGAAGTTTACCAGCACATTCATTTATATATTTTTCTAAGGGTACGTTACAACTCCCATCGTCGTGATTTTACACCGTCGCTCTTCATGGCTGCATATAGACGCGCGTCTGTCATTTTAGCGAGTAACCGCTGACGTAGTATTCGTAGACTTCAGCGACCAGTGAGAGTTTTTCATCAGTATGTGATACGATTTTTGTATATAAGTTTGTAAGCTTCGAGTGCTTTTGTCAATTTCAGTAACATCATTCTGCGTATTATGGTTCGAGTGGCTCTAAGCACTATGGAACATAACATCTGAGGTCATCAGTCCCCTACAAAATGGTTCAAATGGCTCTGAGCACTATGTGACTTAACTTCTGAGGTCCTCAGTCCCCTAGAACTTAGAACTATTTAAACCTAACTAACCTAAGGACATCACAAACATCCATGCCCAACGCAGGATTCGAACCTGAGATCGTAGCAGCAGCGCGGTTCCGGACTGAAGCGCCTAGAACCGCTCGGCCACAGAGGCCGCCATTCTGCGTATCAGACAGCGTCATTGTGAACCACTAAAACAACTAAAGTGCAGACGGTTCATCCATCTTCAGGGCGCGTAACTGCTGAATCCTAGTAGGTTCCCTTTTTTATTAAAATTTCGATTATCAGATGGCTACTAACATCTCATTCTGTGACTCAGCTTCAGATTTACGAATATCTTCCTTTTAAAGTCACGCTATAAAAAATACTGCTGTGTTAAAAGTAAGCATAAAGATTTTGTCATGTTTAACTTCGGTCCACCTTGACATTCTTAGCTAAGAAAGCAAACTAACGAATTTTATTTCGTTATTAGCATCCTGTATCTCACAATACCACCAACTGGCAGGGTACTTCCATGCTGTCTGTCATCCCTGCCAGCGGATTATCTAGGGGAGCTCTACAGGTTCACCCGCGGTAATGTTAATCTAGTTAAAAACTGCTAACATTAAATTTGACACTTTTCAGAGCAGCCAACTTACCTCTTGAAATACATCATAATTAGAGATTGTCTCATCGAACAAAAGCCATAAAATTGGTAACGTATTTAAGTGACTACTATCTGGTTTACTATCCATATACAGGGTGTTACATAAAGGTACGGCCAAACTTTCAGGAAACATTCCTCACACACAAAGAAAAAAAAATGTTATGTGGACATGTGTCCGGAAACACTTACTTTCCATGTTAGAGCTCATTTTATTACTTCTCTTCAAATCACATTAATCATGGAATGGAAACACACAGCAACAGAACGTACCAGCGTGACTTCAAACACTTTGTTACAGGAAATGTTCAAAATGTCCTCTGTTAGCGAGGATACATGCATCCACCTTCCGTCTCATGGAATCCCTGATACGCTGATGCGGCTCTGGAGAATGGCGTATTGTATCACAGCCGTCCACAATACGAGCACGTATTGGTACCGGGGTTGCGTAGACAAGAGCTTTCAAATGCCCCTATAAATGAATGTCAAGAGGGTTGAGGTCAGGAGAGCGTGGAGGCCATGGAATTGGTCCGCCTCTACCAATCCATCGGTCACCAAATATGTTGTTGAGAAGCGTACGAACACTTCGACTGAAATGTGCAGGAGCTTCATCGTGCATGAACCACATGTTGTGTCGTACTTGTAAAGGCACATGTTCTAGCAGCACAGATAGAGTATCCCGTATGAAATCATTATAAAGTAGTCCATTGAGCGTAGGTAGATGAACATACTGACGAAACTAAAATGAGCTCTAACATGGAAATTAAGCGTTTCCGGACACATGTCCACATAACATCTTTTCTTTATTTGTGTGTGAGAAATGTTTCCTGAAGGTTTGGCCGTCCCTTTTTGTAACACCTTGTATTTACAGTCTTAGATTTACACATTGTTCCACCTGTTACATCAACGGACGGCTTCATTTTCACAAATTCTCGCTTGCATAAGTTCGTAAGCTTCCGTGACCGTTGTTAGTTCGAATAAAGTACTTTTGAGTGTAGGACCGCGTCATTGCATCAAGTACAACATCTGAATTTCCGAAGTTTCGGCCGACTTGCTGCGGTTCCCTTCAGGGTGGAGGAACGCAACAAATCGGTCTAAACGTCGGGAATTTAGCTGTTTTAGTAGTTACAAGGACGCGGCCCAGCACCCAAAACTACTTTATACGAAATTATCACTTCTTGTCAGTTTTCTCGATTAAGTTGATGTCCAGAATGTTGTGACGTCTCTCACGATAACTTGCCTGGCACGGACTTTCACACCTCTCTCGACGCGCGAGCCGGCGGCGCGTGCGGTGAATCCTCGCCCCGCGGTTCAGGGGATGGCGGCGGCGGCGGCGGCGGCGGCAAACGCGACGTTCGCCGACGTTTATCGATTGTGAGCGCCGACAATTTCACGCCCGTCGCTCCGACGCGCGACGGAGCGCGTCAGCCGACGTCCTGACGTCACAGCGTCTGCGGCGCTCGCGCCTCGTAGCAGACAAACAAATGCTGATCCTCATTCATGTCGGCGCCGCCAGCAATATATACGCTTCACCAGATTTTAAATAGCACGCCGCGACAACATCGCTATTTCCCAAGAACACACTGCAAAATTCTGCGGGTTTTACTGAATATGCCACGTTACGAAGTCAACAGCGGTAATACGTAAACTGTTCACGATATCAAAGCTAAGACGTCGGCAACTATTACTGCGAGTTCGTTGGCGATGTAGTCTTCAGTCCGAAGACTTCTTTGACATATCTCCCCGCGTTGGTCAATTCTGTCGAAGCCTCATCACATAGACATAAATATTGCAACCTACACCTACTCAAACTTGCTTACTTTGTTCATGATCAGCCCCCCCCCCCCAACTATTTCAATCATCCACACTTCCCTCCATTAGCAAATTTAGTTTTCTTGTGTCCTATCAACCGATCGTTTTAATCAAGTTTTCTCCATATCGGTTCTGTACCTTCTTATAAGTTGTTCGATTTATGCATTAAGTCTTCACGATCCTTTTGTAACACTGACTTTCTAAAGCTTCTGTCCTTTTTCTGTATGAAGTAATTAGCGTCCAATTTCCCTTTCTGCACTAGACTAAACTCCACACAAACGCCTTTATAAAAGACTTCTGAACCATGTTATAAGAAGCATCCAAAAAGAAACGAACCGGAGGCATAACTACAAAAATCAGTACCTTTATGTTAAAAGTATTGACACTGACTGATGAAACACTTGTCCCACTGTGACACAAGGCGGTGAATGGCTGTCTCATAAAATTTCCGGGGCTGCGATGTTAACCAGTTCCGCACGTACAGCTGGACGTTGTCGTCCGACGTGAATCGTTTGCCCCTCAGAGCCTTTATAATGGGCCAAAAATGGCGTAATCAGAGGGAGAGAGGTCCGGACTGTACGGAGGGTGGCCGAGGACCTCCCATTTGAATTTCTGCGAGAGTGCCACGACTGTATTGGCCGTATGAGTTTTGCATTGTCGTGGAGCAGATTGACCCCACAGGTGAGATTGCCTGGTCGTTTTGATTTGTTCGCATGGCGAAGGGTGGTCAAGGTTTGCAAGTAACACTGGGCATTCACTGTTGTCCCGTGCTGCAGCAAGTGAGTCAGAATCTTGGTCAAACGATCTGAGTGGCAAACGGTTCACCTCGTCGAGCCCTATGTGTGGAACTGGTTAACAACGTAGCCCCGGGAATCTTATGAGACAGCCATTCACCACCTTGTGTCACATTGGGACAAGTGTCTCAACAGCGAGGGTCAATACTTATACCACAAAGGCACTGGTTTCTGTAATTATACCTCCGGTTCGTTCCGTTTTCAACGGCCTTTATATGTGGTCGTCTCCAACGATATTCACCAAGAGACATTCACTGTGGGGTACGAAATATATTCACAGCATTAAGGCTCGAACGAGTCACTCAGTACTGGTTGGAGGATGGCTTCTAGTCAGCTATGGTGAGTCCCACTGCGTGCTCAAAGAGAGGAGTGTGAAGTGGGCCTGCAGGCAAGACTGGCGAGACGAAACAGTGGATTCCGTGAAGGTGCCAACAGCGGGTCCGTAAGTTGTCAAGGAAGGGGCACACATCGAGGGTAGCCATCGTGGATGAAGAAGACGGGAAGTATGTGTCGACTACGTTGGACCGATATACGGTATGTCGGAACTTGAAATCTTTGAGGTACTGTCATCATTCAAATAGGGGTTTCCGGAGTCATGTATCGATAAAGGAATTTAATTTTCCACCTTAGCTATTTCGGGTTCACTTTTATCCGCAATGGACGATCAGCTCATTTCGACCGTGTGTCATTTTTCAGATGGTACCCATTTCGTAATTGTACACCTTTGTGGGGATACAAATTCGCATTTAAATATATACTACAGATGCAAAAATTGTCTGGAGCGATAGAAAGTACGAGTGCCGAATCCACCTGTGTAAAACAACATTCCGTATGAGCTTTTATTTAATTTCGTAAGCTTCCATGGTCAGCGTCAATTTCAATCAAATTATTTTGGGTAGTTGGTCGAGCACTTATGAAGCACTGAAACAACTAAAATGCCGACGTTTCTGTTGATTTTGCAGCTGTTCTATTTTGCGTGACCTACTGATGCACCCTCGTGATGGTCTTCGGCTATTTACTGTCTTATTTCGGTTGCGAGGTAATACCCTGCATCGTATGCTGGGTTGTGATTGGACAGTTCGAAGATAACTACGGAGAGTTGGAGGCTGCACCCGGGGGACGCGTCATCCTGCAGCGAGATGTCGACGCCGCGTGATAGTTCTGTTCTTGCCATGTATTTACACTCTTGGACTTGGGTTATGTGGAGCTGCTAGAATGTCATTTCTTTTTCCCTTTTTCTCCCGCCAGTGGGTGTGAACTATTATCGGGATCATCTCCTGTCCCAACGTCTTCAGTTCAACATTAGTAGGCAATGTCATTATTTGGCTGTTGATATACTTTTCGGGATGTGAGGTCGTGGTCCAACAGATCGGATCGGTAACATTTTACGAAATCATGACATAAAACCGATCTTTAAACCAACGAAGAAAATAAGTCAAGCACTACGATCTGTGAAGGATAAACGCCCTCCCCTGTCGAAATGTGGTGTGTATAAAATTCCATGTACCTGTGGTAAAGTTTACATTGGTACTACCAAAAGAAGCGTAAACACGCGACTGAAAGAGCATAAAAGTCTTTGTCGACTTGGAAAAATAGCTGTAGCGGAACATGCTCTTCAACCAGGCAACCACCAAGTGAAGTTTTCGGATACCGAAGTTTTATCTACAACGTTAAATTACTATCCACGACTATATAGAGAAGCTATCGAAATTTATAAACATCACGATAATTTTAATAGGAAAGAGGAGGCTATGAAACTTAGCGATATATGGACAGTGGCTCTACAAAATTGCTAACAATTTTTATCTTTGACAAGGTGGTAATCGATAGTCAACCTTATCTTTGCTATGGATTATCACTGCTCATCACGTGTCATCTGAACCACGGCTCCCTTTCTCACAATATATAAGTCACTCTCAGACACCCGACCAGTCAGTCGGCAAGACTCAGCGGAACAGTGCCTCTGAGGAAGTCCAGCGCAGTTCTGGACGAAACGTAAGGAGCAGAAAAGTTCTTGGACCACGACCTCACATCCCGAAAAGTATATCAACAGCCATGCCAGCCGGTCGTGAAAGCCTTCATTCTACAATGTCATTATTTGCCTCTTCGCACAGTTTTTAGCCTAGCTATTCCAAGTACCGTAAAAGTTATTCCTCGCAGTCTTTTCTCATGTCCTATTATTCTGTCCATTATTCCGGGTGGTGATTCCTGTATATTTCTGCTGTAGCCGTTACTGCAGACAACCTCATAGTTTCTTATCGGCCCCACTACTTTTCAACATCCTTACTATAGCACCAAATATCAGAAGCTTCGATTTGCTTTCATTTCCCGGTTCCCTATAGTCCGTGATGATTGGTTTTCAAGTCGGTTGTTTCACTTTCCTTCTCTCTTACTTCATTATTTGGGATCTATAAAGTTATTTTAATCCATCTTCCACCTCTAGTCTCACGTTATATTTGCTGCTGTCTACAGTACCCGCTAATGATTTGTTATTTTACCTTTCATAAAACCACATAATCCGTTTTTTTCCGTTATGGCTGTCATGATTTTCGCTATTTGCATAGTAGCTATTTGTAAATTTTGAATTCCGTATTATGTGTAATACGTCTTATAATACATAGAAAGAGGTTGTGTAATAGAACCCCGCTTCGTTTTTTTCCCTTTATTGCCACATTTTCTTTTCTATCCTTCAAACTTGCTGAACACATGCTGTGATATATTTTTACTTATTTATGAAATAATATTTGAGGTATTATGCATGAAAGAAAAAAGAAAATTTCTTTCAAGGAATCTTACACGATGTGCAAACGATTGGACTTTTAATGTGATCCCTATGGTATAAATTTAAAAAAAATTATACAAAATTTGAAGAAGACATTTTTAAGAAATTTTACATTATTCTAAGAATGTACAATGTAAAAATCTTCTTGAAGACCGTGTCCACATTTTGCAGCCTAATCAGGCCCATTCTTTGCTCTGTACTTGCTTCAAAGATCTATTATTTTGTGTATCCAAAGGTTTCCTTTCTTGTTTTCTCCTAGGTGTTAACTCTTAACGTGGCAACTCAAACAGAAAATTGAATGGACGTTCTATGGTTATTAAAGTGAGGCCTCTTATATTGGGGGCACAGACTGCCTGCATGAAAGGGGTTCTTAATATCGGCATTGTAAACAAAGTTTGTCATCATCTAATGTTAAATATTAAGAACCATATTAATGAAATTTCCTCGTGATGACTGGGTGTTGTGTGATGTCCTTAGGTTAGTTAGGTTTAAGTAGGTCTAAGTTCTAGGGGATTGATGACCTCAGCTGTTAAGTCCCATAGTGCTCAGAGCCAATGAAATTTCCTGGCAGATTAAAATTGTGTGGCGGACCGAGATTCAGACTCGGTGCCTTTGCCTTACGCGGGCAAGTGCTCTACCGTCTGAGCTACCCAAGCACGACTCATGCCCCGTCCTCACAGCTTTACTTCCGCCAGACCGTAGAGCACTTGCCCCCGAAAGGCAAAGGTTCCGAGTTCGAGCCTCGGTCCGGCACACAGCCAGGAAGTTTGATATCAGCGCACACACCACTGCAGAGTGAAATTCTTATTCTGGAAACAATATTAATACTGGTACGAAACTCTTCACAACGGTAATACAAGGAAAATATTATAATGAGCATAGCTGCCAGTATTATTGGCACAAACCGCTACCTCTAAATGTTTCTGTCGTCTTTGACAATAAGATAACCTAGGACAGATAAATCAGTTAATGAAAATATATCAAGGAACACTAGTGTATAAACAAACGTAGTGGAAGGAGGGTTGGCAACTTCGTACGAGAAGCTACGCTCTTGCACAGTGCCAGCCCAGGCACCGTCTCCGCTCCGCAGTACGCCTGATACAAAGGAACGGACATTACGTCTACGGTGCAGAAAACAGAACACTCGTTGTAGAGTTACAAGAGTTACATTTGCCAGGAAATGTCGTTAGTGCTAATGGAGGCCCTGCGCCGTTCGCTAGCGACGACGGAGAATACGTGTACCAGGAAGACACGTTTCCTTCTTTACTGCAATTCTGAGCAGCCCTCGGTAGACAAAAAGGGAAGGGTTGACACTGGCCGTGAAGGGGACAGAGTGCGACGGAGAGGGGTGGGGGAGGCGGAGATTGAAAGAAATTGGCTTTGTTAGGGGAGGCGATCAAAGGAGGTCCCCAGACGCGCGGCATCAGGTCTGAATGCGATCCCCTCGTCCAGTTAGTCGAGGACCTGTTGGTCGGACAGCCGTCTGGCTGCACAGGGCCAAAGCCGACGCCGGGCGTCACTTTCACTGTAATTACGAGTCTGTTTCCTCTGTTCCCTAACATCGGCGGTAAGATCTTTTTTAAAAGCTGTTTGTTTTAAGAAGATAATTACCTGAACTTTTAGAACGCGATTCTCGGCTATGGCAGGAATTTTCCTTAAAGGTGGATATTCCTTTTGGTTTACCCTGACTTTGGATTCTGTTTGCAGAGCAGTGCTACAACTTACCGCACTTGGCGAAATTTAGTAATAGAAAAGTAATTTTCTGAGGTGAGAAACCGAAAAGACAGCGAGCCACAAAAATTTTACGATTTTCACATGGACGCCAAGTATTGACAACGCGGCTGAATTTAAATATATATAAAAAATTGGCTTACCTTGCACATTGTATTTAAAACAGAGGTATAATCCACTAGTGTTTCAAAAATTATGATCCTGATGCAATGTCAAAATTACATCCTTTTTAGCGAAATAGGCAACTGATTCAAGAAATGGCAGAGTGATAATATCCCTTACAATTGTTAGAGTACGACAGAACCGTTCGCATGAACAGTATTGTAACTAATATTTTTATCGAAAAATTTGTTACAGTTGGAATAGAGTTGTGTCTGTCCCGCTGCACCTGCTGGTAAAATTGATTATCTGTCAGGCTACTTTTAGTAACGTCCTCGACTCACACAATTCCTCTTTGCGGAGTACAACATTATAAGTGAAGACATAATGGGTAACGTAACCAAATGATGTGATAACGAGCGTAAAAGGAAACTAAAGGTTAAGATTTGTGAGTGGAAGGACAATAAAAGCAAGGCTCTGGGGAAATATCATATTCCCGTTAATTTCGAGGAGAAATGGTCCTGATCCTGGAAAATTGCCTACTTATGGGGTGAGTGGATCAAAGTTGTAAATGCTAATGAAAAAAAAAAGTTTCTCATAATTCACGTAGTCAAATAGTGATATTCCTTAAATATTTGCAGAGTAATAATGTAGTGGTGTATTACTCAAGGGCAACTAGAGCGTTTTGAAAGCTGGCCGCTGTGGCCGAGTGGTTCTAGGTGCTGCAGTGCGGAACCGCGCTGCTGCTACGGTCGCAGGTTCGAATCCTGCCACGGGCATGGATGTGTGTGATGTCCTTAGATTAGTTAGGTTTAAGTAGTTCTAAGTGTTGGGGACTGTCCGCAGCTCGTGGTCGTGCGGTAGCGTTCTCGCTTTCGATTCCCGGCGGGGTCAGGGATTTTCTCTGCCTCGTGATGATTGGCTGTTGTGTGATTTCGTTGGTTAGGTTTAAGTAGTTCTAAGTTCTAGGGGACTGATGACCATAGATGTTAAGTCCAATACTGCTGAGAGCCATTTGAACCAATCTAGGGGACTGATGAACTCAGATGTTAATTCCTATAGTGCTCAGAGCCATTTAAACCATTCGAAACGTTTTGCAAACAATTCCAACTTTACGTATGATATTCGTGCGGACGTACACCTAAATGTCGTAATATCGTGAGACATGTTCCAAATCTTACGTATGGAAGTTTGTTCCTTCCTAGAAAAGAATTTGCCAATGTCAACTTTCATCCATAGATTTACCGGCAAATGATGTGCAGATCTGTTGAGGATTTTACGCATTTGGTTATGATAAGTAGACACAATTTTTGGCTTTCCGCTTTCCAGATCATTGAGATGGCTGGAGCGACAGAAGAGAGTGTGCCTCATTGCCATTCTTTATTAATATGTTACTCGCCTTTACAATTCAGTAAGGTATGAGCTTGCCAAAAGGTACATTGTAACGTTCTTTACCTATTTAACCTCCTAAAGTAGAAATTCTGATCGATAAGTTAAAGAACAATTCGCCCTTGGAAGACATCTACATCTACATCTACATTTATACTCCGCAAGCCACCCAACGGTGTGTGGCGGTGGGCACTTAACGTGCCACTGTCATTACCTCCCTTTTCTGTTCCAGTCGCGTATGGTTCGCGGGAAGAACGACTGTCTGAAAGCCTCCGTGCGCGCTCGAATCTCTCTAATTTAACATTCGTGATCTCCTCGGGAGGTATAAGTAGGGGGAAGCAATATATTCGATACCTCAGCCAGAAACGCACCCACTCGAAACCTGGCAAACAAGCTACACCGCGATGCAGAGCGCCTCTCTTGCAGAGTCTGCCACTTGAGTTTGCTAAACATCTCCGTAACGCTATCACGGTTACCAAATAACCCTGTGACGAAACGCGCCGCTCTTCTTTGGATCTTCTCTACCTTCTCCGTCAATCCGATCTGACAAAAGAATAAAGCAGTCTAACAGGTCTCTGACAATCCTAGATCACTTCATAAAGAAACACACTCACTCGTTTCCAATCCAAGGAAACCGGTCATTAAGGTTTTGTTTGCATTTAATTTAGGATCAGAGAGTGTGAAAAATGAATTTCCTTTCCGAGAAAAACTAGTCCGCACTATAATCGAAAGTATGCACATAGATATTTTCAGAAGCGATTTTAAATTATAATTTTTTTGCACCGTTTTCAGATGTGTGTACTTATGGTGACAATACTTTCATGAAGATGGCTAGTGACGATTCTCCCGAGGGAAAAAGAAAAATACAGTTCATCATGTAAGGGCTGAAAAGACATAGAAAGCGCTTGCTGCTGATACCGGAAAAGCGAACAACGGCTGTTATTATGACTTCATGCGTCGATTTTCAGTAGGTTCTCTTCTGACCACAGTTGAGGCACTGTCCTGTATTTTATCAGTAACAATGGTCTTGTTACAATCTGGAAATACATCGTACTGGTACTGAAACTGCTTCCATGTGCTTTTGTCATGAAAGCATTCTCATCAGAGGCGCAGTATGTTCTTAACCATTGTAATCTGCTCAGTGATGACTTTCGGAATCTGATAATCTGGTCTGACCGTTCGATTGACAGAAGAACGACTGGTGAAGGTACACCTTTCCCAAAACCTGATCATCCGAAAATATTTCACTACTGTGTCTGACTGCAATTGGATCTGGCCGCCGTACCACACTAAGGGGAAGGAAGCTGCATGGCATCCGTGAGGTTTTTCAAAGTGTTATAAAGAAGCTGAGAGGCAATGGGGAAGAAATTTGCCTCCAACTATTTCAATTTCACCTATCCTGTCAGATGAACTTTTCCAATGAAAAGTGCCAGTTTCAATTTACTTCATATGTGTCAGTGTACGCCAGCTGAAAAACGGAATTTCTATTAGTAACTACCAAGTGAATGGAGGATATGCACATCTGTCTGATAAAACCCGTGGATCGAGGACTGAAAATGTTATGTTAAATGTGTACATGTAAATGCAAAAGGAATAGCATCTCAGCATCTTGGGTGTTGCATTTGCAGATTTTTATTGCAATAAACAATGTGTGTGTTAATCTATATTGTATTTTCTCAAAATTAACCTCCTGTTTATCAAATAACTACCACAGAAGAACCAGTATGTTTCAGGGCTACAACGTTGTAATTGCTCAGAAGCAACAGTTTCTGTCAAAGAAAATTAAAGTAGTGCTATTTTTCAATGATAGCGCAAGCAATGGTGTAATTGCTTTTACCAAAATACACAGAATGGCTTCTATATGTCATATACACAGCTTTCATCAAGACAGCCAAAATAGGTAACCATAAAACAGTTGTCTCGTTATGCTGAAACATTTGCTGTTTGTTAGCTGCAAAGTTGTTCCGGTGAAGTACTCTTTGTTACACTGTAATGGGCCGGCCGCGGTGGTCTAGCGGTTCTGGCGCTGCAGTCCGGAACCGCGGGACTGCTACGGTCGCAGGTTCGAATCCTGTCTCGGGCATGGGTGTGTGTGATGTCCTTAAGTTAGTTAGGTTTAAGTAGTTCTAAGTTCTAGGGGACTTATGACCTAATATGTTGAGTCCCATAGTGCTCAGAGCCATTTGAACACTGTAATGCAGATCATCGTAACCTCAACACACATTTTCAGTGAATGTACATTGTAAATATGGAATATTACTGTCCAACTTACTAGAATACTATGCCACACTGTTTCTAGTGCATCATTTAAATGTGGTTTCTTGTCCAAGGAGGAATTACAAAATGGTTCAAATGGCTCTGAGCACTAAGTGACTTAACATTTGAGGTCATCAGTCCCCTAGAACTTAGAACTACTTAAACCTAACTAACCTAAGGACATCACACACATCCATGCCCGAGGCAGGATTCGAACCTGCCACCGTAGCGGTCGCGTGGTTACAGACTGAAGCGCGCAGAACCGCTCAGCCACACCGGCCGGCAGGAAAAGGAATTACAGTGTATGAGAATTTTTAACGTTTTCGTCCCTCATTCCACGAGGAACTCAAACTACTTATCGATGTGTGGCGGAATGAATCCCTGATTAAACTATCCCCACCTCTATACCACCTATGAAAGGCACAAAGGGAAAACAAATCTGTCGATACACCTGTGTAGGTCATAGCCTCTCTAATTTTATACATGTATGCTGGAAGATCTAATATGTTCCTTGACTCCTATTTAGATGTGGCTTCTCATATCTGAGACACTCTCCACGATGTAACGGATCATTCTGAAAGTGGATGACAGGAAATTTTGTTGAACAACCGTTTGACGGTCTAGAATAGAAAAAAAAGTGCTGGTAGTCCTAATAGCTTTCATTTGAATCTTTCTGTATCTGTTTCGCTAACCTGATAATATTTCATTTTTATAACGGACTACAGATTAATTGAAATTTATTTCTCTTAACTGTAGCCTAAAGCTTCATTTGTGCCGGAGTGCGACTGGAACCCGGAATTACCGCTTATCTCGACGAAACTGAAAAGGTTACTTTATCGATCCTCGTTGCCTTTATTCTAGAACCTGCACGTGAATCGAGATGTACGTGTATGAGTAAATGAATTAAGAATCTGCGTGGAGAAATAGTTAGGTGTCTGACATATGGGAGCTTGCGTCGGTTCAGGGAGCGCATTCGGATATCCTAAGCGAAAAGGCGAGAGCTCGCGAGAAGCAGAAATTTCGAGTATCTGGTAACAGTCGCAGAAAGACGAATTAATCGAACGAGGAGTTTGTAAGCGACTTCCGTCTTGGATGAATTAATCTTGCTGAAGATACTCTACATGAATCTTTCCGGCATATGCCTACCTAAAGTGTAGATTCATGCGACCATCTCAAGAAAACTTAGTAACTCTTGCTAACATTGCCTTGAAATTCACTGCTAGCAGAGGCTCACAAATCAATCATCCTACTGGTTATTCAGTGTTGTACATCAATTTGGGATGTTTACCTGTTGGTCTCGAATGAAATACAGCCCACAGTAGCACTAAATTCTGTTTATTTTAAACCTTGACCATGGTTTCGGCTATAATAATATAGCCCTTCTTCAGAAGTCCTGTTTTCATAATTTTAAAAACGTGTCCATTTACCTATATGCTGCCTTCACTACCTGGGCAGGTACCTATTTCATTATTTTCATCATTACTTGTTGGGATTAGTAGGGGAGATTCAGACGATCGAAAGGAAACCTGGATATGTTCGAACACGATAGTTGCATTTTGTCACGAATCCTCGTCGACAAGTAACACACATCTGATTTCATACAACCGACACATACATATTACTGCCCTATTGTCATTTGCATCAGCGGGAGCAGGTTCCAAGGTATCCTGCCACAAAGAAGCTACAAAATTCCAAAGCGACGAGGACACTGTTTTAGAGGGTGTTGATGACTGGAAACAAGTTGCCTGGTCAGATGAGTCTCGTTTCAAATTGTATCGAGCGTATGAACGTGTACGGGTATGGAGACAACCTCGTGAATCCTTGGTCCCTGCATGTCGGCAGGGGACTGTTCAAGCTGGTGGAGGCTGTAACGTTGTGGCGCGTGTGCAGTTGGAGTGATATGGGACCCCTGGTACGTCTAGACACGACTCTGACAGGTGAAAAGCACGTAAGCGTCCTGTCTGATCACCTGCATCCACTCGTGTTCATTGTGCATTCCGACAGGCTAGGGCAATTCCAGCAGGACAATGCTAAACCCCACATGTCCATAATTGCTACAGAGCGGCTCCAGGAAGACTCTATTGCGTTTAAACACTTCCTCTGGCCACCAAACTCCCCAGAGATGATCCTTATTGATGTGGGATATCTTGAAACGTGCTGTTCAGAAGAGATCTCCACCCCCTCCTAGTCTTACGGATTTATAGACAGCCCTGCAGGTTTCATGGTGTCAGTTCCCTCCAGCACTATTTTGGACATTAGTCAAGTCCATGGCACGTCGTTTTGCGGCACTTCTCTGTGCTCGCAGGTGCCTTACTCGATATTCGGCAGGTTCTAACAACCCTAGCACAACAAAGGTCAAAATTTAATAATGATTGTGGTGTTGCTCACGCTGCTAAATACTGCATTTTCGGGCAACAACTAAGTTATTATGTGGCAGGTGTCATTAGAGCACAGTTAATAAAGTCATTTCATTCAATAATGAATAAATTAGGCACTCATCTTTTCGTGTTTCCAACGCTGGTCTCATTGTAAAATCATGGCTCAATCGTCGAAAATCTAGGTGGAGATGATTCCAAGCTCGGATGCAAAAAAGTCTAGGTTTTATTCTGCTATATTCAAAAGTTTTTTAGATGCGCTTCACAAACCATTCTTGAAGATTAAACCTTTCAAAGTTAGCACAATAGTGATGCAAAAAAATAAAAAATAATCAGCCCTCCGAATTTAAGTTACACTTCCTTTTAATTGCTTTTATTGCAATATCACGTGACACACAAACATCACTTCACAATACGAAACATTCTTGAAAATATCTTCCTCACAGTTAAAGTTCACATTTTATATGCTGACTACGTTATGCGTCTTTCCAACATGACGTCCAAGATTTGACTTTCTCAAGGTCTAACAACTAACTAATAGTCGCTTACGCACCCAAAAATCAGAGTTACAAGTACGTCAAAGATAATAGTGACAAAAGAAAGAATACACATAACAATAATATCATTGAAATATAAACATATCGATGTATCACAAATGAAATCAAATCTGAATGTTGTCTCAGAAATATGTTAAGTAGTTAACAGAAACACAGTAGAATATCGCTGGTATCGAGAGGTTGAGTTGACGTGCCATAATGGTTACGTAATTCAAGTACCATTACAAGGTGTACCAGTTTCTTTGGCTCTTCAGTGTATGATGCCTGCCTGTTATTGATTTACTCGTGGTTGTTCCACTTCACAATCACATCACCAACGATTCGATTTGGGGAGCATTGAGAGATCTGAAAGGTTCCAGACGGATTTATTACTCGTATGATATCCAATGTCTAGTACAGCTTCGAAGTCATTGAGCTCTTCTGATTTTGCTGTAATAGCTTCTCCAGTGTCAGCACAATACTACCTTTCTCTTTTATACTGGCTGCTCCATTCCTCGCTACGTGAAATGGTCAGCTGCGCATTACGTAGGAGTGCTTTACTAAGTGAATGAATTACTGATAACCTACTACAATGTGTGACCTCCGCAGAAAACTGTTCGCCCTTCCACCTCTTCCGTATGCTGTAAAACGTCACACAGCCCTTTACGTGAACGAGCAGTTCCGCCGCTGACGCGCCCGCCGAGGCAGAACAGATGAGTTGGAGCGCGCCGCCCACGGACCACGGCGTCGCGTGACGCGCGTCTGTGTCCGTGTCTGCTCCGCGGTCGGCTGGATGCGCGTGGCGAGCCACTGTGCGCTAGTCAGCTGTCACAGAGCCACACACCCACAGCGCTACAAGCCTTTGCTTTCCGCGGTGCTTACCCACGTCACGTAGCTAAAGCGCTCGAGTAGGTGGCGCGCTCTCTGGAGACGTGTACAACTGCACTGCCACACTCACCTTTTTCACTTGGCAAGAAATGAAGAAAGCGACGAAGCGAGTAAAAAGCTACTGTGACCAGGCGAAGCTCACATTCGTCCGGCCATAGCTGTGGGTTCTTTCACTGTTCGGTGAGGTGGCATATAAAATTAGAGCACATGAAATATTACATCTACATCTGCATGAATACTCTGTAAATCACATTTAAAAGAGTGCCAGAGGGTCCCTCGAACCACCTTCAGTATTCTCTATTACACTACTGGCCATTAAAATTGCTACACCAAGAAGAAATGCAGATGATAAAAGGGTATTCATTGGACAAATATATTATACTTGAACTGACAATTGATTACATTGTCAAGCAATTTGGGTGCATAGATCCTGAGAAATCAGTACCCAGAACAACCACCTCTGGAGGTAATAACGGCCTTGATACGCCTAGGCATTGATTAAAACAGAGCTTGGATATCGTGTACATGTACAGCTGCTCATGCAGCTTCAAAACGATACCACAGTTCATCGGGAGTAGTGACTGGTGTATTGTGAAGAGCCAGTTGCTCAGCTACCATTGACCACACGTTTTCAATTGGTGAGAGGTCTGGAGAATGTGCTGGGCAGGGCAGCACCGAACATTTTCTGTATGCAAAAAGGCCCGTACAGGACCTGCAACATGCAGTCGTGCAATACCCTGCTGAAATGTAGCGTTTCGCAGGGATCGAATGAAGGGTAGACCCACGGGTCGTAACACATCTGAAATGTAACGTCCACTGGTCACTGTGCCGTTAATGCGAAGAAGAGGGTACCGAGACGTGTAACCAATGGCACCCCATGCCATCACGCCGGGTGATACGCCTGTATGGCGATGACGAATACACGCTTCCAATGTGCGTTCACCGCGATGTCGCCAGACACGGATGCGACCATTATGATGCTGTAAACAGAACCTGCATTCATCCCAAAAAATGACGTTTTGCAATTGCTGCACCAAGCTTCGTCGTTGAGTACACCATCGCAGGCGCCCCTGTGTGTGATGCAGCGTCAAGGGTTACCGCAGCCATGGTCTCCAAGCTGATGGTCCATGCTGCTGCAAACGTCGTCGATCTGTTCGTCCAGATGGTTGTTGTCTTGCAAACGTCCCTATCTGTTGACTCAGGGATCTAGATGTGGCTGCACGATCCGTTACAGCCATGCGGATGAGATGCCTGTCATCTCGACTGCTAGTGATACGAGGCCGTTGGGATCGAGCACGGCGTTCCGTATTACCCTCCTGAACCCACCGATCCCATATTCTGCTAACAGTCATTGGATCTCGACCAACGCGTGCAGGAACTTCGCGATAGGATAAACCGCAATCGCGATAGGCTACAATCCGACCTCTATCAAAGTCGGAAACGTGAAGGTACGCATTTCTCCTCCTTACACGAGGCATCACGACAACGTTTCACCAGGCAACGCCGGTCAACTGCTGTTTATGTATGAGAAATCGGTTGCAAACTTTCCTCATGTCAGCACGCTGTAGGTTTCGCCACCGGCGCCAACCTTGTTTGAATGCTCTGTAAAGCTAATCATTTGCGCATCACAGCATCTTCTTCCTGTCGGTTAAATTTTGCGTCTGTAGCACTTCATCTTCGTGGTGTAGCAATTTTAATGGCCAGTAGTGTATTACAAACACGTACAGTGCAAACACGTACAGCGCGTGGAAATGACGATCACCTATATCTTTCTGTACGAACTCTGATATCCCTTATTCTATCGTTGTGATAGTTTCTCCTTATGTAGGTCGGTGTCAACAAAATATTTTCTCATTCGGAGGAGAAATTTGGTGACGAGAATTTCGTGAGACGATTCCGTCGCAACGCAAAAAGCCTTTGTTTTAATTATGTACAACCCAAATCCTGTATCATTTCATTGTCAGTCTCTCCACTATTTTGCGATAATACAAAACGTGCTGCCCTTCTTTGAATTCTGTCGATATACTCCGTCAATCTCATCTGGTAAGGATGCCGCACCGCGCAGCCGTATTCTAAAAGAGGACGGACAAGAGTAGTGTAGGAAGTCTCCTTAGTAGATATGTAGATATGTTAGAAAATTCTAAGTGTCCCGCCAATAAAACGCAGTCTTTGGTTAGCCTTTCCCACAACATTTCTATGTGTTCCTTCCAATGTAAGTCGTTCGTAATTGTAATCCGCAGGTTTTTAGTTGAATTTACGGCCTTTAGTTCACTTTATCATATAAATAGATAAATGGGGTACCTAACGTTGACACATATCTACGCCACGGGAGTACTGGATAACTTGCAACTGTCATGGACAAGCAAAGGATCACTTGACGCACTTATTAACGAATTGTTCTCTTGAGGTACAATGTTTCACATTAAAAACACTAACAGTTCTTCTAAAACCTTAACTACTCGTTGGTCCTGTACTATGATTTTCATTGCTGTAGCTGAGGTATGGAACTGAGGCTGAGCTCTTGCATGCTCATCATTATATTGACCTCAGTGCGAGGACACTGCGTACTGGAAGAGAGATGTGGTCTTCAGAAGCAGCTCCCATGCTTGGTTGCTGATTGCAGCGAGCCCTTTTTAATGGCTGTAGTGTCGACATGCGTTGACGACTTCTACATCTACGTCTACATCCATACTCCACAAGTCACCTGACGGTGTGTGGCGGAGGGTACCTTAGGTACCTCTATCGGTTCTTCCTTCTATTCCAGTCTCGTATTGTTTGTGGAAAGAAGGATTGTCGGTATGCTTCTGTGTGGGCTCTAATCTCTCTGATTTTATCCTCATGGTCTCTTCGCGAGATATACGTACGAGGGAGCAATATACTGCTTGGCTCTGCGGTGAAGGTATGTTCTCGAAACTTCAACAAAAGCCCGTACCGAGCTACTGACCAGTGGGGTCAGGGATTTTCTCTGCCTCGTGATGACTGGGTGTTGTGTGATGTCCTTAGGTTAGTTAGGTTTAAGTGGTTCTAAGTTCTAGGGAACTGATGACCATAGACGTTAAGTCCCATAGTGCTCAGAGCCATTTGAATCATTTTTTTTTCGAGCTACTGAGCGTCTCTCCTGCAGAGTCTTCCACTGGAGTTTATCTGTCATCTCCGTAATGCTTTCGCGGTCACTAAATGATCCTGTAACGAAGCTGTGACACCGTGTGGATGATACCAAATTTTATTAATTCATTCTTGTTTTATTATTTTTTTTCACAATTTATTAACGTATACCTCCAAGTAATTCCGTCCTCACGGACAACCTTATTTTTTATCAGCCAACCTAATTTTCAGCTACCTTCTATAACTTGTACTTGGGTGATTGGCACAAGGACACGAAAAATTTCTGAGTTCGTAGAATATTGCAACAGCATTAACAGCCACATACAGTTAACTTTGGATGTTGAAAAAGACAACGCTGTGCTCTTCTTCGATTTCCTCGCTCGCCTTAAACGTGATGGATCCCTCGAACACGTAGAAAAAGCCAACGTAATACTAGCACGACCTCAACTGTCTTCACACGATACAGAAACGTACAGTGAAGCAGTCTTTGATACATCAAGCACGAATCATATCGCAGCATGGCACACCCATAGTCCGCCTGGTAAACTAAGTCACTTACAAACGGTTTCCAGAAACAGTGGTTAAAGCCTTTATTAAATAATTGGATCTGAAGTAAGATTCGCATTAAGTACAACGACTAAAAGGCCATAAAACCATACGGAATGACTCCAGCAGAACACTACAGGAAGGAGAGCAAGAGGTTCTTGTCATTACGCTGATCTGAAGACTTTGCTATAGCTAACAACGCCTTGGAAAGTGGTCACCGAATCTTCCGCAATTTTCGCCAAGGCTCGACTAACAGCTTTTGGTACAGTGTAATCAGAGTAGCAGAGTAGCCACTGACATAAAAAATTCGCTCTTATTATAGACGGCGTCGTAACTCTTACTGTGGATGAGATTGAGCGGTCGCCGTGTTGAAGTGCGTGCAGCGAACGCTTAAGCCACACACGTCCATACACAGCGACACAAATGTTATATCACATTTGGCAGCTTTAGTATACAGGGTTGTTCAGCGAAGTTGTTCATCACAGAAGAAGCTGACATTATTTGGTGAGGACTTTTTCGCAACTGATCTGGATGAAAACAGAATTACGATGTCAAAAAAATGGCTCTGAGCACTATGGGACTCAACTGCTGTGGTCATAAGTCCCCCATAACTTAGAACTACTTAAACCTAATTAACCTAAAGACATCACACACATCCATGCCCGAGGCAGGAGTCGAACCTGCGACCGTAGCGGTCGTGCTGTTACAGACTGTAGCGCCTTTAACCACTCGGCCACTCCGGCCGGCAATTACGATGTCATTAAGTGCTTCAGGAAAAATCGAGGTGAACAGGTTTGCTGACTGACACTGTATATCGATGTATTACCACACTAGGGCAGTCTTGGAAACTTGACAATGGCGAATGAGCAGATGATTTTTGACAATTCGAGTGACTTGAATCTTAAGATGTTGCAAGTAGCACGCAATACAGTGTTACGGTAACCAGTAGAAAAACCTGGAGGCATTAACAAACTGATCAAAAATTATTTTTGGAATGTTCTCACAAGTTACTGAAAGTATTATGAAATTATTTTGCGTGTAATACGAAGAAAGTCGTGGCTCATGAATGTGAGTTCTATGGGATTGAGCAGAAACGTGCATCAAGATAATTGTCTGGGAAATACTGGAATTAATTTTCGTAAGTAGTAGTATTATTCTATCGAACCGTTTGGGAACTGCATTTATTTGAGATAGGTTCCGCATGACACCGATGGCTCGCCTTAAGGGAATATCCGTAATTCCCGTAGACGTTCTATTTTTAAGTCCGTCAGGCAATTTATAATATATGAAGATTAAGTACTAACGGGTTTCTGATACGTAAGTGAAATTTTGTAAAGAATTTTATGGTACTGAAACTGAACTCTCATTCTGCACGATTCCATGGAAAAAAAACCAAAGTAATGAATTATTTGGAGTGAGTGATCGGTATAAGTTATGACAGCGTCGAATTGCGAGTGACGAGGCGACGTGAAGCTGAGAGAAGTGAAATGCACTAACTTCAGCCGCACTAGGTTCACTAGAGCGACTGTCGTATCAGAAGTTCATCTCTCAGTCTGAGACACCACACAGACCACACGTCATGTAGCCATTTTGGAGGAAAAGGTTTTGAAGGGCACTGCTTTACAAAATCATCTAGGTAGGTTATACGGTGCATCCACACAGTAGTGCCTGCGAACGTCGGTAGCAAGGCAGTCATACGTCATGGTAAATGACTAAGAAGTACATTGAATGGACCTTGTCCCTCTAGGCGCACTGCATTTCGTAGCGATTAGATATGAATGCGAAGGGAAACTGCACAAAAATGGAAACCTTTAATATGAAGAAACATAGAATGTTAGGCAAAAAAAGTCTTTATTTCTTCATTATATATTTGTGTGCCAAGCGTATGGAAGAAAATAACTTTCGCATGATGCAAGTTGCATGTTGTTGTTATGGTCTTCAGTCCAGAGACTGGTTTGATGCAGCTTGCCATGCTACTCTATCCTGTCCGAGCTTCTTCATCTCCCAGTACCTACTGCAACCTACATCCTTCTGAACACGCTTGGTCTCCCTCTACGATTTGTACCCTCCAGCTGTCTTCCAATACTAAATTTGTGATCCCTTGATGCCTCAGAACATGTCCTACAAACCGATCCCTTCTTCTAGTCAAGTTGTACCACAAACTCCTCTTCTCCCTAATTCTGTTCAGTACCTCTTCATTAGTTATGTGATCTACCCATCAAATCTTCAGCATTCTCATGTAGTTCCAGATTTCGAAAGCTTCTATTCTCTTCTTGTCCAAACTATTTATCGTTCACGTTTCACTTCCTTACATGGCCACACTCCATACAAATACTTTCAGAAACGGCTTCCTGAACCTTAAATCTATTCTCGATGTTAACAAACTTCTTCAGAAACGCTTTCCTTGCCGTTACCAGTCTACATTTTACATCCTTTCTACTTCGACCATCATCAGTTACTTTGCTCCCCAAGTAGCAAAACTCATTTACTACTTAAAGCGTCTCATTTCCTAACCTAATACCCTCAGCATCACCCGATTTAATTCGACTACATTCCATTATCCTTGTTTTGCTTTGTTGATGCTCATCTTATATCCTCCTTTCAAAAATGGTTCAAATGGCTCTGAGCACTATGAGACTTAACTTCTACTGTCATCAGTCCCCAACATCTTAGAACTACTTAAACGTAACTAACGTAAGGACATCACACAACACCCCATCATCACGAGCCAGATAAAATCCCTGACCCCGCCGGAAAACGAACCCGGGAACCCGGACGTGGGGAGCGAGAACGCTACCGCACGACCACGAGCTGCGGACTCATCTTTTCAAGCACTGTCCATTCCGTTCAGCTGTTCTTCCATGTCCTTTGCTGTCTCTGACCGAATTACAATGTCATCGGCGAACCTCAAAGTTTTGATTTCTTCTCCATGGATTTTAATTCCTACTCCGAATTTTCCTTTTGTTTCCTTTACTGCTTGCTCACTATACAGATTGAATAACATCGGGGATAGGCTAAAACCCTGTCTCACTTCCTTCCCAACCAGTACTTCCCTTTCATGCCCCTCCACTCTTATAACTGCTATCTGGTTTCTGTACAAATTTTAAATAGCCTTTCGCTCCCTGTATTTTACCCCTTACACCTTCAGAATTTGAAAGAGAGTATTCCAGTCAACATTGTCAAAAGCTTTTTGCATACAAATTCTAGGAACATAGGTTTGCCTTTCCTTAATCTATTTTCTAAGGTAAGTGATAGGGTGAGTATTGCCTCACGTGTTCCAACATTTCTACTGAATCCAAACTGATCTCCCCCGAGGTCGGCTTCTACCAGTTTTTCCGTTCGTGTCTAAAGAATTCGTGTTAGTATTTTGCAGCCCTGGCTTATTAAACTGATAGTTCGGTAATTTTCACATCTGTCAATATCTGCTTTCTTTGGGATTGGAATTATTATATTCTTCTTGTAGTCAGAGGGTATTTCGCCTGCCTCATACATCTTGCTCACCAGATGGTAGAGTTCTGTCAGGGTTGGCTCTCCCAAGGCTATCAGTTGTTCTAGTGGAATGTTGTCCACTCCCGGGGCCTTGTTTCGACTTAGGTCTTTCAGGATTCTGTCAGACTCTTCACGCAGTATCATATCTCCCGTTTCATGTTCATCTACAACCTCCTCCATTTCCATAATATTGTCCTCAAGTACATCAGCCTTGAACAGACCCTCTATATACTCTTTCCACCTTTCTGCTTTCTCTTCTTTGCTTACAACTGGGTTTCCATCTGAGCTCTTGATATTCATAGAAGTGGTTCTCTTTTGTCCAAAAGTCTCTTTAATTTTCCTGTAGACAGTATCTATCCTACCCCTAGTGAAATATGCCTCTACATCCCTACATTCCTCAGTTAAACTTCGACGATACACCTAAAGCACTGCTTGAGTGTAGTACAGAAGGTAATTGAAAGAAATAGGCAATGAGGCGAACAAAAGTGACTGTAATTTAAAGGCATACACAATGAAACGAACAGAAACGACATTTTATTGAAAGACTACAATTACACTGAACACAGCGCGATTCATTTGCTCCCCTAGACATTACAAACGGCGCGGGTAACGGATTTTAATAGTATCTGCGTTCACCGTGGATGCCAATCCATGCTTCATAATACGCTCCTGTGCCGGCTTTACGGTTGGTACGGACTTCTTGTGGTAGAGCGTTCCTACTCCCAATAGCGCGATTCACGACTTCTGGATGATCGTTGACGCATGTGGACGTGCTGCAGTACGTAACCCGTCGCACTCCATACGTTCTCGATGGGATGAAAGTCCCGGGCACTGAAAGGCCATGCCATTTAGAAAATATCCTCTCGTTCCAAGAGCACTTCCACCTGGGCAGTTCGATAAGGTGCCACAATAACGTTGACTGTGGGAAAGATTTGGAGGGCAGTACGCCCATGCAACTTCATGCGTCCCTACACCGTACCACCGGACCACCATATCAGTTATGCTCAACAATGTTCATGGGTGCATTATGTGTTCCCACTTCTCACCAACTGAAACTACGTCCAGAATGATGGCGAACATGATCATTTTGCTGATCCAGGTGTTATGTGTCGGGAGGCATTTCACGGGCGTATTGACCTTTCAACACTGTGCACTCACCAGTCAAAAATATTATAGCACTGTTCTGACTGCGTCTCTTATGTGTGTATTAGGCCAGACTTCATTTTTATGGATAGCTATGAGCGACCGCATCCAACAGCATAGCTGGAGGAGCTCTTCGAATGAGACGATAGTCGACAAATGGACTGATTTGCCCGTTGGAACGACTTAGATCCCATCGAGCAGGTTTGGGGTGTTTTGGGGTGGCAGGCTGCCTCACATGCACCAATAACCATACTGCGGTCGTCAACCGCGCTGGTGGAGGAGTGGTACGCCCAGCCACAAAAGTCGTTACAAACTTTGTGGGCAACGTGGGGGCACGTTGCTGTCCGTGGCGACCACAGACACTGTTAAGAACCATGTCCAGCGTTTTGTAATGTCTAGGGGACCATCATAAAACACGGTGACTTCTGTGCAGTTGTTGCCTTTGAATAAAATTTCTCGTCACTGCATTGCGTTTGTCTTTCAGCAGGCTGCTATACTGTACCAGTTTTTTCTTCATTTAGTCCAAGTTTCGTCGAGCTAGGTGTCAGTGAAAGATCACGCAGACGTTAATTTGGCTCTGGCTCTGAGCACTATGGGACTTAACTGCTGTGGTCATCAGTCCCCTAGAACTTAGAACTACTTAAACCTAACTAACCTAAAAGGACATCACACACATCCATGCCAGAGGCAGGATTCGAACCTGCGACCGTAGCGGTCGCGCGGTTCCAGACTGTAGCGCCTAGGACCGTTCGGCCACTCCGGCCGGCCCACGTTAATTTAGTCTTTTAGTCTTGTACTCCTGTATGTTTAAAGTGATGACCTTCTTCTCAGACGTCAGTCTTCAGTTATGGAAAACACTGCAGAATATCAGAGAGTTTCTAGTACTTATCAGCTGTTCACAACAGCAGTATCTCGTCCTTTGAAACGTTTCAAGAGCTGTGAGGTAGATTAATATTTCTCGCTGTCAGTAGTGTAGGCAACTTCATGTCTATGATTTCCTTTTTAGGTTTAGTAACCTACAAGATCATAATGATAACATTATTATAGGCGCTGCCTTTCGTCTAAGGCTAATATTTTCTGACGTCCCTTGAACTGTGAAAACGAGCTACAAGCCTGCTGTAATTGTGCGCTGTGAAACAAGGCAGCCCTAATGCCTGTTTGCAATCAGCTGATAACCGCTTTGAGAGTGCTTCCGAAATAGCGCGTCTCCTGTTGCTAAGTATGCGAGACGTCTGAACGTAGGAACCACCTCAACCGTGATGTGTATTAATCCGGGGTACAGACGTTGCGAAAGGCGGACGGTCCATTAGGCCCCCATCACTGAATGGCAGATGTATGCAAATACTCTGGGTGGCTGTAAACATGCTCATGGGACAGGGGAGCACTGATTCGCCCCTAGCCGCCAATTACTGCGCCCTCATGCGGATAGGGGCGGCGTTCCTCGCGGTAATGGCCCTGCGTTGCACGGAGGGTCAGTAGTGACCACAGATGCAACGTGAGTCATCAGCTGCGTAAACAAATTCAGCGGGGCACATCGCGCGTTCGTTGTACATGGCAAAGCTACTTCTCAGAATATCGTGAGAAGTTTCCATCTTTTGGGACGGGTTTATAGAGAAACCTGGACATAAATAAAACACGTTTATAAACGCACTGACTGAAAAAAGTTGCAACACTAACAAGGGAACCTCCCCATCGCACTCCCGTCAGATTTAGTTACAAGTTGGCACAGTGGACAGGCCTTGAAAAACTGAACACAGATCAATCGAGAAAACAGGAAGAAGTTTTGTGGAACTATGAAAAAAATAAGCAAAATATACAAACTGAGTAGTCCATGCACAAGATAAGCAATATCAAGGACAGGATGAGCTCAAGAGCGTCGTAGTCCCGTGGGTACGTGGGTACGGAACGAGACGTTAGTGGTTCAAGTCTGCCCTCGAGTTACAAGTTTAATTTCTTATTTTCGCAAAGTTATGATCTCTCCGTTCGTTCATTGACGTCTCTGTTCATTGTAATAAGTTTAGTGTCTGTCTTTTGCGACCGCACCGCAAAACCGTGCGATTAGTAGACGAAAGGACGTGCCTCTCCGATGGGAACCGAAAACGTTTCATCGCAAGGTCATAGGACAACCGATTCCTCCACAGGAAACACGTCTGATATATTCTATACGACACTGGTGACGGCATGTGCGTCACATGACAGGAATATGTTGTCGACCCACCTGACTTGTACACTTGTCGAACGGGTAATAAGATTCTTCTACCTTGCCCGATTTAGGTTTTCTTGTGGATGTGATAATCACTCCCAAAAAAGTGATGGAAACATAAGAGTTTGTCACATAAACTGAAAATAAGAAATTAAACTTTTCACTGGAGGGAGGACTTGAACCAAGGACCTCTCGTTGCGCACCTGGTCACGCTAAACACGGAAACATGGCGCTCCTGACTCGCACTCTCCTTGATGTTGCCTGTCTTATTATGGACTACATAGTTTCACATGACTTCTTCCTGTTTTCTCGATTGATTTGTGTTCAGTTTTTCAAGGCCTATCCACTGTGCCAACTTGTAACTAAATCTCAGGGGGGTGCGATGGGGAGGTTCCCTTGTAAGAAGGAGTTGAGCGAAATAAACGAATGTTAATAGGAGTGTTTCTACATCTGAAAAATGATCTTTATTTAAATTTCGCACCAGTTTCATAAGAGTGGTGCTAATAGCGTCACTATGAGGAAACAAATCAGGTTTTCTCTAAATATACGATGGAACGGTCGTCAACGCTATTTACCTTTGAGATTGGACATGGTGAGTTGATGTTAGTCAAGAATGCCTTTAAGGTAACGTAGACACTATGATAAATCGTCACGGAGTATGAAGGAGGTAGTTTAATAGCGCCACGAGACGCTGGATGTCCCTTCTGTGATGTTTCAGACAGGTCTGGCAGGAATCTAGCCACATTACACGTTTGCTGTCACTAGTGGTGACGAGAATGTACGATCGCAAGAACACCGGACTGTGAACAGTCAGGTGGCTTTACCGAGAAGGAAGACTTTCATGTTTGGCTTATGGCACTGGCACATGGTAATACATCTGCAGCAGCAATCTGAGCACCACTGTGACGCAAGGAACTATTACAAAATGGTTGCTTGAAAGACAGCTCCGAGCTAGACGCCCTGTAGTGTCCATTTCACTGACCTGAAACCACCGCCATTTGCGACTTCCGTGGTGTGAAGCGAGAGCTCACTGGACGGCAGGATGGAGAACTTTTGTGCTGAAAGCTGATTCTGCTCCAGCGCCAGTGATGGCTGTGCGTTGGTTAGGAGGAGGCCAGTTAAGGCCCACAGTCAACCTGTGTGCATGCCGGACTCACTGGACGCACACCTGGAATTGTGGTCTGGGGTACGACTTCGTATGACAGCAGGGGCACTCAAAAGGCTATCCCACGCACCCAAAATGCAAATTTGTACGTCAGTCTGGTGATTCGACGTGTTAATCTGCCATTCATGAAGGGCATTCATGGGGTATTTTCCAACAGGATAAAGCTTGCCCATATTTTGCTGTTGTAACTCTACATGTTGTACAGAGTGTTGACATGTTCCCATGTCCTATTCGATCAGAGGATCTGTGTCAAATTGAGCACAAGTGAGACATCATCGGACGACAACTCCAGCTTAATCCACTTACAGTACTAAGCGCCCCTGTAACGACCGTCCGCCGGCCGGAGTGCCCGAGCGGTTCTAGGCGCTGCAGACTGGAACCGCGCGACCGCTACGGTCGCAGGTTCGACTCCTGCCTCGGGCATGGATGTGTGTGTTGTCCTTAGGTTGGTTAGGTTTAAGTAGTTCTAAGTTCTAAGGGACTGATGACCTCCGATGTTAAGTCCCATAGTGCTCACAGCCATTTGAACCAGTTTGAAAGACCGACCAAGTGTAACGGCCATGGAACTCCATCCCACAAGCCGAAATCCGCCACCAGTGCAACACTACATACACTTACTTGCATTCTTGTATTCAACCTTATCAGTGTACCAGCAGTTTTCATATTTGCAATAGCTTATCTCGCGCCTCCATAACATGTGATCTTGCAAAATTCCATTACTCTACATTAATTATTTTTTTAGTAATGCAATTTTTTTGGTAGTGTATTCCGTGTATTGTATTCCGTAAATTAATAAGGGATACGTTTGGAAATCTCTTCTCCACTTGTAGTTAAAGAGGCCTGAGAGCTAGCGACGCTTTCCACTGGAAAAAAATCTGTATTTTATGCATTAAGACGTGAACTTAACACTGGAATTGTGGCAATGAGTCAATGAGATAAGAAATGGCTGCTTCGCTGTGTTCTATCTAACAGTGAAAGTTGGTAATCTTTTGCCGTGCACATGGCAGTAGATACACAGCAATACCATGAGAGTCCACAGCCTCGCTGGTACTGCAACTCCCTTTTGCTGGTGATGATATTTGGTTTGTGGGGCGCTCAACTGTTCGGTTATCAGCACCCGTACAGATTTCCAAACTTTGGTCAGTCCAAACTCGCCATTTTCATGAATGACAATTGAATGGTGAGGAAACACAAACACCCAGTCACCTCGAGGTAGGTGAAAATCCCTGACCCCGAAGGGAATCGAACCCAGGACCCCGTGCTCGGGAAGCGAGAACGCGATGGCCAGACCACCATCTGCGGACCACTCCTTTTTTCGTCCTCTCATTTCCGAGTATCCATCCCCAGATGCGCTCGCTAATCGGGGCTACCCTTCACTTGTGTACATCGTCTATCAGCAGGTTGTATTCGTCTGCCGATAGTATTACCAGCTGAAAGGGCGCTGTTAACAGTGGTCTATTTCGCTTCCACCTGCTGTTGGCACGGATGGAGGTTCTTCTGCCAAAAGCAACAAAAAGATGCGCCGCCGGCACTCACCCTGTTCCTGCTGTTCAGGCATTCCTACAACTACGCTGTGAAGACAATTCTGTAAGTTCCATTCAAAAAAACTACAGTCTGTCATAGCAGTCGCTGTTTATGAAGCGATAGATACAGTTAACTATGAGTGTCTGCATAATTACTTTCATTCTTAGTGATAATATCATATACGGCCAAAAGAAAACAAAGGTACTTAGATTTCATCGTAGTAGGTATACTGCTTGAGGTGCCATGCATTGAACTATTACCAAAGTTCAGTACACTTTTGTACCGTGAATACTAAAAAATAATGTTATTGGCTACTTTTTGTTGCGTTGCCATATTTCTGTTCTAGTACCACCCTGTCAAGCAAATAGATTTTACCTCCTTTTATAGAACTATAGTAGAAATACTTTCCTGGCTACTGTGGATGTTTGAATTTATAACATTCTGTTATAAATCCAAACATCTATATAAATATCCGTTTTTCCCTTTGTTGTCATATACATAGCGCTGTAATTTAATTGCTGCTCTGGGTTTGTGTTTATTGTTAGTCAAGATACTTACACTGCTCAAAACTTTCTAAGGGACAGAGTCAGTGCTGGACAGGAATAATCACGGGCATGGAACAGTAGATTCATAATAGAAGTCGCGTCGTATATTTATTAGACTGGTCCTTAAGTATGTAGTTTTTTTCCGTAAGTTTTATAAAAACAATAGATACACATAACAGGTAATTTAGTCATCTATAATGTACTCTTATTCATTATTTACAACAAGCTGTCAACGCTGGAATATCTTTTTCATTCCACGAGTGTACATATCACGTGTTTTTGAGGCGGAGAACTTATCAAGCCATGTTTGGAGAACGTTTTCAATAGAAAATAAAGATCCTTGAAGGGTGTTCTATAGGGAGCGGAAAAGCTGAAAACTGGGGGGCTCAAGATGATGCAAATACCAGATGTGTGCGGAATGGCTTCCCGACCCATCTTCTCTATAGTGTTTCTTGTCATTTTTAGCAGAATGCAGGCTGGCGTTATCGTGGAATATGGTCACATCACGTAGTCTTTCCTGTCGTTGTCATTGGATTGCGTCTGCAAGACGTTGACAGTACATCTCGGCAGTGATGGAAAGCAGTTCACAGCACACCGCAAGGTCGCTGTTCCATTAGGTACTTAACGTTATGTTTTTTATTCCAGTATTTGATCACAATATGAATTCTTTAGACGATGACCGGTTTCAGTCCGTAATGACCATCCTCAGATCTTTTTTACACCAGGTCCTAAAGTGATAAGGCCATAATGGCATCGTCAAAACATATAATCAGCATAGCATCGTCATATAGATCTAAAATAAGATGTAGAATAAATCTATATGACGATGCTATGCTGATTATATTTATATGTTTTAACGATGCCATTATGGCCTTATCACTTTATGACATGGTGTAAGCCGGCCAGGGTGGCCGAGCGGTTCTAGGCGCTACAGTCTGGAACCGCGCGACCGCTACGGTCGCAGGTTCGAATCCTGCCTCGGGTATGGATGTGTATGATGTCTTTAGGTTAGTTAGGTTTAAGTAGTTAAGTTCTAGTGCTCAGAACCATTTGAACCATTTTGAACATGGTGTAAATAGATCTAAGGATTGTCATTACGGACTGAAACGGGTCATCGTCTAAAGAATTCATATTGTGATTAAAGACTAGAATAAAAATCATTTGACAGTATTGGATCCCTGTATGTATAGGTGACCATGTCGCAGTTGGTGACTTAACGTTATCCTTTGTGAAAGCGGGTAGGTCTTTGTACGTGGAGTTTCTGCTTTGTTTGGACTGAAGCATTCGATTATCCCCTTACGTTAGCTGAAAGGAACCATTTGTCGTCACCAGTAACGATACAGGATAGGAATGTTCGATGTTCTTCACGAGCCAATAGACAACGAGAAAGCAGAGGTGCACATATCGTCACCCGCTGATCCCTTTTGCCATTTCTCGACTACACTGACATGGATCATTGTGGATTAATGCGTTTAAACGATCTTCATCAAACCCCGAAGATCTTCCGAACCAGGGGAGTCACTAAAGTCAGAACTTACAGTTTTTTCCTGCAAAGATGGTTGCAATGAACGAAACCAGTTCTGATTAAGCACATACCTCTACAGCTGATGGCTCAAATATGATATGAACAAGTTGGTATCTGACGTTTAACAGCCAAAGTTGCGACGCTGTCGTAGCACGTAACTTCCTGCGAGGAGTCATCACAGCTCTCAGCTCTTTGTGGGCATAGAAAATCGCCTTAAAGTCTCCGTTCCCTACAAAATCACGTTAAGATTCTGAAAACCATATGTGTTATACATTTCTACCTTGTGTTGAAGCGTATCAAAGACCTGTTGTCAACTGTAATTATGTTGTGCTTTTTTTTATAACTGGTGAAATTTTCACGTCTAGAAAACTTCCATTCTTGAGGACTACCAAGGCAGAATGCCTTCGACAGCGGAGAACTCTGCTATTGTTCCCGTTGGTGCACTGATGGTGTGAGTAGTCCAACCCGCTAGCTGGCAAACGCCACCTATTCGAAACTGGACTGTAGATTGCACAGAAACAGCGCTACTAAATCATCAACAAACAGAACTCTAAGGAGGAGTGACAGAGGTCACAGTTACAACTTTCTGACCAAATCTAGTTGGCGAAAACACATCACAATTTTGAGGCCTACGAAGAAAATTGTAAAAGGCGGCAGGAGCCACACCTTAGTGGTAGATAATTCTGTCGGGTAAAAGAAGGCGGCTAGAGAAAAAGAGAGAGATATCAAAAGGTCTGAAATGTGAAACAACTGTTCGGTTTTAATAGTAAGACTAAAAAAAATGGACGGAAGATAACCTGGGAGAGAATAGGAAGCTACACAATGGGCAATAAAAGGACGAGAATGGTGTGCAATGTGAACAGAGTTCATGTGAGAGAAGCTAAGCTGACAATGAAAACAACGATCGTCAGTAAAATTGTATTTCTGTAAAATTACGCAGATATCTTTATTTTTAATTTCCCGCACTACATAAAGAAATGAGGTAACGTATGAAACTACTAATAATAACAATAAAAACGAAAAAAGTGGCTTGAGGAACCAGAGAAACTGAACCATGAGCTGAGAAAATGTTCTGAGCATGACTTTAACAACAAAGTTATGTAGATTCCTCAGTTCCGTTGAAGTGGAATGTTGTCCAGAATGCATGGGAGCTGCTTCCGACATTTTAGTATCAGTCATCCCTATTACTACTATTAATAATTTCGTTTTCTATTTCATGTAAACCGTGAGCCATTCCGTAGCGGTACAGCAATCGCTTATGGCTCATTTTTTGCTCACTGATGGGTGGATAAGGAGTTTAGTTTCAGTAATGAAGGACGGTATGACGATAACTGCATAAAGTGAATGAATTATTGTTGCCGCACCTAGTATCCAGCTTAGTATTCAAATTCGTTTCGGGAAGAAATATTAATAAATGTCTTTACGAAGCGGTTCCTTAGGAGAATGGACATTGATCTTACGCAACACGTGGTAGGAATAAAGCGTCTGTCATCGGCTATTTCTAGACAAGACGCCGTCCTCACTATTTACAAAAGTTTGTCTGGGAGTCTACCTCATAAACACTGGAGCCGAAGCGACCTCTTTCAGCCTTTCAGATAAACTACCCCGATTTGTAGGCTCCGGAACGTTCCCAGATGCTTCGGCATGAGCTAAAAAATATGTGGGAATGCTTTCAGAAATACACGTGCATTTACACTAACTAATCTAGCTATTCGGAGTTCCTACACTTTAAGTACAGTACGTTCCTTACACTTGGCTTTATTCTGAATTCTAAAAATTTTCCTAAGGGGACGGGTGATGGATATTAATACTCAGGCATCGGAAACGGTATTTACAATCAATAATTCAATCTTACAGCCCGTAATATCTCGACTAAGTCGCGCACTATCTGAATATTTGCTACTTTATTTTTGTTGAAGGAGACTGTTGCTTCATCACGAGAATAAGACATTATTGCGATAGAAGCTGGCTGTAAGCAGGTGACTGGGCGAGTGGGTAACCTGGATATAGAAGTTCCAGTGAACAGTGGAAATACCCACAATCTTCACTTGAGCTCTACAAATCCAGTTAAATGACAATGTAATTGCTACTCTCTTAAGTGCGATTCGAGGTCAAAGCGGTGAGAAACCGTTCTGTGTTCAGTTATTAATTATAATAGAACCAACGTTCCAGAACATTGATGTCGGCGAAGCGTGTTGCACACTGCATACGGATACAGTATAAGTTAAAACAAGAAGACAATAAAGTGGGAAAATCTAACAATCGTATGACCGGCTCTGAGTCAGAGGCTTACTTAATCTCGTTTGAAACTTTTCTCACAGTTCTGTCATTCGATAAGAACTGTTTCTCCGCAAATTCCAGGGGATATTTTCCCAAGTCAGCATGTTTCTGCTGAGCTAGCTGCATAAAAATTTACGATATAATCAATGCATATCGAAGCATAGCTGTATTTATGTAAAATGCATGTCTAATTTTATTTATACTGTTTTAGAATTACGCTTTTAAGGTAAATTTATGTTTTTATTGTGAATTCTCGTATTGTCTCAAGAGTAGAGATTAAATAACCATAATCTGTTTATGGAGGCCTTATCACCGCCAAACAGAAAGAAAAAGGCGCACATCTTCTCGCAATCGTTCTTTTTCTCGGATTCCGTGTCTCAGTCCGCAAAAACGGAATCTTTATAGAATTGCTTGTTTATGCGTCCGTCCGTTCATCCGTGTGTTAAGCAATCTATTCCTCAGGAACGAGTAGACGTATCCAGGTCAAATTTATGTCACAAGTTATGGCCTACGGTCCCTTGGAGTTGTAAAAATTTTAAGCTTTTTAGTCAATTCAATCACAACATACGGCCATTTACGTCAAATAATTTGACACTCGAAAACTAAATCATAAAAACCCATAGGGTGCTTCCCGTTGACCTAGAATCATGAAATTGGGCAAGAAACAAGATCTGAAAACTGTTAAACTATAATTACATAACAAGAAAAAATATTTTTGTCAATTTTATCCGTCTGTTAGGGTCTTTTGCTTGTGGAACAGGTTGTAAATTCTCGTATTGTCTCATATTAAGGTCTATGGTACCTTAGCGACCTGAAAAATGTAATATCCTAAGTCCTCACATAGTTTGAGACTTGCAGATTCACTTACCAAAACGTATAGAGTACTTCCCGTTTGACTAGAATAAGGAAATTCGGCAAGAACAAAGGTTTCACAGTACAAGTAAAGTGAAGAATCTAAAACTTCTTAAACTGTAATTTTATTACATGAAAAATACTTTTTGCCCTTTGAAGATATGCATCTTGTCACCGTTTTCATCATCCCTCAGAAGCATAATAGACGAACATTACTGCACGGAAACATAAAATGTAAGTAGTAGTCATGTTTTAGTAGTTAACTAAAATGTTTTAGTAAATCTTCTCTCTCCCTCTCTCTCTCTCTCTCTCTCTCTCTCTCTCTCTCTCTCTCTATATATATATATATATATATATATATATATATATATATATATATAATGACGGAAAAGATGTCGCCTGCTCGCGTCTTTTGTATATCCGGGCTCGTCTGAAGAACTACTGTGGAGGTTTTGATTCGGTCTTGGAATTCCCAGGACCAGTATCTTGCCAGTAGCGATAACAGATAAAAATCGTTGAGATTCTCGATTCCCTAGATGGATGAATATATATATAATTAAATTTGTACGGAACCCTAAGTGCCCGAGTACTAATTGCACATAGACACTTTTTTTCTTTTTCTTTCTTTCTTTTGTTTCGTTCTCGCGTCACGCAGTAGCAAATGCATACGGCCAAAGATAATGATAAATAAACCAAATCATGAAAACATAGGACTCTGTAGGAATGTATTGGTGCTAGGAAATGTCACACGGTGTTCGCTTGTAACTGATCTCAGTTATTGAAGCCATAGGTAAAATGGTGTTCTACGATTTGGTTATGGTGATGCATTTACATACAACTGAAAAACTACATCTTTCAACAGTTTCTATTTCAAAATAACATTTTATTAAGCAATACTAGCGGGTTTCAAGCATTGCTCATTCTCAATTGCGTAACACACGTAGATATACCATTCTTTCATTCTTGTAAGTAATTAGTAAAAAGTACATGTCATGCTCTGTTACTCGTAACACGATCGTCAGTGTACGCGACTTGGAATGCACTGATGTGGCAAAGGTCATGGAATAAGGATACGCTCATATACAGATGACGGTAGTATCGCATACACAAAGTATAAAAGGGTAGTGCAATGCCGGAGCAATCGTTTGTACATCCATGATTCATGTGCAAAGGTGTCCGACGAGATTGTGGTCGCGCGACAGGATTTGACAGACTTTGAACACGGAATGGTAGGTAGAGATTTACGCATGCAAATTCCATTTCGGAAATAGTTAGGGAAATCAATATTCCGAGATCCACAGTGTCAAGAGCATCCTGAGAATACCGAATTCAGGCAGTATCCCTCACCACCAACAACGTAGTGTCCACGGCCTTCACTTAATGACCAAGAGCAGCGGTGCTTGCGTAGAGTTGTCAGTGCTAACAGACAAACAACACTACTTGCCGACTGGCAAGACTCAGCACAACCAGGAGCACCTCCGAAGATGTCCCAGGTAGCCTTGGACGAAACGTCATGGATTGAAGAGCTCCATGTCCCACGGCCATACAACCCGGAAGAATTCTCAGCAGCTGAAACATCCGGTCGTGAAAGCCTTCACTGTATGAAAAGATATGGACCCGGCATCACCGAAAACCTGGACTTACTTGCTTATTAAACGTTCAAAATTGTTCAAATGACTCTAAGCACTATGGGACTTATCATCTGAGGTCATGAGTCCCCTAGACTTAGAACTACTTAAACCTAACATAAGGACATCACACACATCCATGCCCGAGGCAGGATTCGAACCTGCGATCGTAGCAGCAGCGCGGTTCCGGACTGAGGCGCCTAGAACCACTCGGCCACAACGGCTGGCTTATTAAACGTTTTGGTGAAAGTTTAGGAACGTCCGCTCTGTGATCGCTTACAGATGCACAGGGAGCTCTTGGATCTGTACCATTGTCAATATGGATAAAAAAGCGAAAGTCTATAGATGATGCGGTTAATAGAAGCATGCAGTCGCGCTCGTAATTGGCATTACAGGCGCATTCGACAATGTTATCTGGTCTGCTATGTTCGCACGCCTTCGAGATGTCGGTATCTCCAAATGTCTGTATGAGAGTTTTGTAGGTTATTGTAGTGGATGTAGCGTCCTGTGGCTTGCGGGGCACAGCAAGGTAATCTAAAAGGTTACCAAGGTCTGTCCTAAAGACTCTATAAGTAGTCCACTCTTCAAAGACCTAAGTATTGAGCCGGCCGCGGTGGTCTCGCGGTTAAGGCGCTCAATCCGGAACCGCGCGACTGCTACGGTCGCAGGTTCGAATCCTGCCTCGGGCATGGATGTGTGTGAAGTCCTTAGGTTAGTTAGGTTTAAGTAGTTCTGAGTTCTAGGGGACTGATGACCACAGATGTTAAGTCCCATAGTGCTCAGAGCCATTTGAACCTAAGTATTGAACCCCTATTACATCTATTAGATGGGGCAGATGCCATTGAAAGAGTTGTTCCATACGCAGATGACATCCTAATAGTTGTGTCTGCAGCCTCGAGGGCGGGTCTAGAGGAAAAGAGGAAAGATGTGCCTGCTCTAATTGATCATTGGTGCAAGAGCAACAAACTAACTGTAACTATTCATGAAACCATATACAAACTTTTGAAGGGGCAGAGTTTCTTTTACGAGCAATGCTTCCCTGAGGTTTTTCTGATAGCTGCTTGTAGGTATTTAGACATTCTGTTAGACGATAAAAGTTACTCAGAAACCTGCTAAAATGATGCGTAAGAATGACTTTGTCACACTGCTGACTAAGAATTATCGTTGCTTATGGTGCAGTCGTATTAAGGAGGTAACGTCGTTGTTTGTTTTGCAGCCAGCGTCTGGGCGCATCGCCTTAGATTAGACAGCTACAAAACAATACTGCGACGAAATCATCGGAGCATACTTCTGTTGCTCACCGGCGGCTTTCGCACTTCAAATGGTTCTGAGCACTATGCGACTTAACTTCTGAGGTCATCAGTCGCCTAGAACTTAGAACTAATTAAACCTAACTAACCTAAGGACATCACACACATCCATGCCCGAGGCAGGATTCGAACCTGCGACCGTAGCGGTCGCTCGGCTCCAGACTGTATCGCCTAGAACCGCAAGGCCACTCCGGCCGGCTTTCGCACTTCACATATAGAGTGTTTACTGGTGAGCCTCGGGGTATCTTCGATGACATCGTGGTACGTTACAGTACAGAACTGTATTGCCTGGGGCGTGAGCAATAAAATCGTGTGTACGAGATCACATGGACGCATATTACTGATAAACGCCATTTACAAACCGTCACGTTACATGAATGTCTGTCTGTCTGGGAGACTAGGAGCACTATAACGCGTGTTTACGGCATATTTACAAGCATCAGGAACACGGACGACCTGCTTGATATTGCCCCTACTCCAGATATGGTCCACATATTAACAGGCCAGGGTCAATATCCCAAAAATCTGCATCGAGTGGAATGCAGTAACATAGTAATCTGTGAATGTGAAGAGGAAGGTTTCGCTAATTACGTCTTTCTCAGATGCGCCCTTTTCCAGATAGAGAGAGACTGTAGACCATTAGACTGCAATTTGCAATCAACAAGTGCCCAAAACTTGTAGACTGAAATCGATGTGATAGCACGTCGGATACCTAAAGCGCAATGGTTTAACTTTGAGTCTATAAGATCAAGTGGACGATCTGAATATCAAAATAACTTCAACAGGCCACAAGAAGCCGTTTCCTAAATTAAAAATAGTGAGAGACACATATGAATTTCATATTGAGAAAATTCAAACATGTGTATGTAAATAAGAAAAAACTAAATAAAAATAGAAAAAGAGAAAGAAACATAGTGTCGACCAACACGGATTTGGATAGATTGAAGGATTTACGAGGCATGCGTTTACCAATGTGAGTGATCTAGTATAGTATAGCAACAATAGATTTAGAAGTACGTATATCTGTAGTTAGTCGGTAAAACACGATTTCTTCCGAGGCTGCCAGTAACATATCTTGTTATGTAACATGCCAGTTATTCACCTGCAGCTTGAGTGAATTCTTTTTTAATTTTACTCGTATTTTCTTTTATTGATTCTTACTTTTCAAATGTTCTGTTTTATTTCTTCAGTAACATTACCAGTGGTTCCTGTTAACACGATTTTCTGCTACATATGTAATATAAGACTTTGTGTGTCGAAATGATTAAGGAGTATCTACGACGTGTTCAGAGTTTCCAGATAAAGGGTCTGAAATTCCTAGCAATAAACTGAATTGAATTTAAATTGAACTGAATTGCCCAATGGTGTCCTCCAAACAAAATTCGATGTGACAAAACACATCCCGTTCTACCCGCGAGTCTGCGGTAGCCACGTGACAGTAATGTACGATGATAGCCAGCAGCGCATGTATTCTGGCTACGGCTAGGAAGGCCATGTCAGATCGGAATGTATTCAACGCCGGCTGATGCAAATACCGATCGGAGAACCGGCGTCACCGTCGGAGGTGACAATGCATTCCCTGAACTACGTCAGAGCGGCAAGATATCTCCCCCCCCCCCCAATCCCTAGAACAACAAACCACCGAACATCTGTTTAGCAAGAGTAATAGAAGGCAGATTTCGGACTACCTAACAGATCAAAACGAAAATTTCTGTTCCGACACTGACAATGTTGAGTGTTTATGGTTAAAGTTCAAGGCAATCGTAAAATGCGTTTTAGACAGGTACGAACCGAGTAAAACTGTGAGGGACGGGAAAAACCCACCGTGGTACAACAACAAAGTTAGGAAACTACTGCGAAAGCAAAGAGAGCTTCACTCCAAGTTTAAACGCAGCCAAAACCTCTCAGACAAACAGAAGCTAAACGATGTCAAAGTTAGCGTAAGGAGGGCTATGCATGAAACGTTCAGTGAATTCGAAAGTAAAATTCTATGTACCGACTTGACAGAAAATCCTAGGAAGTTCTGGTCTTACGTTAAATCAGTAAGTGGCTCGAAACAGCATATCCAGACACTCCGGGATGATGAAGGCATTGAAACAGAGGATGACACGCGTAAAGCTGAAATACTAAACACCTTTTTCCAAAGCTGTTTCACAGAGGAAGACCGCACTGCAGTTCCTTCTCTAAATCCTCGCACAAACGAAAAAATGGCTGACATCGAAATAAGTGTCCAAGGAATAGAAAAGCAACTGGAATCACTCAACAGAGGAAAGTCCACTGGACCTGACGGGATACCAATTCGATTCTACACAGAGTACGCGAAAGAACTTGCCCCCCTTCTAACAGCCGTGTACCGCAAGTGTCTAGAGGAACGGAAGGTTCCAAATGATTGGAAAAGAGCACAGGTAGTCCCAATCTTCAAGAAGGGTCGTCGAGCAGATGCGCAAAACTATAGACCTATATCTCTGACGTCGATCTGTTGTAGAATTTTAGAACATGTTTTTTGCTCGAGTATCATGTCGTTTTTGGAAACCCAGAATCTACAATGTAGGAATCAACATGGATTCCGGAAACAGCGATCGTGTAAGACCCAACTCGCTTTATTTGTTCATCAGACCCAGAAAATATTAGATACAGGCTCCCAGGTAGATGCTGTTTTTCTTGACTTCCGGAATGCGTTCGATACAGTTCCGCACTGTCGCCTGATAAAGTAAGAGCCTACGGAATATCAGACCAGCTGTGTGGCTGTATTGAAGAGTTTTTAGCAAACAGAACACAGCATGTTGTTATCAATGGGGAGACGTCTACAGACGTTAAAATAACATCTGGCGTGCCACAGGGGAGTGTTATCGGACCACTGCTTTTCACAATATATATATATGACCTAGTAGATAGTGTCGGAAGTTCCAAGCGGCTTTTCGCGGGTGATGCTGTAGTATACAGAGAAGTTGCAGCATTAGAAAATTGTAGCGAAATGCAGGAAGATCTGCAGCGGATAGGCACTTGGTGCAGGGAGAGTGGCAACTGACCCTTAACATAGACAAATGTAATGTACTGCGAATACATAGAAAGAAGGATCCTTTATTGTATGATTATATGATAGCGGAACAAACACTGGTAGCAGTTACTTCTGTAAAATATCTGGGAGTATGCGTGCGGAACGATTTGAAGTGGAATGATCATATAAAATTAATTGTTGGTAAGGCGGGTACCAGGTTGAGATTCATTGGGAGAGTCCTTAGAAAATGTAGTCCATCAACAAAGGAGGTGGCTTACAAAACACTCGTTCGACCTATACTTGAGTACTGCTCATCAGTGTGGGATCCGTACCAGATCGGGTTGACGGAGGAGATAGAGAAGATCCAAAGAAGAGCGGCGCGTTTCGTCACAGGGTTATTTGGTAACCGTGATAGCGTTACGGAGATTTTTAACAAACTCAAGTGGCAGACTCTGCAAGAGAGGCGCTCTGCATCGCGGTGTAGCTTGCTCGCCAGGTTTCGAGAGGGTGCGTCGAGGTATCGAATATATTGCTTCCCCCTACTTATACCTCCCGGGGAGATCACGGATGTAAAATTAGAGAGATTAGAGCGCGCACGGAGGCTTTCAGACGTCGTTCTTCCCGCGAACCATATGCGACTGCAACAGGAAAGGGAGGTAATGACAGTGGCACGTAAAGTGCCCTCCGCCACACACCGTTGGGTGGCTTGCGGAGTATAAATGTAGATGTAGATGTAGATCTGCGGTTGCTGACGTCCTGCATTCCAACAACGACGACACGACACAGGTCAAGATGCCACCCCAGGCAACGACAACACACCAGCACCCACAACCACCGTCAACGGGAAAACTTTAAGAAAAGATGGACGTCGACAATAGGGTCGTACCGACCTCGGCCTTCCTTACTGAGGGAGTGACAATGGCTGATCAGCATTATCACTACGACGCGTACACTCATTTCCGTAAGTAACAGTTACCTCGCACACATAAAAAGCGACTGTGCGCACCTCCCGACGTCCGCACGACGGAACAGAAAAGTAACGGGGTTGCAGAGGGCATAGCGGACGCGCGAGGGCAGGCGTACAGGACACCTTTCACGTTTAAGACGCTGTTTCCTCGTCTTCTCTCTGCCTGCTGGTTACGACGCCATCAGCTACCCGTAGCGAAGAGATACGGAATCCGACCTTTGGAAGTTCTACACAACAGCAGCTGGTAACGTAGGCCATGGGCAGATGCCGTTGAATGTCGCACGACAACAGAAGAGAGGGAAGAAGGTAAAGGCGACACCCAGTGTACCCTTACCGCTCCAGCGACTAGGTAAGTGGCAGTGAGTCAGTGGCGTCCAGGCAACGATATCCCATACTATCGTCGTCCGTGGCGACACCACCGGAGGCAGAAACTTGTCGACTGGCAACAATATACCTCAGTTCTATCACAACGTGCCATTAATCCTCCATGTTGCAAGCTATGCTTCATGTTGCGGACATCGACATCGCAAGGGGTCCTGACCTCTTCGGTTACACAACTAATGTCTCCCACGCTTCGTTCACCGTCAGCGGCGTCGACGTCCTATTTAGAGAAAGCTTTGTAGCCGATGACATTCGATACCTCCCCACTGCCCGGATCATGGCCGCTACGATGAACGGAGCCCGACCTTTCAATGTCTATGTCTTTCTGATACATATCTACGGCTGAAACGCTCCAGTTTTTTTGCAGAGGACATCGCGCTGCTCTGACAGGGTCGGCTAGAGGATCTGGTGATTTTCAAGGACTATAATTGCACACAACAGTCTTTGGACCAGCTTCTGCATTATTATCCATGAGCTGAGCTTGACATTCTCATCAGCAGTCTTCTGCTGGTGGACAGGTGGCGCCAAATACACGTAATAGGCACGAATACACACACTTCAACAGTCATTCGCCCATCGCATTCGAACGGATTTATGTCACTCGCTCATTACAGGCGGCTATTTGTGATGCGGAATTGTGGCCTACAGCATTTTCTGATCACTCGGCCTACATCTACGGTATAGTCCACAGTCTGCTCAGGGTATAGCGAACCAGGAGCCTGTGGAAGCAAGAAACTGTCCTCTTGTTCTCGCCAGTCTGTTGTGTAGCTGTGGAAGACGGATTGTGTGTGTCTGACGTCGTGGCCTTCACCCCTCGGCCCTAATAGGGAGGACTGACTGAGAAACACGAGCCCTAAGGCAGACCTTCATGACGTATGGTAGAGAAGCAGCTGCATGATGCAGACACCCAATGGACTTGTAATTTACCATCCTCGGATAATGTTCAGAAAAACCACTCTCGCCAATCAGACAGGCATAAATCAACTGAGCAAAAGCAAAGTTTGCTTCTCTCACGCACCTCCATTTGGAAGGAGCCGTAGTATGCGCGCATGGACGAGACCTCTTGCCCACAGAACGACATTCAGTGTATCACATACTCACGGAATGCAAGAGGCAGCGATGGGCGCTTGTCAACGTTATCGACACGGAGGGTAAACGTCTCAACAAACTATGGGATACACCCAGGGCTTTTCATGACCACAATGCTAGACTATGTTCAGCAGACATTGAAAGCGGAGATGATCGGGGCTTGTCAGAAGACGACGTGTCTGATGCCACGGACAGAGCCCAGAAGCAGACTCCATCCCCTTTGGAGATGTCAAAAACTAAAGCCTCCAGATGTACTAGTTTCAGTAAGCTTCTTAGAAGGACTGGTAGTGCATGTCACAAACCGAATGGTGGGTCGTGTACCCATGACTACCATTGATCTTAGTCAAGCATTTGACCTCTCTTTCCCGACTTCAGCTCTGCGGAGCATGTAATACCCAGAATGCTTTGTCGAAGTGGTGATGTGGCTACTTATGCGATGCGTCGCTGAGGGTCCTCGTTAACGTTCGTTTAACGTTGGCCATCCAGAAATTCCACTCGGTGCGCCAACACTGCCCATTATTAATGATCTTATATGCCTTGGAACCCTTGTTATACGGCCTACGCCGTAGACTCATTGGGATAATGCTCGAATCCACCATGGAATGGTGCTTCGCGGCGGTGTTGATATGAGGATCACCATGGAATGGATCACGACATCAGGGGCAGTCTCGGGTAGCCTCATTAACGTCGGAAACTCAGTAACAATGCAAATCGGGACAGGATTACCACCTTGAGAGTGTCACCTCCTTAAGCATCAGTGGCCAGATGATGGCTGGGTTTAGACTTCATGAACGATATACGCCATACTACGACCCCTAACTACAGGCGCCTCTGCTCCAAATTAGAGTAGGGATGGTATAAGACTGACTGCGGACTTCGAACATCCTCCAAAGGACGCAATAACTCAATCTCTACCTGGCGTTGCGCATCCCAGACATTGCGAAGGCACTTCTAATTACAAACCCAATGTGCCGCAGCATTATAGCGACTCTCGGCTACTTCGTTAGCACAGAAATGTTGCTCAAAGTTCAATATGAATTCCTTTCCCTCCCCAAGGACAGGGGAGGTCCAGGGCTAGTAAACGTTTACGATAGAGCGGTACCTGTTTTCGTTGGTTAACATTTACGGTTATGGCATCGCTTGCTGATGGAAGCGATAGCGGTAGCCTCCCTCGAGTCAGCAGTCACTGCAGAACATCCCAGCACTGTTCTTCTTCGTTGGGTGTTTTCATTTGTAACTCATTTCCACATGCGACTCCTTCCTGATTCCACCCTTGGCAACGGCGATGGAGACCTACTGTGCCCTGCAATGGAGACGACAAACGAATGTACTGGGAACAAAATCCGCCAACACACTGTGGCGTGTCATGTAGTGGACAGTCCATGCAGCTATATTCGATTCCGACTCCAGACCACTTGGTATGTAATAATCAATAGGAAACAGATCACTCAGGAACGTCTACGTATAATCCGCATGGCAGAATCCTCCAACTGACAAGGGAACATCCCCATCACACCCCCCTCAGATTTAGTTATAAGTTGGCACAATGGATAGGCCTTGAAAAACTAAACACAGATCAATCGAGAAAACAGGAAGAAGTTGTGTGGAACTATGAAAAATTAAGCAAAATATACAAACTGGGTCGTCCATGTGGAAGATAGGCAATATTAAGGGCAATGTGAGGCGAGGAGCGCCGTGGTCCCGTGGTTAGCAAGTGCAGCTACGGAACGAGAGGTCCTTGGTTCAAATCTGCCCTCCATTGAAAATTTTGCTTTCTTTATTTTCGCAAAGTTATGATCTGTCCGTTCGTTCATTGACGTCTCTGTTCAATGTAATAAGGTTAGTGTCTGTGTTTTGCGACCGCACCGCATAACCGTGTGATTAGTTGACGAAAGGACGTGCCTCTCCAATGGGAACGGAAAACATTTGATCGCAAGGTCATAGGTCAACCGATTCCTCCACAGAAAAACACGTCTGATATTTTGTATACGACACTGGTGACGGCATATGCGTCACATGACAGGAATATGTTGTCGCCCCACCTAACTTGTACACTTGGCGAATGGGTAAAAAGATTCTTCTACCTTGCCCGATTTAGGTTTTCTTGTAGATGTGATAATCACTCCCAAAAAAAGTGATGAAAACAAAAGAGTTTTTCACATAAACTGAAAATAAAAAGTTAAAATTTTCAGTCGAGGGAAGATTTGAACCAAGGACCTCTCGTTCTGAAGCTGTTCACGCTAACCACGGGACCACGGCTCTCCTCGCCTTACATAGCCCTTAATATTGCCTATCTTCAAATGGACGACCCAGTTTGTATATTTTGCTTATTTTTTCATAGTTCTACACAACTTCTTCCTGTTTTCTCGATCGATCTGTGTTCAGTTTTTCAAGGCCTATCCACTGTGCCAACTTATAACTAAATCTGAGGGGAGTGCGATGGGGATGTTCCCTTGTGAGTGCAATGTAATGTTGACACAGGCGAACACCGCATTAGCTTTGTTAAACAAATGTTGGCTGCGGTGACACGACCATACGTTACAGCTCAAATTCTTCATTCAGTCAAAAAGTTCTATCCGAGGAACAAGACTAACGCCATCACGCGGATACGAGGCAGGAATTTCATTTTGTGACAGAAACTTCAGATATAGACAATATTTTCCCAAGCACCTCAGAAGTGCGCTACAAAATCCACTACGTAGCTGGATCATTCGTGACGAGAGACGAACATGTTGTAATGCATAAGACTTATAACGAACGATGGTGACCCAGCTGAAGATATAAGACACGCTAGGTGATCAGGAACCGAGAGAACCCTAGTTGCAACTACTAGTTGAGTGAGTGTTTATTTCTTTTACTCGAAAGACGAACCTCCTTTTTCTTTATCATAAAAAAATTAGAAAGATAAAATTCGTGCTCCTGTATAGTGTACGGTTTGTTTTTTTCTCCCTGGTCTCCCCTTCCTTTCCTTCTTCCCTTTGTAGAGAAGGGGACGTGGCTATGACTCAAAGGACGACTCCTGCCACTGTCCCCCCCCCCCCCCACACCAACACATTGTCAAACGATTCTGCTTGTGGATAAAATTTAGTTTGTTCTTTTCTCCCCGAACTCCTCTTGCAAGTAAAAGACAAAGGTCCCGAGTTCGAGACTCGGTCCATTGCAAGGTTTTAATCTGACAGGTAGTTTCAAAGTAATGTTCTGGTCAATAAATTCTAACTGTTGCTGCAGCTCCCCAGAATAGCTGGAAACTCCGCAGAAAGTGCAACATTTCTTACGACCACCCGTATAAACATAAAGGAACAGTGAAATGGTAGACAGATAGAATACATTAACTAAGCTATTGTTTCAGAAATAAACGCCATAGTTGCTAATACACCTGTAACACTGTGAGACAAGGTCACTGCTTTCATGGAAGGTGTTTAGGATTGACTGGGCGCAGCTGCGAACGTCTTCGTCCGAAGCGAATAGATGACAACGAATATCTTTCTTCATGACTCAAAAATATGGAAATCGCATGAACAGAGACCGGGACTTTAGGGAGGGTGTGAAACGGGGTTCCCTACAGTGTAGTTGTAACAACCTTGGCAACATGTGTACCATGGAGGCATTGGAATTAACAGTCTTGTCTCAGATTAGGATAAATCGATTAACAAATATGGCGATTACATTTGAAATAATACTCACTTTTTCCATCCATATCTTTTCGATTTGACCACACCTTATAAATATTCCTTTAATTTGTTACTTGGAAGCTGCACAGAAATATGGTTTAACTGAAACACCGGTATTTTTCGCCGTCGTATGCCTTGACAAACGTGTTATGTTCAACCATGCATGGATGTGATATATTTATTTTCCGGTGGTGATTTATAACCGATTTTTATGCATTTCAGGCTGAAAACCGCTTGTAGCTAGTAGTGTTCGATAAAGTACTACACTGAAGTGCCTAAGAAACTGGTATAATTGCGCATGTACAAATACAGAGATATGTAAACAGGCAGAACACGCGCTGCGATCGGCAACGCCTATATAAGACAAGTGTCTGGCGCAGGTGTTAGATCGGTTACTGCTGCTACAATGACTGGTTATCAAGAATTAGGTGAGTTTGAACGTTGTTTCATAGTTGGCGCACGAGCGATGGACACAACACCTCCGAGATAGCGATGGAGATCTTCCCGTGCGATCAAGTCACGAGTGTACGGTGAATATCAGGAATCCGGTAAAACATCAAGTCTTCGACATCGCTGCGGCCGGAAAAAGATCGTGCAGGAACGGGACCGAAGACGACTGAAGAGAATCGTTCAACGCCACAGAAGTGCAACACTTCCGCAGATTTCAGAGTCAGCGTATAAATCACTCAACGAAACGTAATCGGTATGGGCTTCCGGAGCTGAAGGCTCCCTCGTGTTCCCTTGATGACCAGGCGACACAAGGCTTTACTACTCGCCTGGGCCCGTCAACATCGACATTGGACTGTTGATGACTGGAAACATGTTGCCTGATCGGCCGAGTGTCGTTTCAAATTGTATCGAGCGGGTGGACGTGTACGGGATGGAGATAACCTCATGAATCCATGGACCCTGTCTGTCAGCAGGGGACGATTCAAGCTGGTGGACACTCTGCGATGGTTTGGGGCGTGTGTATTTGGAGTGATATGGGACTCCTCTTTTGTCTTATCAGCAGGCGATTGTTCAAGCTGGTGGAGGCTCTGAAATGGTGTGGAGCGCGCGCAGTTGGAGTGATATGGGACCGTTGATACGTCTAGATACGACTCTGAAATTTGACACGTACATAAGTATCCTGTCTGATCACCTGCATTCGTACATGTCCATTGTGCATTTCGACGGACTTCGGAAATTCTAGCAGGACAATTCGACACCTCACGCGTTCAGAATTCCTACAGAGTGGCTCGAAGAACAGTCTTCTGCGTTTAAACATTTCCGTTGGCCACCAAACTCCCCAGACATGAACAGTAGGGATCATATCTCGGATGCCTTGTAACGTGCTGTTCAGGTGACATCTCCACCCGTCGTAATCTTACGGATTTACGGACAGACCTGTAGAATTCATTGTGTCTTTTCCGCCCAGCACTACTTCAGACGTTTGTCGAGTCCATGTCATGTCATGTTGCGGTACTTCTGCGTGCTCCCTGGGACCCTACACGATTTTAGGCAGGTGTAGCAGGTTCTTTGGCTCTTCAATATGGAAGTTTTCCTTATAGTAACTCCCACTGGTTTGTGTATTTAGTGGCTGTTCAACTAGGTCTTTTCTTCCAGAAATAATGATTTATACCCTACCTTTTCAGAATTTTATTGCACCAAATAGATCTTACCTTCTGATGGATGTTTTTAATAGGAGGACACAGCTTTCATTTTTCCGGTGTTGATGTCAGCGTGGAATTTCTCAGTTATACACTGAAAGTGAGGACAATATTATGGGAATGGTACAGGACGTAGATGAAGATGAAATGTTAGATACGATAGCGCGTGAAGAGTTTGACAGAACACTGAAAGACGCGACTCTGACTGGTGACACGTACGTCAGCATGCTGCCTAATCACCTGCATCCATTCTTGTCCATTCTGCATTCCGACGGACTGGGGCAGTTTCACCAGGGTTGCTACAGAGAGGCCCCAAGTGCACTTTTCTGAGTTTAAACACATCCACTGTGCAAAAATGTCCCAAGATATGAATATTGTTGAGCATATCTAGGATGCCTTGCAACATGCTGTTCAGTCTCTACCCCTCGTGCTCTTACGGATTTATGTACAGACCTGAAGGATTCATGGTGTTAAATCCCTCCAGCTCTACTGCAGACATTAGTCGAGTCCATGCCATTTCATGTTGCGGCACTTCTGCGTGCTCGCGGAGGCTATTCGCAATATCAGGCAGGCGTACCAGCTTCTTTGGCTCTTCAGTGTGTTAAATGAATATCCTAGGAGAGCCGACGTGTTTCTTCAAATTTATCAAAACTGTGTTGTCCACCCAGAGGGCAGTACAATTACTGGCATCTCATGGGACTTAGGGTTAATGCTGATGAGGTGTAAGATGGTAAGAACTATGCCCCTTACATGAAGTCATTTAAGATCACCTAACTCACGTTGAGCGAACAGTAGGGCTGAACAAAAATTACTGACAAGGCACAATGCATCTTGTAGAGGGTATAGTATGGACGTATTGGAATAATTAATGTCGGGTAATGGTTTTAAAGTAGTTCACACGACATGAAAACTTTGTGGAAATGCGTCGATTTACTGGAGGCAAGTTTATCCCAGGGAAGTGTTCAAGAATTGACCGAGGCGGGCTGGGAGCGGCGAAGGGAAGCGACAATAGGCAGCTTAGGGTGGCTCAAGCTCTGAGAAAGTGGTAACGGGGCGCGGCCTCCAGCTGCCTACGATGAGTGACAGTGAGTGGGTGGTTGACCCCATGTTGGTGCACCGGGAAGCGGATGGAGAACTTGTACACCTGTTAATAAATGTCCGTCGTCCCGTTTTCAGTGAAACATGAGGGAAAGCCGCGCAAAGCTACACTGGAGCGGTCAACAGAGGCCAAAATATGCGTGTTCGTGACTATAGCAACTTCACGCTGAATTCACGGTCCGCAGAGTTTGAAATAAATCAGGTGAAGAGCAACAAAATGAAATACGCCGGCCTCCGATGGGAACTTACGACCGAGAAATTTGAAGTACTCTCCTGGGTGTCAGAATTCCGGAAAAATTGGTGTTTTGTGCAGACTCTAACCTTGATGGGTGGCCTGGGAGGAGCTAAAAAGCAGAATTGAGAGGAAGGGAAGTTTTGTGGGAATTTTTTCACTTCCCGGAGCAGGCATTGGTCGGCGCTGGGAAGAGATGCATAATTAAAGCGACTTGCGCTGCAATTGGCGTAAGTGATTTTGCTGGAGGGGAAACCGAGGCGAAGAGCGGACTGGGAGAAGTCCCTGTAGGAGTCTTCCGTTCCCAGCTTGCCTGAGGAAGAGTGAGCATCTCTGCAGTTTAGGAGTTAGCAAATGGAACGATTGAGCTTGGAGATAGAAAGTTTTCGTTCAGCTATGCATTGAGCAAGACAGCTAGAAGTTAATAGACGAGTGCAGCCTTGCAGCACCACGAGGTCGGCCGACGTCCGCATAACGACACCGCGCCGCTACGCTGAATTCGGTGATATTGCGCCCGCTCCGGCCACTGATTAATTTGTTGGATCACGTCGGCAAAGTTTCCACGAGGGTTTCATGGGCCGTGTACTGTAGAATTCTTCTCGCACTTCGCATTACGCCTGGGTCAGTCGGTAGGAATTACTTTTGATTTTGCGCGCTTTACTCCACGCAAACGCAATTTATTACCACTGCCTGTTAGAAGTATCATGTAATGTGATGATTGAAGGTCGTGAGTTAAAATAAATCTGTGCTAATCGACTGCATCTGTTTTCAATCTAGTAGTTGAAATCCCAAGCCACTTCCTTAATTAATTTTATGTTCAACATTTGCATCTGGTGTTCAATAGCTGAATATAACATCAATGTGCACCCCTTTTAATTAAAAGGGATCAATTCTGAATTAATTAATGTCAAAAAGAATGGTTGAAATGGCTCTGAGCACTATGGGACTCAACTGCTGTGGTCATAAGTCCCCTAGAACTTAGAACTACTTAAACCTAACTAACCTAAGGACACCACACACATCCATGCCCGAGGCAGGATTCAAACCTGCGACCGAAGCGGTCGTGCGGTTCCAGACTGTAGCGCCTTTAACCGCTCGGCCACTCCGGCCGGCTTAATGTCAACACTGCCACCGCAGTTAAATCAGGAGTCACAGGGCCTTATTACTTTCTTTGCATTATCCGACATTGCGGCAGTTATGCACTCTCTGTTGATCTGTTAGTCAATTACCTGGGGTGAACACACACCAAAACCAGATAAGTGACGGGTGTCGTGTTACAGATGAAATGGGAAGATGGCCTACTAGATAAATCTGGTTGGACTCAGGGGTAGTGGTTTCAGAAACGTTAGGAACCACTGCTCTAGAGCAGCACTTCATGTCCTATTCAGAGGGGGCTCTACTTTTATTGTACGCCAGCAAGAGCCTTACGGTGCGCAGACTGCCACCTTAATTGATGTTTATGCTCGCTGTGAGTGATGTGTAGGGCGAAGTGAGCCGGGCCAGCCAACTCTGCTCGGCACTTTGGTGATGGAGAGCCCCCCGTCCTCATTACAGGCCAGCGCCCGGCGCTGCCCGTCCGTCTCGGGGTTGGGAGCGCATCAGCGGCGCGCGCGGCTGCAGCTGACGCCGCTGTCAGTGTGCCGTGCCGGCCCGGTGCCGCGACGCCCAGAGGCGCCGCGCGCCGCGACGCCTAATTGAAGGCGCCGGTGCGCCACTGCTTGAGGAGCGTCTCCAACGACACGCACAACTTCGGAGCCCCCGCGCGCCGACACCGCCGTGATGTATGGCCGCGCTAAAGTGTTTATTTGTCGTGGCAGCCCTTAAGGAAGAAATTAATTTCCACTAAGCTGTGCTCCGGAATTCTTGTCTGCGTTCTTTCCGCCCCCGCCACACCGGCGCCCCCCGCTCCACTTCTTTCGCTGTCTCCCTCTCTGGAGACCTTTTTAATTTCAGAGACTTCTCTGAAGAGGTATATCCGTCCACTTTTGTACGGCTGTAGCTCCCCTTGTAGCCAGCGTTCGTCTCAACTTCGCTGAAAATTACTTGGAATTAGGCAATCAGATGTTTGGCACTGAAATAAGCTTTCCGGACACAACCTTAAAAGAAGCCCTCCATCGGGGACAGAAATCGTGACAGCGTACTGCCCGAAGAGCGCGAGTGTCTGCAGTATACAGGGCGAAAATTATTTAAACCGACAAACTCTGGGAGGTTGTAGGGGACATCAAAACAAATATTTTTCCCTAAAGTCATTTTTTCCTATGAGGAGTAGAGGAAGATTTCTCTGGCAGCAAATTAATTAAACCAACAATCACTTTTCCATTTTTTATGACCAAGAGATAACAACTAAGTAGCAGATACGGCCCAATTAAACAGTCCCCAACAACACCGACCCACACGTTAACGAAGAACCGCACTTGATGAGCGCTAATAACTGTGGCATGTGCGTTATCCTCACTCCAAACATGCGAATTGTGCATGTTGAAGACTCCATCGCCCCCGAACGTTGCTTCATCGGTAAAAAACACAGAGGATGGAAATGTAGGATGCATTTCACACTGTTCCAAGTACCGCTGCGAAAAGTGTGCTCTGGGTGGATAATCAACTGGTTCCAGGTTTTGGACACGCTGTAAGTGAAATGGACGTAACGATTGCTCTCGAACGACTGTTCCTACATTCGTCTGATTCGTCCCCATGTTACGTGCAATTGCACGAGCGCTGATTGAAGGATCCCGCTCCACATGCTTCAACGACAGCTGCCTCAACGTGCAGCGTTCTTACCGTGCGACGGCGTCCATGTCCAGGTAACATGCTAAACGACCCGGTCTCACGCACACGTTGGTACACAGCAGATTAGGTCGTATGATGCGGGATACGGCGATTAGGATATTGTTGTAGACAAACCCGCTGTGCAGCTGGTCCGTTGTGGTGCGCTACGTAGTACGCACCAACCATGTCAGTGTACTCACTCCAGGTGTATCGCTACATTAGTAAACAGAGACAATGCACTACTGCACTGGTGGACAGCAGTTGCCTACAACTGAAGAGCGTAACACGCCCTCTAACAACTGAAGATCGTAATACGGCCTCTAACAAGTGAGGAGCGTAATACGGCCTCCACCGGTTTAAATAATCCTCATAGGAAAAAAATTACATTACGGAAAATTATTTGTTGTGATCTCCCCTACAACCTCCCAGAGTTTGTCGGTTTAAATGCTTTTCACCCTGTAGAAACCAATATCTTGAGAGCGAAATGCGGTATCATTCTGCTCTTTACTTTAAATTAAATTTCGGTATGTCATTTACATATCTGCATATGCAATGAAGTATGAGCAAAAATCAACTATATAAAATGTCTGCACAATGCGTGTTTACCTCTGCAAACTCTTAAAAATTTTGTGTTACGTTTTAAACAATATTTAATTTGATGCACCACAGTAACTAAGACATCTAATGAAAATAAATTCAATGTGAATGTATGCTTTCCCGGCGTATACAGCTGGTGAAGAGTTCTCGGGCTTCCAGCCGGGTGGCATACGAGTATGTCATTCGTCGAAGCGTCGCGACACGGCTGGAAGCCCGAGAACTCTTCACCATAAATTTAGTTCTTTATCATACGGACACAGCCTACTATTGTGGTATCATGTATCAGCGCTACCCCGCGGCGTATTAAGGCTGGCAACGGAATTGCAAGTTTCGGTCTGACACCATTAACTGTAGCGCGGGATCTTCCAGACCCAATGGTGTGCGTCCTTTGAGTGTCACGTCTGGCAGCTATGTACTTCGAGCGCCCTCTGCCACCGCAATATAGGATGGCCAGTGGAAGCTGTTCAGTCCACTCGCATTCGGATCCACTTCACAATGCGATGCTACGCACACGCCACCTGGTTGCGCCTCCACCTTCATCTTCCGTGCTTCAGTACGCAGAGACTTCTCCTTGTGGACACTGTGAAAGCTGGACTATATTTCTTGTTGCATCATTTCTAATGAGCCTCCGTGTGTTCGGAGAAATACAAGTTAAGTAAATCCTCTGTTAACGTTTTCGCTAATGATACCTGCTTCTGCTCAGCTTTCCTATGACGACTGTTACCACACCACTCCGTACGCCATCTCTGCTTACCATTGTGTACGAAGTCGTACACAAGAGATATGAGACGTGCAAAAATCAAACTTTTGTATGAAATAATTTTCTTGAGTATTTCATATCGGCTGGAACACCGTCTCTTAGCACAGGTTTTAACATTTGGGGGGCAGTACAGGGACAACAAAGCCAGGCTCACCTCGGAATACAGAGAAATGGTCTGTGACAGTGAAAGCGTCAACGTAATTTTCCTCTTACATTATAGCATACTAGCTAATTACCCACACTTTCCCCACCAGTCCCCGATCTTTCCTTCTGAATAGCCAGAGTAATTTTGTTTATTTCAGACGTTGTGTGACTGGAAAACCTTGTTGATATAAAGAAATGTATTAAGCCTAGATCTTCCTCTGCGTGCATTATTTTGATTGTCCAATTTAGATATGATGAACAGATCACCTTCAGACCTAGATATAATAGGTCGTGCGGTTCTAGGCGCTACAGTCTGGAGCCGAGAGACCGCTACGGTCGCAGGTTCGAATCCTGCCTCTGGCATGGATGTGTGTGATGTCCTTAGGTTAGTTAGGTTTAATTAGTTCTAAGTTCTAGGCGACTGATGACCTCCGAAGTTAAGTCGCATAGTGCTCAGAGCCATTTGAACCTAGATATAATACTGTGAACTGCAGTCGATCCTAAATTGCTGGTGTACGACCATAATTTACAGTTCCTTTTCACTTCCTTCGATAAACTGGACATTGCAGCAATAGTTTAGGATTCGAAGATGATGTGTTCATCAGATATAAACCAGTGATGACAAGAACACTCATAGATTTTTCCGCGCGGCATTTCCTTTATTATTTAAGTATTTTCAAAACTGTATGTACAATATACATAATATTACGATGAACAATAACATTAACTCAAAGTGGAGCTCTACCACAACCACCCTCTATTCCCTGCCACCTCTACAAGGTCCATATATAAATGCTACTGTACTTGTGAATGTTTATAGGAAGAAGAATGACTTATCTGAATATAAAGACACAATAAAAGATATCTTACATGATTGCGGCATTCTGTCCGGATTTTCATCGCCTCCGTTCGAATAAATGTGGATTAAGCTCCCGAATGAACAGCCACCAATGATTTTATTGGCCAAAGACCTGTGAATTTAGCCTCGACACTGTCGTTTTCGAGTATTTTCACACGTCCTCTTGACGCTCCGCTCTGTCTCTTAGTCGTCAGGTGGCACTGAGTCTGCCACCCGTGAGAGTGAGGAGATGTCAAATATATGGTTTCGACTCTAAAATCGGGTGTTCTGGGTAATTCTTTCACGTTGTACCTTACCACCTTCATCTACATCTACATCTACATCTACATCTACATCCATACTCCGCAAGCCACGGGGCGGTGTTTGGCGGAGGGTACTTTTGAGTACCTCTATCGGTTCTCCCTTCTATTCCAGTCTCGTATTGTTCGTGGAAAGAAGGATTGTCGGTATACCTCTGTGTGGGCTCTAATCTCCCTGATTTTATCCTCATGGTCTTTTCGCGAGATATACGTAGGAGGGAGCAATATACTGCTTGACTCCTCGGTGAAGGTATGTTCTCGAAACTTCAATAAAAGCCCGTACCGAGCTACTGAGCGTCTCTCCTGCAGAGTCTTCCACTGGAGTTTATCTATCATCTCCGTAACGCTTTCGCGATTATTAAATGATCCTGTAATGAAGCGCGCTGCTCTCCGTTGGATCTTCTCTATCTCTTCTATCTGGCACGGATACCACACTGCTGAGCAGTATTCAAGCAGTGGGCGAACAAGCGTACTGTACCGTACTTCCTTTGTTTGCGGATTGCATTTCCTTAGGATTCTTCCAATGAATGTCAGTCTGACATCTGCTTTACCGACGATCAACTTTATATGATCATTCCATTTTAAATCACTCCTAATGCCTACTCCCAGATAATTTATGGAATTAACTGCTTCCAGTTGCTGACCTGCTGTTTTTTAGCTAAATGATAAGGGATCTATCTTTCTATGTATTTGCAGCACATTACACTTGTCTACAATGAGACTGAAGTGCCATTCCCTGCACCATGCGTCAATTCGCTGCAGATCCTCCTGCATTTCAGTATAATTTTCGATTGTTACAATCTCTCGATACACCACAGCATCATCTGCAAAAAGCCTCAGTGAACTTCCAATGTCATCCACAAGGTCATTTATGTATATTGTGAATAGCAACGGTCCTATGACACTCCCCTGTGGCACACCTGAAATCACTCTTACTTCGGAAGACTTCTCTCCATTGACAATGACATGCTGCGTTCTGTTATCTAGGAACTCCTCAATCCAATCACACAATTGGTCTGATAGTCCATATGCTCTTACTTTGTTGATTAAAAGACTGTGGGGAACTGTATCGAACGCCTTGCGGAAGTCAAGAAACACGGCATCTACCTGTGAACCCGTGTCTATGGCCTCTGAGTCTCGTGGACGAATAGCGCGAGCTGGGTTTCACAGATCGTCTTTTTCGAAACCCATGCTGATTCCTACAGAGTAGATTTCTAGTCTCCAGAAAAGTCATTATACTCGAAAATAATACGTGTTCACTCTCAAAGACCGTTACGGATCGGCAACTAACCTTTTATCCTGATAGTTTATTTCTTTTCATTACTTGTTTTTGAATGGTTTGTCTCCAGCTTGTTGAATGTAACTCACAACGATTTCGTTTTCTTTGCCATCTTGTTCATATGAGGAAGGTACATGCACCGAACGTCATTATTTCAGGTAAGTGGTGCAAAACCCGTCCTCCGAGTAAGATGAATACAATCCTTTCCTGTCTTAAAATATGTACATCCTTTCCTTTCTTGTACCTGAAGTTCGTGCATATTCTTTCCCCGCCGATTCTCTACGGTGCAATCGTCAGTTAATTTTAAATGGTACTATGTAACACTGAATTTCGAATACGTCCTTTGTCTTCTTTTTCAGTCATCCCGATACCCACGATTGACTACAATACAAAGCTGTATTTCAGAAGCATATTCCCAGAAATTCCTGTCAAGTTAAGATCTGTATTTGATACTACTGGTTCAATTTGCGGAGGAATACCGTCAATCATTTCTGAATGTTGTACTACGCGGTACTTCATCTACTAATACCCGTCCAGGAAGTTAATTAATTCGTAGTAAGAACTACCGAATGCCCTTTAGGTTATCATGTGCCACTAAATTGCAGTAGAACATTATTGTGAGACAACACTCCGATACGACACCAGCTATTTATATTTCATTGCGTGAATGAAATGTAGCATTCGATTACATATTAATTGCTGTTCATCACGGAATACATAAATGCACATTGTGAATTTATTGTAGCAGAATAAACCGTTGTTCATGCATAACTTAAAGTTGAGGTAATATTCATTTCATTTCTGTGCTTGAGGCAGTGTGCTATCGATGGTGGAACCAGACACGTTTCATGTTCATGCGAATCTTCGCCAAGCCTCGTGTAGAAATAGCTGGCAAGGAGAACTGTAGTTCTCTCAGCTCTGGAGATGGCACATTTATTAGAGGACTACATCTGCGGTATTGGTTGGTTTTAGTGATCTCAGATGCGGTCGTCTGTTAATTATGTTGGGAGAATATCAGGTATTAAAGATAGGAATAAACTGTCGTATACTGTGGGAAGTACCAATCAATGAATAATCGCGTCTGTTGTTGACAGGGGAGTGAAGAATGAGTCATCGAACCAAGCTACCTTTTTATGTTACTGCTGGCCCGCGGCGACATATTGAAGACAATATGTCGTGATTAAACGTTGAGAGACAACAATTACTCTCACACGTAGACCCATTGAAACTTGTGGTCATCTGCAGTATCAGAAAAAGTTATCATGGATGCCGACAGAATTCGCAAATTATTTGAGTCTCAGGACTGAGTTTCTTTGTGAGTAGCCTTTTCAGTGTATTGGAAATGTGTCGTATTATTAACTAATACTTCGGCAAAACCTTGTTTGTGCTAGTATTTTATTTCACAGACTTCTTTCGGACGTTGCCCATCTGTATTACACAAAAGACACACATTCCTTATAGTAAGTTACTTACTTTGCAAAGTGTTGTAATTGGACCTACCTTGTATGTGATGTTCTGTAGTGTATCCCACTGACAGTATCTCGTAATTTGCATTTAATAATACGTTTCCATATTTATGTACGCATATATGTAATCAGCGAAATACATGTAGTTGTCATTAATGTTGCTGTAGATGCAAAGATTACATTTTGGTATACATCATATAATATTTATATTGCTACATCTAATTTGCATTATGTCTGTTAGGAGAATGAAAATGTTTTTTCATTAATGTTTACTAACAGACGTAATAAAAATCGGAAGTAGTGTTGTACGTACACAGGGTGACAATTACTGAACGACATTAAATAAGGTCTTTATGAATTGTGAACTGATTGCGTTAGGACGGTCAAATGGCTCAAATGGTTCAAATGGCTCTGAGCACTATGGGACTTAACATCTATGGTCATCAGTCCCCTAGAACTTAGAACTATTTAAACCTAACTAACCTAAGGACAGCACACAACACCCAGTCATCACGAGGCAGAGAAAATCTCTGACCCCGCCGGGAATCGAACCCGGAAACCCGGGCGTGGGAAGCGAGAACGCTACCGCACGCCCACGAACTGCGGACTAGGACGGTCAGATTGCACTGTTGACCGCGGGCCATAGGCAATTACTATGCTCATGCGCACGCGCCACGTTGTTGTCCGACATTTACACGTGAAAAATGTAGTCAGTAAGCAAAATTGGTGCAACTGGGGGACTGAGAATGCGCATTTCACGACAGAGAAATTGCAAAACCCTCAACGGGTGACTGTGTGGTGTGCAATGCCCAGTCACGGAATAATGGGTGCGTATTCGTTGACGGGGAGGTGGCCACTGAATGGTACGTGAAGGTTTTGGAAGCCGATTTCATCCCCATTATCCAAAGTGACCCTGATTCGACAAGATGTGGTTCATGCTAGACCTAGCCCGACCCCGTAGAAGCAAGAGATTGATGTCCTGGAGGAGTACTTTGGGAACCGCATTCTGACTCTGGGGTGCAGGGGCCGTTGGCTCGGGGACGCCATTGGCACGAGGCACGATTGGTAGCAATGTTCTCCGGATTTGAACACATGTGACTCCGTTTTGTGGGGCCATATTAAGGACAAAGTGTACAGAAATAAACCAACAACCATTGTTGTGCTGAATACAGCCATTCAGGAGGTTATCGACAGCATCGATGTTCAGACACTTCAACGGGTCACGCAGAATTTCACTATTCGTCCGCGGCAGATCATCTCCAATGACGGCAGGCACATCGAGCATGTCTTAACGGAAATCCGAATACCTGTAGTGGCGTTTACATGTTGAATAAAGTGTGTGCATCCCGTTGTTTGCACCTAATTTACGTTCTTTTTATTTAGTTCAATTACTATCACCCTGTATATCTATTCTATGATCTATACCAAATGTAATCTGTCAGTGTTTCACTTCCTCCTCCAGCCACCATCTGATTAAGTGTCTCCCTTCCACTCTCTCTCTGTTCATTTCCCCTTCCCTCTCTCCGGTCGCCTCTTCCTCCCGTCTACCTGTATCCATCTTGTCTCTCCCTTCTCTTCCTGTCCATCTACGACTCCTCCTTTCCTCTCTGTGTTATCACCCCACCCTAACAGGGCGCCACCATAGTATTTCTTTCTAGATCGCAATTGGGTTGAATTCGTTCCAGTGTTTTAGGATTAGCTTTTTACCCGTGACTTTGCCTACGTACCTCATGCTAAACGCGTAGCATACATGTAATATCTTTTACAGGAATTTGTACACCATCTCTAGCGAATTTCCTTTACAAGCAACTCAACGTTCATTACTTCGCAGTTCTTGAATTATATGTCGTACAGTGATATAATTTTAAGGCACATTCAATGGTGTAAGTCTCTGAAATGTGTTTTGAATGGAGTTATTAGCAAAGAAGTAATAAATTTAAACGTCACGCATGATGCGGCAGTGCTCGTGACGTGATATCGCTTGAACTATGCGTCATGCTGTGATATAATTTTTCTGACATTTCAGTAGTACATTTGAACATATTTTCAAAAGTGCCGAGAATACAGTTAGTGTTAAAGAAGTAATAAATTAAGACGTCATGCTTCATGTAGCAGTTTTAATGCACCAAGCGCGAAAATGTAGAAAGCGATAGACTTTTCCCCTTTCACAATGTTTTGGCATAAAGGTATGAAATTATATGTAAAGTTTGTTGTATGTCGCTAAATACTCCCTGTTTTCAGATACTGGATAGATAAACTATGGAAATTCACTAGTCGTGGACTATACTGCATTTTCACACCACAGTTAGGAAGACGACGCTGTTACATTATCGTAAACCAAAGATGATTTCGTAGACGAATTTTGCCAGAAAATACAAGTGTTTGAATAATTTCATGGTTCCATCTTTCATTCAATCTTGCTATCAGTAACTTGCGGCGGGGAGTTATGTTATTACGATGCACTGCTAGTGGTGTGACTAGCTGTTATGAAGAAAAGATAGAAATTAGTGACGATACAAGTCTCAGGCAGAGATCGGATGCAGAACAACAAGAAGAAGCGTAAATTGCTCTCATGCTTCAAGTGAGGTGTATGGAATGTCTTTGTAGGACTGCCACAAAGCCCGCAAGCAGACAGAACTCGATGAGAGTTCCGGTCTTCCAGCGAGGTTGATAAAGCGATCGCGTTCCAGAGTTTGCGCAGAAGCTGATCAGCGCCAGAAGTCAAGTTTCATCTGCAGCGTAGGAAGTGGTTCGTGCAGGCGGAGTTTGCGATGTACTTGCAGAGACCGCCGACAGCCGGTACTGGGGCCGGAAGGGTCCGCAGTAGACGCGGGGGCGGGCGCCGGCGCCGCCTCCGCCTCCGCCGCCCCCGCCGGTCCGGACCGCGCTGCCTCTGGCGACGCCGCCTGCGCCTCCGCCGCCTCCCAGCTGCACGCAGAGGCGGCCGTCCGCACCTGCTGCCAATCGATATCTCTACACAACAAGCGCCGGGCGCCCGCGGGCCTGCAACACAGGCCCTCGCCCCCTGGAGGGGCTGTTGCAGAGATTGGACGGCTGTCCGCCTCCCGCCGATATAAGCCGTACGGCTTATCGAGATCACCGCCGGCCATCGTCCGTTTGGATTGAAACAAGCACAATCTTTTTCTGAAGGGATGAAAGTCGGCCACGGGGGTATATCGGCCGTCATAACTGAAATATGGATAGCACCTGCGTACCAACATCCATGGGAAACGGGGCAAGTTAATGAGAGAGAGGGATGATCACTTTGATAAATACACTACTGGCCATTAAAATTGCTACACCACGAAGATGACGTGCTACAGACGAGAAATTTAACCGACAGGAAGAAGATGTTGTGACACGCAAACGATTAGCTTTTCATTCACACAAGGCTGGCGCCGGTGGCGACACCAACAACGTACTGACATCAAGAAAGTTTTCAATCGATTTCTCGTACAGCAGTTGACCGGCGTTGCCTGTTGTTGTGATGCCTCGTTTAAGGAGTAGAAATGCGTACCGTCACGACTTTGACAAAGGTCGTATTGTGGCCTATTGCGATTGCGGTTTATCGTATCGCGACATTGCTGCTCGCGTTGGTCGAGATCCAATGACTGTTAGCAGAATATGGAATCGGTGGGTTCAGGAGGGTAATACGGAACGCCGCGCTGGATCTCAACGGACTCGTATCACTAGCAGTCGAGATGACAGGCATCTTATCCGCATGGCTGTAACGGATCGTGCAGCCACGTCTCGGCCCCTGAGTCAACAGATGGGGACGTTTGTAAGACAACAACCATCTGCACGAACAGTTCGACGGCGTTTGCAGCAACATGGACCATCAGCTCGGAGACCACGGCTGCGGTTACCCTTGACGCAGCATCACAGACAGGAGCGCCTGCGATGGTGTACTCAACGACGAACCTGGGTGCACGAATGGCAAAATGTCATTTTTTCGGATGAATCCAGGTTCTGTCATCATGATGGTCGCATCCGTGTTTGGCGACATCGCCGTGAACGCACATTGGAAGCGTGTATTCGTCATCCACATACTCGCGTATCACCCGGCGTGATGGCATGGGGCGGCATTGGTTACACGTCTCGGTCACTTCTTGTTCGCATTGACGGCACTTTGAACAGTGGACGTTATATTTCAGATGTGTTACGCACCCCTGGCTGTTCCCTTCATTCGATCGCTGCGAAAACCCTACATTTCAGCAGGATAATGTACGACCGCATCTTGCAGGTCCTGTGCGGGCCTTACTGGATACAGAAAATGTTCGACTGCTGCCCTGGCAGCACATTCTCCAAATCTGTCACCAATTGAAAACGTCTGGTCAATCGTGGCCGAGCAACCGTCTCGTCGCAATACGCTAGCCACTACTCTTGATGAACTGTGGTAACGTGTTGAAGCTGCATGGGCATGTACACGTCATCCAAGCTATGTTTGACTCAATGCCCAGGCGTATCAAGGTTGTTATTACGGCTAGAGGTCGTTGTTCTGGGTACTGATTTCTCAGGATCTATGCACCCAAATTTCGTGAAAATGCAATCACATGTCAGTTCTAGTATAATATATTTGTCCAATGAATACCCGTTTGTCATCTGCATTTCTTCTTGGTGTAGCAATTTTAATGACCAGTAGTGTACACAGACTGCAGCATTGGTCGGTACGCTCTTGGGTCAGGTGGGGATCCATATAGTGTGTTAGCTAATATCGCGGTCGGGTTAGTCACTAAAACATATACAGACATCGTATATGAAAAAAGAGAAATGCAGTTTCAATTAATAATACCCCCAATCACCTGCAGAGTCAGTAATTGCTTGTCTTCTCCGAGGCATGCTTGAAACCAAGTTTCCGCATATTCACATGGAAGAGACCTCCAAACGCGTCTAATCTGCGCTGACAGTTATTTCAAAGCACATTTCGCTTGCGCGTGGCGCAACCTTAAGAATGGACTTCTCTAAAACGGTTAATAATCTATTTTTTATTTTAGAAGACACTTTTCCAATTCAGCCACGTTCTTCAAACTTTGATTTCCCGATATATCCAGACGCCGCTGCATGACTTTTTTTTAGTTCTTTGGAATGGCTACAGAAAAACACAGCCTCAAAGCGTGACGCGTAAGCTGCACTCATGTCATGTATTCTGCTTCTCAAACAATTAAAGGAAATTAATTCTTTATGAACAGTGTATAAAGAACAAAGGTGCTGTGAAATAACTTGGCCGATATCTTTTGCCTTCTGTGTGTATGCCGACCATGCTCTTACTTAACAGACTGTATAGGGTATCATAAGTAAGAGCAGGCTATGGTAGTCTCCCTAGTAACCTCAGTCAGTTAAGTTGCACATTAGGTGTGTTGCATACGTATTAGGCGTTACCTGAGATCGATCACTTTCCTAGTATATGTGATAAATACATCCCCCAGAAATCGGAAGCGATGACCGTCTGGAAACTGAGTGGAAGTATACGAAGGGCCATGCAACCTATGGCACACTTTTCATCTACTTGATTGTCTTCGTGTCTTATTTAGAAACAAACAGTATTTATGGCAAGATTGAAACTGTCAATTATTAATTTAGGCTTTATTCCAGAACTGTTGATCTGTAGAGTGAAATATAGATCTGTTGTAGTAAAAATAAAAATAAAAGAATTTTTAGCCTACAGATCTATCACGCAGCACTACAAAGCGTATTTTCCTAGAAAAATATAAATTAAAGAAATAAACGGGAAACAAAATGTTATCAAACACAGCTTCAATAACTCGCCGAGTTGATACATAACTTTTTGTTGTTGTTCAGAAAAAAACATTACCAATAATAACAAAAAACTCTTGCCTTTGATCATGATGAAGACCGCACAAAGTCACAACAGTTGTAATGCAGGATTTTTTGTTTATGCAAATGTGGACTGTACTTGCACAAAATAGATTGCTTTGACTATATAAAAGCACAGAAGTTATGCGAACAAGTAATTTCCATTAGTTACAAAATGCAGTTTACATTTTGTAAGGATATCACATACAAGGTGAACCAATACTGAACGATGTGCGGTTCTAATTACGTGCAAAACGAACAAACAAAAAATGTAGAGAAGTCGTCGGCTCCCAGTTTCTCTCTCCTACGTTCATTTATGCTTCTGTTCCTACCAGTACTACCGATTATAAAAGTAATCCTACCATTTACTGCGTAATTTATACACTGTACGAACGATACCAAACTGTAGCTCAACAGCAACGAAGTGCAGCCCGAGTAAATCTAATCTTTCATATAATGATATACATTGTGAGTGTGTGCGTCAACAATCATCAAGAAGTTAGATTCCATAATACACTGAAGAGCCAACACGACGTGGCAAGGACTCAACTAATATCTGAAGTAGTGCTAGAGGGAACTAACACCATGAATCCTGCAGGGCTGTCCAGAAATCTGCAAGAGTACGACGGGGTGGAAATTTCTTCTGAACTGCATGTTGCAAGACATCCCAGATATGCTCAACAATATTCATGTCTGGGAAGTTTGGTGACCAGCGGGGGTGTTTAAAGTCAGAAGGGTGTTCCTGGAGACACTGTGTACCAATTCCGGACGTGTGGGGGTCGCATTGTCCTGCTGGAATTGCCTGAGTCTATCGGAACGCAGAACATGAATGGATGCAGTTGATGAGACACGTTGCTTGCGTACGTGTCACCTGTTAGAGTCTTATCTAGACATTTCAAGGATCCCATATCACTCCAATTGCACACGCCCCACTCCATTACAGAATCTCTACCTGATTGACTGTCCCCTGCTGACATGGAGGATCCGTGGGTACATGAGGTTGTCGATACAATTTGAAACGAGACTCGTCCGATCAGGCAACATGTTTGTAGTCATCAACAGCCCAATGTCGGTACTGACGTTCCCAGGCGACGCGTAAGACTTTCTGTCGTGCAGTCATCAAGAGTACACGAGTGGGTATTCGGCTCCGAAAAACTATATGTTTCGGCGGATGGTTCGCGCGTTGACTCCTGTTAAAGGCCCTTCATTGAAATCTGCAGAAGTTAGCGGAAGGGTTGCACTTCTGTCACGTTGAACGAGTCTATTGATTCTATTCAGACGTCGTAGTTCCCGTCCATGCAGGATCATTTTTCCGGCCATAGCGATGTCGGAGTTTCGATGTTTTACCGGATTGCTAATATTCACTCATGAAATGGTCATACGGGAAAAACTCCACTTCATCGCTACCTCGGAGATGCTGTGTCCCATCGCTCGTGTGCCGACAATAACACCACGTTCAAAATCACTTAAACTTTGATAATCTGCCATTGTAGCCCCAGACACTTGTTGTGGGTGTTGCCGTCCGCAGCGCCGTATCCTGCCTGTTTATATATATCTATATTTGAATATGCATATCTATATCAGTTTCTTTGGAACTTTGGTAAATCAGCTTATATGTCTACTTCAGCATTGTCTTTGTATACTCGTAATAAGAGAAAAATATCTGTAAATGAGTCTGTATTCATTTGGGTTAAAGGTAAAGGAGTATGTCAATATGTAAGGTTTTTTGTTGACTGTACTTTGTATTTTCATAAATAAACTGATTTCCATGCAAACTGATCTGTAGCGTCAGCCATTAACCGGACAAGGGTACATCCCGAACCGGAGGGCTCAAGGATGCAACAGTTTTGTTATGTAATCACTCTTATCGCTTGACCTTGTTGACCTCTCGCAGCTGAGGCCGGCTGACGCAATCGTGGCGGCGCGCTACTGACTTTCCTCCATAGTAGATGGTGGGAGCGTAGTCATTTGATGATCTGAAATTATACGAGAGCTATTCGTTTATTAGGGGCAGATCTGTCGCGGTATGCGAACCCGAGCGAAAATCCGATGAAGCTATTCGCAAATTGTGGAAGTGTATATAATATGCCCACCGATCGCGTCACGTTGCTCTTTTATGCTTTTAGCGAACAGCCAGCTCTCAAGATCCGTATAAAATAGTGTGTCCTGCCAAGTATTAGTGACTGCTGAGAGATTTAGTCTGACTTCATTTAGCCCATATAACAGTCAAGCATTTCCTTCCCGGTGACAATCCTCGGCCACTCACTGCAGGGGCTAGAAGAACTCTCCTGCAGCGATTACAGTGGGAAGTGTCTGATCACCCAACACACAGCCCCGACATGGATCTCTCTGAATTTGATCTCTGCTCACATGAACCGTTGGCCATGAAGACAACTTCAGGCAGAGACAGCGAGCTGCAAATGGGCGTAGGCACTTGGCGGAAAGGGCATTGGACAGTTGGTGTACCGCTACGCTAAATATCTAACTTGGAGAGGTGGCTTTGTAGAGAAGTGGCTCTAAAGTGTAGATAACTGTTGCAAACGACACACTTTCTATTTTCGCTGTGGTTTCCATTTCGCTACCTATTTGAACTTAATAAACGAATGGCCATAGTAATTAATTAGCCTATGCCTTTAACGATGATCTTTAATTTCGTTGATTCATAATTGATTCGGGACTCCCAGAGCCAACTTCAGATGCACCTTAAAACATAAATGTTACTGATGTTAGGTATTGTCACCCATTAACAAATGTGCAACACCTATGTCCACACCACCACAAAAAATGACCTTTGTCGGTGGTTTGCCTTCGAGGGAGTTTTGGACAATCTTGTGGTAAGATTGTCGAAATTACTATACTGTTGACTGAAATGTCCATTAACAACTTTTGTTTAACGAAATTTACCTGTATGCTAATAGCAGTAATGCTTTCAGAGCCCATCTTGTTGACCCAGTCTTGGACGCTACATGTGAGCCTACAGAAAAATGTATCTAAGGTTTTATTTTTCATTGGAGGGTGATTGGCAGTTTGTAATAAATCAAAATGGGATGATAAATCAGTGAAGGAGCTGTGGATGTTGTATTAGCAGGTTTATTCGGCATTAGGGAACCAGAAAGGCACTTTCCTATCTTTAAAAGATGGTTAGTAGAACATTTTGCTGCCCAGAAGGAAATGTACAACAATAGGACATTCTTGGTCCAGATTCGAAAACACTTTCAGTGGCCAACGTGAAAGTTGAACTAGTAAAAAAATTTAAATATTTACATAATCTGCAATTTTTTCTCATAAAATCAGGGCTGGAGAAGGCGGCTGTTACATGAAATAAATTTTCGATGGTGTACAGCAACAAACCACAAATTGGTTTTGGGTTACTTTATTTACACTTCATCATCAGATAACTTTCATAATTTCTACAAAACATATGATGCATTGGTTTGTTGGTGAGTTGCCCTAGGATAAACAAAAATTCTCATTTACAAAGGTGTAACTAAGATGGGTGTGAAACAGGCTTGTGTTGGAGTGCAGCTTAATTGAGTAGGCAGTCTGGAGCATTCGTTTTCACACTTTTCTAACAACAAAACATATTCGCATTGTTGCTTGTATTTTCACCGTCACATATAACGGTTTGCATTGTTAAACATTGTCGTTTGGTCGTAAAACGAATTTTCATTATACACTTCATATTTTGACTCACAGCATATGGAAACAAACACAGAGTTTACAAAGTAGATGCGTGTCAACGATGATGCGAAACAATTGTAGAAAGAAATGGCATTTTGAGAAACGAAGCGTAAATTTCAATTTTGTTAAATCCAAAAAGTATTTTACATTACATATAGGGCATTAAATGCAGATAGACAAATGTGATCTTGTGAATTACAGTATGGGAGTAGAGCCTTATATCCCCTTGTGTTTAATGACGATCAAGATTTTGCAGAGACGAGAAGCACAATGATGATCCTGTTACGATCGTAAGGTTTTGGAAATATTACGGAAGTACTTCGATATAATTCAAATGATTCGTAGAAGAACAAATTGACAATGAAAACTCCTCTTAGCACCCCTGACCCCTACCAGATTTAGTGGCAAGATGGCCAAGTGGACAGCCCGTTAAAAACTGAACACACATCAAGCATGAAAACAGAAATACGGTGTGCTAAGCAATGGAAAAAAGAGGCAAAGTAGAAACAGTGAGCGGGCGAAACTCAAGATGTGCGCAATCGAATGAATTTCAATAGCAACGGCGTTGTGGTAATGTGGTCACGGACTACGAAGGTGGAGACCGTTTTAGAATCTCCCTCGTGATCAATTTCTTTTATTTATGAACTGTCCATCCGTTCATTAACATGTCTCTTCGCTGTATTCAGATCTGTGTCGTGATGTAACGTCTGTCTGCAACAGCGAGGTGTAACGGAGAGACCTCCAGACCTACGTACATCCTATTTGTCCTACACAAGTTCCTCATAGTATGACCTTTGCATTCCGTTTTGGATGTTCTGACTCTTGAATTCCATTATTGTAACATAGGTGACACTCGTTTATTAATTGTTTTCATTTCTGTGAGAGGTCTATGCAGCATCTCGCCTGCTCTCACCATTTATCACATTTACTTGCGGCGGTAATATATTTTTACCACATGACTCATATTCTGCAACCAATGCCAAGACTACAGAACGAGAAGAGATAAGTCAATGACCGGACGGACGGTACATAATTTTGTGGTACATAAAAATGGAACGAGAGAGATCTGAACACTGATCTCATCTTTGGAGTCCCACACCGTGACCAGATAACCACGAAACCATTGTTCTTACATTTCTCTCGATATTGCACACCTTAAGCTTGGACCTTACACTGTATGTGTTTAGTTTCGTTTTCATAGTCCAGTACACTCTCTTGCTATATTCGTGCTCGATCTGTGTTCAATTTTTGACGATCTATCTACTGGGCCATTTTATCACTAAATCTGAGAGTGGCGAGATGATGTGTTTCTCTTGTAAGTGCAGGACTAAATTGCTGCAATACGTTATCTGGAGTAGCCTCCCAAGTGCTAGGCTTTATTTATTTTTCCATATATTGTCTTACGTCTTCAAACGCTCCTCTTTACTTACGCATCCGGAATACTCTTTCTAGGTCCAGTGACCACGATGATAAACACTTTTCGGAGAGTACAATGTTAAAATTCTGCTCAAATATTGAAAATCCTCCTGTCACGGTATCATATATCTCTGTCGTCCGTTCGCTGTTTTATCCACTACGACTTACCGTGTACCCATACGCATTTTCTTCGCCCTGCCAGTGTATGTGAGGTCTGTTCAAAAAATTTCGGGACGTTGTCCACAAAATTGCTTACCTTTTACTTATTGTGCATGAGCCCTTTCGAAATATCAGTTATTCAAAGACAGTTTTAATCGCATTTATTATTATTGTTATACAAATTTGGCCGTTAAAGACCGTGAAAACAGTTATTTCTTGCGCTTCTGGGAAGTCTTCTTTCTCTCAGTCCACACTTCTTTCATTCTTGCGCTGAAGGCGGCTTTTCTCTCTTCAGACCATTTAGTTCCACAAGTCTTCTTAATTTTCACACCGAAACCCGTGAATGGATTCAGTTTTTTTCTAAAAAGGTTTCTGTTAAATATTGTTTCCTGATCTATGTCCATTTCTTTTAGATCTCTTTCTGTGTTGATAGACCATAAATTTTAATTTTTTAGATTTGCGATGTACGAAAATATTTGTTTTGTAAGCCCATTCGGGTTCATCCTCATGATGTGAGCATAAAAGGAGCATCTTCTTTTTATAATTTCGTCTGTAATTTTGCTACACTTCGTATACACTTCTTTGTTGCTTTTTAGTCTGTTTACAGGCTTGCCTTGATCATCTGTTATTTTCCTGTGTCCAAGAATTGTCCTCACAATTCTTCTTTCACGATTTTCTATCTGTTCTGCGTATGTAAAATTTGCCAGTGTTTCTGATGCATATAGTATCTGCGGTATAATGACAGTCTGGTAGTGTCTGAGTTTAATGTTTTTGGATATACATATTTTTGAATACATTTGTCTGCAGTAGTGAGTTGCTGTCTCTAGTTTTTGTATTCTAGCCCTGCAGGCTGGATGTCCTTTCGCCACAGGCTGAATTAGTTCACGAAGATATTTAAAATGTTTAGATACCTGTATTTTCCCGTATTTCGTAGTTATTTTCTTTGGTGGATAGTCCCTGTGAGGGCCCCTGCCCAGGGTTACGGGTGAAAACCGGTCAACGGTCTCATAGGCGGATGAGGAATTTTTAACTCCCAACGGCTGTGAGAGCGGAGGAACCAAAAATCTATAACTGCAAGCGTCTGTACCCAGATTGGGCGGCTTGTGGGCAGCGTCTGTTCCTCATGTTAGAGGCGGCTGTTTCAAGAAAACCTTCTAACGCTAACAACTTTAGTCGTATTCGTGGTAGGTTACGCAAGTAATCTCCCCAACTTTGAAGAATTTCAACAGTTACAATCTTAACCGCATTTATTATTATTATACCGCCAACCGGTTTCAAACCGACGTAGGGGTCATCTTCTGGTCGTTTACACTGTGAAATTATAGATATCCGTCAGAAAGACTCCATTATAAAACAGTTAAAATTACTTAAATTTAAAATATATTACCCAATGGTCGACTGCTGGTGGTGTCACTCCTGTCTACATAACGGCAGGAAACTATGCGAGACTAACCCTTCGTACGGTCTTAAATAGCGTGCTGAGATCAAGTGAATGGACGGCAACATCCCCAGCGGCGATCAACGGAATTTAATACAGTTTATTATATATAATTACTAGTCACCTAAATTTAAGTCACAGTAAATAACAGAAAGCGGAACCATTCAATTTAAAAAGAGTTACAATTATACTGTTAATTATAAAATAATGTTCCGTAGTCAACTCGTAAAACACATAAAAGAATATTACATTATGTTCCATAATATAAAATAAAACAATTTGTGACACACAAAAACTGGTGTCGTCTTGTATTATGATATATCTATTCGTGCATTTACGTAGAAAACATTTGAGTCAATTTACTTCCATATTAGCCGTTTTAGTAAATTGACTCAAATGTTTTCTACGTAAATGTAATGTTACACGAGAGCTCATTGGAGGGGAGGGTGGAGGTCTGTTGTGTTTTCTGATGAAAGCTGGTTCTACCTCTGTGCTAGTGTGGGTCATGTGTTGGTTAGTAGGAGGCCAGTTGGGATCCTACAGATAACCTTTTGGCGAACTTGGCATACTGGACCCACACATGGGCTAAAGGTGTGGGGCACACTTATGGTTATCCCACACACCCTACTGGAATTTTGTACTTCAGTATGATGATTCGAATTATTGTGCTGCCATAAATGAACGATATTCCAGGGGTTGTTTTCCAACAGGATAACGCTCGCTTTTGTAAACCAAAATGCTCTACAGAGTATCGACATGTTACCGTGGCTTGCTCGACCACCAGATCTGTCTCTATTATTGGACGGTAAAACGGGCATTATTCACAAACAGCATTACCCGTCTTTGTATAGGCTGACAAAGTGCGACAAGTATCTTACTCCACTCCATAAACTGTCATCCGGGAACTGCAACAGACGATTAAAGCAGTCTTCATGTTTGCAGTCAACATTATGACAGTTACATCTGTTACTAATGTACCAGCATATCACATGTGCAACGACTTATCTCATGCGTACTTTAACCTGTGATTGTGCTATGTTTATCACATATAGACTACCTAGACAAATGTATTCCCACAATTTTAGTACTCTACACTAATATTTTCTGTCAGTGTAGTTCGGTCGTAAAGCGTTGAGGCTGAACGGGCTTAGGGAGTTTCGTTAGGAGTAAATTTTGGCTGTTTTATGGATCATTTGCTTTCCTTGTTACGGATTCAGATACAAGATTTTTAGTCATGTTAAGGGGAGGTTTACTATGCTTTGTTTAAAAAAAATCGATTTTTATTAAATTGCATTTTTGGATCCATAGAAGTGTTTAGAATCCATCCCTGAAACGGTTTTTCCGAATACGGAACAAAAATGTTTGTAATTCGTGGTTGAACAATAAAGTGCACCTGGTTGAAAAAGGCCCTTTCACGCACCATTTTTTTTTTCTTTTGGAGGACGAGTTATTATATCGGTGCTTGGGAGGAAACACACAACATTCAAATGAAAGTTTGAACGCGTGTGTTTTGAAGTTAGCCCCAAAGCATTTGCATTCTGGTGAGAAGAGATTGAGACTTTCCTGGTAGTGAGCATCTTCAACGAAGGGTATTCATCAATTCTGAAGACTATAACAACGATGGACGTCACCCTGGAACTCTATACGACGCAGTCCGCCAAGCATTCGGACGATCTCCGGATTCAAGCGCCCGAAAACCGCTTGTCACCGGCCCTACGAGCGGCTCTGGAGCACTGCAGGATGCCCCAGATAAAGCAGGACGCCCTCAATGAGGAAGAGGAAGGCCTAGTTTATGGACCCGGAATAGCAGAGATTGAACGTAAGTTGCATAATATTGCATTTATATGTAATCAAAACTCGAAACGCGTTTTTCTCGTAAGACTTTTTTTTGTCGCGCGGTATGGTAACTTCAAATCTACTGAACCGATTGGCATGATTTTCTCTACTAGTTGTATCACTTTTATTCCGATCCATCAAGTATAAATATTTTTACTGGGCCGACGAAGCCGAAAAATCGATGAAAAAACTCTATTTTTCTTCAAATGGCCGCCATTTTTTTCCTATGGCCCAAATAAGCGAGGTACAACTCTTAATTTCAGACGAGCCAGCTGACCTGTGACATACCGCCCGTGGAGGTCTACATAGAAATTTTGTTTCGTTCTGACGGCACTTCTGCCTTTTTTCTTCAACATTTCCGGTCAAAAAAATTGCAGTTTGTAGAGGAAATATTAGTAAATATTTTGACCAAATTTGACACTGATAGCTACGGCACACCCCATCTACATCTACATCTACATGATTACTCTGCAATTCACATTTAAGTGCTTGGCAGAGGGTTCATCGAACCACAATCATACTATCTCTCTACCATTCCACTCCCGAACAGCGCGCGGGAAAAACGAACACCTAAACCCTTCTGTTCGAGCTCTGATTTCTCGTATTTTATTTTGATGATCATTCCTACCTATGTAGGTTGGGCTCAACAAAATATTTTCGTATTCGGAAGAGAAAGTTGGTGACTGAAATTTCGAAAAAAATCTCGCCGTGACGAAAAACGTCTTTGCTATAATGACTGCCATCGCAACTCGCGTATCATATCTGCCACACTCTCTCCCCTATTACGTGATAATATAAAACGAGCTGCCCTTTTTTGCACCCTTTCGATGTTCTCCGTCAATCTCACCTGGTAAGGATCCCACACCGCGCAGCAATATTCTAACAGAGGACGAACGAGTTTCGCGTAAGCTGTCTCTTTAGTGGACTTGTTGCATCTTCTAAGTGTCCTGCCAAATGAAACGCAACCTTTGGCTCGCCTTCCCCACAATATTATCTATGTGGTCTTTCCAACTGAAGTTGTTCGTAATTTTAACACCCAGGTACACAGTGGAATTGACAGCCTTGAGAATTGTACTATTTATCGAGTAACCGAATTCCAACGGATTTCTTTTGGAACTCATGTGGATCACCTCAGACTTTTCGTTATTTAGCGTCAACTGCCACCTGTCACACCATACAGCAATGTTTTCTAAATCGCTTTTCAACTGATACTGGTCTTCGGATGACCTTACTAGACGGTAAATTACAGCATCATCTGCGAAGTACCTCAGAACTGCTCAGATTGTCACCCAGCTCATGAAAAAAGTTCTCAGAGAACAAGCTTTTTTCGGGCCACAGATAGCGAACCTCCCCTTAATGAAAGCGTGATATATGAGGACAGACAACCGGAAGGTAATAAATGTAAGTCGAAACATTAGCTTGCATGTTCTCCCTACTCGCTCTGTGTCCAAGCGTTCACTTCGATTTTAGCGAAAAGCCGCAGACGGTATTCACTGCAGACAGTGTGCCATGCACCTGGACGCCCAAGTCCGTACCTTACGCAACGTCAGACCGAGAACAACCGGGGCGTATCTAACTAAAAGCTAAACCCAGCGTTGCATGGGGAAGTTCTGACGTAGCGCGCGCGCACACACACACACACACACACACACACACACGTGTGCGGAGCGTCACACGTTTCGGACGCCAGCTCGGAGATTCCACGCCATTTGCCGCGTCGCACGCCCCGACTGCCTCTGTCAACAGAATAAAAATCGCCACCGGGCCGTGACACGGCCGCCCCGTCGCTCCGTCCACCCCCGTCGCCACTCCCCACTTTTTCGCCGCACATTTTTTCCCCACGCTTTTCGCCCTCTGCGCCACCCCCCCCCCCCCCCCCATTCCGACCGCCACCGTGAAGGCCCGCTCTGTCACGGCGGCAGAGTTCTCCATCACCTCCTCGGCCCCTCGCGGACCTCCGCAAGATTCGTATGCGCGGTTCTCGCCGATATCGACGCGCTGGCCACTGACATGCAAGCCTCCGCAGCCATCTTGGCGCCGCGCCGTGTGACGAATGCGTCCGCCACCTGCACTGCCCCGCTGCCGGCGCCACGGCTGGGAGGAGATGGGGCTTTCACTCGGGCGACATTTACCGACTGCGACTAACCTACTCCACGGGCTACGCTACTGGAAGCCTGTCATTACTAAAAACGTTTATGGGTAAAGGGGCTAATGTCCTTAGTTTATGTTTCGTAATGGACTACTAAAACAGCACCAAAAGCTGACATACGATTTAACCACCATCGTCACTTTTCCCGACACTTGCCACAAGTCGTAATAAAAGATAATTTTAGAGAGATGCTTAACACAGTTTGTGGTTGCAGGTATCGATACCACAATACATGCCTCACAGGTGACAACAGAACAGCGAGATTCCATCTGGCACCGACAGCGGTCACTATGGGTCTGGCTGACCTAGAGATCCTATATAGAGCGAGAGAGTGGCCAATGGTGATAGAGTCGTTGACTGGCTGAGAGCCGAGGAGGCTATGTTTCTACTAAGCTGACGGTGACTTGGTTCAAATTGCTCTGAGCACTATGAGACTTAACTTCTCGGGTCACCAGTCCCCTATAACTTACAACTACTTAAACCTACATAACTTAAGGACATCACATGCATCCATGCCCAAAGCAGGATTAAAACCTGCGACCGTAGCGGTCGCGCGGTTCGAGACTGTAGCGCCTAGAACCGCTCGGCCACTCATGCCGGCGCTGACTTGGTACGAATATAAATGGATACTGTACTATTGGTCCTCTTAAACGCTTCGGACGCCAGTTCCTTTGTACAATTGCGTACAGGTTGTAATACGGTAGGCATTGAAGGACTTGTGCAAGTTCTCTGTCGATTCTGTTTATGTAAATTACCTTACAGTCACTCTGTTGCTCGGATCTATGACGATACTTTTAGAACTTCAGAGCAATTTTAGAGGCAAAATTTGTATTTACAGTGATTTACTGAGTGTCACTTATAACATGAACTACAAATTCATTATGGGCAATCAAGAGGAATGCCTGGTTGGTCCGCTTTTGGGTGCAAAACCCGAAGTGAAGATGGATGTATGATGCTCGTTGTAATCCGAGCCGGCCGGAGTGGCCGAGCTGTTCTAGGCGCTACAGTCTGGAACCGCGTGACCGCTTCGGTCGCAGGTTCAGATCCTGCCTCGGGCATGGATGTGTGTGATGTCCGTAGGTTAGTTAGGTTCAAGTAGTTCTAAGTTCTAGGGCACTGGAGACCTTACCAGCGAAGTCCCATAGTGCTCAGAGCCATTTGAATCATTTTTGTAAGCCGAAGCTGGATTACACATTCCTGTAAATTATAATTATCGTGTGTATATTCAGTTACCTATTTTGAATTATTTTCTGTTGTTTCACTTGAGTACCTAAGTATTGATATTTTTCCCATTTTCTGTGGTAGAAAGGTCCTAAAAGTGTGTACACAATGACGTGTTTAGCCAGCGCAAGAAAATGTTGTAAGTCCGACACACACTTAAAATTCATTATGTTGGGACAGAAAGAGACAAGAGTTTACCAATTTCAGCGATGAACATCCGCACGGAAAAATCTGAAATAGCATCATGTACTCTACAATACATTAAATGAAACTTCTTTTTCTTATTAATCAGTTGCCAATATTTATGTAGCTTCATAAAATACGGCTGCTGAAATTCGGCAGACATACTGCTTCACGATACTTCCATTTGCTCACAAATTTATTAGGACCATATAAACAAAGACGAATGTCATTTGTTTTAATCATGTACTGAGTATTAAGCTAGATCATCTGCTTTGGTCTCATGCGTCGAACTCATGTCTTAATTTACTCATGAAGTGGCTAGCTTTGTGCTTGCGTCGCTACCTAATTGCACGTCCAGCACGCAATCTGGTAAAAACATGGCGGCCACGGGCCAATTGGCCACTCTATCCCTATAAAGGCTGTCTAGGCTGACCCAGTAGTGCTCGCCCACAGAGCCACGTCTCCAGCAGCTCTGGACTACGAGCGTCCTCTACCTCCGCAATAAAAGACTGCAGGCGGCAGCCACTCAGCCACTTGTACTTGCAGCCGCGGAAGATCGTCGTACGAACGGCGAAATGGCAGATAGTGAGACAAACAATCGAGGAACTGAATAGCAACTATAATCGCTTAGTAGTGGAAAGGTGTCAGGAGCAGATGAGATAGCTATAAAATTATATAAAGATTATGCGAAAGAAATTGCTCACCTTCTAACAGTAATTTACCGTAGATCGCTAGAGTAACGAAGGGTCCCTAACAAATGGAAAAAGGCGTAGGTCAACCCCCTTTTTAAAAAAGGCCGTAAAACAGGTCCACACAGTTATGGACCTATACCGTTGACATCAGTTTGTTGTAGAATTATGAAACATATTTCTTTAAAGTCAGTATCGCCTTTAGGCTGTTTTTTATTTGCAGTGTTGCATTTACACGATCATGATTTCGGCTTTAAAGCGCAATTATCAATTGTTTTAATGTTATGTCAAGAATTATGACGGTTTTGGAAAATGTACATCTCTTCTATAAAAATCAAAATGGATTTTGCAAACAGAGTTCCTACGAAACTCAGCTCGCTCTGTTGTTCCATGAGACCCACAAAGCAGTGGACAACGGCGCTCAGACTGATGATGTGTTCCTTGGTTTCAGTAAGGCATTTAACACCTTCCCCCACAGTGAGAAATACGAACTATCGGAGGAGACTTGCCAATGGATTCAAGATTTCTTGCAGATAGAACTCAACACGTCGCTTTTAACGGAATAAAAGCGACAGATGTGAAGGTACCATCCAGGGTACGACAGGGAAGTGTAATTGGACCGTTGCTGTTTACAATATACATAAATGATCTATTAGAAAGCGTCGGATGCTCTTTGTAGAGCTATTCGCAGATGGTGAAGTTTTCTATACCAAAGTAGCAATGCCAGAAGATAGTAAGAATTTGCAGAACTACCTGCAGTTGACCCTGAACGTAAATAAATGTAACATATTGCGCATACATAGCAAAAGAAATCCACTACTGCACAGCTACACTATTGACGACAAACAACTGGAGGCAGCGTCTGCCTTAAAATATCTAGGCGTAACTATTCAGAGCGACCTTAAGTGGAATGACCACGTAAAACCTATAGTGAGGAAAGCAGACTCTTGACTCAGATTCATCGGAATGATTTTAAGGAAATGTAACTCAACCACGAAAGAAGTGGCTTATAAGGTACTTGTTCGCCCGATTCTTGAGTACTGTTCATTTATCTGTGATTCATATCAAGTAGGACTGATAGAGGAGATAGAGAAGATCCAAGGAACGGCGGGGCGTTTAGTCTCGGGATCGTTTAGCGGGTGAGAGAGCGTTACGAAGATGCTAAACAGACTCCACGGGCAGACGCTACAAGAGAGGCGTTGTGCATCACGGAGAGATTTTCTTTTGAAATTTTGGGACAGGGGTCGGACAACATATTACTTCCCTCCACATAAATCTCGCATATTACCACGAGGAGGAGGTTCGAGAAACTAGAACCAGTACAGAGACTTATAGACAATGATTCGTCCTACGCACTATTCGCGAGTGGCAGGATTGGAGGAATCAGATAGTGGTACAGAGAGTACCCTCCACCACGCACCGTTATTTGGCTTGCGGAGTATGATGTAAATGTAGATGAAAAGGCATTGCAATGACTACAGCCGTCAAGGAGTATAGTACTCGCATTTGTGAGTATCAACCATCTTTGTATATCATAATGACGACAGTAAAAATTTTTGCTAGACCGAGATCCGAACCCGAATTTTCCACTATATGCGAGCTATATACTATACCGTTTCGGCTATCTGTGCACGACTCACGGCCAGATCAAATTTTCACATGCCATCACCCATGTACCACAATCCCTACTTGTACGTTATGTGCATTTCCGTCCAGTACGGTCATACTTATTGACAATCGAAGGCGCAGTACTGGCGAATGTAAGCATTAGCAGCGCCTGTGAGTTACGACACACTGTTCTTTCGGACATGGAGATATCCGGTTTGGAGTCCTGATCCGGCACAAATTTTCATTATTGCCATTCCCTTATTCAGCCGATGGTTGTTCGTGTTCTCAACCGTGAATCCATTTCATGTATGTGACGTATTAAATGCATGTCACAGTCGCCGAAAGTGCATGTTTCTTCGGACATGTCTGCTTGTCTGCAGCTACATTGTATCATTCTTTTTAAAAACATAGGCGTATGTGTGTGTGTGTGTGTGTGTGTGTGTGTGTGTGTGTGTGTGTGTGTGTAGAGGTCGTGACGCAGGAACGACGTCATATGGAAGTTTGCGTCTGGCCGTGATTCGTGCACGGACAGCTGAAGTAGTTACGGTGACCGTTTGTGGAAAGCGACAGATCTGGGCTTAAGTCCCAGTCCAACACAAATTTTCATTGTCGTCACTTTTAATATACAGCCGAAGGTGGTTCATACACGCAGCTGCTAATACGTTGCCTGTATTGATATTTCCGTGATGTCAGCGATCTCGTGCTGTGACTGACTGACGGAAGCAAACCGAGCAGCCGCCGGTTTATGTGTTTGTGAAGCTAGCATGCTGTATTTCTTCGTCTTCATTATCACGAAAATACGTAGCTTTAGTAACACACTGCATTAGAGGTCTTTCAAAAAGGTTCATTTTTAGAATGGTATGTTGTGGTGTGGTGTTGAAAAATGTAACGTCGGTTAAAAAACGTGTTACCACCCGTTTTTAAACACTTCCTGTAGTTGGTTAAACTGGTTTACAACAAAAATTGCTACAATATCACTTATGCACATTTACATTGCCGCAATTCATTTTTTATAAATGAAATCAACTAGTCTCGCCTTCTGTGCTACAAAATAATCTATGACGATTTAATTCAAATTTGAGCGATACAATCGCTCTTTTCGAAGCTCATGTTGCAAAATTGTGCCTAAGAAATTGCACACTGAATTCATATTGTGTTGTTTTCAGACTCATGGTCTGCATCAGTTCTGAAGAAAATAAAACTAGCTATAGCTCAGGCACAGTATACTCATAAAAAGAAACTTGCCAATATTGGTAAAGGTGCATTTATGAGCTGCAATTTCCTCTATCACGAAACTGCAGTTTGTAAAACTTGCCGCCAGGTGGTAACCGTTATTCAAGTCCACTCTGGCCCAACATTTACAAAATTATTACTCCAATGGTTAAAACTGCTAACGCTAGAACCAAAAACTATCTAAATCTGGATGTATTCCACCCTGTATCTTCAACCACAATTTTTACCCTCTATAGCTTCCTCTAGAACCATGATGGTTATTCCTTGGTATCTTAACGGATGTCCTATCATCGTTTCGCTTAATTTTGACAGTGTGTCCCTTATACTCACTTCCTCGCCGATTATATGAAGAACCTCCTGGTTTCTTACCTTATTGGCCCACCTACTTCTCAACATTTGACTGTACCACGCCATCTTCCGTTTCGGTTTTCCCACAGTCCCTGTTTCACTATCATACGATACTGTGCCCCAAACGTACGTTCTCGGTAATTTCTTTACCAAATTAAGGCCCGTGTTTGATATTGGCAGATTTCACTTGGTCAAGATTGCTCTTTTTTCCGCTACTAGTCTGCTTTTTACGCGCTTCTTGCTCCATCCGTCATGAGTTATTTTCCTGCCTATGTAGCAGAATTCCTTAACATCATCTACTTCATGATCACCAATCTTGATATTAAGTTTCTTGCTGATCTCATTTCCGCTGCCTCTCACTACTTTCGCCTTACTCCTATTCAGTCTCAATCCATATCCTGCACTCATTAAACTGTTTATTGAATTCAATGGATCCTGCTACTCTTCTTCACTTTCACTGAGAACAGCAATGCCATATTCGAATCTTATCTTTGGTAACCTTTCAAGCTGAATTTTGAACCCATTCTTTAGCCGTTCTTTTATTTCTGTCCTTGCTTCTTATCTGTACAGATTTAACAGTAGCAGCGAAAAATTAAATTCCTGCCTTACGCCACTTCCAATCCGAGCACTTCGTTTTTGATCTCCCAATCTTATTGATTTGTCTTGGTTCTTGTGCCCATTGTATATTACCCGCCTTACCCAATAACTTACCCCCATTTCTCTCAGACTTTCGAATCTTACACTCCAGTACCTAGCGCTATCCGTCATTTCCAGTTGCATCATTCAGGTTATATACAATCTGTTCGAAATACATCACTCTACTTCAATCATTCCAAAAACATTTACTTCCTTCATTTGTGTGGGACATACTCAGTAGGTGTCATAATAATTTATAGTGAGTAATAAATTATTGAGAAATCCATAGTATGGGCACTTTTGGGCCACTCTGCCTCAGACGCTGCAACTACGTGCGGTGCCTGTTTGTCCGCTACTTGCGGGCCCCGACCGGTGTTGGGTTGGGCTTTTTGGGGGAGGAGACCAGACAGCGAGGTCATCGGTTTCATCGGATTAGGGAAGGACGGGAAAGAAAGTCGGCCGTGCCCTTTCAAAGGAACTATCCCGGCATTTGATTGGAGCAATTTAGGAAAATCACGGAAAACCTAAATCAGGATGGCCGTACGCGGGTATGAACCGTCGTCCTCCCGAATGCGAGTCCAGTGTGCTACCGACCGGTGCGCTTATGACTGTTGCAGTACACACAGGCACAGTAGAGGCAACAGCATCCATCTACGTCACACCCACCCGACACAACACGAGCCCTTCACCATGTCTTGTGGCTGCAGATAAGAGTGCCTTGGAAGAACTGGGTTGAGTCTATTGGTAGCAGTTAGGTCTAGTGGTCGACTAAAAAGTGGGCTTGTTGATAAGACGCGTGCTTGGTTAGCGAAGGGCAGCGATAATGAACTGGGTCGGCTCACAAAATATTTGTCCGTGCCCTGAACCTAGTCTTAGCGCGGAATAACGCGTGTCTCAGGATCTATATCAAATATCAGGTTTCCTTTACGTGGTGGTGGTGATGGGAAGGGGGGGGGGGGACCAGGGTAAGTTAGGGACAAGTAACAAGTAGTTTGCAGAAGTTGCTTCGAATTGCATGACTATCAGTTATCGTGTGTGTCAAAACATAGAGATCATTCCTTGTATTTTACATTGGTATGTTGTTCTTAAGAGATGAGAAGTCATGTCACTGGTCTGATGCCCCCTGCCGGGGTGGCCGAGCGGTTCTGGGCGCTTCAGTCTGGAACCGCGCGACCGCTACGGTGGCAGGTTGGAATCCTGCCTCGGGCATGGATGTGTATGATGTCCGTAGGTTAGATTTAAGTAGTTCTAAGTTCTAGAGGACTGATGACCTCAGAAGTTAAGTCCCACAGTGCTCAGAGCCATTTGAACCATTGTGCCAATTTCATCACACTGTTGGATGCATTCAAATCTCTCTCTTCCCCTACAGTTTTTACATTCTACAACTCTCTATAGTACCATGGAAACTAATCCTCGTTGTCTTGATACATGTCTTGTCATCCCGTCTCCTCTAATTAGTATTTTCAAAAAATGGTTCAAATGGTTCTGAGCACTATGGGACATAACATCTGAGGTCATCAGTCATCTAGAACTGCTTAAACCTAACTAACCTAAGGACATCACACACATCCATGCCCGAGGCAGGATTCGAACCTGGGACCGTAGTAGTCACGCGGTTCCTGACAGAAGTGCCTAGAACCGCTCGTCCACAGTGGCCGGCTAGTAATTTCCACATGCCCCTTACCTCGCCCATTTCTGCTAAGGACATCCCCATTACTTTTTACCAGTCCACGTAATTTTTCACCATGCTTATGTAATATTGCACCTGGAACGCTTCGAAGCTTTTCTTTTCCAGGTTTTCCCTAACCCATCATCAAACGTTAGGCATAGACTCTCTGAAATTTGTTGCTACAAATAAGACCACTGTCAGCTCTTAGGGAGACTTGCTTTAGCAGGGAATTCACTCCATTCCTGTGCTAGTCCACCTACCAAATTGTCTGTTATTTTGTTCCCAAGTTAGCAGAACTAACCTGTTCAATCTGCCACGTCGACTAAGATTCTGATGTTAAGTTTCTCGCTAAAATTTTTTCTACTCCTAACTAATTCCGAATTGGTTTGATTTATCTCAATCCATACGAGGTCTGATAGAAAAGTATCCTACCTCATTTCCTTTAGTGAATACCAGATGGTCTTTAATGTAGTTCACTTGCATGACCCGACCTTGAATCTTCGAGGGCATGTTGAATTTTTTCCCTCCTGTTGAAAGTGTCAGTTCTTGGTAAGCAACAGTTGTAATTTGTGTCAGTTTCTCGTTGCTATGGAAATGATGTAACGACTGGAGCATCGATACTGCATCAGATTTTGCCAGAAGCTGTGTGACAGATAGGTGGAAACCATTCGGAAGCTTCAGACGCCTTTCAGTGACGATGCTCTGGGCACCACACAGATTAAAGAGTGGTACAACCGGTTTAAGGGCGGCTCCAATCGGTGGATAGCGAGCCATGCTCTGCTGGGCCATCAACATCCCAAATGAGCAGGTCATCGCCAATGCGAACGTTGTCGTCATGTGGACCCGTTGTGTGACTATAAGAGAAGTTATGGAAGAGGTGGGCATCACCAATTTTTCGAGATATTCGATTGTGACCGATGAATTGGCCATGGAGAGAGTGACGGCGAAATTCGTGCAAAAGCTACTGGCGGCGGAGCGAAAGCAACTACGTGTTGAAGTGTCAGAAGACATGTTGACACCATAGACAGCGACCCCGACTTGGTGAACACCATAATCACTGCTGACGTCTAATGGGTGTACGGGGACGACCCGGAAACCATATATCAGTCGACACAGTGGAAGTATCTCTCATAACCAGGACCACAGAAAGCCCGTTAATTTCACTGCAACATCGAAGTGCTGATGACTGGTTCCTTTGACTCCCGTAGTGTAGTACTCACGAGTTCGCACCACAGGGTCAAACAATAACCAAAGTGTACTACAGGGACGTTCCCCGTCGCATACGTGACGCTCTGCGGCGCAAGAGGCTGGACTTGCGGACAACGGGAAATTCGTGCCTCCACCACGCTATTTTGGAGAAAAAAAATCACATTCCTGTGCTTCAGCTGACCACTTACTCCCCTGATTTGTCCCCGACAACTACAGGCTGTTTCTAAAACAAAAGAGCGGTTTGAAAAGAACGCGATTTTATACGAGAGATGACATTATGGCAGCAACGACAGAAGAGCTTACGCCCATTCCGAAGGAAGCGTTTTCGGCACGCTTTCAGCAATGGCAGCACGACTAGGAGAAGTGTGGGGAATCCCAAGAGAACTACTTTGAGGTTGATTAGGTGCCCAACGTTCAAGGTAAGCCAGTGCTTTTCCTGGTCAATGGTCGTGTACTTTTCCAACAGACTTCGTATTCTTGGCTCACTGACTGTTCATTGCACTCAACAGGTTCTGTAATTATTCATAATTTTTAGTGTGGCTAGCAATATCAGCAAACCTTACCTTTAATTTTTTATAGTGTATTTTAATCTCACTACGATTAATCTTTTGTTTCCATCATTGTTTCGTCGATCTACAGGTTTCACAGCAGGGGGCAAAATACTGCATCCTTACCTTACATCATTTTCAATGGAGTATTTCTGCCCCAGTTTTCTATTTTTCCAATATCGAAAAATGTCTGAAGGTACAATATGGTCGTTTAAATAGGAACAAACAAACCACTGACATCAAAAGCGTTATCGATGCTGTATTTAGACACCGATGTGTTATATTATTATTCTTATGTACACCAATAATCAGTAAGTGAAGTCAAATAATTTTTGTTTTACATGTTGTACATTACGCATGTTTCTCTACAAATTTTGTTTCTCTCCTAAGTAAAATGGAAAAAGCTGTTTAAAGGATTCTTTTTCTCCTCGACAGATCTGATGAAAGGATCTTGCTTGCCTCCATTATCAAGAGCAAAGTCAGAACTGCTTCTCTGTTGCCTTTACCTTTCTAAAGCGCAACTGACTGCCGCTTAACAAACCTTCACAATTCCTTTCCACCCCTGTGCAGAGGAGAGTATTAGATCTTGAAGAGTTTCGCTCTGTAACAGAAGTTTAATGTATTTTCTTATTCCAATGTTAAAAGACGTCTTTTACCTTTCATGTGCCGTAGCGGTTTCTCAAAACTGCAATAATAATTTTGAGAAATTAATATTTTTCCGGTACTGAAAAATGTTCCAGGGTGCAATATGGTCGTTTACATAGGAACAAATATTCCATTGACATTAAAAGCGTTGTCTGTGCTGTATTTAGCCACCGATCTGTTCTATTATTGCTCTGTTACACACCAATAGCAGTAACGGAAGTCAAATAAGGCAGAAGTATGTCCAAAACAGATGTTTAACACGTTTTGAAACATTAGCTATTGGAAACTTATACAAATTTCCATTTTAAAAGCAGGCATAAATGTAAAGATATTAACGGAACACTGTTAACTTGCAAGTACCATCTGGTCCATGGCAAAATTCTTCTGTTTCAAAGTGCAGGAGTAGAACATATTGCACGAACAACAAAGTAAAGCGTAATCGTTTACCATTTACATTCGTAGTTTTAAAAATGTGCAGAATTTTATTTACCACAAAAATCTGTAACTGGAGAGTTAAAAACATACTCCAAGTAGCTTCAATATATTAGACAGCACTTAAATGTATAGAAGTCGAAATATTTGCAGATCCTGCACAAAACGCAACTTCATCTCTAACGACAACAAAGTTGTAAAAAACCGTGGGAACTACTTCTGGATTTCTGCAATGCGCAATTTTTCCTTTGACTCTATAATTAGTCACTAGACAGAAGTACCGACGAAAAACGGTGATCGTCTCCAGGTACACTCTTCCTGTATTACCTTCCCAAGAACTTTCTTTCCCCGAACTAATAAAGTGATTGTAATAAAGTTATCGGACTCACCTGCTCTTGACAAGTTCGCGATTTACATTCCTTCAATATCTTCAGGGTGCTGTGGATGATATTCTTCTGAAACTCCGATGATATGTAGCCAGTCTCGTAATTCTACACAATAGCCTTAAAAATCTTTGTCAGTTTTCCAGATGAAACGGATAGTTGGTAAGTTTCGTGGCAAGACAAAGGTAAGCTAACTTTTGTTTATTTTTATAAATTTTTGTTGCCAAGACGTTACAGTCATCCTTTCTGCTAACTAAGGTACATTTTTTTTCCTTTGGATGAACCCATCCGCATGGCCGGTGTATTTAATGGACGGCTGTACGGTGGCGTTCGACTCAGCGGTTGCCAATTCGATTGCTGATGATGGAATAAAATTTTACCATCGATGTTTAACAGACAAGGGAGAGAGTGTTTGAGAGAGAGAGGGGGGAGGGGGGGACAGGGTGTCATGTGTAAAGTTTCTGACCGTCAGTAGTGTCTTCGTAAATGTCATTCATCCATCCAATAGAAACGTCACCATTGTCCTTCGACACCTTCACTAATCACATCAGACTTGTATATAGCACAAATTTATAAATGAAAGTCAACACCTTTTAGTTTTATTGCAATTAAATGTCAAATTCAGGAACAAATATCACGTCTGGCATGATTTTCATGGTAGGGCTCATTTCTGTCCACTCTGTAGCAATGAGGCCTTCTCGATATAGTAGCTCTAAGCATACTAACCTATTGCACGAGATGGTGCAACAGTTGTTCCATTCTCGCGACCACGTCCGATGCTTCCCCTAATTAGAGAATCGCGAAGAGTCATGTAGTAACAACAGTAGTGCTTAAAGTCAGTCTATAGAAGACTGTGTTTCCAAAACCTATGGCTTTTTATGAGGCAGGGGAAATTTAAAGAGTTCTGTGACAGATATGGCCTTTGTAATTTGCCTTTAGCGATGTATATTCCAACGCGAACTGACTTTGGTGCTGTATGCAGTGAAATGCGCTTTATTTAGTTTGTGTAATGTGTGGAACACATCGAAACGTGTGTGCCGAGGAGAAATTTGTTACTCTCAGAACTGCAAAATTTAGCTTAGGTGCAATCTAGACACACGCGAAGGATAGTTAGTAAATACTATTGGTGCTTGGCGCAGAGATGCGAAATTAAGAAACGGCTTCTACGTTAAACATTCGAATTTGCTGAAAAATCTTTCCAGCATTTCTTTGATTTTATTGAAAATGGGTTTTGGTACTAATACATTTAATAATGTATCAATAAGTCTCTTATCCACTCATACTATAAAAATGTATACATGCCCCACATCTATTTCCAAACCGTTCGACTTGTTTCAACCAGATTAGGTACACGTATCACTTATTGTCTGCAAAGAATGGCCAGGGGAGCGAGAACAATCTATCAAAGAGGTGGAAGTGAGAGTGAAGAAGAAAGAAAAAAAATCGCTTACTGTCTTTTCGCTGTGTATGCTGTAAAACTGCCTCATCAGGTATGACGTTTTAATTTACTACTTCCTTAATACAAACTGTATTCGCTAAAATTTACAGGCAATATTCACATATACCAGTGAAACTTTTTCGCAGAAATATATCACTGCACGATACATAGTTCAGCAGATACGACGTCAAAAACATAGAGCTGCCTGAAAACGGAACCCCAGGGCGAAATTCACTAGAATCACAGCTGAACTATGTGTACAAATAAAATGTGAAATATATTACATATATGTTACATGTGCGTTCACGAACTAAGCCACGGGTAAAGTGCTTCTCCTGCCGCTTTCAATCGATTTCAACCAAACTAAAAAACTATTTACCACCCAGAAAATAATGCTGTATGTATAAGAGCCAGCAAACTCCTATTGAGGATAACACGGAGAGAAAGAAGAGGGTAGTAGACAATGGACATACGGAGCAGGAGATGTCCACATATGTGGGAGATGAGTGGATGAAGAGAGAGAGAGGTATGGGATATGGACAGAAAGTTCCGAGGACGAGATGGACAGAGGAGTTATGAGAAAATGAATAGAGAAACAGAAGAGAAAGATGGACTGAGAGAGGGAAGATGGAGAGGTGGACTGGTAGAAGAAGAAGATGGATGGAGAGACGTGGGAGATGGACAGAGGGACGTGGTAGGAGGAGAGGGACAGACAGGGTGGAGGAGGAGATAGAGGAGGAGGAAGAAGTGGACAGTGGAGAAAGGAGCAGATGGACAGAGGCAGGAGCTGAATTTGGGTAGGGGAAATGAGGGATAGAGGTGGGGGTGGATGAGACAGAGAGGGAGGAGGACTAGGTGGGCAGAGAAGGGGAAAGGTAAGAGAAGGAGATTGACAGAGAAACAGAAGGATAGAAAAAGGACAGGAGGAGCTAGAAAGAGAGAGGAAAGAGGAGGATTGATGAAAGGGCGGAAGGGAGAATGGACAGAGGGGGAAGGAGCAGATGGACAGAGGGGAAAGGAGTAGATGGGCAGAGAGGGGAGGGGCAGATGGACAGAGAAAGAAAAAAGGAGAAGATGGTCAAAGATAGGAAAGAAAGAAGATGGACAAAGAGAGACGGAGATGGATGGAAAGAGTGGGAGAAGGAGAGGATGAAGGAGGATATGGACTAATAAGAGACTGGTATAAATACATAACCAGCCGACGCTGGATACTAGGATAAGATTGGGCACTGTAATTATTACAAGAATATTTAGCTGTAAGAGGGCACCTCCGCAACTGAGTGCTCAGCTCAGCTAACTACCATGCAGAAGGGCCATGTTCTGTTTCCAGTACTACCAGGGATTTTTTTTTGTTGGGAATAAGGTGCACTGACCCTCGCAAAACCGATTGAGAAGCTACTTGATCAAGCATAGTGGCTCCAGGCTACGGAAACTGACAGCGGATGAGGCAGGATTGTGCTGAATCCACACACTTCCGTGCCACATGTAATGACGCCATTGGCGGAGGGTGACGTACCTGTCGGTCAGCACTGATCGGTCCACCAGGAGTTATGGGCGAAGTTTAAATTTACGTTAAATTTAGTTATATTTGGTAATGCAACGTGTATTTTTAAAAGTTTCAATTGTAAGGCATCGTCAGATCGTCTGCTGCATCAAATCTACTTGAACAAACGAGGAGGTAGCTAGAGTTGTGATTACTAAAACACACATAATGAAAATATTTAGAGCATGAGTGTTTGAATCTATACAGCATTCCATAGTCGTTTGTTGAAGAAAATAAAAAAAATATCGAGTATCGGGGAAATTTGTGATTTGATGCATGGCGCCCTTGTAAACAGAGCCCAACACACACCGTTGTTAACGGGACAATATCGACACATATGAAGATAATTTCAGTAGTACCCCAAGGGAGAGATATGACCACTGCTATTCGGAATTTATGTTAAAAATCACGGCTGGTCATCTTTTCATCACGCTGGGGGCTACGTGATGCGATTCAAGAACGAAGCTGGTGTCGATGAATACAACGTCTAGTGGCATGTTTCCTCAAGCAATTTTTTACGAGGCGCTAGTGTGATACTGATATTCTCGAAAAACTAAAATATCAGACTCTACAAGAGATGCGTTATGCATCACAGAGAGAATTTCTGTTAAAATTTCTCGAGCCCAATGACGAGAAAATCATAGGAATTAGATTCCACACGAAGCAATCTCGACGATCATTCTTCCCACGTGAATTTCGTGAGTGGAACTGGAAAGGGAGGGAGAGATAGTGGTACAAGGAATACCCTTCACGCTGCACCATAAAATGACTAGCGGAGTGTACATGAAGAGGTAGAATTGTCACGCTGTTTTGAGGTACTTTGAGAAAACCTTTTGTTTGAATATTCGGATGATTAGAACACTCATCCGCCGATGTTAATAGAACAGTAAACATATCTGTAACTCACAAAGTGTCGAAAGGAATTAAGTAACAACTATTCTTGAAATTGTGACTCTTGAAATACACCGCACACGGTGATATGAGACAAGGTGTCAGGAAGAATAGCGTTGTCTGATGCCGAAATTCTAGGGCAGTCAAGGGTTGACGGAAGGAACAACCGAGGAAATACTTGTTATGTAAATCGTCAAGTTGCTGTGGATTTGCGCCGGATATGAGCCGAATATTATTATGCACCCCACTGCTGCAGCGGAAACCTGACTCTGCGTGAACGGTAAGGTTGTTTCGCGGGGGTGGCAGGGACAGAGACTCACCCTCACCCCTCACCCGCAGCCGGAGCGGCACTTTTCCGGCAATTACTCGGCGCGCCTGGGTCGGTGTCAGAGTCTGCGGGCGCTGCTCACCAGACCGCGACGTCGTCGCCGCTTTAATCGTAAACTGCCGCCACCCCTGCTGTCGCAACCCCTCGACCGTCCTCCCCTGTCTGCTGCAAGCGCGGCCGTCTTTTCTTGTCAGAAACCGAAGGTGGATAGCGACTTACTATTAGCAGCAAAATTTTTAACCAGACTTACACCTTTTTATTCAGTGAAGAGCACTATGACCAATCTGTCAATAACAATTTCGAACTCTTCTGTATTTTAGACCTAATAACCCTTTGTGATCATATTATGGAAAAATTTGAACTAAATCGGTAAAGGACATTTAGAAGTTAAACAACGACATGCCTTTATACAGTGGTGTGTTACAAAAAGGTACGGCCAAACTTTCAGGAAACATTCCTCACACACAAAGAAAGAAAATATTTTATGTGGACATGTGTCCGGAAACGCTTACTTTCCATGTTAGAGCTCATTTTATTACTTCTCTTTAAATCACATTAATCATAGAATGGAAACACACAGCAACAGAACGTACCAGCGTGACTTCAAACACTTTGTTACAGGAAATGTTCAAAATGTCCTCCGTTAGCGAGGATACATGCATCCACCCTCCGTCTCATGGAATCCCTGATGCGCTGATGCAGCCCTGGAGAATGGCGTATTGTATTACAGCCGTCCACAATACGAGCACGAAGAGTCTCTACATTTGGTACCGGGGTTGCGTAGACAAGAGCTTTCAAATGCCCCCATAAATGAAAGTCAAGAGGGTTGAGGTCAGGAGAGCGTGGAGGCCATGGAATTGGTCCGCATCTACCAATCCATCGGTCACCGAATCTGTTGTTGAGAAGCGTACGAACACTTCGACTGAAATGTGCAGGAGCTCCATCGTGCATGAACCACATGTTGTGTCGTACTTGTAAAGGCACATGTTCTAGCAGCACACGTAGAGTATCCCGTATGAAATCATGGCGATGGATCGAGAAAGTACAGTACATACTGACGAAACTAAAATGAGCTCTAACATGGAAATTAAGCGTTTCCAGACACATGTCCACATTACACCCTATATATATATATATATATATATATACAGGGTGTTTCAAAAGTGACCGGTATATTTGAAACGGCAATAAAAACTAAACGAGCAGCGATAGAAATACACCGTTTGTTGCAATATGCTTGGGACAACAGTACATTTTCAGGCAGACAAACTTTCGAAATTACAGTACTTACAATTTTCAACAACAGATGGCGCTGCGGTCTGGGAAACTCTATAGTACGATATTTTCCACATATCCACCATGCGTAGCAATAATATGGCGTAGTCTCTGAATGAAATTACCCGAAACCTTTGACAACGTGTCTGGCGGAATGGCTTCACATGCAGATGAGATGTACTGCTTCAGCTGTTCAATTGTTTCTGGATTCAGGCGGTACACCTGGTCTTTCAAGTGTCCCCACAGAAAGAAGTCACAGGGGTTCATGTCTGGCGAATAGGGAGGCCAATCCACGCCGCCTCCTGTATGTTTCGGATAGCCCAAAGCAATCACACGATCATCGAAATATTCATTCAGGAATTAAAGACGTTGGCCGTGCGATGTGGCCGGGCACCATCTTGCATAAACCACGAGGTGTTCGCAGTGTCGTCTAAGGCAGTTTGTACCGCCACAAATTCACGAAGAATGTCCAGATAGCGTGATGCAGTAATCGTTTCGGATCTGAAAAATGGGCCAATGATTCCTTTGGAAGAAATGGCGGCCCAGACCAGTACTTTTTGAGGATGCAGGGACGATGGGACTGCAACATGGGGCTTTTCGGTTCCCCATATGTGCCAGTTCTGTTTATTGACAAGCCGTCCAGGTAAAAATAAGCTTCGTCAATCCTGTGCACTGTATCGTTAGCGAATGTCTCTCGTGCAGCAATGTGGCGGGGCTGAGGGGTTGCTGTGTTTGAATTTTGTGTGGATAGAGGTGTAAACTCTGGCGCATGAGACGATACGTGGACGTTGGCGTCTTTTGGGCCGCAGCTGCAACACGGCGAACGAAAACCCGAGGCCGCTGTTGGATCACCTGCTGCACTAGCTGCGCGTTGCCCTCTGTGGTTGCCGTACGTGGTCGCCCTACCTTTCCAGCACGTTCATCCGTCACGTTCCCAGTCCGTTGAAATTTTTCAAACAGATCCTTTATTGTATCGCTTTTCGGTCCTTTGGTTACATTAAACCTCCGTTGAAAACTTCGTCTTGTTGCAACAACACTGTGTTCTAGGCGGTGGAATTCCAACACCAGAAAAATCCTCTGTTCTAAGGAATAAACCATGTTGTTTACAGCACACTTGCACGTTGTGAAAAGCACACGCTTACAGCAGAAATATATATATATATATATATATATATATATATATATATATATATATTATGTGATGAAAAGTATCCGGACATGCTACGAAAATATAAAGTTTCATATTAGGTGCATTGTGCTGCCACTTAATGCCATATACCACATATCAGTGACCTCAGTAGTCATTAGATATCGTGAGAGAGCAGAATGGGGCGCTCCGCGGAACTTACGGACTTCGAACGTAAGTAGGTGAGTATGTCACTTGTGTCATTCGTCTGTATGCGAGAATGCCACACTCCTAAACATCGCTAGGTCCACTGTTTCCGGTGTGACAGTGAAGTGGAAACGTGAAGGGACACGTACAGCACAAAAGCGTACAGGCCGAGCCGCAAGGGATTAGCCGAGCGGTCTGGGGCGCAGCAGTCAAGGACTGTGCGGCTTGTCCCGGCGAGGGTTCGAGTCCTCCCTCGGGCATGGGTGTGTGTGTTTGTCCTTAGGATAATTTACGTGAAGTAGTGTGTAAGCTTAGGGACTGACGACCTTCGCAGTTAAGTCCATTAAGATTTCACACATTCAAGCGTACAGGCTGACCGTGTCTGTTAACTGACAGATACCACCGACAGTTGAAGAGGGTCGTAATGTGTATTAGGCAGACATCTATACACACCATCACACAGAAACTCCAAACTACATCAGTATCCACAGCAAGTACTATTACTATGACAGTTAGGGGGGAGGTGAGGAAACTAGGATTTCAAGGTCGAGCAGCTGATCGCAAGCCATACATTACTTAATTACATGGCAAACAAAGCCTCCCTTGGTGTAAGGAGGGTAAACATTAATCGACTGAACAGTTGAAAAACGTTGTGTGGAGTGACGAATCACGGCGATCTGATGGTAGGGTGTGGGTATGGCGAATGCCTGGTGAACGTCATCTACCAGTGTGTGTAGTGCCAACAGTAAAATTCGGAGTCGGTTGTGTTATGGAGTGATTGTGGTTTTCATGGAGGGGGCTTGGACCCCTTGTTGTCTTGAGTGACACTATCACAACACATGCCTACATTGATGTTTTAAGCACCATCTTGCTTCCCAGTGTTGAAGAGCAATTCGGGGATGTCGATTGCATCTTTCAACACCAGTTCATAATGCATGGCCTGTGGCGGAGTGGTTACACGACAAGAACATCCCTGTAATGGACTGGCCTGCACATAGTCCTGACCCGAATCCTATAGATCACCTTTGGGATGTTTTGAAAGCCCACTTCGTGCCAGGGTTCACCGACCGTCATCGATGCCTCTCCTCAGTGGAGCACTCGGTTAGAATAGGCTGCCATTCTCCCCAAGAAACATTCCAGCATTTGCATGAACGTATGCCTGCGAGAGTGGAAGCTGTTATCAAGGCTAAGGGTGGGCCAACACCATATTGAATTCCAGCATTACCGATGTACGGCGCCCAGAATTTGTAAGTCGTTTTCAGCCAGGTTTCTGGATAATTTGATCTCATACATGAAATAATTTGAAGCACATTGGTGAAAAACTTTTCGGTAACTGTTGACCATTTGTCTGTACTTCCATAGTCATTTTGACGGTCTGGCGCCGTTTGCAGGAAAGATGCTTTATCATACTGAACATTATAACATTTTTTTAACTACCTACGAAATTTAGAAAGATGATTTGTCGATATCCTCGTGTTCACGTTGTGCCATAATGGGGCCTGAAGATGGTGAAATGTAACATTAAAATTTATTGTATTTGTAGTGAGACATGTAAATACAGCTCAAGGTGTCACTCGTACAACATAAAGGGTGTAGTAACAGCTGTCGTCCCACCACCTGTTGTATCTTTGATTGAGTACGAAGATTGAGACATATACCTAGCATGAGTATCGATATACTCGTATTCATTTGTTTCCATTAGACGGTAGGCTATGTCATCTCACTGTGACAGTGTGTTTCGCACTGGAAAGATTTTGCCTCATTCGTAACTTTGTTGCTTCCACACATTTTTTAGTTTTTATACAACAGACAGGTAACAGTGATTTCGATACAAATGATCACGTTTGGACGTATCATCAGTAATAAATGTCTGTTTTAGAAAGTACAATTTATAACAAATGTTTTGTCATTCTATTAAGACTGTTTCTGGTTTGTGCTCGTTGAAGAAATTGTTCACATTCATTGACTTCCACGTTACTGAGGATGGTTTGTTGTTTGATTTAAACTGATGATATTTGAACAAAGTAAGCTATTGGGCCAAACAAAGATATTTGATAACAATATTTATTTGTTTCCAGATGCATACAACACCTATAAACATCTGGCAGCCTAAAACTATTATGGTTAGAAATGTGTTGTCACTCGTATTGTGGGTCCATAATGAAAAGAAGGTAATAAAATATCATCCTCTGTCATTGTAATTTACGATTATCGACGCTTAAGTCAGTGTGGTCCAGAAACCATATATATGCAGTCATCTCATATAAAGCTCGTTTGCAGACAAATTTTATTGCTTCTATTGTTATATACTCTCACCAGTATTAGTTTCCACTGCTACTTATGGCAAAATAAGTGTACGTATCGTTAATGTCTTTTGACATTTAATTTCAATTCCAACGAAATTATTTGATATTTCAGTTTCTGTAACTGCGATTTGCACCACCTAAAATGTACACGATACTGATGTGGTGTAATTACTGCTAAGTATTGTAAGTATGATTAGAAAACTGATTTGATACAATAGTGGAGGTAAGCTAACGCTAATGTATCTGGGGCTTTCCCAACAAAAGACGAGAGTTTCTTTTAAAGAACAATAGCTCTCCCACTAACGTAATCTTTTAAAATAATCCTGTCATAACCTGGATGAGTATTTCATTCTACAGAGGAATATGTCCTGTTTTGAAACCTACTGGCACATTTAAAACTTTTGCCAGCCTGGGACACGAACTCAGCATCTAGACATTCTTGGATAATTTCAAAAATGTTCAAATGTGTATGAAATCTTATGGGACTTAACTGCTAAGGTCCTCAGTCTCTAAGCTAACACACTACTTAACCCAAATTATCCTAAGGACAAACACACACACACATGCTCGAGAGAGGACTCGAACATCCACCGCGACCAGCCGCACAGTCCAAGACTGCAGCGCCTTAGACTGCTTGGCTAATCCTGGGCGGCTTTGGATAATTCTCTTACTCGTGAAAGCCAAGTAGTCGGATAACAATCTGGATCTCGCATTCAGTTTACCCCTGACAGGAAGGTTCAGTCTGTACCTGAATACGACAGTTATCTGCAAAGTAACTCTCAGTAAGTTGCAAATAAAATAACGGAGTTCTTCAAAGCATACTTTCGGAAAATCTGAGAACTAACTGATTTTATTTTCCAAGCTCTCATTCTCTACATTGTATTTCAGACAGATGCATTCTTCATATCTCTGAACATGTTGGCAAATTTACTCTAACGAAATTCTCTATGAAATGAAATACGGGCAAACGCCCGCCATCGAGACCCAAGCTATGAATTCCAAGTTCTTATCGCTTGGGATATTTCCGTTAGTAAATATGTCTATCCTCAACCATCTTAATATCCCACTAAGATCATAGCCAATCGCACACACTGCATGCAAAACCGAACTTGTCTGCGCTGAAGTCATTGGGGAAGTGAGTATACACTGCTTACTAACAATTAGCCATTTATGGTTCTCTAGTGGATTGGTCAGTAACATCTTAGTCAACCGTGGCACCGTCCACGAACTTCATGTAGAAACGTGTTCAAGGAACTTTGTATTCTAATCCCTGCTTCTCAATATATTTAATCGTTAATTAAATTTGTTGCAAGTAATATATCTCTAATACCAGCCAATAGCTCAATAAATAATATCAGTAGCAGGAATAAGAACAATCTACATACACATCTAAAACACTCCCATCTGTTAGACAAATTTAAGTAAAAATGTGCGTAAGGTTTCAGTTTTGACAGCGTAGTCAAGGTCACAACAGTCAAGATTAATTATTTTGTGTGTGATAAATTTATTAAAAGTGCATAACAATATATTATTCTGACAGTGTAATAATTCTGTAATTATTAGCAGTTGCTGTTTGATGTATTCACCTATTTTGAACGAAAACTGAATGTAATCTAATATAATGGAACGCGAGTCGATGCCCCATGTGTCAGCGTTGGCCGACAAAATGATATTTGTTGATCGCAACACATAATCGTCAGATACTGTGTCTTTGCCAGCTATGTCCATATTACCACTGCTTCCTGGATTACCTTACAACGACGTCTCAATATGGTCCTTAGAGGTTACATGTCCGATGATCCAGCTACGCAATCGCTTTGCACTACTATTTTTAGTTCTGTTTCGATGTTGCCGTAGCTGTCACCCTCTCTCAGCAGAGGACTTTTTGGACTCCTTAGATTCCTTTCGGTGCGAGATTTCCTTCGAACTGCGTTTTCTATAATTCGCAGCTTGTATACGAGGCTTATGACAAAAAATCTTTCGTTATTTCGTAATTTTTAGTTTAACACCAACTGTCACTTCTATTCTGGAGAACATATTTATTCTTTTATTTTGGGTTTCCGTACTGCTTCGCATGATGTTCACAATAAGAAATGAATCAATGTCTAGCCAAACGCGTTTAAGCGTTACACAAACATACAATTTTACACAAAGGTAATTTGTAACAGTCACGCGCAACCGCCTATGCTGGTACGATGACGTCACTGGCAAAACAAATACTGTGCAATCAACACGTACAGACATGATCTATCCGTTGAGGGCTTACTCAATTTTCAGTTAACATCCTCGTCGTTGTTAGCGATTCAAATGTTGTTACTCGTGAAAGCTAGATCCACGGGCGAACAGGCGTTTTTACCTCAACAGTGTAGGTATAGCACATTTATTTCGAAAACAAGGAATAATCACAATAGAATTCATGTTTTCGAAGTTATTCCCGTAATAAGTAATAATCATTACTTTAAGCATGTTTCCATTTCACAGACTTGAGTATTGGTTCAAATGGCTCTGAGCACTATGGGACTTAACATCTAAGGTCATCAGTCCCCTAGAACTTAGAACTACTTAAACCTAACTAACCTAAAGACATCACACACATCCATGCCCGAGGCAGGATTCGAACCTGCGATCGTAGCGGTCGCGCGGCTCCAGACTGTAGCGCCTAGAACCGCTCGGCCACTCCGGCCGGCCTCTTGAGTAATAGTGCCAGCTGATGACGATGGGAAGTTTGGGCTTTAAAAGTAGCAGTTGCTGGCGTTATAGGCGGACTTGAATTCCCATAGATTATTGTGCAATCACGACCGCTGTCAGAGCTCATAGTTGTGTGGAACACGCAGTCTGCTGACTGTGGACGTAGCCGTTACGTAAGCCGGCAGACATGTTCTGTGCTGCGGGCCAACCACGCAGCCAGGGGCAGCTGTGTGCCTTGGCCTCCGTGTTCTCGTGGGAAGGTGGTCAATTTCCCAGGAGAATTGGCGCTCCATCTCCGCGAAGTTATGTCGGCGTGCGTCTGCTTCTCCGTCCTATAATCTGTTTAGGCTATTCTGGTGTTTCCTTGTTCCGGGTTGCAGGCGAAACGAATGCATTATTAACATACGTGTTGTGGCTTATACTACATTACTGTTCCTACTCTACCCGGACAACATTCATTTTAGTTAGAGATTTCAGCTGTATTTGGTTAAGAGGACCAATTCATCAACTTGCGTACTAATGACTTTCTAAAACGCAGAAGACTGATTACTGAAAATGTGGCAGAGAAAGCAAAAATACACAAGTTGACCAGAAATTAGAGTCATTTTTATAAAACTATTTTCTACAACAATTTGTAGAAATACCAGCATCTTAAAGAGGAAGAACTGACCTTATGAGCTTCCAAATCGCATCTAAGCTCACCACAAAAGATACGTGGCTGCTATAAATGATTAGTTTGTTTCCAAAGCTGTATATTTTCGAAAATATTATATGAAAAATTAAGACTGATGTATGAATAGAATGTAAGTTCACAGAGTTGGCATTTAGCATTCCACAAACGTTCTAAGTGTGCCTCTCTGGTCAGACGTTATACGTCCAAGGGGTAGTAAAGTTCGTTCCAAACCATATGTAGCAACATCCTATCAAAGGTCATCGAGGCAGAACTGATGCGTTCTCTGGACTGTTCCAGTGTTTTTGATAGTGGATTACGTAAACACAATCTTAATGTATTCCCAACAAAAAAAGTCACAATGCGTTACATAAGGCGAACGGGAGGGCCAAGAGAATAGAGCCACACCATCTTCACCAATTCCACCAATAAAGCGATATGGACGTTCGTCGCATAGATAGTGACGAGTACAGATGCTCAAATGAAGGAATGAACCTCCTTGTAGGAAGATCAAATTATTGGCCTCAGCAATCAGTTGTGGAAACAACCAGGACTGCAACATGTCAAGGTAAGAGGTACCTGTCACAGTCTACCCAGAGAAGAAAACCGGCCCGTACGGTTTCTACTGTGACACTGCATAGAAAATATTACCTTTCGACGAATGTCGTTCCTGCACCACAACTTCAAGAGGATGTTCAATGCCCGACACTCTCGTTGTGGAGATTAACCTTTCAATATAAATCGAAGGCTGTTTCATTGCTAAATATCGGTTGGGACGCGAAATATGAATCCTCAAGTGTTTCCTGCATTGTGAAGCAAAACTGAAGGCGCTAGACATAATCTTTCGGGTTTAATTGTTGCACGAGCCGCAGACGGTGCGGTCTGAAATTTAACCGCTGTCGCAATATATTCCATATAGCTCGCTGCGTTCGAGATTTGCGTGGACTATCGACTTTTTTGATTGCGTACGATACTCTCCCTCACCCTCTCCCCAGTTGCATCTGACACACATGGTCGACCGATACTTTACTATCTACAGAGGCAACCAGTGGTCCTGAATTGTCGATAATAACGCTGTACGCTCTGTTTACATGCCGAGTCTTTTTCATAATTTCTTATGAATACAGGCTGTACTGCCGTATCAGATAAACATATCGCATACTTAGAGTACAATATACAAAACACTTTTTCCCTGCTTTGTTGACATTTTGCCAAGGCACTGCACTCGTAATGCCAACTGGTAGGCACAATGAAAACTCTGTGCATTTATGGCTTCATTTATGCATCAGTCATTTCTCTTGCATGCAGAACTTCGCAAAATACAGGGCTTTGAAAACACGTGACTCATTCATACTATCCTTGTGTTATTATTAACAATCTTAAAGCAGGACACAACGCTTTCAAGGGCACTAGATGATACATATAAGGCACCAGGCGCTAATGCGACGTCTGTAAGTGGTTTTAGCTAATATGGCATATCTGAGGAAATGTTTTAATTCCTCCACCCCGCATTGAAGCCATTATCAAATTTAGGGAACGTGTTACATGATATTAGAGTCATGTCTGCTGGAGGACACTAATTTAGTGTCCAATATACAACTTGTTTGTAATTCAAATATCACGTATTTATAATACGGCTGGGCGCATTTCCCATCAGCAATTGGTATACATGCGTTTGTTCTGAAACTGTTTGAGACAGCAATGACTGCATTCCTGTGACCCCGCGATAGACTAGCTTTGCAACGCACTCGAAAGAAAATTAATTCACTTCCCTATAACGCTTGCAATCTGCTACTTATTGACAAACTGTCCATAAATTTCTATATCTTATAGAAGAGACTATGTGTAACTATAACGTCACGTGCGAGGCTAACACATTTCGTTTTAAATGAACTTACAGATATGCAGCTAGCCATAATGCTCGCATGTGAAAGTTACTGTGTGCCGGACCGAGACTCATTACCGGATCCGTAAACTATGAAGTTTTGAAAGCGGATTTCCATTCCATCCTGGATAGCTCAGTCGATAAGAGCACTGTTCACGAATCACACAGTAGCAAGTACGAGTCACGGCAAAGGACACAGTTTTAAATTACCAGGAAAAATAAAAGTGCCCAGATTGTTTAAAATTGAAAGACTCATTCTATCACTTCTGCTGTTTAAGTCTTGCTCTTTCGGAGCTTAACATCGTGGGTACATATTTCAGATACTGTATGCGACGGTTCAAAGGGCTCTGAGCACTATGGGACTTAACATCTGAGGTCATCAGTCCCCTAGAACTTAGAACTACTTAAACCTAACCAACCTAAGGACATCACACACATCCATGCCCGAGGCAGGATGTGAACCTTGTAACATTATCTGATTGCCTTATCATTTTAAATCATTCACTAATCGAGCAGTCGCTCGGCAACAGCTACAGTTAGCAAATAATGTTGCGAGAATGTAAAAGGTTAACGACCTGTGACGTAACTTGTTTATTGTCGAAGCGCCGTCAGAGATGCAGTGAGTTATTGACTTTGAAAACCGCGGCGCGAAAAACGGACAGAAGAAGAACACTTTTACACTTTTTTTTTTTTTTTTGAGGTACGAGATATTCTCGATGAACAGTTACTCATTCTTCTCTTGTCTCCTGTAACTTGTGTCGGACGCGCATGTCTTGCCGCCGTATTATTATTGTTAAAATTAATATTGTTCTAGTGTAAAGTAAATGTGTAATACTAAAAGTGCCTAGCAGTAGATTTATTGTGCAATTATATTTTGAATAGGCATTTACTCTCCTCTGCAATGCAACTTCCGACTGATCAGACGATCCAACAAGAAACAACCGCACACAGTCGGCGTTCGCAAATATGTTTCCACCGCTGATTATAGCTATATGTTACAGCACAAAAGTAACATATTGTTATAATTAGCGACTACGAACGGGGACATTTATAACTGTATGTTTATGTATACACATTACGTAAACATATCGTTATAACCTGCGACTGTAGACGCCGCGCGGCTTCAACAAGGCTTTATTCGTGGTCCCATTTCGTTTCAAGAATTTCATTTCAAATGCTGTTAGTCTTTTCTCTTCATTGGTGTTTATTTGTTAGGCTTCATTTAAATATAGAGATATGTAAACAGGTAGAATACGTCGCTGCGGTCGGCAAGACACGTGTCTGGCGCAGTAGTTAGGTCGGTTACTGCTGCTAAAATGGCAAGTTACCACGATTTACGTGAGCCTGAACGTGTTGTTATAGTCGGCGCACGAGCGATGGGACACAGCATCTCCGAGGTAGCGGTGAAGCGGGGATTTTCCAGTACGACTATTTCGCGAGTGTGCCGTGAATGTCAGGAATCCAGTAAAACATCAAATCTCTGACATCGCTGCGGCCGGGAAAAGATCCAGCGACCCTTCCGCAAATTGCTGCTGATTTGAATGCTGGGCCATCAACAAGTGTCAGCATGCGAACCATTCAACTAAACATAATTGATACGGGTTTTCGGAGCCGAAGACCCACTCGTATAATCTTGATAACTGCACGACACAAAGATTTACGTCTCACTTTGACTCATCAATACCGACATTGGGCAGCTGATGACTGGAAATATCTCGCCTGGTCGGACGAATCTTGTTTCAAACGGTATCGGTCGGATGCACGAGTACGGATATGGAGACAACCTCATGAATCCACGTACCCTGCATGTCAGCAGGGACTGTTCAAGCTGGTGGAGGTTCTGTAATGGTGTGGGGCGTGTGCAGTTTGAGTGGTATGGAACCGTTGATACGTCTAGATACGACTCTGAAATTTGACACGTATATAATTATCCTGTCTGATCACCTACTTTCGTACATGTTCATTGGTATTCCGACGGACTTGGGAAATTCTAGCAAGACAATGCGACACCCCACACGGACGGAATTCCTACAGAGTGGTTCCCGGAACAGTCTTCTGAGTTTAGACATTTCCGTTGGCCACCAAACTTCCCAGACATGTACATTATTGATCACATCTGGGATGCCGTGGAACGTGCTATTCAGGTGAGATCTCCACCCCTCATACTCTTACGGATTTACGGACAGCACTGCAGAATTCATGGAGTCCTTTCTCCCCAGCACTACTTCAGACGTTTGTCGAGTCCATGCCACGTCGTGTTGCGGCACTTCTGCGTGCTCACGGGGGCCCTACAGGATATTAGGTAGGTGTACCATGTTCTTTGGCTCTTCAGCGAATAATGATGTATTCTAGTGTACTTCTTCAATATGGAAGTTTTCATTATTGTAGCTCCCATTGGGGTGGTATATTTGGTGGCTCTTCAACTAGTTCTTTTCTTCCAGAAATGATGATTTATATCCTACCATTTTAGAATTTTATTGCACCAAACAGATCTTACCTTCCCTTCTTCTGGATGTTTCTCATAGAAGGACATAGCTTTCATTTTGTCGGTGTTGATGTCAGCGTGGAATTTCTCAGTTATACACTGAAATTGATGTTCAGAACGCTTGATGTTATCCTCTCAAGATGCTACAGCGGCTACACCATCTGCAATAGCTAAAGCATCTTGTTTTATGTTGTTTTTGGTTTCAATGAAGTCATGCGACCGTTGTCTTCACTATTCGACGTTTTGATTCATCCAAATAAAAAGCAATAGTGAGATCGCGTTCTCGTCGTACTCCAGCATGGATTCTGCCCCACTTTGATAATGCTCTCTCTTTCTTAGCACAGACTGAATTTGTTCTGTAAATTTTGTATGTATTTTCTATAACTTGCTGAAGAACATGAGCACCTGCCAGAACCTGTAGTAATATGTTTCTATTTACTTATATTTTAGAAAAATGATTCATAAATGGAATGAAATATAATTTCTTAACAAACTTTAATTAAATTCTGAAGTGTCAGCTACAGTCCATATACAGTACTTTCTCATTTATAGGGAACAAATTGGAAAGAGTTCAGTAATCAGAGATTTCTAAACAAGATCCTGTAATTACTTGCGGGACGGCAGTTCTGCGGCCTTTCTCTTGTTTATTATTCAAACGAATCGAATCACAATTTTCCAGAATGAAATCTATGTCGAAAAAGAATATGATAATCAGTCGCTATGAGTCCCTATAGAGGCATAAAAGATTACTTCTTAACATAAGCGTTTCCTGTCTTAGGTTCAGAAATATTAAAGGAAAGGTGAGGAAAGGATATCCTCAACTAATAGTTTTGTCTGAACTAGGATCAGCTGTGTTACAAGTTGTACGCCTACGTCTTTCTTTGATCTGATACACAAATGGTCTTGGAAGCAGCGCATCAACATTATACGTGTCACTAAACTCTCAATGCTCACTGCGACAAGCCGCAAGAAAGCAGTTATGTTGTCAAGATAGAGCTGCTAATACTGTTATAAGATTCTTGTGGGAAATAACACGTCAAAGGCGCGACGCAGCAGAGCGCAGTTGGTGATGATCTTGCGGTAAAGTCGTTTATTTTCCTTCGCGGTGGAGTTATTTCAGGAGCCCATTCCGTGCCGCCTGCGTAAACGACCCTCAACACTTTCCAAACACTGCTAACGCGTCACGGTATTGACAGTACAACTTTATGGGCAGTTCTTACCCGTGTTTGCCACATTCAGTCTCCTCTTTCGCTCGATATTTATTTTTATTTTTACTTTTGTGTGGACATTACATATATTATGTATCATCGGTTTGGATCTTATCGACAGCATCTTTCATTTTCCTGAAACTGCGTTTAAATTTCTTACATAAAGTTTTCCTGTTCCACTAAGCATATTTTATTGTCAGTTTCTATCGCTTTCTCTGATAACCTTTAAACATTATCGTCCATCTTGTTTCGTTTGATTTATTCGTGCACGATCTAAACTTGTAACAACTGACATTTGCAAACGTTCCTACAAGAAATTGTGGAGTATATATGTATATTGTTCTGAGTCATCAGTCTTCTGACTGGACTGATGCGGTCGCTACGAAATCCTCTCACTCGCCAATGTCATCTCTGTGTATTACTGACGCCAACGTCCTCAGTTACTTGTAAGCTGTATTCCAATCTCTGTCTTCCACTACAGGTTTTACCCTCTACAGCCCAATGAAGTACCATGAAAGGTTTTAATACGATAATACAAGTCGTAAACTTCTGTTCTTTCTTCGCGTAATTGTTCCTTATACGTTTCTCTCTTCGCCTCTTCTGCGGAGAACCACATGTTTCTGTAGCACCATATCTAAAACTCTTCGTCATCAGATACCGTGTGTTACGCACACAATCGCGACACACTCTTGTTACGCAATGCGACAGCAGCGTGTCATGTTGTTCCTGAGTGGTAATGTTTAATACGATATTCAAACAATGCACCTAGTAGATATTTATTCGTAACATGGTGTGTACTGTTACCCGCAGAAAATTAATTTCTTCGAATTTTTTTATGTGAAAATTCTTAAGGCGTTTCAAATGAAACAAGCGTTATTAACATTCTACACCTTTGTTCGTCATGTCTACACATTCATTAGCGTCGTCACCCTGACGAAGAACACATTTCTCCCAACGAGTGACCAGTTTGCTAATACCGTCACTGTAGAATGTTTGATTTTTTTAAGGAGGCACAACCTCATCTCTGGTTCCACCGCTTCATCACTATCAAATTGAAGTCCTTGAAGGTGTTCTTTATGTTTTAGAAATAGATGAAAATCGGATGGGGTGAAGTCGGATCGGTACGGCGGTGGCAGTGGATCCTAACCGTCGGATTGTTGCTGATGTTGTAGCGCTCATGGGTGGTCTGGTATTTTCATGTTGAAGGAGAGGTTGCTCCAGATTTGAACCAATTCTTCGAATTCGAAACTCGATTAGAACGCACTGTTTCTCAGGCATGAACGTAGTTACGTTACACACCACCGTGTCACACGCTGCAGTTTGAAGCCTTCTATCGGCATACGGCTGCATGAACGAAGAATAAAGATGTAGAATCTTACTAACATTTGTTTTATTTAAAAAGATTTCAAGAGTTTTCCCATAAAAATTCTGGGCATTACTTTTCGGAACGCTCTCGCATCTAGCGCAATAAAATGTAACTATGTCAAAACAGTGGCACCACCTTTGCCTTCCTCTACGTTTCCTAGTACCACTGATAGCTAATAAATAGTGCGTGGTAGTTCAGTTACGGTACTCTGGTAACATCCAGACATCTGGTGAAGATGAAAATATGTTTCTAGTAACGTCATACAGCTAGTAAACAACAGAAGACGAACTGTTGTACAACACCTTCGAATATAAGGTGAAGTTTTATTTCGTACACCTCGATCCAGAGTATTTTACAAACACTACCAATTGGTACGGAACATAGTGCCCACAATATGTCACATACTTAATAGGCTACCAAGATCGTAGCTAAAATAACTGCAACGAAAACAAAACTGTTTTCCCACAGAGAAGAAATCAGTTGCTACACCAAAGCTATAAAAACAACTATCTTCACTTCAGTAGCTTTTGAAGATCAAGCAAACACATTAAAACAACTGTATATTCAAAGTAGAGTGAACTGTAGAAATGAGCATATTATTAGATTCTGTGCGAAATTGTGTCATACCAATAATAGTCTCTCTTAATACAAGAACAGAATGCTTCTTATGCAGGAAATACTATTTTTGTTTTGTCTTACGTGCAGCTGCAGTTATATGTAATTTAGAAAGCACTTCTTATCCAAGACCTTGTAGCTTGTATCATTTAGTTCATACGTTTTTACACCTTCTACATTTATTTTACGATGAATCGTATCTCCCGATATTTTAATAACGCTTATTATGCAAAAGTGTAATAAATACTCTTAAATCAAGTAGCAAAAGAATTATAAGCGAGCTTCATCGTTACGGGCGCATTACGTCAAGAGCCATTTGGGTTTCTCGCCATTTCTCGTTAGTTTCATTCCATCACCAGTCACATTCTAAGAACAATAGCACCAATGAGTGTCACGACTATATTATATTTCTTGATAGTTTCTAAAAGTACAGAAAATGTGTGTAACTGTCTCTCTTGCACAGGCTTGTATGTTATTCCCACTGAATTGTTTCCCCATCCCAGGTGAACTTACGCTCTTGTCCTACGCAAGCTTTGACGAGTACGGCACTTCGTTCGTATTAGAACCTCTGTTTGCCCTTAGCTAACGAACATTTGGAAAAAAAAGTCTAATGGCTATAGCGGTAACGCAGCGTTAAAAGCCAAATCTCCCATCGCGTCGCGAACGTCGCACTCAAATTAAACGAACCACATCACAGTGCTCGCGTCAAACACGTTTCACTAAATTCATTCCTGGCGGCAACGTTCACATGCGTGTATATTTTTCGCACGTGGGCGGATTCTAAATACAGTTTGCTGGATTTATTTTATGCGGCAGGCGTGTGCGGCGGGATGCCGCTCTGCCCCTGTGACAGCGACATTCGTTCGCCGCGTGTTTTTTGTTGAGCTTTTCGCATTTTTTTCCTCTCCATCCCTCTCGTTCTCTTTTTACTTTTATGCGGCGCATTACCGTCCCCGCATAACGCGAGACGCCGTTCGGATGGCTGCCAGCCGCGGAAAGGGAACCAGCGCGGCCGAGGAGTACCGCGCGAACAGCCGGGCAGTGATACGGATATTTGCAGCGCTGGCGCTCTCAGACCACTGGGACCTGACCTCACCTTCAACTAGATGGAAAGTCGGCATCGCTCGGTACTATTCGAAAGCTCTTATTAACTTTATTATAACAGCAAGTGTATGCTTTGTTGTTCAAAATTTGCTACCGTTATTTTACACCACATCTTATAATCTGATAACAATAACGTTTTGCAGGTACCAGGATGAAGTTTTCACTGTGCAGCAGAATGTACGCTGATATGAAACTTCCTGGCCGCTTAAAACTGTGGCAAACCATTGAGATCCTTCAGCATAGCAGCGAAGCAGCAGCAAAAACACAGTGCTTTAACACGAGTTAGCCGTCTAAGGAGCAATTTTGTCAATAAAGAGCACAGTTGACACATATCCCAAGTGACACTTGCTCGATCGGTCTTTCCTTTGTAAGCTACTTGGACGCAGTGACATGGCCGAAATTGCATGCGATTTCGTTTCGCTCTGATCGGAAGGCCTCCTTTTGCAGACAAAAGACGGGCGGCAGGAGAACTAATGCGCCTCTCTCGCTTAATCCTTACATTGTCTACCTCGTTTTCATTTTAACTGGTCAGTTTTTGGGCCTCCCCGCTGTGTCTACACCTTTGGTAGGGGCCTCTCTCTCCAAGATCTCGGTATGGTTCTATCTGTAGCCTAAATTTGCACTCACAACATACATCACTTTAGGTACCTACCTGTGGTTACTGTCATTTGCCTTACTGCATTCCTTCCCCTCCTGCCCCGGCCCTCGCTCCTATTGTTATTCGTCCCTAGGCTGCAGCACACTTCATGAGAATAAAACGGTGGCCGCCTTATGCGCCCTGGCTACAATAACCGTCGTAGTCTGGGATCACGGTCTAGTAATGTTGTACACTGAAATTTAAGAGAATCATCGACATGAAACGATATGGAATGGATCCCGAAGTAATGCAGACTAATAAGATGCGTTTGAAGTTTCGTAAGGCTGTAGATAATGTGATAAGGAACACCACAGCATGCTGTTCAATTAAGACCTGTTAAAAAGGAATGGACGTCCCTAAAACGGGGAGTCTCAGAAGCTGGACAAATAAAAATAGGTGCCAGTAAGGTAACTGTGAAGAAACGCTAGGATAGCGGAAGGAATACTTCAATCGACGAAAGAGGAAAACTGGAGTACAGTAACTTAAATTACTTTTGAACGAAATAGCCGGCCGCTGTGGCCGAGCAGTTCTAGGTGCTTTAGGCAAGAATCGTGCTGCTGCTGCAGTCGCCTCGGGCATGAATGTGTTTGAAGTCTTTACGATAGTTAGGTTTCAGTAGTTCTAAGTCTAGGGGACTGATGACCTCAGATGTTAACTCCTGTAGTGCTTAGAGCCATTTGAACCATTTTTTGAACGACATAAATATGGAGTACAAGGGAGACCAAAAGAAAAATCCGCCGGAAAAATGGGGAAACTCTCACACAATTGGCCTAAATACCTGTATACCTGGTTTGTCAACAATAATGATGTACAGAATAATTTAAAGAAATTCGAGGAGTTGTTAAATAACAATGTGGTTGGCTTTCAGAAAGCTAAAGGCATCAGACAGCAGTTCTGACGTTGGGTTTAATGATGGGAGTGATACATAAGAAATATCAAGACATGTTCATTGGAATTTTCAGTTGAGGAAAAGTGTTCTAGAATGGAATTTGGTGTTCGAAATTGTAAGTTAATATACAACACGTACAATAACCAAGAGAGGACAATAAGAATTAAATACCAAGAACTAATTTTTCGGATTAAATACTGTGTAAAATAGTATGCAGTCTTTTACGCTTGCAGAGCACGTGGTCAGTTACATTAGATACAGCTACGAAGCACATATGAGAGTAATTGTAGCTACTTTAACTGTCATACGCCGGCCGGTGTGGCCGAGCGGTTCTAGGCGCTTCAGTCTGGAACCGTGAGACCACTACGGTCGCAGGTTCGAATCCTGCCTCGGGCATCGATGTGTGTGATGTCCTTAGGTTTGTTAGGTTTAAGTAGTTCTAAATTCTAGGGGACTGATGACCTTTGATGTTAAGTCCCATAGTGCTCAGAGCCATTTTTTAACTGTCATACTTCGCATATTGAATAAGAATGCTTAAGAAAAAGGGACAGCTTCAGACATTCTCTCCTCTAGTTTACAAAACTCGGAGAAGACGAACCCAATAAAGTGGGAAGTGTTCATGCCATTTTCTCAGATATCAAGGAGTGGTCCATCTCAAGAGTAGACCTGGTCTCTAGCCGCAAAATTTGTTTCAAACTGGAGGAAATGGAAAATTTGGTTTTAAAGTGCCGTCTGTGAAGACCGAGCGAGGTGGAGCAGTGGTTAGCACACTGGACTCGCGTTCGGGAGGACGACGGTTCAAACCTGCGTCCAGCCATCATGATTTAGGTTTTCCGCGATTTCCCTAAATCTGTTCAGGCAAATGCCGGTTCCTTTGACAGTGCAAGACCGTTTTCCTTCCCCATCCTTACCTAACCCGAGACTGCGCTCCATTTCTAAAGTCCTCATTGTCGATGACAAGTTAAACAATAATCTCTTTCTCCTCCTCTGTCTGTGAAGAAGTCATTTCAGATGGAGTGAAAGCTTTGATTGGAAAAGCAATTTGACGGTGCTCCTTAAAGGGACCATTCCGTCGTCAGTCAACCAACCGATTTAGGAATATGCAAAATATACTGCATCTGAATGACTGGACAGCGACTGGAACAACCTTCCTCTCATACATGAGTCTACTGATTTACAGTTGTGTTTTTAAAACCGCGAAACGACAATAATCAATGTGTGACTATGGGCTGTATGAACATCCAGAGCATGTAGTATTTGTTTGTCCTTATATGGTAGACGTCAGCGAGCCCGTTAATTCAAACGATTCGCGGAAACTAAGACAACCAGAACTGTGGTCTTCAGTAGACACAACCGGCTGCACAGTTTGGAAAATAAACTCTTCGTAGCACTTTCGTCGTCTTTTCTCGGTGTTATCTGCTAATTAATATTTAACTATAAGTACTGAATTATTTGTCTGTACAGTGCTATAATAGGTAGTATGTAGAATTTGCAGTATAATAACGGCTGCACGAAAGTACTTACGATGACCATAGTAGTTCCGAGACACGTAAAATCAGCACTGTGTTGTATGCTTTAGTTTATTGTGTAGTTACTTAGGTGAGGATGCAAGACAAGGAATGGCAATACTGGTAGTATTTCTGAGATAGTCATGAAACCATGATATTGTGAAGAATGAAAGTAACGTTCTGGTTCAAAGATAGGGTTCAGTTCTTACAGCAGCAATATGGGTTTTATCACATAATATACTATTCACTATTTAATGGAGAGTCTTTCCTAAATTCATTTTATCTTAGAAATTGTGAATTAAACATATACTTTCGTTACAAATAACCGTATTATTGTGAATTGATTGATATAGATTGTGGTCTTCTGTACCAAAATCCGAACATCTGCAGGCATTCTTGCGCCGTCACCTTTACATATAGTACGTAAGGCGATATTCGTCACAGTGTAGCACCATAAAGGAACGATATAAATATTTTTTAGTGTGAAACACCACTAAAATTTACTGTCTGTTCATTAAGCATTCTTTGGTGTGAGCAATATTTTGATCTCAGGGCAGCCGAGACATAGAAATTTATCTCAGATGACTTGGTTATTGAAAACGAAACACAGTATTTCAAGTTTATTTGCATCAAAGGAGATATTTCATTAAGCTTATTGTATTACGCTACAAATTTTCCGGCTAACGGAAGTAATTTTTAACACTTATAGCAGCCGAATTAAAACAATGCATCAAACATTTCTCCCTAGTTAAGACTTAATACTTTTCTCTGTCGGTTTAGAAGGAATCTTAGACAAGGATAGCAAAGGCATGATTTTTGTACACGTTGATCTAGTGTTAACAAGTTCACTCCATGACAAACCACAGTCAAACCGACAGGAGAAGAGATCCCAAATATTTCGAAAGTCGCACCTCGATAAACTTATTCTATCCGGATATATTAGGGGACTCCTTGTGTTAATTACCTACCACCATATTCCAGTACATCATCGCTATAGCCAAAGATAATAGGCATGAACAAATATTAAGTTGTCACTGAAGTCTTACAATATGAGGCGATTGGCTGTTTGTCAGATATGCTCAGAGAAGAAAAGTAACACATTTTAGAATGGATTTTGACAGGCAGGCAGGCAGGCAAACAAACAAACAAACAAACAAACACACAGACACACACACTGTCAGTATTATTGATTGCTTGTGTATATGGTGCGATCGGATTCGTGTGAGATAAAAAGTCTTCCGCGATAAGAAAGGGCACCAAACAGACTTCTGAAATGATATAAAACTGAAGGGGTACTATGTTTAATATCTTGAAATGGGAGGCTAGTAGTTTGGCTTATGGTAGCAGTAAAAATTTTATTGGCCATAGTTTTTATTCGATTTATAGCTTCATCCTGTAGTTTTATCACACATGATAATTTTCACAGAGAATCTGTCGTTCGGAATACGTTGCCACATAGCTCATAAATACAGATACTTGAATATCCTATTTGTTAGCTTCGGAAGAAACGGCCATTTGGAAGAAGGGCCCCATGCGTAAATTTGTGTTATGCCTTCTAGTCGGCGCATAACAACCAAGTAGTTCCCAATAATCTGAACTTCAACATTCATTCATTAAACATTTGATTGCTTTGTAGCATAACACCTGTTTTACAATTTTTTGTGTAAAGTAGTCATTAGACATATTTAAGCATCGTTCAAACTTTTTTGTCCGAACAATTTTGTTTAATTTCAGGTAACTTCCCTTAATGGGAGGCAAAACACAGGGCAAATCACCTAAAAATTGCACCGCAAATATTGCGGAAATGGAAAGTGTTATTGATATACGTAACGCAATAATACTTAGAAAGTTCCTTTTTGTGCAGACACACACTTTTTTAAATGGAAAAATGCCTGTTGACATTATCGGTGTAGAAGTAGGGTAGATTAGAATCACAGCGGAGTTTGTTGCAGTGCAAGTCGTTTATGAGATATGGTATTTTCAAAAGTTCCCACACCTCCGGTTGTACAATACCTGTGGTTGCACACTCTAAAGAACGCTAGTTATCTCGATTGTAATCAGTAATGAGACAGTTGACCATCAGAAGCTGTGTTCAGCATGACAACCGGCGCGCTAATACAAACTTCTCTCTAGTATAGAACAACTGTAGAACGCTTGCTAGCATTTCATCGGAGATGTCCAAGCAGGCTACAGTAACACGTCGTTGCATATCATCGGGCGTACTTCATAAGTCCTTGTAGACATTGTCTTTTATATTTTTCCACAAGAAAAACTCTACAGGCATGAAATCCGGGTAACAGGTCGGCCAAGTTAAAGATCCTCTGCGTCCAATTCAACGGTTTGTAAGCAATGCTTTGGTACTCATTGCACTATGGACTTTACAGCCATCATGTTAATAACACAGGTTCCTGGTAATTTGCAGAAGAACATCTTCAAGCATCCGTGGTAGAAGGCCTGTTAGTATGCTGCGATAACTGTGCGCCTTCAGTGTTGCTTCTATGAAACTCGAGCCCTTGAGCTGGTGGTTCACTATGTCACACCACACATTTACGATGCACTCTGACTTTCCACTTGACGAAGACGATGAGCATTGCCAACAGAACAATAGTACAGGTTTTTGCGGTTTAACTGGCCGGAACGGAAAATGTGGCTTCATCATCAAACAAGGTACAAGATACATCTGAAGCATCCTATCGTAATGCCGATGTACAGACGTTAACACGATTTTCACAATCGTTTCCTTGTCGCTCTTCATGAAGAGAAAAGTGACAGGGACGGAAGCTATGTCGATAGACAATGCGTACATCACTTGCCTGACTCCTGTCACTTCCCCGTGCGATAGCGCTGGAGCTAACGTGCGGATCAGCTGCATTAGCTGCAAGAACCGTAATATCACCTTCATCTGTCGTTATTTGTTGCTTCTGCTACTTTGTCTAGTCGTTAGACTATCAATTTCACGCTAATTGCGTGTTTTAGAGTTTGATAAATAATTGCCGAGATGTCTTATGACTATTTAAATATCATGACACATACATCGTACAAGAACGAACTGCATTCTTCTTACAGTATCCATACACCATGAGTACGTCGACTTTTATTGGATTGACAAATCCCATCGTCCACTCAAGGCGTACTGTCAGTCACTAACCGATTAGGAAGATGCAAGGCACCCAACGAACACACAAGTACACTTACGCAAGAAGAACAAAAATGTGTCTAGCAACTACGCATGCTGAATTGCATAGACAGGGGTAGTTGTGGATACATTTCAAAACACGAAGCCGGTCGGGGTGACCGAGCGGTTCTAGGAGCTTCAGTCTGGAACCGCGCGACCGCTACGGTCGCAGGTTCGCATCCTGCCTCGGGCATGGAAGTGTGTAATGTCCTTAGGTTAGTTAGGTTTAAGTAGTTCTAGGGGAATGATGACCTCAGAAGTTAAGTACCATAGTGCTCAGAGCCCTACCCCCCCCCCCCCCCACCAAAAAAAAAAAAACAACATGAAATCTCGTAAACGACTAGCTGTAGAACGAGCAACGAAATCCACTGACATTCTCATTTGCTCTACTTTTAGTTTGTTCATGTCAACTGGAACTATTCCGTTTAAGAAGAGTATGTGCACAAAAAATACACTTTCTAAATATTGTTGCAATCTGTTTATTGGCTGACAATTCGAGCCTGTGATTACCAATGAATTCTGTGTGAACAGCATGTCAGTAGCACTTTCCAGTTCCGCAATATTTGCATTGCAAGTTTTAGGTGATTCACCCTGTAATTTTCCTTAGTGGATTCCGAAAGGGTAAAGTAAAGCTGTCGTCAGTTGGAAGGTTTTGTGATTATCGCAGTGATTTTCTAGACGCTGTCCACGTGAAGGAGGTATCCTTTTTCCTGCCTCGGAGCTGCGATCTAACTGAGCCAGCCAGTTACAGGACTGCCATCAGCGTAACGCGGTATCCGAACCAACGTTCATCTTATTTCCTTATTGTCATGTATATTTATTGCCTTAGGCATATTTAGGTTATGCAGATTAACATGTAGAAATGGATATAGGTACCTCGACAAATGGCGTCATTGAGAATGACGTTATGGCGATATGCCAGAGTCATTTGGCAATACAGATCAAATTTTAGGCCACGGTTGCAACTTTTTCTTTGAAACTGTCAACGTCTGTGGCTTACGATGCTCAAATAAACCTGGCATTGTTTGTGATACTGAGTTCTTGCATGCTATTCCTAACTCATCTTTAGATGACATTACTGATGTGAAGATACTAGTCATATACATACTTTAGAAATTTGGAAAGCAATCATCAGATACGGGGCAGTAAACTCGCAATGCAATAAAACTGTAAGGTCATAAATACTGTCTCAAACAATTTTGCACCAGCTACTACGTGGATTTTAACAAGGGAGTGCTGAAATGTGTAACATACGGCTTTTCCTCTGCAAGCAACAAGACTGTGTTAGCTACGTAACTGCATAGAAGAAAGTTAGTTTCGTGTGTGCTGATCATTCGCATTTCTCTCGTTGTTTTTCTGAACAAATGCAAGGCGTACAAATAAAGGAACAGTAAGACTGTAGGAGTATTTTATGTGCGTGCCTAAGACGACCTAGTTATCCTCCTTTTCGGCAGTGTTTGCGTGAACAGCCGTGCACCAGTTTCATCTAGGTCAGGATGATTGCGGCGCCAAATTTTACATGCAAGACCTTCATTTCCTCCTCGGCTCGTGACACGAGAGCTATGAAGAATATGTTACTTCTACAGAAATGGTTGACTTTCAACAAGCTGTTTGCCCTGTTCTCCAATTCTGTTTTGCCTTTTGAACGGACTGTGGGGTTCCTTGCTTGGTGTTGTATCTAACTCACTAACTACCGATGGTTAAAACGCTGTACAAAATAAAATAATTATATGGAAAAAAACTCATGCTCCCGTTAGCTCGGCTCAGTTCGGCTCGCTTGTAGTCATTTCAGTACAAAGATATGACAAAGACAATTCGCTTTACTTGACTGTAGCATATGGATGCAGGGAAAATTTCACTGCTCGCATGTGCCTACAAAGGACTAAATCGTACAACACAGTATAATATTCTTAATAATTTATAGTTGTCTTCTGTTTGGTCTCATGTTGCCCGCCCCAAGTTCCTGTCTTTTACCAACCTCTTCAACTCACGCTGCCTCCTCAACTATTTGTTGGAAATATTCCCTTACAGCTTTTTAACCTCTACATTTCCGTCTGGTCGGGCAAAGGTGTATGTGATGTTCTTAGCATAAGTTAGTTTAAGTAGTGTGTACGTCTAGGGACCGAAGAAATTCATACACATTTGAACATTTTCTCCCGCTGGTACCATAGAAGTTATTGATTCATACCCAAACCGATGTCATATTATCCTGTCGTCCCTTTTTATCGGTGATTTCCATGTCTTCCTCTCTAAGTCAATTTTACGAAAAACTTCTTTATTCCATATCAGTTCACCTAATTCTAAAAAAACCTCCACCAGCACCACATCACAAACACATAGATTTTCTTATTTTCTGGTTTTCCCACCGTCCATGATTCACTATCATACAATGTTCTGCTCCAAACTGACATTTGCTAGAATTTCATCCTCAAATTAAGGCTTTCATTTGAAGTGCTTATTTCAATAGACCATTTTGGTTCATATTGAAATACAGAGTCCTAAAGTTAAATGAGAACTGAAAAATCTGTAGTTAACATACCAGAAATATTCAAACATATGGCGTAGAGATGAACCTTTCTTTCTGTTTGTTTGGTTCATTAAATTCAGAAGCATTATAGACAGAAAAGTGGAGGTAATGGACTTGTACCAATATTGAAATAAGTCCTTCATTTGATACTAGTAAATTTCGCCGGCCAAGAATACTCTCTCTATCCGCGCTAGTCTGCTTTTTATGTCCTCTTTGCTTTGTCCATCATGTGCTGTTTTGCTTCCAAGCTAGCAAAATTCTTTAACTTCTACTTCGTGTGATCAAATTTTGATTTTATGTTCCTCGTGAATCTCATTTCTGATACGTCTCATTGCTTCTGCCTCTCTTCGGTTTACCATCACTCCATATTAAAGGTATGTGCCGTTTAACCGCTCCATTTAGTATGTCACGTACTTCTTCCTCACTTTATAGTGGGTACTGCAATGTCACCAGCGAATATGGTTCAAGTACGTATTGTACAGGGTGTTTCAAAAATGACCGGTATATTTGAAACGGTAATAAAAACTAAACGAGCAGCGATAGAAATACACCGTTTGTTGCAATATGCTCGGGACAACAGTACATTTTCAGGCAGACAAACTTTCGAAATTACAGTACTTACAATTTTCAACAACAGATGGCGCTGCGGTCTGGGAAACTCTATAGTACTATATTTTCCACATATCCACCATGCGTAGCAATAATATGGCGTAGTCTCTGAATGAAATTACCCGAAACCTTTGACAACGTGTCTGGCGGAATGGCTTCACATGCAGATGAGATGTACCGCTTCAGCTGTTCAATTGTTTCTGGATTCTGGCGGTACACCTGGTCTTTCAAGTGTCCCCACAGAAAGAAGTCACAGGGCTTCATGTCTGGCGAATAGGAAGGCCAATCCACGCCGCCTCCTGTATGTTTCGGATAGCCCAAAGCAATCACACGACCATCGAAATATTCATTCAGGAAATTAAAGACGTCGGCCGTGCTTTGTGGCCGGGCACCATCTTGCATAAACCACGAGGTGTTCGCAGTGTCGACTAAGGCAGTTTGTACCGCCACAAATTCACGAAGAATGTCCAGATAGCGTGATGCAGTAATCGTTTTGGATCTGAAAAATGGGCCAATGGTTCCTTTGGAAGAAATGGCGGCCCAGACCAGTACTTTTTGAGGATGCAGGGACGATGGGACTGCAAAATGGGGCTTTTCGGTTCCCCATATGCGCCAGTTCTGTTTATTGACAAGCCGTCCAGGTAAAAATAAGCTTCGTCAGTAAACCAAATGCTGCCCACATGCATATCGCCGTCATCAATCCTGTGCACTATATCGTTAGCGAATGTCTCTCGTGCAGCAATGGTAGCGGCGCTGAGGGGTTGCCGCGTTTGAATTTTGTATGGATAGAGGTGTAAACTCTGGCGCATGAGACGATACGTGGACGTTGGCGTCATTTGGACCGCAGCTGCAACACAGCGAACGGAAACCCGAGGCCGCTGTTGGATCACCTGCTGCACTAGCTGCGCCTTGCCCTCTGTGGTTGCCGTACACGGTCGCCCTACCTTTCCAGCACGTTCATCCGTCACGTTCCCAGTCCGTTGAAATTTTTCAAACAGATCCTTTATTGTATCGCTTTTCGGTCCTCTGGTTACATTAAACCTCCGTTGAAAACTTCGTCTTGTTGCAACAACACTGTGTTCTAGGCGGTGGAATTCCAACACCAGAAAAATCCTCTGTTCTAAGGAATAAACCATGTTGTCTACAGCACACTTGCACGTTGTGAACAGCACACGCTTACAGCAGAAAGACGACGTACAGAATGGCGCACCCACAGACTGCGTTGTCTTCTATATCTTTCACATCACTTGCAGCGCCATCTGTTGTTGAAAATTGTAACTACTGTAATTTCGAAAGTTTGTCCGCCTGAAAATGTACTGTTGTCCCAAGCATATTGCAACAAACGGTGTATTTCTATCGCTGCTCGTTTAGTTTTTATTGCCGTTTCAAATGTACCGGTCATTTTTGAAACACCCTGTATGTTACTCACCTTTTCCTGTGGCTTACTTGTATTTCTCTCAGAATTTTGAAAATCTAGTACAGAATAGTCGTTTCATGGCCACTTCACAAAATGCTTTTACAAATTCCGTAGGAAAACTAGGTATCACTAATGCCTTGTTTCATCGCAAGTCCTCCAAAAAATGAAATGAAATGATCGTGTGGCATTGTTGGCCAGGGGGAAGTTCGGCCGCCGAGTGCAACTATTACTTCAGTCGACGCCACATTGAGCGACTGTCCCGTCGGTAATGGTGAAAGGATGACGACGACAGTGTAACATCTAGTTGACGAGCGCAGAAAATCCCCGTGCCGGCCGGGAATCAAACCCGGCAACGCTGCGTCGTAGGCTAACGTGTTACCACAGCTAAGCAGGCGGAGAGTCATCCAAAGCTCTGTCCAGACTGACTTCAATACAGGATCCCCTATGTCTTTCATATCGGCTTCCATTTCTTCTATCGTGTCATCAGACCAGTCCCTCGCCTCATACCGGCCTTCAGCGTACTCTGTCCATCTATCCACTCTCGCCTCAACGTACGACAGCGAAATTCCCATTGGGCTCTAAATGTTGGTAAAGTTGTTTTAATCCAGTTTCTGATATGACCGCTCAATTTGGTAGTTTATTGGTGTTTGTAACTTCCACTCCACATCTACATTAATATCTATTTTTTACACAACAGAAGTGCTTGGCAGAGGATACTTCCTGTGGCACGAGATTACAGGCTGACCAAACGTCCCGGTTTATAAGGGACAGTCCCTGTTCACACACAAATGTCCTGGTGTACCGAGAAACAAAATGTGTGCAATAACATTTTTCATTTCATTACATATTTGTGAAAAACAGGTTACCTGGCAGTAGAATGTTATATAAATATATGTTTTCACAATGAATAGGCCTACGGCATTAGGTTAAACTCGTCTTATGCTTAAATAAAGAGTAAGGAATATGTTGAAAAGAAAGGAGTTAGTACCTATCCCTATCTTTCAATTAACGAGCGTCAAAATAAGTTAAAACAAAATCGAAGGAGGTATGAAAGAACGTGACTTAACTTACACCATTTCTCCTAAGGGGCTGAAAGCAAATGGAAGTTAATTTTGTGATGAATGTGAGCGATGCGGCGTGTGTAAGCAATGTTTATTGAATATATTTGCCAGGTATGCACGCTCGCCCTAACAGTCCGAAAATTTTAAAATGAGCTGTATAATTTATATCTGATAATTTTTAGTAACATTACATATTTTATAAGATTAACAAATTGTTCCTAAGTACCTAGTAAGTGCGTAAACATTGCAGAACATTTATCCAGGCTATTACAGTAAAAAGTTATGTATCATGATTTTTTTCATTTCTGAAGACAAGAATTTTATGTCTAATGTACCTACATTTTTCTTTCCAATTCACAAAACGAAGATAAATTCTTGCTATCGGTTTTTCAGCTGCTGCATCGTCATAGGCCTATTATCGATTTCAAAATACCACGACAACTGACAAGAAAGGTAAGCGTAAGTGTAGTAATAAAGTAAGGTACAAAATATAGACACAAGTGTCCCGGTTGCTTCTCTCTGAAATCTGGTAGGCCTATCATAATCGAATTCCATACGCGTATGGAGCGAGGGAAAAATGATTTCTTGAATGTGTCTATGAATAATGTAATTTGTCTAATTTTCTCTTTGTAGACCCTACAGGGGCGATACGTAGGGTTATAGTATGCTCCTAAATTCCTCAATCTTGCTTCCTGAAACTTTTACGTGGGCTTTGCGAGATAACTTCCCAAAGATTTTCGGTCTCACATGCGGTTCCTCTCTGTCGAAATGTCTTGGCTCACACTCGTCAAGGGGTTGAACCGCATGTGTCGCATTACATGCCCTGAATTAGACACTTTTGACCCTTTGGTTAAATTGTCTGGCTGATGGCAAGTTTGCGAAATGCAAAGTTAACATAAAATATAATAACAGTAATAATGATATCGGGCACTAAATTAACTACTCATAACTGATGTAGACCACACAATTGCGATTTGGTTAGAATAACGTTTATTCAGAAAGCAAACTAATAGCGAAAGTGGTCGTATTTATGGTTACTGTTACACTGGAGCGCATATCCGGTAGACACAGTTCTGTAATTCACAATCTCATCGCTAAATACAAGTTACATATGTGAAAAGTTAGAGTTCACACCAGGAGCGAAGTTGCTCTCCGCTCACAGACTGACTCCCACGATAACACACAACGGGAAATTTTCTAAGCCGTTTCACTTCCTAGCTACCTAAAGACCGACCGTCCGCTTTAGCATCTGCATCCGAACTGTACCCTTTGGTGTCTCCAACCTAAATGCACGTTTTCGTGTCTCCATCTGAACTGTCCCCTATAGTGACTCAACCAGAACTGCCCTCTGCCCGTGCCCGACCGCGTTTCCCGCGCGCCGAACATCTTCGCTCAAGTGACTAATTCAGTTCCCTTTCTTGAAGCCGTCCATCTGATTGGCTACAGCTTATTCTACACTACTTTAGATTTTGACATATTTAAATAATCAAAGCTTGACCACTTTCACGTTCTAAATAAAGTAACAATAACATCCTTTACATAAAAAACATTCAACTTTTTTGCAGAAAACCAATACAATTTCATTCTTAACTTCGAATGTCACGGCCAGTATCCTTCCACCAATGTGATTTCTGATAAACAAATAAGGAACGAAAGTAACTATTATGTACTAAACTTTACAGCCAATATTCTATTTTCTAATGATTCAACAAGGTGTCAGCTGTCATCGTTCAATGTGTTTCGTGTGGAGGAAATGATGATCTGATGCTAAAATGAAAATACTGATAGCTTAAATTTACTATATCTTTTAAACAAATAAAGTTACAGAGTTGATATTTACAACGTTTGTCATTTTAATGACGCGCTTCCATATGAAATATTGGTCATTAAGATTGACGAAACCGTTCAGATTACAAAACTTGTTGATTTTACTTTTACAGTAAATCCTAAACTATTATAGAAATCATCAGTATTCAAGTTTAAGTGGAATCACCATGAAAATGTATGGAGGACGGCAGATTAAAATTACTCTGGCTTGATTCCCTGTGCTACTACAGAATGAAATAGTTTTCATAGATGATTCCATTTGTGGCCGATTTTAGGTCAGCCATATTTAATACTGCTACGTCTCCTTGGCCAGAAAAGCCTTCTAGTGGGTATCCCTATCACGTAGGTTCTCGTCTGTCTCACTCGCACACTGCAGCGCTTAGGTCTCAATAGACAATAGACGCCTGTGAGTTTCCCCATCTCGTGGTGAATCTGCGCCCTTTGAGGCATCCCTCCTGGACGACAGGGTTCGTTTCACAATTCCTGAAGGCTGACTCTTTGGGCCACATACTTAAATGAGGGCGAAATGCTCGTTAACACACGGCTTTCACGGAATCTGTCTTGACCATAGGCCATTTCAAGTTTTCTGATTTTCGCGACGTTTTTCTTGGAGCAAACTTGTGTTACCCCTCTTTTTATACGTTCAGTATCCTCTGATAGGCCAATTTCGTATAGATCATGCATATCTGAGCAATATTCTGGGATAGATCGCTCAAGTCTTGTTAGCAGTCTCCTTTTGTAAACATAGAATTTTCCTGATATCTAACTGCAGCGCCACTTCTATTTTATACGCAAATATTTGGGAACATTTGCTGAACTTTTGCAGCCACTGCTACTAGCTGAAGAGCTCAGGGTGTTGTTATCTTGATTATAACAACACAGCACGCAAATTTCTTCGAGACGGGCCCAGGCTTGCTTGGTGAAACGCACCACAGCAGCAGTTAGGCACAGTACAGACAAGGGGATCCGTCCACCGATAGATAACAGTGGAGTTGCCGAAAACGTGTCTAGCAAAGGCGCATTGACTTAACAGGTCCGCTGATATCTTGTAGAAATAGCTGCCTGTTTGGTAGTAGTTTCATTCGCGGCCCATCAGGGCTATGCCAGCCCATGAGGGCTATGCCAGTTAAGGAGACCACAAGGAGCCTCCAGCTGCAGTCATGCCTTCGGGGCTCTGTCACGGTACCAGCTTCACCCACTAAGTCCACATTTCAGGCACAGTGCGACGGCGCAGCAGATATTCCAAGCTAACTCTATCGACAAGCCGGACACCTGCACAGGGGGCAGTGGGTCGAATCCCGTGCCTGCAGTCGTCTTCTGTCATCGTGGTGTGGTAACCACTACGCTGTGGCGAAGTCAATTATCTCAGAACTGGTTGCCTTTGCAGATTCACGACCGCCTTCGTGTTTCCGGCGGGGCTCACGCAATGGGGTGGCGTGCCAGCAGAGCTGAGCGCGCGTGTTGCAGCCAGCTGACTGGACGTTGTCATCTCGCCAGTGATAAAGCATTACTTGATGCACTAATTAAAAACTGTTCTCTTTACTGTTCAACATTTACAAAAGCATACTTCCGTCTGAGATTTGAATAATTTTTTTGTCCTACTCGATGATGCCTAATTCTTCAGCAGAAGTCACGAACCGGGGCGAAGTGCATCCATACTCGCCTCTATATTGACCTCCGTGCTAAAGCGCTGAATGCTGAGAGAGAGAGAGACAGCATTTTTTAGCTTCTCCAGTTCACTGTTTTGGATTGCAGTAAGACGTCCTTAAAGTATGTCGTATCGAGGAGCATTGTTGACTGAGGTGTACAACCGTTGTCTTTGGACGATAGCACATTCCATAATTATAATGGAATGTCGTCTACTCCAAGAGTTTAGTCCAGTGCTCTATAAAATTTTTATATAGCCTAAAATTGAGCACATACTTTCCGTAATATCACCTAGAACTTCATTTCTCTTGTATAGACCTTCTCCGTATTATCTTCCGAGTTCCCTTCATTGCTTGGTACTAGCTTGCCATCTTCTGAGTTCTTCATATCCTTACAGTTGCTTCATTTTCCTTCCAAAAGTCTCACTGATTTTCCTGTAGATGGCACTCACCTTTCCCCTAGTTATACAGGTTTATACATCCTTTCACTTGTCCACCAGCCATTGCTTCTTAGCCAATGTAGCATTTTCTGTCAATCCTACTTTTTACGAATTTGTGTTCCCTGTCGCCTGGTTCTTTTTTAAGGGGTAGATGTCATACATATTGTATCGTACTTTTGCGGATCACTTCTGCTGTCTGTTTTGCAGACTGGAGTCGCTTGAACGTTCTTCTAACTACTGGACGCAGCTTTTTGCTCAAATTATGTGCGGTATATTACGGTTAAAAGAGGCACTAACTCAGCCGCTAGTTGTGTAGAATCTGTTTGGGATTTCATTGGACCCTGGAGATTTTTACAGTTTGAGGAATTTCAACTGTTTTTAACGCCACTGACACTAGTATTCATGGCATTCCTCCTTGCAGTGATGAGAGAAACTGGGGTTGTATACCCACATCTGTAATTTCAGCTGTAGTAATACGTTAGAAGCATACCTCAGGTATAGTAAAAGTTGCACCCCGGATCACATTCTTTTTATTTGTACTAAAATATAAAATAAATGTTTCGATACCTGGGCTGTTACTTGTACTAAAATATTAAGAGCGTTAGTTGTCTTCCGCAATGGCGTCAAAAATGTTTCTGCTATTACTTTCCTAACACGCATTTCTGTTTCTGTGTCAACTACTGAGTGTCGGGACAGTGACTGGTGCCACTGGGAGCCCTTACATATTTCCATAACTACTTTACATTTTGCGAGTGGTCTTTCGATATTATTCTGTTACAGCAGTTGTTGAAGTCTTCTACAACCGCCTCACGGTCACACGTCCTCTGACGTTCTCAAACATGCTAGAACCATTTAGCTCATACGTTTCCGAAATATCTGATCTTGTTACTGTAACTAAACTCAAAATTTAAACATTTCTGATAAACCGTGTGCATAGAAAAGCGGGTGTAGCGCAGCATAACGTCAAAGTTAGAACTACGGCTTACATTTCCTTTCGGAAAACCTTTGACATACTACTACTAATGTGCCTTTGTTTTTCGTTGCGATGTACAGGGTGGCGCACGAAATGTGTTACCAATTGTTCCTTTCACAATTTACGATGCACATTAGATATCCCGCTGAGAGCTCTACAGCAGTACCAGCAGAACTTGGAAAAACAAACGAGTTACGAAATGACGTGTAATTCACGATACTACCGCTAGGAGACTAGTAAGCAACAATGGCTGACAATGGAAGACTGACGACAAAGCAACGATCGGCTATTGTGTTACTTTTTCATGAAACGAAAAGCCTTGTTGCGACTCAGAGGCGTTTTCGACAACAGTTTAACACACGATGGGCTCCTTGCAAGAAGACCATCCACAGGTTGTACGATAAATTTGTACAGGAAGGAAAAGTATAGGAAGCGAAGCGACTTCGACCTAAGCCTGTTTGTTCGCCGGAGAATACTGAAGCGGTGCGAGTTGCTGTAAAGGGAAGTCCCGGGAAATCGTGTAGAAAGGCAGCAGTGCAACTGGGAATATCCACACGCTCCGTTCAACGCATTCTTAAAACTGACCTCCATATGTACCCATACAAGATGACCTGTGCACAGAAGCTCACTGAAGAACACAAGCATCAGAGACTACTGTTTGCTGAGTGGGCGGAGGATAGGGAAGAATCTCTCAACAACGTTTGGTTTTCAGACGAGGCACATTTTCATTTAGACGGTGTGGTTAACAAACAAAATGAACGCTTTTGGGCCATTGGGCTACTGAAAATCCACAAGTGCTTCATGAACGAGAACATTATGCTCCGAGTATTACAGCGTGGGCAGCAGTTTCCAGTCACGGACTTATTGGACCAGTTTTCTTTGAAGAAACTGTAAACAGCGAGCGTTATTTGAGCATGCTCCGCAGTAGCTTCATTCCACAGCTTCTTGATACTGCCTTGCCCTTCAACACGCAGTGGTTCATGCAAGATGGAGCAAGGCTACATACTGCAAACACTGTGTTGGAGTTTTTACACGAGCATTTCGACATGCGGATCATTTCAGTCAGGTTTCCAGGTCGCTTCAATGACGGACTAAATTGGCCCCCGAATTGTCCAGATCTCAATCCATGTGACTTCTTTCTTTGGGGGTACCTAGAGGAAAAAAAATTTCCCGAAACGTCCACGTGATTTAATGGAGCTCCGAAGACTTATTCTTCAAGCTTGCAGTGAAATTACGGAAGACATGTGCCGTAGGCTAATCACTAACTTATGTGTTCGTTTGAAGGAAGTTAGGAAACGAAATGGTGGACATATTGAGCATGTGCTGAGTTAGAACAAATCTCCATGGACGGCTCTTCATAGTAGTATATGTTCCTTTCAGATTATATTGACAATAAAGTTTATATTCAAAAACAAAATGGTAACACATTTCGTGTGCCACCCTGTATTTATACTAAACATTTTTATCGACTTTTGTACATCGAGAAGTAGATATGTTACGGAGCTCATTTTATTAAAGGAATTAGTTGCCAGCTTAGGTTGCGGGCATATCTTGCAACAGTGACTTGGAAGACCCGAAACTTCTCGCATGAAAAATATAAGTGCCGATGTTGCAATATGAAGAACAGTCCAATCCGTAAAGTCTACTCGTGACGAGATAACAACGCCCTTCCAAAACATTATCAGCAGATGTGAGACTATTTTAAACTACTTTAACTGGGGGTACACAAATCACTCGCGGGTAACTTGTTCATTATTTAATTTTCCACCTCTCCTGGTAGCTGCGTGGCCGGCTAACGTCGAACATATGTTTTGCGGACGTACCTGGTCGAGCGGCTTCATTAAATGTTACCGGGGGCGCGCGGGTCGTAAACCCGTCAACTGGCCACTGATCAGGCGCCTGCCTTAATGCGATTACCAGGGCGGGCTGCTCGCGCGGGCCGTCACAGAGAGGTCCGTCGCCGTTCGACAGGCGGGACGCGACACAACGCGGCGGACCACACACGCTCGCTCTACCTGTGACGCAGGACCGCGTGGCTCGCGCACGTAACCCGCTGAAAATTGAATCCATTTTGCAGCGTCAGTATACGGCTTAACGCAGTGCTGCTAATTCTGTTTCCGCGGCCGTGTAAACTTGACTGTGGCAGCGACGGGGGGTGGCCGTTGCTAAATTAGGTTCCCGTGTAGCGCATTTGTAATGGCGGTTTAAATATCAATTACGTAGTCTGGATTCGGCCACATTTCGATGAAAAGAGTGTAAAACGATTTTAATTCCTATGCTGAACAACAGATGTAATGAACGTGGGTTGGACCTTCAACGACTCGCATTAATCAAACACGATGAATCCGTTTAGCACATTTTTTGCAGTAAGTAGGCAGCGTTTAGTAACCATTTCTGATACACCAATACCTGTTAATCATCTTCCTGTCGAAAGTAATATCTAACCGTGCAAAACGAGCATTTTTTGTAATTTTTTGTTTGTTCCATAAACATGAAACATAAAAACACAATTACTACAGAACACTCTCAACTTACGAGTGACTTTACTACCAACGTGTAAATGTTCCACAAACTACTGACGAAGTGAAAAAATAAAATCATTCTACAATGCATTGTTGATTAATGAGTTGATGTACTCGTCTATTATTAATCCTCTATAATGTCAATGAAACATGGACAATAAATAGTTTGGACAAGAAGAGAATAGCAGCTTTCAAAATGTGGTGTTACAGAAGAATGCTGAAGATTAGATATGTAGATCACATAACTAATAAGGAGGTATTGAATAAAATTGGGGAGGAGTTTGTAGCACAACTTGACAAGAAGAAGGGACCGGTTGGTAGGACATGTTCTGAGGCATCAAGGGATCACAAATTTAGCATTGGAGGGCAGTGTGGAGGGTAAAAATCGTATAGGGAGACCAAGAGATGAATGAATGCACTAAGCAGATTCAGAAGGATGTAGGTTGCAGTAAGTACTGGGAGATGATGAAGCTTGCACAGGATAGAGTAGCATGGAGAGCTGCATCAAACCAGTCTCTGGACTCAAGACCACAACAACAACAACAACAATGTCAATGGGCAATGGCCTTGCCGCAGCGGATACAGCGTTTCCCGTGAGATCACCGAAGTTAAGCGCTGTCGGGTGTGGTCGGCGCTTGGATGGGTGACCATCCAAGCCGCCATGTGCAGTTGCCATTTTTCGGGGTGCACTCAGCCTCGTGATGCCAATTGAGGAGCTACTCGATCGAATAGTAGCGGCTTCGGTCAAGAATACCATCATAACGACCCGGAGAGCGGTGTGCTGACCTCACGCCCCTCCTATCTGCATCCTCCACTGAGGATGACGCTGCGGTCGGATGGTCCCGGTAGACCACTCGTGGCCTGAAGACGGAGTGCTTTTTCTATATTGTAACTGGACAATGTCACCTCGTAAAAGAGCCCACAGGTCGGCCTGGGGAAATATACACTGTCAATAGTATTCGGACACCTGTTAGTGGTCATGAATATGACGTGTGGCCACCCTTTGCCTTCATGACCGCTTGAGCTCTGCTGGCGTTTCGATGCTTTACTCTCATCTTCAGGTGGAAAATAGCAATATCTTCTTACATGTGTACCAGATAGTTGCAATTACTTGTTTGTACTGGTTTCATTTTGCTACGAAAACCAATTGTGACGGTCATTTGGCACTAAGATTGTACATCTGAAATGGTGATGTAGTTACTTAAAATTTGTTCCAGTGAACTGAACCCTGTAGTTCGTCATAAATGAACATTTTTGACTTGATTTTTTCACACAGAAACATGAAACACTAATATAAAAAATCACAATTGTACCGAAGTACAGATACGGTACTTTGCATCATTCGCAGCTAGTATACATTGCGGATCAGAGATAGATACAGCAATTATTAAACTATTTCTGAAACTTCAAGTAAATATCAGTACCTTTAATATTCTCCCAAGTGGCGTTTAGAGAGCTTATACTCTTACCTTTAGGTAGAAAACAACGATATCTTGTTACATGTGCAGGTGTTTGTTCATTTTTTTGTTACTGTCGTTTATTTTGCAACGTAATACTTTTAACAAGATTTTGTAATGAAAGAAATAATTTTATAATTGCTGTTATGTGTCTCTGATCAACAATGTAAACTGGCTATGAATGATCTCTAGGGCCAAGTACCCTATGATGGTTGGTTGATTTGGGGTAGGGGACCTGATAGCGAGGTCATCGGTCCCGTCGGATTACCGAAGAATGGGGAAGGAAGCCGGCCGTTCCCTTTCAAAGGAACCCTTCCGGTATTTGCTTCAAACGATTTATTAAAATCACGGAAAACCTGAATCAGGATGAACCGTCGTCCTCCCGAACGCAAGTCCAGTGTGCTAACCACTGCGGTACTTCGCTCGGTGGCAAAGTACACTTTCTTTACATCGCTACCTTCTTTGCTATGTTTATAGTAGCGGTTCGTGTTTCTGTGTGGCAAATCAAATAAATATGCTCATCTATCACGGAATGTTCTGTACACTGTAACAGATTGTAAGGTAACTCAGTCACCATTTCAAATCTTAGTGCCAGATGACGGTAACAAGTGCCTGTTACACGTTTTTTAGCAAAATGAAACCAAAACAAACGACTAACTGCTACCAGTTGGTACACATGTAACAAGATATTTCTGTTTTCCACCTGAAGATGAGAGTATAAACTCTCGAAACGCGTCGTGGGAGAAAATAAAGTGACTCACACTGATAGACTGTTTTTATAAGCTGCGACATGTTCGCGAATTGAACAGTGACCCAAAAATAGAAAAAATTTCCTTTACTTCTTATCTATGGTCATACGTTTTTTGTCTTCCGACTACCGGTTTTATAAAAACCATAATGGCTATGAAGGTGGTCGTTATGGACCGAAATCGGTAGTCAGATGACAAAAATTTTTGACCATGGACATAAAGTAAGGGAAATAAATGGTTTTACTTGGACTTTCGTTATTCACAAACCGGTGTCCCACAGATCCTCTTTCTTAACAGAGGGAGTTGTCGTTCTGTTACAGTCATCTTCCCTGAACTTTTCCTCTAATGTACGCATTTATGTCCTTCCTCATTTAACGTTTTCTTAAGCGCAGTTAGGAAAACACACAGCCTAAACACACTGAAAACCCTATACTGTAACACTACCACCTCCATACTGCTCTGTTGGCACTACACACGAAATCAGTTAACGTTCTCCAGGCCGGCGCCAAACGTAAATCCTTCCACAGGAATGCCACGGCGTATAGCGTGATTCACATTTCCAAATCACTCGTTTCCAATCATCTATTATCCATTGTTGTCGCCCTTTACACTTCAAGAATTCTTAGTTTTCACTGCAGAAATGTGCGGCGCATAAGGATCTGCTGTACTGTTGTAAAAAGTTTTTTAACTTCCTACTACACAGCCGTTGTGTTATCCGGACTGCTGGAAGCACCCTGGAACTCACCAGTGATCATTCCGTTACAACCACCCTACGCAATACTAGACAGTTCTTGTCCGTTTGTGCATGAGGTCTGTCTGGCTTGATTTATCTGGGGTTGTTCCTTCCTATTTCTCCACCACAACCACAACATCAACAGACGAATTGGGCAGCTTCAAAAGAGTGAAATTTCCCTGATGTACTTGTCACTCAGTTGACATCCAATGACCAATCGACGTTCGAAGTCACTAAGCTTTCCTGACTAAACATTTCTGCTGCTGCTGCTTCTCTGCTGACAATACTACGCTTCTTTTCTTACTGGTGGCTCCACCTCTCATAACATCAAGTAATCAGTTCGATCAGATAGTGTACTGTATGCAAGACTGGTAGCGTACTATCATGTGAGCATCCATCACTGACGGAACTCACAGCAGTGAAGCCCATCGCCACTCCGCGTCTGACGTAGCAACATTTCTATCCAGTCCATTGTTTGGTATCACAGTAGTAGAACGAGTTGATGTAGCGACTTGATGGAATGACCGAATGGAGAAATCACGTTTGCTTGAATGTGAAAGATGTAGCTCAGTTTGCTGATGTATAACTAGGGACTGTCAAGTACAATGAGGTGACTAAGGTGCTGGGACACCTCATTTTAACTCCTTTTGCTCGGCGTAGTGCAACAGGACGGTGTGGCATGGACTCAACAAGCTTTGGAAGTCCCTTGCAGTAACATCGAGCAATCCTGTCGTTGCTGATGCAGGATTTTGTGCAGGCCCTGAACTCTAGATTTTGTCACTTGCTGGGTGATCTGGGTGGCCAAATCATTTGTTCGAATTGTCCAGAATGTTCTTCAAACGATTTGCAAGCAACCATGGCCCAGCGACATGGAGGATTATCATCCATAAAAATTCAGTCGTTGTCTGGGAACAAACAGTCCATTAATGCCTGCAAATGGTCTCCGAGCAACCCAATAGAACCGTTTCCAGTCAATGAGTCAATGATCGGTTCAGTCTGGACAAGAAGACCCAGTCCATTTCACCAAGAACACAGCCCAAACACCATAAAGCCATCACCAGATTGCAATGTGCCTTGTTGACAACTTGGGTCCTGGGCTTCTGCACGTCTGCGCCACACTATAAAAATACCATCAGCTCTTACTTACAGAAATCAGGACTCAACTGCCCTGGTCACGGTTTTACAGTCGCCTGAGGTCCAACTTATATGGTCACGATCCCAGGAGAGGCTCTACAGTCGATGTCGTGCTCGTAGCAAATGCACTCGCATCAGTCGTCCGTTACCCTACCCCATTAACGCTAAATTTCGACGCACTGTCCTAACAGATACATTCGTGTTCGTTCCACATTGATTTCTGCCGTTATTTCACACACTGTTGCTTGTCTATCAGCACTGACAACTCTACACATACGATGCAGCTCTCGGTCGTTAAATGAAAGCCGTCTGCCAGTCCGTTATCCGGGATGAGAGGTAACGCCTGAAATTTTGTACTCTCGGGATACTATTGACACTGTGGATGTCAGAACATTGAATATCGTAACGATTTCCGATATGGAATGAGCCATGCGTCTAGCTCCAACTACAAATCCGCATTCAAAGTATGTTAATTGCAGCCGTGCGGTCATATTTACGTCAGAACCCTCTTGACAGGAATAATCTGAGTACAAAAGGTAAGTCCCTCAGTGCAGTGTCCTTTTATACCCAATGTAAAAGATACTACTGCCACCCGTATACGTGCATATCGCTTTTCCTATAGATTTTGTCACCTCAGTATATGTCTATTTTTAAGAGTGGCTTGTAACTCACAGCCTTGTAGCATGGTGCTATAGCAGTGGTCCTAGCCGGTAATGACAGGATGAAGTGTCACGTTTTGTCAATGACAGTCCGATACCGACAGGAACAGCTGCTCTCAACTAATGAAAGCCATCTCAACCAGTTTCTGAGGGAGCATTTCGAAAGGAAATGAATGCACTGGAATTCTGAAGCCGAGTTTCTCACTGAAGACCAGGTCTCCCAGCAACTTTCTGTGGACGAAACAAGGCAAAAATTAGGAAGTACCTTACCGGAGGCGTTTCGCGTGGTCTGACGTGTCACAAATTTGCCTGTTTTCGAATGATGCAAGGCGCCATGTGTGCTGACGGCCCAATGAGAAGTCTAGCGCACGGTATGTGGAGGGCTCAGTTCGTGGAACCTATCGTATAGTGGGTGTATAGTAGCTATCAACACCTCGTAGTTTAGTAGCTCGACGGGGTCTGACATCATTTATGTGCGTCAGATGATTATAGCAAATCTGCAAAAGCTTTTGAATTCTTCGCCGGATTGATGCCATTTTCGAAGCAAGGAGGTGGTTCAGACTGTGTCAGTGAAATGCCGCAACATGAGGAACATATCTTATTAATGATGTCAAGAGGTCTTCAAAATTACAGCGGGAAAGCGTTTACCTGGCAGCTGAGATGAAACTGAGCTGCTTTACTGAACCATTCACAATTTCATGGCATAAAATTGCCGCAGATATTAATAAGCGCTACACTCAGACGTTCCCCTAGTGTGTTCCCTACTTGCTGTAAAAATATTCTCAATTTTCTTTAAATGACATAGCTTCCATGTTGGGGTATTTTATTTCGTTAAAAGCAAAATGTAGTTTTTAAGACCACAATGGGACATAAGTGATACGTCTGCATGAATAAATTTTACAGGACAACAACTTAAAAAGCTGAAAAACAATGATTCATACCACAAATCTTGTTCCACTAACCTTTATGTTTGTTAGTAAGTGCTTACTGGAGTAATTCTACGCATTTTAGGTGTTATTCACTCATTTTTATAAAAGTAGAGAAACACACTGGTACTAATGTGACATGAAACTGCTTTCAGTCAAAAGAGGTGATGCCAAATTAATGTACAAAAACGTTTACAATAACATGAAAAATAGCTGCAGAGTGAAAATCTCATTCTGGATTTTGTTGATTGTTGCGATCCGCTTATCAACTTTCATTATTTTGATAGTGACAGTACATCACACAAATGGCAGAGAAAGTTGGAACGTCGTGGAAGCAATTAAGTATGACCTCATTACAATACTGCACTGAAAACATATAATCTTTAAACATACGTAGTGTATGGTTTACATGGGGGACAGAAGTGGAGAATTAAAACAGCAGACAGTTTAAATAAGTACCTGTAGCTAATTTAATATTCAAGTTCAAACGAACTCCAACGATATGAATAAATGCAACCTCTACACAGGTGCCCCTGATTTTCTCCAGTACACTACCTTGGCCTCCTTTTTCCCTTGTATAATTACACTCAAGAACCAAAGAGGCTGGTACACTTACCTAATATATTGTAGGGCCCCCACAAGCACACACAAGTGCAGCAACACGAGAAGTGCCGCCGGCCGGGTTGGCCGAGCGGTTCTAGGCGCTACAGTGTGGAACTGCGTGACCGCTACGGTCACAGGTTCGAATCCTGCCTCGGGCATGGATGTGTGTGATGTCCTTAGGTTAGTTAGGTTTCAGTAGTTCTAAGTTCTAGGGGAATGATGACCTTAGAAGTTAAGTCCCATAGTGCGCAGAGCCATTTGAACCATTTTTGAACGGGTAGACTCGATTAATGTCTGAAGTAGTGCTGGAGGGAACTGACACCAGGAATCTTGCAGGGCTGTCCTCAAATCCGTAAGAGTGCGAGGGGGTGGGGATCTCTTCTGAATAGCACGTTGCAACGTATCCCAGATCATCTCATTAATGTTCATGCCTGGAGAGCTTGATGGCCAGCGGACGTGTTTAAATCCAGAAGCGTGTTTCTGTAGCCACTCCTTAGCAAGTCTGCACGTTTGGGGTATCGCATTGCCCTGCTGCAAATGCCGAAACCTGGCGGGGTGCAGAATGGACATGAATGGATTCAGCTGTTGCTTGCGCACGTGTCACCTGTCAGAGTCGCATCTATACCTATCAGGGCCCAATATCACTGTAACTGCACAAGTCCCACACCATTACAGAGTCTTCACCAGCTTGAACAGTCTCTTGCTGACATGTATGGCCCATGGATTCGTGAGATTGTCTCTACACCCGTTCTCCTCCATCCGCTCGACACAACCTCGTCCGACCAGACAAATGTTTCCAGTCATTAGCGGTCCAATGTCGGTGCTGACGGGCACATGCGAGGCGTAAAGCTTTGTGCCGTGCACTCATTAAGGGTATACGAGTGGGCCTTCGCCTCCGAAATCCCGTATCGATGATGTTTCGTTTAATGGTTCGCACGCTGACACTTGTTAATCACCCGGAATTGAATTCTGCAGTAATTTGCGGAACGTTTGCGCTTCTGTCACGTTGAACGATTCCCTTCAGTCGTCGTTATCCCCGTTCTTGCAGGATCTTTCTCAGCCACAGTGATGTCGGAGGTTGGATGTTTTACCGAATTCCTGATATTCACAGGACGGTCGTACGGGAAATTCTCTACTTCATCGGTACTTCGGAGATGCTGTGTCCCATCGTTTTTGCACCGACTATAGCACCACGTTCAAACTCACTTAAATCTTGAAAACCTGCCATTGTGGAAGCAGTTACCGATCTAAGAACTACAGGAGACACTTGTCTTCTCTTACATAGGCGTATCCGAACACAACGCCATGTTCCGCCTGTTTATATACCTCTGTATTCGAATATGCGTCCCTATACCAGTTTCTTTGGTGCTTCAGTGTACATTAACATAGTCAGTTGCTCTGTGAGTCACATCTGTATTCTCTAAAGCATTTATACACAGTAAAACATAGACATTAAGTAAAACGAATGAAACGGTAAGTGTCTTAGGCAAAAAATTAGTAAGAGTCTTCTTGCAGTGACTATCTGCAACTCAGCTTTTCCGTTGAACGGTGAGCAGCAACTTTCCTTTTCGTAATATTGTTAGGCAAAAAATGTACACTCCTGGAAATGGAAAAAAGAACACATTGACACCGGTGTGTCAGACCCACCATACTTGCTCCGGACACTGCGAGAGGGCTGTACAAGCAATGATCACACGCACAGCACAGCGGACATACCAGGAACCGCGGTGTTGGCCGTCGAATGGCGCTAGCTGCGCAGCAGTTGTGCACCGCCGCCGTCAGTGTCAGCCAGTTTGCCGTGGCATACGGAGCTCCATCGCAGTCTTTAACACTGGTAGCATGCCGCGACAGCGTGGACGTGAACCGTATGTGCAGTTGACGGACTTTGAGCGAGGGCGTATAGTGGGCATGCGGGAAGCCGGGTGGACGTACCGCCGAATTGCTCAACACGTGGGGCGTGAGGTCTCCACAGTACATCGATGTTGTCGCCAGTGGTCGGCGGAAGGTGCACGTGCCCGTCGACCTGGGACCGGACCGTAGCGACGCACGGATGCACGCCAAGACCGTAGGATCCTACGCAGTGCCGTAGGGGACCGCACCGCCACTTCCCAGCAAATTAGGGACACTGTTGCTCCTGGGGTATCGGCGAGGACCATTCGCAACCGTCTCCATGAAGCTGGGCTACGGTCCCGCACACCGTTAGGCCGTCTTCTGCTCACGCCCCAACATCGTGCAGCCCGCCTCCAGTGGTGTCGCGACAGGCGTGAATGGAGGGACGAATGGAGACTTGTCGTCTTCAGCGATGAGAGTCGCTTCTGCCTTGGTGCCAATGATGGTCGTATGCGTGTTTGGCGACGTGCAGGTGAGCGCCACAATCAGGACTGCATACGACCGAGGCACACAGGGCCAACACCCGGCATCATGGTGTGGCGAGCGATCTCCTACACTGGCCGTACACCACTGGTGATCGTCGAGGGGACACTGAATAGTGCACGGTACATCCAAACCGTCATCGAACCCATCGTTCTACCATTCCTAGACCGGCAAGGGAACTTGCTGTTCCAACAGGACAATGCACGTCCGCATGTATCCCGTGCCACCCAACGTGCTCTAGAAGGTGTAAGTCAACTACCCTGGCCACCAAGATCTCCGGATCTGTCCCCCATTGAGCATGTTTGGGACTGGATGAAGCGTCGTCTCACGCGGTCTGCACGTCCAGCACGAACGCTGGTCCAACTGAGGCGCCAGGTGGAAATGGCATGGCAAGCCGTTCCACAGGACTACATCCAGCATCTCTACGATCGTCTCCATGGGAGAATAGCAGCCTGCATTGCTGCGAAAGGTGGATATACACTGTACTAGTGTCGACATTGTGCATGCTCTGTTGCCTGTGTCTATGTGCCTGTGGTTCTGTCAGTGTGATCATGTGATGTATCTGACCCCAGGAATGTGTCAATAAAGTTTCCCCTTCCTGGGACAATGAATTCATGGTGTTCTTATTTCAATTTCCAGGAGTGTATTTTCCTCCTTCTTCACTTGGGTTCTTCATTTCCGGAATCACGTTATCATTTTATTTCGTTTTATCTTTAACATAATTATTGTGATTTTTAATTCTTTCACAATTCGAATTTTTTGTGATTTTCTACTGTTACATCCCTCGTATCGTAGTAAGGCGAAGTTCCCGAAGCGATCCGTCTTCGTCAGTCCGCTAACTCCGCAGTACTCCATTAGCAGAGACATTTACGTACATCGCTCCCAGTCCCATTTTCTCCCACATCCTTTTCCTCTATTTTACAGGCAGTACAGCACAAGAGTGTACTAGACGAAACCCCTTCAATGTCGTGGATGGCAGCAACAGGTCGGCTTCTCTCATTTGCAGAATACTTTGCTGCAATGCATCAGAAGTATTCTGTATTTTGGATAGCGTCTTACCGCGACATTTCATAGTCTTTTCGTGACTGTGCTGCTAACTGAACAAACGTAGAACGATCTGCTACTGTGCTAGCGATAGTGTGAAAAACACACAATAAGTAAATTATGAACTTATGAATCAGTCACAAGGTAGAGAACACCGTTGTTACATCTAATACCTTCTTATAAATTAACTTTCTAAGACGATGACCAATGGTGTACTCTTATGTCATGCTACCGTGTGTCCTCTAACAGAACCATTGGGTAACGATCCAAACAGACGATAAAAGCATAACAACTAAATCCAACAGCGATTTTTACATCACTTCTTTTAGGAAACATTACATTTTCAAAATTTGCGTTCGAAACTCTTGATGGATTTTTCCTCGCTTACTGATTCAGACCTTTTTCGTATAATTTACAGACACGTTCTCGGTAATTCTACATCTACATCTACATCCATACTCCGCAAGCCACCTGACGGTGTGTGGCGGAGGATACCTTGAGTACCTCTACCGGTTCACCCTTCTATTCCAGTCTCGTATTGTTCGTCGAAATAAGGATAGTCGGTATGCCTCTGTGTGGGCTCTAATCTCTCTGATTTTATCCTCATGGTCTCTTCGCGAGATATACGTAGGAGGGAGCAATATACTGCTTGACTCTTCGGTGAAGGTATGTTCTCGAAACTTTGACAAAAGCCCGTACCGAGCTACTGAGCTACCGATTAATGGTAAAATGTCCTGAATGTTAGATTTAATTTCAAACCTCTCCTCTAAAGCTCGACTTGTTGTCCCATCTAGTAAGACAGCGGCCAGTATGTGTAAACACATTTTCAATCAGGGAAGATGCCGTAATTATACGCTCCCAAACAAATACGTGTTAAGAAAAGGGCTATTGTGCCTATGATAGCTCAGTGTCTAAATTTTACAGCTTGCAGAGGGATGTAGGAGATGGACATATCAGCTGATATACTTTATACATGGAAAATAAATGCTGTTTAGAACCTCTTGCATCGTTTTGTTGCTTACCACTTGCACTGCAGCAGATTTCACAGACTATCCTTCAACAAGCACAAAATTCGAGAGTCGAGGTATTATAGACCCGCAAGTATAACAGGTGACCATGAGGCAACATCTATCCGTCTATGGGTATGAATAAAATGTAATTCATTGTGTACCTTTCACACCCTACGGAATGCCAGTGTAACATTAGGATGATATAAACAGAAGGGCTAATGTGGGAGACAGTTTTAAGTGCTGTGGCGAAAGCATAACAGCCAGGGGACTAATTTCAGAGTGAAACACAAGTTAAGAAATGACCAAAGAACATCAACAGGAAGATATCCAGCAGAGCTGAGACTGACCGACACAAGTAAAATGCCTCATATCTCAGCCAGTATTTGTTTCGTGACATGTTTTTAAGAGATGTTATTTAAATTTGACTGCTGTAACAACGTCAGATAGCTGTTTTAAAGAGTCAAAATTCAAAGAAGAGAAATTTAAACTAAGATTTACCGATGATAGAGTAATTCCTATCAGAGATGGCAAAGAACTTGGAGGATGTGTTGAATTAAGTGGATAATGTCTTGAAAAGAGATAATAACATGAACATCAAGAAAAGTGAAACAAAATTAATGGAAGGTAGACAACTTAATTCATTCGATGCTGAGGCAACTGGATTAGGGAATGAAACACTAAACGTAGTAGATGATGTTCGCTAGTTGGGCAAAAATGTAACGGTTAAGTAGTTAAGCAGGTAAGTAACGGCTGATGGTCCAAGTAAAGAGAATGTAAAACGCCGACTGGCAATAGCAAGAAAAACATTTCCGAAAAAAAGAAATTTGTTAACATCGAATGTAAATTTGACTGTTAGGTAATCTTTTCAGAAATTATTTCTCTGGAGAGTAGCCTAGTATGTAAGTCAAACTCGGCCAACGAAAACTCCAGACAGGAGGAGAAAATAAGCTTTTAACATGTGGTGCTACAAAACACTTACTAAATATTATATGATTAGAACGGATTAAGAATGATATTTATTCTCTGGTACAGCGAGTATCTCCTGAACAGAACAGGAGTCTGCCATAAGGAAATATTTCTACTTGGATACGAAAATTTCCGATTACTGAATTTTTTTCTCGGTACTGCTGAAAGCCTGCTACACAATAGTGATTGCCTGTAAATACAAAGCTGAAGGATCAGTTATCAAAGTGCATATCGCTTTTCCGTCTAGATTTTATGGAGTGAATGTTCCACTTTCTTCTGAATAAGTCAATATTGTTAACAATGAAACCCATTACGCAACATGTGTACTGTGATTACAGAGTTAGAATTCTGAGGTACCTAAGTAACGGCCTATAGAAGTTCGCGAACTGACACCGCAGGGAAATCTTACTAACATTTTACGTGATAAAAATATTCTTGATGTGTGCGTAGAGTTGCCCCACAATGTAACGCAATGGGAGATAAGAGACTGAAAGTAAGCTAAGTTTTGTTGCAGTTAAGGGTTAATTAGTTCTCTAAACGTCACGTACCAGCGTTATGGGTTACACTGTTAGCTACGCATTACGTTACACATCTTTCACATGAGCTCTGTGTCATCTGCTAAGACAATAATTTTTGTGTCGTCTACATATTATTGACTTTATGGGACACTTAAAAGATATCGTAAGCTCATCAGGTGCTTTATCTGTGGAGTTTTGGTGGATATTTGCAATTTTGCTTTTGCTATGTTAAGCTGCAGTTATCCAAAATAAGAAACGCCCATCAGGTCTTTCATGCGACTGAAAGCGTCGGTTTGTTTCCCGTTACAAACAAAATGATCTTTAAAGCGGAATTTTACGTGCCTGTTCGATAGAGCGAAATTCGTGTTATGGATGTGTATTAACAGGGATAGGAAAACATGAAGCACCGGTTCTACCCTGGCCTGCGGTGACTGACACCGCCCTGCAGTAGCAGTACTGCCCAGTCTCTGCCGCAGTGCTGATTATTCTTAGAGTTTTAATTGTTAATACACATCAGTAAAACAAATATGGCTGTACACTAGTTGGGACCGCTATATCGAATGGGCGCGTAAAATTCTGCTTTAAGAAGGATTTTGTTTGCAACGGGAAACAATCCGACGCTCTAGCTCCACACTGCACGTCGCATGAAAGTCCTAATAGGCAGTGTTTGCTTGAGATGCCTGCAGCTACACACAGGCAAAGAAAAATTGCAAATATCTGTCGAAAAACCAAGGAGGAGCGCCTGACAACAATTAGCACAGACATCCTGTATATACGCTGAAGCACAAAAGAAACTGGTATAGGTATGCGCATTCAAATACAGAGAAATGTAAACAGGCAGAATATGGTACTACGGTCGGCAAAGCTTATACAAGACAACAAGTGACTGGCGCAGTTCGTAGATCGGCTACTGCTGCTACTGTGACAGGTTATCTAGATTTAAGTGAGTTTGCACATGCAATTATAATCGGCGCACGAGCGATGGAACAGGGCATCTCCGACGTAGTGATGAAGTGGGGATTGTCCCGCGCGACCATTTCAAGTATGTACCGTGAGTATCCGGAATCCAGTAACACATCAAATCTCCGACATCAGTGTGACCGGAAAAACATCCTGCAAGAACGGGAACAACGACGACTGAAGAGAATAGTTCAGCGTCACAGAAGTGCAACCCTTCCGCATAATGCTGCAGATTTCAATACTGGACCGTCAACAAGTGTCAGCGTGTGAACGATTCAACGAAACATCTTAGACATGGGCTTTCGGAACCGAAGGTGTGGTGTCACCGTCAGACACCACACTTGCTAGGTGGCAGCCTTTAAATCGGCCGCGGTCCGTTAGTATACGTCGGACCCGCGTGTCGCCACTATCAGTGATTGCAGACCGAGCGCCGCCACACGGCAGGTCTAGAGAGACTTCCTAGCACTCGCCCCAGTTGTACAGCCGACTTTGCTAGCGATGGTTCACTGACAAAATACGCTCTCATTTGCCGAGACGATAGTTAGCATAGCCTTCAGCTACGTCATTTGCTACGACCTAGCAAGGCGCCATTACCAGTTACTATTGATGCTGTAAAACATGTACCGTCAAGAGCGATGTTCACCATTTATGGATTAAAGTTAAGTATTCCACAGCTACGTCCTTTTTTGCGACAGTCTAATTTCCTTGTCCTGTTCCAGACCTCAGGCCAGCCTGCGTGAGCTAAAACGCGTGCCTTTCGGCTTCCTCTCAGACCGGTGTTGGCTCTCCTGCCAACCCACAACAGAAAGCCCACTCGTGCACCCTTGATGAGTGCATGACACAAAGCTTCACGCCTCGCCAGTGCCCGTGAACACCGAAACTAGACTGCTGATGACAGGAAACATTTGCCTGGTCGGACGAGTCTCGTTTCAAATTATATCGAGCGAATGGACGTGTTCGGGTATGGGGACAACCTCATCAATTCATGGAGTGTTCGACTGGTGGAGGCTCTATAATGGTGTGGGGCGTGTGCAATTGGAGTGATATGAGACTGATTATACGTGCAAATACGACTGTGACAGGTGACACGTAAGTAAACATCCTGTCTGACCACTTGCGTCAATTCTTGTCCGTTGTGCATTCCGACGGACTTGGGCAATTCCAGAAGGACAATGCCACACACCACACGCACTTCCCATGGCAGCCAAACTCCCCAGACATCAACATAATTGAGTATATCTGGGATGTCATGCATCGTGCTCTTCAGATGAGATCACGACACTCTCATACTCTTACGGATTTACGGACAGTCCTGAGGATTCATGGTGTCAGTTCCCTCCAGCACTACTTCAGACATTAATCGAGTTCATGCCACGCCGTGTTGCGGCTCTTACGGGTGCTTGTGGTGGCCCTACACGGTATTTGGCAAGTATACCAGTTTCTTTGGCTCCTCAGTGTAAATTACAGTCTGTTCAAAGGGTATTTCATATTTTGAGAGGTGGTAGCATGTGGAACAAGAACAAAAATCCAGGAAACAAGACCTCTTAAATGCATAACTTATAAGCTATGAGCACTTGTGCAGTAGGAGACTTGTGTTTGACACTATCGAAAAGAAACAAGTGCGCATCACTCGTAAAATGTGTATTTTAGAGCCCATGTATACTATATATTTTTGCCCTAATTGGTCCGCACTGCCATCTCTCAAACTAAGTAACAGATTTTTTTTTAACATCTTGGCTATATGACCGTCTTCAGATAGAAATATCCTCTGTGTTTGTTGACACACAAAGAAAGCCGTTACACAAATAATACAAATTTCTGCTCCTTACACGAGGCTTACCACAGCCTTCAAACAAACAACAATTTCTCTGTGAGAAACCCACTACATAATATTAACAATAATAATAATAAAAAATATAACTATTTTTTTTTGTTTCCTAAATATACCATCTGATTCGAAACGATTCAGTATCATCTGACATCTAATTTTTCGAAGACGGTTGTAATAAGCAGTCGTGCTCTAAGATTGGCTGGCAGAGCTCGAGGGGCGGGTTCAACCGCCGGTCGCGGTGGTCTAGCGGTTCTAGGCGCGCAGTCCGGAACCGCGCGACTGCTACGGTCGCAGGTTCGAATCCTGCCTCGGGCATGGATGTGTGCGATGTCCTTAGGTTAGTTAGGTTTAAGTAGTTCTAAGTTCTAGGGGACTGATGACCACAGATGTTTGGAGAGGTTTTTTCTGTCCTTCAAGTACATTGGCTCCTTTCCCTCCGAAACTGTGATGTTGTGTTTGAAGTGCACCAAATAAGTGAAAATGTGTGTGTGTGTGTGTGTGTGTGTGTGTGTGTGTGTTTCTGTACATATGTATATATTTGCGTTGTGCGATAAGGAGGGAAGCGAGACGGTGAAACTGAGTGGCAGCATCTACTCTGTACCATTCGAATCGTACCAAGGAGGCCGCGAAGTATAAGTACCAGTCCGACGGATGGATCACCATCAACAGCGTCACATACCCTCAATCCATGAGACACTTCAGAGAGATTTGGAATTTAATCCCAGACAATGACGCAAAGTTTGGTTACGAGGAACTGTATGCCACCATCCCTCCTCCGCTTTTGCAGAAGGTCAGAGGGGATTTTGCCAACAACGTGAACGGGCCACGCTCGACGCTGCTTAACATGTTGGTAAGCGGCCACTTAGAATAACACCAGGAATAGAAAACCAGACACTTATGCCGTTATTTGAAGCATTAGTGCACATACGAAATTGAATTCAAAAGTAATAAAAGGAAAAATAAAACACCAAGCTTCAAGATTTATTTCTCATATTTACTTTAGTTCTATGATAGATTACAAATTTTAAAATAACTATTAAAGAAATTATAATTATCCTCCTGAAGAAGGCACGAGCAGTGTTACTGAGCAGTTTGTTTCCTCTTGTAGTTCCAAAGTTTCTCGCTCACTCAACAAGCATGTATTTGGAGCAGAATTATGGTAAATGCACGAAACTGTGTCAATATAATCACATTGGCTCAGCCGTTCGCAACAGCAGCTGTTACATTCGCTAATGCCTCTTTCGAAATACTTCTAGAAATTGGCAATGGAAGTGTCATGGAACAGGTAGCGAAACGTCCGTACACAGCTCTCACATCGTTAACAGAAAAGTATGGCACGAGCTATGATCGGGTCTCGCCTACAAGATGTAACTTCTGTTATCTGAAGGTGAGTAGTGTATTGTAGAGGCCAGGCCGTTGGTCAGAAGCAAGTGTAGCGGTACAAATCCCACGAGCAGAAAAAATGCTCCTATCGGAGCACAACAAATGCTGATATGTTCCTGTTTATTTAAAAGATTCTCTTAAAAGTAGGGTGCCAGCTGCCTTATTCTATCTTTAAAAATTTCCCAAAAATTTTGGCCTGCTCAAACATACCGCGCAGTTTTTAACATGGAACTCTCCTGAAGCTCTCGTAAGTGTAACTCACTCACACCCACCAATCCATGGATGTAAGTCGCTTATATCTATCCACACCCTGTTTCCCTTTCTCATTCACTCATTCAGCCCAACTCATCATTATCTCTTTCTGTCTCTCTGTCATTGTGTCTTTTGTCGCAGCCAGAGTCCTCTTCGTTCTGTCCTGCTACTACAGTTTCCTCTTATTGTCATTGCCTCCCTCTTGCTCTTTCCTACCACTAATATCTCATTCCTTCCTTCCGACTCGTGCTATCTCTTCTCACTGCCACTATCTCATTATGACTGGCTCTCAGTCACATCCACTTCCTCTTTACTCCTTTCCTCTCCCCTCCCTCCTGCACTGTCTCCTTCACTCTTTTCGTAGCACTGTTCTGTCACTGTCAACTATGTTCGACTGCCACTGTATCCCACTCTTTTTCTCACACCGTCATTAACTCCTTTCTCCTTCACTGTTTCTATACCACAATCAATGTCTACTATCTTCTAGTATTTATTACTTTTCCGTCTCTTTGTCACCGCTACCGTCTTCTCTCTCCGCGTAGGAAAGTGTCAATATGTTCGCATGCAAAACCTTTTGTGATAATTTGAAAGGTGCTGAGGTAGAAAAAATGAGGCAGCTGGTACTCCAGTTTCGGACGGATCCTTTTAAATAAACAGGATTATATTCGCAATTTTTTTGCGCCAATAGGAGAAATTTTCCGCTGGTTCCCCTGTCTTCCCTGATACAGCAAGGCATACAACTCCTATCAAAAGAAGAGTATTGGGCTGAAAAATTTAGATAGTTTGCTATGTGGAACTGAAGCAACTCAAAACTAATTTTATATCTTAAACCGGATTTTACATAAAAAAAGAAAATCAGGTACTCATTTGGTAACGGAGACAATGTACAGCACATTTCTCCGTTATACATCACTTTATAAACTACGTTTTCTTCACACACAAATGCATATTTTACGTGTAAATGTAAGGTAACTTTGAATATCTGTAGTTCGGGGACGGATAAAGATATGAATAGAATTTTCGACGTTAATCGAGATTGCTATCTTAGAATGCATCATTAAAATTACAGGCATTTACTGTGCATAGCCGTATCACAATTCGTAGCTGGGTTTTGACACCGAAAAATATGTTTTTGGGGTATTTCTCAAAAACGGTTCAAATGGCTCTGAGCACTATGGGACTCAACTGCTGAGGTCATTAGTCCCCTAGAACTTAGAACTAGTTAAACCTAACTAATCTAAGGACATCACAAACATCCATTCCCGAGGGAGGATTCGAACCTGCGACCGTAGCGGTCTTGCGGTTCCAGACTGCAGCGCCTTTAACCGCACGGCCACTTCGACCGGCGAGTATTTCTCGATAACGGATAAAGATATCCTGAGGATAGTGGATATTGTATCACAGACCCAGTCCCTTTGACTGTTCAGAGATTTCACTAATACGTGCCCAAAGATGTAAAGCACCATGTATCAGCAGCACCTATTAGACGAAGTGGGTTCGGCAGCCTATCAGTTGCTGTCATTCCACCAGGAAGGGAGTACACGGCTCGTATTGTCTGTAGTCCAACCACGCCTAGACGGCCAATACCGCTGTTCGATCGCGTCTGCATTGTTACATTGTACCAAGAAGGGCTGTCAACAAGGGAAGTGTCCAGGCGTCTTGGAATGAACCAAAGCCATGTTGTACAGACATGGACGAGATACACTGAGACAGAAACTGTCGATGACGTGCCTCGCTCAGGCAGCCCAAGGGCTACTTCTGCAGTGAATCACCGCTGCCTACGGATTATGACTCGGAGGAACCATGTCAGAAATGCCACCACGTTGAATAATGCTTTTCGTGCTGTGACAGGATGTTGTGTTACGATTCATACTGTGCGCAATAGGCTGCATGATACGCTACTTCACTCCCGACGTCCATGGCGAGGTCCATCTTTGCAACCACGACACCATGCAGTGGCGTACAGATGGGTCCAACAACATGCTAAATGGAGTGCTCGGCACTGGCATCACGTTCTCTTCACCGATGAGTGTCACATATGCGTTCAACAAGGCAATCGTAGGAGACGTGTCTGGAGGCAACCCGGTCAAGCTGAACGCCTTGGACACACAGTCCAGCAAGTGCAGCAAGCTGGAGTTTCTCTGATGTTTTGGGGTGGCATTATGTGGGACCGACGTACGCCGCTGGTGGTTATGGGAGGCGCCGTAACGGCTGTACGATACGGGAATGCCATCCTCCGACCGACAGTGCAACCATATCGGCAGCATATTGGCTAATCATTCGTCTTCATGGCCGACAATTCGCACCCCCATCGTGCACATCTTGTGAATGATTCCCTTCAGGATAACGACATCGCTCGACTAGAGAGTCCAGCATGTTCTCCAGACATGAACCCTATCGACAATGTCTCGGATAGATTGAAAAGAGCTGTTTATGGACGACGTGACTTACCAACCACTCTGAGAGATCTACGCCACATCGCCGTTGAGGAGTGTGACGATCTGGACCAATAGTGTCTTGATGAACTTGTGGCTAGTATGCTACGACGAATACAGGCATGCATCAATGCAAGAGGACTAGCTACTGGGTTTTGGAGGTACCGATGATACAGCAATCTGGACTACCATCTCTGAAGGTCTCGCTCTATGGTGGTACAACACACAATGTGTGGTTTTCATGAGCAATAAAAAGGGCGGAAATGATGTTTATGTTGATATCTATGCCAATTTTCTGTACAGGTTCCGGACCTCTCGGAACCGAAGTGATGCAAAACTATATATATATATATATATATATATATATATATATATATATATATATATATATAATTCGTCCGCCTAAATGTTCATTAGGAGATCGTTTAGAAATATGAAGAAAATAGCCTTTGAACTTTTAGAAATTTTTGGTAACAACTTTTCCGTTTTATATATTACATTTATATACGTTTCAAGCTACATTAGGAAATCTTGTGTAGACTGTGTACTTATTTTTGTCTTAAAGGTAAACATATGGATTTATATTTCGTCTCATATAGCATTTTGGCTGTTGAGTTAGGGTAACTTTGAAACTATATTGGAAACGATAAAGATGTCAAGAAAATTTGGGCGGGATCTCGATCTTAGGAACATATTCTAAATACTCAGCCATTTCATGTCCATAGCCGTCTTGGTTTCCTCGATTGGGTTTAGGTCCCTTAATGATGCGAAAGTTTGTTGGGTTCTCGTTGGAAGCACCCATTAACTAAGGGTACCTCCATAAGTACCATCAGTGTCACCGTAGAGCACATCAGACGCAGAAAGAACCCAGTGATTTGCTCAATATGCCTAAGCAGAAAGAAGTGTGTCATATTGATACTTTGACCCTGAACTATAGGTTGAATTGTATGTATTGTATGTTAACCGAGGACCTAGAAACGACGGAGAGGCTCCGTCCCCGCCGCAGCCGCAGTGGTCCACAACCCCACAACGACTACCGCAGTCCACTTCACCTCTCCGCCGCCCCACACCGAACCCAGGGTTACTGTGCTGTTCGGCCCCCGGTGGACCCCCCAGGGAACGTCTCACAGCCTATGTTTACGTGGTATAGTAATGGTGGTGTACGCGTACGTGGAGAACTTGTTTGCGCAGCAATCGCCGACATAGTGTAACTGAGGCGCAATAAGGGGAACCAGCCCGCAATCGCCGAGGCAGATGGAAAACCGCCTAAAAACCATCCACAGACTGGCCGGTTCACCCGACCTCGACGCAAATCCGCCACGTGGATTCGTGCCGGGGACCAGGCGCTCCTTCCCGCCCGGAAGTACTGTAGGTTAGTGACACGATCCTTCTGTTGCGTATACAAGTGGTCCCTAGCCCAACAGCTGTCCGAAATACTTGACCCTACCGTTTTATCACCAAATCCTGGGCCGGCCGGAGTGGCCGTGCGGTTCTAGGCGCTACAGTCTGGAACCGAGCGATCGCTACGGTCGCTGGTTTGAATCCTGCCTCGGGCATGGATGTGCGTGATGTCCTTAGGTTAGTTAGGTTTAATGATTTCTAAGTCCTAGGTGACTGATGACCTCAGAAGCTAGCTCATATAGAACTCAGAGCCATTTGAACCATTTGAACCAAATCCTGTTGTTATGCGTGGCGTTTGGAACGTATTAGGTACGCATACTGTGTCGCAAGCATATCGATAAGGGGATTTACTTACGAGTGGCTCCCGACTAGAATGCGAAACTCAGGGCGATCGAAGGTTCGCAGGGCCCGCCCTCTCTGCGCAGAGGCCCAGTCCCGTCCCGTTTCTCGTCCCCCTTGTTTCCCGACCGGCCGCCCACTCCCCGCGGTGCCGGCCGTTTTATTCCTAGCATAATGAGGCGCTATTAAGCCGCGGCGCCGCCCGCGTGTCGCGACTCCGCGGCAGGTGCCCTGCGTGCTGGCACGCGCGCCGCCCCGCCTCTACCTCTGCTTCTGCCTATGCTTCTGCTTCTGCCGTTGCTTTGCTTTCCTTTGCTTTGCTTGGGCCAGCCCTGCGGACAGCCTGGCCGGCGGCCAGGCGCCTCACCGCGCCGCTATTCGTGGCCACGTGTCGCGCACGTGTGGGCGAACGCCAGGTTCACCGGCCCGGCGCCGCCGCTGGCCCCTGCGATGGTCTACCCTGGCCATTCATGAGTCCTCCCACCTCTTGCTGAACGACATTTCCTGCTCGGGTCCATGTTGCAGAACTACCGAACTTCATTCGTGAAGGAAAAATAGTAAGCTCTGCCGACAGATTCTGTCGACAACCGAGTATAGTATTAGGGAACTTCTCCAATTTATTGACTTTCTAGCCATGCCCATTGAGCCATCTGACCAGTGGAATGTCTATTAAGACTATACTAACGTATCGACAACACAACACCCAGCCTCAGAGCGCAGATAATCTCCCATCCTATCGGGATTCGGACTCGGTCTCCTTGCCATTCGGGGTAGCCGACAGGTCTGGGCGACTTGTCACGGTTCTCGCAGCTCCCCCCCCCCCCCTCCGTCGGACGTTCGAGTCCTCCCTCGGACAGAGATGTGTGTGTTGTCCTTAGTGTAAGTTAGTTCAAGTTAGATCAAGTAGTGAGTAAGCATAGGGACCGATGACCTCAGCAGTGTGGTTCTATAAGACCTTACCACGAAGTTCCAAATTTTTCGAGCTCCTTCCCCTAGCAATGCGCCGCGCTGACTGGAGCTGCAGAGGCGGACTGTTAAGAAACTTCATGTTAGAACTTGGTACCTCACATTTTGATAGGTCATAGTGACTAAAATTCAGCTCCGACTCACGATTCACTCTCACAACTTCACTTACGGTAAAACAACTCTCTTGGTATCCAGTATTCACAGAAGGTCACCCAGTTCTGGAAAGAGTCCAGGAGGTAATAGCGTGAGCCATGTATCTGCAGAATAAGGGAGACGCCTTCTGTGATGTTGGGAAGGTAGGTAGCTGTGTAACGTTTCTTTTCCGGGCCTCGACCGTCTGGAACTTGGCAAAAGATTAATAATACGTATGCCAACGGCCTTGCAGCAGTGGTTCCAATCAGATCACCGCTGTTAAGCGCTGTCGGGCTTGGCTAGCACTTGGATGGGTAACCGTATGGGTCTGCCGAGCTCTGCTGGACAGTGGGGTGCACTCAGCCCTTGTGAGGCCAACTGAAGAGCCATTTGACTGAGAAGTAACGGCACTGGTCACGACGACCGGGAGAGCGACGTGCTGACCACATGTCCCTCCATATCCTGATGCCCACAGCTCGTGGTCTTGCGGTCTCGTTCTCGCTTCCCGAGCACTGGGTCCCAGGTTCGATTCCCGGCGGGGTCAGAGATTTTCACCTGCCTCGAGATGATTAGGTGTTTGTGTTGTCCTCATCATGTCATCATCATTCATGGAAGAGGCGAGAGAGGACAGACCGAAGGTTGGGAATTTCTACGGGCGCTGATAACCGCTCAGTTGAGCGCCCCACAATCCAAAAATCAACATCATCATCATCATCCTCCATGTTCCGATCCTTTGACGCCTACAGGCTGAGGATGCCACGGCGGCCGGACGGTCCCGTTGGGCCTTCAAGGACTCTTCTGACGGTGTTTGTTTATAATAACATGTATGACAAATATTTTCATTCAGAACTAGCTGTTCCCAGCCATTTATTGGTGTGGCTGATTAAGTAAAGAGAAAGCAGACGTTTCTAATACGTTTGCAAACTGGATATATGTCCTATTCGTAATCTCATCCCCCCCTCCCTCCCCTCCTCCTGCCACCCTATTTCTCCATCTCCTCCTCATTCCCCCTCTCTCTGTCGATCATCTCCTTCTCCCTCTCTCTGTCCATCTTCTCCTTCCCCTCTGTATGACCGTAAACTCCCCCCCCCATGCCCATCTTCTTCTCCTTCCTCTCTTTCCATCTTCTCCTCCGACCTCTACCTCTTTCCATCACCGCCTCTCTCTTTCTCTCCATCTCTTGCCCCCTGTCACGGTCCTTCTCCTCCATTCCATTTTATAAGTCCATTTTCCTCCCACCCCTCTATCCATCTCCTTTTAACCCACCTCTCTGACCTTGAGCCTATTAATTTTATTGCGAATTCAGTGTCTGTAGTAGTAGTAGTAGTATTCTAATCATAAGCCGATAAGCTGTTATTACTACTTTCCTGCTTGTAATGTCATATTTTCCAGTGAGGACTTTTTTAAACTGATAGAGGGAGTTTTTTCGGGATAAAAAGTAATTAAACCAACATACTCTGGACGTTGCACAGGATATTGCAAACACTTTTTATAATGTGTTTTCCTGTGAGGCAGCATGTTATGAGGACATTAAATCTTACTTAGAGCAGACAGAAGGCAACGCAAATACTTTTAATTCTTTATTAGCACGAAACAACGGCATTAACGCAACACGCGTACGTCAACTACAGCAGAGATCCAAAAATGCCTCCATTGACTTGGAAACAAAGGTTACATCGGCGGATCTTCTGCTGATTAAAATGATCAAAGAATGCTGGAGTGTTCTTAATCTTCCCTTCCGCTGCTATTATATTTGCAACCAATCCCCTTCTGCTTCAACAGGGGGTTTCTAAAAATGTTGCTCATCTCTCCCTACACAGTAAAGTCCAGAGGGGTCAGATCTGTGTAACGATTAGGCCATGGTACAGGATTACCACGGCCAGTCCACTTTTCTGGAAAGCGTCAATTTAAGAGTCGACGCACGGCACAACTGGAAAGTGCTCACCGACATGCTGTAACTACAAGCACTATATTGTAGCGTGTGGCAGTTTATCCGGCTGATGGAAGGATGCTGCTCCACTTGCTGCAAGAGAGCATCACCAAATTGCAAAGTTCGTCCTGCGCGACTTCGTCCCCGTCCAGTTAATGTGCCAAATGACCCGGTCTCACGCAGATGTTGATACAAAGCAGCAAACGTCGAATGAGATATTGTTGTTGATAAACCCTCTGTGATGCTTGTTGTTCGCTATGTAGTAAGCAAAACAGTGTACTTGCACCAGATGTATTTATAAATGGTTCAAATCGCTCTGAGCACTATGGGACTCATCTGAGGTCATCAGTCCCCTAGAACGTGGAGCTACTTAAACCTAGCTAACCTAAGGACATCACACACATCCATGCCCGAGGCAGGATTCGAACCTGCGACCGCAGTGGTCGTGTGGTTCCAGACTGAAGCGCCTAGAGCCACACGGTAACAGCGGTCGGCTTGCATTACTCCTTTAGAAAACAAGAGCTTTGCTGTATCATGACGTAAAACTAAATGGAGATGTGAAACGACTGATACAACTGAAAAGTGAAGTATGCCCTCTATCGGCGCAACAGCCACCGTTACAGAAACAAACCAGACATTGTAACTGAGAGCTAATAGGCCATCAACCGGATTAAAAAGGAAATTAAGAGGTTAGAGAAAAATATTTGTTTTAGTGTCCCATACAACCTCTCAGATTTTCATCTTAGGCCGGGAATTTATTTTCTATTTGTTCTTTCAGTTTTTCTCCTTTATTCTTTTCTAGAACAATAATTTTTATTTTAGGTATTTATTTTTAAATAACTTTCACGCTGTACATATAGTTATACATTACATACAGGACGAATCACCTATAACTTGCATCGCAAATATGTCGGAAATGGAAAGTGATATTGATGTGTGGTTTCCACAGAATGGACTAGTAGTGAGGGGCTCGTATTGTTAGCCAAAAGACGGACTGTAATAATACATAGAAAGTGTAGTTTTTGTGCAATATACTCTTTCTTAAATGGAAAAATGCCTATTACATTAACAAACCAACGATAGTGTAAATTAGAATGTCAGTGATGCTTCTTGAAGGAGTATAGTGTGAGTCGTTTACGAGATGCCGTACTGTGCAAAGTTTCCACAGTGACACTTCTTTGTGCTATTCTACCTGCGTTGATACCTAGGTACGAAGGTGTTAAGTTTGCTTACAGTATGTGATATATCTGCGTAAGCAGAAGAAACTAACGATCAAAGTCCGAAAACGATTTATTGGACTGTTCATTTAACCAAAAAAAATTCTCCAAGTATAACACCAACACAAAACAGTGATCCGTCTTCGAATCACAAGTACATACAAGAATAATATAGAAAACTGAAATAATTTCCTACTAGTCTCCGCCAGAGACTTCTCCGATATACCAAGCCTAATCTAGAGATCAGCGAGAAGATCCAAGCCGGGCTGCCGGGGCGGTGGATGAACTGCCGATATGCGGCCGAGCGCCAGCCTTTATAGCGCTTCGGTGGATGAGTACCTCGGAACTATTTTCCATCACGTGGTTTGACGTGTGAAAATAGTTCCGGGATCTGCAGCGTCCTCTTCCTTATGTTTATGTGGGCCGGTAGTGGCCCCTGGTGGCCGCTGGTGTTTTTGCTGGGGTGTTGTTGTTGTGGTTGTTGCTGTGGCCGTTCATCAATATTGCCTGTCGGTTGTGTAGTGCTTCGGTGTGCCTGCGAGGCGGGCAACCCGTGGCTGCCGGCTGTCAGTTTGATTGCTGATTCTGTAGGCGACGTGATGTCTGGTGGAGAAGGCCACAACAGTATGCATGTGCGATCCTTGAGTGCATTATGAGTTGAAAATCAGTGTGTGGGAGTTCAAGCAGTAGGTCGTGAATGGACGATGGGATTTACTAATGCAGAGGAACCCGATATGCTCATCGTGTAAGGAAATATAGGAATAATGCAGTTCGCTTTTGCACGTTGTATGTGTCCAGATATCCAAAGAGACGTCAAACATCTCGGCAGTTATTTCTTAAACTCTTCAACTAATTACGTGAAATTGACAATGTAACGCCTAAACAGCGTAACTGAAGGAAATAAGTGACGACAGACGAGGGTGAAATTAATGTTCTTGCTGCTGTTGCAGCTGGTCCGCATGTTAGCTCCCGCGCACTCGTACAAGAACGTCGCACGAATCACGCAAGTGTCCTGCGACCTCTGCATTGATAAACAGCGTAACTGAAGGAAAGACGTGACGACAGATGAGGGTGAAATTAATGTTCTTGCTGTTGTTGCAGCTGGTCCACATGTTAGCTCCAGCGCAATCGCACAAGGAAGTCGCATAAGTCAGGCAAGTGTCCTACGCATTCTGCATTGATATAGGTTCCATCACTGTCATACCTCTCTCCCTCAAGAGCTACATGGAAACAATTATGAGAATCATGTTAACTCCTGTATATCGGCATTACGACAGGATACTCCAGATGTATCATGGATCTTGTTTAATGATGAAGCCCCAATCATGGAGAAGTAAACCGCCGAGACAAGCGCTACTGATCTTTTGACAATGCCCGTTGTCTTCGTCAGGCGGAACGTCAGAATCCATGGAGCGTTAACATGTCAACAGTGAAAAAATCAGCTCATAGGCCCGTTTTTCGTAGACGGAACACTGAAGTCGCACATACGTCGCAGCCTCCTAACAGACCATCTTCCTCGGCTGCTGTAAGAAGTTCCTTTGCAGACTAAGAGGACCCGTGGTGCCAACATGATGACTGTCCAGCCCATAGTGCACGACGTACTACAGCATAACGTCCTGAGATGTTTCCAAATCGATGATTTGGTCGCGGGGAAACTGTACCTAGGCTGACGCTCCCAGTATTCGACGCCTGTGAACTTTTCCTGAGGGAAAAGCAGAAGGACACTATCTAGTAGTATATACCAACTACACCCGCTTACGTGCAACGGCGTATCACTGCAGCCTGCTCAAACATTTCCGCTGAAATGCTAGCATGCCCCAGCCATTGTGCCCGAGTGGTTCAAGGCGCTTTCTTCCGTAACCACGCTGCTGCTACGGTCGCAGGTTCGAATCCTGCCTCGGGCATGGATGTGTGTGATGTACTTAGGTTAGGTAGTTATAAGTCTAGGGGACTGATGTTTCGTAAACAACTTGACTAGAATCCTCCTAAAAATTCCACTAACATTCTAATTTACCCTACTTCAGTTTGTTAATGTCAACAGGTGTGTTTCATTTAAAAAGTGTCCTCCCCGATAGAAGAATGGTCAGCGTGACGGATTGTCAATCCTCTGGGCCCGGGTTAGATTCCCGGCTGGGTCGGGGAATTTTCTCTGCCCAGGGAGTGGGTGTTGTGCTGTCCTTATCATCATCCTATCATCCTCATCGACTGCAGTCGCCGAAGTGGCGTCAAATTGAAAGACCGGCACCCGGGGAACGGCCTGCCCGACGGGGAGCCCTAGCCATACGATTAAATTAAATAAAATTTAAAAAGTGTATGTTTGCACAAAAATATCCTTTCTATATATTATTAAAATCTGTTTATTAGCTAACAGTACAAGCCTCTCACTAACAATCCATTCTGTAAAAACCGCCCCTAAATAGCACTTTCCATTCCCGTAATATTTTAAGTGCTAGCTTCAGGTGATTTACCCTACATATTAAAAATTTATAGCTTATGGCCGTCCTAATATTCGTTATACTATTGTGTAAATATTTCAAGCAAATCGGTCAAAAACCTTTAGAGATTTTTTGGTAATAACCCTCCCGCTTGTAGACTGGTGTCCAAATTAAAGCAACAAACAAATTTTGCAAGGTTGCGTTCATTTTGCCACAAAACAGTATAAACAGGCGATAGAACAGTAGAAACAATGTAAAGAATGCAGAACGTAAACAACTGCAACATGCATAACATTAGACAAAAATGTTCTTCGTTATTTCCAACTTAACATATATGGACACACATTCCGACAACTCATTAATGTGCTCAATATTGGGAGTGACCACCTCTGGCAGCAATACAGGCCTGATAACAACGGGGCATGCTGTGAATAACGTCATCAATGCAATGTTGAGACAATAACGCCCAATCTTCCTGCGGATCTGCTCGGTAAGTCTTGGAGCGTGATTGGTGGATGCTGACGTAATGAAACTCATCTCCCTAGTGGATCACCGACTTGCTCTATGGGATTGAAATTGGGAGAGCGAGCAGGCCAAGCCAGGCTTGGAGTATCTTCCTTTTCGTAGAAAACATCAAACACTCGTGCTCTGTGAGGTCGAGTATACCGTCCATCACTGCGAAATCTGGGTGCACCTCGCAACAGCTGTACATGAGATTCATGGACGTTGCCAACGCACTCGACGGCACTTAGACATTTCCGATTCACCGGTACAATTTCATGAAGAAATGTTTGAGTGATCAACATCAGTCCTGTCCACAACTATAGCGATCCTCCTCGATATCGGTCTCTTTACTCAATATTCGAGTATCGAAATCGTATTCCACATTCGCTTCAGACGCAAATCCGTCGAGAACCATTCTCCAGACCAAATTGGGACTCATTTGTGGAAAGAAAATTGGCCTTATGTTCGACTGTTCAGGTGGCGTGTTGACGACTCCACTCTAGATATTCCCTCCTGGGAAGATGCGCCATGGGCTAACATACATCAGCTCTCCGACAGTAAATGCCACTCTGTCGAATCCTTCTTTACACAGTTTGCCTCGGTACAACACGTCTCGTGGATGCTGCGAGGACAGATGTCACTTATAGCGCAGTATTAAGGCGGTAATGTCGTGACCTTACTGCCGAATAACGGGAACTCTCTAATGTCACACGTGGCCGCCCCACTCCTGGTCTTCGTGGTACAGTTTCGATCGCTATAAACTGTGGCCATATCCGAGAAAGAAAAGAACGATTCACGTTAAGACATCGGGCCACGTGAGATTGCGACTCTCATGCTTGATTTCTTCCCACTACCTTCCACTGCCGAGAGTATAGTAGGCTTCTTCTCTGTGACATACTGCACTGCCTGTGATTGTGTTCTCGGCAGTTGTGAATGTGGATCTATCCGGCAAACACTGACAGGTGCTCTGACATCATCGTTGGCGTAGTTATCCGTTGACCGAAATGCCATCTTCCGTGTAGGAACGCGATCGTACGGACATCTGTTGACAGTTTGCATGATTATATCGTTAATTAGATAAAATTGTTCAAATGGCTCTAAGGAGTATGGGACTTAACGTCGTAGGTCATCAGTGCCCTAGACTTACAACAATTAAAACCTAACTAACCTAAGAACACCACAAACATCCATGCCCGAGGCAGGTTACGAAGCTGCGACCGTAGCAGCAACACGGTTCTGGACTGAAACGCCTAGAACTTCTCGGCCACAGCTGCCGGTCGTTAATTAGACACAAGAACATCAATTTTAATTCATTTATTCGCGGGCAAGTGCTCTACCAACTGAAAGGCAAAGGTCCCGAGTTCGAGTCTCGGTCGGGCACACAGTTTTAATCTGCCAGGAAGTTTCATATCAGCGCACACTCCGCTGCAGAGTGAAAATCTCATTCTGGAAACATCCCCCAGGCTGTGGCTAAGCCATGTCTCCGCAATATCCTTTCTTTCAGGAGTGCTAGTTCTGCAAGTTTCGCAGGAGAGCTTCTGTAAAGTTTGGAAGGTAGGAGACGAGGTACTGGCAGAAGTAAAGCTGTGAGTACCGGACGTGAGTCGTGCTTCGGTAGCTCAGTTGGTAGAGCACTTGCCCGCGAAAGGCAAAGGTCCCGAGTTCGAGTCTCGGTCGGGAACACAGTTTTAATCTGCCAGGAAGTTTCATATCAGCGCACACTCCGCTGCAGAGTGAAAATCTCATTCAGCAGAGTTCTGTCTGCAAGAAACCTCCTGTTCGTTCCCTTTTCCGATAACCTGCAACATTACTTGCGCAGTGGTTGTAACGTGTGACAAAATGTGTAACTTTCTGAAGTCCTAACGTAGTGCCTGATCGCAGGGACCCACGTCACTAATGGGGAGCGATAGTCTTTTATTTTTATATTTTCTGGCGCCATCGATTGAGCAGTTCACGATTCCACTATCAGTTTTGACCAGTCAGTGGCCATCTTCAGTCTGTGTACTGACAAAAGGAGGATGTAAAGAATCTTTTTATTTTCTATAATATCTGCCAAGTACTTTTCTACGTTAAGGTTAAAATTAAATAATTATTTATAAACGCACATGCTGCATTAAGCGGCTTCCACTGCGTTGTCAATAATACTGAAGAGTTCTAGGTTTTGTGACAATCTGAGGATGTGCACTGGCTAGTCGAAACGGCATTATGAAATGCTCATGTCGTTGTGTCAAGAAATATAAAAATAAAAGTCAGTCATTTTATCTGCAAGATGGAACTTGGCCAGAAGTGAGACCAATATTTCATTCAGTTATGAACATTGGAAATCGTTTGCTGTTCTGGCTGAACTACGAATATGTGTCCCTTTTTGAAGATTTGTTTTCACACCTCATCACCAAGCCGCCTTCCTCTAGTGGCATAGCTACAGACGTAGCTAAGGAGGGCGATGGATTTCAAGTTGTATTCATGAACGTACATTCTGCTTAGAACTCGTTGCACTATCGTTTAAGAATGCTGCGTTGACGAAAAGTGACAACTAGTGGGGTGTACGACACTGTTATTGTTGCGTACTATTTTAAACCTAGTGAATGAGACGAAACCGTAATGAAGGGAGAGGGACTTTTGCTTCAGTTTGTTAATTTTCTATTTTACACTACTGTTGGCTGTTGTCAGAGTGACAAATATTAAGACTTGGTGCAGCACGCCGGCAATCATTGTATCCTCAGTTAGTTTCAGCGTCTTCTCAACATTCATAAGATTCGCTATCACTGGCTGTCGCAAAATTGACGACTTATGAGTATCCTTTCTTCCTCTTTCTAACTAGACGATCACTCTGAGTTACAATGTTTAATAATACACTGACTCTCGCATAGCTATTTCTTTCCATAATACTACTTTAACTCTTCGATACTAGTTCGTATACTTAAATCATGTGGTTTAATGTGATGATGTTTGGTTTGTGGGGCGCTCAACTGCGCGTCATCAGCCCCCATACAAAGTCCCAATTTTTACACAGTACATTTTCTTTTCACAATACAATCTAGTCACTCTCACAAATGGTGATGATGATGAAATGATGAGGACAACACAAACCCTTAGTCCCTGGGCAGAGAAAATCCCCAAACCGTCCGAGAATCGAAACCCGGGCCCTGGTGGTTTAATGTGGCAAGCAGGTCCTGTTATCTGTTGTTTATGTCAACAGCCTAAAGATAACTTACGTATCACACTTAGATTAAGGGCTTGTAAAAAAATACAGTATACTTAATGAAATTTCTCAAGAGCTATGCAGTAGCATTGTAAACTGAAATCTCACATTTATTGGCTGCACACATGAAGTATGAAATTCTAATATGTGAGAAAAACGACACGTTTGATTTGTCTTATATGGACGATAGACGATGGCTGTGAACTTTTCTGCGACTTTTGAGGCGATACTGCGACGCTGGCACCGATCCTACACTCAGAGTATCTGAGTGGTTGCTTTGCCAGTGACGAGTCAGAATATATTCAGACACCTCTTATCTCTGTGCATTTTTAAATTAATTGTTCCCATTAACACCTCACTTACTCTCTCAATGCATTATTAAGTTTAATTATTCCCTTCATTAACGATGGTGTTTCCATTTTTCGATAGCGACTACAGGTGCCTACTCATCCAAAACAAAAAAAAAAAAGAAAAAAGGATAATTAAATAACGACATTGCACTTTGCATACTTTTAAATAACTTGTTTTTTCGATATAAATTTTTTAGTCACAACTAAATAAAACAACAGTACCCCGTTCACTTGTTTGTGGAGGCAGTGCTTCGCCGATTATTTTACCTTTAGGGTTAATGGATGTATGTACAGGCGTGTGGAGTGTGCTCTGATAGCAATGTATACTGACTGCAATTTTCGTTTCTGTCTCTATTCATGTCCGTATTGTGTTAAATCTGCATTGCTCTGACGCAAGCGTGGTATTAGTTGCATGGAGCGAAATCAACTCTAATTGCTTGTAGGGGAATGTCCTCGTCAATAGGTCAATATAAAGAGGTGCTACAATATTCATTGTGGGACTGTTTTTCGACTACTACTCAGCTAACAGCTAGTCTTCGATTACAAATAGACCAAATTTTATTTCCAATACTTAAGAACTATGTAATACATAGAAAGATGTACACGTCTGACCAGAAAGAAAAAAAAACTGACTGTTACAAAAGATATGGCCTGACGTACTCGTACGCAACGTTGGCGGGTAGGTGAATGATTCTGTGTGACAGAACGGCCACTAGAATGCACTACTGTTGTTCGTGTTCACTTTCCGGATCTGGCACATATGGTGTCACATGTTGAGTGATCACTGGAAAGGAGCGAAGTTGTCGTAAAATCGTTTAAAAAAGCGTAATCCGTACCTTTCAGAGTTGGAAACTGCATCAGTGTGAATTTCCGTTTGGCTGGCTGTTGGAACAGTACAATATCCGAATCAGTGATACATTGAGATGCGAGAGTGGACAAGTGTTGGACTGCTAGGGAAAGTGAGTGTAGGGATATTCGTCGTCAACGTTCATGTCAACCACGTCTGAGAAGCATAAGGGAGGTTCTCCGTATTATATACCAAACACATCGAAACTTCACATCTGCGCCTGGCGTACGAGAAGAAGGAAGGAACAACCTGTAATTTTCTGTATAATCCTGCACTGATGGAGGCAAGCAACAGCCAGACTAGGAAATTATCGACCTATGCCTAGTGTGCCGTTAAGACCACAACACAGACGGCTGCTTATGGAGTGACCAGGAGGCATGGACCGCTGACTAAAGGCGTTACACAGTGTTCAGCAGTGTATCGCGAATCGGAAGTACCGCGGATGACTATCGTCCGTGAACTGGGAGAAGTCTCGTTCTTGAAATGTTTAGGAGAGACGCAGTGGTGTCGCTCCTAAGGTCACGGCGAGGGAAGCCATCTAGAGTGCCTTCTGATCACAGCCGATGGTGACTGAGGGAAATCTGTCGGCATAAAGTCACGAATGTCCTGCTTCCACGTGTTACCTCTCATGCAACAGAATCGTGGTGCCCTTTTCCAACAGCACAATGCTAGTCTACGCATAGCTCGCGTCTGTATGAACTTCTGCAAAACATTGACATAGTCTTGTGGTCATCAGAATCTCCGGATCTGTCCCTGATAGTACATATGTAGAACCACTTCTGACGTCAAATCCGTTCCATTGCCAGCATCCAGGACATGAAGGACCAGGTTCAAATTTTGTGGGCCAGGTTGTTTCAGGAGAGGACTCGGATTTACATCGGCCTTCCCCACAAACTCAGTGCATCCATCGAGGCCAGAAGTGCTGCTACTATTCGCCTAAATTGCTTCATACTGCTAAGTTCTTTGTAAATGTGATTATTTTGTAATAAACAAGAAACGTCAACGATCTGCAACCAATTAGCTGAAGAAGTGCTCTGTATTCGGTGGAAAAGCTTACGCGTAGTGGGGGCGGATGTTTGCGACGCGGAGGTGCTCCGGTTTCTCGCTATAAAATTCTTGGCAAGCTGAGCTGTCTGCGGCTGTAGGAATAACCTGTATCATTCACGACGCGGACGGCACAAGGCTAATTTTGTATCGACGGGGAAGTGAAAACGAGGAGGTCAGCTGTAGGCCTGGTAACTTGTTACAACACGGTGAACAGATTACTCATTTGGAAACTACGAATTTATGAATTGCTACGATAAGATTGATCTCATACCGTAACGTTTACATGTGAGGATCCATTTACCGGTGTTTTTCTGACGCCCCTCTATTTGATAGATTGGCCCGAAATCAGTAGATTTCAGGCTACCACACTGCTGGCGGTAACTATGCTAATTATAGAGGTGCACACTGGTTTCCAATATCATTCTTGGGTACTTACTCCTGTTGATCAGCTTCAGCCATCTAAAAGGGGCTCCACCGAGGGCATAGACGTAGCGATGGATTGTTGGACTTCTTGGGCACAACGTATCGATGATGCGTCGCTGCATTCACCAGCGGTCGGTGGAACGTTCTCGCACCTATAGACCAGGTCCCAGACGTCCATGTAATCTAGACGCACGTCAAGATCGACGCGTTATGCGAGAAGTAGTGGGCGACATTTTCCGGGGACGAAATCTTAGCACATGTTGCAACTGCAGTATCATCAGCAGGATTAAGGTCACGTGAGTCTTTGGCCAGGCTAGCACTGACACCACGACACCGCCACTCCTGTGTCTTGGGAGAGTTGACTGGAGACTGGAAACGTATTCTGTTGTCTTCATGAAGGCAGCAGGTTCTTCCTGTACGCGAGTTATGGACATACATGTCTATGGTCTAGACTTGATAAGCTCGATATTCCAGAGCGCATTCGCTCACGAAACATGGGTCCCATACCAGGCTTCACTGTGTGTGTGTGGGGGGGGGGGGGGCGGGGGGGGGGGCTCAGTTACAACTCGCTGCCGCATTTGGTGCGTCTAGAGGGTACAGTAACTTGTGAAACAACACCAGCTACACTGCACAGGCAGCTACCCCCGTGCTACTGTCATTTCTTTGACAGGAGAGTGCTGTGCTGCAATCCAACATGCACTTTGTGGTGTGTAACAACTACCCTAGTCAACAAGATCACCGGGTCTCTCGCCAATTGAACGCGTATGGGATATGACGAAGTGGGAACTTACTCGTTATCCTCCGCCTGTAACGTTGCCGAATTGCAACAATAGACGCAAGATGCTTGGGACAGTCTATTGCAGCATGTCCTTCCTGCATTTATGATCACTGGTATTAGAGGATACACACTTGAGCTGCCGTCAGAGGAGGGTACTTGGTCTGAGTTTGGTAATTCAAAACTTGGATTTCATGGTCGAGCGGCTGCTCATAAGCCACACATCACGCCGGTAAATGCCAAACAACGCCTCGCTTGGTGGAAGGGGCGTAAACATTGGACGACTGAACAGCGGAAAAACTCGTATGTAGTCACGAATTACGGTATGCAAAGTGGCGATCCGATGGCAGTGTTGGTTATGGCGAATGCCCGGTGAACGTTATGTGCCATTGTGTGTAGTGCCAATAGTGAAATTCGGAGACGGTGGTGTTTAGGTGTGGTCATGTTTTTCATGGAGGGGCTTTTACCCCGTGTTGTTTTTCGTGGCACTATATCAGAACAAGCCTACATTGATGTTTTAAGCGCGTTCCTCATTCCCACAACTGAAGAGCAATCCGGGGTGGCGAGTACATCTTGCAACACGATCGAGCACCTGTTCATAATGCACAGCCTCTGGCGGAGTGGTTACTCGACAATAACAACCCTATCATGGAGTGGCCTGCACGGAGTCCTGACCCGAGTCCTATAGAACACCTTTGGGATGTTTTGGAACACCGACTTCGTGCCAGGCCTCAGTGACCGACGTCAATACCTCTCTTCAGTGCAGCACTCCGTGAAGAATGGGCTGCCATTCCCCAAGAAACCTGCCAGCTCCTGATTGAACGTATGCCTGGGAGAGTGAAAGCTGTCATCAAGGCTAAGGGTGGGCCAACACCGTATTGAATTCCAGCATTACTAATGGGAGGGCGCCACGAACTTGCAAGTCATTTTCAGCCAGGTGTCCGGATACTTTTGATCACATCTTTTATCTTAATTTAAGTATAGACATTATTATCAATATTAACAAGTAGCATCAAAATCCATGCATTAGAAGATTACTTTATTGCTTTATTCGAACGATTGACTTTACAAGCTGGTGCAGAACTGTGCTTCAGATACCCTATTTGCAAGCTTCTTTCCGTAATAGGGAACTAATGTCTCTTTAACTGACAACTTCACTTCAGTACTCCAGTTTTCTATTTACAACTTGTTAGCTTTATAGTGTATGCGTAGAGAGTCGAATTCTTGGGATTATTTTACTGCTACTTGCCTACTTAACATTATTCATTGCTGTAAGGTGCGTGCACGGCCAAAAATAAAACGCAAGCATAATCCTTTACTGGGAAGAGCATCAAGGAGTTTTTATGAGGTAAATTTGTATGGTTCTGAGAAATGACGTTTAATCGTCAAGCACACTTTGATTGCTCTCACTTCAAATGGCAACATCACTAGTGTACATTGTCCTTTGCTCTTAAAGAACCGTTTTATTCATTTACCCGTTTCGCACATAAACCTTATTCTCACTACTTTAACAGTTGCCAAAGAAAGTTGTTCTATAATTAAAACTAATTGCTCACTTGGATGCATAACAGAGAAATCGCACGTTCAAGGTTGACAGCGACTACAGCGGACTACGAATAACCTCAGTTTCCGCAATATTAGAGTTGAATTTAGATTTCTCACAACATATACCACTGACAACAGATTATTTCTCTTGGGAAATGCTTACTTGTTAGGCATTAAAAACACTTCATACGGATCATTAATTAGTTTTAAAATCTGCGGACGATTCCAATAAACGTGTCCAGTTATCTGTGTAGGCGCCAAATTATATCAAAATTTATTGGAAGACAGGAGTAGGTTAGACGTGGTTCTAACGACATAATAGGATTTGTCGGGGTCTGCTTCATTAAACTGATCCAACGCACCTAATATGGGATGGTGATTTGCATATTACATCACACTAATTACAGCACAAGTCAGAGGGACGGTGCTACTGCGTACGACACAGGATGTCAAACTACCCCGGTACAAGGAATGGAGAACACTAAACAACTATACTTCAATTAATAATCAATAAATTAATACAGTTATCTTTATTCGATAATTAATTCACTAAAATTCGACAGAGGATTATTATACTAAATACACACATACAACACACACACACACACACACACACAATGCTAGTGAAACGTATATTATGAAGTTGCTGAAATAATAACTAGTTTTTGAGAAAAGCACTTATTTTTATTTTTAAATCTTTTTTGCACAGTTTGACGTACAACTTTAAATAACAATTAAATAGCAAAAGTACCGACAATCTGTACAGTGACATCATGAAATTGCAATAGAATGAATTTTAAGAGAATCGTCCGCAGCTCGTGGTCTTGCGGTAGCGTTCTCGCTTCCCACGCCCGGGTTCCCGGGTTCGATTCCCGGCGGGGTCAGGGATTTTCTCTGCCTCTTGATGACTGGGTGTTGTGTGATGTCATTAGGTTAGTTAGGTTTAAGTAGTTCTAAGTTCTAGGGGACTGATGACCATAGATGTTAAGTCCCATAGTGCTCAGAGCCATTTTTAAGAGAATCGCGGGAAGAGTTCACTGTAGGCAGTTCACTTGAAGTTTATTGGACATCCATGAAAAAGGCAGTCACTGATATGGGCAGACAAACATATGCAAAAGGAAGGTAGCAGCAAAGCAACGTTATGTAATAGAAGAAATACTTGGATTTCAACTTCTTTAATTCAGATTGGCCTATTCTCAAAAAAAAAATGGTATACTATTTAAGGTATGTAGATGTTATCCTCATGTTGGTAGATGGCAGCCATGCAGATATCTAAAATATCCACCAAAAACTAAACCAACTACACCCTAAAATTAAATTCAATATGGAAACTGCAAAGACAATACCATTAACTATCTAAACCTTACAATGTCAAAGATGATAGTCGCCACAAATTTTATATCTGTAGAAAAAATACCACTTCCGACAACATTATATATGCCAATTCCTGTCATCCAGTGGCTCATAAACTTGTATTTTTCCATTCAATAATGAATAGATTAAACAACCTACCACTAGAAAAGCCAGGGATTCAAAAAGAACTTAACACACTTGATTATGTAGCCTATACAAATGATTGTGGTCACAACATACTCGCAAAATTATACTACAAAGGTAAAACATCAAAGCAGAACACAATACATAAGGATATATGCCTAACTCGAGAAACATCACCGACACAGAAAATAAGATGCGTACCAGCAGTCTACCTTGATAGACTTTAGAAAAGAATTAATGCACTTTTTAAAGCCAATGATATTCAACTAGCCTTTCGAACCAATAACAAATTTTCACTAAAATTGTGTTCCGCTACCACTCGAAATGTGATAACCCAGGCATATATAAAGTCACATTTGGTAACTGTAATAGCTTTGACATTGGCCAAACAGAAAGAAATTTCAGCGTGGAATATAAAGAACACATTAGAGAGAGCGAATATAATCAGTCCACCTTCTTTCTATACATGAAAAATCAAAATTACACTGCTGATACGATCGCAAGTGCTCTACAGATTCTGCACGTAGTACCAAACGATTTTTCAGTGAACATTCTTCATGAATTAGAAATCTATATGTACACGAGAAAATACCCACAAAAAATACTAAACGAACTACCTCAGAAACTTTACTGAAATTTTAGAACATAAAAATGGATTAATCGGAAGATGCAACAATAAAAGACAATCATAACACATTTTAGTTGATAAAATAATGTCACTGTTCATCTGCCCAACCTTTGTAAACATATAACGTCCTAAGAGGGAACTGTCAAACAGGTGTAACGTCATAATTAACATTTTATTTTCAACATGTTGAGATCATTTACCATCTTATTAAAGCTGTGACAGTTATAAATCAGTCCACTAATGACGTAATAAAGGACGTAATATAAATCTATACGTGAGTACAATGCATCTACTTTAATATGAATTACATTGGCATCCATACCAATTGTCATCAAAATTATAGCTGCAGGTACTTGCCCTAAAGAAGAAAAAAAAAGCTCATTTATAATTCCAGGACCTCTTTAAATGAATTAAGAGTGTAATGAGCAAATGATATGGACTGAAAATTAGCTGAAGGAAGATATCATTAATGTGACGTAGTGGAAATGAGATTAGGAATAAACTTGGCATAGAAACTAGTGACTATGGCGCAGAGGAGGCCGCCTCTGTAGCCAAATGACTGGCGTCGCTGCCTTCGATGCAGAAAGACCCAGCTTCGATTCCCGCTACCTCCTCACGGTTTTTCTAAGGTTCGGAAGCGTGTGATGGGGTCTACTCAGCCTCGTGAGGCCATGTGAGGAGCTGATCAAATAAAGAATCAGCATCAGCATCAGCAGTCGTCTACTGTCCTCAAAGGCTAGAAGGATTAACCACATGTCCGACGATCATAGATCGCTCGTCGTGCTGCCTTGTAGGCAGCACTCAGCTACTGGGAGCAGAACTTAGGCCTGATCCGTCAGTTCTACTGGTAAATAAATACTGAGTCTGGTGTGATGAGCCGGCCGGTGTGGCCGTGCGGTTCTAGGCGCTTCAGTCTGGAACCGCGTACCCGCTACGGTCGCAGGTTCGAATCCTGGACATGGATATGTGTGATGTCCTTAGGTTAGTTAGGTTTAAGTAGTTCTAAGTTCTAGGGGACTGATGACCACAGATGTTAAGTCCCATAGTGCTCAGAGCCATTTGAACCATCTGATGTGATGACCCGCCGTGAGTGAGTGAGCTGACGCTGAGGTCAGAACTGCAGAAAGCAACGCATTTGTTGATGTGTATTAATGTATGTGGGCAACGGCCTTGCCGGAGTGGATACACCGGTTACCGTGAGATCACAGAAGTTAAGTGCTGTCGGGCGTGGCCGGCACTTGGATGGGTGACCATCCAGCTGCCATGCGCTGTTGCCATATTTCGGGGTGCACTCAGCCTCGTGGTGCCAAGTGAGGAGCTACTCGACCGAATAGTAGCGGCCCCTGTCAAAGACAACCATCATAACGACCGGGAGAGCGGTGTGCTGGCCACATTACCCACCTATCCGCATCCCGCCTGAGGATGACATGGCGGTCGGATGGTTCCGATGGGCCGCTTGTGGCCTGAAGACGGAGTGCTATTAAAGTATGTAAAACTGCGTAATATTTTATTTATATACATATATTTATGAAGTAAGTGAAACCTCAGTGTGTTGCTTTTATGACATTTATCTAGATATGGCGTTAACATAAAAGTTTTCCGTCAATATAACAGCACCTTTCCAGTTTAATATAACCGTGGATACTTTAAGCACACTCACGAGCACGAAGGAAACCTACGTGCCGTGAAATGGTGTGATTGGAAAAAGGAACAAGAAGAAGTCGAATTACAGGAAATTAGCCTCACTATGGTTCCAATATAAATGCATTAGATGCAATTTGTCGCGTTAATTTCCGTTTACAGTCATCACTATGCTGTTGCTCATAGTCTACGCCTCGCGTGACTCGTGCACGTACAGATTAATGCCGACAATCTTCATTTCCCCTTGCTGGGGGGAGAGGGGATGTTATTGATACTCAGTGTGTAACGGTGGCTTGCGGACTGCGAATGGAACACCGCCTTCAGTCACATTCATTATGTTGCGTCATTATAGCCTCTTGTGGCCTACTTCACATTTGGCACGTTGAACTACATTTAGACGTGAGGATGTTGCGATTTTCACGTCTTCGGCGAAGGAAAAGGTTAGCTGGATGTGGGCCAGTCAGAGTAGCGTGGCGCAAGTAGGCGCAAACTTCTTGTAGGCGCTCGTTCAAAGACGGCGGGTGCTTCAGCTTTACGGACAGCGAAGTGCAGTTGCGAGAAGGCTTAAAACGGCGCGACCGCCACCCCGGTGGCTCGCGAAACACAGGCGCCAGCTCGCGACAGGCACTTTGCGCCACCTATATATAGCGAGCTGCGTGGGTGGAGGCGGCGCAGCGGCAGGTTCACGGCAGTTAGCGGCTTCAAAGGCGGCGCCGAGCTTCCTGCGGCCGAGACGTAAACAGCCGCATTAAGTGCTGTTCGGGCGAGCAGCTTGCAGCTGCTAGCCGCTAGCAGACCGCTCCGCCCCGTAGTTAAGCTCTGGGCACAGCGCAGAGAGCCTGTGGAGGCCGCAGATGGTCCTCCTGCTGCGGCAAGTACTAACCGGCAGACAGCTGCCTGAAACGTCAAAGCGGCCTCGGCATGTTGTACCGTATCGTACTAATCTTTAAAACACAGTGGTTGTAAGCATGGGGAGGAAGGGCTATTTCTTTCCAAGTCACTTTTCAGCCACCCTGAATACCTGCAGTGCAGTGTCTGAGACACTGCGTTGACGATGAACAGCCCCATACAACTAAAAAAGAAGTCACAAACTGTGATTCCACATTAGCTGTAGAAAGTTTCAGAACAAATGAAAATTCGTGCTGGACCGGCAGTCGAAGCTGAATCTCCCGCATGTGGCAAGCGATGGCCTTAAAAACTTCGGCTATCCGAGCACGCTTCCAGAAGAAGCCCAAATCTCCATTTTTCTTCGCTTCTACTGTCTCTTGTGCTAACAGTATAGTAGCGTCATTTCCATATAGGGTGAAACACTGGCTCAGTGTCTTTGGTGTTTTCAGCACCTCACATTATGTGGCACTCAGCGTAATATAGTGCGAGCGCAAGGGACAGTAGACATCGGGGCAAATGGTGGTTTGGGCCGCTCGTGGAAGCATGCTCTGATAGCCCAAGAGGTTAAGGCGACTGATGGCGACAAGCAGAAGATCTGGGTTCGAGTCCCGGTTTGGCACAAATTGTAATTTGTTCAGAAATATTCTATAGCTGATATAGAATCAACCTCGCAATTTGCGAGTTGATTCTTAACTTAATGTGGCTGTTGATAGTCAACACAGTATTCACAATGAACTGCAGCATTTGAAGCCATAGTGAGGCAACAGTGAGGGAAAACAGTCCACCCTCTGTGAGAATCAATGAAATATAATTCGAGCGCAAAGGAGAGTAGACAACACGACAAATTGTGTTTTGGACCGCTCCTGGAAGTGTGCTCAGATATGCGAAGTGCTTAAGGTGACTACGCACAACAAGCGTGATATCCACGTTTTAATCCCTGTTCAGCAGAAATTTTAATTTCTTCTGAAATATACTACAGCTGATGAAGAATAATAATCGCAGTTGTAGAGTTAAATCAGCTTAATATGTCTCACATAACTTCCCATACCACTTGTAGTGGTACAGATTTCTAACTACTACGATGTATCGAGTCCTACCTTTGCTGGACACAAGTTCACAGGCGACATGGGGATGCCCCATCAACTAGAAAGTGGAGTGAGCTTAAAATGCATTGACTGTTGTTCTGCCAGACCTGGTCGTGGAGTGAACGATTGGGGCGGCTTCCATTAATGCGAATATGGGTACGTAGTTTTTATGCAACGATTAGTGTCGTGCAAAATGGAACAATATATATTTCTTTACTACAACTGGAAATAAACAAAACTGGCACTGGGTAATTCGAGGGGTGATGTGAATAGTGTACTCTGAATATACTTCCTGTGGTCTTTAGGTTGTGTCAGTTATTACAGTGCGTAAGTTGATATGTAATGCTGTCCACAAATGGTCCGAAGTCGAACTAATACGACTGTAAACTCCAAATCAAAAGTCATACTGAGTAAATGAACAGATAATAAAACCTTCAAACGGCTGGACAAATTACATACTCGTGGGTAAGGACTTGTATTTTCAGAATGGCGCCGATAAGTTTTCCGATCCAATCTCTTCCAGACTGCACCTCTGCCAGGTTTGTGTTGTCGACAAAAATCCCTTATTTATTCCTTCCTTTCTTGCTTCCATATGTAGCTGGATCTGTTTATTAACATTTTTATACGGATTAAACTCTTATCGAATCAATTAAAAATATCCACCTGCATCCTTCTCCATAAATTAATAACTTACATGACCATTTCTCTCTCTCAGTCATTAACCCTTTCAGCCCTGAATATTTGCTGGAGGAAGGAACATTTTTCTTTGATGTGGTAATGCTCTTAGGTGATTTTTAAATGATTTTAGATGCAAGATTTATACAAAAATGTGTACCTATTTTCAAAATACAATTCATACACATGATTTCATTTTATGAACTAAATAAACTAATATTCTCTATTGTAATGAATAGTAAAATTATCAATCAGTAGTTATCATGCAAAATAACAACAACAACATTCAATTATACAGTGGAATGTAGCGAACCAACAACATTCGTGTTGGCTGGTAGTTACGAACTGCTGCGCGCTGTTATATTGACTGGCTGATATTTTCATAGAGATGCACAACAGCTGGAAGCACGTGCGCTTTATCAAAATGTTTGACGTTCACAAATGTGTACGTTAGGCATCAGCTGGGAAAAATACTTCTGTTTCAACTGAAACACAGTGAAATTTAATGTACGCAATAGTAGCCAGAGGTTCTGAATGCTTTTAAGCAAATGCTTTCATCCTCTCACGATTATTCTTCTATCTATTTCTGTTTCTCAATGAGCCACGCCACTTCTTTAGACCTCCCTTTATTACTTGTGTTCCATTACTTTCCCTCTCTGTCCCTGCCCCCTGTTTTCTCACATACGGTAGTACATGTACCCGCAGTTTATATCTAACTGATTGTAAAATATTTTTGTTGTTCCACTTTTAATGAGGTGACAAACTATTTTAATATCACATACATTACCTCTCCCACGTGCTAGATTAAATAAATCAGTAAATAAAATAAATAAATAAAAACAGAAAGTGAATGAGACAGGGAAGGAGAAGTTACCTACTACTGTGGCCCCTCGTAACAGATCCAATAAGCACATTATTCTCTGAGGATCCTGTTCAGGTAATGTATCTACGCTGAGTCAAATTACATATTTTAACACTGAAATGGATATTGACTTTACTGGTTTGGCAAAGGATGCGATATTCGATATAACAAAGGAAGAAACAAGTTTTCCAATGCCTTTAAAAGACTTTGTCATAAGTGAGCCACATGTGCACTCACCTATATAACTTTGCCGTGGAACGGCTTTAGGTTTCATTACCAAGCTACGGTTTCTTTAGCGTCTGTATTGGTGGCACCCCTGCAGGTCCTCGACCGGGAGTTACGTGTACGCCCAGCACACACTGGAACTCTGGCTGCTGGCGTTTGACTATCTGGGAAGGAGTCTCGTTGGACTGCACCATGAGATTGCTAACCATGAAGCGCCGCGTTTGGGTCGCGAATGTTTATTTTGAGGAGCATGCCTACGCGTACTAGAGAGCTGCCACTTCCCTTAGCGTGTACAGTAGCGGACCTTACTCTGGTGCTCAGGTAGGTCTGTTTCCCTCTGCCTTTGTTGGTGGACATGGCTACATATTTGGTCCTTAAATGTCCTAGGCCTGACGCAGGAGAAACAATGAGTACTATTTCTCGTGTGCGGTAAAGTTTCCGCCATGTTTCGTAAATACTCAGTGCTTTTATTACAGTATTTTGTTTGTTCTTTATAAGCTGATATGACATATTATACTGCTGATCGTAGTTTTGGCCAAAGTGTATAACATGGATTACCATCCCGGTAGTAAAGACATCTCCGAATTAAACATTTATTCTACTTAGAGAGGCCTTGCATTTTGTCTAATTCTGTCTGTGAGTACTTGGTCTAGAAAAACTTGCTTTTTCCTGCACTACTGGTGTATGTGTTTCCTAGATTGAGGTATCTTTAATTGTGTGTTAAACTAGATCTAAATAGATATGCCTTACCTGCACTCGTGGTGCGTGTGTTTTCTACGTTTAGGTGTCTGTACAGCTTTCATTGTCGGTTTACTTTAACCAAGAAGATTGACCTTTCTTGCACTTCTGGTGCATGTACGCTCTGGCTGTAGGTATCTTTGATATTTTTCATTATTAGTTGAGAGTGAAAGTTCCATTTGTGCTTTGTACTTTAGTTAATTCTGTAAATTTTACTCTGTTAAGACCCAGTACATGTGGTTCTAAACGGGCTCAGTCATGCTTAGAGGCTGTGTTTATCAATGATAGCAGATATGTTGACTATTTACTAGAAAGGACATCGTCTTAGTTAAAAAGCAATTGTTATGCTAATTATTACGTTTGTATTACGTGAAGCGCCATCTCTTGGTCACTTGAAGCACAGTTTTCTATTTTTTTTTGTGTGTGTGTTAATATAACATCGTATCATTTCAAGCATGTGTGTCAAGTTTTATCTCTCTACCTACATTATTCCATAAAGTACTCAATTTTCAGATTAATCGGCCTCTCGGGTTACCCTGTTTTTTCATCTCAGTAATCGAAAATACTTATTTCTCTGCACTGATCTTGCACGTCCTATAGAGCTTCAGCGCTGTAATTTTTCTTGGTTAAACGACTTTTATTGCTGTTTCGTTTCTTATCTAAATACGACTTGACACCTAACAGAGAATTTCAAGTAATGGTTACAACCTGCCAAGCGTTCTTGTCACACAGCAAGATATTTCAAACACGCTAATATTGATTTATTTTCGTTCGATAGCGTCCTGTGAATAAGTGGAGATCCTGCTGTTTAAGTAGAGACAGCGAAGCTATGCTCTGAAAGAGACGAACGGATCGGCGGAGCAAGGGAAGGTAGCGAGGACAAAAAAACAAAGTGTGTTAGTGGGAAGAAGCGGAGACCAAAGAGAGAGAGAGAGAGAACTGAAAAGGCTTTTCTGCGAGTATTGAAGAGCAGGGAGGACAGCCGTGAGTGAGAGAGAGCCAGGCAGAATAATGAAACGAACGCCTGGGATTACAGGTCACAAAAAATTTTAGCGAGACCTGCGTTTCGAAATCTCCCCGCAGGCGGAATCCCCAAGTAATCAATGTCTCGAGTCCCGATACTTGCTTGCGTTTCTTCTAGCTGGGGGCTGTGTGCAAACAAGGGTTCCTTACGACTCATTTTGCTCTGTCAATACCCTTTTCGCAGGTAGGGCACTTTCAGTAAACAAGTGACGGGTACACGACGACGGACTGGGCACGGTACCGCCGGCAGCGGCGGATAATTCTGCCGTGTTGCGACTGCGAACTGCTGCTGCGTTCGCACAATGAAATGTAAAGAACACCGCCTGGCCTTTCTTCCTCTATGTGCACGAGTGAGTGTGTAAGTCTGCGTGTGCGTGTGTGTGTTTGTATGTGTGTGTGTGTATGTGTGTGTGGAAGAGGGAGAAAGGGGTGGATATACAGTGGGCTTCGACTGTTGGGTCAACCGGAACGCGCTCTACGTTTTCAGAGCTAAGCCAGAGTGTAATGAAATACACAGACGGTGCACTAAAGGCTGGTTGGTTCCACTTATGTACCTTTCCCCTACCTCTGACCTTTCCGTTACTTTTGCAGGCAGCCGCGACCTTTGCGAACGAAATATCTACGCATCCAACAGGACTGAGAGAAACGACATGATGACATTGCCTGTTAGAAATATTTCTCACGTTATCATAATGCTGTTAGTAACAGATAAATTTTGATCATGTCACAAAAAGCGTACTTGTGTTGTGTTTCGTGTGTGTGTGTGTGTGTGTGTGTGTGTGTGTGTGTGTGTACGCCTGCGCTTGTGCGTGTGCGCGTGCTGTCACTAGAGCTACTCGACACACAAATGTCAAATTCTATAATAAAAACAGCTGTCATACCCTCCCTCCCGGATAATGTGCCCTTTAAGCCTCTGCTTCCGGGACACGGGGTGCGCGTGTGGGCCCCGGATCAAATCCTCCCTGCATATTAACGACGACGACCAGCCTGCATGTCTTTTTAGGTGGTTTCCCTCAACCGACATGACGAATACTGCGCTGGTACTCACGTCCCGCCTAAATTACACGATTCGCAAACAATAATAAATTGGAAAGAAAGAATGCCTCGGAGAGATTCAGTATGGATGCTCATTTGCTTACAAGAAAGCATAGGACTCTGACTTTGACGTCTGATGTGAGATTGCTGTACAACGGTGAGAAAGGTGGGCTCCTCGACATACCAGAAGAGCTGGAGATCTTTTACCATCAGAAACATGTTAGGTGCAGCCCGATTAATGATCTGGTCATTATAAACGCTGCTTACTTGTAAGCAGTGAAAAATACGACCCATCGGGTACGAAATAGGTCCTGACTTTTTACCAATATGTAGCAGCCAATGACGTGAGCAGTCACTGATGTAAAACTGTACGAATACTATGGTTATAATATTGAACCTACGTAACTATTTCTATGTTGCGTTGATACAGATAGGAGTATATTGATGTCACCATCAAATCAGTACCTTATTTTAATTGTACAAATTATTAAATAATATGTATGAAGTGGTGCGGACATCATTAATCTTTACACCCGTTACGGATTGGCATATTTCACCAACGATCCATCTTGGTGATCTTTGGCGTCATATATGAACTATTCAGCAAGTAATCCTCCTCACGACGTTTAAAATAAAAGTATAAATGAAAAAAATATTCAAATCACTTTCAATAGTAACAGAAGGCATCATGTGCTTCCTAGCAGTTTTAAATTTTCGGGAAATTTTATGAAACCGATTTTACCTATGCTTTCAAAGATTAAGAAAGTAAGTGGCTAACAAGGAGTAAATCTGACGTTTTCTGCTGTCAACTGTTAAATATAGCTGTAAGTCATCGCAGCAACGTCAATATTTTACTTTATTTTATTCCTGTGCTACATTATAAATTTGAAAAGCGACCATAACCGCTTTATTATGAAGTTTATATATTACGTACTTAATACAGAGGGCGCCACAACAAGGCTTTCTCTATTGCACAAAAGTCTTTAATGAAATGAACAACATGTGAAGACTTACTCGGGCATGTGCACTACTGGCCATTGAAATAGCTACACCAATAAGAAATGCAGATGATGAACGGGTATTCATTGGAGAAATACACTCCTGGAAATTGAAATAAGAACACCGTGCATTCATTGTCCCAGGAAGGGGAAACTTTATTGACACATTCCTGGGGTCAGATACATCACATGATCACACTGACAGAACCACAGGCACATAGACACAGGCAACAGAGCATGCACAATGTCGGCACTAGTACAGTGTATATCCACCTTTCGCAGCAATGCAGGCTGCTATTCTCCCATGGAGACGATCGTAGAGATGCTGGATGTAGTCCTGTGGAACGGCTTGCCATGCCATTTCCACCTGGCGCCTCAGTTGGACCAGCGTTCGTGCTGGACGTGCAGACCGCGTGAGACGACGCTTCATCCAGTCCCAAACATGCTCAATGGGGGACAGATCCGGAGATCTTGCTGGCCAGGGTAGTTGACTTACACCTTCTAGAGCACGTTGGGTGGCACGGGATACATGCGGACGTGCATTGTCCTGTTGGAATAGCAAGTTCCCTTGCCGGTCTAGGAATGGTAGAACGATGGGTTCGATGACGGTTTGGATGTACCGTGCACTATTCAGTGTCCCCTCGACGATCACCAGTGGTGTACGGCCAGTGTAGGAGATCGCTCCCCACACCATGATGCCGGGTGTTGGTCCTGTGTGCCTCGGTCGTATGCAGTCCTGATTGTGGCGCTCACCTGCACGGCGCCAAACACGCATACGACTATCATTGGCACCAAGGCAGAAGCGACTCTCATCGCTGAAGACGACACGTCTCCATTCGTCCCTCCATTCACGCCTGTCGCGACACCACTGGAGGCGGGCTGCACGATGTTGGGGCGTGAGCGGAAGACGGCGTAACGGTGTGCGGGACCGTAGCCCAGCTTCATGGAGACGGTTGCGAATGGTCCTCGCCGATACCCCAGGAGCAACAGTGTCCCTAATTTGCTGGGAAGTGGCGGTGCGGTCCACTACGGCACTGCGTAGGATCCTACGGTCTTGGCGTGCATCCGTGCGTCGCTGCGGTCCGGTCCCAGGTCGACGGGCACGTGCACCTTCTGCCGACCACTGGCGACAACATCGATGTACTGTGGAGACATCACGCCCCACGTGTTGAGCAATTCGGCGGTACGTCCACCCGGCCTCCCGCATGCCCACTATACGCCCTCGCTCAAAGTCCGTCAACTGCACATACGGTTCACGTCCACGCTGTCACGGCATGCTACCAGTGTTAAAGACTGCGATGGAGCTCCGTATGCCACGGCAAACTGGCTGACACTGACGGCGGCGGTGCACAAATGCTGCGCAGCTAGCGCCATTCGACGGCCAACACCGCGGTTCCTGGTGTGTCCGCTGTGCCGTGCGTGTGATCATTGCTTGTACAGCCCTCTCGCAGTGTCCGGAGCAAGTATGGTGGGTCTGACACACCGGTGTCAATGTGTTCTTTTTTCCATTTCGAGAAGTGTATATTATACTAGAACTCACATGTCATTATATTTTCACGCAATTTGGGTGCCTAGATCCTGAGAAATCAGTACCTAGTTCAACCACCTATGGCTGTAATAACGGCATTGATACGCCTGGGCATTGAGTCAAACAGAGCTTGGATTGCGTGTACAGATACAGCTGCCCATGCAGCTTCAAAACGATACCACAGTTCATCACGAGTAGTGGCTGGCGTATTGTCACGAGCCAGTTGCTCGGCCACCATTGACAAGACGTTTTTAGTTGGTGAGAGATCTGGAGAATGTCCTGGCCAGGACAGCAACTGAACATTTTCTGTATCCAGAAAGGTCCGTACAGGACCTGCATATGTGGTCGTGCATTAACCTGCTGAAATGTAGGGTTTCGCAGGGATCGAATGAAGGGTAGAGCCACGGGTCGTAACACATCTGAAATGTAACGTCCACTGTTCAAAGTGCCGTCAATGCTAACAAGAGGTGACCGAGACGTGTATTCAATGGCACGCCATACCATCACGCCGGGTGATACGCCAGTATGACGATGACGAATACACATTTCCAATGTGCGTTCACCACGATGTCGCCAAACACGGATGCGACCATCATCATGCTGAAACATAACCTGGATTCATCCGAAAAAATGACGTTAGGCCATTCGTGCACCCAGGTTCGTCGTTGAGTACACCATTGCAGGCGCTCCTGTCTGTGATGCAGCGTCTTGGGTAACCGCAACCATGGTCTCCGAGCTGGTAGTCCATGTTGCTGCAAACGTTGTCGAACTCTTCGTGCAGATAGTTGTCTTGCAAACGTCCCCATCTGTTGACTCAGGGATCGAGACGTGTCTGCACGATCCGTTACAGCCATGCGGATAATATGCCTGTTATCTCGACTGCTAGTGATACGAGGGCGTTGGGATCCAGCACGGCCTTCCGTGTTACCCTCCTTAACCCACCGATTCCATATTCCACTAACAGTCATTGGATCTCTATCAACAAGAGCAGCAATGTCGTGATACTATAAACCGCAATCGCGAAAGGCTACAATCCGACCTTTATCAAAGTCGGAAACGTGATGGTACGCCTTTCTCCTCCTTACATGAGGCATCACGACAACGTTTCACCAGGCAACGACGGTCAACTGCTGTTTATGTGTGAGAAATCGGTTGGAAACTTTCCTCATGCCAGCATGTTGTAGGTGTCGTCACCGGCGCTAACCTTGTATGAATGTTCTGGAAAGCTAATCGTTTGCGTAGCACAACATCTTCTTCCTGTCGGTTAAATTACGCGTCTGTAGCACATCATCTTCGTGGTGTAGCAATTTTAATGGCCAGTAGTGTACATATCTAGGCGCACCATTACGAAACAAAACGAATTGGAATGAGTTTGTAGGGTTTGATTCCCGGCGGGGTCAGGGAATTTCTCTGCCTCGTGATGACTGGGTATTGTGTGATGTCCTTAGGTTAGTTAGGTTTAAGTAGTTCTAAGTTCTAGGGGACTGATGACCATAGATGTTAAGTCCCATAGTGCTCAGAGCCATTTGACCCACTTTTTGAATGAGTTTGTAAGGATTGTAGTAGGGAATGCGAATGGTCCTCTTTAGAAGAGACCACATATAGGACACTAGTGGGACCCACTGTTGATTACTTCCCGAGTGTCGGATCCGCAGAGGTCTGACTAGAGGAAGATACCGAAGCAATCCCGAGATGGGCCGCCAGATGTGTTACCGGTAGGTTAGAACAAAACACACGTGTTACGGAGACGCTCCGAGGACGTAATGGAAGGACGGCGACGTTCTTTTCGACGAAGACTACCGAGAAAATTTAGAGGACTGGCACTTGAAGCTTGCTGCAGGACGATATATTGCCGTCAAAGTACATTCCGCGGAAGGAACATGAAGATAAGATCAGAGAGCTAAGGGCTCGTGCGGAGTTACTTACACTGTCGTTTTTCGCTCACCCTATTTGTGAGTGAAGTAGGAAAGGAAGTGACTAATGGTGGTACAGGCTGCCCTCCGCCACGCACTGCATGGTGGCTTGCCGAGTACGCATGTAGATACAGTTGTGTATTTTGATTAATGTACATCAGATAATAGTGCTGATCATTATGCAAGACTTCAGAAAAATATCATTCCGATATTTTATCGTTTTCGTTTAAAAATATTTGATTTGATGACTTATAAAATTTAGACTCAAGGTGTCTAAGCGGCAACCTTCTGCCAATAAGCAGGGTTCGGTGAGCCACTTTAACTCACCTACTTCTATTTGGAAACGATTTCAAAAATGGATCAAATGGCTCTGAGCACTATGGGACTTAACATCTGAGGTCATCAGTCCCTTAGAACTTAGAATTACTTAAACCTAACCAACCTAAAGACACCACACACATCCATGCCTGAGGCACGATTCGAACCTGCGACCGTAGCGGTTGCTCGGTTCCAGACTGAAGCGCCTAGAACCGCTCGGCCACGCTGGCCGGCGAAACGATTTCACTAAATATTGCTCCTAGTTGATTAATTGTCTCTACACTGCTGTCCAGTACAAAGTCAAACCAGACGTACAATGGCGATGAGTTTACGCGAAACATCATGGTACCGGCTGTGCGTGATGTAGGTGCGTGCGTGCTGAATGGCGGAGCGCTCTTTACGTTGAGAGCTCCCAGTGGGCGCGGAAGCGAATGTGAAGTGCAGATTATGCTTGTACAAGCGCGTGTAGATAAGGGAAGGGGCCGTTAGCGAGACTGGGGGAGCGGGCGATAGGGGGCCGATACTTGCGGCCACTAACCCCCACCCCTTCTCACCTTCACTCCCTCACTCCCCATCCCCCACTCCTACCAGAAGACATTACAGCGACGACGACGGCGTCGTACCGGCAGGAACCGGGTTTGCGCGCGTGCTTACGTGTGTGTGTGTGTGTGTGTGTGTGTGTGTTTGTGTGTGTGAAACGCATGGTGCACTCACATCGCTCTTCGGCGCTGTTTGCGTGCCGGCGTCGTGACACGCAACGGGCTTTACTGCGCGTGGCCCTCTTCATTATATGACAACACTCGTGTCGCAGGCCGCTTAAGCGCGGAAAATTAGCTGTGGGAGAACGAGCTACTGCCGCGGAACTTGGCCGAGCTACGCTCTTCCACTGAGCGCTCGTTGGAGTCCTCTCCCATTTCATTTAATCTTCTACTTAATCGTTAATGTTGTTGTCATCTGGTAAATTTTGTTTTATGAGTATTAGGCAGTGATGAAAGCTATATGTCTCTGCCTAACGCTTCGTCTTCTAAATACGTCGTCGGAGGACACAACGACTCAGAACACAGTTACAATCTCAAACAAACTCAGAAAGCAGAATCATTTATACGTATCCAAACAACTGTCAGTTCGTGACATCGCCAGAGTGGTGCCTAACATGGTGCATTCGCAGCAACGTTTCTTATGGAGCTTATAGTGAAGAAGAGTTGGCGCTGTTTGCCTTATTTAGCACAAAACCCCACAGATTCTCTAGTATCAATCTTTCTTCTCTTCTGTTAGAATTGTTTTTCAGTTTTTGAATTTCAATGGCCTCTCTGTACGCTGTAGCATTGTATTTATCATACAGGATGTTGGGGGTATAAGTGCAGATGTTTCTATTGGTGATTCTGGAAAATATACTGAACAACATCATATAAGTATTTACTTCATTTGCGGACTAATAATTATAGCTATTACGAGTAGATGACTGTGTCAAGCTGTGCTCGAACTTTATGGGTTTATTTACCCCACTCATCCTCATTAACTTATATTCTTCTACATTTTGATCTGCCATTACCATACTAGCTAGAAATTTTGTCCAAGTCATCTTGCATCCCCCTGCAGTCATTCAATGACGACACCATCCACCACAGCATCATCAGCAACAGCCATAGAATTGTCGCTTACCCTGTCGCCCACATAATTTCTTCCCCCCCCCCCTTTTTTTTGTTTGTGTCAATGGTCTCTTGACTGGTTATATTCGGCCTGCCACCAATTCCTCTCCTGTGCCAACCTCATTATCCCACAGTAGCACTTACAGCCTACGTCATCAATTCGTTGCTCTGTCTTCCCCTACAATGTTTACCCCGAACAGCTTCCTCTAGTCTACAGTTGCCTGATGTCTTAACAGATGTCCTATAGACCTCTCTCCTCTTCTTGTCACTGATTTCCACACATTCCTTTCCTCTCCAATTCAGCGCAGAACCTCCTCTTTCCTTATCTTATCATTCCACCTAATATTCAAAATTCGTCTGTCGCACCCCATCTCAAATTCTACGATTATCTTCTTTTCCGGTTTTCCCACAACCCATGTTTCACTACCACACAATGCTGTGCCCCAAATGTACATTCTCAGAAATTTCTTCCTCCAATTACGTTTGATGCTAGTAGACTTATCTTTGCCAGTAATGCCCTTTCGCCAGGGCCAGTCTCCCTCTTGTGTCCTCCTTGCTCCGTCCGTTACTGGATATTTTGCTGCCTAGGTAGTAGGATACCTTAACTTCACGTCTATCAATCCTGATGTTTTCTTCCTCTTGTCATTTCTGCTACTTCTCATTACTTTCCTCTTTCTTAGATTTACTCAAATTCCATATTGTGTTTTCATTAGATGGTTCATTCCATCGAGTAGATCATGTAATTCTTCTTCACTTTCACTGAATGTAATCAGCGAATCATATTACTGATCTCCTTTCATCTTGAATTTCAGTTCCACTTTTGAAACTTTCTTTTATTTTCATCACTGCTTCTTCGAAGTACAAATTCAACAATAGAGGCGAAAGACTACATCGCTGCCTTACATCTTTTTTATCCGAGAACTTCATTCTTGGTCTTCTTTTATTATTAACAATTGGTTCTTGTACATGTTGTACGTTATTGGTCTCTCCCTACGGCTTACCCCTATTTTCCTCAGAATTTCGAACGTCTTGCACCAATTGACATTGTCCAACGCTTTTTCCAGATCGACAAATCCTATGAATGTGTCTAGAATTTTCTTTAGTCTTCTTTTCATTTTCAAGCACCGTGTCAGAGTAGCCACTCTGGTGTCTTTATCTTTCCTAAATCCAAATGATCGCCGTCTAAACAACTTACAATTTCTTTTCCAGTCTTCTGTATATTATTCTTGTCAGCAAGATTGATTTCTGATCTGTTAAGGTGAATGTGTGACAATCCTCGCACCTTTCAGCTCTTGCAGGCTTCGGAATTAATAGAGGCCTTCAACATACTCTTTCCACGTATCCGCTATCTCCTCTGAATTTAACGGTGGAATTCCCGTTGCTCCCTTAGTATTACCATCCTTACTGTTAATAACACTGAATGTTGGTTTGAATTTCATACAGGCTGAGTCAGTGATTCCTACCATAATTTCTTATTCTACTTCTTCACATTTTTCATGCAGCCATTTGGTCTTAGCTTCCCTGCGCTTCCTATTTATTTCATTCCTCATCAACCTTTAGTTCTGTATTCCTGTATTTCCCCGAACATATTTGTACTTCCTACTTTCATCGATCAACCGCTGGATTTCTTCTGTTACTCTTAGTGTCTTCGCAGTTGACCTTCTTTAAACTTACGTCTGTCTTTCCAACTTTCGTGATACCTCTTTTCACAGATCCCTCTCAACTGAGCTTCCTACTGAGCTCTTCCTTATTGCAGTCCATACAGCCTTAGAGAACTTCAAGCGTTTCTCTTTATTCCTTAGTGCTTCCATATCCCACTTCTTTGCGCATTGATTCTTCCTGACTAGCCTCTTAAACTTCAGCCTACTCTCCATCATTACTACATTGTGATCTGAGTCTATATCTGCTCCTGTGTATGCCTTATAGTCCGGTATCTGATTCCGGAGTCTCCGTCTGACCGTTTCCAATGGCACTTCGCTATTACTAGCCAAAATTTATTACAGAACTTCCTTAGTCTTTCTCCTCTCTCATTCCTTGTGCCAAGTCCCTACAACTGCATTCCAGTCCACCATTACCATTAAATTTTGATATCTCTTTACATATGAATTTCCCGTTCAATATTAATACCATTTCTCTATTTCTTCGTCTTCAGGTTTGCGGCATGGGTGTGTATATCTGTCGGTGTTAACGATATTGGTTTTCTGTCGATTTTGATGAGAGAAACTCTACCACAGAGCTGTTCACAGTAAAATACTCTATGCCCGACCTTCGTATTCATAATGAATCCTGCTTCAGTTACGCCATTTTCTGCTGCCTTCAATATTATTACTCTGTACTTATCTGAGCAGAAATCCTCGTATTCTTTCCACTTCACTTCTCTGACCCCCACTATATCTAGTCTGCGCCGCTGAATTTCCCTTTTCTGACTTTCTGGCTTCCCTGCCACGTTCAAGCTTCTGACATTTCATGCCTCAACTTGAAGAACGTTATCTTTTCGTTGGTTTTTCACTCTTTCTCATTGTGACCTCCTCTTTGGCATTTCCCTCACGGAGATACGAATGGGAGACGATTCCGGAATCTTTTTCCAATGGAGAAATCATAATAACACTGTTCAATTACGGGCCACATGTCCTGTCGATACACGTTATCTGCTCAGTGCTGATTCTTCCGCCTTTTGTGGCCGTTTCCCACCCCAAGGGCAAGAGAGTGCCCTGAGTATCTGCCCTTTCCTTCGCCCTCTTTGATAAGGTCGTTGGTAGAACAGTGGTGACTTCTTATGCCGGAAGTCTTCGGCCGCCAGTGCCGCTTGTTATTCAGAATTTAGGCGGTGTCGGGATTCGAACATGGCAGGGACAATATTTTGATTAGTAATCAAGACTGCTACCCGTAGACCATGTGTGCAACTGTTCTTTATGTATATAGAAAATAACAATGCTCTTATCACACTTGCCTGGGGCGCTCCTGACGATATCTTTGTTTCTCAGTCGAGGACAATGTCCTGGGTTTTGTTACTTAAGAAGCCATCGAGTCCCTCACATGCCTGGAAACCTATTCCGTATGGACATACCTTCGTTAACGGTCGGCAGCGTGGCGCTGTGTAAAATTTTTTATAGAAATCTAGGAATATCGAAACCGCAGGGTAAGCGGCCAGTGCGATCGTAACACGATTCCACATTTGTTTCCAGATTTTCGGGCATATTTTCTAGACGTAATGATACTCTTGTAAGCTATTGCAGCAGATCATTTTCAGGACTATTTTCGGATTATAGCAAATATTTTCAACGGGTGTAAATTACTTAATTCAACTTAATTGAACGTCACTAAGTAATAGAACCACGAATGAAGTCTTCGCAAATAAAACGGTTTAAGAAGTCAAGCTCATCTATTGTATTATGCAAGATACGTGGAATTAACTAAATTTTATTCCGATCAAAGTCTTGCCAGTTTTCTCCACGAGTAGTGTGATGATTTTTCCCTATCTGACGCCATATCAGCATTAGTGGTTTACAGATGACTATCAACCCGCCATGAATCAACAAGCAACTACATATGTAATCCAAAAGACATTGTTTGAACAATGATATTGTAAAAAAGTATTACTCTACATATAAGTGATGTAACAAGAACAACACAATTCACTTACCTTACATTAGCCATAACGAGCGAAGATGCGCAGTGGTTCGCACACTGGGGTCGCAGTCGAGTGGACGATGGTTCAGACTCACGTCCGATCATCTAGATTTATGTTATCCGTGATTTCCCTAAGTCGATAAGGCAAATGCCGGGATGGTTCAGCGGGCACATCCGACTTATTCCTCGGTCCTTCCCCAACCCGAGCATCAATCAGCAAAATCTCTTACGACATCGTTGTCGAACTTTAATGTCTAATTTCCTTTCCTTAGATCAGACGACTGAAAATGAGAAAAGTTTTTACTGATAAATAACGTAACAAAATTCCCCTGTCACAGTCACTCACAACAATTATGGTATACTTTAGTATAGCTTTGACCTCTTCTTGGCAGATATCATCAGTCCCGTTCAGGACCAAAAAATAGCAGTGACCACTTTTCCACACCTTCCCCTACAAGTTGGCGTTTCAATCCGCCGTGAAAATCAAGGGACATGTAAATGATAATGAGAGAACTCGAAAAGTTGTGTACCATTGATCACACAATTCTTTACTTTACGCAGCTATCACTACTTTCTTGCAGTTTACAAAAGAAGATCCAGAACAGCAGAAGCGAAGTAATTCAGCCGTCAATTGATCATATCAGAAAGAATCATGTTACGATTCGGTTAAATGAAGAATATCGTTCGCAATATTCACAACCAGGCGCGTAGGCCGGAACCGCGCGACTGGTACGGTCGCAGGTTCGATTCCTGCGTTGGGCATGGATGTGTGTGATGTCCTTAGGTTAATTAGGTTTAAGTAGTTCTAAGTTCTAGGGGACTGATGACCACAGATGTTAAGTCTCATAGTGCTCAGAGCCATTTGAACCATTTTATTCACAACCGGTATCGGTACGAAGCTGGCATAGGAGGGTCGTAACGTCTGAAGCAAAGTAATTCCACTAAACGCGGCCGGAATAATTATTTGACGAATGTTGTCTAGCGGATGCGACGTACGTCTCCTAGTACGTATCCACCATATATTGTCAAATGGTTCAAATGGCTCTGAGCACTATGGGACTTCACATCTGAGGTTACCAGTCCCCTAGATCTTAGAACTACTTAAACCTAACTAACCTAAGGACATCACACACATCCATGCCCGAGGCAGGATTCGAACCTGCGACCGTAGCGGTCGGGCGGCTCCAAACTGAAGCGCCATATATTGTCAACATGATACAAAACAGTAAGGCTTCCGCGAGGCTGCATTCTACGACTTTTGCGTTTGAATACTTGTTTGTCCCAGGAATGATATTTTAAATGACTGACCAAACCACTATGTATTCCAAAATGTGGATCAGGAATTTTCGTTTCAGTTTTATCTATTATTTCAGCACATTACATTTCCATACACCTGAAATAATGACCCTGTAAGAAACAAAAACACAGATCCAGACGCGACAGAAAGCGGAAAAATAACACTGATACGACAGTTTGTTATTTTACCACCACAGTAATGTTGCTGGGAACTATCATATACAAATCAAGGGAACTACAGTCTTGTTGTGACATTTTTATGTAGCACACAACTAAAAAGAGGAGAACATTACCTGAGTGAATGGCTTTGAACCATATAAATGATCTAGTGTGTATCGTCGTACGCTAAGAGACTGCTCATGAATGATGTTTTTGTTTATAGGAAAGCCGTAACACAAAAAAAATTATACAAGAAATTAACACCGTCCGATGAGGCCTTGAAATCCCAATGGCACCCACCGACTGCCGTGACATCCTGAACCCTTAGGCGTCATCCTTCCGTTGTCAGTTTCCATGAATGGTGCCGCTACTTCTCAGACAAATGGCATATCAATTGGCCTCGCAATGGCTGAGTGGACCTCGCTTGCCAATACAACTTCGAAGACCCCGACTGTGACCTATCCCATTGGTGAACTTCGGTGATCTGGCGACACTTGGTGCAGGTATTGGCAGTTTGTCTTTAAGTATTGCTCTTAGACAGAAATAAAAGTAATTTGTACATATATGTATAGAAAAGGACGCCGATACTGCAGGCATAAAAGAAACAAATGTGGAATTGGGGGCAGATCCAGGAATTTTTCCTCTTACAGTATTACACGAAAGGTTCAATGAAGCTTAGGACGATGATGATGATGATGATGACATTGATGATGAAGATGTTGATGCTACAACATTCAAACATTTGGTCCAAAAGCTCGCTGTCACGGTAGTATCCTCCATTTGGTCAATTAATGAAGGCGTTATCAGCGGACTATAGATTAATACCTGATTAATATATGCCACTGTTAAATGTGCTTAAAATGAACAAACTTTCTTGGTACTGTTTCATGAACTATGCGAAAACAAATGCCGAACTCGACAGATAATGAGACCTGATAAGAACTTCCTTTTTAATGTTCGGTGCCATTATATGGCCACTTTGTTGCCTGTTTGTTAGACAGTTAAGACGCCCTTTTCTCAGAAAAGTGTAGGGGTATCAAGTTGAAACTCATTTCACATACTAAGGTCTGCGGTGTCTTGGCAGTGTGGAAAATTTCAGCTTCTAAGTCAATGCACTGAAACGATACTACCGTTTATTTCACATATCTTGATAGTTGTAAAAGTCACTCACCAAAACATATAGGGCACTTCCCGATGACCTAGAATCATAATGGCAAGAAGCAAGATTACACAGTAGAAGTAAAGGAAAAAATTTTTAACTGTTTGTCTGTAATTATCACATTTTTGCCGCCATTTGTTGTCCGTCTATATGCCATTGCGTCAAAACTCTCTTTTTCTCAGGAACGGGAAGAGGTATCAACTTGAAACTTTGTCAAGCTCTGAGATCTACTGTCCCTTAAGTGTAAAATAAAAATTTGTAATTCAACGAAATAAAAAAACAGGGCCATTTATGTCACATATTTTGACACACGCAAACCCAATTATGAGAATCCACAGACGAAGTGTCTGTATACGTTTCGGCCTTGCTGCTTAGGAGTAAAGCGTGTGTCTGAAAACCGAGATGTTGTGGGACGAATTTCTGTCTGCCAACTGATTTTTCAGTCTTCGTTTTAATCTAGCGTTCATTTTCAATGATGTGAGCAGTCCACGGTAAGCTCTAGGTTTCCTTTCTCCGGTTGGGTACATTGGGTGGGTTATGGACAGGTAAGACGTCGAAGTGCCGTCTCATGGAAAGGCTTGTAGCAGACCACTGAGCCAAACGAAACCACTTTCTCACTTTTTCCCTTCCTTGTGTGATGATTTTCGATGGCGTTGTTCGAAAAAAATACCCGGAAAAAGATATCTTCGTTTCTGACAGTCCATAAGTCACCAGGAAAGCTACTGTGTTCCTATGTATCTCATTTGGTACTATTTGATGGAGTCTATTTTTGATTGCAGCAGCCTGTAATTTGCACCGCATTTTTTTCTCTTTTTAAATTTTTCTACTGAGCTGCATGCGGCAGGATATCCTCTGGAGTTTTAATAAAATATGGCTGTCACGGATTAAATATATCTTGTAAGCTACTTTGAGTTGCAGTTGGCTTAAATGTTAACTGCTAATATTTGACGACTGATCGCATCAACCATCTATAAAAGAACGCGAGTTATTTATTGGAACGGAACCAACAACGAAGGCACGCGTCCGTACCTAGAAGGCAGTTGCCGTGCAATTGGATTATCGGCGTTGCTTTATAGCGATCGGTTTATTGCCGAATGGCTCGATGCGAGGTACATAAGTTGCAATAACGGCATTAGCGTAATTACAGCACCGGACCCAGATATACGGAGGGTAGGTCGTACGGTCCGGGCGCCGTAACTTGAAATCGGTTATCCTGTTTAGATCGCACTGTTCTCCTTTAAACTATTAATCAGGGCATTAATCGCCTCTATTTTCTACTGTATATTTGTGGACTGAATAATAAATTGATACTTCCATTGCAGGTACGTTGTTATGGATACCACATTATACAGTTTTATTAGGCATGGATGTTTGAGACTTGTTTCCATCAATATACCCTTCTTTTAATATTACGTGATAATATTATACTTTCCTTGTCACAGGATTACGGCATAAAGTACGAAATGTATTAAGACATCACATTAGCCTTTTACTTAAATATTAAACGAGAGTTATCAGTGACCTCTAACGCACGAAGAGTTTAGGAATCACCTATTTATAGCTCTTAATGGCACGTAACTGATATTTATTATAAAAATTACGAAGGTCTGTGAATATTGTCAAACAAGATACGGTGTAACGTAACCGAGACACGATACTCCAAATATATACAGAAGAAGTTACTTTACTAACACAGAAACATCAAATTTACAATCCTCTGTATAGTCATTTTATACTTCCATAAACCTTTCCCCACCTACCACGAAAATTTGTGTATACGAAAACTGGCCAAGATCTAAGGAATAGCGGAGACTGTCTAACCCACATGGCTCATTCTACTGAATTTATTGCCTCGTGAAGTGAAGGAAGAAATATGTAGTGTGGCCGGTACCTGAGAAAACAGGACAACTAAAGGAAAAGAATATCTGCTTCTGGAAAGCGACATTTCTCAGAGATCTTCTTGTGGAAAATCTAACAAGAGTGGAGAAGGGAAGAGAGTGAAAAGATTTGTGGGTAGAAGATAGCATGAAATTCTGAAAGCGAAACCTGTCCCACACGTTATCTTAAAACCTTTTTGTGCTGTAGGCACTTAGAACGCAAAATGTATGGTTCTTCAGCAATTTTTTTCTCCGGTACTAGAAGCAAATAATCATGTAATGTAGTACTTAATACAAAGCTGTTCTCACGTATTACACTGTGAATTCCCGATTCTAGAAGTTTTATAGGTTATGGACGTCTTTGTCAAATTTCTTCTTTACTGCTGCTACTCTGCAGTATCGATACACACCGGAAAATACTGAAAGAAAAGAAATAACAGTGCGTTTTAGGGCTGTAAGCATTTTAGTGCGCGCTGTTTATATAATACGATATTTGCCTACGAGAAAGTCACCCACAACTGTTCCAGTTTCCGCTTAAAGAGACCTTATGAATTCGATATAATACTAAACTAATAAATGAAGGAGAATTTTAAAGGAAAAAATCATACAATATTTCATTTTGCACAATCGTATTTGTTAATGAATCAGTTATTACTGTTCCTAATGGTGGGGACATCATTTTCCTGATGGTGATGACTTCATTGAAACGCTGTCGTAAGTGGAAACAAAGACGCATAGCTCTGTTTTTCGAGAGGCATTCAGTTACTTACTTCAGGGTGATGTGATTCTTAGGAACCTTACAGTGAAGTATTTTGGACTATGTTACACCGTACTGCTATCTGTACCGCTTAACTGTCACAACTGCATAGGAAACACAATTAAGTAAACAACTGAACGAAGATATGAGTGCATAAATTGCATAATACGCCACATCCAGTCCACTGTAACATTCTATTTGGAGCAATAAAGGGAAAGAAATTGCGACGAAAGCCATCGATTGGCATTTTTGAATCAGCCTACGTACGATTCGGAAATAAGTTAGTATGCCGAAAGCAAGAAGTGAGCTTGTATTAGATGCAGCAGGAGAGAAAATATTTAATCGACGTGATTGTGACTACCGATACACCACCAGCATTTCATTCAAACATTATGGGTTTTGTTATTACACTAATCGGCATTAACTAGCATTTTTACTGATTTAGGGGAAGCTGTTTTTCATCACATCAAATAAAAATTCTGCCCAATTCATCCTGTATTCTCCTGCAGTCACACAGCGACAACATTTTGCCGTACCTTAAAGAAAGAGTCGTAATTTTCTTCCCACTCTAACACGCAGATCATTTGTATATATAAAGAACCAGAGCGGTTCAGTCACACTTCCCTGGGATACTACTGGCTACAGTTTGGTCTATTGTGAATACTCTCCGTCGAGGAGAATGTGGTGGGTTCTGTTACATAAGAGGTCTTCGAGCCACTCACATATCAAAGAACCTGTTCCGTAAGCTCGTTGTCCTTTATCCGTGGGTCACAGTATATCGTGCGAGATATATGCAAGCTGAGTTTCATACGAGTTGTGCTTTCTAAAACCGTGCTCGTGGAATTTTATCGTTTTATGTCTTCTGCAGAATACTGATATTACAGACATTGGTATGTAATTTCACAAGTCCTTTCTTTTACCCTCGTAATTTACGGCAGAGACTTGAGTTATTTTCTTGTCGCTGGGCGAAAGAGTCGCAATAAATGCATGACAAGTAAGAGGTCAATGCCGAAGAGTACTTTGTAATGCGGAATGGGGCTTCTGCCCGGACCTGAAGACTTATTTCTATTGGTTCTTTTAGTAGCTTTCCCAAACCAGTAACATCTATATCTTTGACCTTCTTACTAAAGTTTGTGCGACGTTCAGTAGAAGATATGCCTGCTCGATACGGTTGGGTGAAGTATTTTTTAAACTCGAAATTTGAAACTTCATCTCTCGTTTTCCAGTCTTCTATTGCGACATCGCAAAAGTTGACGAATGGCTGGAAAGAAGCATTCCACCTGCTTAGTGATGTTACTTAGACCCACAATTTTCTAGACTCCAGGCGAGATTTTTCGCTACCGTAAGGAGGCGGTAGTGTCTGTTTCCCGAACAGATTTTCTTATAGGCGTAAAAATTTTCACCTTTTATCTGTAGAGATTTCTTCCTTCTTTCCTTTTTTTAATAAATAGTCAAATAATCTCTGTTTTCTTAGCATTTTCCGAATTTTGTTATTAATCCACAGTAGGTTTTGCCATCATCAGGCCACATATTTCTCGAAAGCAGGCTTTACAATCAGTTCAAGATTTGCCCATGATTCCTCTACACCTGCCATTTTAGTATATGCTAAAAAATGTCCATTAATTGTCTATGTAGAAGGCTAAGAAGTGATTTTCTGATAATTCCAGTACAAAAATTTTTCTAACCTTCTTAAGGAATATATTAATCTAGTGATCCATTAAACATCGTGGCGCTGATGACATCATGATGGCTAACCAGTGTCCCTGTACCGACTCTGTTGATAAGGTCAGGCTTACTTGTAGCTAAGAAGTCTAAAATAGTGTCATTTCGTGCAGGTTGTCTAACGTCTTGCTCAAGACAGTTGCAAGAAAACTGTTTCACAAGACTGTCTGCTTCGTGCTACTGAGAGTACACTTTCTCCGAGTGATTCTGCAACTGTTAGCCCTAAAAACAACCGACAGTTAATCTGAGTTCCAGTAGGCATGTTACCTACGTCCAGTTAACTTCAGGCTCAATTTCGGCCTCGATTAAAATAATACAATTTTGTCGACAGCAGTGTGATATAAGCAAGACAGTCTTCCTGAATGGTTCAAAATTCAGACGTTTGCTACAGACAATTCGGCTATCTACTGTTCAAGTCTGGACATTTCAAGTTTCTTTGCTTTATATCCAATCTGTGTTGCATACACCTGATTTATCAAGGGGGACCTTACATTTCCCAATGTAAGTAGTAAGGTTAAAAGCTATAAGAAGCAGCTATAATAACTGACAAAAGATAATTTGTTATGAGTCAATGTCGTAGTTATTTCTGGTCGTTCATATGACAGGGGAACAATATAAGACTGCGACTGTGTAATATTTATAGAGTGGTGTAAAAGAAGTGAGGAAGAGTGTTGGAATCCCTGACAGAAAAAATGAAGCACTCTGCTGACATGCTTCTATGTTAGTGTAACTTCAAACATGTACAGATTATCGATGGGCATGTAAACGGTGAAAATAACAACTCTCTGTGACATTTAGAACGGCCACCAGATTACGTTAGTGTGTTTGTGTTTAATGTTGTAACCACGTATAGTATGATATGTAAGTGGCATAACTGTGTCAGGTGTTGCCAGATCACTGTGAACGACACGGTGATGTCGCGTAGTCTTGTGAGATATTATCAGAACCCGAAATTGGAAGGGCCCGATTGTGAGTCTCCATCTGGGTGGCCGGTCGAATCGCTCAGTACCAAGATTTGTGAAGCATTAGCGTGTGACCGAGTGAGGTGGCGCAATGGTTAGCATACTGGACTCGCATACGGGAGGACGACGGTTCAATCCCGCTTACGGCCATCCTGATACAGGTTTTCCGTGATTTCCCTAAATCGCTCCAGGCAAATGCCGGGATGGTTCCTTCGAAAGTTCACGGCCGACTTCCTTCCCCATCTTTCCCTAATCCGATGCGGCTGATGACCTCGCTGTTTGGTCTCTTCCCCCAGACAACCCAACCCCAACCCATTAGCGTGCGACAGTACCCTGATGATGTACTGCATGGGAACTTGGCCGAAGACATACACGTCGAAGTGTCAGTCGACCACATTTGATCATTACTATGGACCATAGCCGTATTGTGCTCATGAACATTGTTACCGCTTCACATCTGATCCTGCCGTCAGATTACAAGTAATGGACCCTTGGAACATGCTGTGTGACTCCGTTCTGATTCTCAGACTAGCAGCAATAGGACTAGGGAACTACTGCTCTACATGTATGCATTATCAGCTGATGAATGGCGTCACGTCGTGTTCAGGGCTGTATCGAGGTTCTGCAGTACTGCGGGTGACAATGGTCGGCTAGTATGGCGGTGACGTGGAGAGAGGTAATTTTTTCAATATTTTGGAGAAGAACTGCGGTTTTATTCCTGACGTCTTGGTTTGGCAAGCCATGAGGTATGACTTTGATTCATTGTTGGTAGTGATTGAGGGAACTCTGACGATCCTGAGGTATGTTACGGATATCATACATACAGACGTGTTACTTCCATGCTGAACAATTACCCAGGTTAATATTCGTCCACAAATGACACTCGTCTCTATGAGCATGATGCTGGGCTACTGCTGTAGGCCATATGCCCTCAATATTTGATGTGCAGAACCACGTGAATACCATCCCAGTGCCGGTGTCCACGATATCATTACACCAGTTGTTGGACAGCTTGCAATAGGAGAGGATACAATGGCTTTATGACAGCCTTCCCAAACGAATCTGTGCATGAGACCACAGGTGGTGCAATGTCGTACTAGTATGTGGGCTCATACTATTTAGTTCGCTGTAAATTTTATTCGCCAATTTAATCACTAATATGACAACACATACTCTCACACTATATAAAGTTTCCTTGCGTTTCCTATTCCCTACGTGGCTGTTTAATCTTTTTGGTATGGAAGCGTATATTGGTTTCAGAATGAATGAGTTAAGACTTTTACATGTATAAATCAGAGTTTGAAATCTCCTTGCAGACATCTTGACCGGTATCAACAAAATTTGGCGCAGTGCGCCTCACAGTATCAGCACAGTATAATGTATAGTGTTGTAGCTCCAATATGAGTGTGGGGCTAAAACTTATTTGTTTTCAGCCCCTGGCGAATAATGTACCCTGCACGACAAGCAGGTTGTCTGGGAATAGTATCGGCCTGCCAATCAACCTGCTTTGCATGTCAGTCTGTACATCAGGGGCAAATTATTTTTCAAGCCCCTGATGTGTTGCCTGTCCAGCATGACAAGTCTGTTACGGGATTCGAACTGGATGGGATTATTGAACAGCACTGCTGGGGCTAAATGTACAGATTAAAACGGCCAGAGATAGATTCAGATGGGTAGCGGAGAAGATTGACAGGACGAGGGGAGGAGGAAATGTACAGAGAGATGGGTCGAGCTGCAGATGCTTGATGCCGGTGGAAGCTGTAGAGGAGTGGTGGGCGAGTGGAAAAGAGAAAGGAGTAAGTGGAGACGGAAAGGGAGAAGTGGGAGAGGACATGGTCAGAGGGAGGGGATGAAGATATCGTCACAGAAATGGGTTGGGAGAAATGCACAAAGAGAAGGTGAGGAGAAGATATATATAGAAGTAGGATGATGGAGTAGACCGATTAAGGGAGGAAGATGTGGACACAGAGAGGGGAGGAGGAGGCATATGCATTATATGTAGTGAATGCATATGCGGGTGAAGCCACGGGAAAAGTGCTAGTTATATTACATCAGAGACTAATGAATTAAAATCAGACTAAATAAAATAAAACACAATAGAACAAGTGATCCGATGGAACGCGAACAGGTAGTAGGGTATGGTCAAAAGTCGTGAGGAACATAATTGGTACTTGCTCTGGATATGGTACTAATCCCGAGAGAGAGAAAAATCAGAAAGACATTTATATAATCAAGGCATCCCGCCGCTGCTGACACTTAGAATGCCGTGACGTCAGCAGTAAGCGGACGCACCCGATGGCGGCTGTGGACCGCACAGTAAGCAGAACAGGCGGGCGGCGGACCGGCGAGTTTTCGCGGGCCTGCGGCGGCCAGCCGGTGAGATTGTCCGCCTAACGGGCCGTGGCACGCCCATTAAACACAATTAAGCAGCTCTTAAGCCGGCGCCGCCTAATCTGATCTGCCCTCTACTCTCCTCTGCTCTCCTGGCCGGGCCACCGCGCGGCGCGGCCGGCCGCACAGTGCTGTGCTGTACTGTGCTGCCTGCAGTGGGCTAATTTAAGCGGCCGCTCGCTGCGAGCAAAGCTTCGGATCTTGCAAATTGCACAAATTGCCTTCCGGTAGATTTTTGCCTTATTTAGGACCGCGGCGGCTACCGGACAAAGCCTCTGGGAGAGTTACTGGCTGTACACACGTGAGCCTCACAGCCCGTTGCTTTAGCGCTGAATGATTTCGTAGCTTACAACAGAGTAGTAGCAGCAAAGGTTCACACACACAGTGCTTCGGATAGAATATTAAAGATTTTGTGAAATGTTGGGATCGACTAATTCGAATGAAAGTTACGATGTAATTATCTATTGTTAAGTCATCGTACAGATGCGTCATGAATCAGTACTGAGAATGTCACGCATCAGTGGTGAAATACCTGATCTATTTACCACAACAAATTTCGAGACTACGTTATTCCATTATCATGTGATGTAAAATAAGAAATCAAATACACATATCTCAGTAATACACATACTGACAACCATGGCCGGTCGGAGTGGCCGAGCAGTTCAAAATGGCTCTGAGCACTATGGGACTTAACATCTATGGTCATCAGTCCCCTAGAACTTAGAACTACTTAAACCTAACTAACCTAAGGACAGCACACAACACCCAGCCATCACGAGGCAGAGAAAATCCCTGACCCCGCCGGGAGTCGAACCCGGGAACCCGGGCGTGGGAAGCGAGAACGCTACCGCACGACCACGTGATGCGGGCGAGGCCGAGCAGTTCTAGGCTCTTCAGTCCGGAACCACGCGGCTGCTACGGTCGCAGGTTCGAATCCTGCCTCGGGCATGGATGTGTGTGATGTCCTTCGGTTAGGTAGGTATAAGTTGTTCTAAGTTCTAGGGGACTGATTACCTTAGATGTTAAGTCCCATAGTGCCAAGAGCTATTTGAACCATTTGACAACCATGTAAATATCTGTATTGCCCTGCAGTGTAAAATATGTTGAGGTTTCTACGCCGTAGAAGACAGAAGTTTCCCATGGGCAGCTCTGGTTCTACTTTAGCAATATCCTCTTTGACAAGCAGCCAATAGCTTATGGTACTTACGGGAGGGCCGTGCATAAACGTCATCAACTGTTACCTCGAAACTTGTGATATACATTCAGCTGACAAAAGTTATGGGATACCTCCAAATGTCGTGTGTGACCTCCGTTTGCCCCATGTAGTGAAGCACTAGAAGTGGGATTGACTCATCCAGTTGTTGGAAGTCCCTTGCAGAAACATTGAGCCATTCTGCCCCTGTAGCCGTCCATAATTTCGAAAGCGTTGCCGGCGCAGAATTTTGTGTAGGAATTGGGCTCTCGGTTATGTCCCATACATGTTCAATGCGATTCGTGTCGGGCGATCTGGGTGGCCAGATCATTTGTTCGAATTGTCTAGAATGTTCTTCAAACCAGTCACGAACAACATGGAGGATCGTTCTTTGGGCACATGAAGTTTATTAATATCTGCAGATGGTCCTCCAGTAGCCGAAGATGACCATTTCGAGTCAATGTTCTGTTGGACAAGAGGACTCATTCCATTCCATGTCAGCACAGCCCTACCATTACGTAGCCACTACTAGCTTATACAGTCCCTTGTTGTCAACTTGTTTCCTCGGCTATATGGGGTCTTCGCCACACATTAGTACTTATCAACAGCTCTTACCCACTGAATTCGGGACTCCTCCAACCAGACCATGTTTCTCCAGTTGTATAGGGCACAACGATACGGTCACGTGCCAGGGATAGGCACGGCAGACGTTAAGGGTGGCACTCGTGTCGGTCGTTTCCTGCCATAGCCCCTTAACGCCAAAATTCGCCGCACTGTCCTAAAGCATACGTTCATCGTACGTCACACGTCGAGGCCCACGAGAACAACAGGGCGTGGCGTCACAGCACGTGACACTGGAGGTCTTACGAGTGCCAGCAGCCATCTCCTATGGACAGCGAGTAACTGTTTAAGATGAGTTTAATAATTCTTCACTGCGTATTCATATGCATGAAACTTCCCGATAGCATACCACAAAATCTTAATCAATTAAATACTGATTTCTCGTGACCCTGCATGGGGCCGAGTGTTCGCGCAATGTGGCGGACAAGCAGACTAGTGTAATGTCACATATTCATTACAAGGCCCGTATATCTTATCGGCCCCATCCCACATTGATTTCTGCAGCTATTTCAAACAGTGTTGCTTGTCTGTTAGCACTGACAATTGTAAGCCAACGCCGCTGCTCTCGGTCGTTATGTGGAGGCCGTCGGCCACGGCGTTGTGCGTGGTGAGGGGTGATGCCTGAAATTTGGTATCCTCGGTACACTCTTGACAATGTAGACCACAGATTAATAAAGTCCCTAACGATTTCCGAAATGGAATTGGACAAAAAGCAAAGTGACAGAAACGGGAACTCCAGATGGGCAAATGTTTAAAATGAAATATCATTTTTGGCGCGGGTCTGTCGGGGCATCAGCCATTTTCTGGTAACCATTGGCACATAAAATTATCACAGAATGGTAATCCGATGTTCGAAGGATCTTGTTCTTATGCAGAAATTTATTTTATTTTCAGTTTTTACATTACTCATACCGTAAATAAAGTGATTTTTTAAATATTTTCGCAACACGCATGAGAAGGAAAGGCATACGAAAATTTGGGATTGCAAATGAATTTCCATGAATGGATTGTAATGCAAACCCTCGAATTTCGTATGTAATATTACATACTTTTATTATTTTACAGTTGATGATTTACACGCGCTGGGGTATATTCTTCATAAAAATGGCGGAAGCATTAATTTTTTCGGCACCTTGCCTCTTTTATAAAGACAGCATTTTTCAATTACTTGGTTCTAGTTTTCTTTCATAAAAAGTTTTCCACAATCGCTTGGTTTGGTAGTAAACCAAGAAAACGCAAAAAGTGAAAATCTCATTCTGGAAACATCCCCCAGGTGTGGCTAAGCCATGTCTCCGCTATATCCTTTCTTTCAGGAGTGCTAGTTTTGCAAGGTTCGCAGGAGAGCTTCTGTAAAGTTTGGAAGGTAGGAGACAAGATACTGGCAGAAGTAAAGCTGTGAGTACCGGGCGTGCGTCGTGCTTCGGTAGCTCAGATGGTAGAGCACTTGCCCGCGAAAGGCAAAGATCCCGAGTTCGAGTCTCGGACGGGCACACAGTTTTAATCTGCCAGGAAGTTTCATAAGTATTGAAAATAAAAAATTATAATATCCTGAATCCGAACTCGAATCGACGCTCCGCAACTTACTGTTCTGTAATCTTTCCTCTGCGCCAACCACTGTGTGGAAAAAACGTTAACATATACGGCCGATGCTTCACCCAATCCGCGACAAAAACGCTATCTTTTTCCAAACGCTTTGCCATCTGGAGCCCCCTTTCCTCTCACTTTATTTTCCCACCAAGCCCTAAATTTACCATAAATTTGGAGAAAATCGGTAATGAAGCGTAGACACGACCCCCATGTCAACGGGGCTAAGTTTTAATGTGTGCAGTTGGATATTCTATATGGATGCACACTTTGCCACACAAGTGTGTATTGGGTTTCACGATTTCCTAGGACTTGACATATTGTACAGAAATTTTACGATGGATAGTGGTACTCTTGATGGCTGTGATATATGCGTTATAGGATAGTACTTCTCTGTTAGGCTGAGAGAGCTGCCTTTAGTTTACAGCAGTATGCGCCAACGTGAGATGTCACTGGAATGGTTTTATGTTTGACGATGGAGGTTTGCTGCTCGACTTATTATGTTTCTGAGGTACCTAACAGCGTCGAAACTTCAAGGTATGTTATACTGCACGACAATATAGATGTTTACATGATCACGTATGATACTGAAGTGCCTGCGTTGTTCCGAATTAAGATGAAAAGTCCCTTCCTGTATCCCTCCATGTCCGAAGGAACTTTGCATCGTACTTGTGAATAACACAGGCACGGCAATATCGTATTTATCTCCTGATACCCGGTAAGTGACTTTCAATTAAAATGTCTCCACTTACAGGAACATACGTAATGAATATCCGAGTACAGGCTGTAAACACGTGGTTGACGAAACATAGATGTCTAAGTCCGGGTCCAAGCCGTGCTCGGTTATCACGACCGCTTGTGATAAATCGGAAATCCGGTTCCAAGACCTGGTCAAGCACAAATTTTCATTGTCATCATTCCATTATACAGCTGATCGTTGTCCATATTCGAAACTGGGAACAGATTTCATGTATTGACATGGTTGTCGGTACGTGTTGTTCCGGAACATATTAAGTTGAAAACATCACACATTTCACAAATGCTGCGTAACATTCCCAGTATTGATTCGCATGTAACATGTTCCTAGTTCTCATTCGTTACAGACATACAGGTGTTCCCAAAGTCTTCTTTTCTCATGTGGATAGTCCATGTGCTACGGGTTTGTTTATGCAAACATGCGAATAAATAGTGTGTGAGGGAAGTAGAAGATTCGGCAAAAGATGACACACAGCGTTCCAAATGTATTGTTGTTCCCCATAAAAGAATAAGGCGTTCCTTAAATATGAACGGACAATATTCTTATCATTCACAGCTTATTCAACACCTCCGATAAGAATCTGAAGATACACGATTCGAATTTTGTCGTTGGCTAATTGTGGATCGCCGAGTTTCCTGATGAAGGCACTTTCGGTCGAGGCACTCGTAACTCACATCTTTCACTCGACGTTAACCCACATGCCTTTGTGGAGAAGCTTCAAGAAAATTTCTCTGTAAATCCTTGGTGTGTTATATCAAAGAATCAGTTTTTTAGACTTGTAGCATCGCATCCCCTTGGAGGGCGCTGTTATTATCGGAAGCGAGTATAATTTGGTGTTCCATTGCCCACAAGCGTTGGATGTCCTTCCAAAATGACGGGGCCCTTGTACATTCTAGCAGTCAGGTAACACACGGTCTGAATCAAACATTCCACGGACGATTCATCTTAAAAAACGTTGACGTGTCTGGTTTCCAATGTTCTCATACCTCACCCATTTACATATTTCCTGTACGGGTGAACACTACAAAAATAAAGTCAGTGACATTTTATGCAGGTTGCAAGAAACACTTCAGAGATTTTCATATACTTCGGCTCGCTTAGCGCAATCTATTAGTCCAACAGCAAAAATTAACGGGACCTTTTTTGTAGTAAATGTAAAGTAGTTAAATTTTTTACTGAGTTATGTTTTGGCTCGAGACCATGGTTTTCTTGTTTTTCCATAAAAAGGCCTTTGAAGATCACCTTTTCACATTTTTCTTGAATAATTCGAAAACTATGGCCTGTAGTGAGAATTAATCCCGGTACAAAATGTAACTATATTCAATTTGCTACAGAAAGATGCTGTTCATTTATTTTTTTGCGATACCAATAGTATGCACACACTAACGAGAATAGTAAAATCTTAGACATGGTATCTGAAAGCACTGTGAGTTGCATAAAACCCACCGGTAGGGGGTATACAGGGTATACAACCTGTATACAGTGAAATGTTGGCAGATAGGAAACTATAGACTTCTTCTACACCACAGACAAAATAGCTAAACTCTTTTCAGACACGAGAGCAAACTGCAGTTATGACGTATCTTCTGTAGCAGGTACCATCACACAGTAAAGCCTATGATAGAAACAACAACAACAACAACCGTGTGGAAATGAACCTCAACTATTTCGCTCGAAACCTCACGTTCCACAGTTTGAATCCAAATTATATCTGTATCAGAAGCAAATAATAGGAAGAAAATGTGCATTCAAAGCAGTTAATTACATTATAAAGGAACAGAAGAATCTCGAACTCAATTTGAAAAGTAACTGGAGAACATCTGGAGTAAAGGTGTGAAATGCGTCAGTGTAATGAAAGAATGATGAATTTAGAAGCATGCTGCAAGGAAGTGTACCTGATGTCAATATACCTAACGCTATAAAAAGGAGATAAAAATAATTAGAAAAAATCGAGATACAGTCTCGGACAAATATATATCTAATGTCGAAACAGAGGTACATGGGCATAGTAACGAGGTTACAAACTAATGGGACATCTTAAAAGTCATATAAAATACAAAAATTAATGTAAAGTATTAAAAAAGGGAAAAACAAAAAAAGATACATATAGTTATGATATGCTGAATCATACAATACTTCAACCATAAAAAATTCAGAAAATTGTTAATATGTGTCGAAGAATCAAATATTTTCCTCTGCATGTAGAAAACTGATTGGGTGAAAAAAACTTATTGTATATGATCTGTAATATTAGTCTATAATCAGTACAAAATGAAATAGCTAAATTAGTTGTCCATTTAAACAAAAAGAATTATGATTCAAAATAGGACGGTGGTATATCAGCAAAATGCAGTCTAAAATCACAAATAATTTCCATTAATTCAGTTAAGCTTTTGGGCATGTAACGAGAAGAATGTTCTTGTGGATGCTGTTCAAAAGGAGTGCCCATAAACATCTAATAGAAGCTACGAAAAGCTTGTAAAAGGAGCAAGTGGAACTAGTCAAAATTGAGAGGACATCAACTAAGGCTAATAACAAGTGTGTCATTTGCAACCTGTGCTTTTAATACATATACAAACGAAATACTTTGTATTCTATAAATTATCTGGTATTTTGTTTCTTCTGTTTTCAAAATTCTAGACTATGTCGTGGCGTGCTGTTTGAAGATAACCAGGCAGGTAGAGCTAACTGTGAAAATAAATATACAAAGAGAAACGAAAGTGAAACATAACGTCGATGTAACACTGAGGAGTGTAATAAATGGAAAATTAAATAGCAAATAAAGAATTTTAAACACTTAGGGCGGAATATATCACATTAATATGACGCTAATTGTCAATGTAAGACAGAGAGGTACTCTCAAATAGATCTTATTGCTATTTGAAGAAGAAAAAAGCACATCTATACATGAAAACGAAATATTAATAAAGCCTTTAATGCAGATATTCGACAATACTGAAGAAATATGGAAAGACTGTACCAGTAGGAAGAACCTTGTCTGACTACCAAAGAATCGTAACAGTAGGACCAAAAACAAGATGAAAAGATTTAGACAACATTGCATGATTAGGTAGATGTATGAGACGATTTCCAGTGCGTGCAGAAAAAGGATTTTCTTAACATCAGCGACAAATAGCATTGCAGCCCATATTCTGTAGCATTTTAGAAATCTAAAGTAAAATGTACTGTCTGTCATTCTTTTGTAGCACAAAACTGATGACTTGTATCGTTCCTCAGTCTGAAACAAAGAGATTTGCAAACAGATTTCTAATGAAATTTTTCACCACTGCGCATGCAAATTTCTACCCTATGTTTTACTTTTTTTATATTCGTAATATAATATGTAGCAGAAATTCGTATGTGCACCTGTAAATTTAACACTTCTAAATTTAACAGGTGTATTGGACAGATTTTTGTATCTGCTTCAACGACCGTGTATTTGCCCTTGTAAATTCTGCCTTTACGTCACTCCATGCATTCGAAACAAGAACGTAACTATGTTCAATACACACATCTACAGACAGTGAAGATGGAGCATGACTTCAAGTGCGCGAATAGGTAGTCAAATATGACAAGGATGGATACTGAAAGAATTGTTATTGCTATTCTTCAAGTTAAATCTTACATAAATATTTAATTCCGATAGGGAAATTGTTCCAGACAGAGAATCCCACTCGGTGAGCGCTAGCGCGCTACTTCCTGGACTCGGGTCGGCGCGCCGGCCCTGGATCGAATCCGTCCGGCGGATTAACGACGAGGGCCGGTGTGCCGTCCAGCCTGGATGTGGTTTTTAGTCGGTTTTTCACATCCTTCTAGGTGAATTACGGACTGGTTCCCACGTTCCGCCTCAGTTACAGTGGGTCGCAGACATCTGAACACATTCGCACTCTTCCATGGATTACATTAGACGCAGACAGTTGGGGTACACTAATACATCCCTGGGGGCGGGGGGGGGGGGGGTATGGGGTGGCGACAGGAAGAGCATCCAGTCACCCCTTAAAATTAACATGCCACATCCGGTTAGCCATCAGACCATCAGCCATCAGCGAATAGGTAGTCAAATATGACAAGGATGGATACTGAAAGAATTGTTATTGCTATGCTTCACGACGGTATCTGTTTCAGCCGATTTTCGTCTACGATCAAGTTAAATCTTAGATAAATATTTAATTCCGATAGGGAAATTGTTCCAGACAGAGAATCCCACTCGGTGAGCGCTAGCGCGCTACTTCCTGGACTCGGGTCGGCGCGCCGGCCCTGGATCGAATCCGTCCGGCGGATTAACGACGAGGGCCGGTGTGCCGTCCAGCCTGGATGTGGCTTTTAGTCGGTTTTTCACATCCTTCTAGGTGAATTACGGACTGGTTTCCACGTTCCGCCTCAGTTACACGGGTCGCAGACATCTGAACACATTCGCACTCTTCCATGGATTACATTAGACGCACACAGTTGGGGTACACTAATACATCCCTGGGGGCGGGGGGGGGGTATGGGGTGGCGACAGGAAGAGCATCCAGTCACCCCTTAAAATTAACATGCCACATCCGGTTAGCCATCAGACCCTGCAAGTCGGGATTAGTGCTTGGAAAGAGAGAGAGAGCATCCCACTCTGATTTATGAAATTGGGAACAATCGCCATCACCATTAGCCAGTCAGAGAACACCTCCACACCAAAGAAACTCCGACTGTAGAATATTGTAGTGAAATGTCGGAAGACCTGCAGAGTCTCGATGCTTTGTGCAGGGGGTGACGATTGACCCTCAAAATAAACAAATGTAACATACTGCGAATGCATTGGCAGAAACACCCTTTATTGTGTGGTAGCAAAACCATCACTGTAAGCAGTTAGGCCGGGTTGCATAAAATATCTAAAAGTATGAGTACGGAGAGATCTGAACTGGTACGACCACATAGAGTTAATCGTGAGGAAGGCAGATACCAGACTGAGATTCTTTAGTAGACTCCTCAGTAAATGCAGTCTATCAACAAAAGAAATGGGTTAAAAAACAAAACTAAAATATTGTCGGACAAGACTGGTAGATGAAATAGACCAGATTCAGAGAAGGGTAGCATCTTTCTTCACAGGGTCGCTTAGCAAATGCGACAGCGTCATGGAGGTGCTTAGCCAACTCCATTGGCAAAGGCTGCAGGAGAGGCGTTATGCATGATTGTCTGGTGTACTGCTAACTTACGGGAGCAAACGTTCCTAGAACATTAAACCAACATGTTGCTTCTTTCCACGTATATTTCATGAACAGATCATCAAGATAAAACTACAGAGATTCAAGCCCACACGGAGGCTTACCGGCTATCGTTCTTCTCGCGAAACAATCGCGACTGGAACCGAAAAAAGTTACGCTGGTATATAAAGTACTTTCAACCACATACCGTAAAGTGGAATAAAGGCGTAGGTGTACATAAAATCAACGATCAACATATATAAAGTAAGTCTACGTCAGTGTTTTCTGTTTATCTCTTGTTGTTCTCAACAATTAATTTTTTTTTCTTTCTTTGTGAGGGGTGGGGAAGAACTGCATAGTGCCGGCCGAAGTGGCCGTGCGGTTAAAGGCGCTGCAGTCTGGAACCGCAAGACCGCTACGGTCGCAGGTTCGAATCCTGCCTCGGGCATGGATGTTTGTGATGTCCTTAGGTTAGTTAGGTTTAAATAGTTCTAAGTTCTAGGGGACTAATGACCTCAGCAGTTGAGTCCCATAGTGCTCAGAGCCAACTGCATAGTATTTCGAATCCTACCCCGCTCAAGCAGTACAATACCGGTTTCTCCCAGTCGGCATTCGTAAAGCATCTGTCTGCGCTTTTACAGTCAGTGCTCCGTCGAGCCATTAGGCTGTCGTTGATCTTCGTTAAAATCCCGCCCGCCACAATGATCGAGTAATCAGGTTTTCAGCTCCCTTACGAGGCTTAATTCTGCTGAAACGCGAAGCCGCTCTCTATTTCTAAACTGGCATTACCGGAATGGCGAGCTTAATCTCATTTGACTGGCGTTGCCGGCTTTTGCGGGTCTGAGTAAAAACGTAGCGGCCGACCCACCGTCCCTTCCACGGCGTTCGCGGGAGAGCTTATAAATTATTTCGGGCACTTACGAGACTCTATCCGGGCCTCGTCCATTTTCACCGCGCCTTCGCAAGCGCATTCATCACACGAAATTAAGGACCTCAGTGTCAGCTTCTCACAGGAGGAATCGTTTATTAGGAGAGGTGATCAATGTTTAAAGCTTTTCTTTCGGTACCCTATCAAAGACTTCACTCAGAACTTTTCACTAGGCGAACACGTTGGCATAAATGTTCAGGGAGTACCAAATTTATGGTAGCTTTCTGGTTCAACTTCGGGAAAAAGTACAGAAAACGCTGGACGTCTCTTTGCAATTTTATATGTGTGTAGCAAAGGCAAATGATGTACCTTCATCTGATTTGTACTATACACTCTGCTTCTATCAGACACATTCTATTTGTTTGTTTCAGAAACCCTGTTGGCTAAGATAGTGTGAAACAAACACCATGCGGAATGGCTGTTTCTCAAGAGACGATATGGTGTGTATCACAGACTGCCAAAGTAAAACGGACTTGCAGACTCAGTAAAGAACAGAAAGGGATTGATCATCACGTTCATAAATTCGTGTGTGTTACAAGAAAAGTATGGGTACACAGACAGCACCCATCATGTAAGACAAGTCATGCGCGAATGCATGCTCTCGTGGCGATATTCATTAATACAATATTCTCAGGTATCTGCACGCCACCACTTACCACCACCGCCGGCCGGTGTGGCCATGCGGTTAAAGGCGCTTCAGTCTGGAACCGCGTGACCGCTACGGTTGCAGGTTCGAATCCTGCCTCGGGCATGGATGTGTGTGATGTCCTTAGGTTAGGTAGGTTTAAGTAGTTCTAAGTTCTAGGGGACTTATGACCTCAGATGTTGAGTCCCATAGTGCTCAGAGCCATTTTTTAAGTTACCACCACCTAGCACAGAAACCATCTTTGCTGAAGACCTTGGTACGCCGAACTGAAACCTTCTCAGACGCTAAAAATCTTTCAAGGGAACTGAGCCACTGAAGTAAAGTTTTCAAGAACGCTTCCAACAACAGAAAAATTTCTCAAGCAGTTCCAAGTAACCCACAAAGCAAAGGTATCCGAAGAAGTCACGAAGAAGATTGCCTTTTTACGGTTTTGTGGCTCAATAATAGGGTGTATTAGCCGGCTCCTGAAGAGACAGAAAATTGACCGTCTTCAGATCCCCAGCAAAGATACAGCAATTAAGCCTGTGAAAGGCTATGTAGACTTCAGAGCACTTGGAGCATACCCAAATACCACGTGGGTGTGCGCAGTTGTGTGGCGGTTAGACTGTCCATACTAATGAACAGAAACGCATACAACACGAAAGTTGTCTCCACCAACGCTATCCCCAAAAGTCAACTGTAGTAGAACATGCACTGAAAAACGGAGTGCGAATTGTATTCGACGAGACTTGTATTACTAAACGGATCAACAGCTTTAGGGAGAGCGTAATAAACGAAGCGATAGAGGTAAAGGTATAGGACAGCACCCTCAATAAAGATGATGGATTGCAGATGAGTACGGCCTGGGATCCTTTGATTGGGGAGTTAAAGCGAGCGTGGCGGTCGCGCCACCAAAAGATTGCCATATATTGTCAATGTAATTCGCCAACAGCCGTGTGACTGAGACGTTACTTTATTTTATTTTATTTTGACTACCAATTTCGGTATTCCATTGTGCCATCTTCAGGCCCCATATTTATCTCTCAAAAATAAATGTTATTTTCATACAGTGCCATATATTCCTGGATGTCGTGAATTCAAAACCATATCCGAAAAGCTTCATTCAAAGTTTTTATTGCAATCAAGTCTCCGAATCAAGCATTTGCGATACGGTTTTGAATTCACGACAGCCAGGAACATATTTCACTGAATGAAAACACCGTTTATTTTTTAGAGATGCATATGTGAGCGACGGCGTCGTATCTATGATTCCACGACGCAATGGCGGACACACTGCACCAAACCAGCTCTTCGCCGCACGCTCATGGCGTATGGACGAGACAGGGCGCTTTGGCTCCGGTCGAGCTCTGAGTTTTACTACACGGTATGGCGACAACTGGTGTCGCAACAACCTTTGCCAGAGCGCCAAATAGCCGTCCACCGGATACAGGCACAGCTTTTGCAGATCACCGCTGACAGATTGGACGACACACGTGTTCGAACGAGACTGCAAGATTCCATGCCAGAGGAACGTGCTTCTCTTTATCACATCGTCAGAGAACGGAGACGTCGTAGGAGGCGACTCATCACGGCAATTATTTCGACGGACGGGCTATCTGCAGGGACACACAACGCCATCACCCGTGACCTCACAGATTACTATCGCACTCTCTATCTAGCAGGTCAACGGCCTGACAATGACGTCGGGAACGTTCTGCACGATCTGCCACCTTCGTGTAGGGCGTCAGGCGACGCCACATTCTTGGAGGCCGTCACGTGTGAAGAAATGCGCATGGCCCTGTCGCGGGGGGCGGGAAATAAATCCGCTGGACCTGATGTTCTTCCTACTGAATTTTATAGCACCTTTTCTGAACTGATGGGAGAAGTTTGGCGCCAGATGTGCTGCAATGTCCTGGATCCAGGCTTCCGCGTTCACCCCGAATTTTTGGAGGGCATGATCATATGCCAAAACCAAATGGGGGGGGGGGGGGGGGGGTGCAGACGCAAGACCGTTGACGTTACTGAATTCGGATTACAAACAGTTCGCCCGCATACTTCGTGCTCCCCTCGTCGCTGTTGTCAAAGATGCCATTCACACCGAAAAAGGCGTCTGGGAGGTGGCAGTAATATAGACTTTTCTTTTCTTTCTTTGTTGTGATTTTAAAACCTGTAGAACAGGTAGGCTGGCAGCAGCACAATACGCCGCTCTTCAGCCGAAGACAGTACAATGATATAAACAGAGAAGATACATCACTTGGAAAAACGGTGGGAAAAAACGGTAGACATAGGAACATAAAAAAACATGAAGCCGTTCACACTCGGTGACAATCCACACTACGAACTGTTGACACGAAGCACAAACACTGAAGATGACGATGGCACTGGTGAACTATGGAGTGTGACGGTGAACACTTGAACACTAAACACGACGGCACACACGAGACACTGATAACGATGATCTCCGGCGCGCGAATGTCCAGTTAGCGTGTGCGAGTCCGGGGACCTTCCAAGAGGGGAATAAGGGTGAGGTGGGGGAGAGGGGAGAACAAGGATGCCAATGGCTGAGGAGATAGGGGAGGAGGATGGGGACAGGGGAGGGGAAGCCCGGGGGAGGAGTGGGGAGAAATGGAGGAGGGTGGGAAGAGGGAGAGAAGGGAGGGAGGGTGCCCAGAGGAGCAAACACAGGAGGAGGGTGGATCAAAGTTGGTAGGAGAGGTAGATGGAGGGGAGGAGGGCATCATCAGGGAGAGGGAGCTGGCGGAAGCCACCTTGGGAGAGCGTAAGGAGTGTGGGGAGATGGAGACCGGGTGGGACGTGGGAATACAGGCGTGGCAGCGGGCGGGGGTGGGAGAGGATGGGGGAGACTAGTGGGTGAGGAGGATCGAGTTTGCGGGAGGTGTACAGGATCCGTATCCTTTCAAGGAAGAAGAGGAGGAAGGGAATGAGATCGTACAGGATCTGCGTGGGGGAGGGGAGACGGATGCGATAGGCGAGGCGGAGAGCATGGCGTTCAAGGATTTGGAGGGATTTATAAAAGGTAGGGGCGGCGGAGATCCTGGCCGGATGGGCGTAACAAAGGATAGGGCGGATGAGGGATTTATAGGTGTGGAGAATGGTGGAGGGGTCCAGACCCCACGTACGGCCGGAAAGGAGCTTGAGGAGACGGAACGTGCCTTGGCTTGGATTGTCTCGAGATGGGGTGTCCAGGAGAGGCGACGGTCGAGGGTGACGTCAAGGTACTTAAGGGTGGGTGTGAGGGCGATAGGACGGCCATAGATGGTGAGATAGAAATCAAGGAGGCGGAAGGAAGGGCTGGTTTTGCCTACAATGATCGCCTGAGTAATATAGACACGGCGTTAAGCTTTTATAGAGATGTGGCGGCGCTCATGTAGACATACCGCTTAGAGGACGCCCTCGTAGCAGTTGACCTAGAACACGCATTTGACCCAGTTGAGCACCATTTCTCAATGGCTGTCTTAGAGAAGATGGGACTGTCACCAATATCGGCAGGTCGGCAGGTGTTCTTCATCTACGGAGCCCCTTCCAGAGTCCTGGTCAATAGCTACCGCTCACCGCGACAAGGATGCTCTCTGTCAGACTCTCTCCTTGCCGTCGCCCTCGTGCCTGCACTTCATGATCTACGACTATGTTTGGAGGGCATTATCCTCCGCAATGCGCATATAAAATGGGGTGTCTACGCGAGCGGTTTAGTTTTCTTGGCGTACTTCACACCCAACTTCAGTCAATCGCCGGATGTCGGCCTTCCTTCACATTAACAGGCAGCGTCCGTTGAAAGTAGCGGTAGAACTCGTGTGGTCGGTAGGACATTCAACAGATAATTCATAGGTGCGAATGTGACACACTGCTGGCGCAATGTGGCCAACAGGATAAGGCGCCACCTCCTCAATCAGTGTACTAGGTCCTTGTCCGAAGTAAAGTGTTCAAATGGCTCTGAGCACTATGCGACCTAACTTCTGAGGTCATCAGTCGCCTAGAACTTAGAACTAATTCAACCTAACTAACCTAAGTACATCACACATATCCATGCCCGAGGCAGGATTCGAACGTGCGGACGTAGCGGTCGCTCGGTTCCAGACTACAGCGCCTAGAACCGCACGGCCACTCCGGCCGGTTGTCCGAAGTACGTAGGCGATGCATCGTGCGCAAAGAGAGAGCGCGCGCCCTATTGTGCACGTTTATCATTCCAATGTTGCCTGCGTGTGTGGGCAACGTTAGTGTCTCGTAACGGCTCTTGAACATCCTACTGCTAGGATTAGAAATTGTATGAGACAGGGATGTATTCTTTCGCTCTTACAGTTCAGTCACTACAGCGAAGATGTAATGACGGTAATAAAAGAAAGGCTTAGGAATTGGATTAATACTCAGAGTGAAAAAAATATCAATTGTAAGCTTCGCTAGCGATATTGCCACCCTCAATGAAAGGCAGGAAAAAATTATAGGACGTATTTGATGGAAAGGTCTAACGAGTAGACATTAAGGATTAAAAGTAAGAAGATTCAAGTAATGAGGAGTAACAAGAACGAGATTTATGATAAACATAACATCACACGTACGAATCGAGAAGTAGGCGCAGTGAAGGAATTCATATTCCTTGGAAAAAAAATAACAATTGACAGACGAAGCAAGATAAAAAACACACTAGCACAGGCAAAGGTGGAATTCCTCACCGACAGACATCTACTAGTATCAAACATCATCTTTAACTCAGAGAATAAACTTCTGAGAATATACATTTGGAGAACAGCCAAGTACTACACCTGTTTATAACCTGTTTATCAGATGTGCAGGGAAACACGAAAACGTTATTCCTGACGTTAGATGTGTCAGTGATGGTTTTTCCAACAATATTCTGATAAATCCAAAACCTTATTTTTTATGACTGTTCGGTAAAGTCTCACGTTTTAGTGTTAAAAAGAAATGCATACTTGTACGCGTTAAAATCTAATGAACACAGTTCAAATAATGCATTTACAAGTTCAGTACTCCATCGCCAGGTCCTTTAAGAACGTGTTTTATTTTTTCTAAAAGAAATTTAGTTTTTTCTGCGAATCGATAACTAAATGTGTTAACAACCTTCGTAAGTATACTAACATTTTCAACAGAAATTTGTATTTAAGTACTCTTTGTCGTTAGTACGTGATTGTAAACGACAGCATTAGACAAGGAACTGTCATTAATGGAAGACGCCCTAAAGCTATACAAATTAGATACTTTCGTAATATTTATATTTCATGTCGTAGAGATAGTCTGCAGTTGTCCCGCAAAAAAATGGTTCTGAGCACTATGGGACTTAACTTCTGAGGTCATCAGTCCCCTAGAACTTAGAACTACTTAAACCTAACTAACCTAAGGTCATCACACACATCCATGCCCGAGGCAGGATTCGAACCTGCGACCGCAGCGGTCGCGCGGCTCCAGGCTGTAGCGCCTAGAACCGCTCGGCCACCCTCGGCCGGCTGTTGTCCCGCATTTTGCGACAATTCTGACTGCGTCAGCGAATATTTTCTATGAATGACTATTTCAAATTACACACAGTACATTATTCAAGATTTTGTGCAAAAATTTGCGATGACAGCTGTTTCTCATTTATAGCATTAATTTAAAAATCTTACACTTGGAAGTTACATAAGGAAGCTTGTGTCAATGCGATGATTTCCTACCTGCTACGCATTGTCCAGAATGAACAACATTTACTGCGCAGTAATAAGTTCAAAGTGACTTTGCCGGCGATCGCTTGCTTGTATCAAATAATATCGCAGTATTTGTTTTCTCCTGAAGGTGGTAAATATTACCTGATTGTTATTTACTCGTCATTAGTGTCATAATAATTAATATATGCAGCTATTTGTAACTTATTTACAACACGACAGGTAACAGATCATCAGATAACAGAGCACCTAGTCGTATTGAAATGAGTTAATTAGCATAAACTCTGCGTGAGCTGTACCAACGAATTCAATACTGTTATTTGCGATACAAATGTAACGTGATTAAATCCATATTAATGCCCATCGAATGAACACAATCACTTTTGAATATTAATATGATAGCTATAAACTAGCAGACAGAGACATCCAAGAATAAATTACGTATGGGTGATACTTTTGGAAACAAAGTAGAACGGAACCTCAGTTTCCGTCCTGAATAGCTTTATTTCGCTTGTAGCAAATACTGGTCAGCAAAATAGATCCCGTATACCCAAAAAGTGGACGTCCTCACTCTCAGACAGATACGGGATAGCACAGCCGTGAACTGAAGACAGGAATCGAAGTACCACGGAAACGTACGTAAGCAGTAAGCTTGTTTTCTTTGGACAACAGGAAAATGTTGCCAATAAGCATGTACATGGTCTTTAAATTGTTACCTAAAATCATGCGGCACTGTAGTGAGCTAATAAAGGAGGATGAATCTGAGAAATATCGAAACAGATACTATAATGTAACACCTAGTAAGTCAACTTATATTGTTGAAATGATAGAGACTGGGTAGTGAAGCGCAGATGCGCTGGACTTTAATAAACACCACGATACTTTAAAAAAAATATTTCGATACGTAAACACACGGAGTCTGAAAACTACTTTAATTTTTCTTTTAGAATGGACCGCATCCACAATGTACGAAGGAAGTAATAATTTTCATCAGAATGAATTTAATTAAAAATGCGTCCTACGAAAAACAATTACCAAACTCGCTACTAAAAACTGTGTTCAAACAAATTCTCCAGTCAACTAAAATTCGTAAAATTCAGTACTGATGCATCAACTTTAAGACAATATATTTTCAATTTTAAAAGGTATTACTTAAAGTGAACAAAATACAAAGTTTACAACTGTAAATTCCCGGACGTGTGGTCTTGCAAGCTCTGCTGTACTTACTGAAGGTCGCAGTAGCAACTAAGTCTTAATGAATCACATTAACCACTTATAGGTTCAAGGCTTTAAGGCTTTCACAACAAAGTAAATAAGCTACCCGTAACACTATATCAAATACACAGAAATTAATCGGTCCTAAATTCAACAGCCTAACGTACTTGAAGCTTGAAGACAACCTATATGTTATTAAATCTTTAAATTATTATACAGCGGCCACTGCTATATTGCTTGAAGTAATTTTCCAACTGTCTAGGAACTTAACTGTCCAGAAACGAAGAAGTACTGGTTTAACCGTTACTATAACTTAATCGATCGCGTCAGGACAGCACAGTGTCTTTCGGTAAATGGCAACCCTTACGTAAGTACATTGTAGCGGAAAACGTATTACCTGATGTTTCACATTATTCTAAACACAACTTGGAGTACAACGCGCTCTTCATGAACTCTTCATAAACCACCCTGCGACAGACTGGAAACCAGGATGATTGGTAGGCTTCCTAGACAAAGCGGTTAACTTCATGAAAGAACTTAGTAAAGGGTGAAGCTAACCATTGTAACAAACACTGAGTCCCCTCAAAGTATGCTGGTCGGATTGGGAACTATAGCGTGGTCGTTGCAAGTTTAAATATACGGCCAAGAATGGCTCTGAGCACTATGGGCCTTAACTTCTGAGGTCATCAGTCTCCTAGACTTAGAACTACTGAAACCTAACTAACCTAAAGACATCACACACATCCGTGACCGAGGCAGGATTCGAACCTGCGACCGTAACGGCTCCTCGCAAGGCAAACAACTGTAGAAGCAGAATGAGATTTTCACTCTGCAGCGGAATGTGCGCTGATATGAAACGTCCTGCCAGATTAAAACTGTGCCCGACCGAGACTCGAACTCGGGACCTTTGCCTTTCGCGGGCAAGTGCTCTACCATCTGAGCTACCGAAGCACGACTCACGCCCGGTACTCACAGCTTTGCTTCTGCCAGTATCTCGTCTCCTACCTTCCAAACTTTACAGAAGCTCTCCTGCGAACCTTGCAGAACTAGCACTCCTGAAAGAAAGGATATAGCGGAGACATGGCTTAGCCACAGCCTGGGGGATGTTTCCAGAATGAGATTTTCACTCTGCAGCGGAGTGTGCGCTGATATGAAACGTCCTGGCAGATTAAAACTGTGTGCCCGACCGAGACTCGAACTCGGGACCTTTGCCTTTCGCGGGCAAGTGCTCTAACCATCTGAGCTACCGAAGCACGACTCACGCCCGGTACTCACAGCTTTACTTCTGCCAGTATCTCGTCTCCTACCTTCCAAACTTTACAGAAGCTCTCCTGCGAACCTTGCAGAACTAGCACTCCTGAAAGAAAGGATATAGCGGAGACATGGCTTAGCCACAGCCTGGGGGATGTTTCCAGAATGAGATTTTCACACTGCTGCGGAGTGTGCGCTGATATGAAACGTCCTGGCAGATTAAAACTGTGTGCCCGACCGAGACTCGAACTCGGGACCTTTGCCTTTCGCGTGCAAGTGCAGGAGAGCTTCTGTAAAGTGTGGAAGGTAGGAGACGAGATACTGGCAGAAGTAAAGCTGTGAGTACCGGGCGTGAGTCGTGCTTCGGTAGCTCAGATGGTAGAGCACTTGCCCGCGAAAGGCAAAGTTCCCGAGTTCGAGTCTCGGTCGGGCACACAGTTTTAACCTGCCAGGACGTTTCAACTGTAGAAGCAAATACGCCCACTGCCTCCTCGGCTAGCGAACTCTCTCGGAGAACTCACGCCTTTCGACGAGAGACTATGCCCTGTTGCTTATCGCCAGCTATCAGCTACACTTCACGCTGTGTTGCCGTCTCTTGCACTAGGCCAAATCTTAAAACACAACTGAGCGTTCTCGCCGGTAATAATACCAGCGCTTGTAACCGCTCTAAGAGCATTGTCCCCAGAGAGCTCTAACTGCGCATGAACGTCTCTGCATCTCTGCATCCACGCATCTTCCGCCCACCACATGGTTCAAATGTTCAAATGTGTGTGAATTCCCAAGGCATCAGACTGTTGAGGTCATCGGTCCCTAGACTTACACACTACTTAAACTGACTTAAATTAGTTTATGCTAAGAACAACACACACACCCATGCCCGAGGGAGGACTCGAACCTCCAGCGGGAGGTGCCGCGCAATCCGTGACATGACGCCTCAAACCGTGCGACCACTATGCGCGGCCTACCGCATGGTGAAAACCAACAAAGATGCTATTTATCGACCAAGAGCAAGGGTCAGTCACTCATCACAAGCGTGACTGATTAATCGTGCACCACGGCTGAATTGCATTACGAAATTCGTGGCGGTTTCATCGAAAATATGTAGCATTCAGATCCACTCAAAGCATGACCGTTAGCACTCTATCATGAAGTACAAATAATCCTCTCCTTACTATTAGAATAGACCCTTATTTTCAATCAACATGAAATATCAGTCACTTCATATGTGTGACGAATACACCTTGGATGAACTGTAAAAGAAAAAAGAAATACCCTTAAAACTTCCTTAGTTTGTAATTTTGTTTACCCTTAGTCTGTTGCAGAGTGGTCTTTTTACCAAGCCCATCGTAAAAAGACAAAGGTGAAAGAAAACTTATATTCTCTGGGCAGTTCATTAGAAGATACTGTGTCCAAACATGAAAAGGACAAAGTGCAAATTTTTTCAGTCAGTCAGCGTATCTGTAAGGTCGTTTTAAACTTAAATGTGGGAGGCGTTAGGCACAGCCAACTGACTCGGCTCATGTTTCACAGGTTGGTTATGTGGTAACAAAAATTAATGACTCTGGAGCTTTGGTCGGTACGCCAGTGCTACGTGCGTTGAAGCGCTTTGCGTTCATCGGTATATATGAGGATAAAAGATCCTTGCCTAGATTTTTCGGAAAATGTTTTTCCGGGTGAAAAACATGATAATGAAAAATGCTCATTTTTTACTTGTCTAAGTGAAGTCGATTGAGCGTCATTAACCTTTGGGTGTTTTCTCAAACTTTGGGATGGTGTCCGGGGTTGGGGGTTGGGGGTGAGGGGGTGCAGGAGACATTGATCCTCAGTATCTCTGTGTGCTTTAATTTATAGTAATAACTATCACTGGTGTTTCCTGCCGTTATGTAGAAAGGAGTGACACCACCAGCAGTCGACCAATGGTGTAAACGCCCACAAGATAACCCCTAAGTCGGGTTGAAACCGGTTGGCGGTATAATAATAATAAATGCGATTAAGACTGGTTTTGAATAATTGTTTACCAATTTAAATCGGCGGCCATCCGGCCAGGCCAAGGTCTTCCAGTCATCTAGGGTCCAACCGATATGATCACGAGCCAAAGAGAGCGCTGCAGGATTTACCGTGCTAACAAGGGCACTCGCATCGGTCGTCCACTATTGTAGGCCACTAACGCCACATTTCGCCGCACTGTCTTAACGGTTACATTCGTCGTAGGTCACACATTGATTTCTACAGTTATTTAAGGCAGCGTTTCTTGTCTGTTTTAGCAGTGTCTATTGTCTGTTAACTCTACGGAAAGACGTTGCTCTGGATCGTTAAGTGACAGCCGTCAACCACTGCACTGCCCGTGGTGAGAGGTAATACCTGAAATTTGGTACTCTCGGTACATTCTTGACACTGTGGACCTTGTAATATTGAATTTTCTAGATACGTCTGAAATGGAATGTCCCATGTGTACAGCTCCAACTAAAAGTAGATAGTGTCGGAAGTTCCATGCGGCTTTTCGCGGATGATGCTGTAGTATACAGAGAAGTTGCAGCATTAGAAAATTTCAGCGAAATGCAGGAGCCGGCCACTGAGGCCGAGCGGTTCTAGGCGCTACAGTCGGGAACCGCGCGACCGCTACGGTCACAGGTTCGAATCCTGCCTCGGGCATGGATTTGTGTGATGTCCTTAGGTTACTTAGGTTTAAGTAGTTCTAAGTTCTAGGGGACTGAGGACCTCAGAATTTAAGTCCCATAGTGCTCAGAACCATTTGAACCATTCGACATGCAGGAAGATCTGCAGCGGATAGGCACTTGGTGCAGGGAGAGGCAACTGACCCTTAACATAGACAGATGTAATGTATTGCGAATACAAGAAAGATGTATCCTTAATTGTATGATTATATGATAGCGGGAAAAACACTGGTAGCAGTTACTTCTGTAAAATATCTGGAAGTATGCGTACGGAACGATTTGAAGTGGAATGATCATGTTAAATTAATTATTGGTAAGGTGAGGGCCAGGTTGAGATTCATTGGGAGAGTCCTCAGATAATGTAGTCATCAACAAAGGAGGTGGCTTACAAAACACTCGTTCGACCTATACTTGAGTATTGCTCATCAGTGTGGGATCCGTATCGGGTCGGTTTGACGGAGGAGATAGAGAAGATCCAAAGAAGAGTGGCGCGTTTCAAAATGGCTCTGAGCACTATGGGACTTAGCTACTGAGGTCATCAGTCCCCTAGAATGTAGAACTACTTAAACCTAACTAACCTAAGGACATCACACACATCCATGCCCAAGGCAGGATTCGAACCTGCGACCGCAGCGGTCACGCGGTTCCAAACTGACGCGCTTAGAACTGCACGGCCGGCCCTGGCGCGTTTCGTCACAGGGTTATTTGGTAAGCGTGATAGCGTTACGGAGATGTTTAGCAAACTCAAGTGGCAGACTCTGCAAGAGAGGCGCTCTGCATCGCGGAGTAGCTTGCTGTCCAGGTTTCGAGAGGGTGCGTTTCTGGATGAGGTATCGACTATATTGCTTCCCCCTACTTATACCTCCCGAGGAGATCACGAATGTAAAATTAGAGAGATTCGAGCGCGCACGGAGGCTTTCCGGCAGTCGTTCTTCCCGTGAACCATACGCGGCTGGACAGGAAAGAGAGGTAATGACAGTGGCACGTTAAGTGCCCTCCGCCACACACCGTTGGGTGGCTTGCGGAGTATAAAAGTAAACGCAGATGTAAAAGCGTCCAATTCCCATCGTGCTGCCGTAATCACACGACTGCTGTTTCATATCGTGTGTGCGCGATACTACCGCCATCTGTGTAAGTGCATTTCGTTATCACATCACTATCGTCACCTTATTGTAGACAGGATGAGAATATAAACTTTTGCTGTGGCACCACGTATGGGGCTACCAGTGCTCTGACATAACGGATGGGCTGTGGGGTCCACGGGTCCGCCACTTTGCGGACACTTGGGGCGCGGCAGGTGGCGGGGGCGTCGGTAGCAGGAAGCGTCCCTCAGGGAGAGTCGCTCGGTTGGCGGCGCTGCGGTCGGACCACCGCTTCACTGCGGCTCGATCGCCCAACTTCGGGGCTCCAACCTAAGACCGGGAGCGCCCACGCAGCACGTTCGAGAGCCCTGCATTACGTCACACAGAGTTTCCACGTAACTTGCTAGAGTCTCTTGCTCTACATATTATTTGATAACGACCGATTGGAATTTAAATGCTGAAAAATAGCTTCACTCCGTGTGCATACGCACAAGAAGAGAGGAATAATAAATCCTATGAAACCGAAAAGAAAAGGTCATTCAAAGTGTTCATTTCGCTTGCAGCTGTAATATTTTACACTACCAGCCATTAAAATCGCTACACCAATAAGAAATGCAGATGATAAACGGGTATTCATTGGACAAATGTATTATAATAGAACTGACATGTGATTACATTTTCACGCAGTTTGGGAGCATAGATCCTGAGAAATCAGTACCCAGAACAACCACCTCTGGCCGTAATAACGGCCTTGATAAGCCTGGGCATTCAGTCAGAGCTTGGATGGCGTGTAGAGGTACAGCTGCCCATGAAGCTTCAACAAAATACCACAGTTCATCAAGAGTAGTGACTGGCGTATTGTGACGAGCTAGTTGCTCGTCCACCATTGACCTGACGTTTTCAATTGGTGAGGGATCTGGAGAATGCGCTGGCCAGAGCAGGAATCGAACATTTTCAGTATCCAGAAATGTCCGTACAGGACCTGCAACATGCAGTCGTGCATTATCCTGCTGAAATGTAGGGTTTCGCAGGGATCGAATGAAGGTTAGAGCCGCGGGTCGCAACACATCTGAATTGTAATGTCCACTGTTCAAAGTGCCGTCAGTGTGAACAAGAGGTGACCGAGACGTGTAACCAATACCACCCCATACCATCACGCCGGGTGATACGCCAGTATGGCGATGACGAATACACGCTTCCAGTGTGCGTTCACCGCGGTGTCACCAAACACGGATGCGACCATCGTGATGCTGTAAACAGAACCTGGATTCATCCGAAAAAATGACGTTTTGCCATTCGTGCACCCAGGTTCGTCGTTAAGTACACCATTGCAGGCGCTCCTGTCTGTGATGCAGTGTCAAGGGTAACCGCAGCCATGGTCTCCGAACTGATAGTCCATGCTGCGGAAAACGTCGTCGAACTGTTCGTGCAGATGGTTGTTGTCTTGTAGACGTCCCCATCTGTTGACTCAGGGATCGAGACGTGGCTGCACGAAGCGTTACAGCCATGCGGATAAGATGTCTGTCATCTCGACTGCTGGTGGTACGAGGCCGTTGGGAACCATCACGGCGTTCCGTATTACCCTCCTGAACCCACCGATTCCATATTCTGCTTACAGTCATTGGATCTCGACCAACGCGAGCAGCAATGTCGCGAGACGATAAACCGCAATCGCGATAAGCTACAATTCGACCATTGACAAAGTCGGAAACGTGATGGTACGCATTTCTCCTCCTTACACGAGACATCACAACAACGGTTTACCAGGCAACGCCGGTCAACTGTTGTTTGTGTAAGAGCAATCGGTTGGAAACTTTCCTCATGTCAGCACGTTGTAGGTGTCGCCACCGGCACCAACCTTGCGTGAATGCTCTGGAAAGCTAATCATTTGCATATCACAACATCTTCTTCCTGTCGGTTAAATTTCGCGTCTGTAGCTCGTCATCTTCGTGGTGTAGCAATTTTAATGGCCAGTAGTGTATTTTGCGGCATGTTCATTAGTTTGGGACAGTCTAATCACAACTGAATAAAACACAATTTTAGTGCGATACGCATTTCGTCTTCATTTTTGACAAGGTATCTTCAGTGGCCTGGAATATGTATATTTTTTCGTTTTACTCTTCACTTAGTACGTTGTATATATAGGTTATAAACGGTTCTGAAACCTTCTGCTTGTCTATGATGTAGTAATAAACTTCTACTTACAGAATTGGTGTGTGTTGATCTGTAGGTTGCGTGACAGGTCCTTTGTTATAGCTGTTCTTGTTCTGATAACTACCAATTACGTGTTGCAATGTATTCTCTGTCTCTTTCTCTGTCACTCTCTCTCTCTCTCTTACACACACACACACACACACACACACACACACACACACACAGAAACACACACACACACACAGAGAGAGAGAGAGAGAGGGAGAGATTACAAAAAATCAATAATATTAAATACCCACATACACTCAATCATATACAACTAAAACACACAGCACGCTAAAACACCAAAACGGGTGTTCAATTCATAGAGTTTTGAAGTGTGTAGAAGAAACTGTGAATGGCAGTTATTGGAAGAAGAACAGCTATAGCAAAGGAACTAGAACAAAGGTGTAGATCAAAATCCACGAAATGTGTAGCTAGAACCGCAGGAAGTACCAGAGCCATATATAACCAGTATAGAGGAAGCTGGCAGAGCTGCACACACCAATGGGATATTCTTCATGATGGCTATGGTTTGTATGACGTAGCCTCACATCTCTTCCTCAAATAGTCCAAGGTATTTAGTTTGTGTTGTATATTAGTTGACGAACATACGTTGTTGCATTTCCTGTAAGGTAAACAATTTAGTAATTATGAGAGTAGCGTGCTTTTACCTGGCCTGTTGGTTAACTTCAAATAATGTGCTTTTTGAACAAAAATATGTTTTTTTTTGAAAAAGTTGTTTTGTTGACAATTTAGAGCACATTAATAGTTCATTTCTGAGTCCCAACAGCTGCATTCATAATGACTCCAGTTGCTACCAATTATAGGTCTAGACCAAAATTCGCCGTAATTAACAAACCCACCACACACTGAATACACTTTTGCACTACATTCAGGATTCACTTCGTCCATTTTGTAGTAATCACAAACGATATCTGAATGTATGTATTCCAAAGCCCCTTGAAATTTCTCGAATTTTTCTGCCCCCCGTTAATGGCTTCTAAAACAATTATTAATGTTTCTTGTGTTCGCTTGCATTTTTTGGTGGTTCTTACGTAGTTCCGCAACATCTAAAATGTAACTAATGCTTCAGTCAGTTACTTGTCGAATAAAGAAATTAACGGAAACTTCTCACTAATTCGGAGATATAAGTTGCCCATGAAGGGGTAATAGCAAGCAGTCAACAAAAACGCGTGTTATTATCGCAACCTATACTGAAATGAATTACATATCCACAAAAAAGTCATGTAACTATCTTCCCTAAACCTCTACATAAAGACAAATAATATCACCGGTACACATGTGATAGGATAACTAGATAAACTATATAAATCTCCCTTTCTTTGCATTGAATGCATGAAGTGATAAATATCCTGTATTGGAATGAGTTATATCATTTTCAGTTTTGGAAAAACACTAAATTAAGAAAACAGAACTCTATAATGTGATTCACTATTTATGTTTACTTATTTTCGGTCTCATCTGTTATAGCTATTGCTGTCCGCACTTCCAACCTGAATTTCCGCTACAGGACATCCACGGTTCTGCATTTTCTGATTTACATTCACAGATAAAATAACAACTTCGTTCGGAAAAATAGAGACGAAACACTCTCTAAACATAAAATTAATGACTCCTCACAGAAAACAGCTTCAAAACTCCCGACCTTGAAGTGCGACACATTTTATTGCGCATACGGTCAACATTATACTTACTTTATATACTACACTGCCTGCAGACTGGTTTCATTGGCCGTACCTATGACCTTTTGCGAGGAGACTAAAGAAATTGTTCATTTCAATATTTGCAGTAATTTCCGGTTACAGCGCATTTGTTTGGGCTGTGAAGCGCGAAACCTTTACTGTGCGCGCCTGTGTATGACGAGGTTTAATTAGTGAATTTGCATGAGTTAGTATGCAAAGCAGAACAGAGCACGCTAGTCGAACACACATTTCCACGTTAAGTGACGCCTGTCTCTGAGAACAGACGCATCCGACACTGTGGAAAGAAAACAAAGAAGGAAAACAGAACCTCTCGAGCAATAAAATGTCTAGCGAGCATCCGACAATAAAACCTGCATTTCTCTCTTCATTTTATGAGTATGAGACGTTTTTCTCGGTACGGATATGTTGAGGAAATTACAGTGAATATTCCCTCCTGAGAATGAAATTTAAACAGAGGTGAAAGTTATTCAAAAAGATATTGAATACCGTCGTATGTAGAGTTGTATTGTAGCGATCACAGAAGAATTTTTTGCATTCATTGTTGTTTCGGTATTTCAATTTAAGCTCCTCAATTCCTTTTAATGATTGCAGTTCAAGTCATTGTAAAGGTAGCATTATGTCACAGAGTCACAGGACAATGGTGTTTGAAATATGTGTCATAACTTTTCGTCACGGTTGTAGTATATGGAACACAGAGGGCGTCAATTTCGCTTGAATGATTTCGTTGCCCGTACGTTTACCATTTTTCGTTTAAAAGGAGCATTCCAGCGATCCCTGTTTGTTATATTACTAGTCTTGAAATATTCCTGTATAGCCGTAGCCCTACCCATAGCAGGGAAATATGAGAGTGGATACGGATGGTAATACTTAATGAATAAGATAGAGTTGGAAGAATTAGTCCAAGCGATATAAGAAATACAAAATAAAACAGCAATAGGCACTGACAATAACAACTGCGAATTATTTAAATAACTACCACATAAAATAGTCAGTGATTTATAACACTCACGAATGTATGATGAAAAAGCAAACATATTCCATTGTAGGGGAAATATACAGTGATAGCGTATTCATGACAGGTCAAACTGCGAAAACTGTCGAGGAAGGATTACTAAATACAACCTACGAGGAATATGTCAAAATCGAGGACTAAGCAAATTTGCTGAGGTCGTCTAAAAAGAGCAATTAGTGTCCAAGAGTGGGACGATCTATGTTTACTATGTAATTATCATGAAACTATTGTGATTTCTTTGAAGCTTTTGACTTATACGACAGACTTAAATATCTCATAAATTTTATTTCAGTGAATCTTTTGACCGACACAACAGAGGTTTAGTTAAACATCTCATAAATGTCATAAAGGTAAAGGTATATACTGCAGGAAAAGTACTCAAATAGAGAGGCAATAAACCAAGCCATAAAACAAACATGCAGTTCATCACCATTCCTTTCTAACGTCTACATACACGAATGAAATGTATGAGGGAATAAAAAATTTACTGTTTGGTCCCAAAAGTCCAGAATATACGAGTATAATGATGATGCTAGTTGTAGATTACCATTTACTTATTGCTAATAATGGGAATGATCTACACAGAGCAACATATCAACTACAGAGAATATATGTTTTACGCAACTTGCAGAAATCTTATAACAAAACAAACCTGATGGCTTACTATGGGAAAAAAGATAGTTACGTCCAAAATATTGGTAAATGTGATAATAATAGATCAAATCAAAAATTTTAGTGCTCACAATGTCATATAATACGGATGAAGACGATATTGATTTTCAACGTAACATAGAGAAATTTTTCTTCATGATTATTATTGCTCCACGGACCTTACTAAGGAAAGTAAGAAAGTAGACATCCGGAATTCAAGAAAAAAACTGTTACACTATCATGTTTAATGAAAGGAACTCAAACATGGAAACAACAAGAGGATATACAAAAAATCCTGAGCGCGGAAATGAGATTTCTGTAACCTATAGCAGAACCGCAAGACAAGATCGAAAGTGAAATATAGAAACAAGAACAAAATTAGGATTAACATCTTTAAATAAAAAAAAATACAGATTATTACAAAAGGAAGTGGAAAGAACGCATCAGTAAAACTGACAGTGACAGACTACAAAAACAGACGGACAGGACAAGGAAACATAAGAACACCTAAAATCAGATGAAAGGATTCCGATGAACCTCTACAAATAGGAGTAAGAGACCAAGCGTAATAGGTGCAGATTAGATTAGATTCGGTTTTCGTTCCATAGAACTAAGACGATTCTAAGATGTACTGCGACGGTCACATGCTTCGTGTGTAATGGCAAGTAATCCTTCGTTACCCTCTTCAAATAGTCTCACAGACACAAGCCGTAATGAGGTATTTGTCCCAGTTTTCAAATATCTGTAAGGTTGTTAGAAGTTTTTCCAGACATTGGAAGCATTCCTCAATTTTGAACATTTTCTGCATAATTCTGAAACCAGTTCTGTGTTTGGAAACTTGGAAGAACTTACCTGGAAGAGAATTCCAAAACTTAAGATAACTGAACCAGAACCACTACTCAATACATGTGAGAGGTTTAGACTGTTCTTAAGGGGAGTAGGACGTCTAAAGGGCCGACTTGGAGCACGGGAGGCACCACAGGACATTTTCATTTCCACTGCCTATAATTATACAAATAAATTCATAAAAGTTTGTCAGCATAACCAGGAAGTATTCAGGATTCACACTCATAGCAGAGGAAGTTCACAAACATAACAAAATTAATTTTTGTTACATGTGAAATTTCATTTTTTTTTCAATTACTATTGGCAGCATTTGTTGCTATAGGTACACTTTTCGTCATGAGTAAGAGAGATTTTTCGATGAATTTTGCATGGTATACAAACCTTACTTTACAGGTGTATGAAACTCTAGAATTTATTTAATTCATGAAAAAATGCATGAGCTGTTACATTTTAAACTTCATATTTAGAAAAAACTCAAATTTTATAGCTAATTATCTCAGTTTTTACCATATTTTTAATAGATTTGGTAAATTCTAGAATTTCATACACCTTTAAGGATGGTTTTTATGCTGGGCAAAATTCATCGAAGAATCTCTCTTACTTATGAAGAAAAGTGTACCTATAGCAATAGATGCAGCCAATAGTAAGTGAAAAAATGATGAAATTTCACATGTAACAAAAATTTATTTTGTTATGATTTTGAACTGCCTCTGCTATGAGTGTGAATCCTGAATACTTCCTGGTTATGTTGACAAACTTTTATGAATTTATTTGTAAAATTATAGACAGTGGAAATTAAAATGTCCTGTGGTGCCTCTCGTGCTCCAAGTCGGCCCTTTAGACGTCCTACTCCCCTTATCTGACTACAAGCAGAGAAAAAATGTGAATCCTCCTGTTGTGCCGTGAACTGGAGAGTAGTATAGGATTCTTTTCTGGGTAGGCAGCTTTTCTTACTATAGTGCCACGATGTCGCACCCTGGATCAAGTTAGAACCCAGCTTGCCGGGACGTCGATGATATCAATAGTGGAAGAGCCTCAGCTGCACCCTGAATGAACAAGGCACCTAGTGGCCGTGGTGTCTGGAATGCATTCGTGACATGGTCAGCGTATTCGGAACTGACTTCAAGATGATGTGTCGCTCGACGCGACGACAGCAATCAACTTTGGAGACACAATGTTGATTTTAGCCGGTCGGAGTGGCCGAGCGGTTCTAGGCGCTTCAGTCTGGAACCGCGCGACCGCTACGGTCGCAGGTTTGAATTCTTCCTCGGACATGGATGTGTGTGATGTCCGTAGGTTAGTTAGGTGTACGTAGTTCTAAGTTCTAGGGGACTGATGACCACAAATGTTAAGTCCCCTGTTGCTCAGAGCCATTTGAACCATTTTTGTTGATTTTATTGTATTTCGTTGTTTGTGTGTCGCAACTCGCTTGTTATGGTAGTACGCAGCTCCGAGGTAATGTGGGATTGAATATTTATCATTAACATATCATTCATGGTAGTGTTTCGTGTAATTAAAAGTCAGTTAAGGACGCATCAGCGGTAAAAGACTGAAGGGGATCCTAAAGTTAATGATAATGTTTCGAGAACTGCATTTACTTGTCTTGGTCTTGCGATCAGGGAATTACGGAGTTGAACTGGGTTAGCGTCATGCTGTACGCTAATATTTGTTTCTTCTTTCTGTTCCCCTTAATAACAAATTCTGTGACTCTCCTCTTCATGAAAAGAGTGTATAGTTTGCAATATTCGAAATAATTTACATGTAAGAGTGTGCTCACTCAGGAATGAGTTTCTTTGATGCTGTGAATTCTGTATTATTGAAAAACGAATGAAATTTTTGCGAGAGATACAACCGGAAATGACATTTATATTTCTTGCTTGTCACGAGTATTTGCCCTTTTCCCCGAGTATTGCGCTATTTCAGATGGTGTGGCTAGGGAGGCACCTGAGAGTATATTTATTTTCTGTGTTCATTGCTTGTCATGAACCCGCACGGATACGTGTTAAAGCGCAGCTTCAGTGAGAGAGAGGTCCGCTGGTCACATATGGAAGCCGCCAGGCGGATTAGCGACGTGAGGCGGTGTGCCGGCAAGCCTGCATGTGGTTTATGGATGGCATCCAATATCCTACTAGGTAAATGCAGGATGGTACCCTATTACCATCTAAGTTACAAGATTTGCAAATATTTAGAAAATTTTCTCCCACTTTCATAGGAATAGAACTATGTACATGCAGGCGGTTCGGGTACACATACTCCGTGCTGGTGGGTAACGAGTTGGCAACAGGAAGGGCATCCGGCCATCCCTTTCATTAACCATGTCTGACCAGTTGCTGCTCATGCCGACCCTACCCCGATGCTGGACACAGGCGCAAGAAAAAGAAGGAGACTTCTAGAATGTCACAAATATTTGCCCGCACATTTCCGAATATGTTGCGGTTTTCGAGAGTGTGGTTGTGCCGGAACGTAAAATGACGGAATAAACTACTATGTCAAGAAGAAGCGCCAGTGACGTTTATAGGGTTACTTTCACAATTGCTTTGCGGTTTTTTCTGCTAAAATGCTGCGACTCCCGTGGATTCGCTCGCATACGTGAGTATCTGGTCTCACTGTCATACTCGGCTTAATGGAAATTTACTCCTGGGAACGTACACTTCATTTTCACCTTAGTTCCAAATAAGCAGAGCGGTTCATGAACGCTATGCGAGTGTAGTAGTCAGTCTATCGGGGAGGGTCAGAACTGACGGGACTGGTATGTACGCCTTGGAAGATAACTGGTGTGTGGCCGGAAACAGCACAGAGATAAGGGACCCGAATGCAAGGAGTGTGCGTTGTTGTCTAGGTGTCTGAGATGTCTGTCGTAGAATCTCAGACAGCGACGGCGTGTTTTGCTGTTTGCTCAACGCAACGGCTTCCCTTGTGTGTTTTGTTTCGAAGCCTGCCCGCTGTGTTACCGACTAGCTGCTCACAGGCACCACTGCCTTAGATTCACCGGTGTTGTCGAAACTGGTGTTTTCACAAAGTTTGTGACATATAAATTTTGGCAATGTTAAAATATTGTTTACAAAAATGACCGAATTCTTCATGTTAAGATTGACAATTATTGACAAGTGCGTGCAATGAAAAAGGACCGTAGTTCCGACATAGTTGTTGTCTACAGCCAAATTTTAATCTGCACCTTGGTTTAATTTATCCTGCGTAATTTTAATCTTAAGCCGGCCGGTTTGGCCGTGCGGCTCTAGGCGCTTCAGTCTGGATCCGCGTGACCGCTACGGTCGCAAATTCGAATCCAGCCTCGGGCATGGATATGTGTGATGTCCGTAGATTAGTTAGGTTTAAGTAGTTCTAAGTTCTAGGGGACTGATGACCACAGATGTTAAGTCCCATAGTGCTCAGAGCCGTTTGAATTTCTTATTTTGGAATAGAGATTTCACTCATTACAAAATTTTCCACGATTGGATTGTTTTATTAAAGGATTTTCATGATTTTATTGCGATTATTTCATGGGTTTCGTTTTTATAAAATGTTCACTTAGATGTATGTCCTCTTGTTATTCCTCTTCTTGGTCTTGATAATTGTGAAAGCACAGTTGTGTTCCTTACATAGACCGTTGTTGCTGAACTTGTCTTTTGATAAAGTTCGTGGCAGTTTAATTTTGGCACTGTAAAACGTTGTTTACAAAAAATGCTAAATTCTAGAGTTAAATGTTGCAGTACTTTTCTTGACGAGTTGTTTATCTCTTTTAGTTTTTCTTCATTATTTTTCTATTCATTGTTGGCAAATATTCTTATGATACTTGTAGTCTATAGCTAGCTTTATAGGTGAACTTTGGACTTTATTTATTCTGTGTTATCTGAACCTTAAATGTTGAGGAACAATCAGGGTGCGATTTGGTATGGGTGGAGGCTATACTTAACAGTCGAATTAAGTTAATAATTGGCTCTTTCTACCGACCCCCAAACTCCGATGATGTAGTTGCTGAACAGTTCAGAGAAAATTTGAGTCTCGTAACAAATAAATACCCTACTAATACGGTTATAGTTGGCAAAAATACTTGTTCAAAACCGGTGGTAAGCAGAAAACATCTTCCGAGATTGTCCTAAATGCTTTCTCCGAAAATTATTTCGAGCAGTTAGTCCACGAACCCACGTGAATTGTAAATGGTTGCGAAAACACACTTGACCTCTTAGCCACAAACAATCCAGAACTAATAGAGAGCATCATGACTGATACAGGGATTAGTGATCACAAGGTCGTTGTAACTAGGCTGAACACCGTTCCTTCCAAATCCACCAGAAACAAACGCAAAATAATTTTATTTAAAAAAGCGGATAAAGTGTCAGTAGAAGCCTTCCTAAGAGACAATCTCCATTCTTTCCGAACTGACTATGCAAATGTAGACGAAATGTGGCTCAAATTAAAAGATATAGTAGCAACAGCAATTGAGAGATTCATACGTCATAAATTGGTAAGAGATGGAACTGATCCCCCATGGTATACAAAACAGGTCCGAACGCTGTTGCAGAGGCAACGGAAAAAGCATGCGAAGTTCAGAAGAACGCGAAATCCCGAAGATTGGCTAAAATTTACAGACGCGTGAAATTTGGCACGGACTTAAATGCGAGATGCCTTTAATAGTTTCCACAACGAAACATTGTCTCGAAATTTGATAGAAAATCTGAAGAAATTCAGGTCGTATGTAAAGTACACAAGCAGCAAGACGCAGTCAATACCTTCGCTGCGCAGTGCCGATGGCACTGTTACCGACGACTGTGCCGCTAAAGCGCAATTATTGAACGCAGTTTTCCGGAATTCCTTCACCAGGGAAGACGAATGGAATATACCAGAATTTGAAACACGAACAGCTGCTAGCATGAGTTTCTTAGAAGTAGCTACCTTAGGGGTTGCGAAGCAACTTAAATCACTTGATATGGGCAAGTCTTCAGGTCCAGATTGTATACCGATTAGGTTCCTTTCAGATTACGCTGATACAATAGCTCCCTACTTAGCAATCATATACAACCGCTCACTCACCGATAGATCTGTACCTACAGATTGGAAAATTGCGTAGGTCGCACCAGTGTTTAAGAAGGGTAATAGGAGTAATCCAACGAACTACGGACCTATATCATTGACGTCGGTTTGCAGTAGGGTTTTGGAGCATATTCTGTATTCAAATATTATGAATCACCTCGAAGGGAACGATCTATTGATACGTAATCGGCATGGTTTCAGAAAACATCGTTCTTGTGCAACGCAGATAGCTCTTTATTCGCACGAAGTAATGGCCGCTATCGACAGGGGATCTCAAGTTGATTCCGTATTTCTAGATTTCCGCAAAGCTTTTGACACCGTTCCTCACAAGCGACTTCTAATCAAGCTACGGGCCTATGGGGTATCGTCTCAGTTGTGCGACAGGATTCATGTTTTCCTGTCAGTAAGGTCGCAGTTGGTAGTAATAGACGGCAAATCATCGAGTAAAAATGAAGTGATATCGGGTTTTCCCCAGGGAAGCGTCCTGGGACCTCTGCTGTTCCTGATCTATATAAATGACCTGGGTGACAATCTGAGCAGTTCTCTTAGGTTGTTCGCAGATTATGCTGTAATTTACCGTCTAGTAAGGTCATCCGAAGACCAGTATCAGTAGCAAAGCGACTTAGAATAGATTGCTGTATGGTGTGGCAGGTGGCAGTTGACGCTAAATAACGAAAAGTGTGAGATGATCCACATGAGTTCCAAAAGAAATCCGTTCGAATTCTATTACTCGATAAATAGTATAATTCTCAAGGCTGTCAATTCAACTAAGTACCTGGGTGTTAAAATTACGAACAACTTCAGTTGGAAAGACCACATAGAAAATATTGTGGGGAAGGCGAGCCAAAGGTTGCGTTTCATTGGAAGGACGCTTAGAACATGCAATAAGTCCACTAAAGAGACAGCTTACACTACACTTGTTCGTCCTCTGTTAGAATATTGCTGCGCGGTGTGGGATCCTTACCAGATGGGATTGACGGAGGACATCGAAAGGGTGCAAAAAAGGGCAGCTCCTTTTGTATTATCACGTAATAGGGGAGAGAGTGTGGCAGATATGATACGCGAGTTGGGATGGAAGTCATTAAAGCAAAGACGTTTTTCGTCGCGGCGAGACCTATTTCCGAAATTTCAGTCACCAACTTTCTCTTCCGAATGCGGAAATATTTTGTTGAGCCCAACCTAAATAAGTAGGAATGATCATCAAAATAAAATAAGAGAAATCAGAGCTCGAACAGAAAGGTTTAGGTGTTCGTTTTCCCGCGCGCTGTTCGGGATTGGAATGGTAGAGAGATAGTATGATTGTGGTTCGATGAACACTATGCCAAGCACTTAAGTGTGAATTGCATAGTAATCATGTAGATGTAGGTGTAGATGTAATTTGACGTACATTGAAATGTGATTTTATTTTACTGTTACTTCTATTTCGTAATACAATTCTCATCCACTAAAGGATTTTGCACGATAGGAGCATTTTCTTATAAGACTTTCATGATTTAATTGCGTTTATTTTACGATTACGATTTTTAGGAGGTGGTCATTTGGATTTATGGGCTTTTGTTATTGGTTGTGTTGGCCTTCATAACTGTGAGAGCCTGTTGACAGCAAACCTACTGTTAAAATACATTTCGTCCTCACAACCCCTCGCCGCTTTCACTCATTTGCCTGTGCCGTCGCTAAACCATCGTAAAAATTTATATATCAATGATCAGTCGCTCAACACGACATATGGAAAAACGTTTGTAGATGATGAAGTTGTTATTGTGAAAGGCATGGGGAAGATCAGTTAGCAATCTCGATGAAGATAACATCTGCCTGTAGAACGCATTCTCGATTCATGTAACTCGTCTGCTTGCTGCCAGTAAAGAAATGGTAACACGACGAAACTGCTGCTCGGTCATTTAGTCAACCGTTGCAAAACAGTAATGTCCGATGTGCGTTCTCCTTGTCTTTCCATTTGTTTACTGTAAACTGCAGCAAGAGGATGTATTACGTTATCGTGTGCACATGCACTGGTAAAGAAGAATTAGATCCAGTTTTGTGTAAAATTTTAACAAAATTTTGTTTACACTACTTTTACACTACTTTTCCAACTGGTCTTGAGGAGAGGAAAATGATTACCGAATGAATAGGGCACTGTTTCAAAAACGACGCACGGCTGTTCATAGTGTGGAAACGAAAAAGTGTTATAAGGAAGCGAGTCATGCTGCTTAACATACCTCTTGTAGCTAAACAACCTTTCTTGATGTATTTCTTATATATTTTCTGAACGAAAGCTTATTTTTGGTGGCCATGGTAAATGTAACACTTTGTACTCTGCTGCAAATATTTTGGTAGCAGTTATTCAGCCAGCGACCTAGTGGCTTCGGCTCATATGGTAGCACGGAACGTGCGGGAAAACAGGGAAAGAGGCAATTTTATAATTCCGGTTTTGTCAGTATGAAGTGCAGTGTGATGTCATCCACAGCTGATGACAAGAGAATCACTGGAACTCGCCCGCGAATTAATTACTGGGTTTGCCCTACTATTGACAGGAAATGATTCACTGGATTGCTACTGCGGCAGCTGCCGTATTGCTTGTTAATGATAGGACGGTGAGCAGTGTACAGCGAAGCTGCTGCCACGGCCTGGATGATGTAGCAGGGAGCGTGCTGTGCGCCGGCCAATAATTAATCAAATGTCAGGCCGGGCAGAAGCCTGTCCATCGTTTACTCATTAGGAGTCGGTAAATGTTTTAAAGCGAACGGCCAGAGCGTTGCCGGAGGACACCGCGTGGAATACACCAACGCTGGGCTACCGTCTCCCTTGTGTCAGCCGCTGCTACTGTTACTCAAATAACTTCAGAAAAGATTCTATACCCTCTATAAGTCGATCTGCGCCGGTGTTAATGAGGAGAGTACAGTATCTTTCATTGAAATGTGAAGTTTCAAAAAAATGGTTCAAACGGCTCTAAGCACTATGGGACTTAACATCTGAGGTTATCAGTCCCCTAGACTTAGAACTACTTAAACCTAACTAACCTAAGGACATCACACACATCCATGCCCGAGGGAGGATTCGAACCTGCGACCGTAGTAGCAGCGCGGTTCCGGACTGAAGCGCTTAGAACCGCACGGTCACAGCGGCCGACAATGTGAAGTTCGCAGATTATGCTGTAATTTACCGTCTAGTAAGGTCATCCGAAGACCAGTATCAGTTGCAATGCGACTTAGGAAAGATTGCTGTATGGTGTGGCAGGTGGCAGTTGACGCTAAATAACGAAAAGTGTGAGATGATTCACATGAGTTCCAAAAGAAATCCGTTCAAATGTATGGCAGAAACATGGACTATACATACAAATTCAAACAGCATAAGGTATTGTTAATAACTGCAGCAATGTTCTTTAGTTTCTAACTTCAACTATGTTTCATCATAAATATCAGAGAAAAGTCTGACTGATACCTCTGTCTGAAGCATGTGACCAAGAACAGTGCGAGCTTGTGCAGCTTATTACGGTGTAGGTTACGTGCAAAGTAATATTGACTAAATAATATATAAATATATGAATATATGAATAAAACTACGTACATGCAGGCGGTTCGGGCCGGCCGGAGTGCCCGAGCGGTTCTAGGCGCTACATCTGGAACCGCGCGACCGCTACGGTCGCAGGTTCGAATCCTGTCTCGGACATGGATGTGTGTGATGTCCGTACGTTAGTTAGGTTTAATTAGTTCCAAGTCCTAAGGGACTGATGACCTCAAATGTTAAGTCCCATAGTGCTCAGAGCCATTTGAAGCAATATTGACTGGAAGCAGTATATACTATTTGCAATTAGCATATCTACAGGTGACAATTATTTTAAGAAACCTAAATCAGTTACAAACTATGGCGTTAATACACTTTATTCAGCATGTGAACATCACAGCAAATATTCGGTTTCAGGTTATGACATGTTCGATGTGTCTGCCATCATTGAAACGATGAGGTGCTGACAAATAGCGAAATTCTCCATGATCCTCTGAAATGTCGGAATATTGATGCTGTCGATGACCTCCTGAATGGCTGTTTTCAGCTCAGAAGTTGTTATTGTTGTATACCTTGTCTTTAATATAGCCCCTCGAAACGGAGGCGCATGTGTTGAGATCCTGAAAATATGGCAGCCAATCAGGCTCATGCCAGTGGTCTCTGGATGCCCCAGAGCAACAACGCGGTCCCCACAGTGCGTCTCCATCAAATACTCTCCTGTTGATATGCGGTCGAGCTCCTTCTTGCATGAACAACATCTTGTCGAGATCAGTGTCACTTTGGATAATGGGGATGAAATAATCTTCCAAAAACTTCCTGTACCCTTTAGTAGTCAGCATGCCATCAAGGAATATCACACCGATTATTCCATGACTGGACAGAGCACGTCACACAGACACTCGTTGAGGGTGAAGAGACTTCTCGATCACTCAATACGGATTCTCAGTCCCCCAAGTTCGCAAATTTTGCTCATTGTCGAACCGATCCAAATGAAAGACGATTTCGTCGTTAAACCAAACCACTCAGCGCATACGAATTCCCATCATGCCCCGCGGCCAAGTGTGCAGTTTGGACATCCGAACGCAAACCGTTCAGAAGTTACAGTGATTTTATTTCATATAGTTCAGTAATTGTCACCCTGTGCAACTGCAAGAGGATGCATGAACAGCATACAAATGCGGATAGAGTAACAGGTGCAAATATGGAATAGGGACAGTAATATGAAATACTGTTGCTTCTCGCCTTGTAATTGCTGTACTCTGGTGAGCTACTTGGAAACTACGTTCAGCAACTGTAGACTGCTTTGGGATGCATTTATATTGCAGCTGGCATCCCCTGCAAGTGAATGAAGCTGTTTCAACGGATTCACTAGGAGATTGGTGGTTTTTAGTTTAATTCTGTTCATAATATAAATTATTAATATATTTTCTAAATAGAAGTTTAGCTAATACATTATGCTGTAAAATGTCGTGTTTGTTACCTATTTAAACTTAATTTTCGATTTTATTTGTTTTTTGAATTTCAAGATGGCGGTACTAATATGAAGTACTAGTATTCCATTTTCTTACCGTTATTTCAGACCCAGTTTCATTTATAGGTCTTGCTTCAGAAATGACTTCACGAGCTCGAAAGCAACGGTAAGAGTCTGAGATGCAAACAGCAATTGAAAAGATTCGAGAGAAGAAGGTGGGCTACTTGAAGGAAGCAAAATCTTTCCAAGTTCCCAGGGCCACTCTATGTAGGCTTGTAAAATCAGATTTACCTGCTGCTTTAGTCTCAAAGATCGAACTTGGTCTACAACTGTTCTATCTAACTAACAGAAACAGCAGACGATTGAATTTGGCATGATAATGAAAAAAAAATAATTTGGACATACCCGAAAGGATCTTCAACAGACGGCATTTCAGTTTGCCAAAGCCAATAACATCTGCAGCCTCTTTTTGCGTCAGCAGGCTGAAAAAAGGTGGTTACGCTTTTCTCATGAAGCGACAAAGGAAGGATATTTCGGTTCGAAAACCCATAGCAGCTTCATTTATTACGAGGGTTATGCAATAAGTAAAGCCCCACATTTCTTTTCTCAGAACATATTTATTGTCAAGAGTCAGAATTTGGTGAAAGCATACTTCAACATGTCTTGTCCATGTCCTACTTTTCTACGTAGTCTGCATTACATTCTATGGCCATACGACAAAGTTGTAGAAGAGCATGCATTCCTTTCTGGTAAAAGCTCTTCACCTGAAGGCGTAACCATATTTTCTTTACATGACTGACACTTTCGTCATCTTCAAAGTATGTTCCCCCTAGAGGATCTTTAAGCGGCCCGAAGAGATGGAAGTCCCAGGGTACCAGGTGTTGACTATAGGTTGGATGGGGCAATGACGTCCAAACCAAATTGTCGATGTGTTCCTGGGTTCTCAGAGGTGTATAGGCATGAATTGTCATGTGTGAGCAAGATTGATGCTGGATTACTGTCCAATCGAACAGGTTGGAAACGGTTCTTGAGTTTATTCAGAGTCTTCACGTATGCCTCTGAATTGATGGTTGACCGTATTGTCATCACATTCACGAGAATGACGCCATCACAATCCCAGAAAACTGTCACCATGACTTTTCCGGCAGAGGGGCTTGTCTTGAATTTCTTCTTTTGTGGTGAATGAGGATTATGTCACACCATGGACTGCCTTTTTGTTTCCGGCGCAGGTGTTGCACTCTGATTTCGTCCCCCGTAACGATCCGTGACAGAGAGGCTTCTCCGTCGGTCTCAAAAAATTCAGATGACATGGCCTTTCTTTGAATTTTGTGGTGCACTGTTAGCATTCGGGGAATCCATCGTGAGCACCTATTCGAATATCCGAGAGTCTCTATCATTGCAGACGCACTTCCAATGCTACCGACAACTGTAGAGCTAATTGTAGAGTTGAGATGCGCTGGTCGGCACAAATAACGGCATCCGTACGATTCAGTATGTCTGGAGCAGTGGCCGTAATAGAACGTCCCGAGCGTGGCTGATCGAAGGAAATTGTTTCTGCATTTCCTGAGACTGTAACTTTCTTTATCCATCACCCTTCTGTGCTCCTATTAACTGTTGCATCGCCATACACTGCACAGAAACGTTTATGGATTTTCACCATGGTTTCTTTTTCTGTACACAAGAATTCAATAACACCACGCTGCTTGTAACGTGGGTCGTATGTAGACGCCGTTTTGACGCTGTACAACGGCTTTACAAGCTGCCAGAACGGTTCGAAACTGCACCGGCGCACAGAACAAAAATCAAATGTGAAGCACCGACAAGGACGTTTGTCTATGTACATTAATGGCTATTTGAAAAAAATGTGGGGCATTACTTATTGAATGACTGTCGTACATCTCCAGGTTTCACAAGAGAAAATGCGACAATATTTCATAACTGAAAATAGCATATTACGTGATTTTCTATCGTGTTATTGTGTTTTATAGAGTTTGCTTTGACAATGAATTACTCCATTCTCCATTATTTGTTTTAACTTTAACAAATTTGAAATGAATGGACTATTTCATATTTGTACCCCAAAATGTGAAGAGTCAAAATTGTCAAAGTTTGTGTTAAGCCTAAATTAGAAAGGTTCCTAACGTAGTATGTATTCGAAAATATAGGAAGCATTAAAGTACATCCCACAGTATGAGCTACAGATATTTCATTTACTTAATGTGAAAAACAGAAATTTGTGAACGAAGAACAAAATGATATTCCATAGTTGTACCACTACCTCTGAAGATGCCTGACATTTTCCTTCTTCTTCATCTTCCTCTCTTCCTGTGCTAAAGCCTGTTTCCCTCAGTTCCCTCAGTTGACCCTGAGGTTGTCGCTCCACCTTTTCGTTTGACAGCCAACATTTCTTTTACCGGGTAATAGTTTATTTCCTACGATTTTCATCCATCCTGTTCATGTGTTATCAATCCTTTCTATGTGTTCGTTCCATTCATGCTTTGTTATGCACCCACTCATTAAGGGAGCTCGCGATACCTCCTTTTCTAAAGTTTTCACTTCTCACTCTATCAAGCAGGGTCTTCCCTGTAATCCTTCGCAGAATTTTCGTTTCTGTGGTTTCGAAGTCTTTTTCTTTCTGATGTTACCGGTCTTCAGAGGGCTGTGTCAATGTCATAACTCACTGCTGTTTTGCATATTCTTGTCTTTGGCTCTTTTCCTACATGCTTGTTTCTCCAAACAGTATTATTTAAACACACTGCCACTTTATTTGCTTTTCCTACTTGGTCTTTAACCATTTTTAGACATTTTCACTGACAGTTCGACTTCAACATATTTAGATGTCGGTACCTGTGGCATAATTTGTCCGGTCACTTCTAGTTTTCATCTAACTGTCTCTATAGATGTCGCCATACATCTAGTTTTTTGAATGGATATGACCATATTTAGGGTTTTGGCAGCCACGTTAAATACATGTAAAAGTCTCTAAAAGTTATTTTCACTGTTTGCTAACTGAACTGCATCATCAGCATAACAAACGATTCTTATTTCTTCGCCTCCCGTTCTGTAACCTCTATTAGTCAATACCTTCTTTATCACCTCATCCACGACTATATCACAAAGTAGTGCGCTGAGAAAGTCACTTTGTCTAATCTCACTATTAACTGCTACGCATCTATTTAACCTGGAATCAATTTTCGCCTGTATGAAGTTTTTGGAATAAATGTCTTCCACTGTTTTTATTAAGTTTCAAGTTTTTAGAGCAGGTTTATCACATCTGTTAACTAAATCGTATCGAAACCTTCTGTAAATCAATAAAACAAAGGTAGGTGGTCTCTTATATTGAACGAACCTTGCTAAGAATGAGTAGTTCATCTATACGTGAAATACCGGATCTAAAAACATATTGCTCCTCTGCAAGGGTTGTAATGCTTTTTCATTCTATTTCCCACAACTTTTTACGACTTTGAGGACCGAAGTCAATAGATTTATCTCTCTGCACTTGGATGGGTCTTTCTTATTGCCATTTCTGTGTATGAAAATTGTAATATTAGTCCTCCATTCTAGGAACTTTATTACGAGTTACAACACTGTTAACAAACTTCGTTAGTTGTTCAGTTAGAGGCTATCCTCCTTACTTCAGTAATTTATTTGGGATCCTATCATTCCCTGGGGAATGATACAGCTTCTTTTGCCTTTGTAGGTGAAACAATCATCCTTTACTTGTATACTGACCTTTGATCTTTCTTCCTTTTTTGGTGATTTTCTAGCTTTGAACAACTAACATGAATATGAAAAAATGTCTGGTGTTAAAGAATAAATTTCAGTTGGAAAAGAGGGTTCTTTTATCGTCCTTGTGATGAAACATAATTCAGTACAACGAAGTTTGTCATCCTACGCAACACTCTTGAAATTCTGTTACAAAATACATTTATGAGAAAAAAAGTGTTTTATAGCGTGTTGTCTTCTTTTGAACCGCTGCACAGCAGCGATTGTGTGTGGTGTGGATTCGAAAATTCTTTCATTGTTTCCCTGCGGTATGTCTACGCACAGATCACGCAATTCCCCTATTTTACAAGCATTTTGTTACTTGGCGCCGGTAGCATCCACAATCTGTTAGGTGGCCAAGAAATTAAATTTATTTCACTATCATGCTACTTCAACCACTTTAGCACAATTCCGGCCTATGGAGGTTATCCTGTTGGAAGATACCTGGCTGTCGGAGAAGAAATTTGAATGGATGCAGATAGTTACCAAAATATTCGCAGCTGTTATGCTGTTTTCGATTCCTACCATAGGTCTCACTAAATGTAATTCATCTGTCCAGTCGTCGCGTTACCGATGACGCATGGTTCCATCTCTATGATCCCGAACCCGCTGAAACCGTTATTCACGATGTCATTTGATCAGCATGGTAACATGTAGGGGACATCGGTTGCGTATGCCATGTTGAAAAATGTTCACTAAGCGATGTGCACCGAAGAACTTCTAACTGCACCAACACTGTGTCGACAAATCGCCTTTCACGTTCAACTTCAAATTTCTTCTTCCTGCGACAGACCGTAAACCTCCTAACTTTCTTTGCTACTGATGGTTTCATCGACTTTCAAAAACTTTCAAAGTATGTTCGCGACAGTGTTCGTTCCCAGGCGCTAGGAGATAAAAATATGGCTTTCAGCCGGTATCATTGCTGGAATGATTCCCCATTCGCTTCGGTTTCGCTTATACATTATTCGTATTGCGCGATGTTCCCGCAAAGCTATTCAAAATGGAAGGAAGGGAGAGGACTGTAGCATTACATCGCTAGTGAAGTCATAAGACAAAGAGCACAAGCTCGGATTAAGATAAGATTTGGAAGGAAGTCGGCGGTGCGCTATCAAAGAAACCATCCCGGCATTTGCATTAAGTGGCTATCAGACTCACTTTGGGCAGTAACTGTAATTATTTTTGGAAAAATCATTCAATGATTGTAAAGTGATGAGCCAAAAGATTATGACGACCTGCTTAATAGATTGTTTGTCTGTATTTGGAAAGAAATACATCACTGGTTCTGCGTATCAAGAATCCGACAGTTTTTTTGTAGGTTTTTGGTGGTATGTGGTAACGTATGTCTACTAGAGGTCATGTTATACACGTAAAAAAAAAAAAGAAACGGGCCGCTGATTTGAGTACGTAGTGATGACACCCGATAGCGTACCAGATGGGATCCATAGGATTTCATTCCTATCAAGCGAATTTGGTCGTCGAAGCATGAACGTTTGTTCACTACAATGCTCCTCAAACCACTGTAACAGGTTTCTGGCTCCTAGGCACGGACAATTATACTGCTGAAAGATGACATCGTCGTCGCTGAAGACATCAGGCATGAAGGGAAGCAGTCTGTTCACAGCTGTCAACGTGTCTTCGAACACTACCAAAAGTCGTCCCATGCAAGAGCAGGAGAATGTCTCCCGTAGCATAATATTGCTTCCACCTGACTATCTCCGTTACGCGCTGCACTTTCCTACCTGCTTTTCACCTTGATGAAGGCGTTTGTGGAGACGACAATCGATCTATTGTAGCAAAAATGAGATTCACCCGAAGAGCTGACACTCTTCCATTGAACAACGATCGAATGACAATGGTCCCGTGTCCGCTACCACGTAGGAATGGTCTGCTGCGGAGCTCCATTTTCAACAATGTACAATGAACGATGTGCTCCGAAATACATGTGCATGCACCAGCATTGTGCTCTTTAGCCAGGGGTGTCATATATCACAATCTGTCCTATTTTACAGAGCAGAAAATCCTTCGAATCCGACGTTCTGTGAAGAGTCGTGGACACCCAACCACATAGCGCCTAGTGGTAGTTTCACTGTTCTTCTACCTCTCTCTGTAGATGCTGAAGATAGAAGCGTAAAAACATTCGACCAGCTTCTCAGTTTTCGAGATACTCGTTCACACGCTCTGCCTATTAATAATCTCCCATTTGTCGAAGTGGCTTATCTCAATGGGTTTCCACATTTGCCCGTATCTTCGCTAGGTTGATCCCCTGTCCGTGCTACTCGGCGTACGAGCTTTTGTTTCCGCGTAACAACCCCGCGACACAACCAGGCGGCATCAAACGCCACGGTGGACAGTGGCCATAAAGCTTTGCCTTTAAACGCCGGCACCGGGCAAGTGACTTTCAAGTAAAATATTTCCTCTTTACGGGAAAATACATAACTGATTTACGAGCACAGGTTGTAAAGACATGCTTGACGACTAATGGAAAGTTGGTCTGGTCGTTAGTTGTGCACGGGTAGCCAAAGGGCGTAAGGCAGCCGCTCGCCTAAGGTACGAAATCCGGATTCGAGTCACGGTCCGGCACAAATTTTCATTGCCGTTATTCCATTATACAGCTGATGGTTGCTGGTAATCGCAGCTGCGAATACATTTATACACTACTGGTCGTAAAAATTGCTACACCACGAAGATGACGTGCTACAGGTGCGAAATTTAACCAACAAGAAGAAGATGCTGTGATATGCAAATAATTAGCTTTTCAGAGCATTCACACAAGGTTGGCGATGGTGGCAACACCTACAACGTGCTGACATGAGGAAAGTTTCCAACCAATTTCTCATACACAAACAGAAGTTAACCGGCGTTGCCTGGTGAAACGTTGTTGTGATGCCTCGTATGAGTAGGAGCAAAGCGTACCATCAAGTTTCCGACTTTGATAAAGGTCGGATTGTAGCGATTGCGGTTTATCGTATCGCGACAGTGCTGCTCACGTTAGTCGAGATCCAATGACTGTTAGCAGAATATGGATTCGGTGGGATCAGGAGGGTAATACGGAACGCCGTGCTGGATCCCAACGGCCTCATATCATTTGCAGTCGAGATGACACGCATCTTATCTGCATGGCTGTAACGCTTCGTGCAGTCACGTCTCGATCCCTGAGTCAACAGATGGGGACGTTTGCAAGACAACAACCATCTGCACGAACAGTCTGACGACGTTTGCAGCAGAATGGACTATCAGTTCGGAGACCATGGCTGCAGTTACCCCTGACGCTGCATCACAGACAGGAGCGCTTGAGATGGTGTACTCATCGACGAACCTGGGTGCACGAATGGCAAAACGTCATTTTTTCGGATGAATCCAGGTTCTGTTTACAGCATGATGATGGTCACATCCATGTTTGGCGACATCGCGGTGAACGCACATTGGAAGCATTTATTCGTCCTCGCCATACTGGCGTATCACCCGGCGTTATGGTATGGGGTGCCATTGGTTACACGTCTCGGTCACCTCTTGTTCGCATTGACGGCACTTTGAACAGTGGACGTTACATTTAAGATGTGTTACGACCCGTGGCTCTACCCCTCATTCGATCCTTTCGAAACTCTACATTTCAGCAGGATAATGCACAACCGCATATTGCAGGTCCTGTACGGACCTTTCTGGATACACAAAATGTTCGACTGCTGCCCTGGCCAGCACATTCTCCAGATGTCTCACCAATTGAAAACGTCTGTCAATGGTGGCCGAGCAACTGGTTCGTCACAATAAAATGGTTCAAATGGCTCTGAGCACTATGGGACTTAACTTCTAAGGTCATCAGTCCCCTAGAACTTAGAACTACTTAAACGTAATTAACTTAAGGACATCACAAACATCCATGCCCGAGGCAGGATTCGGACCTGCGACCGGAAGTGTCGCGCGGTTCCGGACTGAGCGCATAGAACCGCTAGACCACCGCGGCCGGCTTTCGTCACAATATGCCAGTCACTACTCCTGATGAACTGTGGTATCGTGTTGAAGCTGCGTGGGCAGCTGTACCTGTACACGGCATCTAAACTCAGTTTGACTCAATGCCCAGGCGTATCAAGGCCGTTATTACAGCCAGAGGTCGTTGTTGTGGGTACTAATTTCTCAGGATCTATGCACCCAAATTGCTTGAAAATGTAATCACATGTCAGTTCTATTATAATATATTTGTCCAATGAATACCCGTTTGTCATCTGCATTTCTTCTTCGTGTAGCAATTTTAATGGCTAGTAGTGTAGTATTTCGTCATGGCTGTATTTTCCACAGTATCAGTTTATTCCGACGTGCCGGCCGCTGTGACCGTGCGGTTCTAGGCGCTTCAGTCCGGAACCGCGTTGCTGCTACGGTTACAGGTACGAATCCTGCCTCGGGAATTGATGTGTGTGATGTGAAATTTTTAATTGATTTTGCGCAAATGGTTTGCCATTAAGATGGTGAAATACGCACAGGTCATTCAAAATGTTCAAATGTGTGTGAAATCTTATCGGACTTAACTGCTAAGGTCATCAGTCCCTAAGCTTACACACTACTTAACCTAAATTAACCTAAGGACAAACACACACACCCATGCCCGAGGGAGGACTCGAACCTCCGCCGCGACCAGCCGCATACACAGGTGATTCAGGTTTTTAGTTTCGAAAAATAATTATCAATTAGTGATTTGTTTCAAAAAACTCGATAAATATTGTATTAGATTTGAAGAGTTCTCTAAGTATAAAATATAATTTAGTTCAGTTATGAAGCATGCGTGATACGCCACAGGCCCTCCTCAGGGCCACACGGTTTATTCTGTGGAAATCACAGATACTACTTTCATATGTGGGCTTACGAATATGTTGCAGTAACTGATCTAAAGCAGGTGCTGTAATTAATTACATAGCCCTGTTTGCTAATGAAATTTTTTGTTAGCAATCCATTCTTCTGTTCCAGCTTGAGGACAACTCGACATGGAGGTCCGAATGTGCATGAACGCAGTGTTGAATGTTATTAGTAGCAGATTTAGATTTTACATGTATGGAAAGATACGCGTCTTTGTTAAAAGTAGCTTTATTTTCCTATGTTTATATTGTTATGTTACAAAACAGTTGTAGTTTTTTTCTTATTGTTACTCTTTCAATCCCTGCTGCCCTTCAATCTAAGCCCACCACATTCGCAAATACTCAGTTGGCGTAATCTTTGTCTGAGTTGTTTATTACGGCAATCGGTATGACACGGAACACCCGCTATATCTGTGTGCAAACGGTTATGTGGATTGCTCGTGGAAATATAACCGCGCCTGTTTCAAAGAACGTACGATTCCACCGCGAGCGTTGGCAGCCTGGCGGCTGTATAGGGGCAGCGCAGAGGGTAAACAGTAAACAGGACGCGATGGCGAAATCGATAGTCCGTGCGCTAGCCGGCCCGCACCGCGGGGCATGGAGCGGCCACCTTTGGTAAAGAGCAGATTTTTTCGACTGCCGCGCTTCCCCTCTGTTTTTATTGCGTTTTATTACCGAGAAAGGAAGAGCGTCAGATAAACGGCCCGGTACCTTTACACAGCAGCGCGGCGCGAAGAAATAATAGGAACGATTATTGCGGGCTACTGCGCGCACGGCCGGTAGGTACACTGCGCAAAACTGAACGCCGCGGCGTGGTGCGCGGGTCTGCATACCTCCGGCGCGGCAGGCGCCATCCGTCCCGCATTCCACAGTGCTGCGCGCGCGTTTCCGGCATACCGCGCCGTCACGTCGCAGCCGGCCATACGTAACACACACACACACACACACACACACACTCACACACACACACACACTGCTCTTACTGCGACCGAGTTACGCGCGCTGCTGTCTCACGTGAACGGCGAGGGCGTGGAGCTGCGCCGCTGTTGCAAGTCAGCACAGTACATTTATATTTTCTCGCGGTCGAGTTGCCGAGTTTAGGGCACGTAGTTTTTGTTTAGGAGTGAAGATCGTAAAATTACGGAAAATGTTTGTGAGCATTATTCCTTTACTCACCGCAATTCTGTAATTTTAATGGACATTGGTGTCAACATTTACAAAACTGTATTCACTAAATCAAGTTTACCACGCAAAATTCAAGGTAGGAGGAAGCAAAATCCCTGCCACAGACAAATAGTGGCTGTGCACGGTAGCAGTCTTGCACACTTGCAATGTGTATGCTCACAGTTGGATATCTCTAGGACTATTAAAGTGGGTAACACAGTACAAAACATGTAAAAAATGGTTCAAATGGCTCTGGGCACTATGCGTCTTAACTTCTGAGGTCATCAGTCGCCTAGAACTCAGAAATAATGAAACCTAACTAACCTAAGGACATCACACACATCCATGCCCGAGGCAGGATTCGAACCTGCGACCGTAGCGGTCACGCGGTTCCAGACGCGGGTAACAGCACGGCCACACCGGCCGGCACAAAACATCTAATAAGCATATACGTGGGGTTGGATAAAAGGCAGCGGTAACACGGTTATAACTCATGTCATTATTTACTGACAGAATTTCACTCCATTACATGACACCAACATAATCGACCCTCATATCGATCACCTTTCCCCACAAAGATGCAAGACGTATTCCACTGTCAGCGCTTCCATCCTGTCTTCTTGGAAGGTCCGTCCTACGGAACGTGTGATGTCTTCTCTTGTGTTGTGCCGAAGAGGTTCCTTCATTTTGTAAAACAGCTTATAATCGCAAGGTCACATGTCGCGTGAATACGGTGGATGTTCCGGTATCTTCCACCCAAATGCACACAGGTGATTCGGCATGGGGTTCGCCCTGTGGCATGTTCACTGTCATGAAGGCTGATGGGATGCACTGCCAGAAGGAAACAATGTGTTTCGTTCCAACCACCTGCTAAACGGGGACTTGAAGCGATACAGTCTTGATCCGCACACGTAGTTCGTGTTTCCTAAATTTACTGTTAAGGTACTTGAATTGGCCTTCCGCACTTTCAGACCGTACACACTGCAACTGATTCAAACATAGCCGATCTGCTCACTGCACTACTTCATCTGATATTCTGTTATCAGCTACAGACAACGGGAACGCCATGTGGCGTACAATCTTCTCGTTACGGTGGTATTACCACTATTTTTCATCCAACACCTGTATTAAATGAATAAACAATATTCAGCATTGGGTGCTGAATGGTGAGTGTCACTGGAGACTGTCATTTCTGTTTGGCCTGCTGTCTATGACAGTTATTAAGTTCATTGCAGACTGCTGTATCTGACTTTTATAAGTCTGGCTCTAATTTCAAGAACACCCAGACAACTAGCGTTTAACTGCGCAATGATAACTCGTAAATAACTGCTTGCTATTGAGGCGGCAGTTATCGATCAATGTCAGCTGATAAGTTCAGACTGGAACAACACGAATTGTGAGCTGGACCCGCAGCTGCACGAGTGTGTGTGTGTGTGTGTGTGTGTGTGTGTGTGTGTGTGTGTGTCCATCTCCATTTACCCACGATCTGTGGAATGATTTCCACCTGCAATCTACTTTCCGGAAGGGTAAAGTAGTTCCAGTTAGCAGCGCTCTCTGTGGACGCTGAAATCACTTGCTCCGTGTGGATCTGACGTGTTGAAGGACTCGCAAAGGAAATAGAAATTAGTTCCAGTGTATTGTAACGCCGGAAATGCATATCCTCCTATTTCCATCTATTGTACTGTAATTTTTTCCTTGTTTTGTTACCTCAAGATATGACATTTCTGTCTCTTTATATATTGTAATTGTTTTACTGTTTGTATATATAAATTTATGCATTTATGTCGATGTATAATTGGTTTGTTTCGTAAATATTATTTGTATTTTTACGCTGGGTCTTGCCTAGGGAAAACTGCTGTCGAACGATTACATCGATAGGTCGTGTGAAGAATCAAAGTGTGTAGGATGTTTGGTAGTGTTAACTCTGCCGCGTGGAGCGCGGGCTGAGAGGAAGGGATCTGGCGGGAGTAGCGAGTGGAGCAGGTGTGTTGTGTGACGCTCCCGCGAGTTGCCGCGCTTTCGGGGTTTGGCAGCATGTAATTGCGCTCGACTTGCGATGATAGTTTCTGACATGGTGTCGCGGACGGGAAACATTAACTAGCGCACATCAAGAGCCCGTTTCGTCTGGTGACCGTGTCGAGAAGAAGGCGCGCCAACATCCAGCTTCTGCAACAGCGACGGCCGACAATGAGTGACTGTCGCCACCTCCTCGATCGACGGCTTCAAACCTTCAATCAACCATCAAGGAAGACTGGAAGCAAGTAAAGTTTTAGAACTGTATGGCAGACCTCAGCTTTTCAAACTGTACCATTTTCGTAACTATAATAACAGCAACTTAGCATGAAACTTTGTTGCTCATTGTCCCAATTGCATTACCAAGCAGGGTCCCTTCCTTTTCCGAAATGAACCCGAGTGTCGTTGAAATTTAAACGCCAGCACTAAAGTAATATAGCTAATTCTATTTCACTGCTTTAATTTCAAAGTTCAGTTAGCTGGCTACAATATTCAGATTACACAAGCACAAATTAAGAGTGCGAGTTTTGTTATCGTATTTTAGCTTACCTGTGACTGCAGCTCAGCTTGGTACGTACTAACTTTTACTATTGTTAATTGTTCAGAATCATTTAATTCAAGTTCAAAGTTAAATCTCTTATTTCCAAATTGCGTAGATTCAAGTAGCTTTTGAAATGATTGTTGAGGTAGTCCAAGACTAACCGTATTTTACTGAATTTCGATGTGCTTCAGAAAGAAAGCTCACTATTAACTTCAGTCACTAAATTAACTTTCGATTTTTCGGTTTTATTAATTCTTTTGCTAAATTAAGTCAGGGTGTAGCGAAATTTATTACTTCTGACAAACTTTCAGTTTTCACACTACACGTGTCAACCTTCGGTTGCCACGCTTCTAGTGCTAATTATATGTGTAATAATCTTTCTTTTTCAGTTACTATAGTAATTGTCCTTAGGACTGGCGACCGTGATTTCCCCCAAATCTCAAATACCTAATTACCGCTAGTTAATTGTTAACGTAACGGCTGCACATTTACTTTCTTTATTAACTTTACCCCTTTTCAAAATTAATTTCCACCAGTTTCATTAGCACATTTCCTTTCATCTAGATGTAACCCTTTCCTCCCTCTTTACCGACAGGTTAACTTCGGTGACGATTGCTTTTCCAAAACTCCCATTAGGTACTCGCGGTTTCATTTTTCACTGTCATTAAGGTCGGAAAGTGAGGGGGAGGTTACACGTGGCGACCTGGTGACAGGACAATCTTCAGATTTGAGGTTGTTCTGGACACGAATTTTGCATTGTGCAAATCTCGTAACAAAGTATTGGTTACGTACAGGCCGTTACGTCAGCGAGAATAAGTAGTGGGAGTAATCCTAATTATATTTGAGATTTGGCATTTATATTGAAAATTATTAAAATGAGTGAAGGCAACAATTGCCAAAATTTGGTAGACTTGGATAGGGAACAATCGGTCGAACAGTGGGAAACGCGCACCGCGGTACCCATTGTTCAGGGGCAGGCGGCTAGCATGAAAGACGCGACCGCCGAAACGCAACAAAGAGCAGAAATGGAATTCCAAACTTTAGAAAATGTTTCGGAATCGGAAGTGAAAATCAAACCTGAATCCCTTTATGACGAATACGGGGGGACAATTAAAGAGGAAGCCGCTACGGAAGTGGAACCGGTAGTTTCCGGGAATTTAACTGATTTATTGAATGTTTTGATTAACGAAATCAAGAGTCAATCGGCCAAGCTAGACAATCAGAACAAAGCTATTAACGTTGTTAACAACAATGTTGGAGTTGTTAATACAAAAGTTGATAAAATCAAAGAAGATATTGTTGTAATTAATACCGAAATCGGTAATCTTAAACAGGAAATGATAGGCGTTCAGGCGGAAATTGCGAGCATAAATACTCGTTTTGATTCCGAAATTAGCAGAATCGAGAAAAGTGTAGGAGAAGCAGTTGCTCCGATCATCGAGAATAAGGTGACGGAACAAATTCAATTAGTGAAAAAAGAGGATCAACAGAAGGTGGAAACTTTAAAGGCTTTAGTGTCCGAAGTAGACACTAAAGTGAGGGAGCAGGCTAATACCTGCGAAGAGAAAAAGAGGGAAGTGGAAACGCTTGCGACAACCACTTGCCAAGTAATTACGAGAGTGTCGGAATTAGAAAAGAAACTTGACGAAAAACAGAGCTATGTGCCAATCTGTGCACATAGTTCGGAATTGTTGACAAAAGAGGAGCGGTTCGACCCCTTGAAAAAAGGCGGTATACACGCGACGGATTTCATTAAAAATTGTGAAAGAGTTTTACCCAGATCATGGACTAATGAGAGAAAAATTAATGCGGTTATTGATGTGCTGGCTGGTGATGCCAAGCGTTGGGGCTTAAACCTCAACATTACTAACCTAACTTTTGACGAGTTTAAAAATTTGTTTCTGGCTGAATACTGGTCAGAGCAAAAACAGCAAAGTGTCTGGCGCGAATTTGTCGTATCGAGGCCTTTCGATGCGAACTCGCGCGGTTCGATGAGGGAGTTTTGTGAGGGCTGGATCCGCAAGTTGGAATATTTGCGTGATCGCCGCACGGAATCCGAAATAGTCTGGGAACTCTACAAGAAGCTTCCAGATGATACAAAACGCTACGTAGGAAGCAATTACAGGACAATCAATGATTTCCTGGAAAGAGTTGAGGACGAGGACAATTGGCGCAATAATCGCGACAGTGGTAGAGGCCGTGGTAACAACAACGGGTACCACCCCAACCATAACAACGATAACCATGGGAATAATGCATACCGCAGCAATAACAATAATGGTTCGGACCGTAATAACAATCGGTACAATGCAAACAATAATAGGAATGACAGAAACCAGTATCATACTAACGTGATACGGGCTTCACAGAATAGTAATAACGCCAGAGGGTGTGATCAGCCGCCTCAGCAGCATCCGGGGAGCGTATCTGCTGGGACGAGACAGGGAAACCATTAGCCGCGCCGGTGAGGGGCCGAGCGGGCGTGGAGAAATTTTGGCGGCCCAATAACAAGAGAAAACCCAGGCGTCGCCGTTATGAAAATTCCGTATGGAATAATCAACGGCGGGAGAGTGTGCCAGTGTTAAGAGAAAAGATTGCGCCCACAAGTAGTAGATCAGCTGTATACACGGCAGTAGAAAATACATTCGCTGTCAGTGAGAACAATTTAAGTAGTGTTCCGGAAATCGATCATAAAGTGGCAGCTGTAATACCCACAGCGGAACTGGAGATTGAGTTTAAGAATGATTCGCAATTGTTGAGAGAAGATCAGATGTCGGATAACACGTCCGTCATCGAGCGAGGGGATGCAGAGAGGGATGAGGTCTGGTTAAGGCAGTTCGGTCGCTTATACGACGAACTAAGAGATTATAGGGGTCTGTATGGGAGAAGTGTTTATGGGGAGCGCGTGCAGGATTTTCCGCGTCTCGTCCCGCAGGAAGATAGTGTTTGTGAAATGATAGAAAGTTCTGGCCCTAATCGGCAGACTTTACTAGAAATAGTTGATGTTAAGGGGGAGCACGAGCAAGATTCGTCGTGTTTCGTCCCGCAGGAGTTAGATGTTGAAGTAGTAACGGAAAGTTCTGGCCCTAACCGGCAGACCTTACCGAAAGTTTCAGTGGTAGAAGTAACCGACCCATCCGACGCAAACCTCCAGTTTAAACATTGAGAGAGTATTAAGGAGAAAGATTGCGAAAATTTTAGTGATAGCCGGACACGATTGGTAGAAAAGCACATAGATTACAACGTGTATGAGGTTAGAGCTGACATTATACGGTCAGACGAAAGCAGTGTGGGTTGCGCAGATCTAGCGGAAGTAATTGCAGAAACTACTGGACACATTCCTCCAGGTAGATTGGCGGATGAGATTAATCTGACCAAAGTGGAATCAACGAAGGTGACGATTAATGAATTGATAGCAAAGCAACACTCACTAGTTGACGAGTTACAGGAAAAGGTTTCGGTATTGGAGGCGAAGCTACAGGCTAAGCCTCAGGACAAACGTGTTGAAATTAAAACTGTATGTGAACAGAGGCTGAAAAAGCCGCCAGGTAAGCCGGATTTAGGATCAAAGCCGGATGGTTTTTTCTGGAATGACCTGGATATAGAGGAGGATTTACTGTGGGAAAATAAAGAAACAGTCGAGGACAAGTGTAGACAGATAGTAGTGTCTGTTAATATGCACGACCTACAACTAAACGTGTTGATTGACACCGGTGCAGAATTGAGTGCTGTATCTGGGAAAATATTTGAGTTACTGAAAGACAGACCCGGCAACGTAGTTATGCCAGTAACAGGAGTGAAAATTATCGGTGCTACTGGGAAGGCCAGTAAACCGGTCACAAAACAGATTTTTGTCAACTTCGAGATATGTGGGGCACGATTTGAACAAGAGTTTGTCGTCGTGCCAGACTTGACTACGGAAGTAATTATCGGGTTAGATTGGCTATTAAAGTACCGTGCAGTGATTAATTGCGAAAGTAAAACTTTGACATGTACGTCACAAAATAAAACAATAGTAGTTAGTTTTGACGAGGCAGGAGACTGTGTGCATAAGCAATACCAGCCTATACACATTGTTAACTGGCCGGATAACATTGACGTAGGAATGAATTTGAACTGCCGTAACGTGAGGAATTTCGGCATTGACAAACGTGTAGAAAGTGAAGTGGAAGAGATAATCAAATTCCCTCCACGGATTGACATTAGTATTGGTGTGAAAAAAGATCGTTTGCGAGAAGTAATGAAGCTAAAAGCCGATGCTCGCATACGTCGTCATGACGCTAAAACGCGTTTTGCTAAGTTTGCAATCGGACACTTAGTACTTGTAAAAGCTCATGAGAAATCGAGCGAGATAGACAATGAAATCTCTAAATTTAAGTTTGTTTATAATGGACCATATAAAGTCATTGGTATACCTCACACAAATGCTTATTGCTTAGAGTATCCAAGCTCTGGAGAACGATTAGGTATACGGAATATTGTAGACTTGAAATTGTACCAACCTAGGATCGATTAATACCACACAATGGGTAATTTGTACAGTATGTAAATATAGAGTGTAAGATTTAAGGATGTGCCATGTTACGATGCTTTTGCCTGACCTAGAGGTCATTAAAGAAGTTGTAATTAATAAGTAATTAATTTTGACTAAATGATTTAAGAGTAACTGATTAGTAATCATCTGAAAAATCCAAGCTGCTAGTTTAAGTTTTCAGCTGAGTCACAGTAGATTAAGCAATGTAAATATGATTTTGTAACTTTCTGTAATATTTCATGAATGTGTGTTTTTATTAGTCATTGCCAATGTACTTAGACGCTGCTTTAAGTTTCAGGCTAGTACATGCGTGTGATGATGGACAGTGTTGAGTTATCCACTGTGATAGTATTAAGGGACTCCTTGAGATTACTCGGGAGTGAGTTTTTCCTAAAGAATTCAGTGAAACGGACGTTCTGGAAACGCCGTTACAAGGGGGAGTGAGATCAAGCGTGCCGCACCGGCGGGCGCAACAATAATGGAAAGACCGAGCCGCTGTCGGCTCTTGTTCCGCTGTCGGCATTCTTTGTACTCGCGAGTACGGAATGTGGAGTTGCTTTTCTTCCCGGACAGCTGATGTGAAAGGATTCTGCTGTCAATATTTATGTTTTATTTTATCTGCTGTATATTATTTTCTTGTTTAGCGTTAATTGGACATGACGAGAATATTAATTATGAAAAGGTTACATAAAATTGTGTATTCTATGTAATTAATTATTAGTTTGCGTATTTTGATATACCTGTTTTTTATGACCATGTACTCTGATCAATTTTGCAAATAGTATTCCATTTTTTATAGTGTTACGAATTTTAATGATTTTGGAATAGCTAAACCATTTTCTATGTTTTCTATGAATTTTGATATGTTGTCAACCTGTTTTATTTTGTGCAAGATGACAGAGTGGAATAAGATTAGGAGTGTCTCCAATCAATTATTATTGTCTAAAAATTGGTTTATGATTAATTAGACGAATGCTAAATTTTTTTGATGTTTTGAGCATATGCATTTCCGCTGTTTCTTTTTTGGGACATTTTCTGAGTCTGTTTACGTTACACGAACATCCTCAGACAATGTGGGGCACGTGTAACGCCGGAAATGCATATCCTCCTATTTCCATCTATTGTACTGTAATTTTTTCCTTGTTTTGTTACCTCAAGATATGACATTTCTGTCTCTTTATATATTGTAATTGTTTTACTGTTTGTATATATATATTTATGCATTTATGTCGATGTATAATTGGTTTGTTTCGTAAATATTATTTGTATTTTTACGCTGGGTCTTGCCTAGGGAGAACTGCTGTCGAACGATTACATCGATAGGTCGTGTGAAGAATCAAAGTGTGTAGGATGTTTGGTAGTGTTAACTCTGCCGCGTGGAGCGCGGGCTGAGAGGAAGGGATCTGGCGGGAGTAGCGAGTGGAGCAGGTGTGTTGTGTGACGCTCCCGCGAGTTGCCGCGCTTTCGGGGTTTGGCAGCATGTAATTGCGCTCGACTTGCGATGATAGTTTCTGACATGGTGTCGCGGACGGGAAACATTAACTAGCGCACATCAAGAGCCCGTTTCGTCTGGTGACCGTGTCGAGAAGAAGGCGCGCCAACATCCAGCTTCTGCAACAGCGACGGCCGACAATGAGTGACTGTCGCCACCTCCTCGATCGACGGCTTCAAACCTTCAATCAACCATCAAGGAAGACTGGAAGCAAGTAAAGTTTTAGAACTGTATGGCAGACCTCAGCTTTTCAAACTGTACCATTTTCGTAACTATAATAACAGCAACTTAGCATGAACCTTTGTTGCTCATTGTCCCAATTGCATTACCAAGCAGGGTCCCTTCCTTTTCCGAAATGAACCCGAGTGTCGTTGAAATTTAAACGCCAGCACTAAAGTAATATAGCTAATTCTATTTCACTGCTTTAATTTCAAAGTTCAGTTAGCTGGCTACAATATTCAGATTACACAAGCACAAATTAAGAGTGCGAGTTTTGTTATCGTATTTTAGCTTACCTGTGACTGCAGCTCAGCTTGGTACGTACTAACTTTTACTATTGTTAATTGTTCAGAATCATTTAATTCAAGTTCAAAGTTAAATCTCTTATTTCCAAATTGCGTAGATTCAAGTAGCTTTTGAAATGATTGTTGAGGTAGTCCAAGACTAACCGTATTTTACTGAATTTCGATGTGCTTCAGAAAGAAAGCTCACTATTAACTTCAGTCACTAAATTAACTTTCGATTTTTCGGTTTTATTAATTCTTTTGCTAAATTAAGTCAGGGTGTAGCGAAATTTATTACTTCTGACAAACTTTCAGTTTTCACACTACACGTGTCAACCTTCGGTTGCCACGCTTCTAGTGCTAATTATATGTGTAATAATCTTTCTTTTTCAGTTACTATAGTAATTGTCCTTAGGACTGGCGACCGTGATTTCCCCCAAATCTCAAATACCTAATTACCGCTAGTTAATTGTTAACGTAACGGCTGCACATTTACTTTCTTTATTAACTTTACCCCTTTTCAAAATTAATTTCCACCAGTTTCATTAGCACATTTCCTTTCATCTAGATGTAACCCTTTCCTCCCTCTTTACCGACAGGTTAACTTCGGTGACGATTGCTTTTCCAAACTCCCATTAGGTACACGCGGTTTCATTTTTCACTGTCATTAAGGTCGGAAAGTGAGGGGGAGGTTACAGTATGAGTGCCATTTCAGTGCTGACAGACAGGAACTAAGCAGCGCCTGCTGCGATGTGTGCCTGAATGTGCCGCCCTTCTCTTGAAACTGCTGTGTATCACATGGTCCCATGCGCAAAGTGTTCAATACGCGTCCTTTCTCACGAACATTTGTAATACAATGCTGCGCACTCATGTTTTTCAAAATAAATGAAGTATTTTCTCATGATATATCATCGGCAATAAGTGAAAGAGACTGCGTTAAGACAGCATGTCTATCAATCTGATGCTGCTATTCTTTCCTTCGTGGTCACTAATGAAAAAAGTACAGGGTCGAAAGATCAGTATGAGATATCACCGTCGATCTGGCAGTAAAACGTCGTCTTTCTGGAAAAAAACTGTGAGGATTCGAGAGTTTTCAAACTTCTGGAACGCCAATTCTAGTTCGCAAGTGGGAAAACTTTCTGACCAATAAAATCCCAGGTGAACGATAGCATTTGAAAGAAAACGCCCAGCATTTATTACAATTGCAGTTACCGTGAGAAATTATTCAAGAACAAAGTTGAAATGAGAACCGCGGTTACTCATCTCTGAAAGCATTTGCCCTGTTCCAATTAGCATCGTTTTCGTTGATGTTATTAGGAATATTGGTCCTATTTTAATTATTCTGATACCGGAAAAAATCACATTAACATGTCAGCAAGTAGATGCTTAATACACTATCATTCTGTTAGACACTGGGAAAACTCCTGAAACATACGAACAGTTGCTAAATAATAACAATTCCAAAACTTGACCTTCAGACAGTTGCCATCAATGCAAAACAAGTTATCTACATGTCATTAAGTGCATACAATTATTTTACCCATACATACGGTAACATAATCTATTTGGAAATAGAGCACGGGGAGAACTGAATTATCAGTGTAGAACAGAATTTTATCAATGTGTCATTCACTATCTTATCCTCTGCTATACGGATCGTTGTATTACATTTGTATTAAAATCAACGTATTTGTTGCAACCCAATATACCGGTCATGGCTCAGTAGCACATATTAAATACATGAAACGAAGGCCTGCCATTCGGCATCTCATCAGTTATTTACAGCACTTTCACACACACCGTTGAAACCAACGTGTTCATCTTGGATATCGATATTTTCATTCCGGTTCCACAATCTGCGCCCAGGGAAGTATTACTGAGCGCAGCAGAAAATACTGTATGATGTCACTGCTGAAAAAATAGCATATCGCCAATATAACGGAGGGGCAGCGAGTACAATTCATACAACTGCCTGTTGAAGCAAATTGAGTAAATTTCTTCCAATGTTACATGGATATTTATTAATTATCTGAGTTATTATCAAAATATCCGTTATTTTTTTCCTAATGGTCATTTAGTCTGTCTATAGTTCTAGGTATGGTTGAAGATTGTAGTGCCCATGAACTATTTCTTATAATAAATTAAAGTACTTATACACCTCGTTTCTCAAAATGTTTAAGAGTAAAACATGTAGAAGTGCAAAAGCATTTTACTTACTGCGCTATATTTTGTAAAATTTTTGGTGTAACACACGTAATTCACGTTGTACAATACATGTTCTATATAAAAAACAGATATGTCAGTAATGAAAGTGAAATTAATATAATAAGCTGAAAAGGCAGGTATATAGCAAATAAAATTATAATACCACAACGAAAATACATTGGTGTGCTTCCAGCGCATTGAAAGATTATGCATATTTCTATAATCCCCCCATAGTCGGTATGAGGATTCATAATCATTTACTTCTGTTGTGTCTCTTGAAGAATTTCCTTCCTAGGCAACACTCATGATGCTCCACCATTATGTTGTGCATTTTTTTTCAGTCTTCCTCGTCCCCTTCTTTGACCAAATACTCTTCTTTCTCCACTCCCCTATCTTACACACACGATAACTGCTGTATGCAAATGGGATGTACCAGGTATAAAAGTATGAAACCAGAATTTAGTTGCAATAATTACACGTCTGTTCTCTGAAACTGAAAAACAATATTTCGTTCAAAATAATCTCCATTGTTATAAATCCATTTCTCCCTTCTTTCGGGCAGCTTATGAATGCCACGCAAAGAAAACAGTTCTTTTTTTGAAGCAATGCAGTCAGCGAGCCATTTTCGCACATTTTCATACGAAGTGAAGCGTTGTTCAGGGAAAACGTGTGCCACTGATACCCGTTTTGCTGTGTGTGATGGGGCGTTGCTATGGTGCAAGATGACTTTTTTTGCCTTTTTCAATATTCGGGTTGTTTTTCACGTAATGCTCGATTGAAATCGATCATTTGCTCTTGGTAGCGATCAGTGTTAACGATTACATTAAGTTTTAGCCGCTCATGATAGATGACACCCTTCTGGTCCCACTAAACACAGAGTATTGTCTTGCTTCCAAAGCGATTTGGTCTTGCAGTGGATGTCGACGGCTTGCCTGGATTCACCCATGATGTACGATTTAGGATTCTCAGAATATATCCATTTTTCATCTCCTGTCACTATTTGGTGGAGAAATGACTTTCTTTAGTATATGGCGAGCAGCATTTCACAAGTGGTCCTTCTATTTACTTGCTGTCTTTCATTCAGTTCATGCGGAACCCATTTTAAAACTTTCTGCACCTTCCCCATAGCTTTCAACCGAAGAGAAACGGCTTTTTGCGTCACATTCAATTGTTCCGCGAGTTCCTGTTGAGTATCATCTTCATCCAATAAGGCCAGTAATTCGTTGTCTTCGACCTTTTTCGGTGGTTTCCCGCACTCGTCGTTTCTCACGTCAAAATCACCACTTTTGAATTTCCGCAAGAGCATGTTCCCCGAAAGCTTCGACAAGCATGCGACGCGATTCTGCAGCAGTTTTCTTCAAATGTAAAAGAAATCCAATGCTGTCCGCAAATCGTAGTTGGTAGGCACAAAACTCGACATGTTTATGGGTTTGAAACTGATACCGATGTGTGGAACTCGGGTTACTGTGTGCTGACATTCGTCGTCAACCGTTATAGTAAGCAGATAACGCTGCAGACGCGGTCTGACGGGTCCTACACTGACAGCTAGCACCTCTATACGGAAATTCCAGTTTCGTACTTCTGCACCTGTTATTCTTACATAACTCATGATAAAGCGGAAGCACGTAGTTCTTCATCTCCTGAAGATTTTTGCATGTCTTGAATTTTATTTCAAACTCATTTTGATGCAAAGCTCGAGAAGAAGTACTGATGGAGGACTAATATTGGGCCTCCTAAACTCCGCTTCGATAAACACTAGGTTACTGTTTACTTGAAAATAGAGGATTTGCTTGTCTGATTCAGATCCCTCTGTTATTCTTCCATTGTATTTTGTTTTCTTCTGTGTCTTTAGCAAATTTATCCTTTGCTATAACATTCGTGGCTTTAATCGAAATTTTTTTTTCTGTTTTCAATATCCACTACGGAAAATTTATTGCTAACCTGCTTCACGGCTTTCATCGTGTCTTGGAGAGCGAATACATGTTGAAGTGTATCCTTGCCTTTTCAGAGAGACCAAAACCTTTATCGCATTGCATGTATATATGGGATAGATCAAGGGCCGTGTGACCCACTGTGTATATATGCTAATTTTTCTTCAACATATATACGTCATATATCAAAGCATGGTATATTTAAACATGCATTAAATGTTACTGTAAGTACTCTTAAAAGTGAATTCATTGGGCTATAGCTGTACTTTCAAAGAAATGCTTACCTGAACCTTCATTAAAGGTAGCAGCCATTCTCCTTCTGTCCATTCCATTTATACTACTTGTATTCTAAATATAGTCCTGGTTTTAGCTTGGAGCTTAAACTTTATCATCACAAAAAACGGCATTAAGCAAGAGATTGCTTGTACTTGTACTTGGAAGGTCCGACACTTTAGCTTTCCAAATGTGCAGTTAGATCGTTTTCTTCCGGAATGTCACTTCTACGCCTGTTATTCTCATTCTCTCAATTACACAACTGAATCGAGACGGACTGGCGGTACATGCGATATGAACGGAGCAGTCGAGGGAGTAACCGTCAACTGGCATCAAAAATTAATGATCGACAGTCAATGAAGCATCTGCAGGTTTCCCTGGTATGTCTGCACATCACCTCTGCACGTGTTTGCCGCACCCCATACCTGAATGGAATTGAAGGAAGCCCTAATAACTGGGACAATGAGATGTATGCTCTGCCAGAACTTAAGAGTGGTTCACAAAATCTGGATTTATGTATGTATTACGGGCTAGTTTCCGTCCTTGCATTTCATTCTGGCGAAATGCAACTCGTTGAAGCTGCTGCTTCACCGGATACAATTCTCTATCACGCAACCTCGCTGTCGGTGTAAGAGTTCTAAATTTCAACACTCACCACCTATTCTGATCTGAATGTATAACTTCAACAGCAACGACCCTACTACACTCCACGGGAAACAGCAGGTATTACTGCAGCATCAGTTGACGGCCCTTCATCCAGTGTAGCTTGCAGCGTTCGACTGGTTATAAAATATTCGAACCAGGCAAAAGGTTGGTAAAATCTCCTTGAGAAACTTATTTTCCTTAGAAACCGTAGTGTGGTGCTGCATGAAACGCTTCCGGGTGATCTGAAACTCCTAATCAGTCTGGTTTCCTAAATTCTTTGAATTGAGGTATATTATTTATGAAGAGGGCGAATTTCGAACGACGGAGTTTGCGATATCGACCCAGGTTTGTAAGGAGAAGGGTTTTCTCCCTTATATGACACAGTGCTTGAACTCAGAAAACGATGTAGTATTTTGCTGCAAAAAGGAGTTGATGTTGCAAATCGGTAGTTCGTCACTGCCATTGACAGAAATAGGGTTCTATGACACCATGCTAAGGGTCAGTGATGCGAGAGAGCAGTATTCACTTATATTGCTACATGGCCACAGGAAAAGCTGTAAATAAAATGTGAAACTTAATCTAGATCTTACTTTGGTGTTGGTTACAGGATTAAATTTACTGATAGGCCTAATTAAACATCACTAAAGTAATATAAGGTATTTGACCTAATTGTGAAGTTGGAATGAGTATTCGTCAAAGAGAGATGAAACTGATTGAAGGCAGCTTCTTTTACCCTGTCATCCAACACTGGGAACAGTTTTAATGCATTAAAGTAAGTCTTAGCATAATCCAAAGAGAAAGCAGAAATGAGCTTGATATTTGGTAATTGCTGCTTTAGTTAGTAGAAAACAGATTATTAATGTAAGCGCATTAATGAAATAAAATAGAAAATAAGACCGACTCGGTAAATTCAGAAAATTAACGTATTTCTTTCGTCCCTATACTTTAAAATTCATACATTACAACGAAATAATAACGTGATTATTGCAATGTCTGTATCTAAAGTGTATGTACAGATCGATGTAAATGTCCTTCATACTTGCATGCATGTCTGAAGAATGTTCGCATCGAACAACTTAGACACTCTAAAAACAGACACTGCAATAACCACTTCATTTCATGCGAAAGTGAAAGCAAACTGACAAGCAAAATATCGTCTCTCCCTGTGCACGAATCACATAATGTGCGAACGGCATGGGACGAGACACTAACATATTTCGAAGTTTGCATCGATCCTCAAGATGTGCTCGGCTAGCGGAAGTTGTTAAGTCGACTGCTCACCATAAGTGACAAATCTGGGATCGAGTCTAGGTCTAACACAACTTTCCATGAGTTTCTAGTAATTGGTACAGCTGATGTATAGTGATTTGCTATTTGCGGATACATTTCATCTATGTAGATTTTCGTTCCCTTGTGAACAGCTGAAAAAATCAGTTAAGTTGTACCGCCCAGTTCAATTAGATTAAATTGCTTACAGCACGAAGCGACCTTATTTGACATAAATTTCAACTTGAAATGTCTACCCGATCCTCAGGCGGCAGACAGACCGACCACAATGGCATATATATATACAGATTCGTAACTCCCTACAGATGGTCCGCAACATTTATGATTGTGAATTTATAATAGCTATAAAAGCACTTGTAAGAAAATACTAAGCACATGAACTAGTCACGCGTCAGTTGTACAAAGCACATTTTCAGTCTTAGAAGTACTTTAAAAACTGCTGAAAATTAACAAAAATTAACAAAAAAATTTCAGGTCTATCTGTTCGGGCTTAAGAATCTGCATGTGGCTAGGAGAAATTACTTTACACTTCTTAGTCCGATTTAAAAGTGGTATATTCAGAATCTAGTTTCATTTAAATAATTATTTTCTGTTCAGCAGTCTAGTGTGTGCGAAATTTTCAATCGATTTCAAACACTGTAATGAAATTGCGGCATACACATCTGGTAACTTTCGGATTCATTTCAGTTTCTCTTCACCTAAGTCAACCAATACATTACTTCCTTCAACATACATTTTGCGAAAAGACCGCAAAGATAAAATTAGAGAGATTTGAGCTCACACGAAGGGTTTCTCAGTAATAGTTCTTACCGCGAACCATTCGCGGCTGGAACAGGAAGAAGGAGAAATGGTAATGGCACAAAAACTACCCTCTGCCAAATACCAAAGAAAAAAGCGAATTAATGTTATGTTGTCGTTCGGTTCTGAATTACGCTGAAACTTTCTGGTTTGTAGCTCATCAAGCAAACAATAGCTGGGGACAAAGCGATCCCTTGAAGACTTGTTAAAATGCTTAATGCAGGACATTTTCACTGCAGTTCACAAGTAGATATCATGAAAATACACAGAACGCAGACGTTCCACACGGATGGAGAGAAAGTAGCTAGGTCAGCAACCAGTGAAGGGACGATCTTCAACAGATTGCGGGAATGAAGGATCTAAGAAGTGATAGTCGCCGTGGAATCGATTACCAAAGTCAGATCTCGTAGTGAAAATTACTTTCCGCAAGGAAATTTTGGCAGCACTGAAAGTAAAATAAGGGGAAAATATTGATTTTAGCCGCAAAAAAAAAAAAAAATAGAAATACGATTTCAGACATAAGCGCATTCGTACCAACATTAATATTTGAATTTTGGCGATTAATTAACTGTCAGTTGTAGTTTTGTATTGTGAGAATGTAGAATTTTTACTGTTTCTTTGTTAAAGTATTAGGTTCGTTTCTTCTTTGTAGTATTTGTAAGCACCAAGTAGTAACAAATATCATACATATCTCTGGTTAGATACGAGAGTGTGGCTATACAGTGTGATTTATATGTCCAGAGTAGGCATTAATGCTAATAAATTAACAGATGACTACAGGAAGTAATCCCAAAATCTCACATTTGTCGGAGGAACAAACAAATAATGCAACCCTTCTTATAAGTAACTTACTTATAACGAAAAGAATTTGAGAACTTGTACCGATAGACATTATCTTTTGGCAGGGACAACCGCAGCCATAAATACACATATTGAATAACAACATGATGATGTGGCTTCTAAGCTACGAAAACACACGTTAAGTAAATTACACTCCTGGAAATGGAAAAAAGAACACATTGACACCGGTGTGTCAGACCCACCATACTTGCTCCGGACACTGCGAGAGGGCTGTACAAGCAATGATCACACGCACGGCACAGCGGACACACCAGGAACCGCGGTGTTGGCCGTCGAATGGCGCTAGCTGCGCAGCATTTGTGCACCGCCGCCGTCAGTGTCAGCCAGTTTGCCGTGGCATACGGAGCTCCATCGCAGTCTTTAACACTGGTAGCATGCCGCGACAGCGTGGACGTGAACCGTATGTGCAGTTGACGGACTTTGAGCGAGGGCGTATAGTGGGCATGCGGGAGGCCGGGTGGACGTACCGCCGAATTGCTCAACACGTGGGGCGTGAGGTCTCCACAGTACATCGATGTTGTCGCCAGTGGTCGGCGGAAGGTGCACGTGCCCGTCGACCTGGGACCGGACCGCAGCGACGCACGGATGCACGCCAAGACCGTAGGATCCTACGCAGTGCCGTAGGGGACCGCACCGCCACTTCCCAGCAAATTAGGGACACTGTTTCTCCTGGGGTATCGGCGAGGACCATTCGCAACCGTCTCCATGAAGCTGGGCTACGGTCCCGCACACCGTTAGGCCGTCTTCCGCTCACGCCCCAACATCGTGCAGCCCGCCTCCAGTGGTGTCGCGACAGGCGTGAATGGAGGGACGAATGGAGACGTGTCGTCTTCAGCGATGAGAGTCGCTTCTGCCTTGGTGCCAATGATGGTCGTATGCGTGATTGGCGCCGTGCAGGTGAGCGCCACAATCAGGACTGCATACGACCGAGGCACACAGGGCCAACACCCGGCGTCATGGTGTGGGGAGCGATCTCCTACACTGGCCGTACACCACTGGTGATCGTCGAGGGGACACTAAATAGTGCACGGTACATCCAAACCGTCATCGAACCCATCGTTCTATCATTCCTAGACCGGCAAGGGAACTTGCAGTTCCAAAAGGACAATGCACGCCCGCATGTATCCCGTGCCACCCAACGTGCTCTAGAAGGTGTAAGTCAACTAACCTGGCCAGCAAGATCTCCGGATCTGTCCCCCATTGAGCATGTTTGGGACTGGATGAAGCGTCGTCTCACGCGGTCTGCACGTCCAGCACGAACGCTGGTCCAACTGAGGCGCCATGTGGAAATGGCATGGCAAGCCGTTCCACAGGACTACATCCAGCATCTCTACGATCGTCTCCATGGGAGAATAGCAGCCTGCATTGCTGCGAAAGGTGGATATACACTGTAATAGTGCCGACATTGTGCATGCTCTGTTGCCTGTGTCTATGTGCCTGTGGTTCTGTCAGTGTGATCATGTGATGTATCTGACCCCAGGAATGTGTCAATAAAGTTTCCCCTTCCTGGGACAATGAATTCACGGTGTTCTTATTTCAATTTCCAGGAGTGTATTTACGGGAGCAGCCTAGTGTTTTCTTTTTTTTTAAAAGATGCATTGTGCTTTTACAGAATTATGCTGCTGGTCTCATCACCGCAAAAAAGAGACACATTAGAAAGTAAATAATTTATTATGAAAGTTCACCTGGTATACTGGGGTACTGACTGGTTCTGAGTGCCAATTAATAATGAGGCTCTAAGTTTAATTTGTGATAAAACAAATACAGCAGTCATGTTTTATCTAGTAGAAGTGCAGTCAACAAAAACCGTTTCTCCTATTTTTCAAACTTTTTACATGGGAATAACAAAGTGAATTAAAGAAAAACTCTCTCAGTGTTGACTTTTGTTTCTAACACAATTCGACACTTGCGATCACACATTCTCAAATTTCCTGTAGTATCCCCTATGCTGTTGTGAAAGAAATGGCATCATCGTCAACATGTATTTCCGTTTTTCATCTCGTAAACATTTCTGGTTTTGAGATGAAGCAACTTCCTCTCTTATGGAGCTACCATTTTTAATAGCTGCTTGCGAATGGGGCGCTATAATCATAATACGCGAGGTCTTGTAAACCTGCATGGACAATATTTTCAGCAGCATTTTTAAAATCAAAGAAGTCAGTTGTATGTATTGTAATTACTTCGAATCGGTTCATAGCTTTCGCTGACTCAACTGTCTTGTGTAAGTCTTTTGGTACAAAGACATTGCTTACCTTTCTCCGTTTCTCTACAATTGAAAAATCTTCCTTCCATTAAAAAGATGTCTTATTGATACATAAAGGTTTACAAGCATTCAGCATGCAACACGAAGTGTACATCTATTAAATGGAGGAGACATTGACGCCTGGCACTTGACTCTCTAGTAAGAAAACCATATACCTCATAGCAATCTATGCACATGATTACCGGCCAATTTCACTGCCATTGATTTGTTGTAGAATCATTGAATATATTTTGTGTTCAGACATAATGACCTTTCTATGCTCTGAGAAGCTCATCTGCAGAAACCAGCACAGTTTTAGGAAACAGCGGTCATACGAGACACAGCTGGCCCTCTCTGTGCATGATATACAACACGCTCTAGATACCGGCTCCCAGGTTGATGCCATATTTCTCGACTTTCGAAAGGCGTTCGACTCAGTTCCGCACTGTCGCTTGCTACAAAAATTGCACGCTTATGGCCTATCCGATGACATATGCTTCTGGATAGAAAGTTTTATAACAGACAGGAAACAGTATGTCGTCCTGAACGGGGTAACTTCAACAGAAAAAGAAGTAACTTCAGGTGTGCCCCACGGCAGCGTAATAGGTCCTCTGCTTTTTACGATTTACATAAACGATCAGGTTCATGGTATTCACAGTGACCTTAGACTGTTTGCCGATGATGCTGTAGTCTACAGGAAAGTAGCATCACACGAAAGTTGTGAACAAATCAATGAGGATTTACTGAAAAGAAATGCGTTGTGTAATGACCGGCAGTTATTTTTCGAAAATCCCCGTTAATGTATGAGTAACAAATAAATGATCAGTCTTTGGACGCGGTAACATCTGTCAAGTATCTGGGTGTGACTATTCGAAATGATCTCAAATGGAATGATCAGATTACACAAGTAACGGGTAAGGCGAACTCTAGATTGCAGTTTATTGGTAGAATCCTGAAGCGATGCAGTCCTTCAACAAAGCAAATAGCTTACAATACGTTAGTTCGTCCAGTCTTACAGTATTTTTCGTCTGTATCGGACCCATACCAGTTGGGTCTGATTCAAGAGATTGAGAAGGTTGCATGGGGGCTTAATAAAATGTAATGCAAATATTTTTTTGTAGCTGTATGTCCGATTACGCAAGTCTCGTAAACGGCTGGCCCTGACTAGTAATTGTTACGCTATCTGACTGCATAGAATGACAACAAAGAATGTAAGAAAATTTCTGTTAACACAATTAACTAATTAAGTCCCCAGCAACTATAAAACCTACGAAACCAACAAGCACAAGTGTAGCTGTTCTGTATGTGGTAGTATGACTCAACGCACATCTGGCACGGTTCTTCTTCAACAAGACAAGAATTTTTTAATACCAATTATACTGACGTGATAAAGGAAAATTAGAAATACTACAATTGCGCAAGAAATCAGAATTACACTCTAATACAAGGACACACGCCAGATGCTTTGTTGACTGAACCTGTAATGAAGCATTATTCAGGACACACAAATAATAAGAAAATAAAGAACAGTAGTTAGTTACCTTAATTTATATTGACGAAAAGCACTCAGATCATTTCAATATCTCCATTAGAATAACATCTGCTATCTCTCCCATCACATAGCTGCATAACATGGAACAACACTCACTACTACCTCATCTCATTCCCACTTCAGATACCAGCAGTGTCCACCACGACTGCTCGGCAAGAACTGCTTGCCACTACCTCTCAATGAGCACTGCCAGTGGAGGCGGCGGAACAATACTCTCTCTGGCGCGATTTTTGGCGCTGTGGCTCAGTGTAGCCACCTTTCATACAGTGTAGCCACCTTTCAAGGTCCAAAGAAGAGCGGCAAGATTCGTGACGTACAATTTAGCTATCGCTAGAGCGGTACAAATCTCATAGAAAGTTTGAAGTGGGACACACTTCCACATAGATGACCGCTAAGCAGAAGGGGATGCTCACTAAATTCCGAAATCCAATATTCACCGAGGATGTAGAGCACATTTTATTACCACCAACTTTCAAATCGCGTAATGATCATCATTCAAAGATAAGGGAAATAAGAGCTCATACTGAGACGTACAGACAGTCGTCTTCCCTCGCGCATGTAACAGGGGGGGGGGGGGGGGGGCGGGTTATATGACTTTAGCACGAATTGTGTCCTCCGCCACACACCGCTTGGTGGCTAGCGGAGTATATATGTAGATAGTAATGAATGTATGGAACATTTCTACTGAAATGTAGCTGGATATCCAGAACTCAAAAGCACTTAAAACGATTTTTGGAAAAGAAAGGTTTACGTTTGACATTTCCCACTCTTCAAATATAAGTTAATAACTACAGTACGCAAGCAGTCACTCTTGTGTGCTGTAAAGCATCCCTCCCCGAGATGCAGCAGCCATAGGCAACTGGATCTTCCTTTTTCCAAACACTACGCACCACCGACTGGTGAAATTACTGCTGCAGAGCTAACGGTCTTTCATTATTTCTCGCAGAAGCCTCTGGATTTTGAAGCGCGTGTGCGACTGCCCTGCTTTCACACAACGCATCGCCAGTTAAATAAATAAGGAGAGGAAATTAAAGTTGCTCCGATCGCGCGGCGCAGTTTGTCGAATCGATGAAAGCAGTGTGGAGCAGGGTGTCTTCCTCGGGAGTCACTTTGTCCGCGGGTTGTGGCGACGGCGGCCGTCTCTTCTTATCGCCCTGCAGGGTACCGGCTGTTCGCTGTACGGCCTTTAAGTGCGGGTCACGTCCTCCGACAGTGTTTTCTGCCACATCCTCCCAGAGGTCTTCAACTCGCCGCCCGCTTCCCCGGAAGACAAGCGTTATCACTTCTCTCGCAGAGCCCTTGGACCGGGTGCGGGCCGTTTTCGGTCGGATAACGACCCGCCTCGCCTGAACCAAGCCTAACTGGGAGAGCGCGTAATGTGTGGCGACAAGACGCTATCCCCGGAGCGACGCAACAATGTAGTTACTGCGGTCACGTGGGACATCTGTTAAGCGAGAGACGATTTCCTTCCTACTGCGCGTGGATTCTGCGCTATTGTCCCTTTGTTGTTTTTGAGATCTCCAGACCGAAGTCTGGTGTGATGCAGCTCTCCACGCTGTTCTATCATGTCCAACCCTCTTTATTTCCGTATAATTTCTGGAACCAAGATCCATATGAACCTAGTTACTGTATTCAAGCCTTGGTCTCCCTGTCAAATTTTTACCGTCCACACGTCCTTCCGTTATCAAATCCACAATTCATTGATGCCTGACAATGTATCCTATCAAACGATCCCTTCTTTTACTGAAGTTATGTCATTTCCCAATTATTCTACTACCCATCCAGCCTTTAAGACTCTTCCTTAACATTACAATTCAAACCTTTCTATTCTCTTCTTGTTTGAACTATTTATCGTCCACGTTTCACTCCCAACAAATATCTTTAGAAAAATTGTTAAAAATTTTCTCTTGTTCAGAATATGCTTCCTTTCCATTTTATATACTCTCTACTGCGTCCACTTCTCACTTCCCAATGTAACTTCCACAACACCTTCTATTTCTGTTTGATTAATTTCCATTGCTCTTTCTTTACTTTTGTTGATGTCCCTCTTATGTCCTCTTTTCAGCCGGCCGGTGTGACCGTGCGGTTCTAGGCGCTTCAGTCTGGAACCGCGTGACCGCTACGGTCGCAGGTTCGAATCCTGCCTTGGGCATGGATGTGTGCGATGTCCTTAGGTTAGTTAGGTTTAAGTAGTTCTAAGTTCTAGGGGACTGATGACCTCAGATGTTAAGTCCCATAGTGCTCAGAGCCATTTTGTCCTCTTTTCAACACACAGTCCAGTTTGTTCAACTGCACTTCCAAGCCTTTTGCTACGTCCGACAGAATAACAATCCATTACTCTTACTATAACTGGAAGAAATCAAAATCAAAGAGGTCAAAGCAACTTCCCATTGAAATACATTTTGGCATTCATTCTATGAAACGGTGAAATTATCAGGGATAAATTACAAAAGGTAAAAGATTATTTACAGCTTGTACACGTATCAAACAACACTTACATCAAGTGCTTCATCATTAGCAACTTCCATCAAGAAATAATGTTGCCTCTCCAAGTTTTGAGTCTAGCTATGTGTGAAGCTTCTTTTTCGATGAGCAACGGGTCTTGTTCGATATTCAGCCAGCTAACCCCAGCTACCTTCCACAGGTCTTTGTCCCATCGATCCGGCAGTTTCCTCGTGGTCTGTCCCTGTCTTTTACACTTTGTTCCTTTTTTGAGTCATCAGTCTTCTGACTGGTTTGATCCAGCTCTTCCGAATTTCCCTCCTGCGCCAAACTCTTCTTCTCAGAGTAGCACTAGCAGCCTATGTCCTCAATTATTTCCTACATTTATACCAGTCTCTGTCTTCCTCTACAGTTTTCACCCTCTACACCTTACTTTAGTACTATCGAAGTTGTTCCGTGATGTCTTAACAGATACCTACCATCCTGTCCCTTCTTCTTGTCAATGTTTTCTATATATTCCTATCGTCGATTCTCCGGTGGACCTCCTCATTCCTTACGTTATCAGTCATCCTAATTTTTGAACATTCTTCTTTGGCATCACATCTCAAATGCTTAGATTCTCTTCTCTTCTGTTTTTCCCACGTTCTTGTTTCACTACCTGTACTCCAAACTTACTTTCTCAGAAATCCGATCCTCAGATTAAAGCCTTTCTTTGAAACCAGCAGACTTCTTCTGGCCAGGAATGCCCTTTCTGTCAGTGCTAGTCAGCCTTTTATCTCTTTCTTGCTCCGTCTGTCATGGGGTGTTTAATGCCAAGGCATCAGAATTCGTTAACTTCGTCTACTTCTTGATCACCATTCCAACTGTTAAGTTTCTCAATTTTCTCATTTTTGCTACGTCTCACCACTTCCGTCTTTCTTCGATTTACTCTCGATCCACATTCTGTACTCAGTAGACTGGTCATTCCATCCAGCAGATCCTGTAATTCTTCACCTCTTTCAATGAGTATAGCAATGTCATCAGCGAATCGTATCATTGATAGCCATTCACCTTGAATAATAACTCTACTCCTGAACCTTTCTTTTATTTCCATCATTGCTTCTTCGATGTACAGATTCAACAGTAGAGGCGACAGTCTATGTCCCTGTCTTGTATCATTTCTAATCCGTGTGCTTCGCTCTTGGTCTTCCAGTCTCATTATTCCCTCTTTTATCTTGTACATGCCGTATGTTCTCTCCCTGTAGTTTAATCCAGTTTTTCTCAGAATTTCGAACACTTTGTACCATTTGACATTGTCGAACGGTTTCCCCGCGTCGACAAATCCTACGAAAGTGTCTTGATTTTTCCTTGCTCTTGTTTCCATTATCAATCGTGACGTCAGACCTGCCTCTCTGGTTCATTTTCGTTTCTAAAGCCAGACTGATCGTCTTGTCACCATCCTAAATTTTCTTTTCCATTCCTCTGTGTTTTATTCTTGTCAGCGACTTTGATATAAGAGTTGTTACGCTTACTGTGTCATAGTTCTCGCACTTGTTGACTCTTGGAATCTTGGGAATTGTGTGGATGAAGTTTTTCTCCAAGACGTATGATATATCGGCAAACTCATAAATTCTACACATTAACGTGAATAGCTGCTTTGTTGTAATTCCCCTCAACGGTTTTAGAAGTTCTGATGGACTGTTGTCCATGTTGGACTCCTATAGAGCTTTAATGATCACCTACAAAAATTAAACAGCAAGGACGAGAGTTAATGATGGTGCCAGTCCTTCTCTCCAAGTGTACGTTTTAATAAGACACATTTTCCTCAACGATGGAGGCCTTGTCGGAGTCCTAGGTGATACACGCCTCTGTATTTGCGCTGTTCAGGGAACGTTCTACCTCTAAAATCACCTGATACTTACTGTGGAAATGAATAGTGGACAATGGTTTCTTCGTCCTAAGAAACGTCGTCGGTTGCGTATCAGGAGAAAATGGGGTAGAAGGTAAAATTCGATAATGCGAAAGCTGCAGCATGTGTGTCTATGTAATGTGCCACATGACCGAGATCATTGTAGTGGAGCGAAAACATCTCACTGGACAACCAACACCAAGACAATTGAAATAAAGGAGAAAAAAGAAAAAAAGAAAAAAGAATAAAGGAGTGTATGTATGATCTTGCCCAATGATAGTTCTTCGTCTTTTTCGATAATGACCAACATACAAGTTTCCAATTTGCTTAGATCGTTTGGCTTGGGGCCTTAGCGACAGACCCAGCACTCACCCACAGCTGAAGTAGTCGTATGGACGATCGTTGCACTAGCGGGTGCTTTCTCTGTTCGCTTGGTGTTAGCATGCACTAAACCTATGTTCATACCTTTCTTTCTTTCACTTACGCCATAGTCCCGCAGCGAACACAGGGTCGACGTGGTTACAACGGATTTGACAATGTTAGCGTTGGGGATAGGTAGATGCCCTTCCTGCCGCCACCCCGTACCCCCAAGGACGATATCAGTTGTACCTCAACTGTTTGCGTCTAGTGAAAAAGTGTGTATGTTTCAAATGTCTTCGACGTGTGTAACTGAGGCGGAACATGGGGACCAGCCCGGTATTCACCTAGCGGGATGTGGAAAACCACCTAAAAACCACATCCAGGCTGGGCGGATTCGATTCGGGGCCGGCGCGCCTACACGAGTCCAGGAAGCAGCGCGTTAGTGCTCTTGGCTACCCTAGCGGGTGAAACCTATGTTCATACCTACTAGAAATAAAAAAAATTTCTTCGGCGATTTTTCTCCTTTTACTTTACCGTTTTGATAGTGTTATGCCGGTCTTTGAACACCAGAGACTCCCGATTTCTTGTGAATCCCGGTTCTTCACGGATAGATGGTCAATACCTTCGCTCTTTGCCGTTCACACTTGTTTCACCATAGGGGAAGCCTCAGCGCGACCTAACCACTGTCTCACTTGCTGTCTCATTGCTTCCATTAACTTCCTCCAACTCATCTTTAATTCAAAATTATTAAGGCTTTCGTGGCCACTTGTTGACAAACTGCCTATTGGCTTCTGTCTCGGGTTCTTCGGCCGACGTTCACCTAATGATTTTTCTGACGTTTCGCCAGCAGGTTGTTGCCCTCGAAATGCAGAAAATTAGTTGAGACATCATACTCCAGCTTATCCCTAAAATTCATAGTTATTTACAATTCGAGTCATATTCAGAGTCTCTCAGGTTTCGAAATTGTTGATTTATGTTTTGCGTCACACTATTTGTATTTAAAACAACACTAAAAGTTTTGCAGAGAAATCTTGATATTATTTCAATTAACTGTCTGTTATTCCCACAGGCACTGAATAATTAACCTGGACATCACTTAGCTGAAAATTCTCAATAACTAAATGTAACTATATACAACAGTGGGATAAGCAGCACTCGTTCGATGTAGAACGACTTTATTAGGCTTGAGCTTGAAACTTGATTTCAGTTTCAGTTAAAGCTCTAATAATACATATGCATCCCGTAAACAGTACGCTAAAAGAAGTACAATCACCTATATTTATTCTTTGATTCCTAATCTTACAGATAAAATAAGAATAATAAATGTAACAGAAATTGGGAAAAAGTACAGCCCATACATTAATTTCATACAGTCCCCATCAAATACCAAACAACACAATAGGGGTGATAACATAGGCAAAGAGTTGTAACTTTAAATGTTTCTGTGTGTAAAGCGAGGGAATCCTGCTTACAAATCGAAGTAACATCTGCTGATTCAAGTAAAGTAGATATCTCGGGCAGAATACTTCAGTCAAACTAAAATGCATTTGTTAAGGAAAGCAACATATACCTAATGCTGCACTGGAAACAATGCAAGAGGACCTTGAAAATCAGGGTGAACACAGCAGGAGATTGAGGTTGAGAGAATAAAAAAATTAGGACAGATAAAAACTGCATAAATTACAAATGTGCGATGAAGAACACTGTAGGAACCTCAGTGAAATATAAGGAATCGTTACGTACAAGAGACAGAAAATTATGACGGAGCATACAGAACGCAATATGTATCACATTTACATGAGGTGACTGATGAGCAGAACTTGGTTCGTCAGGAAGATACGGAAAACATAAAACCATAGCCAAGTAGTTGAAAAGTATCCGGCAAAAGAAGTGTAAGGCTTTTTTTTTTTTTTCGTTGAAACACTTCAATAGCACTATGGACACTGGGAAACGTATCAGTGGATTTGCATACCGAGTTAGTCATTTAATACATCCGATCGCGTGGAATTCCAGGCTCACAACTAAACTGCAAACATCCAACTGTTAATCAGGTACTAATTTCCGTTCTTACATCTCCATGATGAAACATGGCTGAGGTATTACCGACGTCATGCTTTCACTGCGAGCAAACCACCCGTATTTATCTGCAGTACGAACAGAATTTCGGTGCCGGTGAGACTCAAAAGAACACCAATAACGTTTCGCCAGTGAGTGTAAATATGCACGAGTTTTTCGTAGCGGCTAGCTCGGTGGCCATTGGATTTGGTCCACTGCGTGCTTAGGGCGAGGAAGCGTCGTATGTATGGTCAATATGAACGAGGTATTTTGCCTATTCTCGACACATATGTTAGAATTTGTGGAATGAGATTTCGAAAACAAATGCGGCTATTCCATGTTCATAAACGTACAGCCAGATATATGCATTTATGAAACAAAGTTCAAGGTTCAAAACCAACCGTATTATTAATATCACTGTGTTGTTCTCATACAGTATCTGTCATTGCATAACATAACGTACACATAAATTTATGCAAAATGTTTTAGCTTTTGTTCGAAATTCACTAATGGGGGCTTCGTTTGTCGTTGCATACTAAGAACAGAGTTGCCTGCTAGTACTTTTTCCTCTTTGAATGTCTCCTACACAGTACAGCAGCTAACTGCATCTCAACTGCTAGCTTCTAGATTTGCAGTCTTTACTCCAGCGTCACTATTCTACGCTTCACGTCCACATGGACGTCAACATCTATCTAATTATAAAGTACTTGGAGGCTTTTAATATCTATGTGAACAAAAAAAATACAAATGATTGTTATAAATTATACAGTAACAGTTGTAAAGGGACAGATCGTCTTTTAAAGTGGATGTATGTAAACAGCTCCTATGATCTGACATAAACTAACAAGACACCCTCCAGAATAATGAATTAGGAGCTCACTGGAAACTAAATGAGACAAGGATTTGAATTAATTCGGTTTATTCTGGTAAACTGACTCGTAAGACATTTGACAAGCAGTAATAATACTAAAATGGAACCTAGTCACATTTGATAAATGCGTCTGGTAAGACTGTGATAATTGCGTAGATAAAACAATTGCAGTCATGAAGTTGTACCGTGGCTCACGCGATGTTAGTGCAAAAGAAGTTACTACTACAAACGGAATGTGCTGCACTTGTGGTCGGAGGTGTAAACCAGATGTTCATCTGAACCTGAATCCAAGTCTTGAAAGTGAGGATTGAAATTATGTAAATACTACGAAAATAACTTACCTGTCCCTACACATCGTCTCATAGTCGTGTCTTCATCTCACCATAGCAAACAATAGGTGGAAGCCGAAACGGCTGCAGAATCAGCTATTGACGTCGCAGCTACGACCCTCACCCACAGCTAAGTGAAATCAGCTCGTAATCTTTCGGAGACCCTCAGCTCATCTGCGCTGGGATGGAGGCTCACGGAGATTAAACGATGAAGGCCTTCAGTGATCAAGACATGAAGGTTCCCAGTGAAGAAATAATTTTATAGCGAATGCTTACTAAAAGCAAAACTCTTGTATTCCGCGTGTTGCGCGGGTGTGGGTAGACTGGGCTACGGATCTTCTAAGCGCCGACCAACAAAAATATTCCTTAGAAAATGCTGGGATTTTCTTCAGGTGGTTAACCACTAAAGTGCGTCATACCATTTAGTGGTGATAAATGGCATTCCTGTCTCTGTATCTTTCCACGGCCAATGAGGTGGTTCCTCAGTGACACAGTTGAACTTCTCTCACTAACCTCCAACTTTTTTTACATTAGCCAATCCTGGCTTTTCTTGTATTGCTTGAACATTGACTTTTTATGAATCCAACGCTGGGCTGCATCTCAGGCATTGAAATGTGTCTCAAACTGCAGGTTCTCACTAGATTTCCTAGATGTTATCTTCACTGAAGAGCCAATGAAACTTGTACAACTGCCTAATATCGTGAAGGGCCCCCGCGAGCACGCAGAAGTGCCGCACACGGCGTAACATGGAATCGACTAATACTTGAAGTAGTGCTGGAGGGAATTGACACCACGAATCCTGCAGGACTGTCCATAAATCCGTAATAGTAAGAGTGGGTGGAAATCCCTTCTCAACAGCGCATTGCAAGGCGTTCCAGATATGCACAATAATGTTCATGTCTCGGACGTTTGGTTGCCAGCGGAAGTGTTTAGACTCAGAAGAGTTTTCCTGAAGTCATTCTGTAGCAATTATGGACGTTTAGTATGTCACGTTATCTTGCTGTAAATGGCCAAGTCCGTCGAATTGCGCAATGGGCATGAATGGCTGCAGGTGAACAGATACGATGCTTACGTACGTGTCACCTGTCAGAGTCGCATGTAGACGTATCACCCCAACTTCACACGCCCCACACCATTACAGAACCTCCACCAGTTTGAACAGTCCCCTGCTGGCACGAGGGGTCCATGGATTCAGGAGGGTGTCTCCACACCCTTACACGTCCAGTCGCTCTATACAATTTGAAACGAGACTCACCCGACCAGGCAACATGTTTCCAGTCATCAACAGTCCAATGTCGGTGCAGACGGGACCAGGCGAGGCGTAAAGCTTAGTGTCGTGCAGTCATCAATGGTACACGAGTGGGCCTTCGGCTCCGAAAGCCCACATCGACGATGTTTCGTTGAATGGTTCGCACTTTGACACTTGTTGATGTCGCAGCACTGAAATCTGCAGCAACTTGCGGAAAGGTTGCACTTCTGTCACGTTGAATGATTCTCTGAGGTCGCCGTTGGTCCCGTTCCTGCAGGATATCCGGCCGCAGCGATGGCGGAGATTTGATGTCTTACCGGATTCCTGATATTCACGCTACACTCGTGAAAGGGTCGTAGGGGAAAATCCCCACTTCATCGCTACCTCGAAGCCGCTGTGTCCGATCGCTCGTGCGCCGACTGTAACTCCACGTTTAGACTCACTTAAATCGTGATAAACTGCCACTGGAGCAGCAGTAACCGACCTATCAACTGCGCCGTGTCGTATTCTGCCTGTTTATATATCTCTGCATTTGAATACGCGAGCCTACACCAGTTTCTTTGGCGCTTCACTGTATATCGTACAGCTTAATCCAAAGAAACGTAGGCTACTTTTGGTATACAGTAGAGCATTCCAAAAACAGTGTTCTCTTCTTTCCATTTATGGGCCATAAAACGTCACAGCAAACACTAACTATCTTACCTGCTGTATGTCCGTCACCCAAGCGTGGTATTACAAAAGAGAGTTCGGTGGACTGCATAGCAATGATCTTTGCCCCTGTCGGCAAGACCTTCTGAGAACTGCTCCGAGAGTGGTTCCTTTGTTTGCCTATGTGAATCCACTGCCGCCCAAGCACTACCACATCATCCCAATCTGCGTTCAACGTCCTCTTTCTTATGTAAAGTCTGATAATTCAATGAAATATAAACAACGATAATTGACTACCAGCAACCACTTTTACTGTCATGTTACATTTCTCATTGTCGATTGATTATTCCCGTCTAATGGGTGTTTATACTCTGATTTTATATATCTTATGGGACAGTTTTGGAAAAAACAGTCACATAACAGCAGATACCGATGACACTAGAGAAACATCAACAGTCTTTGAACGCTTAACTCTGGCATTCCAATGCGATCATTCCAACATCTCTGAGAGAAATTAGTAGGAATCCTGTAATGTGTCTTTCTTGAGTGGAGTCTGCCTTCGACTCAAGTTTCTAACGCTTCTATTGGGTTCGATGTCGCAATGCCTGTGTTATTCCGAAACACGATGCGATGTTCCTTCGGACAAGCATGCATCTGGCTGTTAGTCATGCTCGGATAGTCACAAGGTAAGGCGACCGCTGTCGATAAGCGGAAATCCGGGTTCGATTCCCGACCGGCACAAATTTTCACTGTCGTCATTTCATTATGTAGCTGATAGTTGTCCATATTCCCAATTTCGAATAAATTTCATGACTTCTGCTGTGTGTCTCCTTGTAGAGTATGAACTCTACCCCGGGGCCCCCACTACTTCTCTTAGCCAAAACTGTGAGACTAGACTTTTAATAAATTGTAGGGAATAGAATGGCGAAAATTTGTAACAAATAAAAGTAAATTTGCCTCCTTCCTTGCTACTAGAAGGAACTGTAAGGGCAAAAACTGTAGAGGAAGATAGAGATTAGAATATGTATCTCAAATAGTTGAGTACATAAGCTGCAAGTGCTAATCGGAGAAGAACGGGTTGGCGCAGGGGAGGACTCCTAGTGGGTGCATCCAAGCAACCAGAAGACTAATGATCCAAGAAAACAAAAGAAAAGCGGCCAAAACATGGCTGCCAGTAGTAGCTGCCAGTAGCGGTGACGTGTGCTGGAAAATGTTTTCGGTGACTGTCCGTACTTGCCTGAGAAAGATGTGGATAACTGACTCAGTTGAACTTTATTATTATAAAAATCCTTATTGCATAACGTAGTATCACAAACTGAGACAATTCAGACCTTGTAAATTTGTATTTTTGAGATGTTTCGCAGTAAAGCTCTTGCTGCACGTAAACAGTGGTAAGTCAATACCAACCTATGTTAAGTTCACTCAGTTTGGAAGTAAACAATATCAACGAACCATTGTTAAAACTGAAGAATATAATTTCGGGTGGAAGTAACCTTTTTGAAAATATGTCGTTACCATAGATATATCTGAAAAGAACGACCTGTCTGAATAAAACATCACGTTGCATGGTTCTTGAAAGATTTCATTTACGAGATATTATTGAAACTTTACGGCGCAGTTTCTCAAAACAACCAACATGTCTTTCATCATTGTTTACAGCCAAGGTCTTCAGTTATATCCTCTCAGAAAAGTGCTCCTACAGTCGCAAAGTTAGATGTACAAATTTCAAATTTCTAACTACAATTAGAAAATAGAAATACAGTGGCGATTAGTTTTGTCTTAAATTACAAATTCTTTTTAATATTGTAGGTATTCATAATTCGGTCGAGGTACAAGATATTTCACTCGTTGGTTAGGGTTACTACAGCGGTAACGTAGTGTTTAGTTAATGACTTTTCCTGAACACACTAGGCTTACATTCTATAGGTTAATATCGTCTTCGGAGTGAAGGTTTCGTCGATGAGGAGCCTCGCGTTTCAAGACACGAGGTGGCAGATTACTGGCTACACTACGTCATCAGCAACAATGATGCATAGAGAGGAAAAACTTAAAATGAGGGAAGAGCTGTGGGTGGAGCGTAACATGTCTCTCTAACGGCTGCAAACACATCGTCGATTTCTGAAGAAAGACATTCATAATTCAATAAAAAAGCATAACGGCCCCAATAAATGTCATCTTTCGATGGAATCGTATGGCATTGTTGACTGGTGAGGCTGCGAGCGGTAGGTTCGGGTGCCTAACTGGATTGAAATGTCCTCCTTGCGCACAGGGCACCTCTACCTCGCGGTGTGTGAATTGTGTTCAAGTGTATCCGTGAAAGGGTTGCCGGTGCAGGTTTTTTCCATAAATGTTAGATGGGATTCATGTCGGGTGAACTGAATGGTCAAATCATTCCCTAGAATTGTTCAGAATGTTCTTCAAACCAATCTCGAACAATTGTGAAGTGATTACATGACGAGATGTCATGTAATCATGACCCCGAACAAAACCATTTCCAGTCAGTTATCTGTTCAGTTTGACCAGAGGACCAGTATGGAGCCACCACCACCTTGCAGTGTCTTGTTGTCACCTTGAATTCATGGCTTCATGGGGTGTTCGCCATACTCGAACCCTGCAATCGGCTCTTACCAACTAAAATATTGATTAGCGTGACCAGGCAACCCTTTTCCAGTCCAAGCGATATGGCCACGGGCCCAAGAGAGGCTCTCCACGCGATTTCGTGCTGCTAGCTAGCAAAAGCACTCGCGTTGGTCGTCTGCTGTCATAGCCCATTAACATCGTGTTTCGCCGCACTGTCCTAACGGACACGTTCGTCGTATGTCCCACATTGGTATCTGTAGTTACTCTATGAATTGTTGCTAGTCTATTAGCACTGACAATTGGGTGCAAACGCTGCTGCACTCGAACGTTAAGGGGGTTGGACGTCAAACGAGCCGACTTCGAGAAGGAGAGGCACCGCAGGACATTTTAATTTTCACTGTCTATACTTTTGCAAAGAAATTCATAAAACTTTGTCAGCATGACCGGGAAGGATTCAGGATTCTTACTTATAGCAGTAGAAGTTAAAAAACACGAAAAAATAATATTTTTTAAATGTGAAATTTGATGATTTTTTTCACTTACTGTTGGCTGCATTTGTTGATATAGGTACACTTTTCTTCATAAATAAGAGAGATTCTTCGATGAATTTTGCACAGTTCACAAACCATACTTACAGGTGTATGAAACTCTACAATTTATTTAATCTATGGAAAAATGAATGGGCTATTACGTTTTAAACTTCGTGTTTAGAGAAAACTCGAATTTTATAGTTAATAATCTCAATTTTTACCACAGTTTTTAACAGATTTGAGATATTCTAGAGTTTCATACACCTGTAAGTATGGTTTGTATGCTGAGAAAATTCATCGAAGAATCTCTCTTACTTATGAAGAAAAGTATACCTACAGCAACAAATGCAGCCAATACCAAGTGAAAAAATGATGAAATTTCACATGTAAAAAAAATTGTTTTGTTATGTTTTTGAACTTCCTCTGCTATGAGTGTGAATCCTGAATCCTTCCTGGTCATGCTAACAAAGTTTTATAAATTTATTTGTAAAAGTATTGACAGTGGAAATTAAAATGTCCTGTGGTGCCTCTCCTGCTCCAAGTCGGCCCGTTTCACGTCCTACCCCATTTAAGTGAAGACCGTCGGCAAATACAATGTCTTTAGGTAATGCCTGAAATATGGTATTCTCAGCACTCTCTTCACGCTGTGGATCTAGGAATACTGAATTCCCAAACGATTCCCGAAATGGAATATCCCATCGGTCCAGCTCTAACTACCATTCCGCGTTCGAAGTCTGTTAATTCGTGTCGTGGAGCCATAACCACGCCAGGAGCCTTTTCACATTAATCACCTAGGTATGAATTACAGCTCCACCAATGCACTGAACTTTTATACCTTGGGAGCGAGATACTACCGCCATATGTATAAGTTTACTTTTGTTATCTTAGTGTATTTCTTCTCTGTCAATTACAGTGAAAGTCACGTGAGGCAATGAAAAAAAATATGAACTGCGCCATATTTGAAAGCGAAACCACATACGGAGTACATGATGCGCTGCGTAATGGTACTTGGGACAGGTTTGCGCGTGACGTATAGCCGGCGGTGCCTGTGTGTGGACTCATTGCGGGCTCGCTGTCGGCAGGCCGGGTTCACGTATGAATTATGGATGTGGGTCGCGGTCCGGCACGGGTCATCGGAGATTCATTACGGCGACATTAGCAGGAGCGGGCGCGCCGGGATTCGGCGTCGTCTCCACTCGCGGCCACGCAGCTGGCCATTACTCACCAGATGGCTCCCCAGTCGCCACTCAGGTGCAACAGGCTACGTACTCGCCGGTCTCTAGGCCGCGGGATGCGTCTGCCCAGTGTGGGAGCATCGCAGTTGGGGCCTAAACTTCATTTAAAGTAACTTGGTGATTGATTTAAGCAAGACAATTGGTAGGGACAGTAATCTGCCAAACACAGCTCTTTCTCTGCGAGTTGCTGTGATGTCTGTTTCGCAACCACTTGCGGTGACTTGGCAGTAGAGAGAGCAGTGGTCGTTGAGCCATCCGGTTCCTTTTCGTCTCCAATTTAACCTGACTGCTAAACCGATCAGAAATAACCAGTTTCTGAAATAATCTAGTTTCTTTTTATTGCTACTGCTTCCAGTAAAAAACGTCGACTTGGAACGATGATCGAATAATTGTAATGAAGGTAAACACAAACGATATGGGGATGAGGTTGTGGCAGATATCGGTCTCATTGTCTCCATCAAAGTTTGCGAAGGTGGATGAGATTGGCGCGGCGACAGCAGCAGCGAAAGATTACAAGTTGTATACTTCCCTTCATAGTAACTTTTGTATGACATGAATTTTTCACGCTGAAGCAACAAAAAAATTAAGAGATTTGATCAGGTGAACATTCGCAACTGAGAAACGCATTTATAGATCAAAACTTCCGCTTGAGTTGCCAGTAATTTTCTTAACTTATTCCACGATCTGCTTCAAAGCTTCAAGCTTTATAGTCTGGTGCCACCGAATAATTATGAAAACATGAATACGTGTTGGTCGGGCTCGTCAGTCATTAGGGGTCACACTCATTAATCAAACAACCGGATGGTAGAATAGGACTAGCTGGCTCCAATGCACCATTCATGTTTTCATAATTGTTTGGTGGTACGTGAAGATGAAGCTTTAAGCTTCGAAACAGGTCGTGGAATACAAACATCGTTCGAGCAGGCCTTGAAGGCCCACCGGTACTGTCGAGTGAATTAAGAAAATTACTAGCAGCTGATGCTATTTTTACTCTGTTAACAAAATTAAGGGCTGGGTTGGGTTGTGTAGGGGAAAAGACCAAACAGCAAGGTCATCGGTCTCATCGCATTAGGGAAGGATGGGGAAGGAAGTCGGCCGTGCCCTTTCAAAGGAACCATCCCGGCATTTGCCTGGAGCGATTTAGGGAAATCACGGAAAACCTAACTCAGGATGGCCGGACGCGGGATTGAACCGTCGTCCTCCCGAATGCGAGTCGAGTGCAAAATTAAGGTTTCAGTTATTATTCCAAGTTTAGTTATCATCCCAAGTTTACAGCACGTCAATAAAACTGTAGATATATCAGTTAAATTCACCTTGTCTTTCACGAAACATTGTGAAAGTGTTGTCCTTACAGGGTGTCGCAGGTCTGTTGTGCCACCACCCATTTTTAAAGTTAATAAAGCGAATCGATTATAGTGGTTCATTGCTACCTCACTTTGTAAAGTACTACCAAACTCGGGATGGTAACATTCAGCAATGCAGTTGATGCCCAGGACGACAGACCAGGTTAGGGAAAATGATGCGTGCACCACGTACACATGTACCGTTTAATAGGCAACGCCACAGAGCAGTGGGTACTTTATTGTCTCTGCAATATTGTAGTGATTCTTATATGACGTGTTTCTTGCTAGCTTCTTACTGTAGGCATTGCTATAAAGATCGTACTGAACGCTTTTCCCAGTTTTTATAATTATAGAATTTTCCAAAGCAATGGATATTTTACGAAAAAACAGTACTCGTTTCTACACGAAGCTTTACTTAAAACCAATAATTTTAGCTCTGCTGCTACAGCAAGCTGATATGCCTGTTTTTTTATCCATTTATTAGTAAGAAGTGGAAAGGAACACAGACCAAACAAATACCAAAATATAGTGGTTATTCAAAACTAAAATAGTGGTATCTGATTTTCCCATTATTACTTGCCAATAGAAGGTGGGGAGCACGGATGGAGGAAACAAGACAAACTTGAAAGGAGTATACTGGGTCACACTTGTATGTGGTACCAGAATAAGACAAAAATATTAATAAATCAAAATGAAAGTAGTATACTATAAACGATGACTCGTTTAATGCGGATCGCTGACTGTGCACGATCGCAGAGCCAAAGATACTATAAGTGTTGGAGTAAGAGAGCTCTTGGCGCATAGTTGTACGTAGCTATCTGTGAGGGAAAGACGATGAAGTAGGCAGTTTTTGGGGTGTGCTGTGTGAAGCCACCAAGAATTAGATTCATGTAGGTGTGTCAATATTGATGAACATGGAAGCAGAAGTCTTCATGCAAATTAGGTAAAGATGTTCAGCAATTATGATTTCTGCTTTTGCCAGTGCGTTAGTCTAGATGAGTTGGCTGATAATTTGTAATTGTTGAGTAACCCCAGAATGTACATAAACGGTAATGATAAAAATGCTAGTTAAATATTTCATTTTTGTAATGCTTTTAAGATTTGTTAAAAGAGTTACGTGTAATTTGATGATTTCATGAAGTTAGATAATACTTGCTGTTTAAATCTCATTGTTTGTGCATCAATTGTAAGTAATGGAACTTCAATTGTCAGACGTTTATGAAAAGACAAACTTAACTTGCAATATACAATATTGCTAATAAAAACTGAGTGTTAGTAATTCACAATAATCAGTACCGCCTCCCAGTCCAGGTCATATACAGTATTTTTCAAAGACGTTGGATTTTCTTAAATGTTCTAGTATATCAGCCAAATCAATTTCATATTCATTTCAAGTATTATGGACGGCATTGCACACTGCTGAACCTGTAGTAAGAATATTTTTTTTTTTTTTTTTGAGAGACCAGAATACAGGGAGGTCCATTGTTCGTGACCGGGCCAAGTAACTCACGAAATAAGCATCAAACAAAAAACTACAAACAACGAAACTCGTCTAGCTTGAACGGGGAAACCAGATGGCGCTATGGTTGGCCCGCTAGATGGCGCTGCCATAGGTCAAACCGATATCAACTGCGTTTTTTTTAAAATAGGAACCCCAATTTTTATTACATATTCGTGTAGTACGTAAAGAAATATGAATGTTTTAGTTGGACCACTTTTTTCGCTTTGTGATAGATGGCGCTGTAATAGTCACAAACATATGATTCACAATTTTAGACTAACAGTTTGTAACAGGTAGGTTTTTTAAATTAAAATACAGAACGTAGGTACCCTTGAACATTTTATTTCGGTTGTTCCAATGTGATACATGTACCTTTGTGAACTTATCATTTCCGAGAACGCATGCTGTTACAGCGTGATTACCTGTAAATACCACATTAATGCAATAAATGCCCAAAATGATGTCCGTCAACCTCAATGCATTTGGCAATACATGTAACGAGATTCCTCTCAACAGCGAGTAGTTCGTCTTCCTTAATGTTCGCGCATGTTGTCAGGTGTTGTTGGTGGGTCACGATAGCTAATATACTTCAACTTTCCCCACAGCAAGAAATCCGGGGACGTCACATCCAGTGAACGTGCGGGCCATGGTATGGTCCTTCGACGACCAATCCACCTATCATAAAATATGCTATTCAATACAGCTACAACCACACGCTAGCTACGTGCCGGTCATCCATCATGTTGGAAGTACATCGCCATTCTGTCATGCAGTGAAACATCTTGTAGTAACATCGGTAGAACATTACGTAGGACATCAGCATACATTGCACAATTTAGATTGCCATCGATAAAATGGGGGCCAAATATCCTTCCTCCCATACGGCCGCACCATACATTAACCCGCCAAGGTCGCTGATGTTCCACTTGTCGCAACCATTGTAGATTTTCCGTTGCCCAATAGTGCATATTATGCCGGTTTACAATACCGCTGTTGGTGAATGACGCTTCGTCGCTAAATAGAACGCGTGCAAAAAATCCGTCATCGTCCCGTAATTTCTCTTGTGCCCAGTGGCAGAACTGTACACGACGTTCAAAGTAGTCGCCATGCAATTCCTGGTGCATAAAAATGTGGTACGGGTGCAATCGATGTTGATGTAGTCTTCTCAGCACTGACGTTTTTCAGATTTCCGATTCTCGGACAGCCGGCCGCGGTGGTCTCGCGGTTCTAGGCGCGCAGTCCGAAACCGCGCGACTGCTACGGTCGCAGGTTCGAATCCTCCCTCGGGCATGGATCTGTGTGATGTCCTTAGGTTAGTTAGGTTTAAGTAGTTCTAAGTTCTAGGTGACTCATGACCACAGCTGTTAAGTCCCATAGTGCTCAGAACCATTTGAACCATTCTCGCACAATTTGTCAGCTACTGATGTGCGGATTAGCCGCGACAGCAGCTAAATACCTACTTGGGCATAATCATTTGTTGCAGGTCGTGGTTGACGTTTCACATGTGGCTGAACACTTCCTGTTTCCTTAAATAACGGTAACTATACGGCGAACGGTCCGGACACTTGGATGATGTCGTCCAGGTTACCGAGCAGATTACATAGCACACGCCCGTTGGGCATTTTGATCACAACAGCCATACATATACACGATATCGACCTTTCCACAATTGGTAAACGGTCCATTTCAACACGGGTAATGAATCACGAAGCAAATACCGTCCGCACTGGCGGAATGTTACCTGATACCACGTACTTATACGTTTGTGACTATTACAGCGCCATCTATCACAAAGCCAAAAAAGTGGTCCAACTAAAACATTCATATTTCTTTACGTACTACACGAATATGCAATTAAAAATTGGGGTTCCTATTTTAAAAAACGCAGTTGATATCGGTTTGACCTATGGCAGCGCCATCTAGCGGGCCAACCATAGCGCCATCTTGTTTCCCCGTTCAAGCTAGACGAGTTTCGTTCTTTGTAGTTTTTTCGTTTGATGCTTATTTCGTGAGATATTCGGCCCGGTCACTATCAATGGACCACCCTGTATACTGCGTTACTCCGTTGCTGCTTTAGTGGTAAGAGAATTTAATTTATTTGGTATGTGCACAGGGATGAAAGTTATTAGTTTTGAACAGGGCCTTAGGATTCAGTGCTTAAGGGGCTGTATTTTGCAGTGACTGTATTTCTTTATTGCTACTGGAAGTTGCACTGCCCAGTCGATTCGTAAAGTTTCGCAAACAATAACACAGAGTAAGCACACCACTTGCACTTACAACACGCAATTCGATAATTCGGTGTTCAATACTCGTTTCACAGATCGTTCATTCATTTAACGTAATCGTACAGTTATGATATTTGAAGAAAGGTAGCGGATTGTCCGCAGATTTGAAACTGCATGCTGTTCCGGGAAAAGAACATGGAAATTTACCTTTGCAGGATAATACCATCTGAGAAAGGGTAGCAGCGGATGTAGTGTCTGAGGTTTGGGCGTGAGTTGTGCTTGGATAGCTCAGTCGACAGAGCGCTAGCACATGATAGGAATGTTCCAGGTGCGGCACACAGTTTTACAATGATTGTTATATTTCAAGACAAAATACAGTACTTTGGGTACACTTGACACTGGACAATAACTGTTAAATGGTCAAGTTTTCTTCAAACTGATACCCAACTGATACGTCAGTCAAATCTTTTCTGCATCCCCGTACACACCCATAAGACGTTCTCTCTAACAGACCAGCATTAGTCATAGACTGAAAGGAATGTATTTATGTAAACAGTTCCATATGTCGTCAGGTATACAGGCTGGATCAAATTTTCCTCAGAGGAGTTTGGCACGGAAGGACAGTTATCTCACTTTCATATGCTACTCTTTTTGCAAGTGCAACCATTCATACCTTTGACGCTTTACTACAACGGGAGAGAAATACCGATCACCTAATTCATCAGTTTGCTAGAAGACTGAGTCAGGTTCTACAAGGCTCGCTGTTGAATGAGAATTGCACCAACGTTCTCACAAATGGAAAAGATAAATGTGTAAATTCATTAAATAATTATTTTTAAAGTAAAACTTATAATCCTTAGACCACAATTTTGCTATCACAATTAATGTTCTATAACGAGTTTCAGTTGCTATATGCAACCATCTTCAGATCGTTCAGAATGTGAAAAGGCTCTGAATGCGTTGGAAAGATTCGTTCGCTATAGTCATGCAACAGCATCCATTCATGAGTACCAAAACAACAACAGTGCATAGTTGGAAACGTGACTGCGAGCATGCTAGGTTGTAAGCTGTAATTTGCAGGTTGATGGTCATAAATTATCCAGTTGCATGAGTTTAAGGCTACGTCATCGCCTTGTTTCAAAAAGAGATCATGACAGTTATAGCTGCAACTAGAGTTCTAATATACTTAAGTGGTTGTCACGTCACGTTTTTCTTTTTTAGTTACAGCTGGCTTTATTTACCTATTTCGCCTCAGTATTGCGTACATGCAAACAAAGTTTAACTTCAGAAATGCAGTCACAATGAATTTATTATACAAAATTCGTAATGCATAAGGCATTCAAAAGTTCTCTATATACTTTATACAGGGTGAACATCGATACAGCCGTCAATCTCCAGGGATGGGTTCCTGACTGGAAATGAAAGAAAAATTTTCTATGAGCATGTGTCCGGATATGTGTTGTGGCCACTGTAGATGGCACTGACGAATCAAAGTTCCTCTGACCACGTGTCGAGTGTTCATCGTGTCCTGGAGGCTGTGTGATTGACGCAGCGTAGTATAAGCAGCAGAATAGTCCGGTATTCATGTCACGAACAAGCCGAGATGGTGTCTGTGTGCTTCCAAGAAGATGGAAAGGGTCGACAGGCAGCATATCAGGGATCTGGCATTTAGTTGGTAGATTTGTGGAGACACATGGTATTACATATCTACGCATGCATGATACAATTCGCGTAAATAGCAAGCCGCTGATTTAGGTACGCGGTGATGGCACCCGATGGAAATCTAGATAGGTTGCATAGTATTTACATCAGGAGAATTTGGTCGCCGAGACATCAACATGAGTGCACTATAATGCTCCTCGAGCCACTGTAGCACGGTTCTGGCTGCGAGACACGGACAATTATGCTGCTGAAAGAAGACATCGCCGTCACGGAAGACATTAAGCATGGAGGATGTAGGTGGTTCGCAACTGTCAGCGTGTCTTCGATTACTACCACAGGTCCCGTGCAAGCGCAGTCGAATGTCTCCCGTAGCATAATGCTGCTCCCATCAGCCTGCGTCCATGCGCGCTGCACGTTTCGAGCAACCGGCGGCGCCTACCTACAGAACCAAAAATATGATTCTCCCGAAGAGCTGACACTTTTCCATTGACTGACGGTCGAATCCCGATGGAACCGTGCCCACTGCAATTGTAACTGTCGATATCGTTGGTTCAATATGTGAACACGTAGAGGTGGTCTTCTATGGAGCTCCATGTTTAACAATGTACAACGAACTGTGTGCTTCGAACACTTATGCTTGCACCAGCATTGGGCTCTTTCGGCAGAGATTCCACAGATAACCATCTATGCTGCTTTCTAAAGCAGGCAAGCCCCAGAATTCCACGTTCTGTGAAGAATCGTGGACCTCCAACCATTTGGCCCCTAGTACTCGTTTCACTGTCCTTCTACACTCCTGGAAATTGAAATAAGAACACCGTGAATTCATTGTCCCAGGAAGGGGAAACTTTATTGACACATTCCTGGGGTCAGATACATCACATGATCACACTGACAGAACCACAGGCACATAGACACAGGCAACAGAGCATGCACAATGTCGGCACTAGTACAGTGTATATCCACCTTTCGCAGCAATGCAGGCTGCTATTCTCCCATGGAGACGATCGTAGAGATGCTGGATGTAGTCCTGTGGAACGGCTTGCCATGCCATTTCCACCTGGCGCCTCAGTTGGACCAGCGTTCGTGCTGGACGTGCAGACCGCGTGAGATGACGCTTCATCCAGTCCCAAACATGCTCAATGGGGGACAGATCCGGAGATCTTGCTGGCCAGGGTAGTTGACTTACACCTTCTAGAGCACGTTGGGTGGCACGGGATACATGCGGACGTGCATTGTCCTGTTGGAACAGCAAGTTCCCTTGCCGGTCTAGGAATGGTAGAACGATGGGTTCGATGACGGTTTGGATGTACCGTGCACTATTCAGTGTCCCCTCGACGATCACCAGTGGTGTACGGCCAGTGTAGGAGATCGCTCCCCACACCATGATGCCGGGTGTTGGCCCTGTGTGCCTCGGTAGTATGCAGTCCTGATTGTGGCGCTCACCTGCACGGCGCCAAACACGCATACGACCATCATTGGCACCAAGGCAGAAGCGACTCTCATCGCTGAAGACGACACGTCTCCATTCGTCCCTCCATTCACGCCTGTCGCGACACCACTGGAGGCGGGCTGCACGATGTTGGGGCGTGAGCGGAAGACGGCCTAACGGTGTGCGGGACCGTAGCCCAGCTTCATGGAGACGGTTACGAATGGTCCTCGCCGATACCCCAGGAGCAACAGTGTCCCTAATTTGCTGGGAAGTGGCGGTGCGGTCCCCTACGGCACTGCGTAGGATCCTACGATCTTGGAGTACATCCGTGCATCGCTGCGGTCCGGTCCCAGGTCGACGGGCACGTGCACCTTCCGCCGACCACTGGCGACAACATCGATGTACTGTGGAGACCTCACGCCCCACGTGTTGAGCAATTCGGCGGTACGTCCACCCGGCCTCCCGCATGCCCACTATACACCCTCGCTCAAAGTCCGTCAACTGCACATACAGTTCACGTCCACGCTGTCGCGGCATGCTACCAGTGTTAAAGACTGCGATGGAGCTCCGTATGCCACGGCAAACTGGCTGACACTGACGGCGGCGGTGCACAAATGCTGCGCAGCTAGCGCCATTCGACGGCCAACACCGCGGTTCCTGTTGTGTCCGCTGTGCCGTGCGTGTGATCATTGCTTGTACAGCCCTCTCGCAGTGTCCGGAGCAAGTATGGTGGGTCTGACACACCGGTGTCAATGTGTTCTTTTTTCCATTTCCAGGAGTGTATTTCTTTCCTAATGTGCTCACGACAGTAGCACGTGACAATTCGACCAGCTTCGTCGTTTTCGTCGTTTTCGTTCACAGACTTTGCGTAATAAGAATGTGCACTTTGTTAGAGTGGCTTATCTCAATAGACTCCTACGTTTACAGCCCATCTTCGATAGGGTGGTCTCACGTCCACGTCTGTTCCACATACGTACTTTCGTTTCAGTGTGACATGACCGAAACGCCAGCAAGCTTTAACCAACGTCGCGGTCGGCAGTGGTGATAATGTTTGGGCTGATAAGTGTAAAATATTCGTGCAATGAGTGAGCATGCCATTTCATTAAGCGGTTACAGCTATTTTTTGAGAAATAATATTAATGACGATTATGAAACTGCATTGTCGCGAGGTGACATGTAGTTAATTGTTGTATGGGCATATAATAACAAATCCAGACCCATGAAGCACGCGTCACAGCAAGGCATGCCCAGATAGTCGAATCAGTACACACTGCAACCCCTCTGTCGACAATACAGTACTGTATTCTCTCATATAAGCATTCAGAAAGGTTCCGAATTTAACCCAACGGTAGGTTTTGCCAACCATTTTGTGCCATTTGTTGCAGATCGGTAGGTCCTGGAGAACGAGTAAGTTTACACTTCATTACGCCCCATACAAGTTTAATTACCAAGAGATCTGGTGATCAAGGAAATTGTTGTACAGCACGGAGAGTACGTAGCGTCGCAGTAGCCGTATGTGGTCGTGCATTCTCCTTTTGAAAAAGAACCTCACCTTCATCTGAAAGAAATGGGCTTAGCATGGGGCTAACAGCCTGCGCAATGTGGAAATCAGTGGTTAGTTTATTATGCAGACACACCACACGTGACCACAAGTTGTAACTAATGACCCCACACACCATGAAGCTAGGGATGTTACCCGTATGTTGTCTGCGGATGCACTGTGGAATACGCAGCTTACCAAGTATAGTAATTATACGCCATATACGGTTATGTCCACCATTCTCATACAGACGGAACCTATTCTCATCAGCGCACTTAAAATCTCCAGTCAACGGTTTTACGACACCAGTGTAGACACGATTGGCGGTGTCGTAGTGACAGTGGTTCGTACCCAGGAGCACAAGTGATCTCGAGCGTGCTGCAGGCAGACGATTTCCTGTGGTCCCTGATGACACAGCAGTGCCAGGATTTCTCTTCATATGATGTTCGGTAGGTCACCTGTGCTTGCACAGTGCTTCCATTAGGACGTTCGTAACATGATCTACAGGTGTGGGTATGTTCCTCAGGCCACTCTGGTAAACGGTGACACACCACTGATTCATTTTGTCCCAGAAGCGCAGCAATCAGTCGACAAGTCCACCCAGTTTCCTGCGGGCTCACAACGCGACTCCGTTGAAATGGCTGAGCCGGCCGGTGTGGCCGAGCGGTTATAGGCGCTTCGGTCTTGAACCGCGCAACCGCTACGGTCGCAAGTTCGAATGCTGCCTCGGCCAAGGATGTGTGTGATGTCTTTAGGTTAGTTAGGTTTAAGTAGTTCTAAGTTCTAGGGGACTGATGACCTGAGATGTTAAGTCCCATAGTGCTCAGAGCCATTTGAACCATTTTTTTTTAAATGGCTGATGTACACTCATGCTCATAAACTAAGGATAATTGCAGAATGTCGTGCCACAAAGCGTGGCACTACAAAAAACTGGCGCTAATAGCATAGGCACATAGGGAACACACATGACACAGATCTGTAAGTCCACGATATTGGTGATAAGTTGAGAAAACCGTCCGAAACACGTGTGCTACAAAACGTCACTGTTTCCTGCTCATGTACCCCGACATCAATGTGGGATATGATCACCATACACACGTACAAAGGCTTCACAACGGGTTGGCATACTCTGCATCAGGTGGTCGATCCGCTGCTGTGGTATAGCCTCCGATTCTTGCACCAGTGCCTGTCGGAGCTCCTGAAATGTCGTAGGGGTTTGACGACGTGCCGCGATACGTCGACCGAGAGCATTCCAGACGTGCTCGTTGGGGTTTAGGTCTGTAGAAGAGGCAGGCCACTCCATTCGACTGATATCTTCTGCTTCAAGGTACTCCTCCACGATGGCAGCTCGGTGGGGCTGTGCGTTATCATCCATAAGGAGGAAGGTGGGACCCATTGCACCCCTGAAAAGGCGGACATACCTGTGCAAAATGACGTCCCGATACACCTGACCTGTTACAGTTCCTCTGTCAAAGACATGCAGGGGTGTACGTACACCAATCATAATCCCACCCCGGCGAGAATCACTGTTCAGACTAAACCTGGACTCGACCGTGAACATAATCTGGGACCACTGTTCCAATGACCATGTACTGTGTTCTTAACACCAGGGTTTACGGGCTCTCCTGTGACCAGCGGTAAGTGGAATGCACCTTGGAGGTCTCCGTGCGACTAAGCCACGTCTGTTCAGTCGTCTGTGGACTGTGTGGTGGAGACAACTGTTCCAGTGACTGTGGTAAGGTCCCGAGCAAGGCTACCTGTAGTACTCCATGGCCGTCTGCGGGCACTGATGGTGAGACATTGGTACTCTTGTGGTGTTGTACACTGTAGACATCCCGTACTGTAGCACCTCGACACGTTTCCAGTCTGCTGGAATCGTTACCATAATCTTAAGATCAAACTTTGTGGCACACGGAGGGCCCGTGCTACGACCTGCTGTATCAGCCTCCAGTCGTCCTAGTTTTCTACCCCTCATAACGTCATCAATATGTGTTCTCTGAGCCATTTTCAACACACTGTCACCATTAGCACGCCTGAAAATGTCTGCACACTTACTCGCTGCAGCGTAATCTGACATGCACCAACACACCTCTCGTATGTGGATTGCTTCCAGCGCCACAGTGCGACGACCGTAGGTCAAATACACCGCATGGTCATACCCTGCGGTGATTTAAACCCACAAACCGCCCACCAGAGCGTTGTTTCACCATGTACCAGCATTATCCTTAATTTATGAGCATGAGTGTAGTTTAACAGATGTACGTACTCGTAAGAGTGGCTTGGATGTATCTGAGACTGCATGTTGCCTACACTTTTCACTCCAAAGTCAGTACAGTTACAACCTGCAGAGTTAAAACTGAGGGTGCACAGAGAGGCCTCCTGAGCGCCATTTGACGACTGATTACCATGACAAATGGATCCTTAATACTGCATGCCCTCAGTTTGCACATAGTTTACCCTGGTGGCATAGTCCCTGACTACGAAAGATGCTTAATTCATATGTGAACAAACCAACCAGTTTTCGGATAAAAATGGGTAAAAAGCGGAACGACAATAAGTATTCACGTGAGATTTTTCATCCTTCTCTTTCTATTCATAGTTGATCTACACTGTTTTCTTTCTCTCTCTTTGTCCTCGGATACATATTTATCTAAGCCCATATATCTACAGAAGCATTTCGATGATCGTAGCATCTGATGAACGAGCAAGTAGACGAACAAGTTTTCGGTGCAGAAGCGAAGTTCCATTACTTTTTGAACTAGACATGCCGAGACTTTTTACGCCTCTTCTTGAGAGCAGTTTTGTACGTAGATCGCAGGAGTGTTGCAGACGCAACTGTGATGTGCAAGCGTATAAAAACCCTTTTTTGCTAGCGCCCCTATGACATTATAATACTGCGTCAAATTTAGCTATGGAACTGTTTCCTCCACATATCCATAAAGTGATACTGTAATACCTTCCAGAATTTAACATATATGAAAGATTTTTGCATAACGTTAACTGCGTTTGGCACTTTGGAAACAGTGTCGTAGGATATTGACAAAGAGACAGGTTTCGGCTTGATCTCGGGAAGTCTCCGTTGTCAGTTAGTTGTAGGTGGGAGTTTAAGTCGGGCGGTGGGGAGGGGGGGGGGGTGGCAGCGCGATATGAGAAATGAGAAGTGATTCATCCCGTGGATGCGTCAGTAGTCGGTGTGTGGGCGATGGGGCGTGCGTCACACGGTATCATATGTTCACTAGATGACATCGCCTAAGTGCCTTACTGCGAGAATTCTAATTAGTAACCACAGCAGCACATACGCTCATACTGGCTGTATAAATAGAGTATCACGCTCTCGCCGACAACATCAGCAAACATCAGCAATTTTGAAAATAGATTATAAACAGTCTCGATTGCAAAAACATTTATTTCGGTTGCGTCCGGTTTCGGTCAGTGTTCGGCATGCTCAGACCGTCAAGCCATGATGGTATGAGGTAGCGGTGACCATCTAAAGAAATGTGTTTGTTGTCGAGACTGTTTACAATCCATTTAAAAGCCAGATCGCTGTTTCTCCACGAGGAATGTTCTCAAAAATTACTAACATGAGCGGTGTTATCTACTTCTTAGGACATAGAGGTCTGTCTACGCTTTCTCTTGTTTTACAGATTTTAAACTGAGAAGTCTTTGGCTTTCTTCCTTGTGATATCTTTCTTCTAGTACAAATTTTGAATTCATGAGCAGCACAATAATTTTTTTTTCAGTTTCAGTGTTTTAATCATCTATTAAATATTCTTCAGTGCGCGACTGTTATTGTCATTTGTACTGGACCCCGAATAAAGTGAAGGTTGGGTTGTTTTGAGGGAGGAGACCAGACAGCGAGGTCATCGGTCTCATTGGATTAGGGAAGGGTGGGGAAGGAAGTCGGCCGTGCCCTTTCAAAGCAACCATCCCGACATTTGCCTGGAGCGATTTAGGGAAATCAAGGAGAAACAAAATCAGGATGGCCGAACTCGGGATTGAACCGTCGTAGTCCCGAATGCGCGTCCAGTGCGTTAACCACTGCGCCACCTCGCTCGGTGAAAAAAAATGAAGGCAAGCTTAAGGACAGGTAAGTGTGTTCCAACAGAGTGTTTATTACAGTATATGGGTTATCTACAGGAATACACGGGTAATATACATCATGTAGAATAACGAAAAGGGACCTACGTAAATGAAAAATCAAGGGAAAAGCCCTCGGATGTTCAAAAATGTGTGTGAATTCCTATGGGACGAAACTGCGCAGGTCACCGGTCCATAGACTTACACACTACTTAAACTAACTCATACTAAGAACACCACACACACCCATGCCCAAAGGGAGGGCTCGAATCTCCGGCGGGAGAAGCCGCGCAGACCGTGACATGGTGCCTCAAACATCGCGGCCGCTCCGCGCGGCGCACTCTGATGAAAATGGGTGTAAGACAAGGATGTATGTACTCCTTCTCGCTTACTGTGCAAGCCAAGAAGCAATGCAATAAGACGAAAAAGCAGTAAGTAAATAAAAGGAAGTTTCAGGAGTGAGACTGAAATGCTCAGTGAAGGGATAACAGTTGTAAGTTTCGTTGATGTTATTGCTACTGTAACACTTATGTCGATTATCAGTACATTTTTATTATGTTACTTCTTGAACTTGAGATGTATTTAAGTGTTTTTTCTCATTCTGAAATCTGTTGTAACCTGGAAATAGTTTGTTAATGTCTTTCCTGGAGCAATTTTATTTTCTGCAGAACATTGTAATATATATAACTGATTCATGCTTAGGAAATGTATGCGATAGGAGAGCTGGAGATAAATCCTAAGGAAACCAAAGGACTTAGACTGGAATGAAAAAGATGGAAGATCTCGAACTGGTGTGAGAAGTCTTTGTGGCGCATGTATCAGTGGGTAGCTCTCGACGAGTCAACAATCCGAATGATCAATCAGGGAAAGATTTCTGCAACCGTGGTGCAGTTATGCCTCGGATGTGGATTGTTGTTAACTGGTGTATCACGCCCATTACTGGGTTGCTCTAAAATCTGAATTTACGGCGCCAATAAAGTTTTCTACAGAGCATAGGGCATCAAGACCCATGATTACATCATATCACTTCGTTCTATAAACACAGAAGGCCACCAATGCATTCACCTTCAAGTAAATTAACTTTTAATATCGTAAATGCATGCTTGGATTAATGTTTGCTACCGTTTTGGAGTAATATGTGATTAATACTAGTCTTATATCACGAACTGTGAGCTATCGTATGTCATTGACCTTGAAAGGATCTTGTTCTTGTTACAAGAAGTTTCCGAGTTTTCTTTTCCGTATAAAATAAAAGTGCTTAAATGGCTAATTATATTAATTATTACTAACTTTGTAAAGTAACATGATTTGATCATGCAAATTGTATTTTAACTGAAGTGCTCCTCGTGGTGGCCGGCCGCGGTGGTCTAGCGGTTCTGGCGCTGCAGTCCGGAACCGCAGGACTGCTACGGTCGCAGGTTCGAATCCTGCCTCGGGCATGGATGTTTGTGATGTCCTTAGGTTGGTTAGGTTTAAGTAGTTCTAAGTTCTAGGGGACTTATGACCTAAGATGTTGAGTCCCATAGTGCTCAGAGCCATTTGAACCATTTTTTTTGCTCCTCGTGGTAATCAAAGATCCTCGGTTTAATCCATAGCAAAAACGTAATTAACTGCAATTTTATTCTGGAGTTAAACTTCCAAAAATTATTAGAATAATTTCTCAGAATATAAAGATTACTAGTGAACTGTAATTACAGAAATAAAGTCTAGGCCAGTGCAGTTTGAAGCCCTACAGCAGTCATATTCGTATAGCAAGTTGTAAATAGTGATTCTGTGTCCATATTCCTTTTATTCAAGTTGATACAACTGCCTATTATTGAAAGAGTTAATCAACAAATGTGTTATGAAATTAACAGATTTATGTATGCCTTGTTATAGTCAGTTAACCAGTGGTTAATCCACAGTGAAAGGTCATGCAAAACTTAATTATTATTGAAGTAGTTGTGCTATTAAAATTATGTGTTTCATTACTTTCCTTAAACTATAAAAGATTAAAACGTTCACGGCCCCCACTAACACTTCATGTACTGCTCTGTGTAAAACTTGACGTACAATCTATAGAAACTATTACTGCTTATTTAGTAACAATAACAACCTGGTAACTACACTAATGGCAGTAAATCGCAACTTCAGAAGGTAATTAATAATGTCATTTAATTTTGGTAATAAATTTTTCTGTGTATAATATATAAATGATTAACATTGCAAGATAACAGGTTAATATAAATGCGAGATAAGCCATTGGAAACATTAAATGCTTCATAAGACGTATGACATGTAGTGTGGTATTTTAATAATACTACAGTGAGCACGGTCTTGGAGTGGAACCAGTTGGTGAATAAAATAGAACACATGTCAACATACGTATTAGCCATATGCTATCGTCAGCGAATGCAAAAAAGAATTGGAGGACCTGTGGAGTGAAACCAATATATTTATGAGCCCAAAATTTGGGTAACGAAGAAACCAAAGAAAGGCGAAAGTAATGAGGAGAATCACACATCACATTAGGGATAAACTTAACATCGAAATTGTGGACCACAAAGTAGATGAAGATATTCTGTTACTTTGGAAAGAAAATAACGTATTACAGAAGAAGCAATAAGATATACAATGCGCATTACCTTGGCAAAAATAGCATTCCTCGCTAAAAGAAGCCCACCAGTACCAGACAAAGCCATAATTTGGGGACGAAATATCTCAGAATGTTCGCCTGAAGCAGCACTTCGTATGGTTATGAATTATGGACGGTGACGAATCGGGAAAATAATGAAATCGAACCGTCTGACCTGTAGTATTACAAAAGGATGGTGGGAATTAGGTGAAATAATGAAATAAGAGATTATCCGCAGAATACGTGAATACAAGAAGAAGAGGCATTTTCGTAGGACATATGTTAACATATTAATGGGTACGGTACTAGATCGATTGTAGAAATAGGGTTACCTCGATCCGTTAATGGAAAAGTTGCTGGTTTTATGATGAAGGCGAAAATGAGACAGTGAAAGAGAGAGAGAGAGAGTGAGAGAGAGAGACCGGAGACAAACATCATGAGTCACCCGCAGTACAAAATTTAAGAACGTTACCTCGAGCTTTAGTCTGCATAACACGCATATCACCAGAGCTTAATTTACACTGCGTCTTCGTAGTGACTCTGTACTCTTTGCGGTCACTGCTGTCTCACGTTTTACAATAATTTACTTATTCGCCCTTGGCCAGAGAAGTGAGAAATGATATACTTGACATACACTATCATACATAATACGTAAGGTATAATATTTTACACTAATACAAGTACATCATGTACACTCAGCAGTCCATGTACCACATGATCTCGATCTGGATGCTATGCGGCTGGTTTATAACATGATAGCTGCTACTCGGAGGAAAAGGGTGATACTGATGTAGTCGGCTGTGGTCAGCTGAGGAATCAGTTCTATCACACATGTACGCTGGGACAGTCCTTCTGATGAAAGCCCTGAGAAACATGCTCCTACGTCTGTCGTAACGTGAACACCTAATTATTACATGTTCAGCACTCTTGTACCTGGCGCTTGCTGCTAGAACAGCAGGGCGCTGACCGTAAAATATTAACGATAAATATAAAAAACTGACATAAAATAACTTGTGGACTCCCGTTGTGGCTGACGAGGTGTAGATCTTTCGTCTTCCAAAATAGGGCATGGTACATGATTTATTTGACGGACTTACACTCCTGGAAATTGAAATAAGAACACCGTGAATTCATTGTCCCAGGAAGGGGAAACTTTATTGACACATTCCTGGGGTCAGATACATCACATGATCACACTGACAGAACCACAGGCACATAGACACAGGCAACAGAGCATGCACAATGTCGGCACTAGTACAGTGTATATCCACCTTTCGCAGCAATGCAGGCTGCTATTCTCCCATGGAGACGATCGTAGAGATGCTGGATGTAGTCCTGTGGAACGGCTTGCCATGCCATTTCCACCTGGCGCCTCAGTTGGACCAGCGTTCGTGCTGGACGTGCAGACCGCGTGAGACGACGCTTCATCCAGTCCCAAATATGCTCAATGGGGGACAGATCCGGAGTTCTTGCTGGCCAGGGTAGTTGACTTACACCTTCTAGAGCACGTTGGGTGGCACGGGATACATGCGAGCGTGCATTGTCCTGTTGGAACAGCAAGTTCCCTTGCCGGTCTAGGAATGGTAGAACGATGGGTTCGATGACGGTATGGATGTACCGTGCACTATGCAGTGTCCCCTCGACGATCACCAGTGGTGTACGGCCAGTGTAGGAGATCGCTCCCCACACCATGATGCCGGGTGTTGGCCCTGTGTGCCTCGGTCGTATGCAGTCCTGATTGTGGCGCTCACCTGCACGGCGCCAAACACGCATACGACCATCATTGGCACCAAGGCAGAAGCGACTCTCATCGCTGAAGACGACACGTCTCCATTCGTCCCTCCATTCACGCCTGTCGCGACACCACTGGAGGCGGGCTGCACGATGTTGGGGCGTGAGCGGAAGACGGCCTAACGGTGTGCGGGACCGTAGCCCAGCTTCATGGAGACGGTTGCGAATGGTCCTCGCCGATACCCCAGGAGCAACAGTGTCCCTAATTTGCTGGGAAGTGGCGGTGCGGTCCGCTACGGCACTGCGTAGGATCCTACGGTCTTGGCGTGCATCCGTGTGTCGCTGCGGTCCGGTCCCAGGTCGACGGGCACGTGCACCTTCCGCCGACCACTGGCGACAACATCGATGTACTGTGGAGACCTCACGCCCCACGTGTTGAGCAATTCGGCGGTACGTCCACCCGGCCTCCCGCATGCCCACTATACGCCCTCGCTCAAAGTCCGTCGACTGCACATACGGTTCACGTCCACGCTGTGGCGGCATGCTACCAGTGTTAAAGACTGCGATGGAGCTCCGTATGCCACGGCAAACTGGCTGACACTGACGGCGGCGGTGCACAAATGCTGCGCAGCTAGAGCCATTCGACGGCCAACACCGCGGTTCCTGGTGTGTCCGCTGTGCCGTGCGTGTGATCATTGCTTGTACAGCCCTCTCGCAGTGTCCGGAGCAAGTATGGTGGGTCTGACACACCGGTGTCAATGTGTTCTTTTTTCCATTTCCAGGAGTGTATTTGCAGTTAGCTGAAAACATAGTTTAATAAAGATATCTGTTTTCTTCAGATTATCAAAAATGCACAAAAATCGTGTAGTTGATAAAATGTAGATTTTATAAATCTTATAACTGACGAGAAAGTGGTGTGTTATGCCAAATCTGGTGACTGCTGGTTTCGACTCCCGGGCTGCAGACAGTTGTAATCTGCCAGGAAGTTATTGCCGTTTTGCCATTTCCTTTAGCAAGTTTTTCTAACAGGACAGCTTTGTGGTTAGTAACAAGTTTGCTAGTGAAAAGTCGAAACGAACAGAATACAAAACTGCATGTCGCCCGCCAATCCGCAGAGAAATTAATCGCTAGCTATGACTGCGAAATTTAGTAAATCATTGGCGCGTTAATTCTACGTCCACCGCCTCCAAGTTCATCCAATTTCTGGTTTAAAATTGGTACGGGAGTAGAGTAAACCTCTACCTAAGTCCAGGGCTAACTACCAAACCTCAGCGCAGTGTTTTATGGATCGAAGGCATTAGACGCTACTGATGATGACCCATTCGATGGACAGGTTAAGCGTAGCGCTTCCCGTGGTGCGCAGCGGGTGGCTTAGGCTGTTCGCCGGGACTACCTTTGTCTCCTTTCTTCCCCTCACATTATTAATGAAACGAACAGAATAACACGCAGTACAGCGCTTTCTGCACTAATCGACTCTCCACAGTTTCGTTAAGACTCGTTTTATGGAGGAAGCAATGTATTTATTTATGTATCGCATGATGATACAGAGCTTTGATCAAATTCGTAATTTTACGAGTATAAAGTGTAAGAAATGACAAGTAAAATAAAGGTACAGAATCAAATGTCCAAAGTATTATACTAAATTATGTACGCATTACACAAGTTCTTAGATTTCTAAGTCCAGTCTGTTGATCCAGGTGAGCCCCTCAGGTGATCCTTGGTGGATGTCATTTACTGATCCCCCGAAGGCTCGTTTCGGACACTCACCGACAATGTGATTTATTGTTTGCAGGGCAGCTCCACAGTCACAATCTGGAGATGTGGCTCAGCCCCATTTGTGCTTTAGATATTGGCAGTTCCCTTGTCCTGTTCGGATGCCACTGATGGTTCTCCACAGGCGTCTGCGGAGTGTGAAACCTGGAACTCGCATGGAAGGCTTTTCAACCAGATGACCGTTGAACACTGACTTCTCCATACTTTGTTGATGTTAAAATCGGAGGCTTCAGGATGTTGTGCAGTTCACCAAGGTGGCTTCCCTGGCTTCAGACGCTGATGTTCTGCTATTAATATAGCGTTGTGTACGGGTAGCTGGGAGTTCTTCTGAATGTTTCTCCAGATCTTGAGGAGAGCATCTGATCTTCGTAGAGCTGGAGGTTGTATGTTGCTTAAAACTGGTAGCCACGTAGTTTGGGTGCTACGTATGCAGCCTGTGATGTCGCATTGTCTGAATGAGTTGCACATATATCTTGCTACAGTGAGCACTGTTCATCCAAGCTGGACAACAGTATTCAGCTACAGTCTTCACTTTTGCAGCCACGTTGGAGAGATTTTGGAAATTTAGGGACCTATCGAGTGTTATTCCGAGGTACTTCGGAGTGCTGCAGTACTGCAAGGTTTGTCCTCGGAGTTTAGCTTCTGGTTTATGGTCAGAGTGTCTGTTCCGTAGGTAAAATGCTGAAGTAACAGTTTTCTGAGGATTTAGGCGGAGGCAATATGAATTACGGATTCATTTAATGATGTGACGCCACCGATTTACCACTTACAGCCTCCCACTGTGACAGTTAATGATCTGTTGACATTATAGCAGAAACGTTATCGGAATTTCCTGTTAATACTGACGAGAAGAAGGGGTTGTAACAAACCAAGAACACCCGTTCACTTGTGCAGTCCAGTGAAATTCTCAGTTAACAGAAAAGTGTATTAAGTCTTATTTAAATAAAACTTTTCATGCTAGGACCATTATAACATAGACTGCCTTCTTCTTCGGGATGCTAGGGCACACAAATATCCGACTTAATTCTGTACTCTTACTGCACTAATGGCCATTAAAACTGCTACACAAAGAAGAAATGCAGGTGATAAACGGGTATTCATTGGACAAATATGTTATACTAGAAATGACATGTGATTACATTTTCACACAACTTGAGTGCGTAGATTCTGAGAAATCAGTACGCAGAACAACCACCTCTGGCCGTAACAACGGCCATGAAACGCCTGGGAATTGAGTTAAACTAAGCTTGGATGGCGTTTACAGGTACAGCTTGCCCGTGCAGCTTCAACACGATACAACAGTTCATAAAGAGTAGTGACTGGCGTATTGTGACGAGCCAGTTCCTCGGCCACCATTGACCTGACGTTTTCAATTGGTGTGAGATTTGGAGAAACTGTAGGCCAGGGCAGCAGTCGAACATTTTCTGTATCCAGAAATGCCCGTACAGGACCTGCAACATGCGGTCGTGCATTATCCTGCTGAAATGTATGGTTTCGCAGGGATCGAATATAGGACAGAGCCAGGGGTCGTAACACATCTGAAATGTAACGTCCACTGTTCAAAGTGCCGTCGATGAGAACAAGAGTGACTGAAACGTGTAACCAATGGCACCCCATACCATCACGCCGGGTGAACGCCAGTATGGCGATGACGTGCGATGATGTGCGTTCACCGCGATGTCGCCAATCGCGGATGCGACCATCATGATGCTGTAAACAGAACCTGGATTCATCCGAAAAAATAACGTTTTGCCATTCGTGCACCCAGTTTCGTCGTTGAGTACACTATCGCAGGCGCTCCTGTCTGTGGATGGAGCGTCAAGGGTAACCACAGCCATGGTCTCCGAGCTGATAGTCCATGCTGCTGCAAACGTCGTCGAACTGTTCGTGCAGATGGTTGTTGTCTTGCAAACGTCCCCATCTGTTGACTCAGGGATCGAGACGTGGCTGCACGATCCATTACAGCTATGCGGATAAGATGCCTGTCATCTCGACTGCTAGTGATACGAGGCCGTTGGAATCCAGCATGGCGTTCCGTATTACCCTCCCAAACCCACCGATTCCATATTCTGCTAACAGTTATTGCATCTCGACCAACGCGAGCAGAAATGTCGCGATACGATAAACCGCAATCGCGATAGGCTACAATCCGACCTTTATCAAAGTCGGAAACGTGATGGTATGCATTTCTCCTCCTTACACGAGGCATCACAACAACGTTCGACCAGGCAACGCCGGTCAACTGATGTTTGTGTATGAGAAATCGGGTGGAAACTTTCCTCATGTCAGCACGTTGTAGGTGTCGCCACCGGCGCCAACCTTGTGTGAATGATCTGAAAAGCTAATCAATTGCAAATCACAGCATTTTCTTCCCGTCGGTTAAATTTCGCGTCTGTACCACGTCATCTTCGTGGTGTATAAATTTTAATGACCAGTAGTGTACATTGAAATGATAAAATTCATAGGATAGAGATATGCACATATAGAGATGATGTTAGTGTCGCGTACACAATGCGTTGGCGGAGCTGTCATTCGTACTCAGATGCTTTATGTGATAGGGTTTCTGATGAGATTATGGCCGCTTGGCGGTAACTAACACTCCGAACACGGTGTGGTAGTTGGAGTTAAACGCATGGGACATTCCATTTCGGAATTCGATATTCCCAGATGCACAGTGTCTAGAGTGTGCCGGGAATACCAACTTTCAACCATTACCTCTCACCACTGACGACACAGTGGACGATGGCCTTGTCTCTACGACCGAGAGCAGCGGCGTTTGCATAGAGTTGTAAGTGCTAACAGACACGCAGACTTGCATGAGAGCGCCGTAGAAATCAGTGTATAACGTGCGACGAACGTATTCGGTATGACAGAGCAGCGAAATTTGGTGTTAATGGTCTACGGTAGCAGAAAACCGACGCGTGTACCTTTGCTAACAGCACATCACCTGCAGTGCCTCTCCTGACTCGTGACCTTATCGTAAGAGCTGATGGTATGGTTCGGGCCCGCATCTCGTGGTCGTGCGGTAGCGTTCTCGCTTCCCACGCCCGGGTTCCCGGGTTCGATTCCCGGCGGGGTCAGGGATTTTCTCTGCCTCGTGATGGCTGGGTGTTGTGTGCTGTCCTTAGGTTAGTTAGGTTTAAGTAGTTCTAAGTTCTAGGGGACTGATGACCATAGATGTTGAGTCCCATAGTGCTCAGAGCCATTTGAACCATTTTTTTTGATGGTATGGTTCGAGTGTGACGCAGACTCCACGAAGCCGTCGACCCAAGTTGTCAACAAGGCACTGTGCAAGCAGCTGGCGGCCCCATAATGATATGGGCTCTGTTTACATGGAATCGGCTGGGTCCTTGTTATGGTCGGCTGCTTGCGGACCAGTTGTAGACACTCATGTACTTTATGAATCCAAACAGTTTTTTTTTTTAATTATAAGTCAAGTCACCAGGCCACAGTTGGTCGCGATTGGTGTGACGAACCTCCTGGACAGTACTAGTGAATGATTTGACCACCCAGATCATCAAGTATTGATCCTATTTAACATTTATGTGACGTAACCGAGGGATCCGTTCGTGCCAAAATTCTGCACTGCCAACACCTCCGCAATTATGGACAGCTACAGGGGCAGCATTGCTCAGTATTTCTGCAGGGTTCTTCCAACGACTTGCTGAATCCAGGACTCCAAGAGTTGCTGCACTAGGCCGATTAAAAAGAGTCAGACACGATATTAGGTGGTATCCCATGACTAGTCTTATCAGTGTATTCGTATAAATCCTATGCTACTTTACATTTACTAATTCATTCTGCCAAAGGAGGCGGGTTGGCAGCAGCTAAATTTCGGCACGAGAGATGTTGGAAAACGGATACGAAAGGATGGTACCAAAGGCAAGTTTCATCAATTGAATGAAAGTATCGTGATGTGGCGAAAGATTTCAGCGATGGTGGTGGGTTTACAGTAAGTAAGGCTGCTGACTGTATTAGTGTTGGAGCTGCTTTTGGGTTTGACTGGAGATGTTTTCAGTCACTATGTTACGAGATGTAATGGAAATATGGGACAGAAAAGGACGTGAGATATGTTTGAGGAGCTGTAGTGAGTGTGTGTGGGATAAGTTCATTTCTCATGTACGTATTGCAGGAGTTGTAGTAAAGAAACAGGATGTGGCTGTACTTATAATGGGATGGAATTGTAACAGGAGAGGAGTGAGATGTTATTGGGATGAGTCAGTTGACGGGAGAAATTAAAATGACAGGGGTTCTAGGAGTCTGTGGCTCTGGTAAGTAAAGTTAATTTAACAAAAGACTTGGAATAAAGTCGCACTACAGATCTGAGACCATAGTGTATATCGACAGTACTTCTAACGCGACTTCTGAATGTATAGCTTGAAATGGACAGATCACTCATCGTTCAAAAATTTATATTTGACGCGTTTCAAACGTAGTCCATCTTCAGAATATCTTTCAAACTGTCAGTGCGAAGTATAGTGTCACAGATGTACGTCTTCATCATCAGCGCTCAACTAAACCTTCTGTACATTACAGCATACGGGTCTGCAGCTTCGATATGGAGCATGCTGAACGTGAGGTTGACTACAGAAAAATTGACGGACACATGTGCTTACACCAGGCGCCAACTCGACTAGTGATCTGACAAGCTTTACCATGATATTTGTACAGGTACTAGTCCGTACCGAATTTGGAATGGATTAGATTCATACTTGCTTCACAGCTAGGGTGAGAACGACGCTTCATAATGATGTCTCACATGTCAGTTTAACAAAAGATTCCTTGATATGATATAATTCCTTTTGTTTAATAATTGTAAAATTACTGATTTATATCTAAATAACAATCTGTTTAGTAGAAGGAGTTGTCATTCAGAATTTTTTTAAATTTGTTTCTAAATGCTGTTTGGCTATATGTCACATTCTTTATTTTATTTAGCAAGTAACCATAGACTTTTGTGGCATCATAATTCACCACTTTCGGTGCGAAAGTTAGATTTAATCCAGAATAGTGCAGATCAGCCTTTCTAATAGAGTTGTAGTTATGCTCACTGCATTGCTTATGAACTGGAAAGGGTTTTTAAAAAAATATCATAACTGAATACACACTACTGGCCATTAAAATTGCTACACCACAAAGATGACATGCTACATACGCGAAATTTAACCAACAGGAAGAAGATGCTGTGATAGGCAAATGATTAGAGCATTCAGACGAGGTAGGCGCCGGTGGCGACACCTACAACGTGCTGACATGAGGATATTTTCCAACCGATTTCTTATACACAAACAGCAGTTGACCGGCGTTGCTTGATGAAACGTTGTTGTGATGCTTCGTGTAAGGAGGAGAAATGCGTACAATCACCTTTCCGACGTTGATAAAGGTCGGATTGTAGCCCATCGCGATTGCGGTTTATCGAATCGCGACATTGCTGCTCGCGTTGGTCGAGATCGAATGACTGTTAGCAGAATATGGTATCGGTGTGTTCAGGAGGGCAATACGGAACGCCGTGCTGGATCCCAACGGCCTCGTATCACTAGCAGTCGAGATGACAGGCATCTTATCCCCATGACTGTAACGGATAGTGCAGCCACGTCTCGATCTCTGAGTCAACAGATGGGGACGTTTGCAAGACAACAACCATCTGCACGAACAGTTCAACGACGTTTGCAGTAGTATGGACTATCAGCTCGGAGACCGTTTTTTTTTTTTAATTATAAGTCAAGTCACCAGGCCACAGTTGGTCGCGATTGGTGTGACGAACCTCCTGGACAGTACTAGTGAATGATTTGACCACCCAGATCATCAAGTATTGATGGTACGCACCCGGCGTGATGGTATGGGGTGCCATTGGTTACACGTCGCGGTCACCTCTTGTTCGCATTGACGGCAGTTTGAACAGCGGATGTTACATTTCAGATGTGTTACGACCCGTGGCTGCGGTTACCCTTGACGTTTCATCACAGACAGGAGCGCCTGCGATGGTGTACTGAATGACGAACCTGTGTGCACGATTGGCAAAATGTCTATTTTTCGGATGAATCCAGGTTCTGTTTATAGCATCATGATGGTCGCATCCGTGTTTGGTGACATCGTGGTGAACGCACATTGGAAGCGTGTATTCTTCATTGCCATACTGGCGTATCACCCGGCGTGATGGTATGGGGTGCCATTGGTTACACGTCGCGGTCACCTCTTGTTCGCATTGACGGCAGTTTGAACAGCGGATGTTACATTTCAGATGTGTTACGACCCGTGGCTCTACCCTTCATTCGATCCCTGCGAAACCCTACAGATGAGCAGGATAATGCACGACCGCATGTTGCAGGTCCGGTACGGACCTTTCTGGATACAGAAAATGTTCGACTGCTGCCCTGGCCAGCACATTCTCCAGATCTCTCACCAATTGAAAACGCCTGGTCAATGGTGGCCGAGCAACTGGCTCGTCACAATACGCCAATCACTACTCTTGATGAACTGTGATGTCGTGTTGAAGCTGCATGGGCAACAGTACCTGTACTCACCATCTAAGCTCTGTTTGACTCAATGCCCAGGCGTATCAAGGCCGTTATTACGGCCAGTGGTGGTTGTTCTGGTTACTGATTTCACAGGATCTATGCACCTAAATTGTGTGAAAATGTAATCACATGTCAGTGCTAGTATAATATATTTGTCCAATGAATACCCGTTTATCATCTACATTTCTTCTTGGTGTACCAATTTTAATGGCCAGTAGTGTAAATATTATAAAGCTACTGTGAGCATTTATAGTTCCTTAAATAAATGTCTGCAAAATGATCTTGGGTGCACTCCAAGTATTATTCTGACTGCATACTTTTGTACAATGAATAGTTTTTTTCTTAACGATGAATTAGCCCAAAATATGATGTCACGTGAAAGCAGTTGAGGACAAGGGCGTAGTAAGCTAATGTACTGATTATTTTATCGCCAGAATTTTCAGTAACCCTAATAGCACAAGCAGCTGAACTCAGACGTTTCTGCCCATCATTAATGTGTGTCTTTCAATTTAATCTCTTATCAACGGGCCCACTAAAACATTTTGAATATTGAGCTTCTGTCCAAATGTATATTTATTAATGGTGTTATCAATGTGTCTTATCAGAATATAATGAGAATCCGTTTTCAGACCACCATTTAATTATTTTCTGAAACATGTTATTAACTAATTTCTCAGCTAATTCTTGCTTCTTGGGTGTGATTACTATACTTGCATTATCATCAACAAGAAACCTAACTTTGCACGGCAAGTCACTAATCCACACAGTAAGTTTTTGGAAACAGTTGCAAGTCGCACTTTCTATTTTTTATTTTACCGGTTTCGTTTTACAAATGAACAAGAGAAAAATCACAATATACAGTTTAAAGTACATCGGTGAAATTAAGTTTCATCTTTGGCGCTGTCAATGTCATTATTTACTGCTGTAGTCTAAACTTACTTTAAACTGTATTTTCTAATGATGCTCTTCTTCATTTGAAGAGCGAATCCGGTTATTATATATTTAGCGTTTGGCATTACATATGAACAGCGACTACCAATTGTGGATTACATAGTTCTACAAAATTTTACAAAAATATATTAATTTCATAATTTATAATTTAAAAAACATGTCTACAAACTAATATGTAATTTGTCGATCCATTCAAGGGCTGCTTCTGTCACTTCAAAGATATCTTCCAAGTTCCCACGGTAGGCTCTTCTGCCACAGCTTATTACAGTGTGATGGATCGTCTGGTGTTCATTTCCACAGTAGCACTGAGAAAATGAAGCCCTTCCCCATGGGTAAACAAAAAAGACAAAGAGTGGCTTGTTGCTGATTTCAAAAGCTTAATTTTAACTGTCGCTCCTTCTACAAGCGGTGCCTGCTGCTGCTAAATACACAGGGTGGTACGAAATTTTCGTTACATACTTCTATCATAGTATAGCACTTTCCGTTGAAAAGCCTTTTTTGGAAACCAAACTGAAATTTTGATAGTATTTTACTTTTACAAATATATGAAACTTCTCTGAAATTCATGAATAAGCGTGGATGGTGTCAATGCTTTTTTTTTTTTCAGTGATATTTCCAGAAACAACAGTGGTGTTCTCTATCACTGATCAAATAAAGTTTGTTAATAGCTCATATGCTGCTTCTTGTAGGCAGTCATCAATTGATGGTCGAGTGGTTCTAGGCACTTTAGTCCGGAACCACGCGGCTGCTACGGTCACAGGTTCGAACCCTGCCTCGGGAATGGATGTTTGTGATGTCCTTAGGTTAGTTACTTTTACGTAGTTCTAGGTCTAGGGGACTGATGACCTCAGATGTTAAGTCCCATAATGCTTAGAGCCATTTGCACCATTTTTTTATCATTTGAATATACTACTTCAAGGAACGTTGAGTATAGTTATGTATTATCGAAGTAACAGTAGCAAAACTGTTAAACACAAAATAATTATCATGTAAAACAAAAAGGATTCGTACTAATAAACACAGAGTCCAGAGCACAACTGGTACCGTGTCGGCAGTTGCAGTCATCGAAATAACGAAGATTCAAACATTAACGAAGATTTTCATCATTCCGGAAGGGAAATACTGCAAGAGTGGTGGACAGGGTGAAGCCGATACTCTCATCAACTTCGTGCCCGTCTTCTTTGATCTCTGGAAACTACCCTGCGCCGTTGCCGAAATGCGCTGCCAGATTACCTGTTCCAGCGCCTCTCCGGGTGGCGATCGCGGCAGTAATGACAATGAATTCCGGTAAAACCGATTCGTTACGACGCAGATGACAGAAAAGTAGGCAACGGCCGACTTTGTGAGCGGCAGCACCGCAGGAGGCGAAGTAGCGAGGAGCTGATGAAAGGGCTGGCTGTGATGAGGGCGCACCGCTTGCTCCCGCTTTCCCGCTGCTGATGGATCAAAGCGCCTCTGGAGGAAGCATCCCGCCCGCCGTCAACAGGTACGGCGCGACCACTAGGGCGATCTCGCCGCCTGATTGGTCTCTTCCCGAGCTGATGTTGGCCGTACACAGCGATTTGCTTTGAGAGAAAAACAAGGCAAAATTTGTACTGCTCAAAAAGGCCGACAATCTGTTTGCAGTAGGAGTCGTCAGATTGAAACAGTCGAGTAAACGCGATTATTTGACACTTGAGAGTCTCCCTCGAACCTATCGATGTAGAGATTCAACCTTCATGTAACTTTTCGTATTAAATATTATCGTTGCACCTGTTACCTTACATTATTACAAAACTTTGAGGTTTCTAAGAGATTTACCGGTTTGCAAAACTAAGCATCTGTTGAATTTAAGGAAATTAATTATCCTACACACCCTAAAACCAATGCTAAATTAAATTACGCAAACGGATTAATAAACTAAAATAAATTTTAAGGCGTTATCTGTGGATCCTATAGAAGGGGGGAGGGGGCAGTGCCTAGTCTCAGAAATGAAAATATTGAAGGTGTTAACAAAAGCATGATTTGAATGAACGTGTTAATTTAGCCAAATAAGCACAAATATGAAAACAAACGTATATGGTAATAGACAAATTTTAAAAAATGTGAAAGTGTCTGATGGATTTAGAAAAGGGAATCTTCTGATTGGCAAAGCCTAAAGTCGGCATCTCAATCATAACTGACGTACTGAAATAACTCACGATTCTCCTACAGATCGACTACAGTGACTGCTTGGCTCTGTGTCACATGCATGCCTGTACGAACGGACTGATGCAAGTGGAACAGTCAACTGCAATGCTTAGACTAAATTCTGATCAAGGGTTGTCCTAACATGCTGACGCTGCAATTATTGCTCATCATAAACTATCTCCAGAAGATGACCAGAGTGTTGCCTCCGTCTCTAGGTCTCTGAAGTATATTGCAGTACCATCGTGCTTCTGCAGACTTCCTGTTGGCAGCTGCATTGGGTACCACAGTTTGGTAAGGAGTCGAAATCGAAATCGAATAGCCCACTCTTTTCCTACCACCAAGGGGACACGCCTACCAATCATTTTACAGCTAGTCTCTGTCCACCGGTGGCATAATTGCTTCTTCAACAAAATATCCCACCGAGAAAGCGCATAATATTAAAAACTCCAATAACTTTTCTATGCTTCCCCCTTCTCTAAAACGTTTCCCTCTATGAGATCCAGCCTCATGACGTCATATGAATTTTACCACTCGGCGTTTTCACTCCCAGCAGCTAGTCTCACTTCCCATCTCCTGGTAGAGTTAAAAAAAAGCTGTCCCTTCGGCTAGCTGCTAATTTTGCAGCTCTTAATGTTTTTTTGGAAGCAGGAAATTCTGATCTGTTGAAGGCACTATTCTGAACACAGCAGAGCGTTCGACTGCTGCTGATGCAAGTTCTTACTCCCATATTCTGTTATCTTAGCCAGAGTGGAAACCAAACAAAAGCTGTCTTCCACATGGCAGTTACCCAGCGACACAACTTTCACCCTGATAACACATCTCCCCCTACCACTAGAATGGCCGGCTCTGCTTCCGCAAATCCCCGTGTTCCATCTGCATACTAGAGAAGCTTTTTTTTTTCTTTCTACCAGACCCTGCATCGCCTTTCTTCTGTCCATCATGCGAGCAATTCTCAAGCTCTGTCATCAAAGCAGAGAACAGCCTCAGCACCTGTTAAAATGTGAAAATGCTAATAAATACAAGCCAAATGACTTGTCACCACTCAACTGCATGGCCAGTTTCCCTCTCAGATTGTAAACCAAATGCTTCCACCCCCTCTGCTTCTTACCTTCTCATCTGTGAGACAGACTTCTCTTGCACATCCGTCCGTTTTCTGGTGTGCAATGCTGCTAGTACTCGAAGTATGAGTCTGCCTGCCTTTAACATGTCTACAATATTTGATTGAAAGTTTCTGTACACCTTATGCAGCATGGAACTGATCACTAGATGTCAGGAAAGTGGGTCTCATCAGTATAAAATTTGCCAGGGAGTGTTGCCAGTAGAGGTGGAATCAATCACAAGATGCCAGGAGACGTGGCCTCGCCCGCATGGAATATTGTCAGTAGTGAAGCAGTAACAGCACCACAGTGGCTTTTAACGTGAGGTAGTTGTTGGATTTCGTATGAGTAAACAAATCATCACGGACATTTCAGACCTTCTAAAGCTGCCCAAGTCGAGTGATGATGCAGTTGTGCAGTGGAAATGTCAAGGAAAAACCACATGTGAACCAAGACATTGCAGACCTAATTGACTAATAGTGAGCATCCTCGACCACTGCGATACGTGGTAGTAAACAATTACATGAAATCAATGGAATGAGTCATTCATGAGTTCCAAAGTGCTACCATTACTCCAGCTAGCACATGTATCGTGAGCAGGAACTTAAAATGAACGCAGACACTATAGCAGGCCGGTGGAAGGGTTTGGTTTCGGTTAATTCCTGTAGGACGTTAGTGCCGTTATGTGTAGAGCCAGAAGTGAAGTCCGCAAGGGGTGATATTATGGAATTGGGTGTTTCTCGTAGTTAAAGTAGAGGAACGGTTCGGAGGCGATGACTGCATCATTATGACAACTCACCCTGTTGTGAAGCAGCAGCTGTGAGGCAATGATTTACGTAGGAGTACATTTCTGAAGTGAACAGTCCTGAGTCCCGGTCTGAACCCAATGGAACATCTTTGGGATTACCTACAATGTTGACGTCCTTCTAGACGTCCAACATCGCTTTTTTCTCCGGTTTTGACTCTTGAAGAACACTGCGTTGTATTTCTCCTTGGACTTTTTGCCACCTGATTGACAGTGTCGTCAGCAGACTTCAGGCTCTAATAATATATATATAAATGACCTAGTAGATAGTGTCGGAAGTTCGATGTGGCTTTTCGGCGGATGATGCTGTAGTATACAGAGAAGTTGCAGCATTAGAAAATTGCAACTGACCCTTAACATAGACAAATGTAATGTATTGCGAATACATAGAAAGAGGGATCTTTTATTGTATGATTATGTGATAGCGGAACAAACACTGGTAGCAGTTACTTCTGTAAAACATCTGGGAGTATGCGTGCGGAACGATTTGAAGTGGAATGATCATATAAAATTAATTGTTGGTAAGGCGGGTACACGGTTGAGTTTCATTGGGAGAGTCCTTAGAAAATGTAGTCCACCAACAAAGGAGGTGGCTTACAAAACACTCGTTCGACCTATATTTGAGTATTGCTCATCAGTGTGGGATCCGTACCAGGTCGGGTTGACGGAGGAGATAGAGAAGATCCAAAGAAGAGCGGCGCGTTTCGTCACAGGGTTATTTGGTAAGCGTGATAGCGTTACGGAGATGTTTAGCAAACTCAAGTGGAAGAGTCTGCGAGAGAGGCGCTCTGCATCGCGGTGTAGCTTGCTGTCAAGGTTTCGAGAGGGTGCGTTTCTGGATAAGGTATCGAATATATTGCTTCCCCCTACATATACCTCCCGAGGAGATCACGAATGTAAAATTAGAGAGATTCGAGCGCGCACGGAGGCTTTCCGGCAGTCGTTCTTCCCGCAAACCATGCGCGACTGGAGCAGGAAAGGAAGGTAATGACAGTGGCACGTAAAGTGCCCTCCGCCACACACCGTTGGGTGGCTTGCAGAGTATAAATGTAGATGTAGATGTAAATGTAGAAGTGAAGGGTGGATACATTTCTTATTAATATCCACTTACAGGGGTGTGGACAGTTTTGATCATCTAATGCGTACTGTTGTATTTGTAATTTCTAAGTCAGTATTCTGCAGGTGTATTAGATGTAATCTTTAACCCGCTTTTCATAATGAACTTAATTTAAAAGATATAAAATGTCTGGTCACAGGTAAGGCAAGGATCTGTTCTTGCCATGCAAAACAAATTAACTGGTTAAAAGAAACACTGTTACGATTATTGTGGGTAAACCATCTCATAAGGAAATAAGAAAAAATAGTATCGTTAGTTAACAGCGAGTCTGACATAAACAAATCCATGGAACAGCCACGTATGTCTTTGAAAAGAAATAGGCTGAAAAATCATATAACATATTAGCTCATTTACAGTGCAGTTAACAATTTAGCAAGCTATGACAGAAATTATTACGAAACAATAGTGGATGTAGCATTTAGTTCCGTAGAAGCATCAGAGGGGCCGAAGTAAACTTATCGGAAGGAGCTATAAATTTTACCTGTGGGAATAGTTTCCTGAATTGCTTATGGGAACACCGGTAAAAAATTGGTGAGTATACGTGAGAAACCGATCTGAGAAGAACAGACAACACAACATGAATACCTCTTCACTTTCAAGCATCTCTCTCGGACAAGTGTTCGTTGATAGAAATAGAAATTATTTCGCTACGGGGCCCGATGATGTATCACCTTGATGACTGCACGGAGGGGCGAGAAGTCGAATAAAGGTACGAAGCGAAAGCCCATTGAGATCTTGTAAAACGCAGCTCCCACACATTGCGTTGTCCCAAATGTCGGTAGCGAACTCGATGGTGCAGCGCTTTCTATCGTTTTCCCCTTCTTCCGCCCGCCTTTCAGTTCCAGATTCTAGCGCCCCCCCCCCCTCCTCCCTCCTACAGCCAACGCTGCCCCCACCAGCTCCGACTAGCGTGCAGAATGGTCGCAGCTGCTGGAGTTTGCGGTCTATTGTTTCGCGGTCATCTCAGAGCTGGCAGCTCTCACGCACTCGACTCCAAGAAGCGGCAGACCGAAGCTCCGCGAAAGTACTCCTTCCAGCTGGAGGCTCCAGCAGGTATTGGATGCGAACAATTAAGTAAAGGCGCTTTTAGCAAAATTACTCTAAAATATTTCGTCTTCAACGTTCAAACGCAGCCCACGGCTCCATTTCAAAATTGACGTGTTCTTCTGCTTCCAAATGAATCCCCCGTACATTTTTCTTACATTTTGTCCAAGACTTAAACGATACCGTTGAGTCCAAAACAGCGACCGCAAACAATTGCCACGTTTACAATTCTCTCACAGTAAATGGCGGCGTGGATTGCTCTGAGCAGCAATCACGAAATTTCAGGAATAATTTTCTGCCAAGTGGCCCATCTCCTGCAGCGGGAGACGTCATCACAGGCTTCTCTGGCGCGTTTTGAAGTTTTCCTACATAAACTGTTTCCAATAACGGAAACATCCAACGCTTCGCAAATATAGACAAAAGCAGCTGTAGCACCATTCCATGTAAGCGAAATAGTAGCACTTCCGTTCTTCATGATCATTCGGAGGGAGACTGTTAAATGGTGCCGCTGTTGTAAACGGGAAGAGCCATCGCTGAGTGACTTTAGAGGGATTCAGAATAAATTGGACAGTGTTTCTATTACCATAATTCTTTTGTATGAATGACAGGGTGTGTCAAAAAATGGTTCAAATGGCTCTGAGCACTATGGGACTCAACTGCTGTGGTCATCAGTCCCCTAGAACTTAGAACTACTTAATCCTAACTAACCTAAGAACATCACACACACCCATGCCCGAGGCAGGACTCGAATCTGCGACCGTAGCAGCAGCGCGGCTCCGGACTGGAGCTCCTAGAACCTCACAGCCACCGCGGCCGGCACAGGGTGTGTTAAAAGTTGATTAACGTAAGGAAACCAATTAATGCTGTTGATAATCATACAATAAAACCTCACGTAATATGGGATCGTCCGTGCGGATTTCCGTAGACTGCTACGACTGATCTCATATAATTTTGCAAATTGTAACATTGGGAAGCAGATGTTGTTGCATACCATTTCTAAAAACAAACATCCAGCAGTGCTTAACGTTAAGGAATGCTTTTCCGTATTATGTGGTTGGTAGTTAATTAAGCATCTCTCCTAGATGTCGTCAGTCGCATTTTCTCTGGTGTCTCGGCCGATGTTTGCAGTTGTAACGAAAATGTTTTGAAGAGCAGCAGATGAGTTATATCTACCGAAACCAGTCGTCAAAAATAAGCACTAGAGGAAGCTTTTTATTAGTGGTTTCGTTTATGCGAAATGTAGCTGCGGTCATCCCAAAGAAATACTGCTTGTCATATCTTTCATGCGACGCCCAGCGTAGACGGATATCGTCGGTTTACTTCCTGTTGCAACAAAAATGATTGTTAAATTCGAATTTTACGTGCCCGTTCGACAGAGTGGTCCCAGATCTGTCTAGTGCCGTATTATTTTTGTCGATCTGTAGTAAGAGGGACTGTTAAACACGAAGAATAGCCGGTACAACAACAGTGACAACACCGCCCTGTAACGCGCTGACTGCTATGGCCATGCAGGACCGTTGTTCAGCAGCTTTTGAAATACTAGCTTAGTCTCCCTATTTCGATAAAACGAATATCGTTATTTTGGGCCACTCTGTCGAATGAGCACATAAGTGGGCGTTACGTGAGAGAAGTAATGAGCAGAATTAATATGGGCTGACATTGCAATAGCGGAATTACAAATATCTGCAGAAACACCAGATAAAACGCGTCTGACAACCCATAGGTGACATAAGGGGTATAGGTGCACGTATTGTTATCATTGTAACGTTAATAAGCACCCACCTCGGTGTGTTAGTTCCTCTTCCTCTGCATCCAACTTCGCAACTGCACCAGTTAGTGCACTACATTATCAGTACAGACTGACCGTTTTGCGTCACGTGCCCACACGTGCTCACACTTCAACATCTGACGGTCTGCCCATGGGAAAATAATCATTAATGCCTAGCCCTGAGGGACTGATAACCTTGTAGTTTAACGTCGATATGTAGCAGTATTTTAGAACATACATTGTGTTCGAACATTATGAATTACCTCGCAGCAAACACAGTCAACATAGGTTTAGGAAACATCGTTCCTGTGAAACACAACTAGCTCTTTCTTCACATGAAGTGTTGAGTGCTATTGACAAAGAATTTCAGATCGATTCCGTATTTTTGGATTTCCGGAAGGCTTTTGACACTGTACCACACAAGCGGCTCGTAGTGAAATTGCGTGCTTATGGAATATCGTCTCAGTTATGTCACTGGATTTGTGGTTTCCTGTCAGAGAGGTCACAGTTCGTAGTAACTGACGGAAATTCATCGAGTAAAACAGAAGTGATTTCTGGCGTTCCTCAAGGTAGTGTTATAGGCCCTTTGCTGTTCCTTATCTATATAAACGATTTGGGAGACAATCTGAGCAACCGTCTTCGGTTGTTTACAGATTACGCTGTCGCTTATCGACTAATAAAGTCATCAGCAGATCAAAACAAACTGCAAAACGATTTAGAAAAGATATCTGAATGGTGCGAAAAGTGGCAGTGGACCCTAAATAACGGAAAGTGTGAGGTCATCCACATGAGTGCTAAAAGGAGCTCGCTAAACTTCAGTTACACGATAAATCAGTCTAATCTAAAAGCCGTAAATTCAACTAAATACCTAGGTATTAAAATTACGAACAACTTAAATTGGAAGGAACTCATAGGAAATGTTGTGAGGAAGGCTAACCAAAGACTGCGTTTTATTGGCAAGGCACTTAGAAAATGTAACAGACCTACTAAGGAGACTGCCTACTCTAAACTTGTCCGTCCTCTTTTAGAATACTGCTGCGCGATATGGGATCCTTAGCTGATAGGACTGACTGAGTACATCGAAAAAGTTCAAAGAAAGGCGGCACGTTTTGTATTATCGCGAAATATGGGAGAGAGTGTCAGAGAAATGATACAGGATTTGGGCTGGAAATCGCTAAAAGAAAGGCGTTTTTCGTTGCGACGGAATCTTCTCACGAAATACCAATCATCAACTTTCTCCTCCGAATGCGAAAATATTTTGTTGACACCAACCAACATTGGGAGGAACGATCACCACCATAAAGTATGCGAAATCGGAGCTGGTACGGAAAGATATATGTGTTCATTCTTTCCGCAAGCTATACGAGGTTGGAATAATATAGAATTGTGAAAGTGGTTCGATGAAACCTCTTCCAGGCACTTAAATGTCTTTTGCAGAGTATCCATGTAGATGTGGATGTAGATGTAGTCCCTTTAATCTCCAAACCAACCAATCAACATAGATCTTGCAACATATACCTGAAAGTACTAATCAACCTAAAAACACACTACTCCTAATAACTACCATTATTAGTCTGTAAAAGAAGTAAGTAATCTTATCGATTTTCTTCTCAACAAATATTTCTCAGGACAAACTACCCTGCAACACCATTACAACCTTTTCAGACACTTTCTGTGACAATGTAGCAATTGAAGCTAGCAATTTATTATTTCATATCATTATCAACTGACGGCCAGAAACATAAGAAAAATTCTACGAGCGGAATTAATCATTTTAATAAAGGAATCTCACAAATGGTTTAAATGGCTCTGAGCACTATGCGACTTAACTTCTGAGGTCATCAGTCGCCTAGAACTTAGAACTAATTAAACCTAATTAACCTAAGGACATAACACACATCCATGCCCGAGGCAGGATTCGAACCTGCGACCGTGGCGGTCGCTCGGTTCCAGACTGCAGCTCCTAGAACCGCACGGCCACTCCGGCCGGTGGAATTTCACACACTACTTCACTAAGAGAGGTAAAAATGAAGATAGTAATATAAGAAATTGGAACTTTGATGGGCTGGTTTACATTTATTAATCTATTTTGGTAACAGTGGATAACTTAATAACTTTGTTTCATCTCATAATGAGGGCACGCTTTTCGTTGGTCAGTCACGTTGTAAGCTGCTCAGTTGATACTAACACCTATTCCTTTCCTAAAGTGTACCATCTTACAGTAAAACCTAACTTTCATTCTGCTTTCATTCTCCAAACTCAACAGCAATTACACACCGCGTGAGAGGATAACAGATATGCAACACTCGTCTATGTTGCGGGCCCTTTATGTGAAACTCTGAAAAATATTCACTAATCGGGGCAGAAGTACCAATCTTCTTTGTTATTTGGACCACTTTCACACTTATTCTACATCAAATATTCCTCATATGATAACCATTTCTAAACACGTTACGTTCCGGTCTCTCCCTCTTTCTACATCACACTACACCCTTTTTTTACTACATTCTCTCCGAAGGCACCTAAAAAAAGGCTTGTGCTAACCTAACGATCTCAAAGTCACTACAAATATCTTGAAGACTATGGGTCACATGTTTACTCTGTCCATTATGACAGCTCTCGAGCTTAAAGGATTAATGCAGATCGATAGAAAACAATTCAGGTAATGTGTAAACAGAGTATTAATGTTATATTGCTTGGCTCCGTCAAGTCAGTTAAATGTTGAGATATAAGGCGGAAAAACGACAATAGATGGAACAAGCACATAAGGTCAATTATGCGGAGAATGAATGGCCGTCTGCGATTCGTTGGAAGATTTCTCAAGAACACTTGAGCTACGTATTCTTGAGTAGTGCGCCTCTGAGATCCTCACCTTATCAGACTAGAGGAAGCCTTCGAAGAAATACAGATGCAGACTCTTAGCTTTGTTACCACTCGGTTCGATCAATATGAGAATCGTACGGAAATGAACAGTGTGATACGTTGACGATTGTTGAAAGGAAGTAGATCATGCTTTCGAAGAACGCTACTGAGGATGATGTTCCAATTTGCGCCAGACTCCAGAAATATTCTCGAACTTTCAGCTCTCGTGTTGACAGCAACAATAAAATGTTCAAATGTGTGTGAAATCTTATGGGACCTAACTGCTAAGGTCATCAGTCCCTAAGCTTACACACCACTTAACCTAAATTATCCTAAGGACAAACACACACACCCATGCCCGAGGGAGGACTCTAACCTCCGCAGGGATCAGCCGCACAGTCCATAACTGCAGCGCCTGAGACCGCTTGGCTAATCCCGCGCGGCAGCAACAATAATCTGAGGGAGAGCGGAGATCGCAGAGACAGGAAATTACAATCATTTTTTGGTAATTCTGTTTCCAATTGAGGAAAAGGAATGTCCAGCAATGATACCAAATATCCACTGCCAGGCACTGTGTAGAGTCTTGCGGAGTAGGGCCTAAATACGTTAAGGTACATGCTAATGTACGAGGGCACCCCTAAAAGTAATGGTTCCGAAGTTTTTGTTTGTATACTCTTAAATTTTTTAAAATGAAACATACGTAGTTTACACTCTCCATCTTTATCCCTCATGTCTGCATGTTTATTTACCGATATAGTCGCTCTGGCGTCCAAAGCATTTATGCCAACGTTAGACCAGTATGTTGATACCGTCACTCTAGAATGTATAACTTCGTGGCCTCAACCTCATCCTCTGCTTACATGGCCTCTTCACTAACTAAACTTTATAAGTAACCTGTTGAAGTATTCGTAATAAACTTCCTGAATTTACTGCCCTCCAGGAAAGTTCTCGCGCTCTAATTATTCTTGGGACTGAGAGCTGGCTGAAACCCTCAGTGGGGTGCTCTGAGATATTAAGCGAGTCGTGGAACGTATTTCGGAAAGACAGATTAGAAGCCATAGGAGGGGGAGTGTTCACTGGAGTTAACAAAAATATTTTCTCTGTTGAGACCGAAGTTGAGTGTGACTGTGAAGTCATTTGGTCGGGTATAACAGGTGTAGGTGAACCCAAGTTAGTTGTTGGATGTTTTTACCGGCCACCCGATTGTGCTGTGACAGTTCTATAGACATTCAAGGAAAGTCTACGGTCAATAGCGCGTGAATACCCAGATCATACAATCTTATTTCGAGTGACCTCAATCTAGCGAGTAAAGACTGGTGTGGCTATGGATTCACTATGGGGGGTACAGACAGAGAGTCATGCGAATTACTTTGGTACACGTTTCCCGAAAATTATCTTGAGCAGCTAGCTCGGCAGCCCACACGCAGTGCAAATATCTTAGACTTTGCAGCTACAAATAGGCTGAACCTTATCGACAATGTCGGTATGGAAACGGGGGTTAGCGATCATATTATAGGAACTATAATTATGAAAGTTAGTAAATCAATCAAGAAGGTTAGAAGAGTGTTCGTCCTAGGTAGAGCAGATAATTAGTTATTAACATCTCACTTGGACAGTGAACTGGCATCATTTAGTCCCAGTAGGATTGATACTGAGGAGGTATTGCAAAGCTTAAGCATATTGAAAACCGGGTCAGGATGGTTATGTGCCTAATAAGTCGATAAGGGATGGAAAGGACTCACCTCGGTTTAATAACAAAATTCGGTGGATGTTGAGGAAATAGAAGCCGTTGAACTCTTGGTTCAATTGAGAACGCATAAATGACGACAAGCGAAGGTAAGTAGAGTTTCGGGTGACTGTGAAGAGAGATATTCGGGATGTATACAACTAGTACTACCGTCACACCCTAGAAAAAAATCTGACAGAGAATCCGAGAAAATTATGGACGCATGTAAAATCGCTAAGCGGGCCTAAAGTTTCCATTCAGTCTCTTGTTGGCCAGTATAGTGCGGCAGTTGAAGATAGCAAAACGAAAGGCGAAGTTTTAAATTTCACGTTCAAGTGATCGTTCACATGGGAGAATCGTAGAAACATACCGTCGTTTGACCACGGACAGATTCCCGTATGGACGACATAGTAATAAGCATACCTGGCGCAGAGAAACAACTGAAACATTTGAAAGCAAATACAAATAAATCAACAGGTCCGGATGGAATCCCAGTTCGATATTACAAAGAGTACCCTACGGCATTTGCGCTTTACCTAGCTTGCATTTACCGTGAGTCTCTCGCCCAGAACGAAGTCCCAAGCGACGGGAAAAAAGTGCAGGTGACTCCAGTATATAAGAAGGGTAAATGAATGGACCCATAAAAATACACACCAATATTCCTAACTTCCTTTTGCTGCAGAGTCCTTGAACATATTCTCAGTTCTAATATACGAGGTGTGGCTAGAAAAAAACCGGACTAGTACTGGTGAAACAATAAAACGAACGCAATAAGGCTGAAAGTCGCGTGGCCTGTTACGTGACTCTCGCTCCGCCTACTAATCGAGTTTCATCTGCCTCCTGCACTCAGTCTGCCCGTGGCGTCTGTTTTAAGTAGTTGACGTTTTGTCTGTGGGTCGGAAAATGTTGAGTGTACAGAAAGAACAGCGTGTTTACATCAAATTTTGTTTCAAACTAGGAACATCTGCAAGTGAAACGTTTGTAATGTTACAACAAGTGTACGGCGATGATTGTTTATTGCGAACACAAGTGTTTGAGTGGTTTAAACGATTTAAAGATGGCCGCGAAGACACCAGTGATGACACTCGCACTGGCAGACCATTGTCAGCAAAAACTGATACAAACATTGAAAAAATCGGTAAACTTGTGCGACAAGATCGCCGTTCAACAATCAAAGCAGTGTCTGAGTTAACAGGAGTTGACAAGGAAAGTGTTAGGCAGATTCTTCATGAAAGTTTCAACATGAACAAAGTGTGTTCAAAAATGGTTCTAAAGTGTCTCACAATTGAACAGAAGGAACGCCGAAGAATGATTTGTTCTGACATCCTGGAAAACATTGAAAGTGATCCCACCTTCTTACAAAATGTTATTACTTGCGATGAATCGTGGTTTTTTACTTACGATCCCGAAACTAAACGCCAATCGATGCATTGGAAAACTCCTGGTTCTCCACGACAAAAAAACCACGAATGTCAAAATCGAAATTCAAGGCAATGATGATTGTTTTTTTTTTTTACTTCAAAGGGATTGTGCACATTGATCGGGTACCAGAGGGACAAACAGTGAATCAGCATTACTACATTAGCGTCCTGGCTACCCTATGTGAGCGAGTACGGAGAAAACGGAACGATTTGCGGAGAAAAAAGTCATGGATCCTTCACCAAGACAATGCCCCAGCTCACAGTGCGTTGTCAGTGAAGACGTTTTTGGCAAAACACAACATTCCCATCTTAGATCATCCACCCTACTCACCTGATTTGGCCCCCTGTGACTTTTTTCTTTTCCCTAAAGTCAAGTCAGCTTTGAAAGGAACTAGATTTGAGACTGTTGAAGCAGTAAAAGAAAAAGCGACGGAAGTAATGTATGGACTTACCGAAAATGATCTGCAGCATTGCTATGAACACTGGAAAATTCGTATGGAGCGGTGTAGAGACCGAGGAGGAGAGTACATTGAAGGAGATAACATGAAATTGTAAATAATTGTAAATAAATGTTTTTTTCAGCATCAGTCCGGTTTTTTTCTAGCCGCACCTCGTAATAAACTTTCTTGAGACTGAGAAGCTTATCTCCACAAATCAACATGTTTTTAGAAAGCTTCGCTAATACGAAACTCAGGTTTCCCTTTAATCACATAGTGTGCTTAGAACTACGGATGAAGGGCAACTGTTTCTAGATTTCCGAAATGGATTTGATACGGTGCCCCATTGCAGACTGTTATCGAACGTACGAGCATATGCAATAAGTTCACAGATATGTGAGTGGCTCCAAGACTTCTTCAATAATAGAACCCAGCATGTTGTCCTGACGGTGAATGTTCAACAGAGACATGGGTATCGTTAGGAGAGCCCAAAAAGAAGTGTGTTAGGACTGCTCAACATGGTTCAAATGGCTCTGAGCACTATGGGACTGAACATCTATGGTCATCAGCCCTCTAGAACTTAGAACTACTTAAACCTAACTAACCTAATGACAGCACACAACACCCAGTCATCACGAGGCAGAGAAAATCCCTGACACCGCCGGGAATCGAACCCGGGTTAGGACTGCTGTTGTTCTCTATATACACAAATGATTTGGAGGATGGGGTGAGCAGCAATCTGTGGTTGATTGCTGATAAAGCCTTGGTGCACGGTAAGGTGTCGAACTTGAGTGACTTTGAGAAAATACAGACGACTTGGACAAAACTTCCAGTTCGCGTAATGAATGGCAGCTGGACCTGAATATGGAAAACTTTAAGTTAGTGCGGATGAGTAGGAAGACCAAACCTTTAATGTTGGGATACAGCATTACTAGTGTCTTGTTTGACACAGCCCAGTCATTTAAATATCTGGGCGTAACGTTGCAAAGCGATATGAGGTTGAACGAGCATGTGAGAACTGTGACAGGGGAGGTGAATGGTCGACTTCGGTGTATTGGAAGAATTTTAGGAAAGAGTGGTTCATTTGTAAAGGAGGCCACATATAGGATGTTAGTGCGACCTATTCTTGAGTACTGCTCGAGTGTTTGGGATTCGTACCAGGTCGTATTGAAGGAAGACATCGAAGCAATTTATGGGCGGGCTGGTAGATTTGTTACCGGTAGGTTCGAACAACACGTGTTACGGAGATGTTTCGTGAACTCAACCGGGAATCGCGGGAAGGAAGGCGACGTTCCTTTCGAAAAACGCTGTTGTGAAAATTTAGAGAACCGGCATTTGAAGCTGACTGTCGAACAAGTCTACTGCCATAAACATACATTGAGTGGAAGGACCACGAAGATAAGATACGAGAAATTAGGGCTCATACGGACGCGTATTAGATAGTCGTTCTTCCCTCGCTCTGTTTGCGAGTGAAACAGAAAGGAAAATGACAAGTAGCGATACAGGGTACCCTCTGCCACGCACTGTACTGTGTCTTGCGGAGTATCTATGTAGATGAAGTTGTAGAAGGGAAGTCCTCCAAGGTGTTCTTCAAGTTTTGGAATCAGATAAAAATTGGATGCGGCCAAGTTGGGACTGTATGGGGGATGATCGGTAACGGTGAACACAAGGCGTCGGGTTGTTGCAATGTCGCAGTGCTCGTGTGTAGTATAGCGATTGAAGGAGAGGGTGTTCCATGTATGGACGAACTCCTCCAATTCGAAACTCAATTACAGCACTCTGTTTCCCTCACACCGACATAGTTACTTTACACGCCGCCATGTTACACGCTACAATGAGGAACCCTCTAGCGATACACTGCTGCAAGTATACAGAGACGTAGAGTAAACATGCAAAATATTGATATCGTTTGTTTTATTTAAGATACTTTAATAGCTTTCATACAAAAATTCGGAGGTAGAGTTTACACCTACGAGGGCATTCCGGTAATTAATGCCTCAGAATTTTATGTTTGAAAACTCTTAGAAGATTTTAAATAAAGCATAGTTCTTCTTCATGTATACCTATTAGTTTCTGGACACAGCCACCGCATCATAGGATCAATAGAATGCTGCCGTACACCATTTCACTTCATCAAGACAAAATGCGGTCTGGCTTCACTTCCCTCTTAGAGTTCTCTGCCTTATCCAGTACCAACGCTGATTGCGTTATTCATTAATAAGTTCCAAAAATATTAATGAGAACTTTCAATCGAAATACAACCGTCCTTACCACATTTAATACTTTTACGTATGCTGTTGCTCAGTAATGATCAAACATTAGAAAAAAATTACTTTCACAGAATTGTATATGTTGATGTCCCGGCCGTAGTGCATACCCTCTGCCAATCTTAATGTGTGGGTGCTGCTTGGCCAACAATCAATCCTCATCATCGAGCGGTGTGTGAAGAGACCTTCAGTAACTGGAATGTATAACGCATAATTTTTTTTAAAAAAATTCACTTATACTACCGTTGCTGCTAGTGGAGAACGCAAGGACTTCGGAAGTTTCAAATAATTTTTGTTTCTTTGATTACGCCGTGCATAATGTGCTGTTTCTAAAGTCTGCTAATGAGACCCCCCTTTTTTCACTTTATCGCAAAATAATCCGATATCCTTCAAAATATCGTGCGATATTCATGTCCTTGGTATTTTCGGTATTTCTTCTGAAGTCTGCATTTGGACAGGTCTTTCTCCAAGGTTGCTATTTCATATATTTTTGTACCAAGCAGAAAATTACTCGCATGGCCACAGCCGATCCTCCAGAAATCAAGTATAGCTACCTAAGTAAAATGCAGCTATGGGTATCTACATTGTACTGTGATGAGTAGCTACGATCCTTATTTTGTTTTTGTAGGGATGAACGAATTGATTTAAAACTGTTGGGCACTAAACAGCGTGGTACTCAGGGCCCTTTCTCAAGACAGTGGTACCGTTTTATGTGTGGTCGCCCTTGTTAAAAAGAAAAGCAAAGGCCGTATAGCTTCAGCCGTTGTTAAAAGAATATCACATCGCCTAAATTCCCCAGTATACTTGTTCATACCGTTGTCACACTTACGAGTATCAGTAAAAGGATATATGGTATCAAAATGACGTGCTGATCTTGCAAGCCACAGAGCAGGCGATTATGACTTCCATGCGCAACGTACAAAATAAACTTTTTTAAAAATATAAAAGCATCAGTGGGTCTCTGCTCTTGTATCAAAGATTTATTTTTATCGAACTGCTCGTATAAATCGAGGTAACTGAAGTGAGCTACACTTGAGTCCGAGCTCTGCAGAAATGGCATTAGTCTCATAAAATGTCGATCCTTAGGGAGGGTTTTAGGCCCTTTCTCGCATCTTCCTGATCAAACCTCGAAATCAATACGAAATCGAAGATCATTACTCACCATTAGTGGGAAACCAATAGAGGAGGAACCAGACGCAGTAGAAACTGTTCGTATAGTAATGATACAATGTTTTGTTAGTAAAAATGTTAATAATTTCCTGAGATTCACAGTGTCATGGTTAACATATAATCTGCATTCACCCACACAGCCCTGCAGACTGTCGATTGATTTATTAACGAAAGTACACAGAAATTAATTTGCAACCGTAAAGGTAGCTCACAGCTTCTCAGCAACTACCCGGTATTTGTAATCATTCTGACGAAAACGGTATGTTAAAATTAAATAATAAAGTGAGAGGGATAACGACATTAATACACAACAGTTTATTAATTCCTGTGACTGATTTGAATGCCCAGAGCACAGTAAAGCAAAGAGCTACGCACTAGTTGCGCCCTGGGAGAAACCATGGTACTCGTATATTAGAAAACAAGTTCGCTTAATGACGCGTGCAATTTGTATAATTACGTTCTTAATTTATCTGAATGAAATATACTGTTAACGAGTAATACTTCTATTCCAGGAACAGGCAATGACACAAACAGCAATGACACAAAATGCAGAATCTCAGTCAAATTTTAACTCATCCAATAAGGGAAAGCCATGTGTTTCGACGTAATTTTCACAGAAAACATCAGCTTCTAATCTGTGGTTGGAGTTACGAAACTTCTTTGAGGCAGTTTACATACTCTGATATATGAGGTTCTTTCCACCTACTGAATGGTTATAAAGACGGAAGCAAACTCCAGAAGTTGTTTACTTTTCGTCTCAAAGTAGATTATTATATATTTTCGCATGTAATAAGAGTTCTCTGTGCCGTGTCTCTTTCATTCATTAATGTAAGCTATAAATTCGTTACACTGATTTCGATGAAAATTTAGATGTATTCAATTGAATTAATAGGACAAGTTAACAAAAATATTTGTTTATTGCTTTTAGGTCATTTTTAATATAGTGATTTTGTTAGGCACTGCACCTGTATCTCACCACATTTGTTTGTCACGTGCTTTTGTCACTGCCTCATTTCATCATATTCTAGAATATTAGCTAAATACATGTAACTGAACTAAGAGGTGATATAATTTTACAGTATGAACAAGGATGTTATTGAAGTATAAATAAGAAGACACATATATCATTACATGGTAGTTATGTGTCCATCGTCTCATATTTCCTTTTTCCATTTCCTCCTGCATCTAATACAGTATTTTCTCCGACGGATGGACTGTTGTATGCTTCGAGGAATCACTTCCTCACACTGAGTATGCGATGGAACGTATTTCCGTCTTCCCACCAAATTAAGTTGTCAAGCAAAGTGCTCACATTGTTCCTCGTTGACATCTCCAAAAATTTCAGGCAAGAAATGGAGGCCACTGTTCAGAAAATGTATGTTGATCCTCAACGAACACCTACTTCCGGAAGTTTTCCCAACATCCTGGCTGTAACATGTATATGTTGTCGGTGCTCTTTGTTGCCTAAGAAATTAATGATGAATTCCACGAATAATACTCATGTCTTCTCTCACTCTCAGTAATTTTGATTTCAATTTGAAATGAAAGGTGATTTTCAAATGAAAGGTCCATAAACATGCCATCTTTCAGTATAGCCTCTGATAGATAAATCGTCTCAGATATGCTTGAAACCTTCTCCATCTTTGGGTAAACCTATCACAGTATCGTTAAGACAGTCTTAATGAAGAGGTGGTGAAATAATGTTTTTCGGACCTCCGAGGTTAATGTGCAAAATGGAGAAGAGTTACAGAGCTCCTCATAGTAGCAATGGCATTTTATAATGAGTGCTATCAATGTCACCGAAATTTCAGTTATATATTATCGTTAATTAAAATGGAAATGTTATCAATAAAATCGGTAAAAATTACATTTTGGACTATTTAATGTTACTTGTAAATAATGGAGAATGATACGGCATTTTTGTATCATTCAGACGGGCTCGTACAGTGAACATAAATTACCCACATTAATAAAATACTGATACCGTGTACACTCCCCTCCGACAGAAAGTTGTGTTCCCGGTCTGGTACAATAATGATTCCTGAAAATGTTTATGCTCCCTCTAGAATCACTTCGCTATAACTCATTTATTCTCCTCCGGGACGCAGATGTGCCAAGTAAATCATTTATCCCGCAGTAAACGACAACTCATCCCTCGGCTGGTAGTGTAATTAGAAAGAGTTACAAGCAGCTTCATCTCAGAATTGGGTCCTGCCTCAGCGCTGTAATTGAATACCGCTTGAGAACAAAACACTGCCTCGGCACAATGAGCTAACAATCACGAACGACTTCCGTTGGTGCCTGTTGTCGAAATTCGAAGCATGTCTCAAATACAGCCGGCAGCAATATACCTCAGCTCTATTTACGTCTCGATATTAACTTGATGTGATTACAGAATCCTTTTCGAAAATTTGAAATGAATACTGCAACAAACAAGTGCACTTTCTGAGTTTAACGAAAGTAATTTGTTTATTTTGTGGGAAAGAGTCTATGCAGGGCAATATAACTGCATTTTAAATGATGAAGAGAGAAATGAGCACGTTACACTATAAACCGTTCACAAAGAATTTGAGCTATGGTTGTTTATGCACTGAACAGACACTTCTGATCTACGGCAGACATAACATTTTCGCTACGTGAATCCCGTACTATGCTGAAAAAAGTGAATGACTTGTGCATGAATCTATTCTTCAAATATAAAATGTTCAAATTGGTCAACGTATTTCTGCACTACTACAGGAAGTAACATATAGATTGATCTGCTTGATGGATGTAGCGCATGATCTCCTATGCATTAAACTTTTCTATTCTCCGTCATTGTTCTAAAGCCTCCGCTTCTTATATTCACTACATATTCCATCTAACCCTATTTCTTTTGACTTCTGCGAATGGTGAACTAAGATTCACTGTACTCCAAATTTATCGTTTTGTTTATAAGCCCATTATGTTAATTTGTTTTAAGGATTTAATTTCTGCATTTAGTAGTCCTTTTGCAGTTTTCTTTGTGACTGTGAAGGTTTTGATGTGCTCTGCTCAAATCATAATACTGAAAGATGAGTCTGATTAATAGTAATTCATACAAACAGGCTCATGGGTGGAAAGGTATTTCCGATATATTCGAAACTGTTCTCGAAAGAACAGTTACTGTTGATGACTGTGCAGCTTTTCCCTGGAATAAATGATGACTGACTGAAGCAGCTGAGGTTTTCAGTTAGTCATCATTTATTCTAGGTATTTCCGAGTTTCCCCGCTGCACTTTGATTATACTTTCACTACTCTGACATACAAGTATAAGTTCCATGCCTTTTTACCACAGGAGGTACGCACTTTACCAGTTCTGGATTTGGATCTTCGCCTCCCACAAATTCAGATGGTTCAAATGGCTCTGAGCACTATGCGACTTAACTTCTGAGTTCATCAGTCGCCTAGAACTTAGAGCTAATTAAACCTAACTAACCTAAGGACATCACACACATCCATGCCCGAGGCAGGATTCGAACCTGCGACCGTAGCGGTCTCGTGGTTCCAGACTGACGCGCCTAGAACCGCACGGCCACACCGGCCGGCCACAAATTCACATTCAGAATACAAGCAACTGTAAACTATGTGACTGCGCCTAACTGATTAGCGAGCTTGCCACATCTTCCGAATCATGAAAGCCAACGACCAAGGAAGGCAGTAGATAAATTGTCCCTCGATCTCCAAAAAGTATTTGACTCTGTACAACACTTACGCTTGTTATCAAATGAACGATTCTATGGGAAAAGCAGCAACATTCGTGTTTCGGTTGACGATTTCTTGGTAGGGAGAACGCAGTTGGTTGTCTTGGCTAGAGATTCATCGACAGATGCAGAATTAACTTCGGATGTACTCCAGGAAGTTTGTAGGCATCCAAGCTGTTCATACTGCATATAAATAACCTTGCAGACAGTTAACTCAGACTTTTCAGAGATGATGCTTTTAACTGTATTGAAGTACCGTCCGAAAGAAACTGCACAAATATTCACTCAAATACTGATGAGATTTTAAATGGGTGCAAACATTTGCATCTTGGCTAAATGTTCAGCAATGTAAAATTGTCCGCTGTACATAAGAAAAATATGTAGTTTACTACGACTATAGTATGAGTGAGTCACAGTTAGAAACGGCCAACGCATACCAATATTTGGGGGGAAACTTTCTATGGATATGAAATTGAACGATGACATAGAATCAGGCATAAGTAAACAAGATAGAAGACTTCGGTTCACTGGTAGAATGCAAACGGTATCCAAAGCAGATTGATTGCTTACAAATCACTCGTGTAACCAATCCTAGAAAATTGCTGAAGTTTGTGGGATCCGTACCAAATAGAGCTCACAGAGGATACTGTATGTTTACAAAGAATGGTAGTACAGATGGTCTCGGGTTTATTTGATGCTTCTGAAACTGAACTGGAAACACATGGAGATAGACGCAAGCTATTCCGAGAAAGACTACTTACAAAGTTTCAAGAACTAGCAGTAAGTGATAAATCTAGGAATATGCTGCAACTCCCTACGTCTCGCTCCCGTTGGGCTCTTGAGGACAATGTTACATTAATTACAATGCACTCAGAGACGCTTAAAACGTCAATTATTCCGCTCTCCTTATGAGAATAAAACGAGCAGAAGCCGTAAATATGTCGCTACTGTAATACCTCGTGAATGGAAGTACCCTGTTGTATGCACTTCGTAGTGGTTTGCAGAAAACAGATGTAAGTACACATAATATTTTGTTTAGTTTTTGCTTCCACAGTTCGAATTTTGTTTGTTTTTAACCGTTTCACCCTTTGCAGCCCACTTCAGCCAATATGTCGTTCTTCTCCGTAAGTGAGTGGTCAGAATAAATGGCCGCTATGTGAAAGACTCGGATTCGATTCCTGGTATTGCGAAACATTTTTTTTTCTTTGGTGGGAAGACTTGTACTGGGTGCACTAAGTCTGGTGATGTCAATTGAGGAGCTACTTGACCGAGCAGTAGCGTCTGCACGGCCTGGAAAGTTCGTGAAACGGAAGAGAGAGCCGTGTGTTCCCACACGCCCCTCCATACTGAATCCACACGACGCCCCAATTCAGAGTTGACACGGTGGTCGGTAGACATTCTGTGGGTGTTCGCAGCCTGGCAAGAGGCTCCTTCAGTCACTGCACAGGATGATTTCTTGATGATGCTGCAACTTTCAGGAATCATGAAGAAAGATAAATGTACCAGTTTGAGGTATGGGATCCTAGTGCGTGAAAAGTACATACTTAGGAAACGAGTATCGACTGTAATGCGCTAAAAGGACCGTTGGCTTAACATGACATGACGTCCAAAGTCACTAGCAGTTAAACCCTGCCTTTTCTGTGAATGGTAGGGGTTTAGTTGCGTTTCCTGCAATATTCGCCATACAGTATTCTGCAAAGCATTCATTTCACGTGCAACTGTTAGAGTGCTGGTTGCAGGCACCTTATTGACTCGAGAAAACGTTGCATGTTCTAAGTCGGGTGTCTGTAGAATTCGTCGTCTCCCTTCGTCATTGTACTGTGCTACCAATTACCCTGTACCACATAAGTGTTGGAACAGTCTTGGAAACATGGTGAGCGCCGTATGTCTTCTATAGGGGTATTTGGTCGTATAACTCTCTCCGCTTCTCTGTTACTTCCACTTGCTTTCCCACATCCGAAAATTATGTCTGCAAAGTCCGTCACCGAGTATGACTCTGTCAGGTTAGGATCCGACCGTGAAGCGTGGTCCGATAACCTAATGTAAGGTTGCAGCTCGACATAAGCGGGAAATTTGTGTTCGAGTCCATTCCGGCACAAATTTTCATTGTCTCATTCCATTATACAGCTGATGGTCATCTATATTCACAACTGTGTATATACAGAGTCCACCATAAAAATGTACATACTCTTTAAGGAAAGAAAAGTATAGCTTATGCGTTTATTTTACATTTAATAACTGATCACAAATGGTGTACAATCTTCAGTTTAACACATGGTTCCTTCAATTGTTCAAACTGTTCATCGTTGGTGGCTACAAACATAACAGAACTTCAACTACGTCAGTCAGTGTTACAGTGGAGATCGCTGGACATGTCGCTGTAATCTCCTGGCGAAGTTCCTCCAGCGTGTGTAGCTTACGTCGATAGGCGTTATCTTTCTCAGTTCCCCACAAGTAAAAGTCCATAGGCTTTAGATAAGGCGACCGTGGAGGGAACCTAATGAGCCCCCTTCGTCCAATCCAATACTCTGGAAAATTATACCCAGGAAAGCTCGTATGGCTAGGTGGTAGTGTGGAGGCGCCCCGTCCTGTTAGTAGAAGACTTCTTCATCAGCTCCATAAAGTGCACGTTTACTTGGCAAAACTGATGGTCGTAACATTTCCAAGTACACTTCTCCAGTGACAGTACCATAAAAAAAGGTGCCCTACTAAGCCCCTAGATGATAATCCACACCTCACATGTACCCCTGGTAGATTGACCGCTTAATCCACGTAAACAAGCGGATTTTCCGGTGCCTAGTACACACCGTTATGACGATTCAGGGTTCAATTAAGTTTTAATTGTGCCTCATCACTATACACTATCTTCGTCACAAATTGTCCGTCATCAGTTACCATTCGCTGATACCATCCGCAAAACTGCATTCTGCGATCAGGATTCTCATCATTAATCAAATGCAGTAATCGTGGAATGTAAACATTCCATTTGCAGCTTTCAGAATTGTACGTACGCTTCTATTGCTAACGCCCACTTCACGTGCACATTGTGTACCACGCTTCTGTGGAGAATTAACAAACGTTTCCAACACGAGAGCCGACGAAGCAGCACTTGTATCTGTACGCTGCCTTCCTAATCTTCCTTTGTGAATATCACAAATCGTTCCATGCAATTCAAACTTGTCACTGATGTGTTTAATTGTTAGGAGGGTTGGCGGTTTTGTTTCAAACTACCGCCTCTACTGACGTTGCACTTCAACGGCATTATCAAACTTGAAAAACCACTTCACAATACATTTTCTTTGCTCGAATGTCAAGCGTGCTCCAACCATCTTGTTTTCTCAATACCGAGATGAAAGTACTAATATCTGTTGAGCCAAAGACCATACTACAACATAATCGTAACTCAAATCGATCGACTGTATCAGTATCTCGATATAGCCTGACAAAGAGCGTATATATTTTTCTTGCGAACTCTGATGTATTTCATAAAAAGACACAAAGGAATTAATGACATTAGCTGTCAGGTTCACTGATTTAAATCAATGGAGGGAAGTTTTCCGAAGTAAGAGTGATTTCAGGTGTGCCGCAGGGGAGTGTCGTAGGACCGTTGCTTTCACAATATACATAAATGACCTTGTGGATAACATTGGGAGTTCACTGAGGCTTTTTGCGGATGATACTGTAGTGTATCTAGAGGTAGTAACAACGGAAAATTGTACTGAAATGCAGGAGGATCTGCAACGAATTGACGCATGGTGCAGGGAATGCCAACTGAATCTGAATGTAGACGAGTGTAATGTGCTGCGAATACATAGAAAGAAAGATCATTAATCATTTAGCTACAATATAGCAGGTCAGCAACTGGAAGCAGTTAATTCCATAAATTATCTGGGAGTAGGCATTAGGAATGATTTAAAATGGAATGATCATATAACGTTAAGAATCGTAAGGAAATGCAACAAAGGAAGTATATTACAGTACACTTGTTCGCCCAGTGCTTAAATATTGCTCACTAGGGTGGGAACCGTACGAGGTGGAGTTGATAGAGAAGATAGAGAAGATCCAACGGAGAGCAGCGCGCTTCCTTACAGGATCATTTAGTAATCGCGAAAGCGTTACGGAGATGATAGATAAACTCCAGTGGAAGACTCTGCAGGAGATACGCTCAGTAGCTCGGTACGAGCTTTTGTTGAAGTTTCGAGAACCTACCTTGAGCGAGGAGTCAAGCAGTATATTGCTCCCTCCTACCTATATCTCGCGAAGAGACCATGAGGATAAAATCAGAGTGATTAGAGGCCACACAGAGGCATACCGACAATCTTGCTTTGCGCGAACAATACGAGACTGGAATAGAAGGGAGAACCGATAGAGGTACTCAAAGTACCCTCCGCCACACACCTTCAGGTGTCTAGCGGAGTATCGATGTAGATGTAGAACGAGGAAGGTAGAAAAGTTTTGCCTGACTGACATTCGAAACCGGGCATCCAGCCTACTACGCAGATGGGCTGACCACTGCGGCATCCGGAAGCAAAGATAATGGAAACTGCACGTATTACGCTAGTACACCTCACATCGGACCCAAATTCTCAACTTATCCACTGGCTACTTACGTGGAGCCCCTTGCCCGCTATCCTCATTACTCGCGGCATTTAGCCGATTACCGTAAGAGTTCGAGTGTGATTTGCATCCACATTGAAGTGCTCATGAGTTCGTCCTCGCCTTGGTTATGTAGGGGTCCGAAAGAACACACACCACATACGCATTTCACAATAGCTGTGTGCTCCTATGGGTACTCATGCATATCTGAACGAAGACTGCATCTAGTTCTGAACAACAAAGGCTCTCCAATATCGTACAACTCCATTTGGTTTAGGGTTCATTTTATAAAAACAGAATGCAGTCGACTGCACTACAGACATTGTACTCCAGAAATGCTCAAGTCAGTACACAGTGTGCCATTTGCATTGGGTTACTTATTAACCAACCTCTACACCTAAGTGCTTGTCGGGATTGCCTACCCTGCAGTCTTAGCAACAGCAGAACCGGTACATGTACTCTACTATCGGGAGTATTAGAACGATTTTCGCTTGAAACTTTCGACTCAGTTTTTTCCGGACCATAGATTCTTATTTCAAATCGATATATTTACCCTTTTGTACATCATCGCGGAATCATCCTATACTATGAATTCGATTTTTATGCGATCAGGCAATTTGTGGGAGACTCCGGATGTCATTTGATCACATCGTAATATCTGAATAACTCATCCTCAGCATAGATTAAAATTACATGAAAATTAATTACATTAGTAGAACACCGCGTAATTCTCTCCTAAACCTTGTCTGATACCATTTGAATGTGAAACCACTAGAACAGATACAGTTTCAGCTAACGATAGTGGTGAGAGTCTTGACGTGATTTCGACAGGTGGGGAAAGCAGACACCTTGATAGTACGGAACTGTATATGGTCTCAATATTGCTCAGTACTGTTTTTGCCTAGCGTGAAGTTAGCAACACTGGTGCAGCGAGATAATGGCTTGCATCTCACTAGCGTTGTTTTTATTTGAAAAGCCAAATAAACAAATACTGCGCAAAGTTTTTGTCCTTATCCATAAAATATCTCAGTCATTTAAAGAAACTGTGTAGGTTAGCATTAATGGCGTTTCAGAATAAACAGCTGGTAGATCTCGATACCATGGAGAATTTCGACGTCGTGGAATTTGGTGACAGGACGCGAACTCAAAGGTGCTGTAGTAAAGAGGGAACATTCTTCCATTCACGCATATTTTCGTATGTAATGGATGTAACTGTTACTACGGGATGACCGGCAGGTGTGGCCGAGCGGTTCTAGGTGCTTAAGTCCGGAACAGCGCGACTGCTGCGGTCGCAGGTACGAATCCTGCTTCAGGCATCGATGTGTGCGATGTCGTTAGGTTAGTTAGGTTTAAGTAGTTTTAAGTTCTAGGCTACTAATGACCTAGTGCTTAGTGCTTAGAGCCATTTCAACCATTTTAAACTACGGAATACTCTGCAATCGTGTAATCATACATTAGGGTGTCGTAATGTAGGTGCACGGACTGCATATATATATATATATATATATATATATATATATATATATATATATATATATATAAGGTAAATCGATAATTTTATTTTTTCAAAATACTAATTACCGCTATATGACTATGACTACACTCGTAAGCTGACGAGAGTTACCTCGTCCCGAGCATGCTAGAGGTAGGTTCCAGCCGCATGCTCTGTCGCAAATTTAAGCCGTTACACGATACCTAACAAGAAGCACAACACGTCTGAGAAACTCGGTGTTGTTCAGTGACAGGCGGAGACTAAATGAGCCTCCCTGTTTTGGATCGGCTGTGTCGAATAGCAGGGTAAGAGACCGCGCGAGCGCTCCAGCCAATGCCACATATTACCCCGCACTGATTGCTATGCCGCGTGTGTTCTCGAAATTCAACCATCGCATTTGCATTCGGTGGGTGGTCGAGCGCGCAGGCCTCGGTTTAACTGCCTCCGGGGAATAGCCCTCATTCCGTAGAATGGCTCGGCTAAACACGCCCCCGCTTGTACTGCACGCACACTCTGCCTCTTCCCCCCTGGAGCGCCTCGCGACCCCACCGGGTCGACGCGCTACTCATTGTGCAGCGCGCGCCTTTCTTTTGATAATTCATCAGCTGACGAAGCTGGGGAGGGCGTCGAGAGCTCGGTCGGACTCGCGAGCGTACTTTGTAAAAAGCAGAGGCTGGGGGGCGGACTGCGCGCCTCTGTTAGCTGGTGCAACCAGGAACACGGCTGCCTAATCCGCAGGCGGAACTTCTCACGCGTGAGCAATATTTTTGTACCTACTCATCATCTGTTACATATTTCTTAATTAAATTACGAGGTATTTGAGAAGAGTATTGAGACTGATTTTTTTATGTACCAAAACTTTTGTTTCTTTCGAACAACAGTATTGCCCCTTGTAATGGTACTTGAATTACTCAAGCATTACGGCACCTCACCTGAACCTCTCGATACCAGCAATATTCTACTGTTTTTCTGTAAAGTAGTTAACATATTTCTGAGACCACATTCAGATTTGATTTCATTAATATAGAGGTACTTTGATACATCGATGTGTTTATATTGCAAGGATATTATTCGTATGTGTATTCTTTCTTTTGTCACTATGATCTTTGACGTACTTGTAACTCTGATTTTTGGGCGCGTAAGTGATTATTAGTTAGTTAGAGAGTCGGACCTTGAGAAAGTTAAGTCTTGGAGGTCATGTTGGATAGACGCACATTGTAGACAGTTCATAAAATGTGAATAACAGTGAGGAAGATGTTCTCAAGTATGTTTTGTACTGTGAAGTGATGTTTTGTGTGTTACGTGCCATTGCAGCGAAAGTAATAAAAAAGAAGTGTAACTTAAATTACGAGTGCTGATTACATTTTTACATCACCATTGTCCTGCAAAAGTGTAATCTTCAAGAATGGTTTGTGAAGCGCATCTACAAAACTCTTGAATATCGCAGAATAAAACCTAGTCCTCTTTGCATCCGAGCTTGGAATCATCACCACCTAGATTTTCGACGATTGAGCCATGATTTTACAACCATACCAGTGTGGGAAATACGAAAATGGTTCAAATGGCTCTGAGCACTATGGGACTTAACATCTATGGTCATCAGTCCCCTAGAACTTAGAACTACTTAAACCTAACTAACCTAAGGACATCACACAACACCCAGTCATCACGAGGCAGAGAAAATCCCTGACCCCGCCGGGAATCGAACCCGGGAACCCAGGCGTGGGAAGCGAGAACGCTACCACACGACCACGAGCTGCGGACGAAATACGAAAATATGAGTGCCTAATTTATTTATTATTACATGAAATGACTTTATTAACTGTGCTCTAATGACACCTGCCACATAATAACTTTGTTGTTGCCCGAAAATGCTGTATGTGAGCAACACCACAATCATTATTAAATTTTGATCTTTGTTGTGGTAGGGTTGTTAGACCCTTCAAAGTGGTTCCCTTGGGCAGTTATACAGCGGTGGAGTCGTTCCCAGTCGTGGTAGCAGCGCGCAAAGGCTTCACCTGCTAAGGCCTTTACCATGTCAGTCGCATTCTTTTGAATGTTCTCCAGAGACAAAAAATGAAGTCCTTCTCAGACTTTTTTTTTCAGTTTCGTAAAAGAAAAGAGTCACAAGGACTCACAAGGAATCCCTTGAATGCTAGGTCGCAAGTTGAATCTTTAGTGACGCTCATTTGAACGTGGTCTGTTAAAAATTATGAGGCCGCGCGGGATTAACCGAGCGGTCTAGGGCTCTGCAGTCATGGACTGTGCGGCTGGTCCCGGCGGAGGTTTGAGTCCTCCCTCGGGCATGGGTGTGCGTGTTTGTCCTTAGGATAATTTAGGTTAAGTAGTGTGTAAGCTTAGGGACTTATGACCTTAGCAGTTAAGTCCCATAAGATTTCACACACATTTGAAAAAAAAATCATGACAAGAAAAATATTAGTTGCTAATGACTCACCATGTGCATCAGGAGGGCGACAGAAAATGAGTGTCCGGTAATTTCACACATCGATATTCCATGGGATATGTGTATTGCACTTCACAAAATGGACATCGTCGACATTCAAGAGATGGGAAAAAAATTATTAACACCGAATGAAAAATGGCATGCCACAGTGATCTCAGAGGACCATCAAGATCCAAGGCGAATTCCGTGGGAGCTACAAACCGTACAGGCTGTTCAGCTAGGTATCCGCTCTTAAAGTATCCACATTTAATCATAATGGTGTACCAGGGTGTTGAGAACTGACTGAATTCCATGACATACAACACAATGCGGATCAGTCTCTGTGTAGCTTATTGTGAAACTAGTTATCCTTAAGACGTAGTAGCAGACAGTGAGATAATATGTTTTATAGGCACGGAAAAAACAAACATCCAGTGGTTGAATTGGTCCAGTGGTTCCAGGCGGTATGAATTGCAAGTCACACACATTTCAGGAGGAATAGTTTTCTCTAAAAGAGTTTGATTTTTATACGCGGAGCAGGAATCAAGCAAAATCAAGGTTTTTGACAAGGTATTGGCCAAAAGCAGTGCTCAAAGTTGTAGTTCTCTTATGCACACTTCCTGCATTAGTATTCCCTAATTCCCTTGCAAGATTACGCACACACGGAAGAATAGTAAGATGCAGAGCACCTCCAACTGCTCGAAGAACAATAAATAATCTTCCAGTCAATTTACCATCGACATTAACGGTCGGCGTTACTGTATATGAATGCATTAAAGCATTGATATTAGTTGTTCCTCTCATATGCATTTCCTCTGCAAATCCCTATTGGTCGCAGTTGAAAACAAGTTTCTTACTGCAGGATAGGATACATCTGATTATCTCATCTACAAATGTTTTGGACGATTCCGCAGTTTGCTGTGCATCGTCAAGTTGCCGCTTTGTTCGAAATTTCCTTATATTAGGTCTTCCTATTGTGTAATACTGTCTGAAGTTACGCAGCCTCCCATGCTTCTTCTGAAATCACTGTAACCTGCTTCGCGCTCAGTTTCAAGTGCATAACGTAGGTCACTCTCATGCACATCCAGTAAATTTTATCGATCAACCTTGAAGCGCTCAAACATCAGTTTTTGAAACAAGTGCACCTTGTCCTCCCTTGAACAGCCGTAGTTTTACTTACATACTGTACGGTCATATTGCTATGGATTTATTCGAAATTTGTTTTTTATTGTTTACTTACTATGATGCGGATGATCTTCTACGTACGTAAATATGTTTAGTGCCCGCTCTCTCTACAAGGGTTGTCCTTTACTACATTTCACTGTAGAGGGATTTGAGGGTCCCTATCCGACAAGGATAATGAATTACATGGCTCGACACGTGTTTGAACAACACTGTCACTTGTTAAGCGCGTGTCGTCATCCCTGTACTCCTCACGTACATAGTGCGTACAGTCGGGGGTATACAAAACCACACATTCCAATACCCAATCTTCCGAAAACGTTAATATTTCATCTGTCACTTCTTTCTAACTCTGCTAATTGCATTGGATTCCTTTCTGACGAAATGTCAACTTCGGTAACTGTTGTACATGTAACTCAATGTTTGTATCGTTTATCGTTGCCATTGCTGTGCTTTGTACCAACACCACTAGCACTGTTGTGAGTGAATCGTCGACTAAGTGGTTCAACTACACTCCGTAGCCTCATACTATGCTCACCATTATATATCTCCTTCCTGCCTCCAGTTAACATTAGGGGCGTCGAATGCCGTGAATATCATTGGCCCTTTGTGATCTAGCACTCAAGGGGTTTCTTGTTAGATCAACTAATAAGGAGCGGCGGTGGGGGGGGGGGGGGGCGGGGCTGTGGAATAGCAGGAATTCCTTATTCCTTCTGAGGTTTCTGAGGTAAAAAGTTCTGTGGTGTAAATGACCGTTTGACATGTGGCGTTGTCACGATGCATCACCCACTTGCCACTTGCCACTAAATTTAAAGGTTACCCATCATTCTAATTGTTAAACAGCAGTCTGATCTCACTAGAGCACGCACATGTTCGACGTTTTCATCGATATTTCGATTTTTGAAGTTGAATGTCTTCCTGAGCGAGGTTCAGTTTCAGTGTGTGTTCGGCCTTCCAGAAATGCTTTGTGCCAGCGAAATATTTGTTCTCTTGATAGGGAATGTTCCCCATAACCCTGTATCAACTTTTCAAATATCACAATGACGGTTCTTCACGTTTAAGACAAAACGTGATGGCATAACATTGGGCGAAAGTCCTTTGTTCCATTTTCGTAATACACAAGAAAAACGTAACTTCAGTAATGGTGCTCTGAAAAATCACGTGATGACAGTAAGGAGCTGAAACTCAGCCTGAGCATCTGGAAGGGTTGAACACACAGGTCTACACAAGCAGAACAACACAGCCTTACCAGATCGCTCGGAGTGTTCTCAGATTAATTACTTTTCTAACACAATTCGTGTATTTTGAGTGTACTATTAACGTCGTTTGTGCGAAGTAGTTGAAAACTGTAACATTACCTGCCGTTCGGTTTGTTACTAAAAAAACTAAGGTGCAAGTACATTCACATGCACACCCCGCAAGTCACCGTACGCAATTTTCCTGTTACTAATACTTTGTACGAAGTTTTTCGGGAAACAGTCCCCACTTTCAAGTAGCTTTCTGTACGTTATGCCTCTTGACTGTGGGGACGACTGATTCGTTTATAGAAAAGCTCAAACAACATTCGGTAAACTGAAAGCAAGTTTGGCAACATTAAGAATGCAAGGGGAATCCCACTGTTGAACTCAGAGGAGAGAGCAGATTGGTGGTAAGAGTACAGTGATGGGAACGACCTGTCTCATGACGGGTGAGAAGATGAAATTGGAGCCGATATGGATCAGATAGGGAATCCAGTATCAGAGTTATATTTCAAAAGAGCGCTGGAAGACTTGAGAACAAATAAATAGAAGAGATAGATAACACTTTACCGGAATTTCTAAAATCTTTGAAGGAAGTGCTAACCAAACGAATATTCAACTTCGTGTGTATAGTCTATGAGACTGGTGAAATATCTTTCCGAAAATCATCATCCATACACTTGCAAAGATAGCATGAGTTGGTAAGTGCACATTCAGTGTAACAGTTCATTCATCCAAATTGTCGACGAGAGTAATATACAGCAGAATGGAAAAGAAAATTGTGGGTCTGTAGGATCGCTATTAATTTGGCATTCGGAAAGATAGAGTCAACAAACAGGCAGTCTTGCTATTGAGCTTGTGAATGAAAGGAAGACTGGAAAAAAAATCAATACACTTTCAGAGGATTTGTCGATCGGGGAAAAGCGTTCTATAATGTAAAATGCTGCAAGATCGGAGAAATTCTGAGAAATTTTGGGTAAGATATCAGAAAAGATGAGTAATTTACAATATTCACAATAACCAAGAGGAACTAACAAGCCTGGAAAACCAAGAACTAAAGAGCTCGGAGTAAAAAGGCTGTAAGACAGTGATGAGGTCTCTACTGTTCCATCTATACCACGAAGAAGCAATAAGTAAAATGGAAGAAAGGTTAAAAAGTGGGATTAAAATACTGTGTGAAAGGATATCAACGATGTAAGTGAAACTGAAGCAGAATTACAGGATTGGCTGAAGGGAATGAACAGTCTAATGATTACAGAATATGGACTGAGGGTCAACCGATGACGACTACAGTACTGATAAGTAGCAGAAATGAAAATAGCGAGAAAGTTAACATCAAAATTGTGGACGACGAAGGATATAAGCTTAAGAAATTCTTCTACCTTAGAAGCAAATAAGCCATGATGGATCAAGGAGTAGAATGTGCACCAGCACAGGCAAAATCAACATTCCTGATCAAAATAAGTATACTGGTATCAAACATAGGCCTTAATTTGAGAAACAAATTTGTGAGAATGCACGTTTGGAGCACAGAATGTAATTATAGTGAATCATGGATTGTGGGGGTGCCAGAAAGTGTAAAACCAAAGCGTTTGAGAGGTGATGCTACAGAAGACTTAGGTGGAATGGTAAGCGAAGAAAGGAACACATGGAAAACAGTGACGAGAAGAAAGTACAGCATGACAGAAAGCATCAGGGAATAACTTCCACGGGAGGGAGCTGTAGCGGGCCAAACGAAGGTAGACTTTGGAATAAATCAAACAAATAATTGAGGACTTTGACTACAAGTACTTCTGTGAGATGAAATGATAGAGGATGTTGGATACAAGTGCTACTCTGAGATGAAGTGTTTGGCACAGGAGAAGAATTCTTGGCGGACTGTATCAAACGACCTGGAAGACTGATGAATTATTAAAAAAGGCCATTTATTCACGATGTTTGCGATCTGTGAGGTGATGCAAAGTTCTGTTGTCTTTATTGTAATATGCAAGTAATACATGAACTAAAAACATACCAAAATGCAAGTAGTTATTTTATGACAAAACTATTTTTTTACGGTCGCAAACTTGCCCGAAACCGTTTCTAATGGATCAAAACTGCTGTCGTGTAATGATATATTACATAAAAATTCAGCTGTGGGGCGTAGCAAAAGTGCGAAATGTCGGAAGTACGAGAAGTATCAGCAAAAATTCATTTGTTATGGTATCAATAAAATACATGACCAACAGAAAAATAGTATTTTTATAAAAAGCTATTGTTATTTCAGTCGCTAAATTGCCTCAACTATTTTAATGGATCACGTCTGCTGTACTGTAATGACAAGTTAGTAAAAAATTCAGCTGTGGGGTGGAGCGAAACGGTGAAATGACAGAAGCACGAGAATTTTCCTCAAACATTCCTAAGTTAGGGTATCAATAAAATACAGGGTCTACACATGAAGTCTTCAATATTATCAAACTAAATTAAATGTTTACGATAAAATTTTTAGCTCACGCTTATCGCGAATTTCCTCTAGTTCGTATATGAAAGCTAAATAGAAGAATGCTCTTTGCTACAGATGAGTAGACCTAACGTTTTATTACTGCAGAATTATATATGACACTCTAAGCTCCGTTATTTTTACACTACACGAGTAAAATAATATTCTCAAAAGAAAGCACTAGTTCAGACAAAGCCATTCCTAAGCAGAATGATTAGCTTTTCTCACGTCTGATATCTTACAAATAGGAAACGCCATCGAATCGGACATTATGTCGGAACGAATAATTCACAATAACAGAATCATAGTCGTTACTTTAGAATCACTTGAGAGCACTGCAACCTCACGCTTTCTTACACGTGTACCGATCTCACCGTCACTGCAATAGTCTTCACAACCATGAAAACATTCATTCACAGAGTCATACGGATCTTCATTCTCACTAGGAACATCTGAATAATTATCATAAAAACCACCGGAAATATTTCAGATTCGTTCATTTCTATCCCGATTTCTGAACAGGGCCATGTCTAAAAGCAGGAGAAAATTGAAGACTAAATTAGTAACTATTGGAAATATCGATATATGGTCAGAATACTAAATAAGTAAAGAGTAGATGTAGGCAATCAAGTAGACGAAACAGTTGAAATATGTCACACCAGCTGTTATCTGCAGACACGAGCTATCTCGAGCTCCGAAAGTAACGGATGGAGCGCTAAACACGAGTAAACTCAGGAAAAAGTTGAAGTAATGAATTAAAATTTACTTTACGTCCAGGACTAGATACCAGGTCTCCTGCTTACTATGCAGACATGCTGCCTACTCAAGTACCATAGCGCTGTGGCTACAATAGCTTGACGGACTACCCTCGCTAGCCGGCCAGTGTGGCCGAGCAGTTCTAGGCGCTTCAGTCTGGACCCGCGCGACCGCTACTGTTGCACGTTCGAATCCTGCCTCGGGCATGGATGTGTGTGATGTCCCTAGTTTAGTTAGGTTTAAGTAGTTCTAAGTTCTAGGGGACTGATGACCTCAGATGTAAAGTGGCATAGTGCTTACAGCCATTTGAACCATTTGAACTACCCTCGCCCACTGATCTCGTTAACACAAACTTGAATTCAGTGCACCAGTGGTAGCCCCAACCCCTGCGATACACGTAGAGGTATTTTGCCTAAAAGCTGGCCTAAAGTTCACTTTTAAAATGCGAGTGCTTAACGGAATGCATGACTTCTTACTGCGGTCTGATAGGTGGGGCATTGCTGAGGTAGTGTGTTATTTGCTTGTTGTGCACTAATGCATCGTAGACTTAGTCTATACTCACGTCTGGCTTGCAGAGCATCTGAGGCTTCTCTGATGGCTTCAAATCACTCTGCTTTTGTGAATGTGTTAAACTGTGTGTTTATTTGAAGTTTGGTGAAAAGCGATATGGATTCCGAAGGTTCTGGTATGTACCGTTATTTATAATTATGTTCACTGTATTATTATTACTACTGTTATTATTCATTCATTGTGGTATAGTTCAGGGTGTTTTCTTGCGTATTTGTTAGTACAGCGTGATACGAAAACCATTTTTCTACTGTAAATGTTAAAAAAGTAGCCGCTGAATGCCACAGTTTAATTTTGTACGTTCGTTTTACATTAATGAGTTGTCAGCTATAAATAATGTCATTGCCGAAATGAATTCTGAAAGCATTTTGATTTTACTCTATGTCCTTCGAAAGTCAAAATTATGACAAGAAAAGAACTCTATAATCTTATGTGGAGATGTTCTGGAAAAAAGTGTAGAAAGATTCAACATTATGGAAAATTATAAATTTTAAGATTTTACGTTCCCTAACGAAGAAAAGAAGTGTTTTAAACATAAGTAAAAAAACGATGGATTGAAACATGACGAGAAACAAAAATTGCCAGAAAATAGGGTCAGTTAGCCACAAAACACACACTGCCGAAGACTATGGTAGATGCAAAGATCTGCACTTCATCGAACAGAGACAGCATAGACAATGAGATGCTATATTTGCAAGCCTACCTCGGAAGACTTCAATGACTTCTCAAAAAACCAAAGTAGTAAATACAGAAGCTCTTCACTTCGGCCAGTGCACACTAAATGATCGAATTAGATGTTTCGAATTTTAGTTGCATTTTTCCTACAGAATAAACATCAGGAAGTAGCAGATCCATTTAAACGAGCGAAAGTAACTTGTTCAGGAGAGGAAAAACGTCACACAAGAAACGTTTAGAAACAGATTGGGATTATTTGTGGTTGTTACCAAGCAGGGTTAATGAAATAGAAATGATGAAAATCCCAGAAGAAGATTTCTTGCAGACCATGAAACATCAGCGGAAATAACAGGTGTAGTTCTGCAATGTATCTATTCAGGACTATTCTGGGAACTAATTCCAGTGGACATAAGATAGACATAGATCAATTTTCTGCTTATAGTGTTGAAGCAGCAAGATTGTATACTGATTTATCCAACGACTTTGCCGCAGTGGTAACACCGTTTCCCGTCAGATCATCCAAGCTAAGCACTGCCGCTAACACTTGGACGGCTGACAGTACGGTCTGCCGAGTGCTTCTGGCAAATGTGGCGCACTCGGCAGTTGTGAGGCAAATTGAGGAGTTACTTGTTCGAGAAGTAGCGGCTGCCGCCATCCAGTGACACTATAGACTGAGGATGACGCGGCGATCGGTCAGTAGCGTTGGATCTTCCAAGACCTGTTCGGACGGATTATACTGATTTATATCGATGACTTCCTATGGATCTCACTGTACACAAGATTTTCGTGCACAGCCCAACTGTCACAAACGTACCTTCTTACCCATAGGCAGTTTACCAAAAGAACAAGCTGAGGCTTGCAATAAGCACTTTCGACTTTCGTCTTTAGAGACAAAGGTTGCCAGTAAATTCCTTGGAGAAGAATACCATCTGGACATAATAAAGAGGCTACTACGGTCATCAGATCCATTAATAATAAGACGGAAGCCAACGAAAACCAGCAAACTTTCCTAAAAGTGACCTTACATGTGCTTCTCTCAAACGAAGACTGGATTAGGCAGGTCCCTCAAGCCGCAAATAATGATGAAGAGGATTCCCCATAGAAACATTCTTCTCAGATGAATGAGAATGGAAGAGATCATCGGAATAATACAAAGATACATACATCAACAAATATTGGGAATATCATAGAGTTTACTACGATGACTTCTTTACGTTCAATGAGTCTTGTACAGTACCTTATTAAAAAAATAAACATAATTCCTACTGAAAACAAGGATGACTCTGCTCAGTTACTAAAAATCATTACAAAACGAAGTAGGCTCTCTCCTGAATGTACATCATGCAAACAAAAACAGTGAAAATCTTTAACTCATGGTGATGACTATCAGTATTTACTAGTGAGTATGTCCTACCCGCCGAGGATGAGATCTTCGACTCTGCTCTGGATGATACCATCAAGTTTATCTTGCGGTAAGAGATCCCACTCTTCAAAGGCAGCTTCAATAGGGTCCTGAAGTTCATCATGTGCATTCGGATGCTGTGCAATGGCCACCTTCAACAGTTCCCATGCATGCTCAACTGTATTCATGTCTGTGGACCGTGCTGGACAATACATTCGTTTGATGTTAATCTTTGAAATTACCGAGACACTGCTAGAGTACGGCGCAGTTTTGCATCGTCATCGGCTAGAATGAAGTTGTCAGTGCCTTCACGTCTGTAGAGCCTTATAGTCGCTTGTAGGACCTCTTGGAGGCATCGGGAATCAGTCAAATTGATGTAGATGGGAATTAGAGGATTCGTTGTCCCATCTTTGTTGCCGCCCAGAACATCATACTTCAACCTGCCAAAGAATGGACTTCTTGAACGTATCGCCGTTTTTGGTGTCTTCTAGAGCTTCGCCAAAGCCTATGACGTCTAATGTCCGGCCGCAAACCAATCCTGATCTCGTCAGCAGACATGACATTTCTCCATTCTGCAACGGTCCAATGTTGTTGTGCAAGAGCCCAGGTCCTTCGATTGCGTCGTTTCCCTTGGTTCAGTGAAAAATATCTCTTCTGGAATGAAGGCCACCCTGATGCAATCTTCTACGCACTGTTTCGTTTGAGATAGGAATCCCTGTAGCCCGGGAGAACTCATTTCCAATATATCTGGCAGTTGACGTTGGGCGCCTGCAAGCCGGAAGGTGGACGAAATGATCCACTGCGAAGTCAATCATTCGTATTTCCCATCTCTCCGTACTTTGTCCGCAACTTAGACACACACGTTCTGACTGACATCTCACAGATAGGAAACATCTTCCTGTGTATGACCTGCTGAAAGTAAAGCCACTATCCTGGCTCTAGCAAAGTACTGCACCTCTCTACGTAGCATGTTACTGCAGTGCCGAACACAAACTGAATGCAGCTCTTGTTGATAGCAGAATGCCACTGTGGCAGCGGCATGTTTATACGACATTGGAACGTACGTAAATCATGCCAGTAGTAAGCAACGTCTACTATAAGGGCTCTAACTGGTCAGTGAGACCTCTGGTATCGTAGACTACATTTTAAGATAGTATTCCAAACTTTTTTGAGCAGCGTATACAGAATCTAATAAAAATAGAATAATTTTGTTTCGTTTCATGTTACAAAGTATATATGTACGTTATTATCTTGCAAAATGTATTCTCTATGGTCTGATAGTACAGAAAATATCAAAAACTAATTTCGGCCAATTTTTTGAACGAAATACCGTATGTCTGTTGTTGTAGTGGCTAGCGCACTGCCTACAAAAACGAGACCCGGGATTAAATCACGGCCGTGGTACAAGTTTTAATTCATTACTTCAGCTTCTGTCCTTATCGAAGATAAAGTTGAGACTCATCTGTCTCCAGGAAAATGTAATTCCATTGAGAGAAAGCATTGTTTTGATATTGCCGTACATTATATAGAGGCGTAATATCACATCGCGATATGAAATGGAACGGGCATGTAGGGGTAGCAGTAGAGAACGCGAAGACTATAGTAGGGAAGCCGAATGGTCGATTTCGGGAATCTTATGAAAGTGTGTTCCATCTGTAAAGGAGGCTGCGTATAGCACACTGGTCTGACCTATTCCTGCTTACTGCTTGAGTGCTCAGGATCCACACGAGGCAGGATTAAAGGAAGTCATCGAAGCAATTCAGAGTGAGCTGCAAGATTTGTTACCGGTGGGTTCGGACAGCATACAGGTATTACGGAGATGCTTCGGGAACTGAAATGGAAATAGCTAGCAGCATTCTTTTCGAGGGATGCTATTGAGAAAATTTGTAGAACCGGCATTTGAAGGTGACTACGTAACAGTTCTACTGGCAGGACCCCGGAGAGAAATTAGGGCTCGTACTGAGAGATATGGAAGGACATTTTCCCTTCGCTCTAGTTGCGAATGGAACAGGAAAAGAAAATGGTTTGTAGTGGTACAAGGTATCCTCTGCCTCGCACCTCACGGAGGCTCACGGAGTATGTAGACGCAGTTGTAGACCGCAGTGTGTTAATGGCTACGCCGTATTATAAACAATGAAATACGATAAACTTCTTTTCTGCTAATAAACATGACTGACTCGAAATCTTGTAGACTGACAAATGCCAGGATGCTATCAGGCCAATGAAATCCGGTATATAGACGACAAAATAAAGTGGTGCGCCAGCTTGCCACATGTAACATTCCAGCCTGTATAATTGGACCTATAAAAATATGGTTATAGTAGCCATTCCCCAAAAACATGTGTTGGTTCTATAACGCTTAGAAACAACTGATGGCAAATGATTTCTGTACAGTCTTTCGTTTCTGTATATCACACCCACAGAATCATTTTGACATTTTACATTCACTCTGAGACGAACTGCGGCTATCTGCGCACCAGAATTCTGAAGGAATGTTACATTCATTTATACAGGGTGGTCCATTGATCGTGACCGGGCCAAGTATCTCATGAAATAAGCGTCAAACGAAAAAACTACAAACAACGAAACTTGTATAGCTTGAAGGGGGAAACCAGATCGCGCTATGGTTGGCCCGCTAGATGGCGCTGCCACACGTCAAACGGATATCAACCGCGTTTTTTTTTAAAATAGGAACCCCCAATTTTTATTACATATTCGAGTAGTACGTAAATAAATATGAATGTTTTAGTTGGACCACTTTTCTCGCTTTGTAATAGATGGCGCTGTAATAGTCACAAACATATGGCTAACAATCTTAGACGAGAAGTTGGTAAGAGATACGTTTTTTAAATTAAAATGCAGAACGTAGATACGTTGAACATTTTATTTCAGTTGTTCCAATTGCATACATGTACCTTTGTGAACTTATCATTTCTGAGAACACTTGCTGTTACAGCGCGATTATCTGCAAATACCACATTAATGCTTTAAATGCTCAAAATGATGTCCGTCTACCTAAATGCATTTGGCAATACGTGTAACGACATTCCTCTCAACAGCGAGTAGTTCTCCTTCCGTAATGTTCGCACATGCACTGACAATGCGCTGACGCATGTTGTTAGGCGTTGCTGGTGGATCACGATAGCAAATATCCTTCAACATTCCCCACAGAAAGAAATCCGGGTACATCAGATCGGATGAACGTGCGGGACATGGTATGGTGCTTCGACGACCAATCCACTTGTCATGAAATATGACATTCAATACCGCTTCAATCGCACGCGAGCTATGTGCCGGACATCCATCATGTTGGAAGTACATCACCATTCTGTCCTGCAGTGAAACATCTTGTAGTAACATCGGTAGAACATTACGTAGGAAATCAGCATACATTGCAGCACTTAGATTTCCATCGATAAAATGGATGCCAATTATCTTTCCTCTCATAATGCCGCACCATACATTAACTCGCCAAGGTCGCTGATGTTCCACTTGCCGCAGCCATCGTGGATTTTCCGTTGCCCAATAGTGCATATTATGCCAGTTTACGTTACGCTGTTGGTGAATGATGCTTCGTCGCTAAATAGAACGCGTGCAAAAAATCTCTCATCGTCCCGTGATTTCTCTTGTGCCCAGTGGCAGAACTGTACACGACGTTCAAAGTCGTCACTATGAAAATCCTGGTGCACAGAAATATGGTACGGGTACAATTGATATTGACGTAGCATTCTCAACACCGACGTTTTTTGAGATTCCCGATTCTCGCACAATTTGTCTGCTACTGATGTGCGGATTAGCCGCGAAAGCAGCTAAAACACCTACTTGGGCATCATCATTTGTTGCAAGTCGTGGTTGACGTTTCACATGTGGCTGAACACTTCCTGTTTCCTTAAATAAAGCAACTATCTGGCGAACGGACCGGACACTTGGATGATGTCGTCCAGGATAGCGAGCAGCATTCATAGCACACGCTCGTTGGGCATTTTGATCACAACAGCCATACATCAACACGATATTGATCTTTTCCGCAATTGATAAACGGTCCACTTGACCACGGGTAATGTATCACGAAGCAAATACCTTCCGCACTGGAGGAGTGTTACGTGATACCACGTACTTATACGTTTGTGACTATTACAGCGCCATCTATCACAAAGAAAACTAGTGGTCCAAGTAAAACATTCATATTTCTTTGCGTACTGTACGAATAGGTAATAAAAATGGGGATTACTGTTTATAAAAAGGCAGTTGATATCCGTTTGACCTATGGCAGCGCCATCTAGCGGGCCAACCATAGCGCCATCTGGTTTCCCTCTTCAAGCTAGACGAGTTTCGTTCTTTGTAGTTTTTCGTTTGATGCTTGCTTCGTGAGATATTTGGCCCGGTCACTATCAATGGACCACCCTGTATACTGATTCTACATAATGAAAAGCGTGAAGTTATCTTCATGAGTGCTAAATGACTCCGCTAAATCTCGGTTACGCGATAAGCCACTTAAATCTACAGTTTGTATATTCAATTAATTACTTTAGGACTATGATTACAAGTAACTTAATCTAGAAAGATCACTTTGATAATGTGAGGTAAGCAAACCAGAACACTCAGAAAATGCAGTTGGTCTGCTAAAGAGACTGCTTACGGTATGCTGGTTCGCTCACTTCTGAAGTATAGCTGTGCGGTGTGATATCCGTATGAGGTAGGATTGACGGAGGACATCGAGAAAGTTCAAAGACGGCCAGCTCGTTTTATATTATCGCGGAGTAGTGCATAGAGTGTCACATGTGTTATACTTAAATTGGGATGGTACTCGTTAAAACAAAGACGTTTCCCGTTGTGGTAGGACCTTCTGATTAAATTTCGGTGAACAGCTTTTTCCTCAGAATATGAAAATATTTTGTGGCGCTCACCTACATAGGGAGAAATGATCGTCATAATAATATAAGAGAAATCAGAGCTTGCACGGAAAAATGTATGTGTTTGTTTTCCCCGCGGGCTGTTGAAGAATGGAACGGTAGAGAAACAGCTTGAAAGTGGATCGATAAACCCTCTGCCAGGCACTTAATTGGGAATTGCTGAGTTACAATGTAGATTTAGCATGTTGATGCAGATGTATTACGGTGGTGGAAGGACGCTAGAGACGTGAGTTTTTTTGCACAGGCATTATTTTAATCGTCTCGAGTAAACCGTAGTTACTTAACTTTATTAAAAACTTTGTCAATTTCCTCTGAAACGGAGTTCTCTGCACACTGATACACAGAGAGTAATTATCCTTATCTAATCTACGTATGTACACACGTAAATCAAATCGGGTAGAAGACCAGTAGCATGGACGACAATCTCTTCCAAGAAGTGCTTTTCCAGATAAATATTAATAAGCCGTTCATCTCCAACGTAGAAAAATGCTAAGCGATTGTATGTGCCACATACAATACGTTTGTCTGTCATAACGATCCTGCTTTTACCCGTTACCAACACGATATACGGCAGGGAGAAAAATAAACCGAAAAAAATACGAGTTTCTCATTTGCAGCTTTGATTTGGTGCCATACTGTCAGTATCTATTATTTTCGTTTTACTCCCACTGCTTTAATTGCCCATGAGGACATCTGCTGTAGCAGAACACAAATCCATATTTTTGAACCATTGATAGCGTAAAGGTTAAAGTTTGAGTGCTTCAGAGCGAAAACTGTAAACTGGGAATGATGCTCCAGGCTCTCTCGCTTCTGTGTTAAACACACGGACAAAGCCCGCCTACCACAGCCATCGAAACCACAGGAAACACTCGGTGCGTCAACACACAACACGCGAATTCTGGCAACAACGAAACAAACAAAAGGACAAAGCCGATAAAATGGCTGCACGTACAATAAACTCTGTATGTACAGTGCACAGGTATGGACATGGAAAGAAATATATAGGTCTGCATGACATACGGGATAAATTTTAAATACCCTATCAACTACTTTCTTATGTTTAATGCAAGTTTTACTGAAACACCTTTCAGATTGGGACACTACAGCGCGTTACGAAAAAGTGAAGACGAAAAGATGAGCAATTAATAGTAATGGTTCAAATGGCTCTGAGCACTATGGGACTTAACATCTATGGTCATCAGGCCCCTAGAACTTAGAACTACTTAAACCTAACTAACCTAAGGACAGCACACAACACCCAGCCATCACGAGGCAGAGAAAATCCCTGACCCCGCCGGGAATCGAACCCGGGAACCCGGGCGTGGGAAGCGAGAACGCTACCGCACGACCACGAGATGCGGGCTTAATAGTAATGTGTTGAATTCATTTTCTGAATAGCAGTTCGTAGTTCAGCAGTGCGTTATAAAATAACAAACATCGCATGAGTATCCCTAGTCGCTTCCATCTCATACAGCTTCACCGTATATTAATTGTACTTTTTGGATGTAAACTTTTGTTCGTTAAGCACGTGAGGATAGCAATATTTTTATTGCGGTTTTTCGCTCAACGGTCAGCTGTACGAGAATGTTCTATCATTCCACGGGTTACTGCAAAATTTTTCTAAAGTGAACTAGGAATGTTAAATTGCATGAAATCGATCTTCAGCAGCAGAGCCTGAATGTTTATTTATTCTTCCATAAACTGATTCGGTTTACATTTCAGCTATATTACCCACATGCAAAGTCTAAGAGCCCTGATGGGTAAGTTCGAAGCTTCTTTGTTTTGCATGTTTTTATTGCGGTTGATACGGGTTTTATTATCATTTGTCGTTTTTTAATTGCGGATCACTGTTGACATTTGAGTTTACATATCGTCATAGTGAGTGCAGCTGTAGGCACTAGAAATGGGGTGCCAAGTTGAGAAATCGGAACATTTCTTACGTATTCTTCACTAGAGGGTTGACAGCAGCAGAGGCAGGCAGAGACATTTTCACCTTCAGTGGAGATAATGCCACTGCACAGAGCATGGCAAGGAAATAATTTTCTCCCATTAGGGAGGAACCTTTTGACACTAGTGACTCCCCACGTTCAGGAAGAACTTCTGCTTTTGATGAAGGTCGTTTACACGTATTAAGCCACGATAATCCTCATTAGTGTACTGGAGAACTGGCGAATGTGATGACCGTGATGGTTCCACCATCGTGCGACATTTGCATGTAATGGGCAGGTTCAAGAATCGGATGTATCAATACCGCATTGTGTAAGCCAAAATATCAAAAATCAGCTTACTCGTCATCAATTGGCTCGAGCACAACACCGACCATTCCTACCCTCTGTCGTTACTGGTGACAAGAAATGGTGGCTTCATGCTAACATAAGGAAAATAAAGGAATGGTGGTGCCCGAGCAAAGTAGCAGCTACCCGTACAAAGATCTTCGCACATCCATAAAATAAAATGTTACGATCTGGTGGAACAGCGGCGGTATAGCATACTACTAATTGCTTTCCGAGGTGTATTCATCACTGCTGACACTTATTGTCAACAGGTAAGTCGTCTTGAAGACACAGTCCAAGAACGACCCGGAAAATTGCGTGAAGTGCGGCTTCTCCGCGATACAGCACGTCCGCTTTTGGCATATTCAGAAAAAACAATGTACAGGAGTTGTGTTGGGAAGCCGTTACGTACCCATGTCAATCAACCGATTATGCACTTTCACATTTCCACCTTTTCCGCTATCGAACAACCTTCAAGGAACCTCCTTTCCGGATGAAAATGCGCTCAGAACATGACTCGACTAAATCTCCGCCTCAAAATCACTTCATTTCTACAGTCGCGGAATCGAGAACTTAACCCCAGTGTTGTCAGACTGTTGTAAACACTGAAGAAGAATATAATATTGATGACTAAAGTCTGTGTCCTTTTTTTACGGAAGAGCGCTACGATCTTATGCAGCGACCCTTTTATTTTGGATCTTATTATTGTATGAACATTCTGAAATACTCTAGGGTATTCTTCCAGTTAGCGTCACCCAGATTTCGTGATAGTTTGGCAAACTGACTTGTTTCCGTTTTCATGATAGACGAAACCAATGAAAAATTTTATTTTCACTTGTGTCACGATGTCTTGGGATCTTAAACGCGTGCTGTACTACAGTCTTATAGGTGACACACTGAAATAAATGATATAGTAAGTAACCATGTTTGCTGCTTTCTTATCAAATTCCTAACATCATTCTGTGGAACAGCGACATCGCCAGGTACTCGATAAGTTATTTGAGTAACGACTTTTAATTAACGTCTCCTCTTTTGTGACAGTGGACAGTGATGTCCATGTTGATTCTGTGTTCATTGACTTCCGGAAGACTGTCGATGTAATAGGCATTGTCGGCTAATGAACAAAAGACAAAGATCTGAAATGTCACGTAACCACTGCGACAGAATTGAAGAAATGGTATAAAAAAAGGACAGGCACAAAAGGGAGTTACGATCCATTTGCCATTAAGAAAACAATGAGTTTAGCCTGGATTGCCTGTTGATATTCCACATTATCTCTGGTACGAAACTGCACACGTGTCAGCAGATAGAGCTATTATTGATTGATCTATCACAGGGAAATTCACAACCTTTGGGTATCTACACGCTGTTCCAAAAACACACGGAAATATTTCAGGACGAGGTTCAACACACGCAGGAAATAAAATAAGTCATATGAACATGGGTCCGGAAATGGACATTTGTTGAAAAGCATGAAATCTATTCGCGATTCCGAATAGATTCCGGGACTCGAGGCTGGATTTCCCGTTTTACACAAGAAGTCGCCTTAACCGCTTTGGCTGGCCGTTAATGAGAGTAGATTAGATTGTAGTTTAACGCCACGCCGACAGCGAGGTCATTAGTGTCACAGCAGAAGGTCGGATTACGGAAGTCTGGGGAAGGAAGTCGGTTGTTGAATAACCACCCCAGCGTTTGCCATGAGCGAGTTTGGAAAGTCGCGGAAAACCTAAATCTGGATGGCCGCTCGGAGATTTGAACCGTCGTCCTCCAGAATGTGAGTCCAAGCTGCTAACACTGTGACACCTCGCTCGGTCTGTGTGCGAGTCACGGTCAGAGCCACAAACTTCCACATGTCATCGTTTCCTCGTCACAACCTGTACTCGTTCACATGTTATTTAATTCATGTACAGGGGAGGAGCTTTTAATTAAAAGTGGTTGTCCAGTATTAGCGAATAAAAACGATATTGCAGTGCCTGTTTTTTTTTTAAGTTCGGTATTCAGGTATCAGATTCGGAAGTCGGTTAGCTAGAACATGAGAAACTCCTTTTTATTTTCATAGTGATGCACCCAGTTCAGTGACTTATGTGTTCTAAATGCCCACCCTCTTCCAGTCTGCAGGCTTCTGCTCGTTGATGCAGCGAGGCACAAACACGTTCAATGTCTCCTGGAGCTGAACGTATTCTTTGGCTTGCCACCTGAGTTCTAGTAAAAAGTTATGCTTCATCCTCTACAGGTGTGGCATACAGCAACGCTCTGAAATGGCTCCACAAGAAAATGAATTACGAATTTCTGTCAAGTGAATGTGGGGTCCAAGCGCCAAGCGCCAAGCAACTGGTCGACCTCTGCCTATCCAGCGATTAGCATAACGGCGAGTCAAGTTGGTGACAAGAACACTGAAATTATTACTTGTCGTATAAGAACAGACAGCCGCAAAAATATATGCTACTCATGGATGAAATTCTGTGTTTATATTGCATTGCTTTCAACGGAGTCAGCTGCAGTTTTACTTTTACTCGGAAGTATTTCTTCATGAATAAGTCGTAGTTTATATACCGGCATAAGCTGTCGCCAGCAGACTGGTTGGCAAAGATCTAGCGCGAAGATCGATGGTTGCCACTGGATCAATCACGCCTGTACAAGAGTGGCCAGAGACAGACTTGCAAGCAACAATCCGCCAACGCCCTCTCGACAGCAAGTTTTAGGCCGCCGCCACTGACTAGAGGGCCTCACAGTCACTTCCAGTCACTAACTAACTGACTCACTCTAGTCTGGCGTCTGTCATTCATTCGCAGAGTGAGCTTAGGCCACGCCAGTACATAGCAGGACCAGATTAGAGTAATAGCAAGATTACCGATATTATCTGCGTGAGGACAATGATTGAAGAGCTTGTACCACAACAAAAATTGGATATTTGTGTTATGGTCTTACGCGACCAGGCTGCTGAGGTTATGGGTTCCTAAGCTTAAGCACTACTTAAACGCTCGCATCTCGTGGTCGTGCGGTAGCGTTCTCGCTTCCCACGCCCCGGTTCCCGGGTTCGATTCCCGGCGGGGTCAGGGATTTTCTCTGCCTCGTGATGGCTGGGTGTTGTGTGCTGTCCTTAGGTTAGTTAGGTTTAAGTAGTTCTAAGTTCTAGGGGACTGATTACCATAGATGTTAAGTCCCATAGTGCTCAGAGCCATTTGAACCATTTGAACCACTACTTAAACTGATTTACACTAAGGACAATACACACACGCATGCCCGAGGGAGGACTCGAACCCCCGACGGAAGGAGCCGCGCGGACTCTGTCAAGACGCCTCAGACCACGCGGCTACCCCGCGCGGCTTGTACCACAACACATGGAATCTATTCAAGATAAGTAAAAGCTCACAGTCCATGTGAATAAAGAACCAAGTTAACCCACTTGTGCATTTGTGTTATAGAAAGAGGATACCGACCAACCATAACAACATCCTGTATCCTTGCTTGTTACTGTACAAGACTCTACAGTTTATGTCACTTAATCAGTGACATTCGGCTCTTGTCGCGTTTACTTCACGACCCTTCACGTCTTTTGATAACTTATTGGGTCTTTGGACGCTAAAATTTTATAACTATTTCTTTAATTAAATTGAGATATAATTACAAACAAACATTTGCTTTACGACTGACTTTTTTGCCACTAATAGAACCAGAATTATTCCAATTGTCAGACGATAACAACTCAAATAGCAGTGAGAGCAGCGTCTGTTTATGTTAGACTGAGGGTAACTACGTACACAGTTAGATGTAGATCCACGGCCAAGTCACTGACAATTCCAATTAAATATCCGTTGCCCTTATTTGGAGACTTGAATGTTAGTGTGGTGTCACCGCCAGACACCACACCTGCTAGGTGGTAGCTTCAAATCGGCCGCAGTCCATTAGTACATGTCGGACCCGCGTGTCGCCACTGTCAGTGATCGCAGACCGAGCGCCACCACACGGCAGGTCTAGAGAGACTGACTAGCACTCGGCCCAGTTGTACGGACGACTTTGCTAGCGACCACACTGACGAAGCCTTTCTCTCATTTTCCGAGAGACAGTTAGAATAGCCTTCAGCTAAGTCCATGGCTACGACCTAGCAAGGCGCCATTAACCATTTCTAGAGAGAGTCTGACTTGTATCATCAAGAATGCTGTATACAAATGATGGATTAAAGTTAAGTATTCCAGCAGCTACGTACTTTTCTTTCTAGCATTCATTACGTATCCTGTTTCAGACCTAACGCCAGCCGGCGTGTGTAAACGCGTGCCTTTCGGTTACCCGTCACTGTGGACTGGCTGTCTTGTCAGTCCACTACAGTTAGAGCACATTTTCGGGTAATTACACTTGAGTCGGAGTTGAATAATTCCTTTTGGAGCACTCGGGATTGGGAATATGGGAGAGACAGCATACAGTTGAAACATATTGTTGCGCTTTTCAAATAGGAGACGAGAAACGCCACACGACACCATCACGCGAGCAGACGACCTGCTTTGTGGTGCTCCCGCCTCGTTCAGCAGTGGCCGTAATGTGGTAACTTTTGTATTATATACAGTATATCGGAGAGTAACCGAAATTGTCAAATATCAAAGACACTAGCCTCGATTATTATGGTGGCACACGATGTATCCTCAATGGCGCATCACAAAGTAGCTTCGTGAGTACGGAGGTAGATGCTGATATAATTTTATGGTAATTTTATGTTCTATAGCAATCGATCACCGAAGACAGACAAAAGTTCAAGGAAGAACGATGAAAATAAGGACGTGCATGGTTTAAAACATCGTCTTTGTCGACGACATTGAAAATGGAGCGTTGGCTTGAAGCGGATGGTTATGTGAACCTCCACCATCTGTGCCCTCTTCAAAGGAAACAACCCATAATGCCTCTTAATCAGTTTTGATAAAACATAAATGTGGATAAAGGATTTGCGACCTCGTCTCGAGCTGTTCCTCCTCGCTCGGTAATAAATTAAAAAAACTTAAGTTTAAATGTAGTTAATATGCCATCGCAGCAGCATTTCACTCGTTACATAAGGCCGTATTTGGAAGCCGTAAATTTATTACCACCTCGGAGTGAGTGGCTTTAAAATTACATATCAGGTTTCGTGTACTGCGGTGCTGTTCCTCAAGTCAGAGGATCGATTTCATCCTAAATTTATCTAGCGGCGCTCTAAAGGCGCCCGGACAATAACGGGGCCTGGGGAGCACAAACTCGACCTGTTTACAAACCAGCGGGCCAGCACCCCTGTTGCGGCTTTTCTTTGTTGCTGGCTGTATATACAGCCGCTGCTACGTCAAGCCGATGCCTTGAAAGGCTACTACTCATAGCGTCGCGTGTTGCGGGGGGCGCCGGTTATTTTCTCGGAAGCGTCAAGTCAGACAGCTTTGGTGCTGGCCTTACACCCAGCGAAATGGCTTCCGTTAATCGTATTTATCTTTACACTGTATACAAAATAGCTCCATAGAACCGCGCAATTGTGTCTTTCCAGAATTTAGAATTCCTATTTTGAAAGTGACATCGGAATTTTAATAGAAATAACATTTCGTTTACTAGTGAATTACTTTCAAGACTGGCATTTATTTCCTCTATAACGACTGGCTCTCTGGTTCTTAGTCGTGAACTTAAACCTGGTTTACTCGGAGACGTTACTGTGTGAAACCAGTAGCGAATTTCATTCGAAAATCCAGTTTCATGGCCTAAGTTTGGACACGAGACTGTCAGTCCACAACGTTCTTAGGTTGGGCAACATTGGGAACGGTGAAAACTGATGTTTTGTGGGCAGTTACGCTAAAGCATAGGTGTTGGTGGGGCGTGATCGACATTGTTCGCCTACTGGCCATTAAAATTTTTACACCACGATGATGAAGTGCTAAAGACGCGAAATTTAACCGACAGAAAGAAGATGCTGTGATATGCAAATGATTAGCTTTTCCGAGCATTCACACAAGGTTAGCGCCGGTGGCCACCTGCAACGTGCTCACATGAGGAACGTTTCCAACCGATTTCCCATACACAAACAGCAGTTGACCGGCGTTGCCTGGTGAAACGTTGTTGTGATGCCTCGTGTAAGGAGGAGCAATGCGTACCATCACTTTGATAAAGGTCGGATTGTAGCCTATCCCGATTGCAGTTTATCGTATCGCGACATTGCTGCTGGCGTTGGTCGAGATCCAATAACTGTTAGCAGAATATGGAATCGGTGGGTTCAGGAGGGTAATACGGAACGCCGTGCTGGATCCGAACGGCCTCGTATCACTAGCAGTAGAGATGGCAGGCATCTTATCCGCATGGCTGTAACGGATCGTGCAGCCACGTCTTGATCCCTGAGTCAAAAGATGGGGACGTTTTCAAAACAACAACCATCTGCACGAACAGTTCGACGACGTTTGCAGCAGCATGGACTATCAGCTCGGAGACCACGGCTGCGGTTACCCTTGGCGCTGCATCACAGACGATGGTGTACTCAACGACAAACCTGGGTGCACGAATGGAAAAACGTCATTTTTTCTGATGAATCCAGGTTCTGTTTACAGCATCATGATGGTCGCATCCGTGTTTGGTGACATCGCGGATGCGTATATTCGTAATCGCCATACTGGCGTATCACCCGGCATGGTGGTATGGGGTGCCATTTGTTACACGTCCCTGTCACCTCTTGTTCGCATTGACGGCACTTTAAACAGTGGACGTTACATTTCAGATGTGTTATGATCCGTGGCTGTACCCTTCATTCGATCCCTGCGAAACCCCACATTTCAGCAGGATAATGCACGACCGCATGATCCAGGTCCTGTACGGGTATTTCTGGATTCATGAAATGTTCGACTACTGCTCTGGCTAGCACATTCTCCAGACTCTCACCAATTGAAAACATCTGGTCAATGGTGGCCGAGCAACTGGCTCGTCACAATACGCCAGTCACTATCTTCATTAACTGTGGCATCGTGTTGAAGCTGTATGGGCAGCTGTACCTGTACACGTCATCCAAGCTCTGTTTGACTCAATGCCTAGGCGTATTAAGGCCGTTATTACGTGCAGTCGAGGTTGTTCTGGGTACTGAATTCACAGGAGGTATACACACATATTGCGTGAAAATGTAATCATATGTCAGTTCTAGTACAATATTTTTGTCCAATTAATACCCGTTTATCATCTGCATTTCTTCTTGGTGTAGCGATTTTAATGGCCAGAAGTGAATCTCTATTCTTAGCTAGAGGTGACGCAGTAAGACAATAATTTGAGCGAACTACAAAGAGGGTTCTCTGGGGTGGGGGAGGGGCGTTAGTAAAGGCATCTGGTCACGAAATGTCAGTATCAATGCCGAAAGCGATACATAAAAAGATCGATACTGGAGAGAATTAAGAAGAGGCAAAGGAAAAAGAAAGATGAACGTAAACTGTCTGTCTTGTCTACAAGGAATGGTGAACCACTCACAACAATATAACACGGGATAAGGAAAGTAATGCAAGAGGAATCTTACCGACACGGACCGAGACATATGCCATGCCTGATCGATGACGAACGGTCTCAATCTCGACTGCAATTGTTGCTGTCAGGCGCATTAAAGTGCACCTCAATTAGATCCTGAGCGAACACTGAGAAGGGAACCGTATGCAAAGGACTCGGAAAAGATCGTATCGCACAGTGGCAAGTAAAGCTGCGAGTCTTCAGTCGGCCAAAGAGTACGTACAGAATCGGACAGTAGTCCAATAGATGTTTGTATTTCGTTACTACGACTTTACGTCACTGCAAGAGTATCGAGATGTCGGGTGCACCGGCGGGCACGAAGAGTCTCGAGGTGGCCCTGTGGAACATCTAGGAGTGTTTCTGTACAACGACGTGGGCTCATTCACTCATTTTACCGCGGACATGAACCCGAATATTCTACATCACCATGGCGAGGATGGTACTTGGAAGTTGAAATCAGCCGAGCTCATGTGGCTACACGCAGTTGTATCTTGTTCTATGAATACCCAGGCACCCTGCCGCCCCTCAACTGTCCCGCTCAGTATTCGACCGCATTCTTATAGAAAATGTTTGGAGTCATTTGTAACAGTGGGTGAAGGCTAGAAATCATCTCTCCGCTCTTACAGGGTCTAATCGCCAACTAGTGGGTTCAGAAGGATGTGGCACAGTTGATTTGTGCTACCTCTTCCTCACCAGTATCAGTGCAACAAGCGATGTTACACGGTATTGGCGTGATGTTTTGTAGAAGTCACTGATTTTTCTTGTGTCATTAGTTTTCTGAAGTCCCCTATACGTTATTATGCCCTTGTTGATTTTTGAAGAGACAGTAGCTTTACGGGCAGGTTCTCATTCAAAATGATCGAAAATTTGATTTTTTTTTGTAATTGTGTTTTTTGAAGGTGTATATGTTTAGAATGGTTGGGGCACACCTTGAGAAAACCAGATGGAGCCATCGAGAAAAAAGCATTGGAATGGAATCCCCAGGGAACAAGGAAGAGAGGAAGACCAAGGGGCACATGGAAAAGGACAGTGGAAGGGGAAGCAAAAAGAGTTGGCAAGACCTGGGCAGAATTGAGGCAAATGGCCAAAGACAGAGACGGATGGCGAGTTCTCCTGGTTGCCCTATGCCCCCATAGGGGCCAAAGGAATTAAGTCAAGTAAGTCAAAGTCATGTTTAGAATGTTGAGACGAAAAGGTTTTTAAATCTGTGCCTCACTAAAGTTTCTGCAGTCCATTGCTAGACGCAGAGTCATGGCCGCCATGGGGCGCTTTCAGCCGGAGACGCCCGACTCAGGCAGAAAACTTGTGCCTTGACGTACATTCAAAAAATGATTTATATTGCAGTAAGCATGCAAACATAATTGCCAAAAAAGCTGACGAACAACAGTACATTCTGCTCAACCAGATCGGCATTTCTTGCCTACAAGAAGTAAGGAATTGCTCTCCAGGAACAATTTGAGATAGAGAAAGGATTGATATACGGTACAGAAATTGCAAAGTAAACGTAAGTAACGAAAACACCTTTTTTGTTTAATTTTAACTATTTTGTTAATATTATTTATTATTGTAAGGCCGTAAAGAGTGAAACAAACCCCCAAAAATAAAGCTCAAAATTCAGATTAGCACTATATCGTTAGATTTATGATTATTTAATTGTGATTAGGTATAAGCTCCCCTGACCGATGCTACCCATTTTTGATATCAGATAACTTCTGGGGACCTACACTGTACGCAGTCTGCGTACTTAAAACTCACAGGCCCTTCATCAAATCATAATTACGGGCGCCATTTTGATTTTTGTTTTTGTATTGAAAATCTAAAATAAAGTTCATAGTAAGATCAATCATAGTCCCTAAACAGATCCCTCGTATGTCTTTTCATTGTCTCAAAACAAATTTATAAAACTTTGGCTATTGATTTGCTAATCTGAATGAGAAACTGCCCTTAATTCATCTTCTTCATCTTCATCAGACCTTCTATCCGTAATGCATTAACCCTCGCAATACCATGGGGGAGAGAAGAGGGTTTGGAAATTATTGTAATCTACTCAGTCACTTCATATTTTAAAATTTGAAAGAAATATATGTTAACATTAAAGACTTCTTCTACCAGACTCCATAAAACTTTTACGTTTTTCAGCTAATGTTAATCCAAAAATTTAGTCTCAGCAGTGGATGTCACTTTCCGTAAAGAACACTTATATTCAATAACAGCAGGCTGAGGACCTTCTTTATACGACAGTATCTCTTTGAATAATATTTTCTGGGTAAAAGTAAAGAACAATTAACGACATACACATTTTTAGCTTTCTTGTAGGGTGAGCATTAAATATCGTGCCCCGTCTGTTGGTGGATGACTCTTTTTAAAGTAAGTAGATATTACTTTCTAACACATCACTATCTCTTTAAAACGTGAGTTGGTAATATACATCAATTGCGATTAACAAATTTTGTTTTCGTTTTTATAAGTTATTTTAGGGTGGGTGTAAAGTAACCCTCCTCCACTCCCCGTTGGTAATGCGCGTTATGGAAAATGCGTTGGTACTGTTGGAGTTAAACCAGAATATAAAACTTTCATGAGCCATCTCGTTTCGATAACTTTCATCTTCGATATGGAAGCCTATAAACTTTTAGTTTTCTACTTCCAGAACATCGTGAAATAAAATGAGGGACCATTTCGCCAAGCAGAGCTTTGATTGCAGCGAGAAATGGAGCAGTTGTGTTTCCCATTAAAATGAACTGGATCTTCATGTAAAAAATAATAGACTGACTCACATGCAGTTCCAGTCATGTTACTCATCGTAAAACAATAAAATAAAAGAGGGTCGTTTGATGAGCACGGTAAGATTTCATAGTAAGGGAAACCAAAGGTAAAAGAAGATTGTCATTATGTGACACCCAGCAAAAACTATGCTAGCGCTTAAACAACATCAAACTGTAAGCCTGTCGAATAGTGTGTTTGCGGGGAATACCCACATTGTGTGGGATAAAAAGTGAGATGAACGGGGTTCATTAAACCTACGTTCCATCTCTTTTATTTAACCAAATGAACAGTTCTTTGAAGCCATAGACTGTAACCAGTAAATACCGTTCTGTTAATCATATGTTTATGCTGGATTTTCTTAAGTATACTTCGAGCTGACTGTCGGAAGCTGCTTTCGTAATTATTATCACGAATTTTTAACTTGACAAATGCTTCCAAGCCATACTGATAAATAATTTTGTCATAGCAATTTTGTGCTAAAGCTCTTTCCGCTTACGCCGCGCGGGGTTAGCCGAGCGGTCTATGGCGCTGCAGTCATGGACTGTGCGGCTGGTCCCGGCGGAGGTTCGAGTCCTCCCTCGAGCATGGGTGTGTGTGTTTGTCCTTAGGATAATTTAGGTTAAGTAGAGTGTAGGGACTGATAACCTTAGCAGTTAAGTCCCATAGGATTTCACATTTTTTTCTTTCCGCTTACGGTAGCCGCAAATGCCGAGGTAGAATGAATAATATTTGCGAGAGAGATAATTGCAGGAGTTAATTCATGCTCTTATACCATTTACACTGTGACCAATCGTATTTATGGATGTTAACTTCTATATTAGTTCTGAGGTTAGCGTATAATGTAATGACCTTATCTGGGTTTAAATTTTATAAGACATTAGAAAAATCCGGTGATTCCTGCTTTTTGTTTAACAATCTCTATTTTAGAGAGTCCGCCTTCAAACTGCAAACTGGTGATTAATACTTTTCAAACTTTACGTATGAATGTTACAAGTTTAACGTCCAAAATTACTGTCCAGGCTACGTTCCGATGAAGATAGGATGCTATATTATCTTAATAATTGAATTTATAATTACTTCAAGAACAGTGACGTATTTTCCTCTATACCTGCGCTTAAAAATCTCATATTAAGCGTAATAGAAAATGTTGTACTTCTATGTGAGCGTGATGTCTTCCAGGAATAGTTAAGCTGATTCACAAGCAGTCGCAAGTGTCGCTCGAGGTTATGAAGTTAAAATGCATTGTGTTATTTGTAATCCACTTCGTTAGCTCGTCTCAACAAGCAGCGGTATGTAGTCGACGAAAATTTTGGGTAATGGCATGCCCAAAGTACTGCATTCTTTGTTTTTATAAAGGACTGTGTTAGAGTGTGGCAGAATTCATTGTAGCCTTGGGGCAGCACAATCAGTAGATTTTTCTTTTGTGGCGACCGACACCACAGCCTATGGCAGGAGTGTTAATGTGATTGGATTGTTGTTTTAGTTCGTTTGAAGATGTGGAAGTGCGTCTATGTGGTGCGTGCGTACGTGGGTGCCTACGTGTGTGTGTGTGTGTGTATGTGTGTGTGTGTGTGTGTGTGTGTTCGCGCTCATGTAACACGCTGGTTAAGTCCAACTGAGACAAGAAAGGACTAGTCAGAGAAAGGCACAGGGAAAAGAGTCCTTGTGCGGATGAGCTGTGGGATGTGGAATGCTGCATTCTTTGTTTTTATAAAGAACTGTGTTAGAGTGTGGCAGAATTCATTGTAGCCTTGGGGCAGCACAATCAGTAGATTTTTCTTTTGTGGCGACCGACACCACAGCCAATGGCAGGAGTGTTAATGTGATTGGATTGTTGTTTCAGTTCGTTTGAAGATATGGAAGTGCGTCTATGTGGTGCGTGCGTACGTGGGTGCCTACGTGTGTGTGTGTGTGTGTGTGTGTGTGTGTGTGTGTGTGTGTGTTCGCGCTCATGTAACACGCTGGTTAAGTCCAACTGAGACAAGAAAGGACTAGTCAGAGAAAGGCACAGGGAAAAGAGTCCTTGTGCGGATGAGCTGTGGGATGTGGAATGATTTGTAATTCCGATATCGGCCCGGGCGCCACCTGCGGCATTATGCGAACGCGGGTCTGTGCTTCCGAGGACGCATCAGGATCGTGCGTCCGTCGTGCTTCCTTTCCTGCCATCTACAAAGAAACTCACGTTACTAAGGAAATATTATCCACACCCCCTCCGTAAGACGTTTAATATACAGTGACCACATGACGTTCTTGGATCTGACAAATTTTTGTGTGTTTAGCTGCACTGGAATAAGGAAAATGGCATGTTTTGTACTAAATACCCATCTAAAACATCAAAACGTTTGAGTGAGAGTGCTTCATATAATAAGGACGCCTGTCATAAAATTCTACTACAAAGAGTTGCCACAATATTTCCAAATTAGCCGTTATATGCATCTGGCATGGAGACTATAAATTTTGTGTTCTCATATAAAGATGGTTGGTTAAAAGGAAATTTCAGAAGGATGAAAACAGCTATTGCAGAGGTGACGATTTCCAGCAAATAATAATAGATCCATGACATATATTGCTGGACTAATGTATATCACTTGGAAAGTATGTAAGAAGATGGAATTAATATATGATCAGAGAACAATTGAAAAGTATGAAGAAACAATGGAGATACTTGTCATGGACAGACTTCACATTTCATTAGTTTATATAGCAGATGGTTCACCAACTTATAACCAAGGCCGAAGTGTACTAGCATTCGAAAACTTCTTTAAATATGTTAGTGGTAACAAGTACAAAAGAGAAGGTTAGCATACGTATTTCGGTTGTGTTTGTGGGTCCAAATTCAGGGATGTCTGCTTAGAACGGCTGCAGGAGGAATTACAAAACATACGGCAAATGTTTATATATTTAGCGTGATATTTTTAGAGTATGCCAACAGCAGAGGTTCACTAACAACTAATTTCGACATCTCCGTGAAATGGTGTAATTAGGTACGATTCGTGGTAGCATCACAAGAATTCAGTTGCACATTATTTAAAGCGAGACTAACAATGAAACCGTTAATTAAATTTAAAAAAAATACCATGCATTTGGTTAACACATGCAATGAACGGTCGTTGGTCATACCAAATCCACAAAGAGTATTAGGAGAAGTAGTTTTAAAATGAGAGAAGTTACTGCGTAGTAGAAAGGAGACATGGTTTATGACGAAATTCTGTTGGAGCTGTGAACTCAATGTCTGGTCCCACAGAATACGGATGGCTCACCACACTGCTGCGTTGAGTACAGAGCCGCCACCTATGCTTTTACGAAGATTTTAAGCGCAATTCTATGAACTTGCAGGTTATAGAAATGTCACTTGATATGAGAAAGAGAGCTACCATCTTTATCTTTAACAAACAAGGTACGTGAAGAAAGGTGGACCTATTGCGGAATCAGTAATAAGGAAAAGTCATGTTTGCACGGATCTAACTTCCAGTTAGAAAAATCTTCATCACTCGTCCATCTAAGATTTTGCACAAATTTTATTTGGAGAACTGCTAAGCGATCCAGGGAAGAAAAATTTTATATTTTATGGATTGGAGCCTTTCAAGCGCAGGGCTAGAAATTAAATTTATTAACCACTTTGAATGGAGAAAAAATACTGGTTTGGATAACAGAAAAGTTACAGAATGTGCACAATGCACGTTGTTCATCTCTCAGGTTCAGTCTGGCGTTTTTACTTCAAATATTCACTCAAAAGAAGCATTTCGAATATGGTGAAAATCTTTAGGATGACGGTGTCGATTTTGTAGCTCTTCACTTAAGAGACACCAACATACAAAGTATTAAAAACTGTAAGCTAGAAATTTTTATGTATCTCTTGTGAGCAAAATTCTGTCCCTTGTTCAGAGATATGATTTTACTGTTCGGGCATCCACGGCTTCGATACATGACAATAATCTTTTTTGCTATTTCTGATCAGAATATTTAAAATATTTTGCGTTATCTGGAGACTGGAAAATCCTATTACAAATTTGTCTTTCATTAACGTGCACCTAGTACATATGAGAGTACATTTCATTACTCAATTTCCATACCTTATGTTTAGAAAATTTCCTTCATGTTGAGCTCAGTATTTAATGTGTCGTTTGTTACTTAAATCTAAAGAATATATTACACTGCACACACGGACAACAGCTTATTATTGTACTGTAAGATCGTTCCTGTACTTGGGAAGAATTTGTATTACCGGTTGCAAACATCATCATTTAACGTGTAGACTTTTCTCCTCTTCATCTTCTAGTATATGTAGATTTCCTCGTTATGTCTCTTTAAATATTCTGCCTCACAAAGAAAAAAGTATAAAACTTTTCATAAGCTATATCCATGAAATTCTCTTTCCTCTTCCGTCTTGCGAAAGTTGCTTGGTGACGTGCTTATCTGTGGATGTTGCCGCGTAACATTTCCATTTTTCTGATCTACATTTACTTCTATACACACACTCCTCAAGCCACCATATGGTGCATGGCGAAGCGTACCTTTTGCCACCACTATTCGTTCCCTTTTGTACCACTGACAAACAGAGCAAGGTGAAAACGGTTCTCTATACATCTTCGTACGAGCATTAATTTCTCAGATCTTATCTTCGCTGTCCTTACACGAATTGAGCTATGGCGGCAGTAAAATATCTGAATGGAAGCTACAATATTTTCGTAAATGTCTCAACAAATGCTCATAATGAATTCCAAGACTTCTATCTTTCGACTCATAAGTCTTATTCTTTCACGTATTCCAACGTTTTCAGTTTTATACCCCACACTCTGATATTCTGAGTATTTTTATGAAAGGGAGTTATCAAATATCTTATCGAATACCTCTAAGATTTTCGGATCATGAGAAATGTCTCTTATAAAACATACCTAGTGTTTTGAATTGTTACTTTTCCCAAGCTTTGAACAATGAACGCTGCTGAAACTGCAATTACCAGATTGGAGTGGACTCCGTCCCAGTCACCTTTCCAAACAAAAAAATACCTCACAGTACCAGGTGTCAAACCTGAGTCCTTCTCACTGCATTCAGATGCGCTGGCCGCAGCTACGGAAATGGATGGACAAAAATAAGTAGAGTTAAATTTGGTTGCAAGTGAACCTTGTAATAGAACTGGTCAGTGGTTCCATATCTCTCCCTCTCTTATTGTACTACACGATATTCGCGTTAAATTTATGACACGGTCCAAAGGAGATTGTTATTGTTATATAAAAACCTAAATTACTCTGATATTTTTACATAAGCAGAACTGCTACATAAAAATAACAGAAGGTTTATTACCAGATTAATTTCAAAGGGTAATTATACACTCCTGGAAATTGAAATAAGAACACCGTGAATTCATTGTACCAGGAAGGGGAAACTTTATTGACACATTCCTGGGGTCAGATACATCACATGATCACACTGACAGAACCACAGGCACATAGACACAGGCAACAGAGCATGCACAATGTCGGCACTAGTACAGTGTATATCCACCTTTCGCAGCAATGCAGGCTGCTATTCTCCCATGGAGACGATCGTAGAGATGCTGGATGTAGTCCTGTGGAACGGCTTGCCATGCCATTTCCACCTGGCGCCTCAGTTGGACCAGCGTTCGTGCTGGACGTGCAGACCGCGTGAGACGACGCTTCATCCAGTCCCAAACATGCTCAATGGGGGACAGATCCGGAGATCTTGCTGGCCAGGGTAGTTGACTTACACCTTCTAGAGCTCGTTGGGTGGCACGGGATACATGCGGACGTGCATTGTCCTGTTGGAACAGCAAGTTCCCTTGCCGGTCTAGGAATGGTAGAACGATGGGTTCGATGACGGTTTGGATGTACCGTGCACTATTCAGTGTCCCCTCGACGATCACCAGTGGTGTACGGCCAGTGTAGGAGATCGCTCCCCACACCATGATGCCGGGTGTTGGCCCTGTGTGCCTCGGTCGTATGCAGTCCTGATTGTGGCGCTCACCTGCACGGCGCCAAACACGCATACGACCATCATTGGCACCAAGGCAGAAGCGACTCTCATCGCTGAAGACGACACGTCTCCATTCGTCCCTCCATTCACGCCTGTCGCGACACCACTGGAGGCGGGCTGCACGATGTTGGGGCGTGAGCGGAAGACAGCCTAACGGTGTGCGGGACCGTAGCCCAGCTTCATGGAGACGGTTGCGAATGGTCCTCGCCGATACCCCAGGAGCAACAGTGTCCCTAATTTGCTGGGAAGTGGCGGTGCGGTCCCCTACGGCACTGCGTAGGATCCTACGGTCTTGGCGTGCATCCGTGCGTCGCTGCGGTCCGGTCCCAGGTCGACGGGCACGTGCACCTTCCGCCGACCACTGGCGACAACATCGATGTACTGTGGAGACCTCACGCCCCACGTGTTGAGCAATTCGGCGGTACGTCCACCCGGCCTCCCGCATGCCCACTATACGCCCTCGCTCAAAGTCCGTCAACTGCACATACGGCTCACGTCCACGCTGTCGCGGCATGCTACCAGTGTTAAAGACTGCGATGGAGCTCCGTATGCCACGGCAAACTGGCTGACACTGACGGCGGCGGTGCACAAATGCTGCGCAGCTAGCGCCATTCGACGGCCAACACCGCGGTTCCTGGTGTGTCCGCTGTGCCGTGCGTGTGATCATTGCTTGTACAGCCCTCTCGCAGTGTCCGGAGCAAGTATGGTGGGTCTGACACACCGGTGTCAATGTGTTCTTTTTTCCATTTCCAGGAGTGTAGTTATAAGCTATTGTCAATGTGCGTATCAGTGTGACCTATTCTGAAAAATGTAACAAGAAGTAGTAAATCGTATTAGACTCTTTGGATGTAAAGAGCTATGGCATCTTTGGGGTTGATTTTTGTATATCATCTATCCAGCCAGTGATGGAATATCAGGACAGTAGTAGTAGTGTTTAAGGGCCTTATGGAGTTAGTATGACGATATGGCACAAGTTGTTGCATCCTATCTGTATCGTAAGTTAGATGTCTGAAATGGAGTAAAATATTGTGAAGTATCTGTCATGAAATTGTGATGTTAAAGAAAAGAAACCAATTGGTGAAGTTACACTGAACTATGAAACGAAGAAAACAAAAGGAAGGGTAAAAATTCATAACGCGTCAGAGTCCTTATACTGGATGAACCGAACCCACCACGCCTATTAGCCAACAGTTTTTGGGCGAGCCATAATTTCCATTACGATCTACGAGAAACAGACGAATACATTCTTCTATAGTTTTTAGTGTTATTATGAAATTCCTTCTTGCTTGAAATGAATGCACACACTTTGTGGTCACAGGTCCTAAAAGTGTCATGAGAGCAATTGGTGACTTAGAAACAGTGGGGATATTCGTGGTAACCTTCACAAGAATGCTTTTGGACGGTTGTTATCTCTCACTGTTGTGATCAACTCACAAAGCGTATATGTCATTTATAAAGAAATTAACTGTAAAGTGAAAAATCGACAATGTTAGGAGTGATATCTGCGGAAGTACGTAGTTCTCTGTATATATTTACCGTTAAAAATAGCGTTTATTTGGGGTTTTCAGTAATTTCGGAAAGAGCTCGTAAACGCGATTAGACCATTTCTTTCTTTCTTTGTTGCAAGAAAGTCACAATTTTACAACGTTAGTAAGAACAGGACCATAGTTCATCTTGTCTGTAGCTGACGGTCGTCGAAAAATATCTTCATCGAGTGAAATAGGGTAGTCAAGTTCATAGTTAACCCTTAGGGGTTTATGTGCTAAATTTTCATATTAAGGCCACAACAGATGTCATATGACAATATCTCTCATATTGTACACGAGATTTCTATTCATACATCTTCCCATAAGCCGTTAATAAGTGAAAACTAAAATGATGACGGTTGCTTGATGATTTCATAATACGAGCGATAAGCGATTAAATTTCTTCCACGTGAAAATCACAGAAAGAAAGCAGCCTTTTGTACACAGCGGGTAATATTGTTAGCTAAGCGCAAAGCTTCCTTTGATCATGTAGATACTTCTCCTTTAAATATGAGAATTTCGGATTATTTTAACGAGGGAGGCTTGTCTGGCATCTCTGGCCTTCTCTCCCTTCTCCACGCTTTCTGGTTTCCCTTTGTTCTGCCAGCAGAATTCCTCACGTAATAAATTCATAACGCTGCTGCAGTGAAACTAAAGTTTTTAAGGCCCAGATTTCCTCACGGAGAACTCTAAAGAGCTGTGGCGACAACAGCTGACCAACCGCAAGTCTAAGAAATACGTCAAAAAGCCAGAAGTTCTGCCTGTTAAAAGGTCAAAGCTTTGTACTTCTGCAGGGATTAATGTCAGTGAGACAGACATGGGTAAAGGTTGAAGAGATTGTAAATAAATTCCATTGAGAGGTGGGTTGCGTTGCTGTAATGTAGAAATAAAATATTTGTATTGGTACTGTTGTGCACTTACTGCGGACTGTATATCCGTTTTGGGCAATTCTCTTAAACAACTTACTGAAATTACGACCGTTAGTATTTTCCAATTCGTTCTCATTGATTAGTGGCTCTATTAGCTCCCGTACGCTTCTTCTGTCTGGCTAGAGCATCATAATTGTCAGCATATGTGATGAATAACGTCATATAAATTGAAGCAGATCCTGTTCTAAAAAGGCTTTTTTCAGTAGGCCATAGTACATCATTAATGTAACAATTTTCAAATTTTCTGACTGGAAGATAAGTTTTCACACTTCCGAATATGGACTACCATCAGCTGCACAGTGCTTTAAGTTCATCATTTGGATTTTTTTTTTTTTATTAAATGGACTTGTAGTCCGAGGTGATAGGTTACAATACAGCATCACCGGTCTGTTGCGGTCTAACTGTGTTGGTGGGCCAGTAAATTTCCACTGTGCAGTGACTTTGTCACTGCAATTCACTTTGGAGGTGTGGCGGTGGGACTTGTAGTCCCGTACCACCCTCTTACGGTGATAGTACTACATGAGTCAGGCAGAATTTATTGCCTAACATGGGCAGGTGCAGGTGTGGTAGTCCCGTACCGTGGGTGCCGGTGTCTGCACATAAATACAGTATCCATAAATGCAGCTGCGAGTATACTTCCTGTATTTCACAACATTAGACTCCGGAGTGTCTGTTCCTTCGGACACGCATGCATGTTCAAAGGAACATCACATCGTAATACGGATTAAAACAACGAATGCAATACTACCTTTTACGTGATTGTATCATTCATGTATTCCATTGCAACGTAATGTTTGCTCTAGTGGTAAATATTTTGATGTTGTAAGCTAATAAAGATACTTATGCACCACTGTTTGGTAGCTTGTTGTTTTTTGGAAATTAACAAGTCAGGGGTTAACAATGCAGACATGTTTTACATCATTTACGGACGGTCCACTATATTTCTGAAAACATAGGAAATAATTCGGTCGTCAGTATGGATTTCAATGCAACAAGTGAATGAAAGGAAAACCTTTCTCGGGCTTCTTAGCGAATCTTCGGGGCTTTTGAGCAATAAGACCAAACAAGAAATTCTGGGAGCAGTAGGTATTCTGCTTCTATTAAAGTTTCAGTTTCTCTACTAACTATCATCATCATTAATATTGTGGTTGATCTTGAAATGGTTCAAATGGTTCTAAGCACTATGGGACTTTTAACATCTGAGGTCACCAGTCCCCTAGACGTAGAACTAATTAAACCTAACTAATCTAAGGGCATCACACACATCTATGCCCGAAGCAGGATTCTAACCCGCGGCCGTAGAAACAGCGCGGTTCCGGACTGAAACTCCTAGAACCGCTCGGACACAGCGGCCGGCTGGTTGATATTGCACTCAGCTATACGCTTGAATAAGCTTCTGGTCTTGTAATCGGGGGAAGTGGAGTTCGAAAGCCCTTCCAGTCGGTTTCTCTCAATTTGCAAATCATTGTAAAGTGAACTACTGGACCAGCTGATTTCCTTCGTTGTCCATGTCCAGTCCGTGCTCCGGTACTATCTAAAATTTTGCAATGAACCCTAATCTTCCTTTATCCTGAGTTCTTCACTGACATATTTTCTTTAGTTACAGGCACCTATAATCAACTTTCCTATATCGATGGTATTAATTCGACATCCATTTCTTTATAAAAACATTAAAAGTTGTTATAGTAGCACTTATCCCTCTTAAAAGTTATGTACTGTGACCTAACCACACATTATCTAGTCTAAACTATCCGTATGCCTATTAGTGTGCTCCGTCCGTCATGGGTTATTTTGATGTCTAGATAGCAGAATTCCTTAATTTCAACTATATCTTGACCACCAGTTATGAAATTAAGTTTCTCGCTGTTCTCATTTCTGCGATTTCTCATTACTTTGGCCTTTATTCGATTTAATCTCAATCAATATTTTGTACTCATTACACTGTCCATTTCGTTACATGTCCAGATTTGTAATTGTTCACTTTCACTGAGGATAGCAATGTAATCAGAGAATCTTATTATTGATATTCTTTCACCACGAATTTCAATTCCACTCTTATACCTATGTTTTATTTCAGTCATTGATTATTAGATGTAGAGATTCAATAGTAAAGGTGAAAGGCTACATTCCTGTCTTACACATCTTTTTAATTCGGGCACTTCGTTCTTGACCTTCGAGTCTTATTGTCCCCTCTTGGTTCTTGTACATATTGTATATTACCCGACTTTTCCTACAGCTTAGCCCGTTTTCTCTCTGAATTTCGAAAATCTTGCACCATTTTATATTGTCGAACGCTTTTTTAATGTCGACAAATCCTATGAACGTGCATTGATTTTTCTTCGGCCTTGCTATCATTATCAAGCACGAAGTCAGAAAAGTGTCTCTACATATACATCTAAGTGATTACTCTGCTATTCGCAATAAAGTGCCTGGCAGAGGGTTCAATGAACCACCTTCAATCTGTCTCTGTACCGTTCCACTCTCGAACGGCACGCGGGAAAAACGTGCACTTAAATTTTTCTGTGCGAGCCCTGATTTCTCTTATTTCACCGTGATGATCATTTATGCTTACGTAGGTAGGTGGCAACAGAATGTTTTCGCAATCGGAGGAGAAAGCTGATTGAAATTTCATGAGAAGATCCCGTCGCAACGGAAAACGCCCTAGTTTTAATGATTGCCACTCCACGTATCATGTCCGTGACACTATCTCCCCTACTTCGCAATAATACAAAACGAGCTGCCCTTCTTTGTACTTTTTCGATGTCAACCGTCAGTCCCACCTGATGGGGATCCCAAGCCGCACAGCTTTTGCCTTTGCTAAAGCCAAATTAGTCGTCATCGAGTATACCCTTGACCTTCTGGAGAAGTTTGAGGGGATATTTTTGAGTTTTGATAAAACTCAGTAGAACTGGCAGTGGTACAGAGCGCCCGCCGCCATACACTGCTCTTCCCCATGCGTCGCATGATAGCTTGCGTTATACTTGCATAAATGCGAGTGTATAAATTGAACTTGTGAGGGAAACTGGGTCACGGGGAGGGTCGGTGGGAGAAACACGAATGAAAGGCCAGAATCTACGATCTAATCTCTGATCCAGCACAGTGTTCTGATCTGTCAGAGAGTGTCAAAATGTTCGTAAAAGTGACAAGAGAGACTACCATTCGCGATTAGTTCATTGCGGCGTTTGCAGCCTTTCTCCCGCATCGCTATAAGGAGTATCCTCCGTGGGTATCCACAGAACTAACACCAAGTGCAGACTGCTTCGGGGCGCTTTGTGGCCGGGGAGAGCTGAGCTGCTGCTGGGCCTCGGGCTCCCACGAGAAAGAAGAAGCAGGCCGGGTCCGCGGTCCCCTGGGGGAGCACCCTGGCTCCCTCGGACTGCAGCTCTGGTCTGGTAAAAAGCCGGCCGTATCATCCGCCGCCGGCGATCAGGCCGGCTCCGAGTGGTGGTCGCAAATACCTGTCCCGGCTCAGACAGCTCGCCTCCAGCCTTCCTCCCTTCCTTCCTCCCTTCCCCCAAGCCACGACGCAACCGCGGCTGTGACTTTTGGCATCTGCAGCTATTCGTCTCCAGGCGGTGGCTGAGAGCGCGTTGTCACCGGTTGCCGTCCGGTGCTTATCGCCGCACGCTAACTGTTGCCGCCAAAACATGATTTTCGCAGTTGCCGCTGCTCGATCGATAGTCTGAGCAGATCGTTACTTGCTTACTTTGTCCAAGCAATTCATCTGGCTTAATTTGGCTATAATTTGTATGTTCTTGTTATGTCGTTAATTTTGATTTTGTGATCTGCTCAGATCAGCAGGTTCTCCTGTGCTTCGTCCATGCAGACTTCTACTCTTACCTCCTCATAGTGTTAACATCATTTTGCAATTCAATTTGACTTTGTGCTCCGTTAATTCTATAGTTTTTACATCAGTTTTTTATCCGTCAATCTCAGTGTTCATTCAGCTTTTAAGATTCCTCACTGGCTTACAACTTTTCTATGGTTAGGCGATCCACAAATAACAAATATAAGCTGTTCTACACCATACTTTATGTGTAGGTGGAGGCGAGGGGAGAAAGTAAAGGAGAGGGAAAGAACTGATGATATCAGCTGCAACATGACTTTATGCAGAATCAGCGGCGACGAGTCAAAATGTGTGTCCTATTTGTTTATATCAATGTGATGAGAGTTTTAGTTGTGTGCAGTGGCCAAATTCAACAATCAATTATATTAGGTATTTCAGAAAAAAGAACAAGCGTTGCACTCGTTTGTCTTGTAAGATCAAAGATTTCTTTCGTAAGGAGCGTTTCATTTACACTCCTCGAGTCAGATCTGGGGTTCACTGGATTGAGCTTTCTGACTTTGTAGGCAATCGTTACAAACGTATTAAAATCTATAGTTATGAAAAAAAAAATGTGCCCACTACCAAGCACGATGCGGTAAAGAAAGTAAATAAGTCTAGCAGAGACGAAGGGTACATCATTCTACCAGCGGTATGAGTATTCTTACTGTTTACAGAATTTGAGTCTTTTCAAATGGTATTTGCCATTAAGAGGAAGATATGTAGAATGCTTGGTAGATGTAAGATATGGCCTGATGACGATAATCTTACAAGGATAAATGAATCAGTAAATAAAATTAAAATAAAAACATTAATAATGATCTATACTGCAAACGTAGCTGAACTCAGGCCATTCAATACACGTCTTGATATATGTCGACTCTCAAGATCTTTGCAACTTCTGTTTCTTATAAATCAGTTTCTGTAGATTCTTTTACAGCTCCTAGCGCTCCCTGAGCATACATGAACCGTATGTCCTCAGTCTTTAAAAGGAACTCATGGCAGTCCATTTCATTTGTCAGCTATTGATGTTTTTTAACTTCGAGGCCCATTAAAACCGCTCGCAGCACCGAGACTCGAACTCGGAACCTCTGCCTTTTGTGGGCAAGTGCTCTATTAACTCAGCTACCCAACCACGACTCACGACCCGTCTTTACAGCCTTGCTTCCACCAGTACCTCGTTTTCTACCTTCCAAACTCTCCAAGTTCACCTGCGAAAGGTAGGAGACGAGGTGCTGGCTGTAAAGCCGTAACGAGGGGTTGTGAGACATGCTTGGGTAGTTCAGTTGGCACACCACTTGCCCGCAAAAGGCAAAGGTCGCGAGTTCGAGTCTCGGCCGGGCACACTGTTTCATTCCGCCAAGAAGTTTCATATCAGCGCACAGCCTCCTGAAGAAAAGTGGTTTGTCGCAGGACACTATCAAGAGTCTTAACACCTATAGTGCTGTTCCTCCTAGGTTATATGGCCTTCCGAAGTTACACAAGGGAGGGGTTCTTTCCGTTCTATAGTTGGTAATATCGGAGCCCCAAAATATCGTGTAGCCAAGCATCTTGCTTCTCTGTTGAGTCCACAAGTTGGTCAGTGTGAACATTATAGGAACTCACCTGATTTCGTACGTCGTTTGGAGCGACTGCGGTTGAATGACTCTGATATTTTAGTAAGTTTTGATTGGTCCCTCTCTGTACTCGTGTTCCTCTGTCTCATTCGTTGTGGTTTGGTTTGGTGCCGAATTAACTAGTCTCTTTCGTCACGTGTTGACATCCACCTACTTTTTATTCAATGACCAGTATTACGAACAGACAGATGGAGTTGCGATGGGTAGTCAGTTGTCTCCTGTGATCGCAAATTTGCTTACGGAAGACTTCGAGGAACGTACATTGGAATCGGCGCCTTTGAAACCCACCTGTTTCTTCAGATATGTTGATGATATCTTCGTTGTTTGGCCTCATTGTAGGGAGAATTTGAATGCCTTTCTACAACATCTGAACTCGATCCACCCGAACATTCGTTTTACGCTGGAGGTGGAAGAGGATGGTTGCCTTCCCTTTCTTGACGTTTTGGTTGGGAGGAAGGATGATGGATCTTTGGGACGTGCAATTTACAGGAAACGTACTCACACCGAGTTGTATTTACTGGCTAAAAGTTGTCACCATCCGGCTCGACTTGAAGGGGTACTTCGTACCATGGTACACAGGGCACATGTCATTTCCGACACTGACACTTTGCTAGCTGAGCTGTCCCATCTTGAAGCTACGTTTAGTCAAAATGGTTCTAGAAAAAAGACAGACTGAACGTGCGTTGCGCTATCGACCAACTGTGCATCGGGTGATTGATGATAATACTGAGTCGACACCTAAGTCTACTGTCTTTTTGCCTTACGTGGGAAGCACTTCCAACAAGATCGGTCATATTTTACGGAAATACGATATCAAATGTGTTTTCCGGCCTCCGTCTAAAATTAGTGCTTTTGGGTTCCGTTAAGGTTGATCTTGGTTTGCGTAAGGAGGGTGTGTATATCGCATTCCTTGTAGCTGTGGCATGGCATATATTGCTCAAACTATCAGGACCGTCGAGGACCGATGTACTGAGCGTAAACGGCACACACGATTACAGCAGCCAAGTAGATCTACTGTTGCCGAACATTACTTGGATACTGGGCACCCCATGTTATACGACACCTAGATATTGGCATGCACTTCCAGCTATTGGGACAGTGTTATTAAGGAGGCAGTTGAGATTCAATTAGCGAGCAACCTTGTAAACAGGGATGGAGGTTTTTGTGTAAACTCTGTTTGGAATCTTGCTCTCTCCCTTGTCAAAAACAGAGGGATAGAGTCAGTATTACTTCACCTGCTAGCTCTTAGTCTCACTATCGATATGTCTGACTTTTCTTGGTGGCACTAGTGTTCAGTGTGTGTGTGTGTGTGTGTGTGTGTGTGTGTGTGTGTGTGTTACCTTTCCTGCATTAGTCCAAGAACCGAGATTTTAAATTTTCCTGTACATCATCTGTCCGTTGCAGATTGCCTTGAATATGACGAGGTGTGCTCTCTCCGAAATATCGGCGGTCGCTGTTAATATTACCTGGCTGAATTCCCTTAAGTTGTTTGAAACATGTATACGCAAGAAGAAACTCATGTCTCACAGCTACAGTGTATATTATATCCTGCGAAATATTTAATGTGTCCTATCGTTTGGAGCAAACCTGTCCTATGTACATCTACTAGAGAATAATATGTGGATACATACAAGGACATAAGAATGAATGTAAGCATAAAAATATATAGCCTTATAATTGGAAATAGATGATCTGCCAAGCATCACTACGGAGCTGCTATCAAATTATGTATAATTAAATTGTCTTTATGTACTATTGACCTCTACAGATAATTAATGTGAAGAGGCGAATTATTCACCAGCAAAAAATGGAATTTTTTCTTATGTAAATCATAAAATATAAGATTTTAATGTGTTACACAGTGGCCAGGTTATCCATGATTTTTAAGCAGTTGTTCATTTATAGTAATCTGGCCACCCGTTTTGATAGTTCATAATGAATACTGTCTACAGTAAACATGCATATAATGGGTTGTCTTTTTTTACTTTCACATGTTGATGTTGTGTTTTAAAATATTGTTTATCGTGCTGTGTTTGTTGATAGACTCTGTTTTTCGAATTTGTTGTTGTTATAAAGGTTTTCACCCAGTTCCATCTCTATTTATTCCATGCAAGGGAGCTGGTGACCGCAATGTTTAGCATCCTAAAACAGTAATCATTAACAAAATCTAATCTTTTTCTGTCGAAAAGACAGTGCAAACTAAAATGACAGCAGGAGCTTTGTTGACGTGTTTCGCCTTTCTGAGGTATAGTGAGAATTGCGTTCGCGAAGCGTTTAAAAGGTAGTGGACATCCAGAACCTCTAATAGAATCGCTTCAGATTTTGAATTTTGCATCCACGAGCAAAACATTGACTTTTCTGAAGAAATTGTAGATATGAAATTGTAGATTGTGATCGCCAACAGATTACCAAGTATCTGACATTCTACGATCCAGTTATGATAGTTTTTCACAGGGTGTAACTGAGCACTTTCATGATTTTCCACATAAAGAGATAAACTAATTTCTATGACCCACATTTATTTGGCTTACGGGAACTATTTATTTATTTAATGTAATTTTTCTAAAGGAGCTGTAATGTTCATGTACTTCTTACTGACTTCTTGTCTTTACTTTTGGTGGTAACAGGTAGGACGCTGTGTCAGATATTGTAATTCCTCCTTAATTGTTTTTATGTATCTTTTAGTTCAATCACCTATTTTAAGTCTAATTTGCATTGGCAGTCTCTTTAATTATAACTATATGTTTTACTTTATTCGTGTTTACTGTACTTTCAAAGAAGAAATTTCTGCCTGACAGTCTCGCGTAGCGAGCTCATATGCAGTCGTTTATTCACGGTCACTACAATTTTTATTCCAATTTTTGTTTCAAGGTTAGAAGTGTGTCCTGCCATTCGCAGAAGGTAAGATTAATTGTCTCTTTCACGGTTCCGCTACCGGTTTGACTCCGCATGACTAGTCTGTGGCGAGATTTTTTAAACATTTCTTACTTTTGCACACCAAGGGTTTTGGCTATTTATGATTAATGCATTACCTGCATTCCCTAAAAGTAGATTCCCTGCCACTATGCTGTCCTTCTAACAGTTTAAGAAAGGTTTTATCATCTTCTTATGCGAGGTAAGATCATACCCCTAATATGTTTTTGTCTGTTTTCCCTGTGTAGAAATTCTGAAGATGCCGCAACACGGCGAAACGCTTCAATAAAGCTTCTGCTGTCGTTGTAACCTGGACTGTGTTTTCCTACTGAAAACGTATCACGGTTCCTGCACGATTGCCGTAAAGTGGGAGGATGTAGACTGACCAGCCAGAACGATACAGCCACCTGCGTAACAGCCGGTATGTTCATCTTTCCCACTGATAAGAGCGGCGACACGTCTTGTCGTGTTTGCAATGAGGTCTTGGTAGATCGTTAGAAGGAGCTGGCACCACATCTGCACACGCAAGTCACCTAATTCTCATAATTACACGGAGAAAGGCGATGAGCTATGACGCAGTGTTCAGTCGCATCCAAGATGTGTTCGACTGGGTACAGATCTGGCGATCTGGAGGCCCAGCACATCAATTGGAATTCGTCACTGTCTCTCTCGAACCACTCCATCGCACTCCTGGCCCTGTGATACGCTGCATTTTTTTTTTTTTTTTTGTAGAGAAATGCTATTGCTGTCGAGAAACAAATGTCATGAAGGGATATACAGGGTGTTACAAAAAGGTACGGCCAAACTTTCAGGAAACATTCCTCACACACAAATAAAGAAAAGATGTTATGTGGACATGTGTCCGGAAACGCTTAATTTCCATGTTAGAGCTCATTTTAATTTCATCCCAACGTGATCAAATTTTAAATTTTCACAATCAACATGTGTGGGCTGACGAGAATCCGCACGCAGTTGTGCAATCACGTCATCAACACAGATTTTTTGTGAACGTTTGGGCAGGCATTGTTGGTGATGTCTTGATTGGGCCCCATTTTCTTCCACCTACGCTATATGGAGCACGTTATCATGATTTCATACGGGATACTCTACCTGTGCTGCTAGACCATGTGCCTTTACAAGTACGACACAACATGTGGTTCATGCACGATGGAGCTCCTGCACATTTCAGTCGAAGTGTTCGTACGCTTCTCAACAACAGATTCGGTGACCGATGGATTGGTAGAGGCGGACCAATTCCATGGCCTCCACGCTCTCCTAACCTCAACCCTCATGACTTACATTTATGGGGGCATTAGGAAGCTCTTGTCTACGCAACCCCGGTACCAAATGTAGAGACTCTTCGTGCTCGTATTATGAACGGCTGTGATACAATACGCCATTCTCCAGGGCTGCATCAGCGCATCAGGGATTCCATGCGACGGAGGGTGGATGCATGTATCCTTGCTAACGGAGGACATTTTGAACATTTCCTGTAACAAAGTGTTTGAAGTCACGCTGGTACGTTCTGTTGCTGTGTGTTTCCATTCCATGATTAATGTGATTTGAAGAGAAGTAATAAAATGAGCTCTAGCATGGAAAGTAAGCGTTTCCGGAGACATGTCCACATAACATATTTTCTTTCTTTGTGTGTGAGGAATGTTTCCTGAAAGTTTGGCCGTACCTTTTTGTAACACCCTGCATGTGGTCTTCAACCACTGTACCATACTCCTTGGTCGTGATGGTGCCTTGCACGAGCTCTAATGAATCCATGGATACCGACGTGAATGTTCCCCAGAGCATAATGGAGCCCCCACGAGCCTGTCTCTGTCCCGCAGTACAGGTGTCAATGAGCTGTTCCCCTGAAAGAGGATGGATTCGCGCCGTCCCATCGGCATGATGAAGAAAGTATCGGGATTCACCTAACAATGCAACGCTCTGCAGTACGCCAACGTCCAAAGCCGGTGGTAGCGTGCCCATTTCAGTTGTAGTTGCCATTTCACGGTGTTAACATTGGCACACGCATGTGTCGTCGGCTGCAGAGGCCCTTCGCTATGAGTGTTGGGTGCTCTGTGTCTTCAGACGTACTTGTGCTCTTCCCAGCATTAAAGTCTGATAATTCTGCCACACTTCGCCACCTGTCCTGTTTTATCAATCGGCCCAGTCTATGATATCCAGCATCTGTACTGGGGTGGAGGGGTTAGGGTTAGGGTGTGACCAGCGACACCTTGACGTGGTTTCAACTTGGTTTCGCCACGTGTTGAGGACACTCACCACAGCTCTCCTCGAAAACTCGACAAGCCACGCAGTTTCCGAAATATCCGTGATGAGCCTTTGGGCCATCACAATTTGCCTTTGGTCAAACCTAGACAGATCGCGCACTCTACTCATTCTACGAACGGATCGCACACGCGTTGATACTGCATGCACCATGCATGGGTCTGACTAGCAGTCATTGCTCACCAGGTGATGACACTATCGCCTGGACGTGTTTATATCGATAGAAGGTTGGTCATAATATTCTGGGTGATCAGTGTACACACAATTTAAACCATTTCTCGGTGGAAATGTAAGATATTTGTGTAAATCATAAACAACAGAACAGCCAAAACAGAAGCTAGAGCTCCAACATGTTTGACTGTTTTAAATTCTGAAAAACAGATGTTCAGATGTGTGTGAAATCCTATGGGACTTAACTGCTAAGGTCATCAGTCCCGAAGCTTACACACTACTTAACCTAAATTATCCTAAGGACAAACACACACACTCATGCCCGAGGGAGGACTCGAACCTCCGCCGGGACCAGCCGCACAGTCCATGACTGCAGTGCGTAAGATCGCTCGGCTAATCCCGTGCGGCTTAAATTCTGAGTACCTACTACTGTACTTATGACTGATGCAGAACCGGCACACTCTGCTTCCTGTCAGGCAGATGACGTAAAAACCGTGTGCCTGCGAGCCTACCAACGATGGCAATAGCATAATCGTTTCCGGTCTTCGTAACGGTCAACAGACACGCCGTGGCCGCCGGCGAGAAGCTTGCGACGGCGCGGCGCTGGCGCCAGTGGCGATGGACCGCCGGCCGCTGGCCAGGGCGCGCTATAAATCGCCCGGTTAGGGGAGCCGGGGTCGCATGGCGGCTGTCGGCGCGCCGGTGGCGCCGTACGTGAGCGGCGCGGCAACGAGGCCGGCCAGACCCGGTCCCCATTCCGCCCACCCACCGCGCCAAAGAGTGAGGCGACACACCTGCCGCTCCTCAATAACAGAGCTGCTGTTCACACGGGACGTCAGCGAGCGGACGGAACGACGAAGCATTCCGCCATCCATTCCAAATAGCGGGATTCACACAAACGCGTCACCTGTTCAGTTCTGACAGTGGGTCTTCGGCCGACGTTTGTATAGCGACTTCCCTGACGTTTCGCCAGCACTAGTGGCTAGCATTGAAGAGATTCACTCTGCATAGCTGTTGGCTAACAGCTGGCAAAGCGTCGGGAAAACAATTAACGCGAACGTCGGCGCAAGGTCGCAATATAGGTGCTATCAAGCAGTATTTCAACAAGTGACCACGAAAGTCTCAACAGCTCTGAATTCGTAACTTTGTACAGGAATGCGACGTCTATGTCAAGGACTCTCGAGAAGAAAGTTTTGACCTTGACGACCGTGGCAGGCATGGATCCAAGGAGAGGGACTGTCATGTGTGTCATTACCACCAACCAGCATCACCCCCATCCACCACCAAACATATTTCGATAGAAGCATTTATATTGTTACATATATCAATTTCCTAATTTCACTGATAACTTTCGACTAATAAAACAGCATGAAAACTAAGAGTTCCGAAAACGGCAGGACATTGCATACAAACGGTTACTAAAAACCACATACATCACAAAGTACATACAGTGTGATCCAGAACTCTGCTGAAAAACCTTCTGACATGGTAGTGCGGACCGTAAGAAGAAAAAAATCTCGTAGTGGACGTGGGCTCTAAAATGTACACACTAAGAGCCATATGAACTTGTTCATCGCTAGTATATACCGGGTGAACAAAAATTCAGTATAAATTTGAAAACTGAATAAACCACAGAATAAGATAGGTACAAATTGACATACATCCTTGGAATGACATGGGATTTGATTAGAACCAAAAAAATACAAAAGTTCAAAAAATGTCCGACAGATGGCGCTTCATCTGATCAGAATAGCAATAATTAGCATAGCAAAGTAACACAAAACAAAGATGAAGTTCTTTACAGGAAATGCTCAATATGTCCAGCATCATTCCTCAACAATAGCTGTAGTCGAGGAATAATGTTGTGAACAGCACTGTACAGCATGTCCGGAGTTATGGTGAGGCATTGGCGTCGGATGTTGTCTTTCAGCATCCCTAGAGATGTCGGTCGATCACGATACACTTGCAACTTCAGGTAGCCACAAAGCCAATAATCGCACGGACTGAGGTCTGGGGACCTGTGAGGCCAAGCATGACGAAAGTGGCGGCTGAGCACACGGTCATCACCAAACGACGCGCGCAAGAAATCTTTCACGCATCTAGCAATATAGGGTGGAGCGCCATCCTGCATATTGCTTCTAACAAAACCCCATGTCATTCCAAGCATGTGTGTCAATTTTTACCTCTCTATCTACATTATTCCGTGGTTTATTAAGCTTTCAAATTTATACTGACTTTTTGATCACCCGGTATATCGCTTCTACTGCCCAAGTTCTCATAGCTCTTAAGGTACGCATTTTAGAACCAATTGTTACTGGAAACTTGTTTCTTTTTGTTGTTGTTGTTCATATTACATCATCTCAAAATATGTAGAGATAGAGGTAGTAATAGAAAGATGTTTTTTCCACTACCGAATATGAACAAGTGGTTGTTCTTAGTGGATTTGCAGTCCATGTTCGAGTATACTGGGCATATTATTCCTGTTTTAGCCCATAGCATATTAAACTCATTCACATTGTTTATAAGGTGTACTCAAAATAGTTTTCCTGTTCAGTAAGATGCCATAAGGCCATCGCTCTGAACAGAGATTATGTTCAAAAGCAGGGTTCTGTAACCAAAAGTGTGGGGAATAATTGGTGTAGTGGAGCCTGCTTTCAGAACAAAATTTATTGCGTCGGTTATAAGTCCTCTTGCATAAATGATTTGTAGAGATGAAACGTGTTATAAAAGGCAGAAAAACTAGATGAGGACCCGACTCTAAGCCTTTGGTTTGTAGTCTGTTTCATACCCATCGAACCATTGTTTGCTACTCGGTGAGTTACTATTGCTTAACGTTCATTGTATTTTCTTGAATAAAATAGTTACCGTCTTCAGTAACGCATACACGTTTTACTATGCCTTACGATGGACGCTTTGACTGATGTTGTTCATCTTCAGTGTAAATGTTAATCTTTAGTACCATCAGTGTGTGAGGCCTGTTTTATATACTCTTCCTTTAGTTTAGCGCCACATGAAGAAGTCTGTAAACGTTAAATCGGGAGAAAGTGGGGCCATAACCCTTTAGTAACTATTTGGTTACCAAAAAATTCCAGGAAATATTGAATTGTTTCGTTAGATTCATGACAAGTGGCCTAGTCCTGTTACAACCAACAATAACGTGGAACTGTGTTTAGTAGCAAACCGAGCTGTCTAACGATGATCGTCACACAAAACTATTTACTGTTGTTTTAAAGAAAATAGGCCCCACACGATACGACACACCCTACTCCAGTTTCCTGAAAGTGCAAGATGTTTTTATGAAAGACCTGTGGGTTTCTCAGTTGGGCAAATCCTAGTGTCTTGACAATTCACGTATCCAATAAGGTGAAAACATGCCTCATCAGTGAGGAAAACATGATCCACTTCTGTCATTCCATAGATGTCAATAGATCACCGAATCCATGTGCAGCATGCTAGACGCTTTTCCTTTCCGGATCCTTCTATTCCTTCACACTATTACGAACATTATTATGGGCACGAAACATTTAACTTTTCTCTTCAAACTGTTTTAAGGCTAACGCAACATCACGTCCCTCACGTCAGTCAGTTTATTGTCTGTCAAAATGGCTGGTTACCAGTTTCTTTTTCTTACCTGCAGTAGAGTCACATTCCGAGAAGCAGGCGATTATTCTCGTTATAGTTGAATTTTTCGGTCTGCAGCATCTGAATACAACCCATCAAATATGTCTACAACATGCGCGAACCGAACACTGGCAAAATATTCCTGAACGGTACCACGTTGATCTTCGGAAAATGAGATGTTTACTAGGCCATGAACAATTCGTTACTATAGATATCATGTGACCTTCATCCTTTACACTGGCGTGTTTGTTTGTTGTCTTTAATACCATTGCTGCTATCTGTGCAAATACATTGCAGCTCCAATTTACAGACACATTTATTTTCAGTTTAGATCACATTGAACTTTAGTGCATGATACTTTCCAGTGAATTTCGCACTGTGGGATGTCGGTTGCGATTGGGTGCATACCCCAATGATGCACAGGACCAAACTCTGGTAACTTACAGTGTGAGGAACCACACCAAACGATAATGCAAATTAATGTAAAGCAAGCTTACTTTCGCCCAACGGGAACGGGTGATTTAAATGAATATTAACATAGGTGGCCCAATTAAGCATGAAATAAATAGGTACCACACCTGTCATACAGCTGTGTTAATGGGAGGAAGGATCTTCTGGGTATGAATAGGGATAATTAGTCACTATCAAAATTAGAATTGTTGTTTTTAAACATGAATATCACCCACTGGTACCCATTGACGTAAGCACTAGGGACTGCAGCTCTAATCTTGGCACAGGTGAATGGGGCGGATGAAACACAGTTACGTTAGTAATTTGCACACACAGCCAGTGACTGCATAAGTTGTTAGTTAAATGTATAAAGAGCACGGAAAGATAGGAGTGAATACCATAAAACTGCCAAACTGGGTATTGAGAAAAACAAGCTGAATGTGTGGCTTTAAAATCGTGTTCCCTGCTGCTGAAAGCGTCTGGACAACATCGGGGGGCATGACGATAGCCTATCTTACTAAGCATATGGATCGTGGCTAAGGAAGCTGGCGGCAGCAGCGGCTGGGGAATACGGTTTCCGCCGTCCCTTTGTACTTGCTCCATCTAGTGGCAGCAAGACTCGTCTCATCATTCACCTCCCCTAACCTAAAGTCTTTCCTCTTGGAAAATCCAAAATGAAGCGAATACTCTGCAAAAGCTTATAGTGAAGTCCTTACTCTGCGAAGGCCTAGACCGGAGCGTGCTCCTCCTAGTCACTCTGTAACTTACCTGTTTTTCATCGGAGCAGCACCTCACTGCCCAATGATGGCAACGATTGTGAGCGAAAACCAATAAAAATCAAGTGAAGACGTTAACAGTCCCCTACCCTTGTATATCACCTCTATGTTGAACTAATAGGTTTGTTAGTTGTGGTGGAAGACAGCAAATCTCTTCCCCTCCAACTCACAGTGCTCAAAAGTTCCTGACAGATAATGTGCACGTAGACACAGCAAAATGGCTCGGACTCTCCTGAAAATAACAGTAGTACCCCGTTAGAAAGCTAGATTCTGAAAATTTAAGCCGAATATTATTTTGAGGCGTCGTAACGATAGTTAAAAAGCCCTGTGAGAAAGCACAATTAGTTAGAGACATCTTATCTTGCTAAAAGCTTTCTGCGAATAAATCTGTGTTCTTTCGACAGAAAAAGCCCGTCCCACTTGGAGACCAAGCTTGAGGAAAAAAAAAAGGCCGCGAATGCCGATCTGTCTACCTGAGGCTGCGCCTCTGGCCAGCGCTCAACATTTCTGTGATGGCAAATTCCTCTTTAAAGGCTTCTTATCTCATACAACCGTACTGCTTAGGAAAGGAAAAGAAAAAAATAGTCAAATGAAAACAGCCGCTGGCGATGCTAACCCAGATTAGCAGTTCCTGAGCAGTGTAACTGAGCAACTATTTGAACAAGGGAATTCGCATATGATCTTCCGAAATACGTTAGTGGACAGGATCAGAGAGAAAAATGGCCCCATACACCACACAGGTTGTCTTAGGCGCTGACCGGTAATACTATAGTCTGGTAAAGGTGCACATGTCTATCTTGCCCTACGTGCGATCACCAACAAATCCGACACGGTTTGTACACAGGTAGAAGATACAAACCACCAAATGCTAAGTGGGAGAACACCTTCCCCTAAGAAAAAAATTATACCAGAATTACTAACTTCCCAAACAGCTGTACAGACGACTGGTAGAAGTCGGACGGAGTGGCCATGCGCTTCTAGGCGCTACAGTCTCGAACCGAGCGACCGCTACGGTCGCAGGTTCGAATCCTGCCTCGCGCATGGAGGTGAGAGATGTCCTTAGGTTAGTTAGGTTTAATTATTTCTAAGTTCTAGGGGACTGATGACCTCAGAAGTTAAGTCGCATAGTGCTCAGAACCATTTGAACAATTTTTTTTTTGACTGATAGATAATGATCTCATTTAAAATCTCACGTGGGTGATATAATAGAATTGTCGCATATCGTTTTAGGTTTTTCTTTCAGCTCAGTTACTATTAGAATGGGCTTTGTACTTTCGCTGGGAATGGGAAGCGAGTGCCGACCGAAGTGGCCGTGCGGTTCTGGGCGCTACAGTCTGGAGCCGCGTGACCGCTACGGTCGCAGGTTCGAATCCTGCCTTGGGCATGGCTGTGTATGATGTCCTTAGGTTAGTTAGGTTTAAGTAGTTCTAAGTTCTAGGGGACTGATGACCACAGCAGTTAAGTCCCATAGTGCTCAGAGCCATTTGAACCAATTTTGGGAAGCGGGTGGGTCTAGAGTGCTCAGCAAACCTGTAGTATCAGCAGAAGGCCTTTCATGGTGTCTCAAAAGCAGGAAACGAGTGTATCATGGGTAGGTGAAAGTTTTTGCCGAAATTATTGAAATAAGACAGTCTTGGTTACAAATTGTTTTATATATTTTTGGCAATATCACGTAACGCGTCACTGCCAATACATAGGAATAACGATTTGCAACCATACTGTTCTATTTCTGGAAATTAGCAACTGGTCGAAATACCCAGCGTCCAGCCAATTCTGCAGAAATGGCCCTGTTTCCCGAAATGCTTCTGGTAGACAGATCTTGGTGCCGCTTCGCTTGCCACAGGCACGATGCCGCCAGTAGTAAGTTCGTTGCTCCTCTCCAAAATTACGGACTGTCCAACCAAAGTAACGCCCCCACCATCAGAGGCGATCCAGGCAATGTTCACCAGTGTTGGGAGATTATCTGAAACCAGTATCAGCCACATGATTCGTAATGGTGTATTTTGCAAGCACTGAGTGTTAAGTTTCAGCTACTTGTTTCTGCTTGGAAAAGGAAACTTATTCGTTCGTCAGATTGGCAGCATCGTCAACCTCCGCTCCAAATAGACCTTGGGACCTGTGGAGAGCTCAGGAGAGAACTTAGTTTTGAAAGGACTGAATTCCCGACTCTCGTCCGATGCTGACAGGCGCCATGAGGCTGTACTCGAAGACTGTAAGTTTTGCTCGGGTGGTGGCGTAATCCACCTTCAGAGTTGCTGGAAGTTAACTCATTTGGTTACGCATCTTAAATGCTGAATTATCTACATTAAATATTTTTGTCTGATTTATCTTGTTTTTACAGTCTGGAACCGCGTGACCGCTGCGGTCGCAGGTTGGAATCCCGCCTCGGGCATGGACGTGTGTGATGTCCTTAGGTTAGTTAGGTTTAAGTAGTTCTATGTTCTAGGTGACTGATGACCCCAGCAGTTAAGTCCCATAGTGCTCAGAGCCATTTTATCTTGTTTTCTCGAGCTGTGCAGATGTGAAAGTCCTATTCATTTTTGCTTCTTGCAGTCTTCCAGTTAAAAATGAGCCAAATGAAGTTAAAAATCATCTCATTTTAGTTTGCTACAATTTTCAGCATATCGCTAATTATCACTGTCAGTTGTTCACTTGATTAGATTAAATGAAAGTTAAATTTTCTCGATGTAGCTCACATTTTGAGATCCCCAACGTCAAACAACTTCCTTTTTGCTTGGTGACCCATACACAATCAATATAATCAGCTGCATTTCTAGCATATTTGCTTCATTGTGACTAGTTGTGACTGTGGTGACTGTTGTGTGCAATGACCTGGCACTAATTTCGAAAATACAATACATGCAAGAGGTTATAATGAGTGTCAACCACTCGCATGCTTTACAGCAGAAGTACGTCATCCGCAGGCTGTTGATCTTTTTTTCGACCTTATCCTGATCTGTTAAATGTCTCACTATTCACATTAATTCTGCCACGCGTCCCATATAGGAAAATTTTACATACTTTCCATTTAATTTCCACAGGCACTAAATGTTGAGGCACGTAATCTTAAAGCTATGGTCTTAAGACTTACCTTCTCAGTCGTAATGTTAGTGCTAAGTGAAGTGCTGATAATGAGTGAGTGAGTACGTCGACTCTGCTCTCAAAAATGTGAGTTTGCTACTGTTATAAATTCTTAAAATAACTGTACGACAAAACTTTTGTTGTGTATGCAGTTCAAATACTATGTTCTCTGAATTGCAACTTCTTGGAGGTAATGCTTAAGCTACGCACTAAATACAGATGTAAAAATTATTATTATATTAAAACGTTTTGCACGTTTTATTGTTATTATTATTATATTTGTAGGCATCTGCGGCACGTTAAAAATGTAGTAAACTGGTATCTGCGGGGTCTTAGGTAGGAAGAAACTGTAATATCGACTCCTTTGATATTACTTAAATCTGCTAATCAATACACCTCGGGGCTTGCTACGCAAATTTGAATCATCCTGAGTAAGATTAGAGTAAACTGATAACAGCATTTTTGGTTTTCTCAATTTTGTAATAAATCTTAAAATAAAGTGCACCACAGTACCGATATCTTGGTTCCAATTTTAAGAAATCAAGTATTTCTAAAAATTAGGAAGGAAACGACAAGAAAATAGGTAGAAATTACGTTATTCATGAAAATACTACCAACATCAAGAATTTGCTTTTAAAAAAAGTAACAAATTGTTGTTCGATGTTTAACTGTCAGACTACGAGTCAAACGTTCAGGTTCTGCTCCTCAATCAGTTCCTTTTTCTTATTTTTTCTTTTATATTATCTTTCATCTCTAGTTATACATGTTACTTGGATAAATTGAAAGAACCAGAGGTTGTACAGATTTTCAGGAGAACTTAAGGGAACAATTGACAGGAATGGGGGAAAGAAATACAGTAGAAGAAGAATGGGTAGCTTTGAGGGATGAAATAGTGAAGGCAGCAGAGGATCAAATAGGTAAAAAGACGAGGGCTAGTAGAAACCATTGGGTAACAGAAGAAACATTGAATTTAACTGATGAAAGGAGAAAATATAAAAATGCAGTAAATGAAGCAGGCAAAAAGGAATATAAATGTCTCAAAAATGATATCGACAGGAAGTGCGAAATGGTTAAGCAGGGATGGCTAGAGGACAAATGTAAGGATGTAGAGGCTTCTCTTACTAGGGGTAAGATAGATACTGCCTACAGGAAAATTAAAGAGACCTTTGGAGAAAAGAGAACCACTTGTATGAATATTAAGAGCTCTGATGGAGACCCAGATCTAAGCAAAGAAGGGAAAGCGGAAAGGTGGAAGGAGTATGTAGAGGGCTATACAAGGGCGATATACTTGAGGACAATATTATGGAAATGGAAGAGGATGTAGACGAACATGAAATGAGAGATACAATACTGCGTGAAGAGTTTGACAGAGCACTGCAAGACCTCAGTCGAAACAAGGCTCCCGGAGTAGACAACATTCCATTAGAACTACTGCCAGTCTCGGGAGAGCCAGTCCTGACCAAACTTTACCATCTGGTGAGCAAGATGTATGAGACAGGCGAAATTCCCTCAGACTTCAAGAAGAACATAATAACGCCAAAGAAAGCAGGTGTTGACAGATGCGAAAATTACCGAACTATCGGTTTAATAAGTCACAGCTGCAAAATACTAACGCGAATTCTTGACAGACGAATGGAAAAACTGATAGAAGCCGACCTCGGGGAAGATCAGTTTGGATTCCGTAGAAATGTCGGAACACGTGAGGCAATACTGACCCTACGACTTATCTTAGAAGAAAGATTAAGGAAAGGCAAACCTACGTTCCTAGAATTTGTAGACTTAGAGAAAGCTTTTTACAATATTGACTGGAATACTCTCCTTCAAATTCTGAAGGTGGCAGGGGTAAGATACAGGGAGCTAAAGGCTATTTACAATTTGTACAGAAACCAGGTGGCAGTTATAAGAGTCTAGGGGTATGAAAGGGAAGCAGTGGTTGGGAAGGGAGTGAGACAGGGTTGTAGTCTATACCCGATGCTATTCAATCTGTATATTGAGCAAGCAGTAAAGGAAACAAAACAAACGTTCGGAGTAGGTATTAAAATCCATGGAGAAGAAATAAAAACTTTCAGGTTCGCCGATGACATTGTAATTCTCTCAGAGACAGCAAAGGACTTGGAAGAGCAGTTGAACGGAATGGATGGTGTCTTGAAAGGAGGGTATAAGATGAACATCAACAAAAGCAAAACAAGGATAATGGAATGTAGTCGAATTAAGTCGGATGATGCTGAGGGAATTACATTGGGAAATGAGACACTTAAAGCAGTAAAGGAGTTTTGCTATTTGGGGAGCGAAATAACTGATGATTGTCGAAGTAGAGAGCGTATAAAATGTAGACTGGCAATGGCAAGGAAAGCGTTTCTGAAGAACAAAAATTTTTTAACATCGATTATATATTTAAATGTCAGGAAGTCGTTTCTGAAAGTATTTGTATGGAGTGTAGCCATGTATGGAAGTGAAAAGTGGACGATAAATAGTTTAGACAAGAAGAGAATAGAAGCTTTCGAAATGTGGTGCTACAGAAGAATGATGAAGATTAGATGGGTAGATCACATAACTAATGTGGAAGTATTGAATAGGATTGGGGAGAAGAGGAGCTTGTGGCACAACTTGACTAGAAGAAGAGATCGGTTTGTAGGACATGTTCTGAGACATCTAGGAATCACAAATTTAGCATTGGAGGGCAGCGTGGAGGGTAAAAATCGTAGAGGGAGACCAAGAGGTGAATATACTAAGCAGATTCAGGAGTATGTAGGCTGCAGTAGGTACTGGGAGATGAAGAAGCTTGCACAGGATAGAGTAGCATGGAGAGCTGCATCAAAACAGTCTCAGGACTGAAGACCACAACAACAACAACATGTATAATGCTGTATTTTTCAACGTTTTCATGAGTCCACATGGAAGTGCAAGTCACTCTACGTCTGGTTGCGTTGAAAATGTCGCAGGAAGGCTGAAGCACGCCATCTACAATAGGAGTGAACTTAATAAAGTAATGTGGAGTCAAACCAAATTTAGGTTTGAGGACAGATTTTTGGATTAGAAGATTGAAAAGAATGAGTGAAGGCCATATTTAGTAATCAGCACAATACAAATTAAAATTACAACAGTAATAATGTTAATAACATTCTTCTCCCGACATTGCAAAATAAACCTGACAGCAGCCTCTTGTGGGATGCATGCAGGTTGGCGCAAAAGTCACTGTACAGTTGGTTAAAAGAAAACAAATGTAACAGCAAGACGTAGCACACTAGGAAGTTTTAATGCCTTAAGTCGTTATTACCAAACGCTGATAATTGCGTCTTGTCAAGTTCGTATGCAATGCAAAGACAAGCAAAATAAGCACAATATTCAAAGTAGTAAATTGTTGAAAGCGTGATCTGTGAGACGTGTTTACAGCTGTAGCTTCCCGAATTGTCGTGGTGTTAACGAAAGAAGAAGGGATTTTCGCGTTAAAAACATTTCATAAGACTGGTGCTACTGCTGTTGTTATGAATGTAGAAGACACTTTAAATCAAAACCACCTTGTGGACGAATAGTGTATGACATACCACATTACACCATAGAGTGTGTAATACTGTTGAAAAGTAATTCATACATATATTAATGAAGATGGAGAAGAGTTCGGACATAAAAAAATAGTTGTAAGTATTGTATGTCTTTGTAATGAAACATAAATTCAATCTCTTGTTTAAATCAGTGCCGAGTGATTTTTGCTCCAACCTGTATTGGTGTTCGCGATACACTTAATTTAATTATTTGTCAATCTCTCTTTCTTAGTGGTGATTGTTTCGTTCAAGAAAACACACATATTTCGCTTTCAAGTTCATTCCGCTGTAATATTAGAAAGTGGAGAAAGCTTATCATAGAAGAGCATACAGATGAAGTGTTACTTTAATCTTATGAGATCATAGTCAACAATTTTTCAAGAAACATCCCATTTCTCAGAAGTTTGTTTTTAAAATAAGAAAACGAGCTTAGTTTATTCATAATCATGTTGATACATCTTGCTGAGGTTTCCCGTCTGAAGTTGGTGGCTGCAGAAATATGCGAGGGTGGCTGTAATAGCGTTTATTTGGCACGGTTTCAGTAGCTCCACACGCCGAGTTCTTGATTATTTCGGCCAAGGCAATTGCGCTTTGCAAGTGCCCCATTAACCCTTGTTGTTGACACAACTTCCCAACGAGTCCCGGTGAGACACGTAGTCAGAATATGAATGAGGCCGACGCGCCTGGCTCACGGCTTCTGCCGGCCCAGACCAACAAACTCGAGAACTGCATTAAAGAGATCACTTCCACAACGTAATTAGGGCACCAGTTGAACGAGGAGGCGCTCTGTTCAGACATTTAACGCCGCACTTTGACATCAACTCGTGGCGGACAGACCGGACTCCTATCGAGTTCTATTTCCTCGTCAAGACGGAATTAATTCAATGTCCGCTAATATCCTGTGTCAGGTCACGCAAAGCGAGGTAACAAGAATAATTCACTAACAGAGATGAGGTCAACTACGTAGAATAACGAAAAGTTTTCTCATTGGAGCTTTTGTATTTAGTTAACTAACCTTACCAGTATCGACGCATTTTCCACAACGCACATTACCAAGAGTGGTGAGATGGTTAATTATTGTCCACCATAAAAAATTTTAAGAATACAGAGTTCGCTAACTGTTGTTTACTTCTTCTCACAACATTCCTGGAAATATTAAATACGACATTCATTGGTGAAAGTGACATTACTACTAGGACTCAAATTTTTGAGTTAAGTAAAGCTGAAAAATTTAACACTTTTATGGAATCTGGTAGAAGAATTCATTAAAAGCCATTAATCATCTCTCAAAATTTAAAAATGTAAAGTAACTGACTAGATTACAATAATTTAAAAGTACCCCCCCTTCCCTCCCCCTCCCCCCTTCTTCACATATACACATAAACACTGGTACTGTGAGCGTTAATTCAGATATTCTCATAAGAAAACAACAAATTGGGTAACATTAATCATAATCATGGACATAAAGTAATTTTCAGATGAATATACAGTGGTATGCACAGAATATTGCCACTTAATTAAAGAGATGTAACACACGGCCTCTTAAAACGTAGCTTAGAAAGAGGCAAACCTTAGTTTCTGCCACTTGTGGATTAGGAGATATTTTTGCCTTTGATGACAACCTTTAAAATTCTGACAGTAACAGGGATAACTTAAAAAGAAGCGACAACGGACTACAGTTTATGTAGTTACATAAAGCAGAAGGACACAAAAAGGAAGCATTAATTGATAATGAAATAGGGTAGAGTTGTAGACTATTCCTGACGTCATTCAAATTGTACATCGATTAACAAGAGAAGGAATACAAAGAGAAGGTTGAAAAGGAATTATAAGTTCAGAAGAATGAAAGGAAAGCTTTAAGGTTTGTCGATGAGGGACGGTGGGGGACATAAAGGGGAGTTGAACGGAGCAGATATTATCTTGAAATGAGGTTTCAAGGCGAATATCAGCAGAAGTCAAACAAAGGGAATGGAATGTAGTCGAAGTAAATCAAGCGAAGAAATGGGAGTTGGATTAGGAAATGAGATACCATTTGGACAGCAAAATTGCTGACTATGGCCCACGAAGAGAAAATTTAAAAGTTTGTTTAGACATCTATTTCAACACAACGTATCACAAGGAATATCTTTGAAGGAGAAACTTTGAGAAGAAAATCATGTTCAGTCATAAAAAGTCCAAACTGCAAAGTCTGATGAGTGGAATATTTACATCTACATATATAAGGGCACTAAAATAAAGACGAGATAGATGGAAAATAAGTAAGAAAATCTTTATTATTTGAAAAGTAACCGCCATAACTGTTAATGCATTCATCTCATTGCTGCCAGTCCTGATTCTCCCAACGCGGTTTCCATATTTTTGGAGCCCTTGAAGAATGGCATTCGTGGCGATCGACTGGATTCCGGCGGAAGAGGTGCACGCCTGAATATACGCATGGTTCCGTAGGTAACTGCAAAAATTTTTGCCACTTACGCGCTGTCTTGTCTCATAGTGAGGTAAATGTATTCACAGTTATGGAGATTTTTATGAAATAATAAGCGGTTGACTTAATTGGTTTCCAGGTGTCTCGTTTTTATTTGCCTACCCCTTATACAGGGTGTTACAAAAAGGTACGGCCAAACTTTCAGGAAACATTCCTCACACACAAAGAAAGAAAATGTGTTATGTGGACATGTGTCCGGAAACGCTTCCTTTCCATGTTACAGCTCATTTTATTACTTCTCTTCAAATCACATTAATCATGGAATGGAAACACACAGCAACAGAACGTACCAGCGTGACTTCACTTTATTACACGAAATGTTCAAAATGTCCTCCGTTAGCGAGGATACGTGCATCCACCCTCCGTCGCACGGAATCCATGATGCGCTGATGCAGCCCTGGAGAATGGCATATTGTATCACAGCCGTCCACAATACGAGCACGAAGAGTCACTACATTTGGTGCCGTGGTTGCATAGACAAGAGCTTTCAAATGCCCCCATAAATGAAAGTCGAGAGGGTTGAGGTCAGGAGAGCGTGGAGGCCACGGAATTGGTCCGCCTCTACCAATCCGTCGGTCAACGAATCTGTTGTTGAGAAGCGTACGAATACTTCGACTGAAATGTGCAGGAGCTCCATCGTGGATGAACCACATGTTGTGTCGTACTTGTAAAGGCACATGTTCTAGCAGCACAGGTAGAGTATACCGTATGAAATCATGATAACGTGCTCCATTGACCGTAGGTGGACGAAACTAAAATGAGCTCTAACATGGAAATTAAGCGTTTTCGGACACATGTCCACATAACATCTTTTCTTTATTTGTGTGCGAGGAATGTTTCCTGAAAGTTTGGCCGTACCTTTTTGTAACACCCTGTATATTATTACTCTGATATTCCATTCGTAGGTCCACTCTCACCCTTTCCGATCGTTCCCTTCTCGCAGAGCACGTAGGAAGAATGAGTACCTAAATCTTTCCGTGCGTGTTCAGAATTCTCTTAATTCGTTGCGACAGCCATTTGTCGCTATGTACTTGGGAATCAAGCAAACTCGTTTATAAGTGCGTTTGTACTATACTTGATGTGAAAAATTTATTTGGTTCAGTTTTTCTTCTTAGGGTAAGTACCACTTGCAAATGAGTTAATGAGTTAACTTAATTCAGTAATTACAGTATAGTGGTTCGCCGGCCGGAGAGGCCGAGCGGTTAAAGGCGCTACAGTCTGGAACCGCACGACCGCTACGGTCGCAGGTTCGAATCCTGCCTCGGGCATGGATGTGTGTCATGTCCTTAGGTTAGTTAGGTTTAAGTAGTTCTAAGTTCTAGGGGACTTATGACCACAGCAGTTGAGTCCCACAGTGCTCAGAGCCATTTGAACCATTTTGAGTATAGTGGTTCAGTACGTAATTTGTTTTTCCTAATCACGAAGGAAAGTGCTGTCCTTATCCCAGACTATAAGTTTTACAACACGAAGACATTTAGTGTCGTTAAATATGCGCTACAGGCACTACGTAATAACATATAGACTTGTAAGGATTTTCTTTTGCGTGGCGCATCCCGTTTCTTAGCGGGGGCTACATGTTGTTCAGGATTTGGCAGTGATGGTAGTAGGGGGTAGCCGATGTCTTTCCTGTCACCACCCCTTACCCCTGGGACAGAATTCATGCACTCTTTCTCTCTGTGTGTGGTGTTAACCTACACGATAGTGTTAGTACGTTTTCGAAATGTTTGATTATCTTGTAACAGAAGCGGGAAGTGGCTAACTGCGCGGTATTCACCTCATCGGATGACGTAAACCGACTAAAAGCTACATCCGCGTCTTTACTTCACTGGACGGATTATATCCAAGGCCGGCGAGCTTCCCTGGATCCCGGAAACGGTGTGCTAACGCGAGCGGCTATCTAGGAGGGTCACACCTGTCCAGATAAGATGGTTTATTGTTATAACGAACTGTTGATTAGAACGGTTAAGTTCACTAATAAAGCAATCGCTACCGTTTATGTAAATAACCTAGTTTCGTTGGCCAACCACTTTTGTGAGGATTTAGAATCGTTTTCAGTCTGATAACGATCTGCGCTAATAATAACAACAATTTGAAAAGACACACCCTCCGTCTCTGTCTCTCTCTCTCTCTCTGTGGCCCGCCCAGTAACATCATTATCGATTGCACTCGCACTTAAACCTTCAATCACTTACTTAGAATCCCCTCTTATTAAGGGTAATAATTTTGGTTTTCCACTGGGGCCGTCGATCGTAGCAATTTCTTGTGTTTGTAACTCATTTTCCGTATGTTTTCACATTCTAGGTTTTGTATGTGTGTGGGCAAACTAACAGTATTTTCCTTGTTTCTCTTTCTCATTATTTGTGGACTTTCCCTTCACTAGTGTTATTCGAGTGTTTCTTTAGTGGAAACATTACCAGCCATGTTATGTTGGTCATCCATCAATATCTTGTGCGAAATTTAAGGTTTCAAATTCCTTCGCGGTAAAATTGAATGGGGTGCATTTCCTTTCTTATCATGTGAACAATATAATCAACTGTAGGGACAGAACATCACTCAGTATTCGTACTGTGTACCTAGCAGCATTGTGTGCACTAGTGATTCGTAGAGCCTTGATAGGATCGAAAGGAAATCTACAGTACTAGACACTAACATCGAAGAACCAGGGAAGTGGCGTGTAACCAATGTGAGACCGGCGTTAAATATACTACCGTATGGTTGTAAATAATAAGCAGCTACTCGCAGAGGTCCATTATGGGCTCTAATTATCGTATGGCAGCGAAATGGTTAGGAAAGATACGTGGGCAGGAAAGATCAAACAAATGACAAAGGCATAATGTTGATTTTATTACTAAACGCCATTTACACGGTTCGTTCAGTATGAGCACTTAGACGTCGACAAGATGCTGCATCCGTAAAGCGACATGATTAATAGTTGCTCGGAGCATTTCCGCTGTAATCTGAGCAACGTAATCTTGTGTACTGGCCCCCAGATCAGGTAGAGGTCAAACGTGTACTTTAAAAATATTCCCTTACATATCCCCAGAGCGAAATGACAAATGCTTTCAGATCAGGACATCTTGCAGGAAATGCACCTTGGATACCTCTGAAGGAAGGTTGCATCATGCAGGTCTTTCACTGGGCGAGCAAACTGAGGTGTCGCCATATCTTGCACGAAAACAGTGATTTTCAAGTAGTTACGCTCTTCCATAGCAGGAATCACGTTCTGTAGAAGGCGGTTTCGTTAAGGTGCAGACGTCACGGTATACCTGACAGGCATTCTGAGTGTATTGTCTTCAGCAAAAAAAACTAACCGAGGATAAAGGTGCTTGTGGATCCGCGTCACACGGTCACATATGGCGGGTGCAATGGCTCTTCGGATACAACGCAAGGGGTTAACAGGACCCCAAATTTTTCACTTCTGTGTATTTACTGCATCCTGTAGCATATAATGTGCCTAGTTATTCCATAGAATATTGCCCGGCCACATGTTATCAACTTCGATCCGTGCCAGAAACCGACGAGCGAGTTCAGAAAGTTGCTGTGGATCATGAGGTTTTGGTTGCGCCTCCGTCTGTACCTTGTACAGAACTACCTACCGTAAATACGAGCTGAAGCTGGCCATCGCTCACTAATCCATGGTGGTCGCCCCCGTTAGGTATCGTTCACCTCATATAAGGACTTAAGCGTTAGGCTGTCTCTCAAGCCTCAGCATTGTGCAACCGTGTAATACAACCTGCAAAACTTTCCAAACTATTCATCAAGGGATGTACAATTCTCGTGACACTGCACAACCAAAACAACCGCGTGATGGATGTTTAGTTACAATCACCCGTGTTTTAGAATTTCGTTATCATCTTCTGCAAACCGTTTAATGACATTAGGCCACTCCTCAGACCTTTCCGTCGGTGGTACTCTCTCAATGCAGCACTGTTAATTGCTGTCGTCCACACAAAAATGTTTCGCTAACGGTGCACAGTCCCTCTTGTCGATAGCCATGCTCTTCACTCTCGTTATTGATGGTCAAATGACAGGGTGGACAACATATAGTCATACAACCAATGTACTGTGCAAAATTTCCACTTTTTGGCCAAAACTGGTATCAATTTTTTCCAGTGTTAAATGGCTCCGCATTAACCCATGAGCATACCTACCAAGTTCTGCTGTCGTTCGACAATTACAGCACACCCTAGACCTATCAGTAAGCAGATGCGCTTTAATTTTAACCTCGCGGTACATGTCTAGATATGAGATAACTAGGTTATATGCTATCAGGCCTGCATCGTACCGTGACATTACTGCTGACGTTGGTTGGTATCCTACAACTGTCATTTGCTTAGTGAATAATGGGGTCACGCGGGCCATATTGGACACGTGGAGCGACAGACGTATTGTTCGCTAGGGCGTGCAGGTTTCTACAGTCACGTTATGAACCTTGAGTCAGAATATGGGCTTGATTCCAGCATGACAAGTATCTACACGGAGAGCGCGACAACGTTTGGAGTACGACGGACTTTCAACGAGGCGACCATAGTAGCGGTTTTCATTGTTCCCGGTCAACGAAAGGCGAGGCAAGAGTGGTGCACTTGGCGACAACGACGACACTGGAAAGAGGAGTGACAGCTCCTCATGTTTCCAAACGGTCCCAGTAGTCAGTACACCGACCACAGACGTATCCGGATGCGGAAGCTCAGGATACAACAAACGTAGCCACACTGGTCACAGTCTTCTGGCCTTGCACCTTGCGTGATGAAGGTAACCTCTCGTTTTCTTAGCCGGTAATTTGGCCAGAAGGTATTCCATTTCTGACGTGTTAAAGCAGCTATATGTACGCGATCTTAGAGGTCATCAAATAGTTCAAATTATTCTAAGCACTATGGGACTTCCAATATGAGGTCATCAGTCCCTAGACTTAGAATTAATTAAACCTAACCAACCTAAGGACATCACACACATCCATGCCCGAGGCAGGATTCGAACCTGCGACCTTAGCAGCAGCGCGGTTCCGGACTGAGGCGCCTAGAACCGCTCGGCGACAGCGGCCTGCTTAGAGGTCATCACGAAGTTATCTTTTAACAAGATAACGGAAGACCGCATTTTGCCAGTACTGTTCTGATCTACATACAGAATATGTTCGAATGCTGCTTCTTTCGCGATCTACATACAGACTATGTTCGAATGCTGCTTCTTTCGCGACGTTCTCTAGATGTCTCACCCGTTGGAAACATCGGGGTTTGTGTTGGCACCTCACCGCTCTCATCCACACATCAATGAAGTCTGGTACTCAGTTAAAACATCGTGGCAAGACCTACCGATGTCACTCATTCAATTTTAATTCGACGCAGTGCCTAGCCATGTTAGAACCATTGTTGCCGCCTGAATTGGCTGCTCTGTGTACTAAATTTCGCACTTTATGCACCGCCAAATTACCTATAATTTAATCATATGTTCGTCCTACTGTACTGCATAAGCACAATATGTCGAATTTCGTTATTTGCGCCTTTCCTGGCTTTGTACCTTTAATAAGCAGCAGTAAACTTCACCCAAGAAAGAGGAAGTTCACAAAACACTTGATCAAACGATAACTTAAGTTTGGCTGCCTTATCAACTTGTAATAAAGAAAATGTGGAAGAGGTCCAAAGAAGAGCAGCGCATTTGCTCACGGACTCGTTTAGTAAGCGCTACAGCGTTACAATGATTCTCAAGAAATTTTAGTGACAGATTTTGAAATTCCGAGGCCGAAAGTTGAAATTTCGAGACATAAAGTTTCAAGAAGTCGTGGGCAGCATATTACTTCTTCCTTCAAATATCTCATGACACAGCCACAATGCAAATAATTGTTTAGATACAAATGTAGTTTTAATATACGCATTTTTAAATCGGACTAAAAAAAATTATTTCTTCAGGTAGTCTTGTAAATTTATGATACTGAATTTTTAATAGCTACAAAAAGCTTATAAGATTTAAAACGAAGAGTGTGGGGCATAGGCGATACATAATGGTAAGGGGGAAAGTTATCCGTGTGTTAGTAACATGTGTAATAGTAATAAGGTGAACTATTAATGCTTCAGTTATGTTTCGCATGCACCTCACTTTTTTGGTTTTAAATCTTACGAAGATTTTCATACTTATTAAAAATTCACAACCATTAATTTTCATGACTATCTGTATGGGGGTCGGGAACCTATGTGGAGCTAGAAGATATTATTTTATGCATACTAATATGATTTAAAAATGTGGTTCACTAAAAATTCACTTTTAATAAAATAATGATTTTCTGCCTTTCAGACCTGCATCTATGAAGATTTCCATTTATATCAAACATTCTACTGAAAGTACAACAGACACATGTGGTAAATTTGAAGTCTATGCCAGTATCTCTTCATCTGACTCAACCAATATATTGCTCCCTCCCACACATGTCTCGCGAAAAGACCGTTAAGGTAGATATTAGAGAGATTCAAGCTCAGATGGAGGCTTGCCAGCAGTCGTTCACCCACGAACCATTCACGTGTAGACCGGATAAACGAAAAAAAATGGCAGTAGTAAAAACGTACTCTCTGCCACACACCAGACCAAGAAGAGGATTGATATTGCATCATCCTGTGGTTCGGAGCTACGTTGAAAGTTTCGAGTCTCTAGCTTACAGGAAATGACTGCTGCAAACAAAATACCTTCTGTGCATTTTCACCTATTCGCGGCGTAATGAACATTCCATTAAATTTTGGGCATTCAGGCGCGCAAATAAAATTTCCTCTACTGATGTTTCGGCAGTTTATCGTTCGGACATGCTTAAATTAATTCGCAATGTAAGTCTCACCAGGCAAGAAAGGCAGTTATTATCACACCGTCATACAGTTCTGAACACTGTTTAAAATTTCCAAGCCTCTAGCTCATAGGGGAGTTGATTTAAAAACAACTGCAAAGTTTGTACCAAAAAGGAACACATGAAAGCAATACCCGTATTGTCGTTGCCCTTTCTCTGCTAAGCTATTCCTGTCGACTCTCATACTACCTAGGACCTATGCTGATGCTACGTGCAAAACACGCCAGTCCTGCTGGGCAGCCTAGTTGTCAAGTGTTACCTACCTTTTCCCCCACTACCTTCACCCCTATAGAACAGACCTACAAGAAAGCGAATTAATACTGCGTCGTCATCCATGAGCTATGTTTAATATTTCAAATCTACTTCTCAGTGGAAAGTTGGATTAAAATCAGATGCAAGGTTTGTACCAATGTAATGTACTGGTACATGTTTAATGATATGGTTAGCTTGGCTGATGGAAAATTATTGTTTCACATCCTGGTGCATTATTATGTGACCTGACCTACCACTTAATTGCCCTGAACATTTGCCTGGAAATAAAAAGGAGTTAGTGGACAGTCAGCAACTAAGGAAAATTAGTGAAATGTTGATATACCTTGATAATTCTTGATTAAGTCTGTAGGAGAACCAGGTTAAGAATACTTTTAAATGTACTAAAAATTGTACACATGTGAGCTAAGCTCACCTGGAAGAGCCTCAGTAGCAATTTTGATAAATACTGAGTTACTTATAGAACATCAGGAATGCCTTTTATTGTTCAGCTATTTCATTATTAAATCTTTAAATTGGAAACAGATGAACAAACGTTCATTTAATGGAAAAACTTTAAGCTTCCCTGGAGTGTTGGTACTGAAGGTGAAAGGAACTGAGATGCCTTTATGAATAAGAAGATGAAATCGGAAGTGCCAAGGGAAAGACGGATTACACAAGCACACATACAGCCTAAACATTCAGCACAGAGAAAGAAGTTGTTCAATTATTTAATGAAAGAAAAATGATCTAAATGGGGTTGGAGAGAGGTTAGCCTTGATGGTCAACTACTTTAACACAATATTATTACAAATTTATAAAAGAAACTTACGTGAGACTGCAGTTAAGAACAATGAATAGGAACTGCTTCCTGTGAACAATTCTTCCAAAAGGTGGGAGCCATTGGTAATTACTAATAACCACGTGGCTACCCACTAAAAACAAAAACTAATAAAATTTCACGTCAAGAAAGATCACGAAACTTTTACGTATGTAAGGAAACTGGTTCAGTTGCTAGCATAGAACACTACAGCACAATCTCGGGCGAAACACGTGCTAACGGCTACCAACCATGAACAAAGAAACCTGACTCCAATCTGTACAAAACGCAGTTGTCTTTTCTTGCCTACTGAATGTTAAAACCATACACATTGCTCATAAACAGTTACACGGTTTATTCACCAATCTAGTGTTACTCAGAGATCCACTCATAGAGCACAAAGCAAACACTTCTATAGCTTCCAAATATAGCAAAATTATTCTAAATTCCTGCATACGCAAGGAAGCCCAAGTTATTCTGTAATAGATGAAACCTACTAAGAAATGAACTAAGGACTCGATTAAGCTGAACGTTATAGTTTCACAAGATACAACGCAAAGGACTAAAACGAGATGCTTTTGTTTATTGTCATATTTGTCCTGAATCTCTATAAAGTATGTATATGTGCAATAATGTCGCTATTGAATGACTCCTCTTACCCTTCCATAATGAATGATAAATCTAGCTGGGGTCTCGATGACGCAATTGTAAGTGTGATTTTGTAACTCAGCCGAGAGTGTTATAAAGAACAGCAAAGACTATTCAAAGCGCGGTTAGGCTGCTCGCGATTCTCGCAATGCACAGTCCCTATCACTGCCCGGAAGCTGGCGCACAGACAGCATGCATATCCTACACGTGCAAACTGAAATGAAGTGACAGACTATCGTTCGCCAGTGTTTCTCTGACCAAGAAGGATTGCCATTTGCTACACACAGTAGTTGGCTAAGCTGTCCCTACATTCAGAGAAACTAGGTCCAAAGACATCTAGATACTCAGCAAATGACAAACATGCTTCTGAGCGACAACGAGAAGGATTAGAAGAGGAAAACATAACGTGATAACGCAGGTATATGATGACTGCTTTTGTGTATCAAATTAAACTATCAATATGTCTCTACCTAATGCGGAAAATGATTTAGATATGCACTACAATTCAAATATTTTAATATAGTATTGAATATCACCATGGATATATTGTTGCGATATACAGCACCCAGCTGATTATCATTCTCTCGGTTTGAATTCATAGGAGCACCGACAAAAAAGTGATGCTGCTCGGAAATGTAAAGCCGATCACTGTGGTCGAGCGGATCTAGGCGCTTCATTCCGGAATCGCGCTGCTGTTTCGAATCCTGCTGTTTCGAATCCTGCCTCTGGCATGGATGTGTGTTTTGTCCTCAGGTTAGTTATGTTTAAGTAGTTCTGAGTCTACGAGGATTGATGACCTCAGAATGTTAAGTTCAAAATGGTTCAAATGGCTCTGAGCACTATGGGACTTAACTTCTGAGGTCATCAGTCCCCTAGAACATAGAACTACTTAAACCTAACCAACATAAGGACATCACACACATTCATGCCCGAGGCAGGATACGAACCTGTGAACGTAGCGGTCGCGTGGTTCCAGACTGTAGCGTCTAGAACCGCTCGGCCACCCCGGCCGGCTCAGATGTTAAGTCCCATAGTGCTTAGAGCCATTTGAACAATCGGAAATGTGAAAGTGTGTATCAGCCATGAAAGTCAATGAAGAGAATTATGCAGTGATGTATCGCCTATCAGATGAGAAAGCTACATAATAATACTGAACAAAGCACCAGTCATGTACAGATAGTTCTATAGAATCAGAATTACCAAATGTTAGGACATTACTAAAGTATTCACTACTTTCTTGGGGAATACTGCTATCTGAATCATCATTGCTATTATGAAGACTGACGGTGTAAAATCTTACACTATCAGATATGGCAACCACATCTTCTGCGTTTTCATACAGCAAAACCTGCAAATTTCCTACGCGTTTCACACAATGCGCTCCCTCGATGCCTTGGACACTAGCTTCATGTTTAAAGAAGTTACTCAGTTCAAGTTTTTCTTCTTACATGTAACTCTCGGCCACAAACAGTACCTGCATATTCAAATTACCAGCAACAAGAACATCATATAACTCTCTAGCATTCGAAATATGCTCGTCACCTTGGAGGACGCGCCTCCACACATATCTTTTTGCGACAGCACCCACACCATCATGTGCGCCCTTACCATGATACGATTCAAAAAAGTTCCAAGCAGAATATTTTGAGCACGCTGACATAGCTGTCATGGAATACCCGTTCTTGAAATGACTGGCTGCCCCATCACTCCATACTGTAATTTTTTCAACTGTCTCAAAGTGCTCTTCAAAATGTGTTATGATGGCTTTGTTGAAGATCTGTACTTCTGCAGATGTGTCACTGGTGCAATCTGAAATCACAGCGTAAAACTGATGCTTGACATCCTCGTTAGAATCTGGTCGATGACGTATGACTGCAGTATATATTGTCACAGCACAATGGTTGTTCCAGTGTGCTGCCATTACTTCATTCTGGTGTCTTATACAATAGTTTTCAGCAAAGTCTGTTTGCAGTATCACACTTCCTGGCCGGAGAGAGTCTTTCTGTTTCTGCAATTCCGATGCCTGTCGGTATATGTTATACAGGGTGATTCAAGAAGAATACCACAACTTTAGGAATTAAAAACTCTGCAACGACAAAAGGCAGAGCTAAGCACTATCTGTCGGCGAATTAAGGGAGCTATAAAGTTTCATTTAGTTGTGCATTTGTTCGCTTGAGGCGCTGTTGACTAGGCGTCAGCGTCAGTTGATGCTAAGATGGCGACCGCTCAACAGAAAGCTTTTTGTGTTATTGAGTACGGCAGAAGTGAATCGACGACAGTTGTTCAGCGTGCATTTCGAACGAAGTATGGTGTTAAACCTCCTGATAGGTGGTGTATTAAACGTTGGTATAAACAGTTTACAGAGAATGGGTGTTTGTGCAAAGGGAAAAGTTCTGGACGGCCGAGAACAAGTGATGAATATGTAGCACGCATCCAGCAAGCATTTGTTCGCAGCCCAGGAAAATCGACTCGCAGAGCTAGCAGAGAGCTGCAAATTCCACAATCAACTGTTTGGAGCGCCACCACATTGGCACTTATCTGTCCGTAACTACCTGAACGTCAACTACCCGAGGCGATGGATCGGCCGCCAGGCAGCCCGTGATAGAGCACTTCATCACTGGCCTCCAAGAAGCCCTGATCTTACCCCCTGCGATTTTTTCTTATGGGGGTATGTTAAGGATATGGTGTTTCGGCCACCTCTCCCAGCCACCATTGATGATTTGAAACGAGAAATAACAGCAGCTATCCAAACTGTTACGCCTGATATGCTACAGAGAGTGTGGAACGAGTTGGAGTATCGGGTTGATAATGCTCGAGTGTCTGGAGGGGGCCATATTGAACATCTCTGAACTTTTTGAGTGAAAAAAAAACCTTTTTAAATACTCTTTGAAATGATGTATAACAGAAGGTTATATTGTGTTTCTTTCATTAAATACACATTTTTAAAGTTGTGGTATTCTTTTTGAATCACCCTGTATAGGTGTAATTTTACTTTCTGGAGTTGAGATGTTAGTTCATCTCTTGCTTCAAGAAGATTCCATTCTTGCTTCACAATTGCACCCCTTGTATCCCACTGAGTGAATTAGAGAAAGTAGAGTGATAGTCGTTTACCATTCTCCCTATTCAGGACTACTTCAGGGAAAATTTGGGTGAGGTTAATAATACTAATAAAAGTACCCTCCACCACATACAGTGGCATGAGGAATGTAGATACAGATCTAGATGTGGATTAGGTACGCCGTCAGGCGGTCAAGTGATTTACTGAGAGGAATACGGTGCACGTTACCCGGTAACCTTCCACCGCAGAGCGGCAATCAATTTGCGGCGGTAACTGTGTTGGGAGCTGTGAGGGCGATACGGCTGACTCAGGCGGGAGGTGAGTTGTGGCGGCATTGGCGGCGGGTGCTCCAGCGGGCCGGAGACTAGTCGAGTGCGCGCCACAGGCACTTGCTGGGGCGGAGGGCAGCGCCGACGGCTCGCAGCGTCGGGACGCCGGCGTCGCGATACTGCAGAGGGGCGGGCCGGGGTGGGACGCGCTCCTGAGGCACGTATCGCCTACAAGTCTCCAGAATGGGAGGGGAGACACGGCGAGGGGGCGTGTGTGCGTGAGTGGCGGCCGCAGAGAGAAGAGTGATAGGGCTGGGGGGCGGGGGATAAGGGCTGCAACAGGGGCTACCATCTCGTCTGCGCCTTCTAACGCACCGCAGAGCCAGCACATAAAGCATGTGTTATACGTTTAGTAAACTCCGGTTCGTGTCTACTTCAGCACTCTGCAAGGTTGTATACATCTTTCCTACCTCCCGTCCCATACAAGGATTGAAAATAGAAGCTACGTAGACAAACATAGTATAGCTAGTCATCAGCTAACTGCAAAATCACATCAAAGTATGCTGCTGCTTGATGTGTTTGCAACTAACTGCAAATGGTTCAAATGGCTCTGAGCACTATGGGACTTAACATCTATGGTCATCAGTCCCCTAGAACTTAGAAATACTTAAACCTAACTAACCTAAGGACATCACACAACACCCAGTCATTAGAGGCAGAGAAAATCCCTGACACCGCCGGGAATCGAACCCGGGAACCCGGGCGCGGGAAGCGAGAACGCTACCGTAAGACCACGAGCTGCGGACGCAAATGGTTCAAACATGGCTCTGAGCACTATGGTACTCAACATCTGAGGTCATCAGTCCCCTAGACTTAGAACTACTTAAACCTAAGGACATCACACACATCCATGCCCGAGGCAGGATTCGAACCCGCGACCGTAGCAGCAGTGCGGTTCCGGACTGAAGCGCCTAGATCCGCTCGTCCACCGCGGCCGGCGGCAAATGGTTCAAGTGGCTCTGAGCACTATGGCACTTAACTTCTGAGGTCATCAGTCCTCAGTACCCTAGAACTTAGAACTACTGAAACTTAACTAGCATCAGACACATCCATGCCTGAGGCAGGATTCGAACCTGCGACCGTAGCGGTCGCGCAGTTTCAGACTGTAGCGCCTAGAACCGCTCGGCCACTCCGGCCGGCTTGCAATTAACTGATGATCAGCTATTGCAGTGTTTTTACACTGGACACTCCACCTACTAGGGTAAGTGTGGGTGCTCCACAGTTCAGATGGAGCAGCAATTAAAATTTGCTCGAAATTTCAGTGTCCAAACCTACAGATATTTCGACAGAGCCTACGACAATTGTATTCCGTTGAGCAATTAGGTGCCAGAAACACGTACTGCGTGAGCACCGAACATGCATAAGTACAGCAGTGGTGAAGGAAATAACAAAAAGAACCTTTCTCACACATCGTTACAACGAAGTTGATCGGCTGATGAAAACCAACGTACAACATTGATGTGAGATCATCTGAGATATGTAGCAGTAAACATCTGGTGCAGTATCTTGGGCGACTACTTGCTTTCGGCCATAAATGTTGCTACCTCGACTCAGGTGGCCAAAAGCGCCTGCCGACGCTATTGGAGGAAGTAAGTACCCATAAGTACCATAGGGACGACGTAGTTCAAGCACGTTGGGCACCAGTGCACTTTGCAAAACCAGTACGTGGAGCTGTAACGAGTATTTCTAGAAATGGTGGATCAGCCAAAGAGGAGTTCTACGTTGACTGGCAAGATCTGCAAACGCGTTACACTTTTCTTCTTAGGGATTACATGAAAATCTAACTGTAGAGTACCCTTGCAACCGACGGTTGAAATTAACTGCAAGAATTCTTGGAGCGGCCAAAGACATACGGAACACACCACATTGAACGCGGAACGCACTACTACGTCGATACCAGCGTTGCTCTAACGTTAAACGTCTCTCATTTAGAAAATTTATTGCAAGGTTAATTAGAGCAACATAGGACTAAAAATATTTAACACTTTTATTTTCAGTCATACCCACTGCCCTCCTGGTTACTCCCTACTCATGTGTGCCTCTCCGATAACTAGTTGCTTAACGAAGTCTGCCTGCGTCATCGCATCCCTCAGTTTGAGCACTGAACTCGTAACACCCTGTATATCGTTTGCCCTATCTATATGATATGCTAGGACATAATATTTTACCTTTTGAAATCATTAATTACTTCCACATATGTATGACTTACTGCCTTTTTTCGTACCTATGGTTTTTTCATGCTTTGTTTGGATGTATACATATACCGTGACGACGATTTTAAATCGAAAGGGCTGTGTGGGAACCAGGCAGAAGAAAAGATGGGTAGGACCTATTGACAGGTTTGCTGGTCCAGGTGTTTTAGTGTGGTAGGCATGATGTTGCATGGGAGTACTGACCCCCAGACCTTTGAACATCATACACTGACCGGTCAACGTTATTATGAGACTATAGTCCTTCCCCGTGTGAGACTTTTAAAGTGTGCATTCGGTTCTGACTTCATTTTTATGGATGACAGTGCGCGACGGCACCGAAAAGCGCAGGTAGAGGACCTGTCGGAACGAGAGTATATTCGCCGAATGGAGTCGCGTGCTAGTCCCTCCGACTTAAATGCCATTGAGCACGTTGAGATTCGTTGTAGTGACGCATTTCAGCACTTCCACATGCACCAATGGCCACGCAGCACTTGGCAGCCGCCCTGGAAGAGGAATCGAACCCCTACCGGGAACTCCTTGCCAACTTCGTGATCAGCATGGGAGTACGTTTCAGAGAATACATTTTCTTCCATGGCGATCACACATCCTATCAAGTGCCATGATTTGTCATTATGAAATGTCCTGCATACCATCATAAATCGTGATTACTTTAGTGTAATTATTGTCTTCCAATAAAAGAGTAATGTTAATTTCCGCGAATAATGCGTCGATGTCTGCTTGTTTTGCTGACAAAACCGCGAAAATACTTCCGCCAGTAGGTCCTTTAAAACTGTGTAGTGATTTGTTGAACCGATGAATAGTCATCGTTGTTCGGTTGCGCACGACCGCCGGTAGTGCAGACACCATTCGACAGTTATGGAACGTCGGGATTCCAGCAGTACCGCAATACGAACAAAGGAACGCGTCACTCATTTGTGTGGCAGCATAGAACCGCAGTTCGTAGTTTTTCCTTGTTTTTTTTTTTTTTTTTTTTTTTTTGGCTTTCATTTGGAATCACCCTCAGCATCAACTGTCATTTATTCATTGTTGGTTACGGAACTTTCATCAGTTGTAGCGAAGCCACTTCCTGCGCTGTTCATTCCCTAATGAAATCCTTGAACACTTTTGTGCGCCAGCCCACGCACGGTGCTTTTGCACAGGCATCAATTAGTCGACGAGTCGAAGCCGCCCGTAACAAATAATGTTTTGTACTCAAGTCTTCTTTTGTAAACCAATTAATTTGCGAAGATCACTATGTTAACAATTACTAGATTACTAGATCAGCAATATGTACTGCATCTTCAGATCCAAAAACCTGACAGTGGTAGTTATATCCTAAAATCCTTAAACCGCTCTGACACATGAGAGTCATACAATACGCATAAAAAGTCGAGGCAATACAATAACATGCCAGGTGTGCTATCATAAAGTATGTAAAACTTGTAATACGAATGGCACGACCAAGAGGGACACATGCCACATCTTTTCTCTTACCTTCGTCCCATACGCACATCCGACACGTCACTCTAACGCCTCGACTGTTTTAAGCATACTATTTAGTCCCCAAGTGACAGTGTGGTGTAAGCAGCGTATGATGTAACAATGACTGGTCGGTTTTATGGATCTCTGAACAGAAATACATATTGCCTAAACTAGTAATACACTAATTGGGCCAACATAGTGATCTTGGCAAATAAACTTGTTTTCAAAAGAGGACTGCAGTACAAAATTAGAGACTGCCTCCTGCACTGAATAATCAAGCCTAGTAACCGTACATTGACGGTTTAGCCCACGGGGTTTCTCAGTCAAACACTGCTTTTAATCCACATTTTGCTATATTGTTGCTGTCGGCGGAAGACCTTCGTTACTGTTCCCATCCGACGCGTGCACTGTATAGCAAAATCTCCAACTCCGGGCCTGGTGACTGTTACACGGGAGCGCGACTGTTTGAATTAGAAATTTGGACCCTTCCACTAGCACTGACTGGTCGTATACATTTCGATCTAGCAATGTCGACGGTCAGTCTCGTATTAAAGCATCATATTCTCACCGCCTGGACGATATCTCTAGTGTGGAGTAGCAGCATGAGGATAATTCCACGGAAATGCGACATTTTTGTCATAATTAAAATTTTATTCCACTTAATCGTGTAGCATGTCATATTAAAGCTCAGAATGTGAAGTTTCCTGCATTTGGCAACACTGCAACAATAAACTTAGCGCGAGCTATGCAATAGAAGCCCGAATATAAACAGTAACAGTGCCTTGCACAGAAGACATTATTTGCAGTTTTCAGTGAACTAAAACGTAAGTCTTTACTACTATATTAAACATATTTTACATGTGGCATGCTATATGGTGAACTCCCCTGTCAATTACTGAAAGTTTTCACAACCCATTGACTATTATGGTGTGGGCAGTTAATAATCATAGTAGCTTTTACGTTGGTGTTACGTTAGTCACCAATCACGCAATTTTTTCACATTTGTACTGTGATTTCAGTTTTTTTTAGCTACTGTATCCATAAACATTAGGACCGACATCCCATATAGCATACTGAGAAAGGGGATGCGTAATATGCTTCTACAAACTCTAATAGTAGGCGTGACAAACGTAACAGGTATTTTGTGACTCACGTAACCTCCATTATTTGTTACGTTAGTCACTGGCTATACCGAAATTTTATGTGCCTCACTGGAAATAACAGTTTAATTTTACGATTTAATTTCACAGAGGCAATGTTAGTGTGTGTCAAAAATAACGAATAAAATATTTAAGACAATTAATAGCCAACTTTTTATGGTAGGAAAATTAGTTGAAACGTGCATCATTGGCCACAATGGCTCCAATGACACCAGCAGAACGGAAAAGAAGAAGTCGAGCTAAGCAAGATCCACAGAAGATGGAAATGGAAAGACAGACAGCACGTGAAAATATGAAGAAACTCCGAGAAAATAGGAAAGATAACAAGAAAATTCAACAAAAGGAGAGGGAAGCTTCAAGAATCCGTATGAAAAGAATGAGAGAACGCCGAAAACAGGCCTCTGACGAAACAGCATCCCCTACAATGCCAACAAGTTTTTCTGAAATATCACCATACAAAAGTACTCGGTCACTACAAAGAGCTGTCAGAAAAGCGAATGAAGCTTTACCCAGCAGTCCTCGAAAACGAAGAAAAGTGGTAACGAAATTATTTTAAACAAGTTTATGTAGCGTCACTCTGTGTGACACAATGTCAAGACATAGGTCAACTGCAATCACTGAAGAAACGAAACAACTTGTGAAAGTTTTACTATGCAGTGATACAATTTCACGCCAGCTGCCAGGTAAGAAAGATGGGAAAGTTGTCAGGGATGCACAAACAAAGACAAGCATGCAAAAGAGGCTGATGATGTTCAATCTGAAGGAGACCCACGTTTTGTTTAAAGAAAAGTACCCTGATGTGAAAATAGGATTGTCAGTGTTTTGCCAACTGCGTCCACCACATGTTGACTTGTTTGGCTCTTTGAGACAACAAGTGTGTTGTTGTTTATACTGTGAGAACTTTGAATTCCTTCTTTGCCAGATCCATTTGTACACAAATGCAGAAACATCCACAAATAGATTTGTACGTTCGATTGAGTGTGATATAACAAAAACTGTATGATAGGAATGTGCCACTTGTGCTTACCTTACGAACAATCAGTAGACACCTTGGAGTTCAAAGTGCAACAGTCAACTGAAGAACTTGAGAACTGCAAGATTCAAGTCACTCAGTTGGATAGAAGGGGTGCAACTGTGAAGCAAGATTGGAATCTTCATGAAGCAAGAGATGAACTAACATCTCAACTCCAGAAAGTAAAATTACACCTATATAACATATACCGACAGGCATCGGAATTGCTGAAACAGAAAGACTCTCTCCGGCCAGGAAGTGTGATACTGCAAACAGACTTTGCTGAAAACTATTGTATAAGACACCAGAATGAAGTAATGGCAGCACACTGGAACAACCATTGTGCTGTGACAATTTATACTGCAGTCATACATCATCGACCAGATTCTACCGAGGATGTCAAGCATCAGTTTTACGCTGTGATTTCAGATTGCACCAGTCACACATCTGCAGATGTACAGATCTTCAACAAAGCCATCATAACACAATTTGAAGAGCACTTTGAGACAGTTGAAAAAATTACAGTATGGAGTGATGGAGCAGCCAGTCATTTCAAGAACAGGTATTCCATTGCAGCTATGTCAGCGTGCCCAAAATATTTTGCTTGGAACTTTTTTGAATCGTATCATGGTAAGGGCGCACATGATGGTGTGGGTGCTGTCGCAAAAAGATATGTGTGGAGGCGTGTCCTCCAAGGTTACGAGCATATTTCGAATGCTAGAGAGTTCAATGATGTTCTTGTTGCCGGTAATTTGAATATGCAGGTACTGTTTGTGGCCGAGAGTTACATGCAAGAAGAAAAACGTGAACTGAGTAACTTTTTTAAACATGTAGCTCCTGTCCAAGGTATCAAGGGAGCGCATTGTGTGAAACGCGTAGGAAATTTGCAGGTTTTGCTGTATGAAAACACAGAAGATGTGGTTGCCATATCTGATAGTGTACGATTTTACACTGTCAGTCTTCATAATAGCAATGATGATTCAGATAGCAGTATTCCCCAAGAAAGTAGTGAAGACTTTAGTAAAGTCCTAACATTTGGTAATTCTGATTCTACAGAACTATCTGTACATGACTGGTGCATTGTTCAGTATGATAATCAGAGGTATCCTGGAGAAGTTGTTGGAGTGGATCCTGAGGATTCTAATTCTTCTCAAGTGTCTGTAATGATGGCTGCTGGCACATATACATATAAATGGTCTGACAAAAAGGATCAAATTATTTATAATAAGAGTGACATTGTGAAGAAATTGCAATCACCACCATGCCCACTGAATCATCGTGGTCATTTCAAGTTCAGTGAGGCTATGTGAGATTTATCCAATGCTGTATGCTTTGTATTTACACATGTGCTTCAATCATAAGGCTGTAGCTTATTTTGAAATAAAGTTAATAGTTATGACCATTGTGTTACGTTTGTCTGGTTACGTTTGTCACAGCACCTTACTCATAAAATCTTCCTGCCTCCACCTAATAATTAGCCACACAGCAATAAGCAGCTGCTAAGAAGTAGGGTAGAGTACAGAGGTCAAAGTCATATATTAAGGGTGAAACTAAACAGCATTGGCACTTGACAAAAGCTGTTAAACATCAGTTGGTTTTTAAAGTGTCACGCGAATGTTACGTTTGTCACACTTTTTTAAAGTTTATCTATAAATAGGCCATTGTATTTATAGGCAATTTGTGAATTTCTCAAGGAAGCCTGGAAGTCGACCTATCATGTGTAGTATAAAGGTTGTGAAAGAGTAATCATTGTTGCCAAAAGGGAGGGGTTAAAATGTCTGTTGCCACTGAAAAATGTTACGTTAGTCACCATGGAATGACCCATGAGCTTCCCAGGGTAGCACTTATACGGACGGTGCATTTGTGTTTAAGTAGAAAGTGGTATTGAATCCAACTCGTTTTGGAGTGGCGTGAAACTGAAATACAAAAAAAAAGTGTTAGTTGAACGAATAGTGAATATACATGACAGTCGGCAAAGGCATGTAAATAACATTTATTTAACCGCTGCTAATGAGTGGCTGTATTACTAGACTTGATGTTACTTGGAATATCCTACGTAGAACATCACTTACTCATTTAACACATCGCAATCAGCATGACGGTTCGCTTCTCCAACTTAATTGCAATAATGTCCTAATTCTTTCTTGAATGAATGTGTACTGTATTGGGCGGCTGTGCACTTAAAAGAAATGGAAACTAAAACAACATTATGAATGTTTGCGAAGTTAAGTGCAGGACATTATCCAACAAAAAGTCTTGAAGATTCTCTGAAATTAATAATAATTATTATTATGGAAGAATTCTTCTGAATTTCGGTGATGTCGATCCCGGGACTCCACAGCTGCGGCGATCGACGGTTTAGTATTGATGGTTGTGCACAATATCAAAGAAAAACGGGAGGGGAATAAAAATGTCCGCAGATCCTTAATCGTTGTAACGAGAATAAATCCGCGTCCGTGCTACTTAATGTTAATTTTGAGAAAAAAATGGCAATGTCGCTCGTCGCTGTTTTTGATCCTTGTTAATATAAACTCGATACAGGCTGTTGAAATTATTTTCGCCATAGGATGTAAATCTTGCCGGTAAAACTTAATCATATATAATGTCCAATGAATTACCTTTGCCTGTTTTGTTGTCTTTGACGATATTTATATTCGCCGTTTATCAAGATGAGCTCTTTCGAATTACAATGGTTTTTTTATCCTTCCACGTTTTCTGTAAAGACGCGAAACATTGAAGTCACGATTCCGATAGCAATGGCGGACTATCACTTTCATACAACCGCACATATACCTCTCTCTACTGCCGCTAGGATGACAACACAGGACAAAAAAAATTAGAAATTACCTACAAGTTCTAACAAAGCCAGAGATACTCGTACGATGTACAACAGTCTCTTTTTAACATCGCTGCTGTCACTCGCAGCCACTATATCTTCGAGTGTCAATATTACAGTCGTAGGTTCCTTCGTTTATTTATGTCGGACGCGTAAATTTAACAATATTTATCAGGAGATATCTGAAGCAAGTATTTAACCTCCATCAGCTGTTAACAAATGTACAACCATACCACCACATTGACTCCATCACCATTATCGTACACGCGTCGTAAGACAGAGAATACAATAAAATACCAAATTATCTCGACGTGATACTACAAGTACCACTATCAATTCCCTGCGTTCCTGTTCTATTTACGGTATAGTGCTCAGGAACGTCCAGTCGTCAAGCGTTCTAATAAGTGGAGGTTTAGCTAACTTGCTCGTCACACACTATTCGAGAGTTGCGCATTGGAGTGCCCACACTCGGCATTTTAACATCTCTCAGCATCTACCAGTAGAGTTTGGTGGGCTAATGAACTCCCTATTAAACGCCTCATTTATCCCAGAATCGTCAATATTAAATCCCACCTCGAGCAGGAGAAGACAGGTGTTAACTCAAGAATCGATCTAACGTGGATTTGGTGGGCTACCTCTTTCATGGGACAATTACGTCTCCTTATAATTTCTTCGAGAACTTTGATCTATTGTCCCATTTTCCAAAGAAGTATTATATTTAGTCCTTTCACTTTAGATAGTTTCATACGCACACTCCTTAATATTATACGATTCTATTTATAGTGATTAGTAACGAATAGTGTAACTGAGTGAGAGTAAACATTTTACCTATGTTTGGCGCTACGTTAAATTTATTATGCTTCGCGTACCGATTAGTTCCACTCATCCTTAATTTTGCGGTTATTCATACACGTATCATGAAAAGTAGAGGTGCATAATGTGTCCTTTGCCTGCGTCTGAAGCTACTTTTATCCATTACGATTTCGGTCCATTGAATGAAATACGTTGCATTCTATCTGGTGGTAAATACCGAATCCAGGCCTACACGTCTTCCCATACTTTGCTCACACATCGGACTCGTATCCGAAAAGACAGCAGTTCAAACCTCTATCCGAGCAAATAGATTCAGATTTTTTGCGATTTCCCTAAATCATTTCCTCTTCCCCTCTCCGTGCTCGTGCTCCGTCTTTGCTGATCTAGTCGTCAACGGGACGTTTCAGCCTAAAGTTACCTGTTTACTACAGGAGGATGCGAAACTGTGTCGAGTGCCTTCCGCAAGTCACAGAAAACCGCTAACAGAGAAAACAGTGATCAGATGAAAAACAGCCGTTATGTTTAAAATAATGAAAACAGTGATGTCCATCCTATACCATTACAGATAGAAATGAACATTTATTAGCGAGGGTTAAAGCTTTCAGTGACTCAGAAAGGAATTCAAAACGCAGCATCAAAAATGTGTGAACATTGGATCCGATATATGGAACTTCTGACAGGTAGCGAAGAAAATTTTAAATCTAATTTAAAATCATTTCTCCTGGGTAACTCCCTCTACTCCACTGATGAATTTCTGCCTAAGAACAGGTATCCAATAAAAAATAAAATAACCTATGGAGTATGTACTAATTAACTTACTAACTTGAATACGCTTATGTACTGCTGTCGGGACCTTCTGCGAGCACAGTCAACAGCGTTTCATAAGGGCGCTGTGTGCGAAATCAATGCTAACTCTGCTGAATGGAACAGTCTCCAAAGGCTCATAATGTGTGTGCGCAGTGATTTTTTATAATTCCGTAGCAGACTGTCCATAATGCTACAGCCCAATAGTTATTCGCATCTTCTTGACGGCCGTTTATGGAGGAGGAGTTTACTTGAGCCGTTTCCTCAATTCCTTGGACTGTTTCGTTGTTCCAGTGTTCTGCTGCATACTGCTTCTAGAACGGGTGCAAGTTAATTTGCGTTATTTATATACAGTTGTATATCACATCAAATCCAGTGTTCTTTCCTTTGACTTGTTGTAGCCGAAGTTCTACTGGGCGATCAACTGTCTCAAAATGGTTCAAATGGCTATGAGCACTGCGGGACTTAACTTCTGAGGTCATCAGTCCCCTAGAACTTAGAACTACTTAAACCTAACTAACCTAAGGACATCACACACATCCATGCCCGAGGCAGGATTCGAACCTGCGACCGTAGCGGTCGCGTGGTTCCAGACTGTAGCGTCTAGAACCGCTCGGCCACTCCGGCCGGCAACTGTGTCAGTGTCTGTCATTTAATCGTTCATATCAATAGGAAGAGGTACACATTATTAAGTTAGTCACTTGCTTTCCCAGAATCAGTCTCACAATGTGTGGTGCACGTTCCATTGTAGCTACCTGATGAAATAAAACAATCAACTGAATGATAAGAGAAACCCTACTGGATCGCAGAAGTTGCAGTGTCCGAGTTGTCATGAAGAACGATGCGACAGGGACTGTGCCGATTACAGCCGTTATGAAATATATGAAATGTAGTCGACAGCGAGTTTCAATTAATATGACCTCCCCTGTAATGAGTGTACGAGTAAAAGCTGTGACGCAGGAAGTGTGACATGTGGAAGTTTGGGACTGGCCGGGGATCATATCGTATAGCAAAAACGTTTATGGTAACCACTCGCGTAAATTAGGAAATGGAAAGGGTAGGTCTTCAGTTTATTGTACAGATGTTATGAAATGAATTCGCAAATTGCGAATACGGTTGACGTGTGATATACATTTTATTACTGACACTTGAAATTTGTACCTTTTTCCCTCTTATTGTGACCCGTCGCCTTAACTGCTTCGGTTATTCGTACACGCCTCCCACTGACCAGAACTTTCATTTGTCATACGAGGGTTGGAGCTCTAATACTGGCAGCTCGTACAAAATAGATACGTGTTACAAGGTTTTACTGACCGTCAAAGCAGTCACCAACATTGTGTTTAAGCCCGTTGCCAGCTATAGAAGACGTAGGATACTCTTAGCAGTGCCAGTCGTGTTGACTGTTCGAGCGGCGCGGTCTATTTCCCGACGAATTTGTAGCAGTTCTGAAGCGAATGCCGTGAAGTGTTTCCTTCAGTTAGGAAACAGTTCTCACTGTAGCAAGACAGATGTGCAACTCAACCAGACAATGCAACTTATCACAGGCTGCATGGCTACCAGTTTTAAGTAACATCCAACATCCAGTTCTACGAACATCAGATGCTCCCCTGAAGATCTGGAGAAACATTCAGAAGAACTCCCAGCTACCCGTACACAGCGATATATTAATAGCAGAACATCAGCGTCTGAAGTCAAGAAAACCACTTTGGCGAACTGCACAACATCTTAAAGCCTCCGACTTTAACATCAACGAAGTATGGAGAAGTCAATGGCAAGAATCGTCAGTGTTCGACGGTCATCTGGTTGAAAAACCTTCCATGCGAGTTCCAGGTTTCACACTCCCCAGAAGTCAGTGGAGAACCATCAACTGCATTCAAACAGGACCAGGGAACCTCGGATATCTAAAGCATAAATGGGGCTGAGCAACATCTCCTGATCGGGAGTGTGGAGCTGCTCTGGAAACAATAAATCACATTGTTCGCGAATGCCCGAAGCGAGCCTTCGTAGGATCAATAAATGACATACACCATGCCTCACCTGAAAGGCTCAACTGGATCAACAGATTGGACTTAGAAATCTGAGAACTTGTGTAATGTGTACATAATTTAATATAATACTTTGGACATTTGATTCTGTACCTGTACTTTTCTTGTCATTTCTTATACTGTATACTCTTAAAATTACGTATTTGATCCAAGCTCTGTATCATCATACGATAAATAATTAGTTTAGAAATCGAGCTGAACTCACGAGGGCTTAAGTCGGGGGAGTGCAGTAGGTGGTATACCACTTAGCAGCCCCATCAGTCAAACAAATCAGTGACAGCTTGCACTGTACATGCTTGAGCATTGTCCTGCAAAATGATGGTCAGGTCCTGCAGAGAGTGTCATCACTTCTGTCTCTAAGCTGGCCGTAAGTTGGGTTACAAAAATGAAGAGCATAGAGACAAAAGTAATGACACTTTCTGCAGGACCTAACCTCCATTTTGCAGGGCAATGCTCAAGCACGTACAGTGCAAGCTGTTACTGATTTGTTTGACTGATGGGGCTGCTAAGTGCTATACCACATACTGCACTCCCCTGACTTAAGTTCTCGTAAGTTCAACTCGATTTCTAAAGTGAAGGAAACACTTCACGGTATTCGCTTCAGAACTGCTGCAAATTCGTCGGTCAGTAGACCGCACCGCTCGAACTGTCTACACAACTGGCACTGCTAAGTGTATCCTACGACTTCCATATGCTGGTGACTACTTTGGAGTTCAATAAAACTTTGAAACACGTATCTACTTTGTACGAGCTGTAAATAAATAGCTGCCACTATTAAAGATCCAACCCTCGTATATTAGCCTTATCCCTCCCGCACAGGGAAGGACAATCTTTTTATTATCGCCATTTTAGCTCGTCGAGGAATATACGAGTAAACCAATGATTTACACAATCTATGTCATTACACAGTGTCTGAAGGACCACGTAATGTAACATACAGACACTGTGTAAATACAGACATTGTGTAAATCATTGATCGTACAGCATCACACCTAACACGCTTAGGGATGGCCCGTACAAGAATCTTACCGGCTTGCCGGACTGTATATCATGAAACTGTCAGCTGAGTGTAGTTTCCGGTCGTTTCCCATTTGAATCTGCTGCGTCTTATGAGTGGAGTGCCGAAAAGGATATCAACATCAGGAACAGGGAAGAATGCAGTTCCACCTGCCTGAAAACGATCATACTTCCACGTCTTCACTGAGCAATATGAAAATTATAATTGGAGAGGAGGTGGAATTGTTCGATGACGTGGTAGGACAAGGAATTGGAGTCGATATGGAAAAGATAGGGGATCCAGTATTATAATCAGAAATTAAAAAGTTCTGGAACTCTTGACATCAGATACGGCAGAAGGAATAGGTAACATTCCGCCGGAATTTTCTAAAATCACTTGTGGAAGTGGCAGCCAAACGAGTATTCTAGTGGATGTGTCAAATCTATGAGACAGGCGACATACCATCAGCCCTTCGATAAAATATCATCAACACAATTCCGAAGATAGCTAGACCATATACGTGCTCATGCATCGAAGCTGCTTACAAGGATAATGTAGAGAACAATGGAAAAAATTGAGGTCCTGTTAGATAACGATCAGTTTGATTTTAAGGAAGATAAATCACCAGAGACGCAGTTCTGATGTAGCAGAAGGAAGACTGAAGAAAAATCAAGACACCATTCGTACGATTCGTTGATCCAGCAAAAGCGATCGACAATGCAAAATAGTGCAAGATGTTCGAAATTATGAGGAAAAAAGTAATAAGCTACAGGGAAAGGTGGGTAATATACAACATGTACAAGAACCAAGAAAGAACAATACGACTGGGTTACCAAGAACGAAGAGCTCGGATTAGAAAAGATGTAAGATAGGGATGCAGTCTTTGATCTCTACGTTCAATCCAGACATCGAAGATGCAACGACAGAATTAAAAGAAATGTTCAAGAGTGGGATTAAAATTTCTGGTGAATGGCTATCAATGATGAGATTTACCGATGACATTGCATCGTAACTGAAAGCAAAGATGAACTGCACGTTCTGTTGCCTAGAATGAACAATCTAATGAGTACAGACTAAGGACTGCGAATAACAGGAGAAAGACAGAGTTAATTAATGCAGCAAAAATGAGAATCGCGAGAAACTGATCATTAAAAATTTGGAAGTACGTGGTAAGGATTATGGATCCAAACTGCTGAGGTCATCGGACCCTAGGCTTACGCACTACTTAATCTAACTTAAACTAACTTACGCTACAGCAACACACACACCCATGCCCGAGGAGGGACTCGAACCTCCGACGGGGGGAGCCGCGCGAACCGTAACAAGACGCCCTAGACCGCACGGCTACCCCACTAATCATTAAAATTCATCATGAAGTAGACGAAGTTGAAAGTAACATAACCCATGACGGACGAATCAAGAAAATAGCAACCACATTTCGGTCATGGTGGCAGAAGAATTCCAGGGTCAACTACACTCGTCAACGTTTCGCTCTGGGATCAGTTACTATTTTTTACACAGGTCATGTGTTGCATTTAACGTATGGTTCATAACACATTTCCCCATGATAGCCTTTCTTCCAGGAGTCCCAGTCCGACAGGGTATAAAGGAGAGCTTCTGTGAAGCTCGGTAAATTTTTAAGAGGCATTGAAACAACCGTAAGGTCTGGATAACGCAACCAGAAACAGCCTTGTCCGCAAACGGCAAGGGTCCAGATTTGAATCCGGCCTAGTACAAAGTTTTAAACTCTCAAGGAGTGTGGGTTACTACCATAACTCGGGAAGAATGAGTGTGGTGTTAGTTATGTTTAAGTAGTTCTAAGTTCTAGGGGACTGCTGACCTCAGAAGTTAAGCCCCATAGTGCTCAGAGCCATTTGAACCGCTTTTCAACCTAACTAACCTAAGGACATCACACACATTCATGCCCGAGGCAGGATTCGAACATGCGACACGTAGCAGTAGCGCGGTTCCGGACTGAAGCGCCTACAACCTGTCGGCCACAACGGTCGGCGAATGTCGGAGGAAGGCCACAACACACCTATAGCACCACGCCTAGAAAAGCAGTATGGCATTCATATCAGTCATCGGGTTGATGACACCTTCATCTTTAAAACTGCGACAGGTGAGTAATGGGCCTGTCCTGGTTGCTGTAGTCGATCCCTAATGGTCCAGCCTTCCTTCGACAGCGCTGCGTTGTGCACCAGTACGTACGCCTTCAAGTGGATGAGGTCTCCTCCAGTACACGACCGCGGCCAGCGGCCGTCTCATGAATGGCAACTGCCACTCCGTGCCATGCATCTTGCAACTTCCATGCATTCGGGAGGACGACGCCGGCGTGTCTCACACGGCCTTCTCCCTCCATTGGAGTCTACGTTAATTTCTTGATGTGTCTATCTGTGGCGTACTGGTGAAAACAATTCCTTCCGCACTTTACTGAAACTGAGTAGTTAGTTTCCGGTACTCGCACAGCCATTCTGGACAGGTAAAACAAAAAAACAAAAAAACATAAATATTTTTCAAAGCATTTATAGTCGGTATAAAAAGACGCGGAATCACAGCTAAGAAAATAAATACGGAGAATGCAATGCCGGTGGTTGAACAAGTGATAGTTGTTATAAGCGTCGTGGAAACAGTGAAGATATTGAGAATGGTTGTTTTTAACACGTCATCTGAATGACTCACATTGTTCACGGCAAAAAAACTGGCAGAAAATAGTGTATGTTATCTTTGTACACAAGGTGAATGTTCACACATTCAGCGAATCGTATTATTCGATTTGCTGCCCCTTCAGCCGTTCATGATTTGTCAACCTCTAATCCTTCAGTACTCAAGCATTTTATCATATTTGATAAGTAGGCCATGTTTTTCTCTTCAGGCACCGAAATCAAGCTATGCCGCAAAGTGTTTCGCAAAAGAGCTGCGATACAAAAGTTCACCAGATCACCGAATGTTTATGGTATATTGATAAAATGTTTACTACAGATTGGACGAATTTCGTAACTGGCTACCGCAGAGACTAGTAGTAATAAATCAGTGTCCAGGCGTGATATGTAACATTTTGCCGAACGAAATATGACGCTCGTATCAGCTTATCAACGAGCGGCACGTCTACTTGCGTGACGGCTGTCCGTGACTAGACCGCAGACGAATCACAAGAACACAACATGAAGCAATGTTTTTAAATGTCTCGTAAGCATCGGGCTCATTAGATTGCTAGCTGTGATTAATAAGGACAGGAAAGGAGCTATCCCTTCATTTTTTTGAAGTGGACCTGCATATTAGTCAGTTAGTTAGACTATGTGATGAAAAGTATCCGGACACATGGCTGAAAATGACTTACAAGTTCGTGGAGACCTCCATCGATAATGCAGGAATTCAGTATGGTGTTTCCCCACGCTTAGCCTTGACGACAGCCTCCACTCTCGCCGGCATACGTTCAGTCAGGTGCTGGAAGCTTTCTTGAGGAATGGCAGCCCATTATTGACGGAGTGCTGCGCTCGATGTCGGTAGGTGAGGCCACACACGAAGCCGGCGTTCCAAAACTTCTTAAAGGTGTTCTACGTAATTCAAGTCAGGACTCCTTGCAGGCCAGTCCATCACAGGGATGTTATTGTCGTGTAACTATTCCGCCACAGGCCGTGCATTATGAACAGGCGCTCTATCGCGTTGAAAGATGCAATCGCCATCCCTGAATTTCTCTTCAACAGAGAGCAACAAGAAGGTGCTTAAAACGTGAATGCAGGCCTGTGATGTGATAGCGCCATGCAAAACAACAGGGGGTGCAAGCTCCCTTCATGGAAAACACGGCACTCCATAACACCACCGCTTCCAAATTTTACTGTTGGTACTATACACGCTGGCAGATGACGTTCACAGGGAATTCGCCACAACCACACCCTACCATCGGATCGCCACATTGCGTACCGTGATTCGTCACTCCAAACAACGTTTTCCCACTGTTCAATCGTCCAATGTTTACGCTCCTTACACCAAGCGAGGCGTCGATTGGCATTTACCGGCGTGATGTGTGGCTTATGAGCAGCCACTAGACCGTGAAATCCAAGTTATCTCACCTCCCGCCTAATTTTCATAGTAATTGCAGTGTATCCTGATGCAGTTAGGAATTCCTGTGTGAGGGTCTGGATAGATGTTTGTCTATTACACATTACGTCCCTCTTCAACTGTCGGCGGTCTCTGTCAGTCAACAGAAGAGGTCGGCCTGTACGCCTTTGTGCTGTATGTGTCCCTTCACGTTTCTGTTTCGGTATCACATCTGAGACAGTGGACCTAGGGATGTTTAGGAGAGTGGAAATCTTGCGTACAAACGTATGACACAAGTGACACCCACTCACCTGACCACGTTCGAAGCTCGTGAGTTCCGCGGAACGCCCCATTCTGCTCTCTCACGATGTCTAGTGAGGTCGCTGATATGGATTACCTGGCAGTAGGTGGCAGCACAATGCACCTAACATGAAAAACGTATGTTTTAGGGGGTGTACGGATGGTTTTGATCACTTAGTGTACATGTTCCGTTTATCATTGAAACAGTTTTTAATCTAAATGTTTAGTAACGAGACGGTTTACAGGGTACGTGCCCATGATTAGTGTGAGTGAATGGGTATATGCTGGCCATTTACAACATCCTAAATGGCACACTGGACTAAATTTGACATTAATTAACATGATATCTATGTAAGTATGACGCCATACCAAGCCTCTGCAGACAGTGTTTTTAACTTTTTATGAAGATAGCCGAGAAACTATCGAAAGCTCAAGTGCTTTAGGTCACGCAGCTTGTAAACCGAGAAAATTTTGGTGAAGTCATTCATGCTAGATCACTGCTTCGGCTCAGGAGCAGAAGTTTTAGAAAATGTGAAATATAGGATCTGAAATAAGAACGTACAAAATATTCTCCTCCTAACCGTGCAAGCTCTCTTGTGCAGTAGATAAAGTAAGAAAAAGATAAATTTTTGCTCTAATATTGTGTTATAGGTTTCGTACTTTATATAAATGTGCGTGTGTATTCGTGTGTGTGTGTTTGTGTGTGTGTAGGCACGCTTGATTGTGCACACAGTCATAAACAATAGTTATAAAGAAATCACGTATCCCGGCGTTATTTGGGTGAATGTGACCGAATCAGGCAGTAACGTTGTCTGCGCCCTTGCATCTCATTGCCACATGCCTCTCAACGAAGCAAAATCCTGACTTTCCTTACTCAGTCTTTTGCGGTGCGCAATGCCGTGGAACATGAAATTCCCCGCTTTGGTGCCAAAAAAAAAACTGGACCAGCGCCTCGTCCACGAAGGTGTTCTCGTTCCGTGTGCGGACGATTTATGTTGTATCAATACAATCTTTAAAACAGATTTAATATCCATCTTGACTGCATTAATTTTTTAAATGACTGCTGTCCGTTCCATATGAACCATCTACAAATCTAACTCTGTGGTTACAACTATTAGCAAATTTGATGGACAGCGCTGCAGTCGCAAATCATGATGATTAGCACGTTCCGTGTGATGCGCCTCATTGTTTCTAAGAATGCACCAACTAAACGATGTCTGGCAAGGTTAACGTGAGATCACGTGCGGTGCTACGTCATATAATGAAGACAGTTCATTATTTCACGAAGCTTGCAAATTTACTGAACTTTGGACGGATTACTCTTGTAACCGATAGAGTGAGAACCGAGAATGTTTCAAATAGAGCCGAAACCGACGTTTAATAAATTAATGCAGTCAAGACGGATAATAAATATCTTTTAAAACCAGTGGATACAGATTTGTTTTCCAAAGACAGTATCTATATCTGTACTCACTACGGTGTGTGGTGGAGGGTACTTTGTGTTCCAGAGTCCCCAACTCCTCTTCCTGTTCTAATCGGGAATGGTTCACGGGAAGGTAGATTGCTGGTAAGCCCCTTTGCGAGCTCGAATCTCTCTACCTTTATCTTCACGGTCTTTTTGCGAGATTTGTGCTAGGAAACAATATGTTAGATGAGTCTTCTAGGAACGTGCGCTCTCGGAAATTTAACAGTACAGCACATTCTGACGCAGAACACCTTTCTTGCAATGTTTGCCACTGGAGTTGACTGGGCAGCTCCGTGACGCTTCCGTGTTTGCTAAATGAATCTGCAACGGCATGTGCTACTCTTCCTTGTATCATCTCTATTTCTTCTTCCAATCCTGTCTGATACGGTTCCAAGATCTGCCAGCAATATTCAGCTATTGGGAGAACGTCTGTTTTGTAAGCTACTTCCTTTGCTGATGGACTGTTTCCCAAGGATTCTTCGCTGAATCTCAGTGTAGCATACGCGCTACCCGCAATTAATTGTATGTTGATGTTCCACTTCAAATCGCTCCACTCGCGTACTCCTAGACACATTGTTTAAGTAACTGCTTTCCGTGAGAGTTCTCCAATCACGTAACCATACGGTAATATGTCTTTCTGTTTATGTATTCGCAGTACGTTGCATTTTTTTTTTATGTTGAGGGTCAGTTGCCTCTCTCTGCAAAAGTATCGGTCCTCTGCGGGTCTTCCTGCATTTTGCTAAAACTGCTATTTACCAAGGAAAAACGCCAAAACAGCCATTTTGAGAAGTTACTTTATTATGGACGCTCACTTTCGGCACCTCAATAACGTCATCTTCTGGCCCCTATGCATTCTATATATAGACAGTCAGATATATCGATACTTGCATAACTGGAGCCCTCCGTGTCTGGATTCCGTGAATTCGGTTTAGGTGTGCTTACTTCGAAGACTTGACATCAATTCCTGCTCGTCACTATAGACTACCTTTTGCCTCGAAGCATTCACACTGCAATACCTGACTTGCTGCCCAGGGAAGAATAAACTTTAATGGCTTGCTTGTGCAATGTATACTTACCAACCCTAAAACATACGACTCATAACAGCTACAAGTATTAGTCTGCAGATGAAGTAAATACTGATGTAATTCTGTTCCATACAGCCCTCAGTCATCACTAGAAATATGTGCACATTTATCCTTAATTTTTTGTCTAAAGCAAGCGTCCTACAACACATCCTTGGGTCACGCCCCCAGTTACTTTTACGTCTGAAAACTTCTCTCCGTTAACAACGACATGCTGTGTTCTATTAGCTAGAGACTCTTCAATCGAGTCACTCAGTTAGTTTTATATTCTCTGTGGTCGTATTTCGCTCATTTGGAGACAGTCCACGATTCTATACAATGTCTTCCAAAACTCAAGGAATGTCGTACCAACCTGTTTTCTGGACGAAAGAGAGAGCGAGCTAGGCTTCAAGCGATGGTTGCCAGTATTTATAGAAAAACAACTTTTATTAGGTAGAATTTTATGTTATACTTTACAATGTAAAGTAACTTAAGTGGAATATACCGAGTGGCAGCTATCGGTCTCAGATTTATTACATCAGCAGTAAGTTCAATAGAATTGCATCAAGCAGTTCAACCCATACAATGAAATTACTGTATTTTACCTAAAACCTCTTCCCAACTCTTTTAATCGTTCACGAAAAAGGGCATTTCAAATAATTGAAGAAATTTCACAGTTTTTCTGTAGCTATGTTATTTTACATATTGTAACAGGGCTTTGTACACTCATAGAAAGAGTCAAAAAAATTTTTCCCAGATCACAAGTAGTCCATATTACGCCCCTCCACCCTTTCTCCACCTATTGATGCTGCAAGTATCAAGACGAAAGACAGTATCCTCCCATGCTTGTTGCAGCTTGACCTTATCAATTTGTTCAAAAGCACTGTTAATGCGAGCTCGCAGTTTTTGTAAGTTTATTGGCACAGGATGCGTAAACATTGAATCTATCGCCTTACTTGACACGAAAGAATCGTATGGGTTTTGATCGAGAGACCAATGAGTCCTCACCCCAACGATGCATAGGTTTTTTCTCAATATCGTGTCTGAGGATTCCGGAACATCATGGTGGAGGTGGGGTGGTGATCTATCCTGTTGACAGGTGAAGTCCACGCTGTTGGTGACCAGTTGTCCAGTTGTGGCATGTACAGATAATAGTGTCCTATAGCGGTCAAAGGGACCGTAAACATTGAACGGTCAGGCCACAAAGAACATATTATTTTTAGGCAAATCTCGAATGAGCTGTACGATAGCGCGGTGATTCTCTGTCCAGCACATTCATCCAGTTCAGTGTTCCATTCACGAAAAACGTCGCTTCATAACTGAAGATGAGTTACTCTCAAAACCACCCTCTTTCATAGACTGTGCAACTGAGCCAAAATTTCAAAGTGCCATCGGCAGTAGGTCTTGTGACACTTGCAAGAAGTAAAATTTCATCTTCAGTCGTCTCCTTAAAATCTTTGGGACGGTCAATTGCGGTGTGCTCAGCTCTCTGCTTGCTCTGCTCGTCTTCTTGTGTGGGTAATTCATCGACTTGTGTGGGCTTACTTGCGAAACTCGCCCGCACGCGGTCAGATGTTTCTTCGCTCTCGAAGGCAACACGGCCATAGTCTGATTTCTGAGAATCGTCGCTCAGTGGGAGTCAACCTAAATGTGAACGTGTTTCAGGTCCCATAGTTACTCGACCGCTTCTGAGAAAATAACCCTCATTTAGTTGTGATATGGATGTCTTTTAGTAATTGATAAGTTCAGCTCAACTGGTAGCACAGTGGCTACCGTCGTAGCATCTCAGTTTTACGTCCTGTGTTCGAAACCCGATTACTGTTTATTTTATTTCATTTTGTTTCTTTCGTTTACCTACTCATGTCTGCAGAAGATTACTACACGAATGTTTGTTATCACGTCAGGTGATAAAAGAGCATTATATTAATGTCATACATTTATTACATAATATAAATGTGTGTAGTATTTACAGAGGTTAAAATCTTTTCAAATTCTCGGATTCTCGTATTCCAATCTTATAGCAATTCTAGATCCTTGTATTATATTCGCATGTTTATTGTTCAGGAATATTTTGTGCTTACCCTAGGATTATACCAGTTGCAGAAACTTTTGAAACATAGAAATTCCGTAGACCACGAGCTTCGTCCGAAGGCGGGTTTGCCACAGCGACTTTTCTTCCTATAAATGTCACACGTGAAAGAAACGTCGTCAACATTGCTGAAGATTATGGAGCCTGCCATATTCTCCTCGTCAGTGCAGGCCGACCGGTTAATTTCCCTTTTCAGAGCCATCCTGAAGCTTTAAACGGCGCATACCATAGGCGAATGGTGGTGTCAAGGCGGATCTTTGTTGAACTTCGTTCTGAAGTGTCGTTATACCGTTACGGCAGATTGACGTGAATGCGTTTGAAGACAACATAAGCTTTCTCGGCGTCTGTCGCCATCTTGCTTAACTACTTACCGCTGCAGTCTCGTGGCTGAAATATGAACCGCAGCTGCACCAACACTGAACTTTTTAGTTTTCCCATACTAGCATTCAGTTTTGTGACAATACATCAGTTGACGTAGCTACAGTGAATTTATAGCATCGCTTCACTTATTTATATAAGATTGGTGCATAAGTTCGTAGCGTAGCGTTCGTTTTGCATGTTGGTAATCCCGTTTCTATGGGTTTACTTATCGACTGTCATTTTCATTTCTAGTTCAGTGTTGTTGTTTGACTTTGCTTATTGTCATTTTGTCATTTAGAGGTAGTGAGTGGAGTCTGAAAGCTAGAAAATGGAGTGGCGTGTGGAGAGATAGGAACATTTCTGTTGCAACAGATGGGTGACAGCAGCGGAGGTAGCCAGAAATATTTGCTCCGTGTATAGGTATAACGCCACTGGACAGAGCAGGGAAGAAAATGGTCTTTTCGTTTTAAGGAGTATCGTTTTGATGTTAAGGATTCTCCGCATTTAGGAAGAACAACAGGCTTCGTTGAAGACCGTTTAACCGCATTAATCCACAATAATCCGCGTTAGTGAACTCTAGAACTGTCAAATGTGACGAACTGTGATCATTCCACCATTGCGCGACATTTTCATGGAATGGGGAAAGTTCAGGAATCGAGTGTATAAGTACCGCGTGCTCCAGGTCAAAATTAAAAAATCATCAGGTGACCATATTTTTATCTCTGCTGGTTGTCGTCAATTGGCTCGTGAGAAACCCGGACCATTCTTGTTCTGCATTGGTATGGGTTACGAGAAATTGCGTCTTTATATTATCGTAAGAAAAAGAGAAGAATGTTTGTGCCCAAACAAAGCAGCAGTTTCCCGTAAAAAGACCTGCGCGCATCCACAAAAAATGATATAATGCTTCTGCTGGAACAGCGAGGTATGGTGTACTACATATTGCTTACCCGAGGTGTAAGCATCACTGCTGTCATCCATCGTCAACAACTGAGACGTCCTGCAGATACAGTTGAAGACGAACTAACAGGAAGACTTCGTGAAGCGGTTCTACCCTACGATAACGCACACCCGCATTCTGCTAGATTGACAATAAACACTGTACATGAGTCGGATAGGGAAGTCATTCCGCACCCACCTTACCCACCAGGTCTTGCGCCCTAAGATCTTCAGTTTTTTCTCTCTCTGTCGAACAACCTTCAAGCCACTTCCGTTCTAGATGAAAATACGCTCCGAACTTGGTTTGACGAGTTCCTCATCTCAAAACTACCTGATTTCTACAGTTGTGAAATCGGAAAAGCTATCCCAGCGTTGGCAGACTGTTGTGAATAGTGAAGGAGTATACAGGGTTAGTCACCTAACATTACCGCTGGATATATTTCGTAAACCATATCAAATACTGACGAATCGATTCCACAGACCGAAAGTGAGGAGAGGGGCTAGTGTAATTGGTTAATACAAACCATAAAAAAATGCACGGAAGTATGTTTTTTAACACAAACCTACGTTTTTTTTAAATGGAATCCCGTTAGTTTTGTTATCACATCTGAACATATAAACAAATACGTAATCAGTGCCGTTTGTTGCGTTGTAAAATGTTAATTACATCCGGAGATATTGTAACCTAAAGTTGACGCTTGAGTACCACTCCTCCGCTGTTCGACCGTGGGTATCGGAGAGCACCGAATTACGTAGGGATCCAAAGGGAACGTTGATGGTCCTTAGGTACAGAAGAGACTGGAACAGCACATTACGTCCACATGCTAACACCTTTTTATTGGTCTTTTTCACTGACGCACATGTACATTACCATGAGGGGTGAGGTACACGTACACACGTGGTTTCCGTTTTCAATTACGGAGTGCAATAGAGTGTGTCCCGACATGTGAGGCCAATAGATGTTCAATGTGGCGGCCATCATTTGCTACACACAATTGCAATCTCTGGCGTAATAAATGTCGTACACGCCGCAGTACATCTGGTGTAATGTCGCCGCAGGCTGCCACAATACGTTGTTTCATATCCTCTGGGGTTGTAGGCACATCACAGTACACATTCTCCTTTAACGTACCTCACAGAAAGAAGTCCAGAGGTGTAAGATCAGGAGAACGGGCTGGCCAATTTATGCGTCCTCCACGTCCTGTGAAACGCCCGTCGAACATCCTGTCAAGGGTCAGCCCAGTGTTAATTGCGGAATGTGTAGGTGCACCAACATGCTGATACCACATACGTCGACGCGTTTCCAGTGGGACATTTTTGAGCAACGTTGGCAGATCATTCTGTAGAAACGCGATGTATGTTGCAGCTGTTTGGGCCCCTGCAATGAAGTGAGGACAATGTTTCAAGCGTCAACTTTAGGTTACAATATCTCCGGATGTAATTAACATTTTACAGTGCAACAAACGGCACTGATTACGTATTTGTTTATATGTTCAGATGTGCTAACAAAACTAACGTGGTTCCATTTAAAAAAAACGTAGGTTTGTGTTAAAAAACATACTTCCGTGCATTTTTGTATGGTTTGTATTAAACAATTACACTAGCTCCTCTCCTCACTTTCGGTCTGTGGAATCCGTTCGTCAGTATTTGATGTGGTTTACGAAATATATCCAGCGGTAACGTTAGGTGACTCACCCTGTATATTATTTAAGAGTGCAGTACCTGTTGCTGAAACTGTTTTTTTTTTTTTTTCACTTGTGGATAAACGCTGCGAACCTATGCACCAACCCTGTAAAACTAATGTAGGCTATCGCAGACTACGATAAATGTAGCCATTGTTGTTTAATTAATTTCACAAAAATGCTTACTGAAGAGTCACTGTGAACGTGGAACACATATCGTGTAACTATCCTGTCGCCTAGTGTGAAGTAAACTTAAGTGAAAATGACACATGAGAGTGACACTTTACTAACGAAAGATGTTATATGGGAAGCATTATTAGAAAGTCTCGATCGTGAAAGAGACGTCAGTAACTTTCGTGACGAAAGTGATTCTAAAGTTGATGATCCTCCAGCAGTTGTGGACGATGGCGAAATTGATCAGGCTGCCGATGATGAAAATACAGTCGCCTACGGTAAGGTGTTGACAGATGTGAAAATTACCTAACAATCAGTTTAATAAGCCACAGCTGCAAAATACTAACACGAATTCTTCCCAGACGAATGGAAAAACTAGTAGAAGCCGACCTCGGGGAAGATCAGTTTGGATTCCGTAGAAATACTGGAACACGTGAGGCAATACTGACCTTACGACTTATCTTAGAAGAAAGATTAAGGAAAGGCAAACCTACGTTTCTAGCATTTGTAGACTTAGAGAAAGCTTTTGACAATGTTGATTGGAATACTCTCTTTCAAATTCTAAAGGTGGCTGGGGTAAAATACAGGGACCGAAAGGCTATTTACAGTTTGTACAGAAACCAGATGGCAGTTATAAGATTCGAGGGGCATGAAAGGGAAGCAGTGGTTGGGAAAGGAGTAAGACAGGGTTGTAGCCTCTCCCCGATGTTAATCAATCTGTACATTGAGCAAGCAGTAAAGGAAACAAAAGAAAAATTCGGAGTAGGTATTAAAATCCATGGAGAAGAAATAAAAACCTTGAGGTTCGCCGATGACAATGTAATTCTGTCAGAGACAGCAAAGGACTTGGAATCGAAGTTGAACGGCATGCACAGTGTCTTGAAAGGAGGGTATAAGATGAACATCAACAAAAGCAAAACGAGAATAATGGAATGTAGTCGAATTAAGCCGGATGATGCGGAGGGTATTACATTAGGAAATGAGACACTTAAAGTAGTAAATGAGTTTTGCTATTTGGGGAGCGAAATAACTGATAATGGTCGAAGTAGAGAGGATATAAAATGGAGACTGGCAATGGCACTGAAAGCGACTCTGAAGAAGAGAAATTTGTTAACATCGAGTATAGATTTAGGTATCTGGAAGTCGTTTCAGAAAGTATTTGTATGGTGTGTAGCCATGTATGGAAATGAAACATGGACGATAAATAGTTTGGACAAGAAGAGAGTAGAAGCTTTTGAAATGTGGTACTACAGAAGAATGTTGAAGATTAGATGGGTAGATCACATAACTAATGAGGAAGTATTGAATAGAATTGGGGAGAAGAGGAGTTTATGGCACAACTTGACAAGAAGAAGGGATCGGTTGGTAGGACCTGTTTTGAGGCATCAAGGGATCACCAATTTAGTACTGGAGGGCAGCGTGGAGGGTAAAAATCGTAGAGGGAGACCAAGAGATGAATACACTAAGCAGATTCAGAAGGATGTAGGTTGCAGTAGGTACTGGGAGTTGAAGAAGCTTGCACAGGATAGAGTAGCGTGGAGAGCCACATGAAACCAGTCCCAGGACTGAAGACCACAACAACAACAACAACAACTAGCTAAGTTATTGAATATCTTTTTAGTCCTTGTTTCTGCTGAAGATATCCTATTAGATAACGATATCTCTATTTCATCTATTTTTTATTTACATTGGAGATCGTCGCTTCACTTTTATTCAGACTCCTTATAAAAATTGTAATCTAAAATTTTAAAGTTCTATTGCAATTCTTTAATAAATTTACTGTGATTTACTACGGCTACATCCCCAATGGTGACTCTTTTCTTAAAATTTTGATTCACTGCCCACTGTGTCTTGATTATATTCTCAATTGTTTCATCTACCACTTTGAAATTGTGGTTAGTATCCAACCAATGAGCTGTGTTCTTGTTAATTTCTTTAATAATTTCGGTCAAATGTTCTTTAGTGTCACTAGCACTCTCCTCTATTCTCTTATTAGTAGCTTCGAGGTTTTGATTATTTTCTTCTAGTTTCCGTAGCAGTTTCTTCTATTTTTTCCTTAGTGACTTCCAGTTTTTTATTTACCTAGCATTTTCCTCCAGTTTACTCGTCATAGCTGAAAACATGGCTTGCATATTAAATTATGAATCCTGTCGTCATACTTACATCAACCACTGTCTGAGTGTCCAACTCAGCAGTATTTTCTGTGGTATCTAAAGTATTTAATGGGACTTCCTGCCCCTCATTACCTGTAATATCATTGATCGTGACTACGATGAAATACATAATGCGTCTCTGATGACTCCTGAGCCTTATTCTCGCTATTATTTAATTAGCTCATTTTACTTTTGGTTGTCCTGAAGCTTCTAAATAACATTAAATATATACAACTTAGTTTGAAAACTGTATATTTTACAGGTTTCGGTAACGCTCCGCTGCCTGGCAGTTTGTTGAACTCCGGACCTCAGCTAGAACGCACCCCTTCTCTGGTGACGAGCTGCGCTGACTTGCAATCCACGCGAAGCAGTAGAAGCTTGCACAGGATAGAGCAGCATGGAGAGCTGCATCAGATCAGTCTCAGGACTGAAAACGACAACATCAACAAACATTACAAGAGCTAAGATCGTAACCGTGTTATCTCTAAGTTATGTGTGTTGCATACGTATTGGGCGTTACCCCATTTCGATCGCTAATGTAGGTAAAGTTAATTTCTAAAATCGCTTCAGTCATTTGTAATAACGCTGCACAAAGGACGGGCCACTCAGGTGATTGGTCGTGTTTGTGCTGCTACTGTGACTTGGGACGCGACGGACGGCGCCTCAGTGCTTTGCATAGCGGCGGCGGCGGCGGCGGCGCGGGCGCGCTGTGTCAGCCCTGTGTACCCCGGGCTGTGCGCCGCGCTGTCCCTCTGTGCCAGCCACTTGACCTCGGCCCTTCCATTAGGCGCGCGCGCTGCCGGCTCTCCCACGCCAACACTCGAGCCGCGGCGCGGCGCACGCCCGGAAGCGGCCCGACCCAGCCGGCCTCCCCCGCCTATTGTTTGCGCTGCTGCTGCTGCACTCCCCCACACCGCCCCCTCCATCAACCCGCGCCACCGTCCTTATCTCTGGCATTTCTTCAAGTGAGCACTCGGAATACGCCAGTAATCTTGTTTTCCTTAACTTTCCCCCCACAGTGCTGCTGCGAAGGCAGATTTCATATTTCGATAAAGTTTCACGCTCCAGACGGCAGTCGTTAAGTGCTCCGTAGTAAATTTCCCTAGCAGACGTTTCCCAGGGCCTCATATGGAGCGCTACACGAGCAAACGGAAAGCGTCAGCATCGCTGTTCTGCAAGTTTCCACACCTTGCGCAGCACTAGGGACATCTGGTACAATACCACTAGTCTAACTGCCATTTAACCAATACAACGTTTCTTCAAACTGTCCATTAATCTAGTCACAAACTACTTGCAAAACCCGTTCGCATAGCAGCGTGCGTTTGCATGCCGCTTCCGGGATATCTAAAGCCCCACATCGAAATCCACCCACCGGGCGATTAAAGACGAGGGCCCTTGTGTTTTCAGGTGGTTTCCCACATCGGCCTAGGTGAACATCAGGTTAGATCTATCGTTCCGCCTCAGTTACACGATCTGCAGATATTTAGGAAAGCCAGCCGCTGTGGCCGAGACGGTAGCTCAGCGTGTTCGGTCAGAGGGTTAGCTGCCCTCTGCAATTAAAAAAAAAAACTGAGTTAATCGATCAACAACGAACTTAGACGGACGTCTTACGACGTCCGCTCCGAGCAGATGCAACGAACAAAAGCGAGCAAAAAAAAAAAGAAGAAAATTCAAAGCGAAATGAGGCAGTCCGAAGTTTACCTGTCGGCATGGTATCTCAGCGTGTTCGGTCAGAGAGATGATTGGCCTCTGTAATAAAAAACCGAGTGAAAGGATCAACAAACGAACTTGAACAGATGTCAGGTGACGTGCCGGCACGGTAGCTCAGCGTGTTCGGTCAGAGGGTTAGCTGCCCTCTGTAATAAAATTAAAAAAAAAAAAAACTGGGTTAATCCATCAATAACGAACTCAAACGGATGTTTTACGACGTCCGTCCCGAGCAGATGCAACGAACAAAAGCGGACGAAATTATATTTAAAAAAAAGCGGTTCTAGGTGCTTCAGTCCATAACCGAGCTGCTGCTACGGTCGCAGGCTCGAACCCTGCCTCGGGCATGGATGTGTGTGATGTCGTTAGGTTTAAGTAGTTCTAAGTCTAGGGGACTGATGACCTCAGATGTTAAGTCCCATAGTGCATAGAGTAATTTGAACCATTATTTAAGAAAGTTTCACTCATATTCACATGTATGACCCTAAACGCAGACAGATGGGGTCAACACGAATGGCGTTCAATAAGTAATGCAACACTATTTTTTTTCGCTAATTTCAGTTGAGAAAATGCGGAATTTGTCGTGGTAAATCTTGGAACATTCCGTTTTCAACGTTTAGAGTTTCGTAAGTTCCGACAGGTGGGGGAGCTCTACGTAGCCTTCAAAACGGCGTCTCTAACGGAAGTGAATTCCCAATAGAGAGCTGTCATTGAGTTATTGAGTTTCTTTCATTCTCTCTCTTTTTTTTTTTTTTTTTTTTTTTGCCGAAAACCGGAGCATCGTAGATATGCATAGTCGCTTGAAGAATGTCTACAGAGACCTGTCAGTGAACAAAAGCACAGTGAGTGGTTGCCCGAGACATCTGTCATCATCGAAACAAGGTTACTCAAACTTGGCCGGCCGGTGTGGCCGAGTGGTTCTAGGCGCTTCAGTCAGGAACCACGCGACCGCTGCGCTCGCAGGTTTGAATCCTGCCTCGAGCATGTATGTGTTTCATGTCTTTAGGTTTAAATAGTTCTAAGTCTAGGGGACTGATGACCTCAGATGTTAAGTCCCATAGTGCTCAGAACCATTTTAACCAACTCAAACTTGTCCGATCTCCCACGTGCCGACCGGCTTCACAATGCTGTGACTGCAGCAACGTTGCAAAGTGTGGACACTCTCGTTCGAGGTGATGAACGGATCACACTCAAACACCTCGCTGCACAACTTGACGTCTCTGTGGGTAGAGCTGACACACTCGTCCACTCAAAGGTGTGCGCCGCCTAACAGAATACCTGTAGAGCGGTACCGTGCAGGCATCCCGACACTCCCAGTAAGGGGGCGTAAGGATTTCGCACTGAACGGACATTATGTTGAAGAACGGGCTTTGCAGCCGAGTGAGTGGAGAACAAAATCATGTCTTAGAATACTGAACAAAACCAACCTCCTTTGAAATAAAAATTTGCGTTATTTATTTAGCACACCTTGTATATTCTGTCCTGGGGAGTGGGTAAGGGGGGGGGGGGGGTAGGGGTGATAGGAGTAATGGGGTAAAGGGGTTGCGAGAGCAAAGGCATCCGGCCATCCTCTAACATTAACGAAGCCCAATCTGAGAATAACCACGACGACTCCCATGTAGGTGCGGGATAAAGGCAGAAGAAGCAGAAAAAGAGGACAAACTACTTACGCTGGTAGAGGTTCAGGATAGCCTTTTAAGAGTTAATCGGTCCGCAAAGTTACAGGATGTAGAAACATAGTGAGACCCAAACCAGGAGGATAAACTTACACTTTAAGCAGGCAAAGCAGTCAAAGTTTTAAAGTAGTAAAGGTTATTTTATCTCTGTTTACAGATACACTGAAAGTCTTTCTTCACGTTCTATTGAGTTTAACGGTTGTGGAAATTTGGAAATTGATGTACGTGGTATGATTTATAATTAAAATAGAGAGAAAATGTGTTGAAAATACAGAGAAGAATTCCCGAAAAAAGATGGAGACACTGCTTTATCCGACATCTTAGAGGTTTGACTGTTCATATTAGACACTTGACCATAAAGGGGCGATTAACTTTCAATGCTTGCAAAAGTCGTGCCATTGTCATCAGCCTAATGAGCATACTTTCATGCAAAACCAGCGCAGACTGTCAGGACTTCACAATAATTCGCGTTCACGTTATGCACTTCATAAAAATGGGCCGCCCGGAGTGGCCGTGCGGTTCTGGGCGCTCAGTCTGGAGCCTAGTAACCGCTACGGTCGCAGGTTCGAATCCTGCTCGGGCATGGTTGTGTTTGATGTCCTTAGGTTAGTTAGGTTTAACTAGTTCTAAGTTCTAGGCGACTGACGATCTCAAAAGTTAAGTCGCATAGTACTCAGAGCCTTAAAAATGGCGCCAACACATGGCAATAACTAGAAGCGAGGGCTCTGGGAGGCTCTAAGGTTCTAACGGATCTATTGTTTACCAATTCCAACATCATCGTTACCAAAACAACTGGGCAGCATACCTCCGGTCGATAGAGTCAACCAGCCGCCAGTCTCGGCTTTGCCTCATCCAGGCACTTACCCACAAAATCCATCGTAGTACCAATTACTACACTCCTGGAAATGGAAAAAAGAACACATTGACACCGGTGTGTCAGACCCACCATACCTGCTCCGGACACTGCGAGAGGGCTGTACAAGCAATGATCACACGCACGGCACAGCGGACACACCAGGAACCGCGGCGTTGGCCGTCGAATGGCGCTAGCTGCGCAGCATTTGTGCACCGCCGCCGTCAGTGTCAGCCAGTTTGCCGTGGCATACGGAGCTCCATCGCAGTCTTTAACACTGGTAGCATGCCGCGACAGCGTGGACGTGAACCGTATGTGCAGTTGACGGACTTTGAGCGAGGGCGTATAGTGGGCAAGCGTCGTCTCACGCAGTCTGCACGTCCAGCACGAACGCTGGTCCAACTGAGGCGCCAGGTGGAAATGGCATGGCAAGCCGTTCCACAGGACTACATCCAGCATCTGTACGATCGTCTCCATGGGAGAATAGCAGCCTGCATTGCTGCGAAAGGTGGATATACATTGTACTAGTGCCGACATTGTGCATGCTCTGTTGCCTGTGTCTATGTGCCTGTGGTTCTGTCAGTGTGATCATGTGATGTATCTGACCCCAGGAATGTGTCAATAAAGTTTCCCCTTCCTGAGACAATGAATTCACGGTGTTCTTATTTCAATTTCCAGGAGTGTACATTTAGTGGGTATCCATATAGGCTGACTTTATACTCGATATGGCACGAATGAAGGAGTTAAAGGAATTACAAGGAATCGTCCATTAAACACCATGGAAGGATAAACCAGAAGCGTTCGATCGTCAACACAACTACTGTTTCGTCAGAAGAGCCCACAAGGGTTCCACTGCCCGCCGTCACATTAAGCGACGCATTTGTCCTCCCAGTCGTTTCTAAAACAATGCCCTCTAAATTTTACCAAGTTATACCATATTAGGTTTCATCAATAACTCCATGTGCAGTAAAATTTGGGTGGTCGCCGGTATCGGTGTCATAGGCTAATTTGCAGCAATTACCTGTATCAACATTTACAAACATACTCGTAAGGCAACTGTATAACGCATGGCTGAGGGTACACAGTACCAATACTATCGATATTCCTTACTATTCCATTAGCGTATTGAGTGGTGGCAAGTGCTATTACGATAAGGCGGACATCCTATTCTTTAGTCGACAGCGAGACACGTCGTTTCTAGATCTGTACCGTGCAGGTTTAAAAATAATCATCCTGACTTTTAACGTTTAGGAAAATCAGAATAATTCTAAATACGTGTGGCCGCAGGCAGATTTGAATCGTCGTGCTCCCGAATGCAAATCCACTCTCCATCGCGCCATCTCGCTCGGATACTTACATGACGTAAGCAGGATTTGTATGAAGCAGAATATTCGAATAATATACGACCGGCTTTAACAAGTAATGGAATTCTTAAATCAAAGCTGCTTCTAGCTTAAGATATATAAGTACTTCACTGAAAGACATAGATAAAGGTATTGTAACACGTATCTTTGTAAGATGTTGATGAAGCAAGTTGCATGTTCATTCATACTGTGAGTTCTGCTTGCTAGTATGACATGCCGAACCAAACTTGGACCAAAAGAAGCAATGAGATCACTGCTCAGCGTCACATTACAATAACATATTTCTGTGTCCTTAACTACTGTATTTTTATGTACTTAGTACGTTTGCAGTTCCATAACGGCACTCTACAATACACTTGTCAGTTGAACACAGCCTCGTATTTTTGGGCTAATGGAGTTCTTCCAGTCTGGCGGACAGCTTTTAATCTCTCAGGAGGTTTCACTGCAGCGCACGCTCCGTGGCAGAATGCTAGTTTCATATGCTGGAGAAAGAGTTTTTCTCCAGCCAGTAGACAAGGGGAAAGAAAGAAGTTGTTGAAACGCTAATTCCTCCAGAGACTGAATGCCGAAGTGATATTTTAAGTACATCTAGCCTCCTATGTTTTGACGAAAGACTAGAAACTACTGGTAGAAATTTTACGAGCTGTGTGTCTGGGAACAGAATAAACAGAGAAGCGAAGGAAACAATGTCCACTGTGTACCTAGGACAACGACAATACAAATTAAATGATAGTACCGGTGATGTTTTTTGTTAATATTATTTGTCCACTTTAGGTAGTACCGTATTTTCATGACAAGTTGACTTAATTTAATGATAAAAATTACCTAATGTCTACACCAATACAATTATCCTGTGGCCGGTGATGGATTCTGTTAGTGCAAGTATGATTATATGTACGGATTTCCATGTAAAAATAGATTTCAACTTCGTTAGAGCCTACGTTTTCGTAACGCTATTTTTTACCTTTGCGGAATGTGAGCAAGTATGAATACGTAACCTTGAATAGTTACTGCGTTGTTAATAGTTCAGAATAAGGAGAAGAGCCTAAATAATAAATCTGTTCTGATAGCGCATGTGTGTATTGAGACTTTGGTCCATCCATTATTTAGAAATTGCAATAAGAAGCTACTTCGGGTCAAGTATGTCATTTTAATTGGAGGACAGTTTCCCGCTCCAAAGAAAACGCTTCTGGTCTTTACTGGAAACTATCATATTGGTGTGGTGATAAAGGCACAGTGAAAGGCGGTGGTCGATCCACCTTTTATATAATTTGGTGGTTCTGTCAAGTTGTGCATTGTCTTCCCTCTGCCTGTTTTCCTTTATTTTTTCCGTGTCAGGCAGGATCACCCCGATGGAAACCGAAATTTAATTGTATTTTGTATTAAATTTTTATTAAATTTTAATATAGAGAATACCATGAATCTGTAACCATCACCCCAAACATTGGCAGTCACTATACTGACTGAATGTACATGTAATCGCAAACACATGCAATAGTCTGCCCGGATTTTCATAATGGCCGCCCTCGCGATTGGCTCTTTCAGTCATGCGCGAGAGACTCGTTCATTCAGATTTAACAGGTTGAAGAAATGAAAAAATTTTGAGATACAGTAAACAGGCGTCGTCCGACCTGTCTTCATGTTGGAGGATATACCTGGTACTTCTAAGGAATTGGTCTTGTCCATCTGTCAGTTCGCCACGTCCAGATTTTTTCGGTCTCTGTGCATGGAGGCGATACAGATTGATTCTAAGTAGCCACGGAAGAGACACGAGTCGCTGTGCTGTCGTATGGTGAGTATGATATGTTTTTTCTGCGCTTAATTAGACTCTGATTTTGGGGTGATAATTAGTCCAGATTTTTTTGAGTTAGTACCTTTCCGTAACTTTAAAGTAATTTGATGGAAAAGTATGGAGTTCTCGGGAGTGATAATCTCGCCGTAATTTAGCTAAATTCAAGTGTGGCCAAATTTGTTCATGCTTCATTTCATGCTTTCCGCTGCGAAGCGCCAGCCAGTTTTGTCTATTCAACTTCGTCTATAAAATGGGGAATATTATCATCGGTAATTCTGCTAATGTACGGAACTTTGCATGTGAGTATAGGTGCGTGCATGTTGCGCCCCTGACGTAACCTAATCCTCACTGAATAATAATGATTACTACAGTTTGCTTTTACGGAACCATAGTGTTAGGAATATACACGCGTTCTACAGTTAATGCTGATCAGCAGTACTCTCTACCTTGTGAAAAAACTTTCCCTCAATTTCAGTTTAGTCCATTAAACTTTCACCATTGTGCATACCGGAACACAATTTTTCCTCCTGTGATCACCGACCTCATGTACCCTGTAAGGGAAAGTTACTAGAAAACAGTTAGTAAAGTTCGACCCAAGATATGTCGATCTCAAGTACAGTAGCTAGATTTCCGATGCGCGTTTTCTTTTTGACACAAACTAAGGCTAAATTCAATTAACGTTCCTGGGGCTTGAGACAACGAGGCATTCAGGGATAGGTACAGAACGTTAAGCATTTTTTTGTTGAATAGTAATCTCGCAAATACGAAAAATGCCTGTTTTACGGCAAAGGATCATCCCAACAAACAATGCAGTACTAATATTTAGACGTTGTGGATAATGGGTAAACAGTGGGATTCTTTTAAGGGGATATTTGCATTCCGGGAGAAGGAGGTGGTATACAAACCCTTCCAGCCAACCAGCGTCAGATTTGCCATACTTTCCCTAAATCGTTTTGGGCAAATGCAGAGATGGCTGCTCTGAAAACAAAATGGCCGATTTGCTTCCCCTTTTGTAATTTATGCCCCATTGCTAATTATGTTGTCCTTCGCATACCTAACGTCCTTCCTTCCCTTGTTTTCGGAGACAAGTAGGACTAGACAAGAGGATTTTACTCGCAATATGTACACAGGCTGGCGCAGTATTAACACAGCTTTTCCGCTCATGACTGTTAGATTATGGTTCACAGGAAGAGAGACAGAGGAAGAGAGAGAGGAGGAAGGGAGGGAGGGAAAAGGGAGCGTTTACCTTTTCGTACTTTTTTTCATTTTTCACTAATATCATGGAGTATCCAGGAGAGCAATCTCATAATGTGTATGAAAAAGTAATCCAGCTTGAATTATGGGTAATACTGTTAACTCTTGTATAATCGAGGTACGGAACGAGGTATTTTTAATAAAATGTACTTTTTAAAGAGTTCGAAAACTTTTGAAAATACGAGTAAATCGATATAACGTTTGCCCTCAGGAAGAATGAATGTAGTAAGAACTGGAATACAGAAGTAGTACGGAATGACGATGTTCGTCTGAAATCCTTAAATGCTACAGATACTGAGATGGCTAATATCACAATAATCAGTTCAGTTGAAGAGGAACAGACATCTCTAAAAGAGCAATGAATGTCGGACAGACAAACACAGATATTACTGATGCTTGAATTTTTAAGAAAACTCAAACCGTGTTCACAGGGTTTTTCGACCTAGAAAAAGAGTTTCACAATATAAACGGTACAATATGTCGAAATTCTGGGAAGAATACGAGTAAACTATAAGGAAATACAAATAATCTACAATATTTTCAAGAAACAAGAAGAAAAAATAAGAATGAAAGTACAAGACGAAGTGCTCGGATTAGAAACCTAAGACAAGGATGTAGCCTTTCGCGCCTACTGTTCAGTCTCAATATCGGAGAAGCAGTGACGGAAATAGCACGTTGTAGACGAAGGAAGAACATTAAAAGCTTACTAACACTAGTAATGAGAGCATTCCAGAAGAAAAGATGTCTATTAGTATCTAACATCAGCATCGTTTTGAGGAAGATAATCTGGTACTGTAAGACTGGAGCAAAGATTTGTATGGAAGAGATTCGTTGTTTGTCGGAGGAACCGGAGAAGAAGAGGAATGAAGCATTTGAGGTGTGGTGCTATAGAGAGATATGGAAGATTAGGTGGATGGACAAAATGAGGAAGCGGGTTCCCCGAAGAATCTGTGAGGAGAGAAACATGCGAAAAAAATTAACAAGAAGAGCGTATGCCATGTGTTCAGAAGTCAAAGAATAACTTCGGTGGTACTTGAGAAGCAGCTGTAGACGCTAGAAACTTTACGGTACTTCGGATGCGAGTGTTACTCCGAGATGAAGATGCTTGCACAGTGGAGGAATTCGAGGCGAGCCGCATCTGGTCTCCCTCCCTCCCTCCCCCCCCCCCCCCCCCGAAAAAAAAAAGAAATAAATAAAGACGCAAGTAGGGCTCTCATGCCACACGGCGCCTTTGTTATCAAGTCTTACATGTTTTTACTACAGCTGTTCACGTAAATAAAAGTAAAACCACTCCATCTCAAACTGTTTTTCTGCGACTTACCGCATACACTAGACGTTAGCATGTAGTTCAATTTACAAAAAACGCTAACGATCCTCTGTATGTGGTATACACTTGGTTAAGAGGCAATATTTATTTATATTTTAGTAACGAACGCGCAACTTCGTTGTGCATGTTACGACGCTGTCTGGGTTGATCCCACGGTGAAGTTTACATGGCGGCAGTCGATTTCGACCGCCTTGCCTTTCAGCTTTAGCACATTTCTCGAATACCTTTACAAAAGTTCCAGATCAGCATCAAGGAGAGGTGCATGACTCTAATCGTACTTACGTGAGCTTACGAATATCAATAAAAACACACATCGTTCTATTAAAAACTATCTGGGCTGATACAACAGCAGAGAGTTCGATCAACTGAACAAAATTACGTGCCCTTTACGTACTCTTTGCCCATTATCAGTTGCCGAAACTGTCGTCGGGCCTTAGGGGAATTTAGTTTAAAAGTGACTTAATTAGTTGAGGGCTTAGATTTCATACGGCGACCGATATAAGCTCATTTCTGAACAGTGTCAAGGCAAATTGTGCTTCGAAAGAGCGGTTCTTCGCCAAACTTTTCAGCGGAGTGAAAACAAGACACCATAGATAGTACATGAAAGATATTTCTTCTAAATTTCATCAACCGGCCGCTACGACAGAGCGGTTCTACGCGCTTGAGTCCGGAACCACGGTGCTGCTGCGGTCGCAGGTTCGAATCCTGCCTCGGGCATGGATGTGTGTGATGTCCTTAGGTTAGTTAGGTTCTATGTCTAGGGGACTGATGACCTCAGATGTTACGTCCCATAGTGCTTAGAGCCATTTGATCCATTTTTCTAGTTTTCATAGCTAAACGAAGAGTTGGGAACGGCCGAATGTAGTATCAAACTGACCAGCGTCAACTCTAGATTTGCAAAGAAAGATTTAATTGCTTGAAAGTGATCTGAGCAATTAATAAAAACGTAATTAGTGATTTGAGGGTAATTTAAACATATCACGAACAGGTGTTGCTCAATGTGTAAATGAAGTGTAAAAAAATATCAAAACCACAATGTGAACTGAAACTTTTCTGCTTTCTCTTGGACTGCAACCACATGAAATCATGTGTAGCAGCTGAGACGCTCATAGCGATTGAAAATTTGAGGTTCAGTCACTTAGAATTTAGAATTTGAAGTAGTGCTAGGGGATATTAGCTGGAATTCCATTCAATAGTCTCCTTACATCACTAATGTGGGAGCATAACATCAGCTTTACATGATTTCGAGTATTATTCAAAGATCCATCTAATATTTGTGTAATTTATTTCATTTCTTACTTCTAGAAAAATTATTTCACAAAATTTTAACCATTTTTCCCGAAAATTTATTTGTATGTGATTACGCACTTGCGGTAAGTTACACATATGTTATAAGCTGGAATGTGAAACCAGCTCCTAAATCACTTTATTGAATTCCCAGTAGACTCCTTCATTATTATCAGAGATAAATCTTCACCTGTATAACTACATTCAGGAGTACACAAGGGTAGACAATAAACACAAAGATACTAAAATTCTGTACATAGCTATAGCAGCAACCAGAAGGTGAAAACTTCATGATAACATAGGTAATCAGTTACAAAATGGAAGGTTTATTTAAACTCGTAGGCATATTCTCAACTTTGTTCAGAAGGGCTAGTATTCAGGTGTTCGTCGCTTATAACACCGTCATTGGCCGGCGGCCTGGAGGTTCTTCATCGCTGGCGATGTTCAAAGTTGAAAGTATCATAGATAAAATTGTTCCAAAATAATTATTCAACAAACTTGCATCTGACTGTGTCTGCGAACTTGTTTCGAGCACTCCTCCATTTTGCCAGTAATGAAACATGTATTTGACTCAGCAATCAAATTTAAGAGAATAATGCCCTTTGTGCAATGGCATTAAAATGGTACTGAAAAATTAACTTTTGGACCTGATGTTCACGTAATGAAATTATGTCTTGGCTTGAATAATGCCAGTTGTGCAATGGCATAAAATTATTTATTTGAAATACCTTTGCTCTGATAACTTTAGTTACACCAAAAATGGACTGCACGTATATATTGCATAGAGGCTTCATTTTCTTTACGTTCTTTCATTTGTGGGTAACTTTACTTTACTATTCATTTTCATATTCAATACAAGCTAAGGATGTGGACTATGACTCAGGCTGTTCGATTTAAACACAATGTTGATCTCAATATATATATTGTTAAAAGTTTAGGTCATATACAAAAACTACGATTTCCAACATTTTTGTAGCACGAATCAATCTTACAAAAAATTTTACAAAACGCTTACTGCGTTAAACCTTGGACATACAAATCCTAACTCTGACATTATCTAACAAAACCCATTTTGAAATCCTTATATAGCTTCTCCCATTAATGTGCTGAAGTTGGTTCAGTGTGCAACCAAAAACAATTGCGTAACACGAATCCACCTTGATGCTGTCAGGACACGTCTGATTCCTCCGGGCACCTAGCTGCGGGTTTTTACGGCGACCGCCCGGCTCTCTTAACCATCAAAGATCCTCCTACTCAAAGATATTATACACATTCCACCTTGCGGTTGGCAACTACCGACTTTATTTTATGGATCTTCCCTGATCAGATCTTAGTACATATCTTTCAAAGTGTCAGTCGCGGCGCCCACCCATAGGAATCTGTGAGGCACCTCCTCCGAAAGTATCGATAAGCTACGATGTTGCACTAAGATGTCGACTGCTTTAGCTGTAGTGTCACACTGGGCAGGACACTTACACGCTAGACACTTTTTTGACCTCTGCGTGAGTCCACTGCTATGCTTAGAGGGAGGGCATGTCCTCCGGAGTGCCTCTCTGTGGTTGTTGGGGATTGCTGAGAACCTCGCTAATGACTGTGGCGTCGGTTCGCTTTGCCGGTTTTGGCGTGGCTCCGCAATGTTACCACTCTTACTTTACTGTTTTCTCTTACGCACATCTCGCGTAATGACATAAAGGTAAAATTAGATGAATACTACCTCAGATGGAGAGTTACAGTCAATCCTGCGGACTATTCACGATTGGAACAGGAGATCGGAGAAAATAACGTAAGCAGAAAAAAGTACTCTCTCCCAACCACTACACGGTGGCTATCGCAGTGTACGTCTAGATGTAGATGAATCCATTAACTGCATCTAGCCCCATCCAAGGCCCATTAAGCTTTTTCCCTTTCTCTAGTGACCTCCGTTGTAAGTTGTTTCACTTCTACAGGTATGAATATCTTGGGGTGAATTTTATCTTGCACCAGGCTACATTACTAATATCAGTAGGCACGTTAAATGCTTCTCCCTCATAGTAATCTGCCAAAAAACACTTTGATTATGAACCACGTTAGTTTTACTTTCCGCATAATTTCACCACATCTGAACGCCCCTCTTCCCTTCCCACCCTTTCCCCGTTAGCTGTGCGAACATTACCCTTCAGCGGCAGTTGTTATTATTGCAATTTGTAGACGCGCCGCCTAATTACTGCTGTCTATTTTTTAATGCATTTTTATTCTGCGAGACAAATGTGCGGACAATTACTCGCAGTTAGGCCCGGAATAGCACCCTAAATCAAGCGGCCGCAGCTTGCGAGAAAAAGCGCGGCCGGACAACAGTTTGGGAGCGAGATTAGCTCGGCCGGCCCTCGGGAGCCATTCGCTGGCCGGCGAGTCCGCGCTGCGCTGGCGGCGGGCCATTCCTTTATGCTGGCTGCCTGGCTGGCTGGCGTCGCCTCCTGTATACAAACACAGCAGCGAGCTTTGTGATCCGCCTGCAAACACGAGGCGCCCGAAAATTCCGTCGGATTATCACGTCCGATCTCCAGCGCGTCTAAACGTTTCTCGAGTAGCCGAGACTGATGTAAACACCAAAACTGCGCTAGCCATCAACAGGACACTCTACACTTTTGTTATTCCCAGTCCTTAAGGAACACGAGTAGGGAAAATCTTTGTATTTTGGTGAAAGAGATTTAGTAGCTGGAGGATCCAATTATCATCGTACGTCACAGGCAAGACGAGTTCTTTAAGGGAATTTACGTACCAGCTGCAGCTGTTCACGGAGCTCCAGTAGGAGTTGTAACAAGTGCATGACAGCGAAACTTTGTGTATGTTGTAATGTGTTATTGGGGGACCAATTTAGGCTGGAAAAAAATTAATTACAATTCCCGTCACTAGGTGCTAATCTGGCGCAGTGAATGCAATAAAGATGTATAGATATACACTACTGGGCATTAAAATTGCTACACCAAGAAGAAATGCAGATGATAAACGGGTATTCATTGGACAGATATCTTATACTAGAACTGATATGTGATTACATTTTCACGCAATTTAGTTGCATAGATCCTGAGAAATTAGTACCACCACCTCTGGCCATAATAACGGCCTTGATACGCATGGGCATTGAGTCAAACAGTGCTTGGATGGTGTGTACAGGTACAGCTGCCCATGCAGCTTCAACACGATACCACAGTTCATCAAGACTAGTGACTGGCGTATTGTGTTGCTCGGCCACCATTGACCAGACGTTTTCAATTGGTGAGAGATCTGCAGAATGTGCTGGCTAGGGCAGCAGTCGAACATTTTCTGTATCCAGAAAGGACCGTACAGGACATGCAACATGCGGTCGTACATTATCCTGCTGAAATGTAGGGTTTCGCAGGGATCGAATGAAGGGTAGAGCCACTGGTCGTAACATATCTGAAATGTAACGTCCACTGTTCAAAGTGCCGACAATGCAAACAAGAGGTGACCGAGACGTGTAACCAATGGCACACCATTCCATCACGCCTGGTGATACGCCAGTATGGCGATGACGAATACACGTTTCCAATGTGCGTTCACCGTGATGTCGCCAAACACGGATGCGACCATCAGGATGCTGTAAACAAAACCTGGATTCATCCGAAAAAATTACGTTTTGCCATCCGTGCACCCATGTTCGTCGTTGAGTACACCATCGCAGGCGCTCCTGTCTGTGATGCAGCGTCAAGGGTAACCGCAGCCATGGTCTCCGAGCTGGTAGTCCATGCTGCTGCAAACGTCGTCGAACTGTTCGTGCAGATGGTTGTTGTCTTGCAAACGTCCCCATCTATTGACTCAGTGATCGAGACGTGGCTGCACGATCCGTTACAGCCATTCGGATAAGATGCCTGTCATCTCACCTGCTAGTGATACGAGGCCGTTGGGATCCAGCACGGCGTTCCGTATTACCCTCCTGAACCCACCGATTCCATATTCTGCTAACAGTCACTGGATCTCGACAAACGCGATCAGAAATGTCGCAATACGATGAACCGCAATTGCGATAGGCTACAGTCTGACCTTTACCATGTCGGAAACGTGATGGTAGGCTTTTCTCCTCCTTACACGAGGCATGACAACAACGTTTCACCAGGCAACGCCGGTCAACTGCTGTTTATGAATGACAAACCGGTTGGAAACATTCCTCATGTCAGCACGTTGTAGATGTCACCACCGGCGGCAACCTTGTGTGAACGCTCCGAAAAGCTAATCATTTTCATATCACAGCAACTTCTTCCTGTCGGTTTAATTTCGCGTTTGTAGCACGTCATCTTCGTGGTGTAGCAATTTTAATGGGCAGTAGTGTATTTCCATATGTAATAGATTAGGAATGGGACGTAGGTAGAAAAAGCAAGTTGCCTTTATCGTTACGTGGATGACACTTTTCTAATCTGGCCCCATGGTCGTGAAAAACTGGGTGAATTCTTAGAACACATGAACAGCATTCACGGCCACATCAAATTTGCGATGGAAGTCGGGACAAATGTTGCATTGGCCTTCCTTGACGTCCTCGTTCGACGGAAAACCAATGGGCACCTCAGCCACAGTGTCTACAGGAAACCGACACTCAGAGATCGGAATCTGCACGCTCTCAGCCACCACCACCGGCAAAAAAGCGTGTCGTTCTGAATACCCTCGTCCATCGTGCTAAAGTCGTCTCAGAATCTGAAAGTCTGCCACTAGAACTGAGCCACCTCCGAAAAGTCTTCCCTGAAAACGGGTACGGCCACGGACAGGTGTCACAGGCTATATGTAGTGTGACACGCAAGAAAGACACCAACAGAGCAGAGAACACCACCGAAGAAGAAAGCAAGAAACTTGTGTTTTTGCCTTTCTGTGGTACAGTGTCGGGAAAGATTAGCCTGCTCATGAAGAGATAAAACATTTCATCGGTGCTCAGGGTCCCAGAAAATGTTCGACAGCTCATGAGGCCTGTGAAGGACAATCTAGGCCTTAGAACGCCTGGAGTGTACAAGATATCATGTCTGTGTGGCTGTTACTACGTCGGCCAAGCAGTACGCACTGTGGAGCAAAGCCGGACGGAACACGAGATGTGCTTACCCCTACGCTATCCAGAAAATCAGCCGTGGTAGAACACGCCTTAGAAAATAGAGACCGAATTCTATTCAACGAAACATCTGTCATTATGAGGACGAAGGGATTTTGAGACAGCACCATAAAAGAAGCTATTGAAATTAAAACCTCTGAAAACACCATCAACAAGGACGGCCGTTTGCAGCCAACCACAGCTTGGGACCCGGCCATCGCGAGGTTAAAACGGGCGCGATGGACGTGGGATGAAAACATTACCATATACGGCGAGGAAGAGAGCACTAGTGACGTCACAGCCAGCAGTGCGGCTATATAACGACGCGGCCACGGCGACACAGCAGTCAGTTTTGCCACTTGGCAATCACTGAGGAGAGTTCGGTCGAAAGCTCGTGGGATTTTAACCACTTGACATGGTTGGAGGCCCGAGAAAATTTTATTACTTCATTTCGCCGCGAAGCCATGCATTCATACACTGGTTTTATCGTTAATAGCAACGTACACAATTTGTTCAATATGAGAACTGGAGACGTCGACGAGGTCACGCAGAGTGCCAGTATTCACCTGGTGACCAGAATTAGAACTAATTCTTTCCAGAGTAAATCGGTTTCACATTAACGCATTACAACGTCTACAAAGTTTAGCTGTCATGCGGTAATTACAGCCCACACTGAAATTCCAACAATAGCTGCACTTTAATTGTAACCATCCGGTAGCTCTACTGCTTGACTTTAGCTAGTAGAGAAACAACATACACACATGTCTTCTATTACAGCCAGTGCACTTCCGTAGCTGAGTCGTGAGCGCTGTTGTTTATCATTTGGAGAACCCAGGATTGATTGCCGGTACTGCCACAGATTTCCCTTGGTGAGAAGACTGGTATGGGGTTTACTGAGGTACGCGAGGCCAATTAAGGCCAACTGTGGAGCTAGTTATATATATGTAATTCGAAAAAAATTACTGGATGTTTCGAAAAAATTGTTAGTTTCTGAAGTTACGAAGATCATGGAGTGAATTATAACTTGCACAGAGGATTAGAAAGTCTTAATGTTGAAGTGTTTAAGTGGAAGTAACCGAGAGCCGAAATTAGGAGGAGTACTGATTCTTGTGAACAAACAGAAGCAACGCAAACACTCTTTATGGCGTCTCACCAGGTACAAACACATGCCTTGAACTTCCTGGCTGAGTCGCCCGGTCGGAGTGGCTCACGATATCTGTAACCTCAAACGATGGACCTCTATAAGCCACGTCGGCGTTTCCTGCGACACAGTTGTGTGAGGCTTGCTGAAAGCACGTGGTTTCTGGCTTCCACACGTGCGACGCCGTAGCACAGCTGTCTTGGGAACTCGGAGCAGCCGGCCGAAGTGGCCGTGCGGTTCTAGGCGCTGCAGTCTGGAACCGCGAGTCCGCTACGGTCGCAGATTCGAATCCTGCCTCGGGCATGGATGTGTGTGATGTCCTTAGGTTAGTTAGGTTTAACTAGTTCTAAGTTCTAGGGGACTAATGATCTCAGCAGTTGAGTCCCATAGTGCTCAGAGCCATTTGAACCAACTCGGAGCAAACGAATTCACCGGGGAGTTCACCAGTCCGTCAAATAACAAGTAACAACAGTAAAGCCACTTAACGCCACAGAGGCGACAGTTTTAAATATTATTCACACCAAAAATGTAATGAATTCTCCCTCTCGTTGGCACACGTGAAGGAAACATTTTGGTGGAGGGGGGTGGCGGAGGAGGGGAGGGGGGGCAGCTCTCTCGGCATCAGCTTACCTGTAGTTGCGCCGATCTTGTGACTGTCCGACAAATCGTCTGGAATTTTACATTTTCACATCTCGTTATTTATAGCACTAAACTTCATGTAGGACATGAATCTTTTTCTACGACACCCCCTGCATACGTCTTTCACTGATACTCCAACAGAAAGTATGTAATAAGTGAACCTCTGTGGTGGTTGCCTGGGACTTCCTTTACTCAAAAGATTCCCTGATTTAACCGAGTTCAGCCCATTTGTTCCTAGCATACGACACACTGCCACGTTAACTTTCGTAGTTCATAACGCACCAGTTTCTGGCATCTGTTGCAGTTGGACGAAAACGGTATGTGACGTCATAATTACAGCAGGAACTGACGACGGCAACCACTTGTATCGATATAGCGCCTCCTGTCAGCCTCCCAATCTCCACTCGCCACTGGAACAGTATAGGATCGAAGAAATATTGGTACACAGATTACGTTTCATCACACACCATAACGTGGCCTGCAAACTGTACAGGTTTTTCCACAGTTCCTGTTACAGGCTTCTAGGAGTTGCAGAGGGGATTTTGTAGATAACGGTATAATTAAAAACTCATGTCCGGAAATATATGGCACCGTTTAGATCTAAAATAAATTTCAAGACAGAAACACTTTAAAATCTCCCACTTCACTGAATGCAAAAAATGGTGGTAATGAGACCTGTGACCTCTGTAGAAGCCTGTGCCACGGGATATCTCAGTGGTGCACGTGCTCATAGCGACAACTTTCCTTGCGGAACGCCTTTGGGTTTCGTTACCTAGCTACGGATTCTCTGGCTGCTAGGTGGGTGGCGCTCTTGTGGCGCCCCGAGGATTTAGTGCGCGCGCAGCTCACACTAGAGGCCTGTCTGCTGGGGGTTGACTCTCTGGGAGAAAGTCTCTCTGCATCACGACCTGAGCTTGTTAGCTGTGGAGGTCCGCTCGCCGCATTCGGATGGCGGATGTTTACTTTGAGAAGCGTGCCTACGCCTACTGGAGAGCAGACGCTTTCATCTGCCTGTGCGGTAGCAGAGCAATCCTGGTGTTCGACGACGCTTGCTTCCTGCTCTTTTGGCTGGTGAACGTGGCCACATACGCCGTCCTTAACTCTCCTAGGAATGACGCATAAGTGACGCTGAGCACCAAATCTTAAGTGCGGTAAAGTGTCAGGCAAGGTTCGTGAAAATCCCTGTGCCTTTGCTACTGAATTTCGTTTGATGTTTTCCCCGTAAGCTGATACGGCTTGTACTGTGATGTGGCTCGTACTGCTGGCCGTTATTTTGGCCGAAGCTCGTAATGGGTATCAGTTTAGCGGTAGTAAGGACGTGCACGAGTTAAACATACATTAAACTGTAAGAGGGCTTTAGTTTAACCTTGTTCTGTCTACAAACAATCCTGCTGAACGAACATCCGCAACTGAGCATTATACTAGAGGTTGAAAATTCCGCTTCAGTTGTAAATTTTCTTTTGTTATCACGACCGGTTTCGGGCTGTGTAGGCCTAGTACACGTCCACCACGGTGCTCGGTGACCACAGCACGGTTGCGACACCTGAGGGTGGGCTTATGGGAGTCCGAAACCGGTGGTGATAAAAAAAGAAAATATACAGCTGAAGCGGTATGTTCAACGTCCAGTTGTTCTGTCTGTGAAGCATGATCTAGGAAGATCAGTCTTTAACTAGGACCGCGCGGGATTAGCCGAGCGGTCTGGGGCGTTGCAGTCATGGGCTGTGCGGCTGGTACCGGCGGAGGATCGAGTCCTCCCTCGGGCATGTGTGTGCGTTTGTCCTTAAGATAAGTTAGGTTAAGTAGTGTGTAAGCTTATGGACTGATGACCTTAGCAGTTAAGTCCCATAAGATTTCACACACATCTGAACTTTAACTAGGCTACTGATTACTGTGTTTCCTAGATTCAGGTATCTTTAAAAATTTTTATTGTTAGTTAATTCTGATCCGGAAGGATTTCCGATTACCTGCACTACTAGTGTGTTTACTCTCCACGTTTAGTTTCCTTTAGCAAGTTTCATTCGCATTTGAGATCAGAATAGCCACGTGCTACTTGCCATTTGGGCTTTATGTAAATTTAATGTGTTTTCTGTGTGTATGTTTCACAATCTGTACTGAACCGAGCAACCGTTCGGCACGTGGGATGAGCACAAGCGGATTACCGTATCTTAACTAGTCCATTTGTTTCAGCTCCTATGTTTACTTTGGATTTGTGCTGGGGTTCTCTTGCGAATAATTACTTATGCTTGTTGATTTGCTAATGCCCATCTTCTCAGCTTAAAACCTCTAAGGGCGTATCTCTTAATCTTGCGTATTCTGTTATCCTGGAAGTTTATTTTAACGATTAAGATTTCGGCACATTGTGTTCTTATTAATATCGAATTCCAAGTAGACGAAACTGTTACGAGGCCCACTAAGTGTCTGAGACGAATTCAAACAGTTCGTTGTGTGAGGCTTGCTGAAAGCACGTGGTTTCTGGCTTCCACACGTGCGACGCCGTAGCACAGCTGTCTTGGGAACTCGGAGCAGCCGGCCGAAGTGGCCGTGCGGTTCTAGGCGCTGCAGTCGGGAACCGCGAGTCCGCTACGGTCGCAGATTCGAATCCTGCCTCGGGCATGGATGTGTGTGATGTCCTTAGGTTAGTTAGGTTTAACTAGTTCTAAGTTCTAGGGGTTATCAAGACTCTGAACTATGCTGATGCGCCAAAGAAACTCACATAGGCATGAGGATGCAAATACAGAGAGGTGTAAAAGAATACGGCGCTGCGCTCGGCAACGCCTATATAATACTGCAAGTGTCTGGAGCAGTTGTTAGATCTGTTACTGCTGCTACAATGGCGGGTTATCAAGACTTATATGAGTTTGAACGTGGTGCTGTAGTCAGCGCACGAGCGATGGGACTCAGCATCTCCGAGGTAGCGATGAAATGGGGATTATCCCGTATGACCATTTCACGAATGTACCGCGAATATCAGGAACCCGGTGAAACATGAAATCTCCGACACCTCTGCGGCCGGAAAAAGATCCTGCAATAACGGGACCAACGACGACTGAACGTGACAGAAATGCAACCCTACCGCAAATTGCCGCAGATTTCAATTCAAGGCCATAAACAAATGTCACCGTACGAACCAATCAAAGAAACGTCATCGATCTGGGCTTCTGGAGCCGAAGACCCACTCGTGTACCCTTGAGGACTGCACGATACAAAGCTTTACGCCTCGAGCGGGCCCGTCAACACCGACATTGGACTGTTGATGACTGGATACACGTTGGCTGGTCGGACGAGTCTAGTTTCAAATTCTACCGAGCGGATGGATGTGTATGGGTCTAAAGACAACCTCATGAATCCATGGACACTGCATGTCAGCAGGGGACTATTCAATCTGTTGGAGGCTCTGTAATGGTTTGCGGCGTGTGTATTTGGAGTGATGTGGGACAGCTATTAGGCCTGGATACGACTCTGACACATGACACGTGCGTAAGCATCCTGTCTGATCACCTGTATCGATTCATGTCCATTGTATTGATTGGTTACCCTAAGAACCTAGCTCTGTGCCTCTTCACATTCATCTTCAGGTACTCTTCTACTTGACCAACGACGTTCACGTCAAAGTCGAGATTGCGGCGTGTATTTGGAGCACGAGAGTTAACCCTCCGAGTTGTGAAAGTACCAGGATCTCGCAACTGTTGTTGAAGCCGGACGAAAATGTCATGTGATGTCCTAGTAGAACACGGGCTGACGACTGCCACATCATCGCATTTTGTACTCGCACTATGTAGCTTGTGATGTAATCAAGCGATGTGTGTATAAAGAACCCCCCGATACTCATTAATTCAAAAATGGCTTGAGCACTATGGAACTTAACATCTGAGGTCATCAGTCCCCCCGCCCGCGTCTCGTGGTCGTGCGGTAGCGTTCTCGCTTCCCACGCCCGGGTTCCCGGGTTCGATTCCCGGCGGGGTCAGGGATTTTCTCTGCCTCGTGATGGCTGGGTGTTGTGTGCTGTCCTTAGGTTAGTTAGGTTTAAGTAGTTCTAAGTTCTAGGGGACTTATGACCATAGCAGTTGAGTCCCATAGTGCTCAGAGCCATTTGAACCATCAGTCCCCCAGAAGTTACAGATACTTAAACCTAGCTAACCTAAGGACATCACGCACATCCTTACCCGAGTCAGGATCCGAACCTGCGACCGTAGCGGTCGCGCGGTTCCAGACTGAAGCGAGTAGAACAGCTCGGCCACTCCGGCCGGCTAATAGTTGGTATCAGTCACATAATTTATAAAAGCAAATAATTCTTTATAAATCGATTTTTATGCAAACGGTTTCCTTCCTGAACCACCTCTTTAATCTGATATGAATAGAAACATTTTCAAGTTAATTAACAAGAATACTAAGAAAATTTTGTAAAGTTGGTTATGACAATATTTCCATTAATTGTGGTTATATTTACGTAAAAAATATGTGTAATGTCAGCTGAAATAATTTCATTGCAAGCTTTGCAAATGATTATATTCTTTGCTCTAATTGTAATCTCTCTGCTCTCTGCTCTCTGTCGGTTGAGGAGAAGAGACGATGAAAGAGTTAGATATGTCTGCGCAATCGTAACGAGTGGATGAAAGTTCGTAGATCACGTGAGGAGTTGGAAATTATCTTACGGTGGAAGCTGAATGAATATTGTGAACTAGTTGCCTGAGTGTTGGAAAAACGCAGAAGGTAAAGTAAATTAACTTTAATTATTTAGTAGCTAAGGTCGCCCACTGAGCTATTACGATTTAGGCTAGTTCCAGATTTATTTGTACAGACAAATCTCAAAAGCCAGCCGGGGTGGCCGAGTGGTTCTAGGCGCTACAGTCTGGAACCGCGCGACCGCTGCGGTCGCAGGTTCGAATCCTGCCTCGGGCATGGCTGTGTGTGATGTTCTTAGGTTAGCTAGGTTTAAGTAGTTCTACGTTCTAGGGGACTGAAGGCCTCAGAAGTTAAGTCTCATAGTGCTCAGAGCCATTTGAACCATTTTAACCAAATCTCAAGACTACAGCCGTACCCCGAAGAAAGAAATGCAAATATACAGTCAGTTAAGTGTCAGGTTTATAATTTAACGAATTGGGTGTGACGACTTTCAATTTTATGAATAATGCGGAGCATCTGTAGAGATTATACGTGTTTGGAAATGTAGTCCGTTTTGACAGTGATCCGACCCAGAAAGGTAGTTTATATCCAGTCACTACATTTCCGGACGCGGCTTCCTTATCAAAACTTTGTCTCCTAAATCTTCTCTACAACCCCTTGAAGCTTGTACTACGACTTGTCAAACACCATGTGCATCTAGGCTAACGTGCTGCCTCGTTCGGTGGGCTACTAGCCCCGCTGTCCATAAAAGCGTACACCCCGTCTGAGAGAGTCCGCCGCGGAGTGGCCGTTCCGTCGCGCGGCCATAAACCGAGCGCCGCGCCGCGCCGCGCCGCGCCGCTCGCGGTCTGAACCTCCGCAACAACGCCGGCGGTGTCCACCGAGTGACGTCGGAATTGCAGCAGCGCCCGCGGCCGAGTTGTGTTTCCGCGGCAGCAGTTCCGGGGGCCGCCGCCGCCGCCGCCGGCCCAGTTGCGAGCTGTTTGCCGACGGCCGCTAATGGCTGCGTGTGACTAACTCGATTACCGCGGACCGCCGGCCCACTCAGCGCGCCACACCCCTCCATCTCCCGCCCCCCTCACACCCGCCAGTAGCCTCGTTCGGCCACAGCGCTGCGCGGCCCGTCCTACTGGAACCACCCCTCGCCGCCCCACTCCCACGCAGCAAGTTTGTCCGCGACGATTCGCAGCTGCTGCGGTTCTCAAGCCGGGGACATCAGGCTTTCCCTCAGATACAGAGAACTGGAGCGCGCCGCTTCCTGATATCGTGAAATAACATCTCCCCCAACTTGTCCTCCGCTGGTATTGCTTCTTGTCGGCTGCAGAACCGCCGCGATATGGCAGACGTTCGTTCGCCCTACTATACAGCCACCATTCCTCCTTCCACTCCACCGCCAAAACGCTCCAGCAATTGACGAAGTGATGACGGCTAAACGAATTATTGGATGGATGTATGGGCTAGATGATCAAGGGTGCATGACATCAGAATCTTTAGTGCCCTTACGAAATTCTTCGAGACGACTCTGGATAAAATAACTCCAAAACTCTTAACATTTTCTGGTAGAAAGATTATGTCCATTATAGTTATCCGGGCTGTTATGCCGTGGTCGGTTGATGAATTCTGTGCTGTCTCCCAACGTTTCGTCCCCGTCTGCGGGAGACATCTTCAAGGGGGTCTGTAGCTCGAAGAGCTGTAGCTGGAAGAGCACAAGGCCAATTGTAGAAGAGGAGAAACAGAACGATCAGCTGTTGCGGAGCATGCTTTCCAGCCAGCGAACCATCATATTCGTTTCGAGGAGACGCAAGTAGTAGCGGCCACAAGCGGATATTATGAAAGGCTCTACAGGGAGGCAATCGAAATCGCTAAACACCCTAATAATTTCAATCGAAAGGAGGAGGGCGTGAAATTAAACGGTATATGGATGACGGTGTTAAAGAAGATGTGTACCACCCGTCCACTACTGGGTGACGGCAACGGCGATCGACGGCAACGGACAGCGGCCAATTGCACTGACCTTTTCAAATCACGTGACGTCACGCCGCGGCGCGCGAGCGCGCGGACACGGAATTTAGCAAGCAGTCAGTAGCGAGCCAGTGGGTGTGTTGGACCTTCCATCGAGCTACAGACCCCCTTGAAGATGTCTCCCGCAGACTGGGACAAAACGTTGGGATAAAAACACAGAATTCATCAACCGACCACGGCATAACAGCCCGGATAACTACACTCCTGGAAATGGAAAAAAGAACACATTGACACCGGTGTGTCAGACCCACCATACTTGCTCCGGACACTGCGAGAGGGCTGTACAAGCAATGATCACACGCACGGCACAGCGGACACACCAGGAACCGCGGTGTTGGCCGTCGAATGGCGCTAGCTGCGCAACATTTGTGCACCGCCGCCGTCAGTGTCAGCTAGTTTGCCGTGGCATACGGAGCTCCATCGCAGTCTTTAACACTGGTAGCATGCCGCGACAGCGTGGACGTGAACCGTATGTGCAGTTGACGGACTTTGAGCGAGGGCGTATAGTGGGCATGCGGGAGGCCGGGTGGACGTACCGCCGAATTGCTCAACACGTGGGGCGTGAGGTCTCCACAGTACATCGATGTTGTCGCCAGTGGTCGGCGGAAGGTGCACGTGCCCGTCGACCTGGGACCGGACCGCAGCGACGCACGGATGCACGCCAAGACTGTAGGATCCTACGCAGTGCCGTAGGGGACCGCACCGCCACTTCCCAGCAAATTAGGGACACTGTTGCTCCTGGGGTATCGGCGAGGACCATTCGCAACCGTCTCCATGAAGCTGGGCTACGGTCCCGCACACCGTTAGGCCGTCTTCCGCTCACGCCCCAACATCGTGCAGCCCGCCTCCAGTGGTGTCGCGACAGGCGTGAATGGAGGGACGAATGGAGACGTGTCGTCTTCAACGATGAGAGTCGCTTCTGCCTTGGTGCCAATGATGGTCGTATGCGTGTTTGGCGCCGTGCAGGTGAGTGCCACAATCAGGACTGCATACGACCGAGGCACACAGGGCCAACACCCGGCATCATGGTGTGGGGAGCGATCTCCTACACTGGCCGTACACCACTGGTGATCGTCGAGGGGACACTGAATAGTGCACGGTACATCCAAACCGTCATCGAACCCATCGTTCTACCATTCCTAGACCGTCAAGGGAACTTGCTGTTCCAACAGGACAATGCACGTCCGCATGTATCCCGTGCCACCCAACGTGCTCTAGAAGGTGTAAGTCAACTACCCTGGCCAGCAAGATCTCCGGATCTGTCCCCCATTGAGCATGTTTGGGACTGGATGAAGCGTCGTCTCACGCGGTCTGCACGTCCAGCACGAACGCTGGTCCAACTGAGGCGCCAGGTGGAAATGGCATGGCAAGCCGTTCCACAGGACTACATCCAGCATCTCTACGATCGTCTCCATGGGAGAATAGCAGCCTGCATTGCTGCGAAAGGTGGATATACACTGTACTAGTGCCGACATTGTGCATGCTCTGTTGCCTGTGTCTATGTGCCTCTGGTTCTGTCAGTGTGATCATGTGATGTATCTGACCCCAGGAATGTGTCAATAAAGTTTCCCCTTCCTGGGACAATGAATTCACGGTGTTCTTATTTCAATTTCCAGGAGTGTATAATGGACATGATATTTCCGGCCGTGAAAGTCTACATTTTAGTATTAGAAAGATTATGTAAGAACGGTCGTGAGCATTGGCTTATCGTACACACATTTCAATAAATGTGGTTACAGATGTAATCTTGTGTCCACCTTACGCAGGTCAGATCCTGCAGAAAGTCTCATCACTTCTGTCTCTATGCTGTTCATTTTTTGGTACACAACCTACGACCGGCTTAGAGACAGAAGTGGTTACACTTTCAGCAGGACATGACCATCATTTTGCAGGACAATGCTCAAGCACGTACAGTGCAAGCTGTTACTGGTTTCAGAATGAGATATCCACTCTGCAGCGAAGTGTCGCTGATATGAAACTTCCTGGCAGATTAAAACTGTGTGCCGGACCGAGACTCGAACTCGGGACCTTTGCCTTTCACCGCAAGTGCTCTACCAACTGAGCTTCCCAAGCACGACTCACGCCCCGTCCTCACAGATTTACTTCCGCCAGTACCTCCTCTCCTACCTTCCAAACTTTACAGAAGCTCTCCTGCCAAGCATGCAAGACTAGCACTCCTGAAAGAAAGTATGTTGCGGAGACATGGCTTAGCCACAGCCTACTCATTACTCGTGGCAGATTAATCTACCACCATTAATCTGCCACGAGTAATGAGTATGATGGGCAAACATCTATTAGGCGCACTACGAATGTAGTGGTGTGGTCATGTTGGGAATGTGGATCTCACGGGGAGCGTGCAAGGGATAAGTCCCTGCAGACGCACTATCCTCTGTGCCCGCGGTGGCTCAGATGGATAGAGCGTCTGCCATGTAAGCGGAGATCCCTGGTTCGAGTCCCGGTCGGGGCACACATTTTCAACATGTCCCCAATGAAGTACATCAACGCCTGTTTGCAGCTAGGGTGTCCATTTAATTATCATTTCATTTCTAGCAAAGCTGCATGTTCATCCACAGTAACTGTTCTTTCGGGAACAGATACTACCGTCATATATAATCCATTTGGTTATAAAAATTGTTTGTGGAACGTGCTTGCGGCCACGCCTAGTTGGTGTGATGTTTTTCTTATTTCTGGGAACTATGTACTTCCAATTTTCATCCCCTGCTCTTAATGGTACAATTGTTAAAATTGCTTTTTAATGAATTGAGTCTATTCAAGTTTTGTGATAATTCTGCCTCTCTTAATAAGTTTTTAAATTGTAATTATAATATCGTTGTTAAGTAATACAGTGAGTTATATGAAACAACAAATGATGAAACATATGGGTCCACCTTTTATGTTTTCCTTAAAGCTATCCCAGCCGTAGTCGTGAGGTATCAATGTGTGATGCGAGGAGGGTTCAATAAATAACTTATTCTTTTTTCTCAGCTAACTTCGGTTAAGAAAAGCGAGACGTGCCGCAATATGCCCGCTTCACCCCTATAGTTTCAAGAAGTTCCTACTGGTGGTTGCGCTATACGCAACCTTCAAAATTGCGTCTGTAACTGAGGTGCGTTCCAAGCAGAGAACGGTCACTGAGTTTCTTTTGACGGAAAAACAGAGCATCGCAGATATCCATAGGCCCCTGCAGAATGTCTACAGAGACCCGGCAGTGAACAAAAGCACGATGAGTCGTTGGGCGTAGCTTCTGTCATCATCGCAGCAAGGTAGCGCAAACTTGCCCGATCTCCTGCGAGCCGGCCGGCCGCAACAGTTGGAACGTGCGGACACTCTCATTCGAGGTGATCGACGGATCACAGCGAAAATCCTCGCTGCTCGGCTGGATGTCTCTGTTAGTAGTGCTGACACACTTGGTCTCCAATTGGAGTACTCAGATTTGGGCGCCCACTAATTTTCTCACCACCCAACAGAAGAAAATAAAGAGCAACGAAGAACCATCAGTCCATAATTGCTTGCGCGTTACGAGGCTGATCGTGACAGTTTTTTTGTTGAATTTTGTTATTTCATTGGACTGCTCTTCCGTATCTAAGCTACTGTCCGGATCTGGCATCTACCGTCTTTCATCTGTTTGGCCCAATGAAGGATGGTCTCTGCGGGAATTAGTACGTGGATGATGGAGAGGCTATTGATGCAGCGAGGCATTGACTCTGACGTCAACCAGTAGAACAGAACTAAGCGAACATACAGGCCCTCCCAGTAAAGCGGCGTATGGCCTTAGCATTTCACGGAGATTACTTAGACAAAATGGCGTTTTGTAGCCAAATGAGTGGGAAATAATATGGTACATTGAAACCCTGAAGGTAAAAAAAACTGATTTCAGAAAAAATTGCTGAATTACTTATTGAACGCCCCTCGTAGTAACTTCATTTTGAAAACTGACTTGCCATTTTAGTTCGTCTCATTTTGGACTACGGTACTAGGAAGAGAAATTATTACGGTTATGTTTGAAACTAATATGGCTATGAGAAGAGACTGTGCATAATTTAATAAGCACTTCCTCACAATTCATATGATCGAAAATAAAATTATGATATCTTAAGCAGTTTTAGCAACATTCTCGTGGAAGAGCCTGTTCGCCGGCCTTGTAAGAGAAGTGCTTCAATCAATCGCTCTTAACTTTGTAACATTTGTAACATGCTATAATATCTGTTATACTTGTCTATTGGATGATTAATCAGTTCACTACATTTTAATTGTATCATAATGTGAAAGTATAACGTAGTTCCGGAAAGGGAGAGTTTCTGCAATGCATTGTGAAACGACTGGAGTGATAACCGAGGTTACCACACATGTCACTAATCCTTTTACGGTATTAGCGTTAGTGGTTGTGACGGCAGGAGCAGTGGTTTCACCACAAATTGGACAATTCGGCATCAGGCTCGTTACTGAGGTACCTCTCGCTAACAGGGTTTGAATCTGAACTAAGCACTGTTCACATACCACCAGTTCGATCTCTGTGTCACCGACCGCTGCCCTTCCGAGGAGGGCGAAGCAGAAAGGAGGTATTATACTGTGACGATTTAAAGAAGTAGAAGAGATGTTCCCAAACGTTCACAGAGATGCTTTCTGCATTCATTAACCCAATTATTAAACTGAAGTCATTCGACGTATTTTAAAATATTTACAACATTCAGAAATTTCTGGGTCTTAGTCGGTCAAGTTTGTTTATGAGTCAAGTACATATGATACGGTAAGTCTAGGACTCCTAAATTATTTGTCAACAAACATATTCTTCATACTGTTTACACTTATACATTCATGTTTGTTATCGTATGAAGTTGCTTTTATCTTGCAGTGGAGATTACCGCCTATTCCTTTTAAGGGGCTCCGGAAAGCCCTATACTTGCAATGTTAAAATAACGCTTATAAATTACATCTTTCCTCACAAAGTATTTGAGGTAGGAAGTTGAACTTTTTACAGATTATTTATTGGAATATGGGCTACAACTTAACACAGGGATTTTACAAAATTTTAGTTCAGTTATTAAAGATGATTTTTTTCAATTGTAATGAAAATTCACAACATTTTTTTGCAATTTTTTATTTATATATTCAAAAATATACAGTTTTTTGGAAAAAGGCTGTGTTAAATTATGCAGAAGGTACTGTGTAACATTTACTGAAAGTTTGAAACAAATATGTTTGGAAGATCCTTAGAAAACATGTAATTAGTATGAGAAAATAAAAGTTTTGGGAATCGAGCGACAAAGATTGGATTAACTTTTTAGTGCATTCCAGGTCCATAGGATAGATTATCTTCATCCTCTGCAAACTCCTCCTCCAGCTTCCTCTTGTTCCTCCTCCTGTTTACTCTTGCTTGTATTCCTAGACTCTTTACAGCCGTGTCTGCAGCCCGAAGACGTTCCTTGTCTAAAGCAAGCATCGCTCGTACCATGTTAGAACCTATCTTCATTCCCATATTTCTAAATACCTTGCACCTTACAATGTTGCCATCATTGAAAGTCGCAACAGCATCATACACACCAAAGTGAAGTGTTTCTATTCCAACAAATACAGTCTTGGGGATTCTCGACTATATAACACTATGTACACTTTCATTGGGGTTTTGAGTTTTTCCGTGAATACACTTTTTCAACAGTTCAGGTGCTGCTAAGTCTCTGAAAATAGGTTTCATCACCTCCATTATTGCATGAGGCAGACTATGCTTATGAGTGTACACTTCACCAGTTAGCAGTCCTTTGTTATATTTACACCAACTGTCTTCTTCTTTGGGACACAAGCTATGTTGGGGATTTTCATCGGTTGAAGAAGTATGAAAAAAAAGAGCCCAAACAGCCTTCTTCATTTCGTCGACACTTTGTGTATTTTGCCTAATAGCCATTCCATAATAGTTCTGTATTTTGTCAATTACACTGTCAGTTAACCTTCCCTTCCCATCCAACCCTTTACCATCACTGAGTTTTTGTTTTTTGTACGAAGCTTTCAGTCGCCGAAGTCTTGTTCCCATTCGCTTCTGTACGTGTCCAATACACTCAAATTTCTGCACTACAACATCATCACCATAGGGCTTCAGTCCTTGAACATGTTTGAAACTTTTAGAATCACCGTCACCAAGGTAATTAACATATCGCACAGCGCCACAGTAGGTCACGCCCATGTAGAACACATTTTTAAAAAAATTAAAAAATAGTTGTAGTCTTCGGAATTGAATAAATTATATATCTATTAAAAGGTAATAGTCTGCAGATTCAGAAAACGCAAAAAAGTAATAATTGAACTTTTCATGATTTTGAGCCTTTCCGGAGCCCCTTAAGGTAAATACAGATAACTATTACGTGTACTTGAATTTAAAGTAGTAGAAAAATGTGAAAGAAGCTAACAAAGGGCACATACAAATATCCACAGACCCTCTTTCAGTGCGTTAATTATTTTACATTATGCTGAGGTCCTGAAAGTAAAATTAGTCTACTAACATCTCAAACCGAACAATCACTCTTAACAAATTCTATCCTTGAACGTAACAGTAACAAATTTTAATTTATCATGCTGCTACTTTATGCAACTGATTTTATGATAATTCACAGGATGTAGATAAAGATGGTGTGATGTAGTAGAAATAGGGTTTAACCGACCATATTCTTCTGTGCCTTTTTGGCTTTCGGTCATTCACCTCTTCATGAACAGACGACAACCTGTCAGGAAATAAAGTCTCTAACCACTATCAACAGTTTTACCTACATTTAAAAATTGGATGCAGCCCTACTAAGACATAGAATGCTACCTGTCATCCTCAACTAATAGTTCTCTGTGTATTCTGAAGTCTCTCCAATTCAGTGCGGTAATCAAAACGATATTCCGAACAGATGGCCGTCTGGTGGCTCTAAATCTGGGGTATACGTTGAACGAAGTCAGTTCTAAGTTTAACAAAGGTTTACACGCTTACATGTGGTCTTACAGTGCCATGAAAAAGCATCAGAGTTGTAATTGGGTGATTACATTAGGATATGCATTAGGATTCTTCAGTGTTACGAGGTGTTTTACAAAGTCGAAAATGTCCACCAAGGAGCCCCATACTGAATTTCTTCTTTGTGATCTATATGTGAAATATCTCCACTAACTTCAATTTCTAGTCAGATTCAAAGAAATACACTTACGCCTGTTCTTCTGTCATACTACTGTTAAGGTAACACGACGATCAGTTAGGAATACGAAAGGATGTTCATAGCACCTAATGGTGATACTGTAAGGCTTTCGATACTTTTGTTTTAGTGTTTGACTAAACTTATTTTTACTCACTTCTTACGATGCATATAGTTATTGCCTGAAGGCACTATTAGGCAAAAGGGGAACATAGACATTAAGCTATGGGTTACAAAGTGTATGAATCGCCAGTGACAACCATTTAACGTGGAATTTGTAAGGAAATTGTGAAAAAGCGATTTTTTCCGATCATTCCATACCACTTTATTTAAAACTCTATAGCTTCATTTACGTAAGTGTCTGTTCTTCATATGAAATTCGGGATTTAAGTCTATTAAAGAGAGTACCAATAACAAAAAAAAAATTTCCGAAGACTTGTCATTAAAGAAATACGACAGGCAATTGAAACGTAAATGTAGCACCGTGCTGGTGCAATTAAATGAAATGAAAGGTCTTTAGAGTTTTCGAAACGTAAGTAAATAAATTAGAGGTCTTACAAACATGAATGCACACAAAATATTCTTAGAGAGAATTATGGCTAATGTTAATAGCGGAATCTTTTGAGTAAGAAGTTAATTAACTTAAGTCGTTATGCTTAATGGCTTACGACGCCTTTTTACTGTGGTAATGGAGATATTAATAAAAATCTTCCTCTTTATCGGCGGAGTCCTTCTCTTTTTCGCTTGGACGTTTCATTTACGACTGCCGTGTCACCACTCAAGAGGTGCCTTCATTAATAGGGCCATCTAAAGAAATTTTATGTCAGCCGAGAAACTCGACGGGAAATGAGTGCTCAGTTCTACGTGGTACTACGCTGGTGCCGAGTACACTAATTACATTTGCATTAAGTAGTTAGTGCTTCTACTACTGCAGTCTTACATTATTATACCACGCGGAGCTGCCTTCACCCAGGAACTACAGGCAGCTAAAGATCATCTGGTCCGGGAAGTTCGTTAACACGATTACGTTTGACCGCAACGTGGAAGCAGTACCCATTTGGTAGAGGATATAGCAACTGATTTTACGGAAGCCGGGAAGTCTCGTATACATTCCACGTTCTACACCATGTGAAACTGTGGCTTACATTCAAGGACTCATCATTAAAGCACCTGTCTACATTTTCCGCTGGGATTCAACGAGTGAAAGCGAATAAGTTGTGTCAAATTTTTCACGGTCTTTTTAAGAATTTCGTGTGCCAGTCATGATCAGATATCTTATTAGTCGTGTCTCTGTTTTTATGCAGTCGTCTGTGGTTTCCTCTCCTGCGCCATTCTCTTCATCTTAGAGATCCATTTCCAGTCAATCTCTTCAATTTTCTGTAGGATATATTCAGCAACGTATTCCCCTACAATTTTTGCGGCTTACAACTCCATCTGGAATCATGGAAAATATTGTGAAATGTATAACCTCGTGTACTTTCATCTTGTCCTTTCTTCTACACAACGTCACCATTGTTTTCCTCTCCTCGACGATTCAAGAAACCACCTCATTTGTTGTCTTATCAGTGCTCATAGTTTTCAGAATCTTCTTGCAACAACACATTCAAATATTTCCACTTTCTTATTTTCCGGTTTTCGCATAAGCCATATCTCAATTGCTGAATACGCTGTAGTCAAGTCTTACATTCTCAAATATCTTTCTTAAATTAAGGCCTGTTTTTCTAATCAGTAGGCTTCTTCTGGCGGTTAATCTCTCTGCAGGGTCACAAAAACTATTGCCTCTCACGCATCCAGTTTTTTGAGCAGAATAATTTGGAAAATAAAGTGAAATAAACTTGAGCACCTGTTACATGACGGTCTCCTTGGCTGTGGTAAAGTTAAGGAAGGACTCCAGCTGGAGCAGGTCTGACAATTATACTTGACAAGTTGGAAGTTGGACGCTTCAGGAAAAGACAGGTGATACACTATATGTATATGAACTGATACGGACTGAATGGAAGACGTAGAGGAAGTGCTCAGACTATAAAAGAGTGTAAGGGAGACCTTTTTCCTGTGATATCCCATCTGTCGATTGTGACGGGGCCGGCCGCGGTGGTCTCGCGGTTCTAGGCGCGCAGTCCGGAACCGTGCGACTGCTACGGTCGCAGGTTCGAATCCTGCCTCGGGCATGGATGTGTGTAATGTCCTTAGTTTAGTTAGGTTTAAGTGGTTCTAAGTTCTAGGGGACTGATGACCACAGCTGTTTAGTCCCATAATGCTCAGGGCCATTTGATTGTGACGGGCTGGCCGGTTCTGGTTGTAGAGCAGCAAGTGTGGGAAGCTGTGGTGTGTTGTCCGCCATCACAGTATGTGTGAAGCCATCCTCAAAAGAAATATCTTTCCATGCACGACACTGAACGGTATCAATAAGGATTTTTTCAGGCGGTCATATCTAGGGTTCTATTGATCACAGAGATACCAACTGTTTTAGATAGCTCATGGTCTAGCGACCAGTTTGATACCTATCGGAAGAACGGGCATACTGTATCTATACTGTAGTAAAGGTCAAAAATTTAAAAAATGGGTCAAATGGCTCTGAGCACTATGGGACTCAACTGCTGTGGTCATAAGTCCCCTAGAACTTAGAACTACTTAAACCTAACTAACCTAAGGACATCACACACATCCATGCCCGAGGCAGGATTCGAACCTGCGACCGTAGCGGTCGTGCGGTTCCAGACTGTAGCGCCTTTAACCGCTCGGCCACTCCGGCCGGCTCAAAAATTTAAACATTACACACTTCCACCACCCCAGGCAAATTGCGTAAATCGGTTAGTTCTTTTGTATTAAGTGTGTTGTAAGATGACCCTTTGATGGCTTATAAACGCACTATTTGTTCATGGGCGATTCGTGGAAAAAACGCTGTAAAACAGTATTTTTTGGCTACCAAAAGTACCAATTCTGGGGATGGCTATTTACGTGATTTCTATTCGTGGAGGATCGTCGAATTTTGTAACATACATTCATAGGATGATGTTCTCGGAGAACAATGAAACTTTTTGTTCGCTATCTTTATCCATTACTGAGACCCAGAAGTTCAATATTACCTTAATTATGCACGTGATAACGGGTCTGAGGCCCAAACGTAGTTTTAAGTGACGTAGTGAACGCATGGAAAGGGCTCTGGGGTCATCGAAAAGGTTCTGAGGTCACCAAACTATCTTTCTAGACGCAATTTTTTTTCACAAATAAAATTTTATGAATTTGTGCTTATTAGACTGTCTTGACCCGGAAATTATTCGATTGTGCCACGTGGTGGCGTAAGCACCTTACAAAAAACCACAGACGTATCTGAATTTGTTGAAGTATATAAATAAACGGTCAGAATCTGACTGACCTACATAATTCGCTGTATACAAGTACCATACCCTCTTGTAACAGGGGAAAAAAGGGAGCCAGCTGAAAAATGTTTCTGTCAGAGCATAAAAAAGGGAAATATGCTAATTTTAAAATGTCTCTAACAGAAAAGTGGTCAACTAGTTGCTGCACTCTTCATTTCGCCGCTCCTCACCTAAAATTTTGCCATGCAAACATGTTCGCAATTTTTGTGCTGTAAGACAGAAGCAAGGAGAGAAGAGACAGTGAAAGTGGAAGAGAAATAGAGAGGAAACCGTGATGGTGGGAGAGAAAACGTGATAGTAGAAGAGAAAGTGAAATGGATGAAGACAATACCAGCTGGAGCCAAGGAGAGTGAGACAGCAGTGGCCTGTCAGAGACAGTGTTGGTAAAAGAGAAGAAGACATGACTTGAAACAGTAGCGGTGGCAGTAAAAGTGACAGGAGACAGTAGAATTGAGCAAGAGAGCCGGCGAAACTTAGCACAAAGAAATTTGCCCAGTTTCCGGCACCCCTACACCCATGTGTTAAAGTTTCCTTGCGTAGGCGTCAAAAGTCAGAGTAAACCATCACCAAGGACATGTGTGGAAAGGAGACGATGGAGGCTAAACAGAAAGGCAGCACTGTGTATGCAAGAAAGAAAGAAGCAATCGCAATGGGAGAGAAGAGGAATGCGACAAAGACAATTACAGTGGGACAGAGAGAGACTGAAAGTGGCGAAGAGCGAGACACTTGTAAGAAAGAGCGGGGAAAGAGATGCAGGCAGTGGGAAGAGATAGACAGGAGAAAGTGCCAGTCGGAGAAAAAGGCGACTGTGGCGGTTAGCAGGAGATACTGAGTGTGATGCAGTGCTGTCTGTGTTAGGTAAGAGAATGAATTTTGCACCCACTCCTAAAGCACCAATATTTTAAGTTTTATGAGTGGTGCTGAACAACCTTTAAGATGCCTTACTGTGGATATTGCAGAAGAAATAAAAAAGGAAAAATTCTATGCACTTTTGAAAGCACTTAATCCACACAGGAACTTACCCTCCGCAGGAAAGGCTGCATTATGAAATCTCCAATAGAATCCTGTCGTAATGCTACTGAAAGTCGACAACGATGACGCAAAACTGCTATTACCTCTCAGTGTGTATGTGGTTAAGTATTATAGTCTATTAAGTGCCACGACCTATAGAAAGATTCATTACGATCCTGTAGGACATGGGCAATAGGAGTCTTCTGCACTTGTGAACTCTTCCTCATTACCTCTACAGATCATCAAGTGATTGAGATCACACACTTGTTTACCACCCTGGCTGCACGGCTTTCCTAAATTGCTCAACGAAAAATTCTGCCGGCAGCCTGAGGTTCTCTCGGTAAACCAGTTCAGCCGTGGATGCACCTAGGTCTGATTTGCAGGCAGTTCATAGACCTAGCAGCACCACTGGCAGCGCTGAAGTCCGGCTGTCCTTATGGCACATCACTGCTGTCAAAATGTCCTGTGCCACTGCTGAACCATGCCGTTGCTCGCTGGGTGATAAGCGGTGGCGCGGTGATGGCGGAATCCACAGAGTTTGGCTAATTGTTGGAACATAGTGGATTCAAATTGTCGTCCTCGACCGGTTGTCGCGTATAGTGGACATCCAAAACGGGAGATCCAAGAAACCAAACATACTCGAGCTATCATCTCTGCTGAAATTTTCGGTAGTGGAGAAGCTTCTGTCCATCTTGTATACCGGTCCTATACATAGCCAATAGTATGTAATACTGGTACTCATAGATAAGACTTATGTCCACATCTTGCTTCCTTGCTGAGCCGTTGGTGGGAAAATGCTAATATTACATAAGAAACTTCCAAATTTTATCCAGTAAATTGGGAACTCTTCACCTAAGTAATTCAGCAATCTAGTTCACTTCGATATAGTACCATTCTTTAAGAAAATCCCTGTCGTAGAGTCTTTAGCACTGATTAGTAAATTTCAGGCAGACATCACTGCTTTGTTTTGGCATTCTGATTTTTCAAAGAATTTTAGTGTGCGCAAAAACTTTTTGAGAATACTGACGGGATTGCCATGGGTTCCCCCACAGTCGCAAACGCAGGAATGAAGTGAAACCAATGGAATCAGTTTTCATTAAATCAACTGCATTTTGGTGGTATGTGGATGAAATTTTCATAGTGTTGCCTGATTCAGAAGATAAATTAATGGAGTATTTGCACCATCTCAGCTCCATTCATAAGAACATTTAATTCAATTTGAAAATAGAGAAAAATCATTGTCTGCCTTTCCTGGATGTAGTGGTTGGACGGAAGAATGGTGACTCTCTAGGGCTTTCAGTTATTTGTAAGACCATCTATACTGAATCATGTTTCGCGTGAATATCATCTCTTATTTTTACATCGATTACCTTTAAACATTCGTTGTTTAAAGGATGGATGTTTCTTTATTTAAGTTTTCATAAGTATTTTAATTGAAAATTATGATTCCAATCGGCTAGTTTTCATCGCACGTCACAAACCATGAAAATGCTTTGATTGGGTACAGATTCTACATAGTCTCGGATCCAGATAGTCTGCCTACGCTTGTCTACTTAGAGAAAGGGTTCAGAGAAAAGGAATATTCTAGCCAGCTGATCAACAGAGCACTGTCAATTAAAAGCAAGTGGATGAGAAGGAAATGTCGCTTGCTAAATCCATAGCTTCCCTTTGTTGCCAACACTTCACTCATGACAGCCAGAAATATGTCAAAGCGGTTTTCCATCCATCTCAAATGTTAGTCATCCTGGCATAAGTGAATATCGATTTGTTACTGCGGAGGCTCGTGTGTCTTACTCAGACCAAAGCTCATCGTAGGAAAACTTTATTACGAACATCAAACCTGGTCTCGCCTCATGAAACCAGCCAAGTCTGCTATAGCTGGTCATTGTATCTTCACCCGGAATTCAGTGGAGTGTAGGAAGACAATAATGTTGGCTTCTGTAACTTCATTCGCTTCTCCATCCTCAAGGAATCCTCGTACAGCCGGCCGCGGTGGTCTCGCGGTTCTAAGCGCGCACTACGGAACCGTGTGACTGCTACGGTCGCAGGTTCGAATCCTGCCTCGGGCATGGATGTGTGTGATGTCCTTAGGTTAGTTAGGTTTAAGTAGTTCTAAGTTCTAGGGGACTGATGACCACAGCTGTTAAGTCCCATAGTGCTCCGAGCCATTTCAACCATTTTGAATCCACGGACACGCGCATGGCCGGAAAGCGGCTACCAGTTGCAAAAAGCGGGGAATCCCATCATTTTCACGATTTGCTCTAAAGTATGAATACAGAATACGCTGGTGGCCGCTGTTACTGACAACGCTGAAGACAGCATAGTTCCAAAATTCCGTCACAGGTACCCACTTAGTAGTGTTGCCAATCTGTCTTCACCATTTTAATGCATTCGTAGAACAAACAAATCGCTCCAAGAAACTGGGCAAATCGACTTTATTTTGTAATGGCTCTCCTGAAGATGACTGGCAGGTGTCCTATCGAAATCTTGTGGACTGTAGTTAACAACGGCCGGCATCGACCCCGAAACTTCTTTGAACATTCATATGATAGACAAATGTCACAGAATAACTTCTGAAATCTTTTCAGTGAAGTTTGAGATCAATCTGTTTATTGTGAACATCGGGTTTTTGCATTCCCAAAGCAACATTCATGTACAGCAATTTCTCTCTGTTTTCTAAGAGTATTTCCTAGAAGTCCTTCCATCTAACAGCTGTGACCAATAGTCCAGAATAACTTTCAGGAAGCGTATATTATGTTTTTCTACTTATCCGTGATTTGCGAGAGTACTGGATAAAGCCGATTACACTCTGTTCCGAGGAAGACACCTCATCCCCTGGGCTCCGCCGAGCGGAACCCAGCCCAGCCAGATCCAGAGCCTGCGCCCCGGCGGTGCTCCGTCATCCTCCGAGGCCAGGACTGCTTAGGCCGCACGCCCCTCATTACAAACTTTAAACGAAATCTCGCCCGCGGCAATCACACTTTTCGCCGCCCTCTCGGCGCCAACACCTTTCCCTTTAACTTAAATTCTCACCCAGCCTTTACCCTCCGCTGAACGTCCCGCCTCATCTCTCAGAGCCGGAATTCGCTCAGAAGTCCCCACCACACCAAACTAAGGCAATCTAAGGAGGGGATGGGTTTCGTTTAAGCGAATGTCTCTTTGTTGTTTCTTAGAACCGTGAAGTTGAAACAGGGCGGAAAGTTAGCCTGCTACTGGCTGTATTCCCCTCCTCTCAGTCAACGTTCGATCAGAACAACACGAAATATCAAGTCCTTTCAGTTTTGATAGCACTTTGTCAAAAGCGGCCATTTATTTTATTTACAAAGCATCAACTAACGATATTTATTTTGAATTCTTCTTTTCAATTTGTTTCACCGAACGTGGAAGTAATCCAACCTGGTCACTAATTGGAGGCTCTAGTATAGTGGTTCGTTTCGGATGAAGATTAGAAAAATTCGTGGTGTGTACTGAATTTCATTTTACACTGAAGAGCCAAAGGGGCTGTCTAACATCGTTTATGGCCCCCGTGAGCACACAGAAGCGCCGCAAGACGACGTGGCACGGACTCAGCTAATGTCTGAAGCAGTGCTGGGGGGAACTTACCCCATGAATCCTGCAGGGCTGTCCATAAATCCGTAAGAGTACAAAGTGGTGGATACCTCTTCTGAATAGCACGTTGCAAGGCATCCCAGATATGTTCAGTAATGTGAATGTCTGGGGAGAGGTGGCCAGCGGAGGTGTTTAAATTCAGAAGAATGTTCCTGGACCCACTCTGTAGCACTTCTGGACTTGTGGGGTGTTGCACTGTCCTGCTGGAATTGACCAAGTCAGACAGAATGCACAGTGGACATGAATGGATGCTGGTGATCAGACAGTATGCTTAGTTGCATCACTTGTCAGAGTCGTATCTAGACGTAACAGGGGACCCATATCACTCCTACTGCACACGCTCCACACCATTACAGAGCCCCACCAGCTTGAACAGCCCCTGATGACATGCAGGGTCCACGGATTCATGAGGTTGTCTCCATGCCCCTACACTTCCATCCGCTCGATACAATTTGAAACGAGACCCATCCGACAAGACAACATCAGTCATCAATAGCCCAACGTCGGTGTTGACGGGCCCGGGCGAGGCGTATAGCTTTGTGTCGTGCAGTCATCAAGGGTACACGAGTGGGCCTGCGGCTCCGAAAGCCCATACTGATCATGTATCGTTGAATGGTTCGCACGCTGACACTTGTTGATTGCCCAGCATTGAAATCTGCAGCAGTTTGCGGAAGGGTTGCACTTTTGTCACGTTGAGCGATTCTCTTCAGTCGTCGTTGGTCCCGCTATTGCGGGATCTTTTTCAGGCCGCAGTGATGTCGTAGATTTGATGTTTTATTGGATTCCTGATATTCACGGTACACTCGTGAAATGGTCGTTCAGGAAAATCCCCATTTCATCGCTACATCGGAGATGCTGTGTGTGAGATGCTATCATTGTAGCGGCAGTAACCGATCTAACAACAGCGTCAGACACTTGTTGTCTCATATAGGCGTTGCCGACCGCAGTGCGGTATTCTGCCTGTTTACGTATCACTGTATTTGAATAAGCATGACTGTATCAGACACAGGGTGTCCCAGAAATGTTGCGGCAAATTATCGTGGGTTGTATAAGGTGTCCCGAGGAACAAATCGAGGTTAAGAACTGGTGTTCGGAGACGTCATCCAATGACGCTACAGAGAGACGAAGTAACAGGCGCCAGCGATTGTCGCTAGGGTATCCCGGGGCAGTAGTCGTGAACTTGAACGCTGACGGACAATAGGCGGAACGTCTCGCAAAGTTGTTTGTTCTTCATTGACCTCATCTTATAGCCACGATCGCCGGTGGGGAAGCTTCGTAGAAAAGCCTTATCTCCTATGAATGCCATGCTCTGTTGGTGGATGACGGTTTCAGACACCGGTTTCCATCCGCAGTTTATTTTTCTCTTGAAACCCACTAACATATCCAATGTTTTTCGGTTAACAAGAGAAAAATAAACTGCAGATGGAAACCGTCATCACCAAGGCCACATTGCATCGTGTTCGTAAGAGGCTAGGCGTGTCATGCTGTAGCTAGCTTCATTTTCTCCACTGGCGATAGTGGCACTCAATCGCGATCACTGAAGAACAAGCAACATCGTCAGATGTTTCGTTATGTCGCGTGTGTCCCGTCAGTGTACAATGTCACGTTTGCTGCCGAAGGGGTAGATTAGTCTCAGGTGCCGGTGCCTACAACTTCGACGCTGTGTAGCGTCGTTGGATTATGTTCCGGACACGAGTTCCTAGCCTTAATGTCTTCCTCAAGATCTTTCTACAACCCCATGAAATTTTCCGCACCATTACTGGGATTGACGGGAGACCCCATCAGTCTTTCACTAATATGTTTTCTGAAACTGAAAATAATTTCATTTTACACTTATCTCAGTAGCGACGATTATATCATGTAACTTTAGAGGATCTGCTTTAGCTTCATGCAACTCATTAGTGGCAACATGCGTAAGTGTGATAGTGATAAACGATACCAATGCCACAATGCGGACAACAACCTAATGACATAGATGGATACCTGTCTTAGTAATATATTAAGCCAAAATTTTATGGAGAATTTCGAACATATTGCATTACAGAATGTGAAACTTAGTTGACAATTAAAGACTGTATCAGCTATTTTGGTGACGTGCTATGTTTATCCTGTGTTTAGAAAATGAGATACATTGCTACATACGTGGAACTACCAACATAATACAACTCGGTTCATTTTCTGAGGAAATTTTATTAATTCAACTTGGAAGGCAGACTTAACAAACAACTCGTAGTTATCCTTGGTAATAATAAAAAAACGTGCTAAGAATAAAATGTTCCCTGACATCTGAAAGTAATATGCACGCCAATTACTGTGCGCTCCTTACTGTGGCCGAACTACATTCCAATTCCTGCTCAACCATTCTCTTTCATGTATCCTTTACTGTCACTGAGCGCTTTTATTATTCCATTTAATAAATTTAATTAAATATTTCCTCTCATACTTATTCAACTGTGATAGTAGTTGCTTTCCAATACACTTGTAATATTAGGTTTATCCAGCTGACACATTACAGAAAGTCTCCCTGTTAACCTAATAATGTATTTAAATTTCCATTTGTGTTAAGGAGATATCGTCATAGAACGAAATATATTTACATCTTTCATTTCATGAGCATAAAAAAACGCGGTTCCTCATCTGTATAGGACGTTGTTCATATATAAATATTTCTATAAAACTGACGTCACATAACGCTTAGTAATCATTTCGTTCATATCTGGTGGACGTGTAGCGGATGAGCATTTTGATTCGTAAACACACCCGATCGTGTGCTAATGACTCATTACTATATATTTCAAAGTTTAGTTTTAAAACTGTCAATGACGAGGCCGAGGGGCATAACGGAGGAAACAGCTAGTGGAGATTTGGCGGTCGAATGCCTATGGTTACGCGTCGGTGCGAATTTGCACAATGGTCGCTTTTTGCGATGGGCACTGGAGGGCGAGGTAATTAAACTGAAACGCGCCGAAGATGACACAGATTACGGCATCCAGGGACATCGTGCCAAATCAACCGTGCCAGGAATCTTATCAATCACAAATTCTTCTGTAGCTCCTAAGGGAGAAGCGTTCCTACAAGGCCAATATTGTGTTGGCAACTTGGTAGTAGCCAAGTGAACGATATTATCTGAAGCCAGTCACCAAAAACCTTAAGAAAGACCAATGGTGTTCGAGGTTGAAATACACTCCTGGAAATGGAAAAAAGAACACATTGACACCGGTGTGTCATACCCACCAAACTTGCTCCGGACACTGCGAGAGGGCTGTACAAGCAATGATCACACGCACGGCACAGCGGACACACCAGAAACCGCGGTGTTGGCCGTCGAATGGCGCTAGCTGCGCAGCATTTGTGCACCGCCGCCGTCAGTGTCAGCCAGTTTGCCGTGGCATACGGAGCTCCATCGCATTCTTTAACACTGCGTGGACGTGAACAGCGTGGACGTGAACCGTATGTGCAGTTGACGGACTTTGAGCGAGGGCGTATAGTGGGCATGCGGGAGGCCGGGTGGACGTACCGCCGAATTGCTCAACACGTGGGGCGTGAGGTCTCCACAGTACATCGATGTTGTCGCCAGTGGTCGGCGGAAGGTGCACGTGCCCGTCGACCTGGGACCGGACCGCAGCGACGCACGGATGCACGCCAAGACCGTAGGATCCTACGCAGTGCCGTAGGGGACCGCACCGCCACTTCCCAGCAAATTAGGGCACTGTTGCTCCTGGGGTATCGGCGAGGACCATTCGCAACCGTATCCATGAAGCTGGGCTACGGTCCCGCACACCGTTACGCCGTCTTCCGCTCACGCCCCAACATCGTGCAGCCCGCCTCCAGTGGTGTCGCGACAGGCGTGAATGGAGGGACGAATGGAGACGTGTCGTCTTCAGCGATGAGAGTCGCTTCTGCCTTGGTGCCAATGATGGTCGTATGCGTGTTTGGCGCCGTGCACGTGAGCGCCACAATCAGGACTGCATACGACCGAGGCACACAGGGCCAACACCCGGCATCATGGTGTGGGGAGCGATCTCCTACACTGGCCGTACACCACTGGTGATCGTCGAGGGCACACTGAATAGTGCACGGTACATCCAAACCGTCATCGAACCCATCGTTCTACCGTTCCTAGACCGGCAAGGGAACTTGCTGTTCCAACAGGACAATGCACGTCCGCATGTATCCCGTGCCACCCAACGTGCTCTAGAAGGTGTAAGTCAACTTCCCTGGCCAGCAAGATCTCCGGATCTGTCCCCCATTGAGCATGTTTGGGACTGGATGAAGCGTCGTCTCACGCGGTCTGCACGTCCAGCACGAACGCTGGTCCAACTGAGGCGCCAGGTGGAAATGGCATGGCAAGCCGTTCCACAGGACTACATCCAGCATCTCTACGATCGTCTCCATGGGAGAACAGCAGCCTGCATTGCTGCGAAAGGTGGATATACACTGTACTAGTGCCGACATTGTGCATGCTCTGTTGCCTGTGTCTATGTTCTGTCAGTGTGGTCATGTGATGTATCTGACCCCAGGAATGTGTCAATAAAGTTTCCCCTTCCAGGGACAATGAATTCACGGTGTTCTTATTTCAATTTCCAGGAGTGTAGAAGAAGTGAGTTACACGGCTGTTACTCAGTTTGCATCTGAGACAGTCGGCATGATTATCTCAATGCAGGGTCGCGCGTTGCTGGCAAAGTTCTTTAAGTATGAACGGTGACTGTGCGTCAGTAGCTCTGCAGATATTCCGGACCTCAGATCTATGAAAGAGCCGTTGCTCTGATGTCTGCCAAGGGGCTGGAGAAAATTATTACGAAATTCGAAAAGACAGGATTTTGTGAAGCGCAGTTTGGGAGAGGGGGGAAAACACTTGATTCGACGTCAGTAGATGATGTGGCCATAGCATTACAGGAGGGATCGGGCGGTGGTGTACAGACATGTAGTGCACTGCAGAATGCCTGAACTTTGAACATCAACTACAGCTACATCTACGTTTATATTCGCAAGCCACCCAACGGTGTGTGGCGGAGGGCACTTTACGTGCCACTGTCATTACCTCCCTTTCCTGTTCCAGACGTAAATGGTTCGCGGGAAGAACGACTGCCGGAAAGCCTCCGCGCGCGCTCGAATCTCTCTAATTTTTTATTCGTGATCTCCTCGGGAGGTATAAGTATGGGGAAGCAATATATTCGATACCTCATCCAGAAACGCACCCTCTCGAAATTTGGACAGCAAGCTACACCGCGATGCAGAGCGCCTCTCTTGCAGAGTCTGACACCTGAGTTTGCTAAACATCTCCGTAACGTTATCACGCTTACCAAATAACCCTGTGACGAAACGCGCTGCTCTTCTTTCGATCTTCTCTATCTCCTCTGTCAACCCGACCTGGTACGGATCCCACACTGATGAGCAATACTCAAGTATAGGTCGAACGAGTGTTTTGTAAGCCACCTCCTTTGTCGATGGACTACATTTTCTAAGGACTCTCCCAATGAATCTCAACCTGGCACTCGCCTTACCAACAATTAGTTTTATATGATCATTCCACTTCAAATCGTTCCGCACGCATACTCCCAGATATTTTACAGAAGTAACTGCTACCAGTGTTTGTTCCGCTATCATATAATCATACAATAAAGGATCCTTCTTTCTATGTATTCGCAATACATTACATTTGTCTATGTTAAGGGTCAGCTGCCACTCCCTGCACCAAGTGCCTATCCGCTGCAGATCTTCCTGCATTTCGCTGCAATTTTCTAATGCTGCAACTGCTGCAACATCCTGTGAGCCCTGTGCTTAAAATTCTACTGAACATCCTGCGCTGCTAACCACACAAACTTATTCTTGTTCAGGAGTTGCTTCATGCTGACCTTCTACTAAGACAAAAATTTTCTCTAGAAAATCTTGCTAGCATGGAAGTAGACAATAAATTGCTCACTTCCATCTCTGAGGACATGTCAGTACACGGAATTGAAGATTATGGGCAATGGAAAATCGGCTTGCAGTTCAACTTGTAACTTTTTTTTATTTTTTGCAAAGGTACCCGTGCGTTGAGGTTGACGGCTTTGCTTATGATAGGGTCATATTTTTTCGAGGAGATGGGTCATGCAGGCACTGTTACCTCTATTGTCATTGGTAACCGCTATGAAAGCCTTTTGCGCACCGTCATTCCAACCCTTGAACAGCGTGGATGTGAGAGTATGGCTATTTTTAACCGAGATGGCGCTCCTCCACACATTGCACAGCCGGTGAAACGGCTGCTACAGAGGCATTTTGGAATTGCTAGAATTATCAGCCGTCGTTTCCCTACAGCCTAACCGTCGATATCACCTGACTTTAGTCCAAGCTACTTCTGGTTGTGGGGCTAACTGAAAAATGCTATGTTCAGTGCTCCGTTTCTAAAAGAAGCTGAATTGAGCACGCTCTGCGCAAAGATCTGTTGCGGAATATGCTGTTTCTCGATTTCAGCTTGTGACAGAAAACGGTGGACAGTATATCAAACATTTCCTGCACCAGACCCATTACAGTTAAAAACAAATGTCATTGTTTAATTTTATGCGGGTTTTCCGCTTCAGGAAAAAAAATTAATACCGATTTTTCCCATCCAACGTGGTACGACATTGCCGTGGCTGATGGGCTTACGTAGGTAACAGTGCCACAGTTTTTGAATGCAAAACTTGAGCGGTCATGCACACCGTACAGTACGATTGGCTTATTGTGCAACTCACATCATAGCTGTCGTACTGCGAGTCATCTGTCATCTGTACTTTATGACGCTTATCAGCACTATATGCTGGGATAATTTCCATTAATTTTTTTTGTTTTGTTTTCGTCATCTTCGATAATATTCCGTTCAAATGTGAGGTAGTTCTGAGCAGCGGTTCTTTTTTACCGTATTTTTAAACTAAAACTTTAATTATAATTGCCCATTATTTCGGAGTAATCGTCCAGTAACCTTAATCTGGTAACCGTATGTTCCTCAGTTGTTTCAACATAGTCACAGTTGGTACGTTAAATTATCTCAGACAGAGACAGACGTTGAGGTAATCTACACTCCTGGAAATTGAAATAAGAACACCGTGAATTCATTGTCCCAGGGAGGGGAAACTTTATTGACACATTCCTGGGGTCAGATACATCACATGATCACACTGACAGAACCACAGGCACATAGACACAGGCAACAGAGCATGCACAATGTCGGCACTAGTACAGTGTATATCCACCTTTCGCAGCAATGCAGGCTGCTATTCTCCCATGGAGACGATCGTAGAGATGCTGGATGTAGTCCTGTGGAACGGCTTGCCATGCCATTTCCACCTGGCGCCTCAGTTGGACCAGCGTTCGTGCTGGACGTGCAGACCGCGTGAGACGACGCTTCATCCAGTCCCAAACATGCTCAATGGGGGACAGATCCGGAGATCTTGCTGGCCAGGGTAGTTGACTTACACCTTCTAGAGCACGTTGGGTGGCACGGGATACATGCGGACGTGCATTGTCCTGTTGGAACAGCAAGTTCCCTTGCCGGTCTAGGAATGGTAGAACGATGGGTTCGATGACGGTTTGGATGTACCGTGCACTATTCAGTGTCCCCTCGACGATCACCAGTGGTGTACGGCCAGTGTAGGAGATTGCTCCCCACACCATGATGCCGGGTGTTGGCCCTGTGTGCCTCGGTCGTATGCAGTCCTGATTGTGGCGCTCACCTGCACGGCGCCAAACACGCATACGACCATCATTGGCACCAAGGCAGAAGCGACTCTCATCGCTGAAGACGACACGTCTCCATTCGTCCCTCCATTCACGCCTGTCGCGACACCACTGGAGGCGGGCTGCACGATGTTGGGGCGTGAGCGGAAGACGGCCTAACGGTGTGCGGGACCGTAGCCCAGCTTCATGGAGACGGTTGCGAATGGTCCTCGCCGATACCCCAGGAGCAACAGTGTCCCTAATTTGCTGGGAAGTGGCGGTGCGGTCCCCTACGGCACTGCGTAGGATCCTACAGTCTTGGCGTGCATCCGTGCGTCGCTGCGGTCCGGTCCCAGGTCGACGGGCACGTGCACCTTCCGCCGACCACTGGCGACAACATCGATGTACTGTGGACACCTCACGCCCCACGTGTTGAGCAATTCGGCGGTACGTCCACCCGGCCTCCCGCATGCCCACTATACGCCCTCGCTCAAAGTCCGTCAACTGCACATACGGTTCACGTCCACGCTGTCGCGGCATGCTACCAGTGTTAAAGACTGCGATGGAGCTCCGTATGCCACGGCAAACTGGCTGACACTGACGGCGGCGGTGCACAAATGCTGCGCAGCTAGCGCCATTCGACGGCCAACACCGCGGTTCCTGGTGTGTCCGCTGTGCCGTGCGTGTGATCATTGCTTGTACAGCCCTCTCGCAGTGTCCGGAGCAAGTATGGTGGGTCTGACACACCGGTGTCAATGTGTTCTTTTTTCCATTTCCAGGAGTGTATTTAATTATTTTATCTATTTGCTATCACGTACCTGGCTTGCTACCTGGAAACAAAATAAAATCATACATTTGCTGTTGCTGTCATGAAAGTCATAATAAGAGAAGAAGAAACGCATTAATTACATAATTATCATAACTAATTATCTTTTTACAGCCTCAGAATAATTTTATTTAATCCTGGTATCATCCCACAGTATATTCGTTTTACCAAAGCATTTATTGTTCTCCGTGGCACGCTGCTGGTTCCCAGATGTGGTACCTGTCATAAAATACCACATGTTCTTGCTCTATAATGATAATTTCGTTGTATTTATTTTTAGTGGTTCGATATGTGTCGCGATGCTAGAGGTCGCAGATTGTAGATAGGATTGGGCACAACCATTTGTGAGGGGCTTGAGAAGAGAATTTGGTGGAGAAATCGGGCGGCAGCAGGACGTAAGTACGCTATCCTATCGAAATTGTCCGAAAACTACTGTGTATGTGCGGAACTGACCACAAGAGGTCGCGAGAGACGGACTTACCAGTATAAGTGAAGGCGGGAGTATTTTGCCGATAGTGATATAGCAATAACAGAATAGATCGGACAGCAGAGCTCAGTGACTGGAACGTGGGCTAGTTAACGGTTGTCACCTGGGTAACAGATGGATTAGGGACATTTCAGCCCTTCTACAGCTGCTCATGTCGGGTTGGTGATGTGACTGTGAAGTGTAAACGAAAAAAAGAAGATAAAAAACACGGAAGGTAACAAAGACCTGGAAGACTTCATGTCCTGATGGACGTGGTCTTTCGAACATTGCGAAGGATGACTGTAAAAAACCACACGGGAGTTCCAAAAAGTCCTGCCAGGAGTCCTACTAGCATAATGTGCGTAAGTAGTTAAAATCAATGGGGTACAATGATCGATCAGCTTCTCAAAAGCCACGGATGTCTTTAGTGAATGCTGGGGATGGGGAAAACACACCGGTTAAAACCGACGCCAGTATTTTAGTTCTCAGTAACCGATATTTTTCAGTATTTATTTGGCCTCTGTTATAACAGAAATGTTTCATTGTGTACTAATAACTGTGTAAGAAAAGCCGAAATTTCAATTAGCCTTACCAGCAGTACTATTTTTTTATTTAAAATTAAACCTTTCTTAAAATCCGAGTAATTTTGTTGTAAAATTTCCATTGCTTTGAAATATTGCGTTATAGTAGAAAATGGGTAAAGCTGTCAGTGCTGTTTCAATGATAATGCAGATAGAAACAAGCAACAAACACATGGCATAAGAATTGATACAACGTTGATGAGACAATATTGTAGCTGTTACCACGTGTCGTGGTCTATTAGATGGTACGCTTGTACATGCAATGTGAGAAGCTTCTCGCGTCTGGCCTGTATGGTAGGTTCTCGCTGTCGCCCACGTCAGCTGTATTACAAACTGATACCATCCTTAGACTGGAAAATGTTTTACGAAGTGCGGTATCATGAAGCAAAATGCTTAATTTGCTTTAAAATATGAAAAACGGGAGTAGCCTCAACAAACATGTGGCATCACATTAGAAGGAAACTTAAAAATTCATCCATAGTTCACTATGAATACAGGAAACAGGTGTTTTGCTGCCTGCGTCTAGATAATTTTCCTTTATGTGCTGTAGCTGCTCAAAATGGACAAATTTACACGAAAAATAGAGCTCTTCAACCTTAGTTTTCACGCTTTACCATTGACTATTCGTAATGTCCAAAAAATGGTATGATCCTTTTCGAGCAGTTTCAAAAAATCAGAATCGATGGGACAATATTGGCGATTTTTCGTAGTATTCCAATACTTACCACTAACCACTTTTCGAGAAAAGTAGAAAACGGTGGATAGATGAAGTTTTCTTTTATTTGCCTATTTAATTTAATGGTTCAAATGGCTCTGAGCACTATGGGACTTTACATCTACGGTCATCAGTCCCCTAGAACTTAGAACTACTTAAACCTAACTAACCTAAGGACAGCACACAACACCCAGCCATCACGAGGCAGAGAAAATCCCTGACCCCGCCGGGAATCGAACCCGGGAACCCGGGCGTGGGAAGCGAGAACGCTACCGCACGACCACGAGATGGGGGCTTTAATTTAATCTTCTCATCCTGTCTATCTTAAAACTGGGTCTGTTAAAATATTTCAGTCCTTGTTCGAGTTCTATGTTTGCTGCTGGAAATAATAGTGCAAGTAGCTTGTTTGTATGTTGGCAGCGCTATAGACTGTGTTAATATCGCTGACAGCGCTCTGCGCCCTCGGCAAGAGATTCTGTGGTTGGACGACTAGCAATTAGCGAGTGGATAGAGAAGTTCAAATGGCTCCGAGCACAATGGGATTTAGCATCTGAGGTCATCAGTCCCCTAGAACTTAGAACTACTTAAACCTAACTAACCTAAGGACATCACACACATCCATGCCCGTAGCAGGATTCGAACCTGCGACCGTAGCGGTCTCGCGGTTCCAGACTGAAGCGCCTAGAACCGCTCGGCCACACCGACCGGCTGATAGAGAAGTGTAGGCATATGTTTTTCTCAGTGGACACTCTGTGTTGTTAGGACCTGCATTGTAAAGTGAGACGCAAGGAAATTTAGGATGGTGGATGTTCTTGATAAAGTTTGGGGAGTGGAATTATTGCCAAATATATGTTCTAGAATTGGATGTCACATGAATAAGGTAAATTTTTGTAAATACATTGTTTGCTCTTAAACAAATCTTTCTTTTGCTAATCATATGCCTCCTAGTAATTTGAGTCTATAGTAGTCAGGATCTCTCTATTTAGCTGGCTGTAGTTGTTGCTTGGAGTAGTTGCTGCAGTTCGTGTTACAAAGAATTTCTGTGAGGTAAGTGGCTTATAAAATGTATGGGCTATTGTTAGAATTCCTTGCAATACCGGGCCATTCTTTAGTGTTAATTATTGGAAGTCATGTTATTCCTGTATAACAGTGAGGCAGCGTTGGGATTGTGTATTGTGGGTAGCAGCGCGGGATTAGCCGAGCAGTCTAGGGCGCTGCAGTCATGGACTGTGCGGCTGGTTCCGGCGGAGGTTCGAGCCCTGCCTCGGGCATGGGTGTGTGTGTTTGTCCTTAGGATGATTTAGGTTAAGTTGCGTATAAGCTTAGGGACTGATGACCTTAGCAGTTATATCCCATAAGATTTCACACGCATTTGAGCATTTTTTTAATAAATAAATAGGCAAAGTTTGAGTTGGCTATGTCAACGAAAATTCTGTAGATCAGTGATTAAATGGTGGAAATATTTAAAAGCTTAGTTTCAATAGGAATAAAAAACAAAGTCGATTATTTTTTAAATCGAATATTTTGAGGAGTTTCAACTGTAAGTTACCGTTGAAAAAATAATATAACCGAATACCGGTTGTTTCCTCGATAACCCGGATCCGTAGCGAATGCTAAGCGACGATTGAGGTGGTGCACAGACAGTGGGCGACTGGAAGCGGCTGATAGCAGTGAATCATAGCTTGTGGCAATCCGATGGAAGGGTTTAGGTCTGTCGAATGCCTGAAGAACGTTACCTGCCATCGAGTGAGGTACCGACAGTGAAGTAAAGAAGAGGTGGTCTTTCCGGATGTTGGTGATATTCCTGGTTAGGGTGTGACTCCCATTTAGTGCTTAAGAGTAAACTAAACGTACAAGGTTATGAATATATTTGGCCAGCATTTTGTACTGCATGCAGTGTAGGAACAGATCGTAGGCGATGAACCTATCACCTAGACAATGTACTCCGACATAGGGCAGCATGAGTGAGTCGATAGTTGGTGGACAATTACATTCCTCAAATGTCCTGGTGTCTCGACCGGAAGTCAGTAAACTTTAGTACTAGTTGAAACGTTGACTTAGGTCCAGGCCCTGACGTCCACCATCACTACCTTTTCTGGTCTCGGCTCTTGAGGAACAAAGGGCTGCCATTTCTCCACTGACGTTCAGAAAAAAATGGTTCAAATGAGCACTATGCCACTTAACTTCTGAGGTCATCAGTCGCCTAGAACTTAGAACTACTTAAACCTAACTAACCTAAGGACATCACACACATCCATGCCCGAGGCATGACTCCAGCCTGCGACCGTAGCGAGACGTTGAGAGACCTCCATGAAAGTGTCCCGAGCACAGTTAAAGTCGCGATAAAAGCGAAGGGTCGACACATCCCGTATTAATGTCCACTAATGGATATCCGGATACTTTTGATCAGATAATGAATACGTAGAGGTGGTCGTCACGCGAGGAGGCCGTCGCGTGAATCAGGCCTGCGGCTGTAACATGGGGCGGCGCCACGGGTTTAGGGGGCGGCGGGGTCGGGATACCTGGAAGCTCGCAGGCGGCGCGGCGTGAATCACCGACCTACGCTGCCGCCGCCGCCGCCGCCTTCGCCGCCGCCACCTGCGCTGATTCATGCCCCTGAATCATAGGGGGCGGCACGACAGGACGCCAAGGCGAGCAGACCAGGACAGATGTCGCCGTCGAGCATGCTCCGCCCATTTCCGCTCATTTCCGCGCATATGGGCCCTGAAGCGCGGCCATATGCGCTCCTGTCCACGCCCATTGTTTTTTTGCGCGAATACAAGCCTACCCGGCGAAATCAGCCGTGGGTGGGCAGCTAATAGCTTTTCTTTTCCAACTGCAAAGTTTCGGGGGGAGGGGTGGTTCACATCCCTCGTTGTCATTTCACTATACTCGCAGCCTTCTGTAGTGTAATTACAAATACGTGTTAGATGAGCTTTGCAAGAACACTCCACTAGTACTAAAGCTCCAGAAATGTCTCAGTTTAGCCGGTGCGTCCGTAGATGCTGGTGTAAGGGCCGTACATTATAAATTTCCACGCTTTCCTGCAACAAGTTTTGCGGTAATTAAGCCAGTCCGTTCTCGAAATGACTTAGAGAGCCGCAGAGCAGGAATTCCTCCTACCTGTTACGTGAAACTGCTCTCAGTTTTATGTCCCCTTGTAGAGCCGTAGCAGCGCCATCGGATTCTGGAAGTGCTATACTACTGACTGTTTTACGCAATGAAGCGCGAACAAGTCCTTTTTGTGCAAATAATTTTGACACGGGACGCCATTACGGCGGGTTTGTTTAAGAAACACTATAAAATCAACTAGTTCATGTTGATTATAAACTACCTATTAACGGTACGAAAGGATGGTCTACCGCATGACTAGATCTAAAGGCATCTTAGTGACTACTGCCGACTATGGCGCACAGTCTGTAACCTGAGCGTACAGTCGCTATATTTCGTATAATATCGTATATCTTCTGTTATGTCAAAGTTATTGGCATATATCGACGTTTCCTGGCATTCTAAAATTACTTTAAGATAGTATTTATGCCTCGTAGACTCTTCCTAATCTCTCAGTGCCAAAAGGTAATTTATTTCAACAAATATTTATTAATAAAAATTTCATGCTTCGCGAAAGAAAAATTGTGCTTTCCACACATACCTCTTTGCTGACTTCTACATCTACATCTACATCGATACTCCGCAAGCCACCTGACGGTGTGTGGCGGAGGGTACCCTCAGAACCTCTATCGGTTCTCCCTTCTATACCAGTCTCGTATTGTTCGTGGAAAGAAGGATTGTCGGTATGCTTCTGTGTGGGCTTTAATCTCTCTGATTTTATCCTCATGGTCTCTTGGCGAAATATACGTTGGAGGGAGTAATATACTGCTTGACTGTTCAGTGAAGGTATGTTCTCGAAACTTTAACAAAAGCCCGCACCGAGCTACTGAGCGTTTCTCCTGCAGAGTCTTCCACTGAGTTTATATATCATCTCCGTAACGCTTTCGCGATTACTAAATGATCCTGTAACGAAGCGCGCTGCTCTCCGTTAGATCTTCTCTATCTCTTCTATCAACCCTATCTGGTACGGATCTCACACTGCTGAGCAGTATTCAAGCAGTAGGCGAACAAGCGTACTGTAACCTACTTCCTTTGTTTTCGGATTGCATTACCTTAGGATTCTTCCAATGAATCTCAGTCTGGCATCTGCTTTACCGACGATCAACTTTATATCATCATTCCATTTTAAATCACTGCTAATGCGTACTCCCAGATAATTTATGTAATTAACTGCTTCCAGTTGCTGACCTGCTATTTTGTGGCTAAATGATAAGGGATCTATCGCTCTACGTATTCGCAGCACTTCACACTTGTCTACATTGAGATTGGATTGCCATTCCCTGCACCATGCGTCAATTCGCTGCAGATCCTCCTGCATTTCAGTACAACTTTCCATTGTTACAGCCCCTCGATACACCACAGCATCATCTTCAAAAAAGCCTCAGTGAACTTCCGATGTCATCCACAAGGTCATTTATGTATATTGAGAATAGCAACGGTCCTATGACACTCCCCTGCGGCACACCTGAAAGCACTCTTACTTCGGAAGACTTCTCTCCATTGAGAATGGCATGCTGCGTTCTGTTATCGAGGAACTCTTCACTAGCGGTTTCTGCTTTGGCACCTCATCCCACTGCCCGTGAAAGCGATATGCGAACAACCGTCTCTGCTAGCCAGTTTGGGAACCCACCGCTCGCTCCTAACTCTGTACACACAGCAGCGCTGATAAATTCACTTCACGTATGTGAAACAGCAAAACCGGAAATAAAGTAAAATGCGCGCTCATCTGCGAGTAAGGGGTACCTTACTGCCATCGCGCGTTGGGGCTGACTTCCTCCCACCAGAGCACCCAACGTCACTCTCGGACTGTTCGCTGTTGCCAAATTAACGCCAACAGATAATCAGTTGGCTTTCACTTCCTTGTCCGGCTACCTTTCTTGGCGCTTTTGGATCCCGAATCTCGGGTTTTGGTAATTTAATTCGCATTTAATCAGATATGATAACTGCACCGAACACAACCTGCACGAACAAAACACACACACACACACAACGATGGAAATGAAATTTCCATGTTTCATACACGGCACTAGCCAAACATTGCTGGATGCTTTAACACGAGATGCAACACTGCCTGAGGCCTGTATGGCCTGTATGGCCTATTACCTGTAACGGAGTGCCAACTAGGACTGCTCATCAGGTGGCAGTGCTTCAGCTCTTGTAGTCAGTGTGAGGATAGTTTCGCCGGCCGGTGTGGCTGAGCGGTTCTAGGCGCTTCAGTCTGGAAGTGCGCGACCGCTACGGTCGCAGGTTTGAATCCTGCCTCGGGCATAGATGTATGTGACGCCCTTATGTTAGTTAGGTTTAAGTAGTTCTAAGTTCTAGGGGACTGATGACCTCAGAAGGTAAGTCCCATAATGCTCAAAGCCATTTGAACCATTTTTTTGAGGATAGTTTCGGGTAACGAATGAAACTGAGAAATTACAGTTTGCTGTTAGTGCTGAAACTGAAATTCCTCTGTATTCGGATATATGGATAATACCAGCTGCTTAAACACTCGTTGGAATTCGTGGTGAAAACCTTCATCTATTTTTTTATTTTTATTTTGCACGGTTCTGTTAGTTTCGGTCTTAGACCATTTCCCAGCTTACGCCTGCTAAGATTGAAAATCGTCCATGACAGAAACTAGCAGCAGTGTGCAAAATAAACGATAGCTGAAGGTCTGTACCATTAATTTTTCTGTCTTGAGCTTGTTGGTAGATGTCACATTTAATCTTCATGAACAAAGCAGCCGCGATTGACAGTTGTGTCGCAGGTTGTTGATAGCCGTTTTCTCGAATGCATTGCACATAACGAGGTTGTGGTTAAGTTAGGACACGAGTGTGAATTCTGGGCTCGTCTGCCGCAGTTCAGTCACTGACGACTTTTAAAATCAATTGTGGACAGAGTATCTCGCGTTCCCGTAATACCTGACGGCAGCAGTTTCCAACATTGCTCCTAGTTACATATAACTCCCTCTTCAGCACTTGGGAAGTAACCAGCTATGTTTGCGTGTCGCCATTAGCTGAGCGACAGCCGATGTGCTGACACTACAGCACCAAGGGATGGACGTTAAAAAACAAGTAATTTTAATCGAACTTTAAGTAAACACTCTTGGAACAATATGATTTTTGGTATCTACTTTCTTTATATTTTTTGTCCTAGATGACCATACAATTACGTGGACAAAACTTCACGGTGTTTTGTTTTCAATCGGTTTTCCACATGGCACATGGTGAAGACCGGTCTGGTACCCTTCTCCCGTCTCAGATACACATTACGCAAACATGTAGATCATTCTCACACTTGCACACAGAACTGACTACAGACGCAGCCAGATGGGGCACACATATTCCGTTCTGGGAGTGCATCATAGACTGATAACCTTAGCTGTTTAGTCTGTTCAAAACCAAGCAGCAGCAGAGATCATTCAGGTTTAATTATCACCTCTAGAAAGAAAAGCTTGTTTACAGGTCTGGAGACAGGGTACATATTGAAATCCCCATGCCACCCTACTGTAGTAGATCTACAGAAGAGACAAAACGAAATGCCGCAGCCCACTGATAAAGTGGAGAATCGTGAGGTTATTCGTTACCTACTAGGGTCGTTCAATAACTAACGTACACATTTTGTTTTTTCAGAAAGCAGGTTGGTTTTATCTAGTATTCATATACACCACATTATTCCCCACTATTGTGGCTACAGAACCCTATTTTCAACATAATCTCGGGTCAAAAATTCAAATGGCTCCAAGCACTATGGGACTTAACATCTGCGGTCATCAATCAACCAGACTTAGAACTCCCTAAACCTAACTGACCTAAGGTCGTAACACACGTCCACGCCCGAGGCAGGATTCGAATCTGCGACCGTAGCAGCAGCGCGGTTCCGAACTGAACCGCCTAGAACCGCTCGGCCACAGCGGTCGGCAATCTCGGGTCAGTGTGAAGTTCTTACACCCCCTTACTTGGCGGGCCTGTATGCACGCATTGTTCCATTCTACAGATCGACGTCGGAGTCAACGCCTTTCTGCATCAATAAGCTCCGTATGAACCACGTTCTACTTTTCGTGGAATGTCTCCCTCATTGGGCCAAATAGATGGAAGTCGGAAGATGCGAGACCTGCGCTGTAGGGTGGATGAGGGAGAAGAGTCTAATAGAATTTTGTGAGCTCCTGTCGGCTGCTCAGACTTGTGTGAGGCCTGCGTTGTCATCGAGAAGTTCGTTTGCATATTTGTGGCGAGGAACACTGTGAAGTTGAAGTTGTTTCTTAAATTTTCTGAGGGTAGTACAGTAAAATTCATATTAATCGTTGCACCATGAAGGGGGACATCAAACAGAATAATCCCTTCAGAATCACAGAAGACAGTCGCCATGAGTTTGCTGCCTGAGTGTGCGACTTTGAACTTTTTCTTCGGAGGAGAGGTGATGTGCCGCCATATTGTTTCCAGTTGGAAGTGATGAACCCACGTTTCATCGCCTGTGACGGTGTTCGAGAAAAAATTGTGACAACTAGCCTCGTAACACGCAAGTAATTCCTCTCAGATGGTCCTTCGTTCCTCTTAATTGTCTTGTGTTTGGCAGTGCATGTCCGAAGGAGCAGGCACTGTGGCGACTACAGCCGTTATGAAATACATGAAATGTTTTCGCTGTTGCCAATAAGGACTACCACCAGCTGTTTTTGACCAACCTGTTGACGTAAATGATGGCAACGGCAATCACTTAGCCCTTGCATCCATGAGTTCAGCTCGTAAACTAGTAATAACAGTGAGATCCACCATATTAAGAATAAAGTTTTAATTCGTAGATATGATGAAAACGATGTTTATCTAGACGATACGATCATCGGAAACCTTTTAAACTCGGTATAATTTGATTTATGTTTGTCAATAATTGAAATTTGAGTGAATTACTGAGTGAAATTCAGAATCACTCGCGTTTTCGTAGTTGTTACCCCAATATTACCCTAAATACTGGTTATAGGAGACGTAAGTTGTAGGTTTGCTGGATCGCAGTAGTCCAATGGACGTTGTTGAACAGTTGCACGTAGTCCAACTCATCCCACAATTTCCTTCCAACGGCATTTTCTCATTCATGTCACTCTCCGAGACTTGCTGTCCTTTAATAACTCCTCTTCTCAGAGTAGCTCTTGCATCTAACGTCTGTCTTTATTTTTTTGGAGATACTTCCAACGCTAAGAAATTGTATCTAATGTCGCAAATCGGATCTTCTAGCCGCAAAGACCAATAGATTATCTCTGCCTAAAGCTGGCGCTGAGAGACATATGGATGAAAGGGCGCTGTTAACCGTTGATCACACCACCTCACGAATATTTGGACGTGGTGGCCCAACGCTGGCGCGCACTCTCTGGAGCAATTGCCAGTGAAGTACGAGCGCGGTGAAAAGGAAATTATTCGATTTAATCCCTTCTAGATACTCCGAAAATTTCCTAACAACAAGGAGGTCGAGGAGTCTGCTGTCTAAAAAAAAGGGAAAAAGGAAAGTATGGCCACGAAAGCGTAATTGTTAAGGAACCTCAAGCTACTTTTACAGCCTGTAAATATCTCCATGAAACGGTAGGTTCGGTGTGTTCTGGTGTACACAAGAAAGACCAAAAGTTTTCGGAGCGAACTGTTGCCTCTTATGTAAATACCTGAAAATCAGACGATAGCCGTACAGTAACGCCCAAACAAATTCTCCAGCATGTCGGAAGCCAACTGGAATGATTAGTCGGGTTTCATATCTTTGAAATGCTACGAAAGTAGGCTATCAGTTTATACTAATTATTAATTAGATACTTAATCAAAATTTTCGAGCGCTTCATTGCTTCTGTATTCCTCATTCACTTGTTTCAATCGTCAATTTCCATTCATGTACATATACATCTACATGGTTAATCCGCGATTCACAGTTAAGTGCCTAGGAGAGATTTCATCGAACCACCTTCGAGCTGTTTCTCTATCGTTTCATTCTCGAACAGCGTATAGAAAAACCAAACACTTCAATCTCTCTGTGCGGGCTCAGATTTCTCGTATTTTATTACGATCATTTGTCCCTGTGTAAGTGGGTGCCAACAAAACATTTTCGCCTTAGGAGGAGAAAGTTGATGACTGAAATGTCTTGAGAAGATTCTGCCGCAACGAACAACGCCTTTATTTTAGAGACTTCCACCCCAAATTTTGAGTCATATCCGTAACACTCTCCATCCTGCTTCGCGATAATACAAAATAAGATGCCCTTCTTTGAACTTTTTCGATATATTCCGTCAATGCTATTTCATGCGGATCACATACTGCGCTCCATTAGTCCTGAAAAGGACGGACAAGTGTGGTGTGATCAGTCTCCTTAGTAGACCTGTTGCTATTGCTTCTTCTAAGTGTTCTACCAATAACTTGCAGTCTTTAGTTCGCCTTCACTACGATATTACCTGTATGACCGAAGTTGCGTTATCCATAATTGTAATCTCTAAGTATTTAGTTGAATTCACAGCCTTTACATTTGTGTGATTTATAATGTAACGAAGTTGTAAAGGAATAATTTTAGTACTCATGTGAATGACTTCAGAACTTTCATCACTTTTTGCGCCAGATAGATAGAGGTCTAAAGCATTTTACAATTGGTCGTGATCGTCCGATGACTTTACAGGGCAGTAAATGACAGTATCATCTCTAGCCAATCTAAGAGTGCTGCTCTAATTGTCTCCTTAATCGTTTATGTAGATCAGGGAGAGCAAACGGCCTATAGCACTTCATGGAGAATGCCAAAAATCAAATTCTGCGTTACTCAATACCTTCCCGTCTGTCACTACGAACTATCACATTTCTCACAGGATATCACGAATCCAGCCGTACATCTGATATGATAATGCGCTTGCAAGCAATTTGATTATAATTCGTTTGTGAGGAACGGTGTCAAAAGCCTTCTGGAACTGCTTCGTCTTCTTCATTTATGGCATAAAGTCCATTAGTAACCCAATCGTTTTGTAAGGAAATTCTGATGACGCATTGACTTCAGTCATGTGCAAATAGAGGACAAGAGAAAACTTTGCTCTGTCATGTATCAGATAGTGATATTCCACTTTTTTTTTTTTTTTTGCTCATCCGTCTACTGACTGGTTTGATGCGGCCCGCAACGAATTCTTTTCCTGTGCTAACCTCTTCATCTCAGAGTAGCACTTGCAACCTACGTCCTCAATTATTTGCTTGACATATTCCAATCTTTGTCTTCCTCTACAGTTTTTGCCCTCTACAGCTCCCTCTAGTACCATGGAAGTCATTCCCTCATGTCTTAGCAGATGTCCTATCATCCTGTCTCTTCTCCTTATCAGTGTTTTCCACATATCCCTTTCCTCTCCGATTCTGCGTAGAACCTCCTCATTCCTTACCTTATCAGTCCACCTAATTTTCAACATTCGTCTATAGCACCACATCTCAAATGCTTCGATTCTCGTCTGTTCCGGTTTTCCTACAGTCCATGTTTCACTACCAAACAATGCTGTACTCCAGACGTACATCCTCAGAAATTTCTTCCTCAAATTAAGGCCGGTATTTGATATTAGTAGACTTCTCTTGGCCAGGAATGCCTTTTTTGCCATTGCGAGTCTGCTTTTGATGTCCACCTTGCTCCGTCCGTCATTGGTTATTTTACTGCCTAGGTAGCAGAATTCCTTAACTTCATTGACTTCGTGACCATCAATCCTGATGTTAAGTTTCTCGCTGTTCTCATTTCTACTACTTCTCATTACCTTCGTCTTTCTCCGATTTACTCTCAAACCATACAGTGTACTCATTAGACTGTTCATTCCGTTCAACATATCATTTAATTCTTCTTCACTTTCACTCAGGATAGCAATGTCATCAGCGAATCGTATCATTGATATCCTTTCACCTTGTATTTTAATTCCACTCCTGAACCTTTCTTTTATTTCCATCATTGCTTCCTCGATGTACAGATTGAAGAGTAGGGGCGAAAGGCTACAGCCTTGTCTTACACCCTTAATACGAGCGCTTCGTTCTTGATCGTCCGCTCTTATTATTCCCTCTTGGTTGTTGTACATATTGTATATGACCCGTCTCTCCCTATAGCTTACCCCTACTTTTTTCAGAACCTCGAACACCTTGCACCATTTTATATTGTCGAACGCTTTTTCCAGGTCGACAAATCCTATGAAAGTGTCTTGATTTTTCTTTAGCCTTGCTTCCATTATTAGCCGTAACGTCAGAATTGCCTCTCTCGTCCCTTTACTTTTCCTAATGCTAAACTGATCGTCACCTAGCGCATTCTCAATTTTCTTTTCCATTCTTCTGTATATTATTCTTGTAAGCAGCTTCGATGCATGAGCTGTTAAGCTGATAGTGCGATAATTCTCGCACTTGTCAGCTCTTGCCGTCTTCGGAATTGTGTGGATGATGCTTTTCGGAAAGTCAGATGGTATATCGCCAGACTCATATATTCTAAACACCAACGTGAATAGTCGTTTTGTTGCCACTTCCCCCAATGATTTTAGAAATTCTGATGGAATGTTATCCGTCCCTTCTGCCTTATTTGACCGTAAGTCCTCCAAAGCTGTTTTAAATTCCAATTCTAATACTGGATCCCCTATCTCTTCTAAATCAACTCCTCTTTCTTCTTCTATCACATTAGGCAAATCTTCACCCTCATAGAGGCTTTCGATGTTTTCTTTGCACCTATCTGCTCTCTCCTCTGCATTTAACAGTGGAATTCCCGTTGCACTCTTAATGTTACCACCGTTGCTTTTAATGTCACCAAAGGTTGTTTTGACTTTCCTGTATGCTGAGTCTGTCCTTCCGACAATCATATCTTTTTCGATGTCTTCACACATTTCCAGCCGCCATTTCGTCTTAGCTTCCCTGCACTTCCTATTTATTTCATTCCTCCGCGACTTGTAATTCTGTATTTCTGATTTTCCCGGAACATGTTTGTGTTTCCTCCTTTCATCAATCAACTGAAGTATTTCTTCAGTTACCCATGGTTTCTTCGCAGCTACCTTCTTTGTACCTATGTTTTCCTTCAGAATGAGGCTGACTTCTTATGCCGGAAGTCTTCGGCCGCCAATGCTGATTATTTATCAAAATTTAGGCAGTGGCGGGGATCGAACCCGGAACCGAAGACGTTTTGATTATGAATCAAAGATGCTACCCGTTTTTTTTTAAATCTTATTTTTGTTCGCTTTTGTTCGTTGCGTCTGCTCGGGGCGGACGTCGTAAGACATCCGTTTTTTTTTAAGTTCGTTGATGATCGAGTAACTCAGTTTTTTATTACAGAGGGCACATAACCCTCTGACCGAACACGCTGAGCTACCGTGCCGGCTAAATTTTTCACTCGAGGAAAGACTTGAACCAAGGACCTCTCGTTCTGCAGACCCCTTGACCACCCGAGAAATAATGACGTATTCTAATGAACACTTCCATGAATTTAATTTTCAGTACTCTGCTTCTATTTAGCAAACCAGTAATTCTTACAGCGTTATAAATACTAATGTTTATGTTCAGACTGAAGGAACGGATGAAAATTTGTACCAAGGCAAGGATTCGAACCCTAAATTTTCATTTGTCTCTTCAGTTTGCGTAGAGACGTCACAGCCGTCTGAGACTTGAAAAGTTCTCTGGAACCATATAGTTTCGTTTGAATACACGTTGATGTCAGAGTGTGAAATGTATTTCTTTCGTATCAACGGAAAGGCCTGTGATGTGTTTCATGTTTGTCGTCTAACGTGTGAATATATTCAACATTCAAAAGGTCCGTTCTCTATGACGCGGACTACATACACACTACACTGACAGCAGTCCCAGAAAATAGCAGATTTAAAATTAAATACACTGGTTAGTACGATATTGCAGGAAAAGGTCAAAGGTAAAAATTAATGCATTTACGGTAATTTTTGTGCGAGAAACATGCAATTACGAAACGATGTTATTATCCGTTATTTTGCTGATGATGTTCCCTCTTCATTTCACCAGTGTCTCTTGTGAGTGGAGTTGGAAATTATTCTAAAGGTTAAATACTGCTGACCTGGTGCAGCTACTTTCTTAAGAAGGTGCTTCACTTGGAAAAAAAGGAATAAGCAGCCAAAAGTAGGCGAGGCATTGCCATGGCTACCGGAAATGAATGGTCTGGAACTTTCTTGCTGCACATATGGCGGGAATAAGAAACAGCCGTGGCATACTTCAGCGCCCTCTCCCGTACTTGAAAATTAAGTTACGGAGTTTCTTCGCGTTCCTAGTTCCCCCACGCCTCCCCTCCCCCTCACCCTCCTACAACTTCGAGGCCGCACGAAAGTCTCGGGAAGTATCTACATAATTGACCAAATTATCACCCTCAAGTCATACTTCACAACGCAAATTTTGCCGGCGTAATTTCGAAAATACGACAATACTGCATGTGTCCAGCGGAACATTTCCAGATCATTACGCAGTCCCGACGCTTTCCAGCTCGCAATATCGCAGTTTCAACTTTAAATGCGAATACTGAATCGATCATGAGTATTATGAGGTCGGTTATAACAGGTGGCGAAATGTTTCGAGTAGGTTCGCGCCATCGCTTGTGAGTAACGACATATTGCCACGCTGATAGTAAATAATGAAGTTAAATTAAAGCTTAGTCGTTCGTTGGCAACAAGGTCATTATAGACGGAGCGTATCACGAAAAGGAGCCTACTGGATGACAGAAGAAAAAGCGGTATTAGATTTGCCACAGAGAGAAGAAAGGAACAGAAAGCGTCACGAATCGTCGAGTCATTTAATGACGGCTACCTACGTTGAGTTCGACAAATTGGGACTCTCATTGAAGCCACACGGGTGGAACGAGTGAGAGATGGCTGTGATGGCGAGCGCAGTCATCTGTAGAACTTCATCAGCGATGTGGAAGGTGTATTTGGACTGTGCAGTGGAGACTGGCTATGGCAAGTGAACGATCGGTGTTTCTGTGAAAAAAGTGAATATAACATAGACTTCCTTAAGCAATATTTAGAACTTTTTAATTACTTGTGAAATCATAGTACGAGATTTACAGAAGGTGGGGTTTGAATAAATGTGCATACTGCGTCCGAAATATATACTATATGATAAATCGAGTGTTCAGTGTTGCCGTAAACAGTTGTTCTTTTTACTGTTATCTAAATCCCATCACGAATTTTTTCTGGAGTTATTATCATAATGTTATTATTTATGTTTGCCGGGTGGTTTCCAGAAGTTGTGTTTTGGAGAAAATATTTTCGGACGATTCATGAGAATCGAAAAGGAGCCACCGCCATTTGAGACCCATCTCAGCTCATCAACGACGGGCAAGTCCTGTGATATACTGCTAGCAGTGATTGTCTTCAGCTTGAGGTACAACTTCTCAGAAAAACATCTTTAATGGTAGCCAAAACAGTTACAAGCATATATTTACGATTTCGAAGAACGGTGAAAGCATGGCTAAATCATTGTCGTTCAGTTAATTAATAACACATTAAAAGATTCTTGAGCAATGAGAAGTTAATGGAGATTAGATTTCCATGTATAACCAGTTAAATTAACGTAGTTGATCATTAATATTCGATGACACTTAGTTGATACAAGCACACAGCACCTTTCAGACAGAAGTGTTTGATGTTTCGGGACTCCACTTTCACGGAAAAAGAAACACTGATCAGTAATGTAGCATATACTACATCACCTAATCAGTTAGTAATTAGCACTGTAAGTCACTATTAGGGTACCCGTGGGCTAGGGGTAGCGTCTTTGCTTCATAATCAAAACGTCTTCGGTCCTGGGTTCGATCCCCACCACTGCCTAAATTTGATAAATAATCAGCATTGGCGGCCGAAGACTTCCGGCATAAGAAGTCAGCCTCATTCTGGCAACGGCCTTGTTAAAGAGGAGTGGATAGAGGTTCAGGGCACTCTCTTGTCCTAGGAGTGGGAAATTGCCACTAAAGGCGGAAGAATCAGCAATGATCAACGACATGAGGATGCAGAAGGCAATGGAAACCACTGCATTAAAGACACGTAACGTGTATCCAATTGAAGAAGTGTCATAGTCCCCCATTCGGATCTCCGGGAGAGGACTGCCAAGGGGGAGGTTACCATGAGAAAAAGACTGAGTAATCAACGAAAGGATAATGTTCTACGAGTCGGGGCGTGGAATGTCAGAAGCTTGAACGTGGTAGGGAACCCAGAAAATTTGAAAAGGGAAATGCAAAGGCTCAATCTAGATATAGTAGGGGTCAGTGAAGTGAAGTGGAAGGAAGACAAGGATATCTGGTCAGATGAGTATCGGGTAATATCAACAGCAGCAGAAAATGTTATAATAGGTGTAGGATTCGTTATGAATAGGAAGGTAGGGCAGAGGCTGTGTTACTGTGAACAGTTCAGTGACCGGGTTGTTCTAATCACAATCGACAGCAGACCAACACCGACAACGATAGTTCAGGTATACATGCCGACGTCGCAGGCTGAAGATGAACAGATAGAGAAGTTTGTGAGGATATTGAAAGGGTAATGCAGTATGTAAAGGGGGACGAAAATCTAATAGTCATGGCCGACTGGAATGCAGTTGTAGGGGAAGGAGTAGAAGAAAAGGTTACAGGGGAATATGGGCTTGGGACAATGAATGAAAGAGGAGAAAGACTAATTTAGTTCTGTAACAAGTTTCAGCTAGTAATAGCGAATACCCTGTTCAAGAATCACAAGAGGAGGAGGTATGCTTGGAAAAGGCCGGGAGATACGGGAAGATTTCAATTAGATAACATCATGGTCAGACAGAGATTCCGAAATCAGATACTGGATTGTAAGGCGTACCCAGGAGCAGATATAGACTCAGATCACAATGTAGTAGTGATGAAGAGTAGGCTGAAGTTCAAGACATTAGTCAGGAAGAATCAATACGCAAAGAAGTGGGATACGGAAATACTAAGGAATGACGAGATACGTTTGAAGTTCTCTAACGCTATAGATACAGCAATAAGGAATAGCGCAGTAGGCAGTACAGTTGAAGAGGAATGGACATCTCTAAAAAGGGCCATCACAGAAGTTGGTAAGGAAAACATACGTACAAAGAAGGTAGCTGCGAAGAAACCATGGGTAACAGAAGAAATACTTCAGTTGATTGATGAAAGGAGGAAGTACAAACACGTTCCGAGAAAATCAGGAATACAGAGATACAAGTCGCTGAGGAATGAAATAAATAGGAAGTGCAGGGAAGCTAAGACGAAATGGCTGCAGGAAAAATGTGATGACATCGAAAAAGATATGATTGTCGGAAGGACAGACTCAGCATACAGGAAAGTCAAAACAACCTTTGGTGACATTAAAAGCAACGGTGGTAACATTAAGAGTGCAACGGGAATTCCGCTGTTAAATGCAGAGGAGAGAGCAGATAGGTGCCAAGAATACATCGAAAGCCTCTATGAAGGTGAAGATTTGTCTGATGTGATAGAAGAAAAAACAGGAGTCGATTTAGAAGAGATAGGGGATCCAGTATTAGAATCGGAATTTAAAACAGCTTTGGAGGACTTACGGTCAAATAAGGCAGAAGGGATTGATAATATTCCATCAGAATTTCTAAAATCATTGGGGGATGTGGCAACAAAAGGACTATTCACGTTGGTGTGTAGAATATATGAGTCTGGCGATATACCATCTGACTTTCGGAAAAGCATCATCCTTACAATTCCGAAGACGGCAAGAGCTGACAAGTGCGAGAATTATCGCACAATCAGCTTAGCAGCTCGTGCATCGAAGCTCATTACAAGAATAATATACAGGAGAATGGAAAAGAAAATTGAAAATGCGCTAGGTGACGTTCAGTTTGGCTTTAGAAAAAGTAAAGGGAACAGAGAGGCAATTCTGACGTTACGGCTAATAATGGAAGCAAAGCTAAAGAAAAATCAAGACACTTTCATAGGATTTTTCGACCTGGAAAAAGCGTTCGACAATATAAAATGGTGCAAGCTGTTCGAGATGCTGAAAAAAGTAGGGGTAAGCTATAGGGAGAGACGGGTCATATACAATATGTGCAACAACCAAGAGGGAATAATAAGAGTGGACGATCAAGAACGAAGTGTACGTCGAGGAAGCAATGATGGAAATAAAAAAAAGGTTCAGGAGTGGAATTAAAATACAAGGTGAAAGGATATCAATGATACGATTCACTGATGACATTGCTATCCTGAATGAAAGAGAAGAAGAATTAAATGATTTTCTGAACGGAATGAACAGTCCAATGAGGACATTGTATGGTTTGAGAGTATATCGGAGAAAGACGAAGGTAATGAGAAGTAGTAGAAATGAGAACAGCGAGAAACTTAACATCAGGATTGATGGTCACGAAGTCAATGAAGTTAAGGAATTCTGCTACCTAGGCAGTAAATATAACCAATGACGGACGGAGCAAGGAGGACATCAAAAGCAGACTCGCTATGGCGAAAGAGGCATTTCTGGCCAAGAGAAGTCTACTAATATCAAATACCTTAATTTGAGGAAGAAATTTCTGAGGATGTACGTCTGGGGTACAGCACTGTATGGTAGGGAAACATGGGCTGTGGGAAAACCGTAACAGAAGAGAATCGAAACATTTGAGATATGCTGCTCTAGACGAATGTTGAAAATTAGGTGGACTGATAAGGTAAGGAATGAGGAGGATCTACGCAGAACCGGAGAGGAAAGGAATATGTGAAAAACACTGATAAGGAGAAGGGACAGGATGATAATACATCTGCTAAGACATGAGGGAATGACTTCCATGGTACTAGAGGGAGCTGTAGAGGGCAAAAACTGTAGAGGAAGACAGAGATTGGAATATGTCAAGCAAATAATTGAGGACGTAGGTTGCAAGTGCTACTCTGAGATGAAGACGTTAGCACAGGAAAGGAATTCGTGGCGGGCCGCATCAAAGCAGTCAGTACACTGATGACCAAAAAAAAAAGTCACTATTCTATGGTTGTGTGTCTTTTTATGGCATGAGTGTGCGAGTCTGTGTATTCATATTGGAGATGTCTATATAAAGAGGTGGTTATCGATTACATGGACTTGGCCGTAATGGTAGCTTCCTATGATGGGTGTTCAGATGAGTAACCACGCGTATTTGAAACACGTTCAGTAACAGAGTATGAAGAGAACGAACAGGGCCTTGTGCAGGGTGGTCAGAAACAATCTGAAAAAGCTTGTGAGGATATTGCAGCGTAAGCTGTGATGAAAAATAATTGTTAAGAAAAAAGATACGTTGCGCCGTTCCCGAGTTGATTAGCACTCAAGTTAGCCAATCAGGCCGCTGCGCGGGCAGATTCAGGCGGCCCGCCAGATATAATTTGTGTCAGTTGCTGTCATAGCGTGGATGAGAGAGCGCGAAACTGCGCAACCTTTAGCTCGGGTTCGATTCTTTCTACCATCTCTTGTCTAATTTTTCCCAATTTTCGTATCACTCTCTTGTTCGGTTTTAGGAAACCAAACGAAACACACGTTTGGCGACACCGTCTCTGGAAGGCCGCTTGAATTTACGCTCGCAATGGTCTGATTGGCTAATTTTAATGCTAATTAACTCGAAAACGGAGCAATAGATCGAATTTTTTTCTCAGCAGCTATTTTTCAGCACAGCCCACCCTGCAAGACCCTAAAATATTTCCAGACTGTTTCTGTCCACCCTATATAAGATAAGACCCTGATCACAGGCGTTCATCACATTTTGAGCGATCTATTCTAATCGTCCTGCACGTAGCGATAAAAGAAGCACTTTCATGGACTTAATTATTTGCGTGTAACCTCACGATTGACTACGAGATTCGTGGCGGATGAATTGATTCACCTATTTCTGGAGTTATACTGCAGAAGAATAGAAAAGGCCTCTTGTTTCAGGAGGATGCGGTGATCGTCTCTTAAACAAGTATCTTATGTTGTATGTTTCCAGCATCGGGTCAAACAAAAGATCTCATTGCCGATTTCGGCTTCCTGAAAACTTATTTGCGGATCGTTTGTTTAAAAAGAAAGGGAACAACAAAGTACCAAGAAACTAAATTACCAAATCAACTGCTATATACAACAACGTGCACTATAATACGAGAAACCCATACAAATTCGAACTTCACTAACAAATTCATGATAATTCGGATTAGACATTTTTTATCGCATGAAACGACACCGTACTGTAACGGAAATCATTCACACCGAGCTCATTTATTGTAAGATGGGGAATTCAAGATATCACTTCACTTTCGCTCTATGACATCTGATCAATTATTACGAACTGTAGCCGCGCAGGGTAGCCATGCGGTCTAGGGCGCCGTGCCACGGTTCACGCTGCTGCCACCGTCGGAGGTTCGAGTCCTCCCTAGGGCATGGGTGTGTATGTTGTCTTTAACATAAGTTAGTTTAAGTTAGATTAAGTAGTGTGTAAGCCTAGAGACCGATGACCTCAGCAGTTTGGTCCCATAAACCTAACCACACATTCACCTTTACATTACGAACTGTAACATCACAGACTGAAAATCATCAAATCAGTCGTACGATTGAGTTGATACTTCACAGGCTCCCAATTTTATAATATGCCACTTGTGATGAACGTTGTTAAATTCATACTACAAATCTATGTCAGTGATGTGGACGTGTAATTCACCGCATTGTTTTTGTTTCCTTTCCTGCGTATTGTTGAACCTGTGCAATTTTTCCGTTTTCTGGTGCGAATATACATTTGCTGTTATAGCCATTACTTGATATGCACTTAGTGAGTTGATTTCAGGTACTGGTTGCTATAGGACGAAGCATTTCCACGAAATCGACAACCGAAATGGACGCCCGCGTAAAACCGCACGGCACCGCAAGACGACGAGAAGAAGACGCGAGGAAACAAGGATGGGATGTTCTATCGAGCGCAGTAAATCTCCGTAACTTTGTTCAAATCCAGAGCAAGTGCAGGGGATAGTGGCGGGCAGCCGATGCCGCAGAAACAGGACCTCTGAGCGAGGACTGCTGATGCCGCGGGAAGAAAGTTGGCCTGTTCCGCGGGCTCGCCTTATAACTGAGACGTGAGCGGCGAGCCGAATGCATTCACCGGGCGCAGCGCTTGCTGACAACTAACTTAGGCTGACGCCGAAGCCAACTCCCAACCTGCTACGTTGTTCTTTAGGAAACCTTCGTTAATTAAGAAAGAGACAGGGAATCCTAAGGTCAGTAACAGAAGACACACTTCTGCACCAGTTTGTGCAACGAAGAAGAGTTAGAATATGACGTTTGTAGCTACTTCACCTCTGGTTATTCTTTTTCGTATAAATCTGTTATTGGACCTCTTTTTGATAATCACACACTGCTTATCAAAAGTATCCAGCCACTTACACTACTTGTCAAAAGTTTTCGATCAGGTGTCACAAATGCGGATTTTTGGTTAAAAGGCATTTCGATCTAAATATGTTCTCATATCCCTTCCTGATAATAAAATAAAGATATATGGACTAAGCGTCTCTGTTGTTTGCACAGAGGGGCTTTGGTGAGTATCCACGAGACCTCTGACGTGCCTTTACCTAAGACAATTCCATTCGAATAGACCTCACTCCTTCAGATGGCTGTGTATTAATCAGTTCGCGCTACTTTACAGTACAATGTGTGTACTTAGAGGAGTGTTAGCATACGTGATCAGATTCATATCATATTATAGTAACAGGGTGAAATCAGGAATTTGAAACGAGCTATAGTTGTAGCTCTGCACCAGCAAGGCTATTCTGGTAGGGCAATAACGTGTGTATCTGTGCTCTCCACGGTTATTCTGCCGGATATGAACGTCTTCACTACTCGCTATTTCAGCGATCCATCTACCTGCCATCTTCAGGTACGATCGCAGAGTACTCAATCACGCTGTGACTGAATGAACATAAAAAACGGCGGCTCCTTTCTATTTTGCGTACAGGCTACTGCGACTGCGTGAGGAGCGGAAGAGCTGCCCAATGCGAAGCGAATAATTGCAGCGCCGCCGGCGGTAGAAACTGGCGGAAGTGATAAATCGCTAAGTAAGATGTAGCGGGTCGAAAACCAGACCGTTGTTTTATATCAGATAAAATAGGGTTCCAGATCTTGCTTAGAGGAAAACCTGTATCTCTATTAATAATGTCATCAGATAACGTATTTCGATGGAGTCCTTGAGCACACAATCCCAGTAACGAGAAGCCGGAGCAATAATTTTCGTCTCTTAAAACATCATGTTACGCCCTTCATTGAGACCATGTTCAGCGACGGCAGATTTTTCAGGCTGGAGCAAACGTATGTGACGCTTATGTTCACACATCGGTCATGAACAGTGCGAATAGTGTGTCTAATACAGGCTTTTCCACAATGACAGGGCATTTTATAAACTCCAGGCTTTCTCAATCCCAAATCATCTTTAACAGATCCAAACAAAGCTCTAGTCTTTGCCAAAGGCAAAAGAACACTTTTAATATCGTATTTCCTGAGAATTCTAGAAAATTTTGAAGAAATATTTTCAGCAAAGGGTATAAAAGCAAATAATTTACCTCTGTCCGGCTCTGGTTCAGTTGATGGTCCAAACTGAAAGTACGATTGATTTGATGAGCGGTATATCCGTTGAGCTAGAATGAAGATAGCGGCCCGTATGGGTGGATTTATGGTATACGCCATGTTCTAAGGTACCATTTTCTTTTTTGTGTACTAGAATATCTATAAAAGGTCATTTATATCTTTTTCAATTTCTATCGAAAATTTGACGCGTGGATGAAGATAGTTAAAATGATCTAGAAACCGATTAAGAGCTCCCATTCCATGGGCCAAACAATTAAAATATCATCCACGACTCTCCAAAAACATGAAAAGAAGAAGTCCTGAGTTCGATATCTTCAAAATCTTCCATAAAAAGATTGGCGACGATAGGCGAAAGAGGACTCCCCACAGCCACACCGTCAGTTTGTTAAAAAAATACGTCATTAAATAAAAAGTATGTCGATCTCAACACATGGGGACAAAGCTCAGTAGTTCTAACATACAAAAGTTGACCTGATGGTTATTCAGTTCCATCGTGATTGTGTACTCAGCGATCGCACCTGAAGATGGCGGCCAGATGGATCGCCGAAATATCGTGTAGTGAAGCCAGTCATATCCGGCAGCATGCTCGTGAAGAACATAAACATGCAAGACGCCGGGGAAATCTGCGGAGTCACAATAACAACAGTAGTTTGCGTAGCCCAATCTACAGTGGTGTATACATTGTAGCGTTTGGAAGCAAACTGGTCCCAATGCAAGTGTTTCGGGATCTGGAAGACTCCGAGTAATATCATACAGGGAAGATCAATTGATACCGAGTAAACGTCAGTTGACCCGTACTGCACCCGAAATTCGCGAGGCAGTAAATAGTATGCGAGCATCTGAAATCTCAGTCTCAATAATGCTACGCCACCTTCGTGAACAAGGTTTAAAGAGTGCAGAGCTGCTGCGGAGAAATCTGCATCATGAAAAGAAAGGCTAAAAAAAAAAAACGGCAAAGGGTGTACCAACATAGAAGCTGAAGCGTGATGCAATCGTCCAAGGTATTATTCAAAGACGAATCCAAGTTTCAGGTATCTGGAAGCCACCGTCGAATGTTTGTTCGTCAACTTCGCGGAGAACGTATGAGGAGTCAGTGTGTCATGAGAACGATGAAGCGTACTGGAGAGTCGATCATGGTGTGAGGATGTTTTGTATCTGATGAAGTAGGGGATCTAGTGAGAATTAATGGAATATTACGGAAGGAATATCACGTGATACTGATCAACACTGCAGTTCTATCTTGCAAGAAACTTACTGGTCGTGCGTTTGTTATACTGCAGAAGAATGATTCGAGACATACTGTACATTGTACAGAGAGTACGTCCATAGACACGAGAAATACAAGGAACAGAAGGATATCATATGGCCAAGTCAGTCATCTGACTTAAATCCCATTGAACTCTTATGAGATGAACTGGTCAGGGAGGTCAAAAAATGATATCATCTAATACTGAAGTTCTATGCAGTGATTAAGAGACATTTTGGACTACATTATCTGAAACACTTTACAAAATCTTATTTCCAGAATGCTAACAGTTTGTGCAGCTATTCTGAGGGCAAAGGGTGGATACTTTGAAGAGGCTAATATTTAAAACATATTATACTGAAGTTAGCGTTAGAAAGAGAAAACATTTATTTGGTGGGCTATTTACTTTGTACGATGTGCTTGTCCATTAAAATAAAGTACGTAGTCTTTATCATGGGCGATAGAACGTTTTTGACCAGTGGTGTGTTTGTGGTAATTATATGGAGTGAGTTCGCCCTTCACCTCAGTTGAAGACACTCTCAGTGAGGGATATCTTTGGAGGAATGACATCCCATTCTTCCTCAAGAGGCAAACCCAGAGAAGGTAGCGATGTTGGATGTTTAGGTAAGTCGGCGTTCTAACTCAACCCAAAGGTTTCCCGTTGGGTTCACGTCAAGTCTCTGAGCAGATCAAAACATTTCAGGAACGTTATCGTCCACAAACCATAGCCTCACAGATGCTACTTTATGGCAGGGTGCATTGTCACGCTGATAATAATCGTCACCGAACTGTTCTCTTGCTGTTCGCAGTAAAATGCATTCATATACTTCCGCAATTAGCATATTCTTAAGCGCAAAAAGGGAACCAACCCCTAACTACGAAAAACATCCTCATGCAGCAGGAACACCTCCTCTGTACTTTGCTGTTGGCACTACACGTAATGGTAGAACGGCAAATTACGTTCTCCTGACCATATACTTCCCTTTGGATTGCTAAACAGTATAGCACGATTTACCCCTCAAAGTCACTCGTTTCCAGTAACCCACTGTCCAGGCTTGCCGCTCTGGAGACCACCCTAGGCGTCCCTCAGCCCTTGCTACAGAAACGTGTGGTTCGCGAGAAGCTACTTGACCATTGTACCTGATTGTTTCCTACTCCCTAAGCACATCATCCTTGTTGGACTTTTGGTTGCACTTTTGAACTCACGAGTGATTCCTTCCACTGATTTCATGCGATTTTTTGCAACCACCCTCCTGAGAGATCTACTGTCCAAGTCCGTCAGTACACGAGATCTGGCATGTCTTGGTTTATCCCTTCTCCTTTCCACTATAGAACCATGTCACCAAAAATAGGGCAGCTCTAGAGGAGCTGAAAGTCCTTGTTGGATTTTTTACTTTCGTAACATACAACACCAACACTACGTTCAAAGTCACTGGGAACTCCTGGCCGACCCATTCTGCTGTTAGTGCTTCTGTAATGACAATACATCAAATGTTCAAATGTGTGAAGTCCTATGGGACCAAACTGCTGAGGTCATCGGTCTCTAGTCTTACAGACTACTTGAACTAACTTATGCTAAAAACAACACATATACCCATGCCCGTGGGAGGACTCGAACCGCCGGCGGGAGGGCCCACGCAGTCCGTGACACGGCGCCTCAAACCGCTTGGCCACTCCGAGCGGTGTCACTAGATCATTCTTCACCTTCTTTTGTACCGGCTGGTCCGCTCCGGTAACATCTTTTGGTCAACTCTGTATTACGTGGGGGTGGGTCTACGGATACTTTTGATCAAATAATATATGTCAAGAGTACCAAAGCACTCCGTCTTCAGGCCACAAGTGGCCCATCGGGATCATCCGACCGCCGTGTCATCCTCAGCTGAGGATGCGGATAGGAGGGGCGTGTGGTCAGCACACCGCACTCCAGGTCGTTATGACGGTTTTCTTTGACCGGAGCCGCTACTATTCGGTCGAGTAGCTCCTCAGTTGGCATCACGAGGCTGAGTGCACCCCGAAAAATGGCAACAGCGCATGGCGGCCTGGATGGTCACCCATACAAGTACCGACCACGCCCGACAGCGCTTAACTTCGGTTATCTGACGGGAACCAGCGTATCCACTGCGGTAAGGCCGTTGCCCTGAAGAGTACCAGAGATCGATTAATTGCTGAATTTGTGATTTGCAGACCGCTACACAGAGAATTTCGTGGGTGAGGCGATCCAAAGACTGTCGAAACTAAGCTTGTCCATTCCTTTTGGAGTGGTTCTGGGAGGAGGCGGTTTGTAATATCCTCGCCAAGGTGGGCATCACAAAAGTTCCAAGAAGGCAGTTTGTCTGTTATTATTGTAAAATAGTGGTGGGGATATCACAGCTGCGAAACGTGGTTTGGGAAAGGAATTATTAAAACACGTTGTTCGTCGCTTCGAGATCTTTTCACGAAATTTCAGTTACCAGCTTTCTCCTCAGAATTCTAAAGCAATTTTTTGGCCCCCATATACGTAAGGAGAAATAAGAACTGTCAAGGAAGTATTTGCGTTTTTCAGTTACCAGCTTTCTCCTCTGAATGCTAAAGCAATTTTGTGGCCCCCATATACGTAAGGAGAAATAAGAACGGTCAATGAAGTGTTTGCGTTTTCATTTTGGTCATGCCTTTCTGGAGTAGAACAGTTGAGAAAAAATCTGAAAGTGCTCTATGAGCCCTCTCTCAAACACTGAAGGGTGAACAAGAGACTAGTCATGTTGATGTAGATGTAGACGCAGTAAATAAAAGAGCACCATCGCCAGGAGCCTCAAATCTCGGTCCGGGATACCTTATTTAGATTTTACGTTGCCTGTCTATTAAGACAAATGACAATGACATATTCAGTTACCTTCCTCATCCTTCACTTTTCCACCCTGGGGTCCATCACTAACCACCATATTGCCGAAGGATCGTAGGCCCTTGTCCTGATGTTATGGAGTCAATTAGTGCTCGACAGAAAGTATATACTTCGGTTTGGCATTTGTAATGGAAATAAAAGTACATGCGACCAATTTTTTGTCGCCTATAACGGTTGCTTAGGTCCTCCGAGCGGTCATACTATTCATTTAAACACTATCATATGTGCACCACTACTACCAACTAAACGTTTTTATGTATCCTTTTCGTAGATTACAACTGCATGCCGAACTGGGACTAGGAACAGGAACATGGTCTTCCACGCACAATGCTCTTACCAAATGGGCCACGCACGCAGTACCCACGTCTGGGCTCACAGAATTATGTCCACCAGTTCCTATCACCTGTCTTCCAAACTACTCAGATGTTTGTTCTCCTGCATGTCTTACGGGACTAGCTCTATTGGAAGAAACAGTATACGGGAGAAATGGCATAGCCCATCTCCCAGGCTGCGATTGTGTCTGCGCAATATCCTTTCATCCAGGAGTACTAGTCTCACATGGCTAGCAGGATGATTTTGGTTAAGTTTTATAAGGAGAGGGTAGTAAAACATTGAGAGAGGGTCGTGATGATTTTTTATCCCCATTGGCAGTCTCCTGGCGGTGAGCCGAATAATGAACTCATCCGAAATATTTAGCCAGTGGAGAGGGTAACATGACACTTTACAAATATATTCAACTTTTCCTGTTCGTCACCATTATGTATCTTTAATACATTAGTTTCTAATGCCTTCTGAATCATCATCTGTAGATCACTGCTAAATCCTGTGCTTTTATAGGACGTTTCCCTGCCTAAGGGCAAGAAAGTGCCTTGAATAGTTCTGCTCTGCTCCATCCTCTTTGATTAGGCTTTGAAGGAATGAGGGTGATTCCCTACACCAGCCACCATTACTGCCGATTTTTATTCAGATTGAGAGCAGTTTAGGATAGATCCAAGTTGTTTCCATTTGTATTCAGAAATGCAGCTCCTAGATCATGGCGATAATAGAAAAGAATATTCTTATATGAGCATATCACGTGCATAGTTACTCTATGTAAATGACTTACTTCTAAGGTGATATTTACTTTATGATATCACAATTAACGCTGTCGTGCTTTGCTAGCTAAGACATAATGTTTCATAGCTGGTAATTAAGCAGCTTAGAATACCACGACAAAGAGTTTATGGAAAGAGGGCTGCGGGTAATGTGTCTATAAAGTATGCACCTCTGAGTAGTGCATTAAAGGACCCTCGCTGCAACTGTCGTGGAACTAAAAGACATAAAGCGCATCAATAGTGTGAGTAAAACGAGGAAGGATAGAGTGTTAAGCGAATTTTATATTTTCACGTAACTGACAACTAACAACGCTTGAAAGGTTATAATGCTCTTTAGTACGCTATGGCTCTTATTGCTTTTCTGGCTACTTTAGATTCATCTTGCTCGCTTTTGCATAATTAATTGCCACGTTGGGAGATAATGGCAAGATATTATTTTTCTTGCGTGCAGCATATTAAAGGAAGAAACTGTTTCTGCGCCGTCGAACCTTTTCAGACCGCTGTCTCTTACGCGAACGTGTTATGCTGTTAATTCAGAGTTTTTACGTTCTCGGTCCTTTCTGCACCTTCTACCTGCACTTTCCTAACTATTGAAAATATTCATTAAACTGTTTCTCTCACTTTTTACTATGACTGGTAAAATTATAACTGAAGTACGCCAGTGCGGACGATTCGTTTCCATTTGAGGCGACTATTTTTTTATTGTCGAGTAAGAAATTCTTTCCTGCTTTCCTGGACTGCTATATGACTTACAGGAATATTCTCTACGAACAACAGTGTGGGATTAGTATAGTATACATTTTAAAGTTATTCATAAAATAATCTAGTAATTGTTAGCGAGATTGTACAATTGTAGCCCAGAAAATTTTTATTTCAGTCATTGGTGTTTATTCATTTCATTCCATCAACGATCTGTCTTATACACCCATACATAGGGTGAACATTAATAAAACCGGCAAACTGCAGGGACGGATTCCTGTCTCAAAATGAAGGGAAAGGGGTATTATGAGCATGTGTCTGGAAATGCATCGTTGCCACGGTAGCTGGCACTGATGAATGTAAGTACCTCTGACCACGTGCTGTGGTTGCAGGCTGTGTGATTTACGCAGCGCACTGTTAGCAGCAGAATGGTTTGGTATCAATGTCGGGAACAAGCCGAGATGGTGTTGGCCAAGAAGCAGGTGGAAACGGTTGAAAGGCAGTACGGCTCTTTCGACACAAGTACTCGCTCATAGGGAAACCAGTTGCTTGTGATCCTTGCACTTGTTGGAGGTGATAAGGATAGTAGCGGCTGTCATGCAAGTCTTGGTGGTAGTTTATGTCCTCCGAGCGCTCATGGTGGAGGGCCACTTGCCTGGATCTTGTACTAGGATACGTCTCAATGTCCTATAGAACCTAGTCCTCCAGGTATGGTGTACAGGCAGTCCGCCGTATCCCTGCACCTTCGTCTGTCTGAAAGGACCCACGATCACACAAACAACTAAAACGGGCTTGAAATGTTGTGTGATGTGGTTGGTGTCTGTGAGGGTACTTCTTTCGGTGTGCTGCCTCTCGATCTTTTCCATCTGCTAGGCCGTAAACAAACTCCATCTCCGCTTGTTCCTGACATGAATAGCGGACAGTTCTGTGCTTACTGCATACTGCGTCATTCGCACAGCCTACAACACACAAGGAACACATGACACGTGGTCACAGGAATTTCCACTCGTCAGGGCCATCTACTGTGGCAACGGTGCATTTCTGGACACATTTTTATAAGACCTTTTTTTGCCATTTCCAGTAAGAAATACGTCCCAGTAGTTCTTCGGTTTTGTTAATGTTCACCTTGTACATGTCATCTCTTACAATTATTGCGAGTGCCCTGCAGCACTGCTTCGGCTACTATTGTTAGCGCCGGCCGCTGTGGCCGACCGGTTCTAGGCGCTTCAGTCCGGAACCGCACTGCTGCCATGCCCGCAGGTTCGAATCCTGCCTCGGGCATGGCTGTGTGTGATGTCCTTAGGTTAGTTGGGTTTCAGTAGTTCTAGGTTCTAGGGGACTGATGACCTCAGATGTTAAGTCCCATAGTGCTCAGAGCCATTTGAACAATTTTACTATTGTTAGCCTCGACTAAGCCATTATATCTCTCTACATTGATCATTTTTTACTAACTGTGATTTATCTCTCAAAGTACAAAAGCGTTGAAAGAAATCGTGGAATTCTTGTACATCTTTATCTGAGCTTGTAGTTAAAGTGCCATTTGCCTGCTAAAATAATTAAATGTAGAGTCTATCAAACGTAAATTTCATTTTTGTTTTCTCCATAATTTTACTGCTTTCAGGTACTTCACTTACCAAATCCTTATTATAGTTTCTTTAATATTATTTAATTTAGTGCAAATCCGTACTAATTAGGACAAACAAGAAATAATGGGCGTAATCAAAGATGGAAACTACAAATGGTTACAGCAGTGTGTGCCGAATAAGGGATTGTCATGAAAATTGTGGAAAAAGTGAACTGGCAGAAACTTTAAGATAGACGCTAGGATTCCCATGAAAAACTATTTACGAAATTTCAAGAACAAGCTGTGAATGAGGAGTCCAGGAATGTGTTGGATCCCAATGGATTAAAGAGATTATCGTTCGTCATGGCGTATCTGAAAAAGAAAATGTTAATATAATCTTAATTAACTCCATGAATATCTATGGGAAGGTCACAGATCTAGTGTCTCCTATGAACGGTGCAATATTCACGTTTTAGAGGAGAGTTTTGTACCTTCTTGCCTATACAGATATTCACCCCTAGCCATCCCTGTTTATATGTGTAATAGATTTTCCATTCCTATTTTTAAATGTTGGGATCACTTTTAATGTGCTGCAGTAGTTTTCTAAAATTACAAAAATCATTCCGGAAAAATTAAGGTTCTGTCAAATGTGAAAGCATGCTCCAAGGTACAACAAGTTCTTGTACCTAGGAAAAAAATATTCGATTGAAATTTATAATCGATGGAATAGAGAAAATGTTGTCAATTATGTATTGAAATGATTCCATATTATCCCCTTCATAATATGTAAATAAAATTTAACGTCATTTGCAAAATGGTGCACGACCGACAAAATAGTACGTAATTGTCCACATATTATGTAAACAGTTATAATAATATCTAGCACTTCACTCACCACAAAATTCTGTGTACCTGACGAATGAAAAATACATTCCAAATAACTTTAATGCGTTACACAGAATTTAATAGCGTAGAACGTGAAATATTCGCAAATTATGCGTAAAATACGAAATTGAGACTAACAACAAAAATGTTAAAAATGGAGGATATTGCTTATGGCGGTCTTTAGCGCGCGTCGCTTCATGTGATTTTATATTGAAGTATCGACCAAAAAATATGTGTTCCTTGTACACTTTTCTCTAGACGCAAAGCCAGATGTTAATAGCAGTGATATTCTAAACTCCGTTTGGAATGTAATCGCAAGGATAGATTGAGCGCCAGTGGTGGAGATAAAGTGAAACGACGACATAAAGCCAATCGCAATGAAGGGAAGTGTCAGAGTGAGATTCATTGGAAGAATTCTAAGTAAATGAAGTCCATTCTCAAAGGAGGCAGCTTACTAAACGTTGCGATAATAACAAGTGAATTATTACAGATTCCGAATATTTTGTGTGAAGATGAGGAGTGCGAAACATTATCATCGGATGTTTTATATACCCCAGCCTCAAGAGCAGTAGTTGAGGAACATTTGAGGGAGAACTTGGAGAAGTTTCAATGTAAATACTCTGATCATTTTGTAATATTAGATGGAGACATCAGCTTACCAGCTAAAGTCTGGGATACTCAAGTGGTTAGGGTGGATATTATGGCAAGGAAATCATGTGAAATTGTTCTAGATGCTTCATCCGAAAATTACCTTCATCAGATAATCAAACAATTGTTCGTGAAGCAACATATTATATTTTTGGGTCACTAAGTTGGCCCGAACTTCTCGACTTAGCCTAGAACAGGGAATCTGTGATCATATGGTCGCTATAGCATCACTGAATATGGTTGCAGATAGGAAAGAAAGCTAAGAGAGGAGGATATTTCTGCTTGTCAAGTGGGACAAACACATATTACAGACTACTTGAACGGTCAATGTGAAAAGTTCATCTCCAGGACCGAAAATGTTGAGCATCTTTAAATACTATACAATATGCCTTCAACAGATATGTGTCGAACAGAGTTGTGAGGGACCCATCGAATTTTCGACGGCCGTGCCGGAAAGCTGTCACGAAAGAAAAGAGAACGTGACTGAAATATTAATCAGGCCAGAACCGCAAGGATGAAAAGTGAACGAAACCAAAATTAACTTAAGAGAGTCATGCGTAAAATGTTCCAACAAATTCGAAAGTAATCTACCTACCGACTTGACAGAGAATCAGTAAATGGATGAAGGCCATTCGCCCAGACTCTTCGTGATCATAATAGGATCGAAACGAAGGATTGCAGAGAAAAGGCCGAAGTACTGAATGTCTTCACTGAGGAACATCGTACTATAGTTCATCCCCTAAGTCATCACACGAACGTCAAACTGACAGCTATCAGAAAAGCTGACGACTGGGTAGGAAAACAAGGCCACTGAAATTGATAGGATACAAAGAGCATGAGTAAGAAGTAACTCCTCTTTTATCAGCAGTGTACCGCTGGTCGCTGAAGGAGCGAAGATTTTCTAGTTACTGGAAATGAGCGCAGGTCATTCACTTCTCCAAGAAGGGTTGCAGAAAGGACACACTAAAACTTTAAGCCTATATCTCTGAAATCGGTCGGATGTAGAATTTAGAATCATGCTCGCGTATTGTGACATTTCTAGAGACCGGTAATCTCATATATAGAAACCAACACATATTCCGTAAATAACGACTGTTTGAAACTCATCTCTCCGTCTTGGTCTACTAGATACAGAAAGCAGTAGATACCGGCGCCCAGGGCGAAAGGCGTTCGATACTGTTCCGCACTGTGTCCTCATGAACGAAATACAAGCATACGGAGTACGAAATCTAGTGTGATTCCTGACTGAACATTTCTAACAAATATAACAGCACGTCATTCTCAACGGACAGAAATCTTCAGACGTAAAGTAAATTCGAAACTTCGTTCATACTCGAAGGGAATGTTATAGGACAATTATTTTTCACGATATAAATCGCCAATTGGTTAACACTGGACGTTCCGTACAGCTATTGGCAGACGATTCTCTTTCATACAGAGAAATCGTAACGTCGGTAAATTTTGGTGGAATTCAGAAAGACCTGCTTAGGTATGACGTTTCACGTAGGGATTGGCAATCGATCTTCTACATAAATGTATGTTAACGTATTGCACAGAAATAGGCTGAAAGACCCAGTATTTCATGATCCTTACATATGCGGGAGTACGCCTACGACGACATAAAACTAATAGCAGTTAAGGCAAATGCCACAATGAGATCCGTTGGACGAATCCTCATGGAGGATGTACGTTCACAAACGAGATGGCTTACAAAACCATCGTTCGACCAGTACTGGAGTATTGCCCATCTGTCAGGGATCCGTACCAAATAGGTAGTACATAGGAAACAGAGAAGATCCAAAGAAGAGCACCCAGCTTTGTTACAGGCACGTTTAAGAAGCGCCAAAGCGTCAAGGTGAGGTTGAGTGGAAGTGGCAGACGCTGCACGATTTTACAACTTTGGAATTATATAAAAATTTTTTTGCGGTAACTTACAGAATCGGTAGAAGTGCCATTTTATAGCAAAAATCCTCAAGTCTCACATAAAATGAGTGTCATTCTGATTCGATGTGACTACCATTTGTGATGCTGAGAACGTCCCACAGGCAATTAATTTCTTCCCAGACTCGTTGCAACTAAGGCGGCTAAATTGTAGGTCTGCTTGGTGGTTCTTTAGCGTATTCGGTGCGAAATGTACGCCGAACAGTTGTTGCAAGTTCGTTTCAAGGAACCAAAATCCTCAGCGAGCACGATCTGAACCGGAGAAAGTAGCCATTTTAGCTTTGCACTACGCTTGCAACCCTGGTGCCGGTATGGAGTGCTGATGCACTGACTAAGAAAAAATTGAGGTTGTTTTCTACAAAATGACAAATCTACCGATTCTGGAAGTTATGCAAATAAATTTATGTATCATTCCAAAGTTGCAAAACTCTTTTTGACTCACCCTGTATTTTACGGTGCAGTCTACTGCCGAAATTTTGAGAGTCAACCAGTGCAGGGCTTCCTCCCGTGTATATCCGCACAAAACGTCACGATGGTAAAATGCGAGAGATTCGAGCACATACGGTGGCTTGCCAACAATCATTCTTCACAAGAGCCAGTCGCCACTGCAACAGGGTGAAGGGTGGGGAGGCTTGCGACGTGTGGTTCCTTACTCATCATTTCCTAAATTTTCCTATACAAAAAGTAGCCTATGAAGCTAGGTAACAGCTTTAGTGGAACATATGTGAGCCGTGCTGTGACCCGCGTTGGTGTCGTTTGTAGGTTTCTGCCCTCTCTTGGAGACAGACGGTATCGTTTAGTTGGCATGGTTACGGTTGTTTATCTTCTCGTGTTGATTAGCGCCACTCGGTTTTGCAAGCGTTGCCTGTCCGCTAGTGGCAGCAGCGGAGGTTATCGATATGTAGTAACTGTTGCCCTATCTTTGGGGCGACGTCGTTGTTTTCCCAGGTCGCGTGAGTGGGCAAGTTCAGTTGGGGACTCAGGAGCAGCCAGGTCTGGACAGTGCGAGAAGACAACGGGACCGCCGGCGGCACACATGGACTGCCGGAGGGGAGGGCTGTGGTCGCGAGGGTGCACGACCTCGTCGTAAACCGGATCCAGCAAGCTTTAAGATGAGTGCATTTCAATCCAAATAGAGAAACCACTATTGTGATATCTGTCGATTCTCCAGTGACTTGGGTTCCTGTTGCTGCTCATAGTGTCGCCGAGGCGAAGGGCAGCGAGTGGAGGGCTTGCGGAAGGCGGATCTGATTAGCTTTCCTCGACTTCTTATTACTATTTACTGCTTTCAAATTGTTACAGTTTGTTAAGCTCAACCAGTTGTAATTTTTCTTGCCCGGTGGCCGCTAACGCCCCCGTTACCTGCCACGGGTGTTAGTGTTTGTAGCGTTAGTGTACGTTTCCTCGCCGTGCCGTAGCTGTTCGGTAAGGCATGTAGTTTTGACCGCTTTTTTGATTGTAGGCCGGTTGGTGATTCTTCTACTCTGGTAGTAGTGGTTCAAATGGCTCTGAGCACTATGGGACTCAACTACTGAGGTCATCAGTCCCCTAGAACTTAGAACTACTTAAACCTAACTAATCTGAGGACATCACACACATCCACGCCTGAGGCAGGATTCGAACCTGCGACCGTAGCGGTCTCGCGGTTCCAGGCTGTAGCGCCTAGAATCGCACGGCCACTCCGGCCGGCTCTGGTAGTAGTGATTCCTTTTTTCGTTACGGGTGCTATAAACACAGTATTTTGGGGATGTAGTGCAGACCACCAGTTCCGGTTTGGCGTATTGTTCCATCGTTGCATTGGGTTTATCGGACGTCAGGTAGCTGCAGCAAGATTATCATTAGTCATTCGTTAAACTGACACTAGTATGAGTTACCATCTTGTGAAGTGAATGCAACTCTTGGCTGCCTATCTCATCGCTCGCGAAAGTGTTTGTTGCCAGACCTTCTCAGAGTTCGATTTCTGGAGCACCCTCTGTGGACCCTGGTTCTAAAAGGAAATCTGATGGCCAATAGGTTAGTGCAACGCTCCCTCAGCCCACACCTTCTGCGGGTATAATATGCCTCAGTACCCTTTAAGGAACTTATGTACCGGTTTTGTGTTTCATTATTGAATTATTTATTAGAATACCTTGTAATGCCTACATTAAAGGTTCTATATGTCTAGTTAATAGTTCTGGCCGTCTTCGGGAATAAATCTAGCAGTGTAGTGTTCAGTGGATGTATGGGTTGAGTTACAAAGTTCGCTATCAACTTATTTCACCCGTTTGGTGTTCAGTTGCTTGTTTCTTAATTAACCTTTGCTAAAGTATTTGCTGAATTACAGGAGGTTTCTAAATTTTTTATATTATTGCCGTTCCTGGAATGTGAGGCCTACAGCCATAATTGTGGCCATTTGCCTTAAAATACTAATTAGGTATTTGCATTTTAGCAGTGGGCCTTTCAAACTTATTTACGGCCATTCCTGGCGTCTGATGCCTTCTGCTGTGTTTGTGGCGACTTACCTTAATATTTCATTACCTGTAAGTTGTAAATTACAGCGAGTATCAAACAATTAAAAATTTATTGCCATTCCTGGGGTGTAAGGTCTTCTGTCCAGATCACAGTGGCTTGCTTTTAAAACATTATCTACTTTATATATATTTAATGGTGAGTTGCTAAATTGTAACTAACTGAAAACAGTGTTATTTATACAGTTGTTTATTCCTTCATTAATAACGTGTGGTATTTTTATTCATTGTTGAGTCTACAATTTCTGGTTTAAAATAAATTGTGGGTAACTGTAAAAGGCAACCAAAAGTAAGTGATTACAGCCCAGTCCACAATCGTAACCGAATCTTGCCTTCCCTTAACTAACAGGTTTCAATATGGATTACAGCGCATCAAACAAACAGTTGAGGAAGTTGGGTGTAAACACTAGTCTGAAACGAGGATTTTGGTATTTGGTGTAGCAGAGGAAGTTGTAACGTAGTAGTGTAACTTCTAAGCAATTAGAAGACTGATTACAACAAACAGGAAAAAGACAAAATGGTTCAAATGGCTCTGAGCACTATGGGACTTAACTTCTGAGGTCATCAGTCCCCTAGTACTTAGAACTACTTAAACCTAACTAACCTAAGGACATCACACACATCCATGCCCGAGGCAGGATTCGAAGCTGCAACCGTAGCTGTCGCGCGGTTTCAGACTGTAGCGCCTAGAAACGCTTGGCCACTCCGGCGGACGGAAAGAGACAGAAGAGAAAACAAGGGACTGTATGGTGCCTGAAACGAACTGCTTTGGTCAAGTCCATCGAGAAGAGCAAAGATTAGATTTGTGTTCGTGGTGGTTCAAATGGCTCACGAAACCTAGTGCGTTTCCTGATTGAAAATTTCTAACGAATGCAACAGCACGTCATTCTCAACGGACAGAAATCTTCAGACGTAAAGTAAATTCGAAACTTCGTTCGTACTCGAAGGGAATGTTATAGGACAATTATTATTCACGATATAAATCGCCTATTGGTTAACACTGGACGTTCCGTATAGCTATTGGCAGACGATTCTGTTTTATACAGAGAAATCGCAACGTCGGTCATCAGTCAACTAAACTTAGACCTACTTAAACCTAACTAACCTAAGGACATCATACACATTCATGCCTGATGCAGGATTCGAACCTGCGACCGTAGCAGCAGCGCTGTTCCGGACTGAAGCGGCTAGAACCACTCGGTCACAGCAGCCGGTTTTTTTGTGGTGTATGAAGTGCAGCGATTCACCAAGGCAGCCGCTTTGCGCGTTGCGCACTATGCCACTGAACTTCGAACCAGTCTCTTTGTTACCATTAGTTTCCTTCTTTCTCATTCACAACAGTTACACGGTTTTCCCCTTAAAAAAAAAAAGAAAGAAAGAAAGACAAAAAAGGAGCGCTGCAGAAACTTTTTTAATTCCGGCGTTCACTCCATTTAGCGGCGGTACCGCAGTGTGTTTGTTTATTTGCGTGTGTGTCTGTGTGTGTGCCGGAGCGCACGCAGCCAGCGTGCGACCTCACAACTGGCGCCGCACGCAACACGTCGCAGCGCCGGAAAGCACCAGACTGCTGGTGCCGCTGTAGTCCCTCTAGTGTGGTCCACACTCGCCCACCATTGTGGGGCGGGAGCTCCGTCAACACGGCGCTCCGTCAACACCGTCTCGTTAGAGTCGTCCACCCCCCCTTCCCCCTCACCCTCCGCAAGGCCTGCACGTTTACTGACTGCAAAGGGGTAGCGTGCCCGGAAACTTTCATCGCACCTCTCCCCGGAGACGACCTCAGCTTATCTGTCGCCAAGCGCGGGTCGGATGGGGGTGGGGGTGGTGGGGGTGGGGAAGTTGGGGGGGGGAGGGGAAGAGAGAGAGCGTGGGCGGCCCACTCAGCTGATGTTGAAATTAGGTAGTTGCTATTCCAGCTCTACTATTTAAAAATTTCTGGTATTAATATTGTATTACAGTTTAGACAAAAACACATCTTCATTTCCTATTACTAACAAAGAGATCATACTGCCATCGGATATTGGTAATTTATTTCATATTTATGGTACATGAAGTTCAGAACTCAGATATTAATCGTTAAAGCAGGTCCTTGCTACTCTCAAAAATTTTCGAGAAAATTGACTTTAAAGTTTTAAGTGAATCTTCAATATGTGACACTCATGTCGTATTATTGACAGGCAGGGTGATTGGGGGATAAAGTGTTAGCCTACCGCATGTGCGGTCCTGGTTCAGTTCTCGACTGCGGTAAAAGGGAATATGTTTGTTCTACGAGGAACTCCGTGAACCGTGAAATACAGAAAGCTGAAAATAATTTGTAATTATTTAAATGGAAAATCCTTTTAAAAGAATGGTAACTGACAATTTATATCTGCAATGAAAACTGGATTTTTGTGGGAGATATATAATTAAAGAGACGGTCAATGTGGAGATGATCATGAGAAAAGCTGAATAACCAACGAAAGGATAACGTTCTACGACTCGAGGTGTCAGAAGCTTGAACGTGGGAGGGAAGCTAGAAAATCTGAAAAGGGAAATGGAAAGGCTCACTATAGATGTAGTAGGGGTCAGTGAAGTGAAATGGAAAGAAGACAAGGATTTCTAGTCAGATCAGTATACGGCAATATCAACAGCAGCAGAGAATTGTATAACGGGATTAGGATTCGTTATGAACAGGAAGGTAAGGCAGAGAGTGTCTTACTGTGGGAGTTTAGTCGTAGGGTGGTTCTTATCAGAATCGACAGCAATTCAACACCGACAGCGATGGTTTGGGAATAAACGTTAACGTCGCAAGCTGAAGATGAAGAGAAAAAGAACGTAAACGAGGGGTATTGAACGCGTAATTCAGTACGTTAAGTGAGATAAAATCAGATAGTCACGGGGGACAGGAATGCCGTTGTAGGGGAAGGAGTACAAGAAAGGATTATGCGAGAATATGGACTCGGTTCTAGGAATGAGAGAGGAAAAGCACTAATTGAGTTCTGCTATAAATTTCAGCTCGTAAAAGCGAATACTCTGTTCAAGAACATCTGGAGGAGGAGGGTTACTTGAAAATGGCTCGAAGATACAGCAAGACCTCAGTCACATTACATCATGGTCAGACAGTTATTCCGAAATCGGATACCGCATGGTAAGGCGAAGCCAGAAGCAGATATAGACTCAGATCACAACTTACTACTGATGAAGAGTAAGCTGAAGTTTAAGAGATTGGGCAGGAAGAATCAATGCGCAAAGAAGTGGGATACAGAAATAATATCAGGTGAAACTCCCCAACGCAGCCCTCTCAGACTCAGTGGTAAAACGGCCCAGTGACTAGCCCCTCAAAAACTGAACACAGATCAAGCGTGAAAACAGGATTCTTCCTCAACTGAGAAAAAAGAGACAAAGTAGAAACAATGAACGGTCCAAGCTCAAAGCGCGCAACATCCAGTGAACTGCAAGAAGCACGGTGTGGTGGTTGTGTGGTCACTGTGTTGGACTCTAAAGCGGGAGACCTCTGTTCAAACTACCGTCTGCCTTTATCAGCGGTGCAGCTCGGACATCTATACGTCCCAACTGCGAAGTGCTCGAGGTAGGGGCAATGTTTACAACAGGGATACTCGCGTGTGTTACTTGTTGAAGCAATAGCAATGACACATACGTTTCGAAAAACTACTGTACAGTTTACGATCTGTAATGAATACGCAAGACCGAAAGCAATCGAAGTTGAACTTTTTTGAGTGGTAAGGTGCATATGAACTACACGGAGATCTTTTAATCTTGAGCAGCGCTGTTAATATCGCGGTGGTTGACGATGAAGAGTGTGAAACGATTATAGAAGCTGCCAAACGACACACTGATGGTCATATTAGCGACGTGTTAATGGCCCACGCGGGTGTCGGTTTGCGCACGATTCGAATCTTAGAGCTGCCCTTAGCACAACATGAACCAGTGATAATTTAATCACTCCAGCCGGACTGCAGAGTAATTAGTCAAAGAGCCAAATGTTTCAGCTCGAATGCAGCGCTCAACAGTGTTCGTCAGGTGAGAATTGCCCTCACAAAACATGTGCCTTTCTATTTAAACGTGGTAAAGGACTTCTTTGATCTGAGAGCACTAAAAGGAGACTCGTCCACGCCCGGGTTCCCGGGTTCGATTCCCGGCGGGGTCAGGGATTTTCTCTGCCTCGTGATGACTGGGTGTTGTGTGCTGCCCTTAGGTTAGTTAGGTTTAAGTAGTTCTAAGTTCTAGGGGACTGATGACCATAGATGTTAGTCCCATAGTGCTCAGAGCCAGGAGACTCGTGCAACTACCCAGCGGGAACTTATCGACGCAGGCCGCCCTATGCCACTACCTGTGACATACGGTGTCGGCGCTCCGTGAGGAAGTAATGCCGAGGTCGGAGCGTTTATTCGAAACAACACCGGAGATGACGGAGTGGAAATCAGGCAGCAATGATGCGAGATGGATCTTACTCTGCCCCAGCCCCAGACATTGAAGGTGATAGATCAAGCATACAACAACATAACAAAAAGCATGGAAATTTATGTGGCGGGGTCCGCTGAAGCTGTGGGTTGATGCAACAGGGGTCGCAGGATTCAAGAGGGCGTAAACAACTCTCCCCGAAGAGTCGCAGGAAGTCCCTCCCTGATTATGGAGATTCGTCTCCTTCTCATATTGGACTCCTGATGACTCTGGCAATATGGACCTGTCCGACGTGGACCAACAGCCACCGGTTGTTGCTGAACAAGTTTATTCGGACAATGAGAGGATGTCGTGTCGTTTCGACCAGCCGTCCCTCCGGCGTCCATCGACCCTACAGCAGCGGAGGATGGTGTTGCGCAAATTTCATGAACACTGCCTACCACTACAGCCCCCAGCGTGGTAAACACCGACTGGTCTCAGCGGGACGACGACATCACCGATGTGACTCCTCCCCTTGGTGGAGACTCGCATCTCTCTTCCACAACTGAGCGCAAGTAATACTAAGGGAGGACATCGGACGGGAAACCTTCTGAGGACGTTTAATGAGACCACTTTGTAGATTTTCTCCAGTTTAGCATTCTGTGCAGAAGATGGATACGCAGATCCAGGCATACAAAATACCGACAGTTAATGTTTATACTACCAGATTGTCTGTGGAACAACAGCTTTTTGCAGAACACGCTGTATGCCTCAGAAGTGAATTTATTGGTGGTGCAGTATATCTTTACTACTGCGTTCCAGGCAGTGCACGGCTACATTTACTATACAGCGCCTCATTCAGACTTGGTTCAAATGGCTCTGAGCACTATGGGACTTAACTTCTAAGGTCATCAGTCCCTTAGAACTTAGAACTATTTAAACCTAACTAACCTAAGGATGTCACACACATCCATGCCCGAGGCAGGTTTCGAACCTGCGAACGTAGCGGTTGCGCGGTTCCAGACTGAAGCACCTAGAACCGCTCGGTCACCCCGGCCGGCTCATTCAGACTTGACAGTGAAACAGCTGTACTGGTGCGAGAGGGGATCCCAATTCGCTACCTTGCTTATATACCGTCGCATGCCAGCCTTGTATAGGGCAGTAAAACGGATAAACCTTTCAAAGTGCCAGAGCGAAACTATCTCGTTACATTACGGAAATGTCGACACGAGGCGGCCAAAGTGAAAACATTACGCCACCGAGACTGGGTCAGGGCAAAGTACAACATCGGCAGAGTCCAAGAGAACGTAATGGGCCAGAGTAGCCAAACAGGGTCACGTCGCCTTCGTTAAGTGAAGAAAGGAAGGCTAAGGAGAATGCAGCAAACGGAGCTAAGAGCTTGTACAAATCCATTCTATACTATACCAAACTCGTTAATGAAGCACAGCAGAAGGGAAACCGCTGATACAGCAAGCCGTAGGCGGTCATGACGAATGCCAATAGGTAAACAACAGCAACTACTTCGCTCCCTAAAACCCCAGCGTTTTTTAGCTGGTAAGGAAGTTGGTCGGATGGATCGACGGCGTACATGACGCTCGCACTCGATTATCTGATTGCAGCGAAGTGAAGTCTTGTACAAGTTTCTTGTAGATATTCTGCACGCTAGGGACAACAGCCGCTACTGGGAGAGATGGCTACCTTACCATAATCACCAGCCGCTGAGTCCAACACCACAGTCTGCAGCTCTCGGAGATGGGAGGACCTGGAGGTCTTTTCGTTCCATCAGGATCAGGACACCAGCGTTCCAGACTTCCTGGTCGACTGAATAGGGTCTACCTGGACGGCAGGCCAATAAAGTCAAACGCCACGCCAGAGCAATTGTCATAGTGGTAGGACAGCTAGTGAAGAAGGGTGGCGAGACGGAGGGACACAGCAGCTCCCAAGTCGGCGTGTGTGAATACACACACCACCCTCACTTACTGCCGTGGCGTCGTGGTACAGCCAGAGCTGCTGGAACGATGTGTGAGGTGTCAGCTGCAGTGAGCGGTCTGAAGACCGTTCACGGCACGACTCCTCAGTGGTCACTGACAGACGATGCCAAGCACGAGTCAAGATTCCGCCTGTATTTTTATGAAAATAAATAATTCTGAAACTTCTTTCACTGCGCCTAGCGGCGACCAGAGGTCACTACCATCCTACCGGGGAAAAATGGCAAGAAACGAACTGGGTGAGTGCCTCCTCTACGCATTCCCAATAATCACCTCTTGCAGTACCTTCGGCATGGGGGCTGGCTATAACAGTCCATGGGATCCGTACCGTCAACGTTTATTCATCATCCGGTTCAGAAAACAGACGAGCACCTGCGAAATGTTATTTGCAAGAGATTGTGCCCTTGTTTATCGGTGGTTTCAATCATTTACTGATGGGTGGAGACTTCAATTACGCATTGGCGCCAAAGGATCAAACTCCACATTACAATATCTATCGTGAACTACAAGCTATAACCCGGGAAATGGACTTGTCCGACACATGCGACAGATTCCATGAGAATCGAGAGGGATACACGTTTTTCTCTAGTCACTCGGCAAGCCGACTTGATGGAGTATGTGTTTCGGTTGGCCAACAAGATAAGGTTGTCAATGCTGAGCAATGGCTCACTGCCTTAGTTTATCTGTGTACCATCTCCCTTCCTCAAGAACATGCGCGGAGTATCCACGGCACATGCAGCTCATTTCTTCACTGTTGGTGGACACCGAATGTCGTCAGCGAGTCGTAGATCTACGAGCTGTGTTTCATTGGTAGTAAGATGGGCTAAACTAATGATACGAAGAGCTCTTACATAATACGGTCGGGATAAGACGAGGTGGATAAGGGACACTTCTGAATATTATTATTACACGATACTTCGTTAGTTGTCATTTCGGGATCCGTCTCGAGAACATCATGCGGAAGTTCATGCAGCCTATCGATCACGCGACGTCGACTGGGAGGCATCAAGATCCGGTCAAGTTGTCTCGACAACATCGCTGGAAGCGCACTGCGATGCATCATGTGTCACGTGAACGCAAACGTTAACACCGATCTTTAGTCACAGTGCTCCATGATACAGAGGAACATGAACTGATGTTCCTGTGAAAGGACCCTGAGGCTGGATTTTTGGAGCATTTCCGCCACGTCTTTGCCGTTGCTTCGACAGACCACCGGGAGGAGGAGGACATATTGCAAACAGTTGCGAACAAGACTGACTTAATAAGTTTCCTTTAATTTACGTCTATGGTCACAAACTTTTTGTTATCAGATTACCGGTTTCGGTCTTTAATGACCATCATCAGATCTGTTGCATAACGATGTCGCAGCTTGTGAGACTAACTTAGATGGATAAGGCAGCACTAATGGAGCCACTCACAGTGAAACGTCCCCTTAGAAAAATTATACATGCCTGAGCTTAAACTAACACACAATATTTTTAGCGCAACGCAATCTGAATTTCAAAAATCCCTACAAAAGAATGGCGCTGACTAACATTAACCTATACCTTTCACAAATCACTTACCTCACAAAAATCTTCATTATTAGAACTACTGCAATACAGCGAGCGCCACTACTGCTAGCTAAATAAAAGATTCAAACTACGGAAGGCACTAACTACTGATAGGCACAGTTAGCAAATGAAAGATTTTGATAGAGAACAAACAATGTATTTACCTTAATAGTGTTGAAAAATCATAATATACATAACAGTTCATAATATCCAGTATTACAAATTTCAAAACTCCGCCATCTCTCTCCCCACATCCACCACTGCTGGCGGCTCACCTCCAACTGCGCAACGCTACGCGCTGTTCACGTCCAGCTGCCCAACACTACAATGGCAGACAACAATGCAAACTAGCCACAGACTGCACACAGCACAGCCAGTGATTTTCATACAGAGAGCGCTACGTGGCGGCGGCGTTACCAATATAAGAACCTAAACAGCCTACTTACATATATTGGGAGCACACGAGAAATGAGCGGCACCATGCGGATGGAATTTTAATCGGGAATTTGTGGAAAACATTGTGCCACAAGAGGTGTCAATGCACAATGAGCTGACGCGCCCTGACCTGAGCGTGCCGCCGGATCCAGTGACAGGTATTATTCCTCTTATTCCAATGTTGCAGGTTAGTCACAGTGCGAACTAATATTTGCGTTCACCATGCTAAACGATGACTACGTAATCTTTAGCATGACTACTAGATACTGGTCTTAAATTGGCATCTACGGCTATATCTCCTGATCAGGCTTGCCTAGGGGTACGAAGCAACTTTCAACTTTAAGTGAATATCGTGAAGTAATAGCCCTTGCAGAATCGTCTCGAATGCGACCAGCTCTAAATCAATAGACTGCGATCGTGCATTCAACATGGTAAATCATGATCTTTTATCTTCAGTTACAAGGCGAAAGGCTGTTCCACCGCTCTTCATCTCCATATTTACGAGACTGATCCGAGGAACAACATCAAAGGTGAAATGACGGGAAGCGGGCTCAATTCACAATAACAGCTCGGTCCGAGAAGGTAGCCCGTTCTCAGTAGTGCATTTTGTGTTGGCACAAGAGCAGCTGATGCATGTTATGCGATGGTCGTTCATTGGAATAACGCTACATGACACCTCAGTCATCCGTCGTGCATATGCGGACCACCTGATACTGAATTGATGCGGCTCTCACGAATTCCTCTACAGTGCTAAACTCTTCATCTCAGAGTAGATCTTGCAACCTACGTCCTCAATTATTTCCTGGAAATACTCCAATCTCCTCTACAGTTTTTTCCCTCTACAGCTCCCTCTAGTACCGTGGAAGTCATTCTCTGATGTCTTAACAGATGTCCTATCATCCTGTCCCTTCTTCTTATCAGTGTTTCCCACATATTCCTTTCCTCTCCGTTTCTGCGGAGAACCTCTTCATTCCTTACCTTATCAGTAAACCAAATTTTCAACATTCGTCTGTAGCACCACATCTCAATTGCTTCGATTCTCTTCTGTTCCGGTTTTCTCACAGTCCATGTTTCATTACCATACAATGCTGTATTCCAAACGTACATTCTCAGAAATTTTTTTCTCAGATTACTGCCAATATTTGATATTAGTAGATTTTTCTTTGCCAGGAATGTCCTTTTTTCCATTGCTAGTCCGCTTTTGATGTCCTACTAGCTCCGTGCGTCGTTGGTTATTTTACTACCTAGTAAGCAGAATTCCTTAACTTCATGGACTTAGTGACCATCAATCCTGATGTTTAGTTTCTCGCTGTCCTCATTTCTACTACTTCTCATTACCTTCGTCTTTCTTTGATTTACTCTCAATCCATAATCGGTACTTATTATAGTGTTCATTCCGTTCAGCAGATCATGTAATTCTTCAGTATCACTCAGGATAGCAATGTCATCAGCGAACCGTATCATTGATATCCTTTAACCTTGAATTTTACTTCCACTCCTTAACCTTTCTTTTAAATTCATCATTGCTTCCTCTATGTGTAGATTGAACAGTAAGGGTGAAATGATACATCCTTGTCTTACACCCTTTTTAATAAGAGCACTTCGTTCTTGGTCGTCCTTTCTTATTATTCGCTCTTGGCTGTTGTACATACTGTACATAACCCTTCTATCCCTATAGCTTACCCCTACCTACTCCTACTTTGTTCAGAATTTCGAAGATCTTGCACCATTATACATTGTTAAATGATTTTTCCACGTCGACAAATCCTACGAGCTTGTCTTGATGTTTCTTTAGTCTTGCTCCCATTATTAAGTGTCTCTCTCGTGCCTTTAGCTTTCCTAAATCCAAACTGATCGTCATCTAGCCCATCCTCAATTTTCTTTTCCATTTTTCTGTATGTTATTCATGTGAGCAACTTGGATGCATGAGCTGTTAAGCTGATTGTGCGATAATTCTCGCACTTGTCAGCTCTTGCCGTCCTCGAAATTGTGTAGTCGATGCTTTTCCGAAAGTCAGATGGTATGTTGCCAGACTCATACATTCTACACACCAACGTGAATGGTCGTTTTGTGGCACTTCCCCCAATGATTTTAGTAATTCTGATGGAATGTTATCTACCCCTTCTGCATTTTTTGATATTAAGTCCTCCAAAGCTCTTTTAAATTCTGATTCTAATACTGGATCACCTACCTATTCTAAATCGAGTAATGTTTCTTCTTCTATCACAATCATATAAATCATCCCCATCATAGACTTTCAATGTATTCTTTTCATCTATCCACTCTCTCCTCTGCATTTAACAGTAGAATTCCGGTTGTACTGTTAATGTTATCACCCTTTATTTTCAAATCACCGGAGGTTGTTTTGACTTTAATGTATGCTGGGTCTGTCTTTCCGCCAATGATTTCTTCTTCGATGTCTCCACATCTTTCCTGCAGCAATTTCGTCTTAGCTTCCCTACACTTCTTATTTATTTCGCTCCTCAGCGACTTTTATTTCCCTATTCCAGAGTTTCCCGGAACATTTTTATACTTCCTCCTTTCATCGATCAATTTAAGTATGTCTTTTGTTACCCATGGTTTCTTCGCAGTTACCTTCTTTGTACCTACGTTTTTCTTCCCAACTTCTGTGATGAACCTTTTTAGAGATGTCCGTTCCTCTTCGACTGTACTGCCTGCTGAGCTATTCCTTATTGTTGTATCTATAGCACTAGAGAACTTCAACCGTATCTCGTCATTCCTTAGTATTTCCGTATCCCAATTCTTTGCGTAGCGATTCTTTGTGACTAATGTCTTCAGCCTACTCTTCATCACTGCTATATTGCGCTCTGAGTCTATATCTGCTCCTGGGTACGCCTTACAATCCAGTATCTGATTTCGGAATCTCTGTCTGACCGTGATGTAATCTAACTTTAATCTTCCCGTGTCACCAAGCCTTTTCCATGTATACCTCCTCCTCTTGTGATTCTTGAACAGAGTAATCTCTATTACTAGCTGAAACTTGTTACAGAACTACACTTTCACCTGTCTCATTCCTTGACCCAAGCCAATATTCCCCTGTAAGATTTTCTTCTACTCATTCCCCTACAACCCCATGACTATTAGATTTTCATCCCCCTTTACATACTGCATTACCCTTTCAATATCCTCACAGACTTTCTCTATCTCTTCATCTTCAGTTTGCGACGTCGGCATGTGTACCTGAACTATCGTTGTCGGTGTTGTTTTTCAGTCGATTCTGATAAGAACAACCCTGTCACTGAACTGTTCACAATAACACACCCTCTGCCCTACCTTCCTATTCATAACGAATCCTACACCTGTTATACCATTTTCTGCTGCTGTTGATATTACCCGATACTCATCTGACCAGAAATCCTTGTCTTCCTTCCACTTTACTTCACTGACCCCTACTATATCTAGATTGAGCCTTTGCATTTCCCTTTTCAGATTTTCTAGTTTCCCTACCACGTTCAAGCTTCTGACATTCCACGCCCCGACTCGTAGAACGTTATCCTTTCGTAGATTATTCAATCTTTTTCTCATGGTAATCTCCCCCTTGGCAGTCCCCTCCCGGAGATCCGAATGGGGGACTATTCCGGAATCTTTTGCCAATTGAGAGATCATCATGACACTTCTTCAATTACAGGCCACATGTCCTGTGGATACACGTTACGTGTCTTTAATGCGGTGGTTTCCATTGCCTTCGGCATCCTCATGCCGTTTATCATTGCTGATTTTTCCGCCTTTAGGAGCAGTTTCCCACCTCTAGGACAAGAGAGTGCCCTGAACCTGTATCCGCTCCTCCGCCCCCTTTGACAAGGCCGTTGGAAGAATAAGGGTGACTTCTTATGCCGGAAGTCTTCGGCCGCCAATACTATTAACAAAATTTAAGCTGCGGCGGGAGTCGAACCCGGAACGGAAGATGTTTTCATTACGAGTCAAAGACGATACCCCCCTTTTTTTTGTCCGTTGTTGATCGTTGTATTTGGTCGTTTCGGACGTCATATTACATCCGTTCAAGTTCGTTTGTTGATCCTTAAACTCAGTTTTTTATTGCAGTGGCCAACCATCTCTCTGACTGAACACGCTGAGCTACCGTGCCGGCTAGACCACAGGTACAGATTCAGGTAGTGAACCATCTCAATACTTAAGGGATGTCGGCAGGTAGATGTCGGCAGGTACTGTGGTTAATATGACGAAGTCCACACAAGGATCATGTCAGACCATGGACGCGCTGCGGTGCTTAGGAATAACATTTATTCGTTCTTTGCGAAAGTTGGCGGCAGCGATTTATCTGCGGCTGCTGTAGAACGTTCGAATGTCCATACATAATGATTCGTTGAGGGCCTTCGACATGTTCCTACGAGTAGCGTACACCAACGTTCACCTCGCGTCACGACTGTCACAGTTACACCAGCTCTGGTAACTGAACTTCTTCCGTCGTCGTTTTAACCTACGTTAATGGTGGGCAACATGTCACCTACACTTGCACATGTAGCCTCATTGTTTATAGTTGCGTTCGTCCGGAAGTACCAGAAGTATCCTCCATGAGAACACCCACGAATCAGATCTATCGCTACTTAATGAGTCACCACGGCAGCAACGTCGCGGAAATCAAATATCCAACCAGAGGTTTGTGTAATGGACACGAAAGAACATAGCTTAGTGTACGGCGCAGCGAGGGACTTTTGGATACTGACGCGTTTCCTTTTCTTTTTGCCGGAAGCAACGTTCTGTCCCAAAGATAAGACACATGCGGTCAACTGGATCGTGGACACGCGACGCAACACGTGTTTTCGCGAGATGTATTGTCTCTGAAGGACTACTGGATATAACTACAAGAACAACATGAGATCGTACGTTTTCATACGAAACACAGAACTTACTTGCCAGCTATCTAGGAAGCGTGTTTCACAATCCGACCGATCGTGTGTGTGCACAGGAGTGAGACGACTTGTGGGGGAGAACGTTTAAAGACTATAAGGCACACGCTTTATGTATGTTGTACATTGAGAAAACAATTGGCCAACTGCTATTGGTGCCATATGTCATTGGATAATGTTTACGAGTCCTACGAGCGATGGTACACGGTTACAACTGCACACATAATGTTCCGACAAATGGTCGGCAGCCAAAACAGGGGTGTCGCCCTAGTGGCGGTGATAATTAAATTTATTCGGCTGGACGCAAGATTTAATGATGCACCACCGCGTGCTGCTGGAAATGTCGTGCAGATGATTGTTTTCTTTTGACCCAGGATGAGGATTGTCACTTCTCTTTCCTTTTTACTGTATTAAAAAAATTCAAATAAAGCAGTATAGGGAGTATAAATAAAACAGGGAACTTAAACTTCCTTCTTTTATTAAACAAAAATCAGTAGTAGAAATGAGAAAAACAAAATCTCCAGCGAGTTCTTTTTTTTCACACAATTATGAACTTTCCGTCTAGTCAGTGATTGTCTGTTCTCCTTCTGTAGTCTTGGCAAATGTGATACTGTACGTTTGTTATAGAATATGTGGTGAGAATATATTACGGTCGGAAGTAAATGTGGTGAACAGCGAAAGCAGGTGAGATGACGCATAGACCTCTCACGCAAATGAAAACAACAAAGAAACGAGTGTCAACTATGTTACAACAAAGGAATTCAAGAGTCAAAACTTCCAAAACCGAAATTAAGAGTCATAACAAGTGGTGCCTGCGTACGTCTGAAGGTCCCTTCTACACAGCTCGCTGTTTCAGCCGGACATTACACGACAACATGGATACAAACTTCAATACAGTCCACAGACACAAAAATGACCGGACGGACAGTTCACGATTTTGTAAAAGAAAAAGTTATGGGCCACGGGAGAGAATTGAACACAAACCTCCCCTTCGCAGTCCACACATCCACGACGGTGTGACCGTTCAAATTAGCTCTATGTGGCACATCTTGAGCTTGGACCGTTCACTGTCTCTATTTTGCTTCTTTTTTCACAGTTCACTACACTTTCTTTCTCTTTCTATGCTTGACCACCGTTCAATTTTTGACGAGCTATTCACTGCCATCTCACCACCGAATCTGAGCGTGGTGCGTGTCATGACGATTGACGATCGAAGTTCCCTAAGGCTTTAGATACTGTAATAACGAATAGCTCAGTAAGCAATTCATTTGAAGAAAATAAATATCTCTAAAAATTGCAATCACAGAATCTAGAAAGAAAAACATAGGTACAAAGACGGTAACGACGCGGAAATCGGAGGGTATCATAAGAAATGATTCAACTGATAGATGAAAGAAGAAAGCACAAAAATGTTCAGGGAAATTTAGGAATACCTAATACAAGTCGCTGAGTAATGAAATAAATAGGACGTGCTGGGAAGCTAAGACGAAATGGCTGCATGAAAAATGTGGAAAAAATTGAAAAAGAAATGATTTTAGAAGGACTGAAAAACGATATAGAAAAGTCAAGAAGCTTACCATGAAATTAAAAGCTAGGGTGGTAACATTAAGAGTCCAATGGGAATCCCATTGTTAAATGCAGACGATATACACTCCTGGAAATGGAAAAAAGAACACATTGACACCGGTGTGTCAGACCCACCATACTTGCTCCGGACACTGCGAGAGGGCTGTACAAGCAATGATCACACGCACGGCACAGCGGACACACCTTGACGGTGTTGGCCGTCGAATGGCGCTAGCTGCGCAGCATTTGTGCACCGCCGCCGTCAGTGTCAGCCAGTTTGCCGTGGCATACGGAGCTCCATCGCAGTCTTTAACACTGGTAGCATGCCGCGACAGCGTGGACGTGAACCGTATGTGCAGTTGACGGACTTTGAGCGAGGGCGTATAGTGGGCATGCAGGAGGCCGGGTGGACGTACCGCCGAATTGCTCAACACGTGGGGCGTGAGGTCTCCACAGTACATCGATGTTGTCGCCAGTGGTCGGCAGAAGGTGCACGTGCCCGTCGACCTGGGACCGGACCGCAGCGACGCACGGATGCACGCCAAGACCGTAGGATTCTACGCAGTGCCGTAGGGGACCGCACCGCCACTTCCCAGCAAATTAGGGACACTGTTGCTCCTGGGGTATCGGCGAGGACCATTCGCAACCGTCTCCATGAAGCTGGGCTACGGTCCCGCACACCGTTAGGCCGTCTTCCGCTCACGCCCCAACATCGTGCAGCCCGCCTCCAGAGGTGTCGCGACAGGCGTGAATGGAGGGACGAATGGAGACGTGTCGTCTTCAGCGATGAGAGTCGCTTCTGCCTTGGTGCCAATGATGGTCGTATGCGTGTTTGGCGCCGTGCAGGTGAGCGCCACAATCAGGACTGCACACAGGGCCAACACCCGGCATCATGGTGTGGGGAGCGATCTCCTACACTGGCCGTACACCACTGGTGATCGTCGAGGGGACACTGAATAGTGCACGGTACATCCAAACCGTCATCGAACCCATCGTTCTACCATTCCTAGACCGGCAAGGGAACTTGCTGTTCCAACAGGACAATGTACGTCCGCATGTATCCCGTGCCACCCAACGTGCTCTAGAAGGTGTAAGTCAGCTACCCTGGCTAGCAAGATCTCCGGATCTGTCCCCCATTGAGCATGTTTGGGACTGGATGAAGCGTCGTCTCACGCGGTCTGCACGTCCAGCACGAACGCTGGTCCAACTGAGGCGCCAGGTGGAAATGGCATGGCAAGCCGTTCCACAGGACTACGATCGTCTCCATGGGAGAATAGCAGCCTGTCTTGCTGCGAAAGGTGGATATACACTGTACTAGTGCCGACATTGTGCATGCTCTGTTGCCTGTGTCTATGTGCCTGTGGTTCTGTCAGTGTGATCATGTGATGTATCTGACCCCAGGAATGTGTCAATAAAGTTTCCCCTTCCTGGGACAATGAATTCACGGTGTTCTTATTTCAATTTCCAGGAGTGTATATGTATATATATTCAACGGTAAAACATCAGAAGCATTCCCTGTTAATCGCGCTGTGAAACAGGGGTGTGTGTTAGCTCCTACATTATTTGGGATTTTCTTTTCCCTTCTGCTCAGATTTTCCTTTGAATGTGAGGAGGCAGTGTATCTACATACGAGGTCTGATGGAAATCTTTTCAACATTGTTCGCCTCAAGGCCAAGACCAAAGTAAATACATTTGTTATCCGTGAGTTGTTATATGCGGACGATGCAGCTCTAGTAGCGAACACAGAAGATGAGCTGCAGTATATAATCAACAAATTATCAAATGCCTGTGAAAAGTTTGATCTACTCATCAGCCTTCAAAAGACTAAGATCATGGCGCAGAGCACTACCAACCTTCCAGCCATTAGCATTAATGGCAATCCTCTCCAGATAGATCCACAATATGTAGCAACTTGTCCGTGGGCACTGAACTTACCAACAGAATCGCAAAGGCATCATCTGTCATGGCTAGATTGAAAAACAGAGTATGGACAAACGGACTGCTTACCACAAAAAACTAAATTAAAAGTCTACACCGCTTGTGTTATAAGAACCCTATTCAATAGCTGTGAGACATGGACAATTCTTTCTAGGCATGAATCTCGACTCAACAGCTTCCATCTCCGCTGTCTCCGGAAGATCCTTCAGATCTCTCGGAGAGATGGAGTACCCAACACCGAAGTCTTTCATCGTGCAAGCACCGCCAGCATCTTTGCACTCCTGAGTCATCGACGTCTAAGATGGTAGGGACATGTCAGGCGCATGGATCCTGAACGGATACCGAAACAGCTGCTGTACGGCGAACTTCAGGAAGGTGTGAGGCCAGTGGGACGACCGCATCTTCGTTTCAAGGATGCCTGCAAGAGAGACCTGACCAAGACCAGAATCTATCCAAGTCGCTGGGAAAGCATTGCAGATGATCGCGTCAAGTGGCGAGTAACTGTGCGCAACGGCGTCAAGCTCTCTGAGGACGAACGCACACAGGAACAAATATCAGGAAGAGGACAAAGCGAAGAGACAGAGCGGCTTCTGTTCGAAGTCCCTCAGATTTCACACGTCCAAACTGCAGAAGGGACTCCCACACTCGAGTGGGACTTTTTAGCCACAGCATACGCTGCAGACTCTAAACCAAGCATGCTACGCCATCATCCCTCAAGGATGGACGGATGCCATTATATATATATATATATATAGGTCTCTATGAGGGGGGAGATTTGTCTGATGTGATAGAGGAAGAAGCAAGATCGATGTAGAAGTAATAGAGAAACCAGTATTAGAACTAGAATTTGAAAGTGATTTGGAAGGGTTAAGATTGAAGAAGGTGGAAGTGATATATACAATTCCATCAGAATATCTAAAACCATTGGGGAAATTTACAACAAAACGACTGTTCACGTAGGCGTGTCGAACGTGTGGGTCTGACGATGTACGACCTAATTTTCGGAAGAATATCATCCAAAGACTGCAAGAGCTGACAAGTGCAAGAGTTATTGCACTGTCTGCTTAAAAGCTTATTCACCCAAGTTATTGACAAAGTAATATGCAGGAGAATGGAAATGAAAATTGAGGATGTATTAGATGATTATCTGTTTAGGCTTTAGGAAAGGGAAATGCGCCAGAGAAGCGATTCTGATGTTGCAGTTGATAATAAAAGCAAGAGTAAAGAAAAATCAAGAAACAGCGTAGGTTATTTCTACCTTGAAAAAGCGTTCGACAATGTCAAATGGTGCAAGATGTTCGAAATTCTGAGGAACATGGGGTTAAGCTTCAGGGAGAGACAATTAATACACAGAATGTACAAGAGCCAAGAGGGAATAATAAGATATGAAGATCAAGAAATAAGAGCTAGGATTAAAAAAGATGTAAGACAGGCACGTAGTCCTTATCCCTGCTCTTCAGTCTATACATCGGAGACGCAATAACGGAAATGAAAGAAACGTTCAATAGTGGTATTTCAGTACAAGGTGAATGGATATTAATGATAAGATTCCCTTATGACATTGCTGTCCTCAGTGGACAGGTCCTGCGAAATGGAATGAACAGTCTAATTAGTATAGAATAATGGACTGAAAGTAAATTGAAGAAAGACGAAAGTAGTAAGAAGTAGTAGAAATGAGAACAGCGAGAAATATAATTGCAGGGTTGTTAGTCGCGAAGTAGATGAAGTTAAGAAATTCTGTTACCTGGGCAGCAAATAACCAATGACGGAAGGAGCAAGGAGGAGATCGAAAGCAGAATTGCGTCACGGAAAGCCGTAGTCTACTAGTATCAATCATATGCTATAATTCGGAGAAGGAATTTCTACGAATGTACATTTGGAGCACAGAATTGTATAATAGCTGTGGGAAATACAGAAAATAAGAGAGTCGATGCATCTGGGATTTGGTGTTACAAAAGAATACTGAAAATTAGGTGCACTGTTATGGTACGGAAATAGGAGAGGAATAGAATATATGGGAATCACTGACAACAAGAAGGGTCGGGACGATAGGACATTTGTTATCAGAGAATAACTTCCATGGTAGCCGAAGAAGCTGTAGAGGAAGAGGAGACTGGAATACATCCAGGAAACTGTTGAGGACGTAGGTTGCAAGTGCTACTCTGAGAGGGCACAGGAGAGGAACTGGTGTCGCGTCGCATCAAACCGATAGGAAGTTGATGAGACGTGTATTTTTCAAAAAAATGACGATTGGATATGTGTTTATTAACATATACCCCTTAGTTACAGTTAAATTACATCTGTTCACAAAGGTTCACTGTGGTATTGCTTCCATATTCTAATGCGTTAATGTGAACTGAATTACGCAATTTGTTCCAATTATGGCCACCAGTTGGAGATCTGCGGCTGTGAATGCAAGAAAGACACGTAGAAATGTTTCCATACGTAATGGATTAGGACCGAAACTTGGGAAGAAAAGGTTAAACAAATGGGAAAGGCTATATTGATTTCATTATTAACAGCTACTTACACAGATTGTTCAATATGAGCACTGGATACGTCTACGAAATGCTGTACAGGACCAGATATGCACCTGGTGGCCACAATTGGAACTATTCTCTTTTCCAGCGTAAATCGGTTCAGTATTAAGGCATTAGCATATCCAGCGAGTTTCGTTGCCCTATGATAATTACAGCCCAACTGTACCCCAGTGCCGGCCGGTGTGGTCGTGCGGTTCTAAGCGCTTCAGTTTAGAACCGCGTGACCGCTACGGTCGCAGGTTCGAATCCTGCCTGGGGCATGGATGTGTGTGATGTCCTTAGGTTGGTTAGGTTTAAGTAGTTCTAAGTTCTAGGGGACTGATGACCTCATAAGTTAAGTCCCATAGTGCTCAGAGCCATTTGAACCATTTTTTTGTATCCCAGTGAGTAGCTGAACTTCATTGATAACCACCCAGTATTTGTTAAATTTTATATTTAAATGAGGAAAAGAACAAAGAGAATAATGTCCGAAACGAGGGGAAGTGGAGCGATTACTAGTCGAGAGCGCTGCTGATGTTTATGTATTTTACACATTACGCAAATGCTCGTACAATATGTGCTTCTGTTTCAAAATTTGAAGTTGCTAGCAATGGAACACAGACACGGCACATAGCAAGCGAGCACTCTACATCAGGGCCACCCTGCTTGTAGAAAAAGCGACATTATTTTAATTTACTAAGGATGTTCGCATAACTGAAAAGTCGACAATATTTGAGAATTACATCGAACTGCTTTCAGTTATTGATATTTGAGTTGTGAACTTCAAGTACAATAAATAAAAAATTACAAAGATCTGATTTCCCCCTGGTTTCGTTGTAAGACAAACTGAAGCGTATCTTAGAGAATGTGTATCAATTTTTTATACTTTTTGGTAAATTCTTAATATGAACCAATTACTACGCAAAGAAAAATATTTCATAAAAATGTAAATCGTATACTAAATACCACAGAGCCCATATTAAATGTGGGGCATAGAGACAACAAGCGAGGTGTTAAAAAGGCAATCTCTGTGACACTTTCATTTTTATTTAAACATAATATTGTGTAAAAAAGAACTTCCTCTTCTAGTATGTTACTTCTCTTGATAGAGATAGCATGATAGTAGGTATGTTCCCAGGGCTCCCTCTACAGCGCATTATTTATTGAATAATAAAATTAATTTTATTGAAATGGTGTCTGCAAGTCATTCGAAGAATCCTATAGTTGATCACATTAATTTTTTGTGCATGTTTTTCTGTGTTTTAGATATATGTGTCAGCAAAGTGAACTGATTGTTTCAGAGCAGGACGACCGGATGTTATTTAGCGACGTATCGTTCAAATATCCCATTCGTACAAAGTCGAATCTTCATCTCTTTTTGGTGAACTCCGATCTAATACTTGTTACTAGATTTTTTACGTGGAGGTTAATTCTATATTTTCACAGTTAAAGAATCCTTTCAAACAATCGAGGTGTACAGTAGCCACAAGGGCCTGATTCAACAAAATCAAAAAGTAAATGCGATGTCATTTCTACGGTAAAGAAGAAACTGACGAGGTCACTTAGGAGAATTTGTATTTACTTGATTTATGTTTGACTATTAACTGCATCCTGTAATCCGCTTATGACGTAAAATATTTTGTAACCTCTAAATATCTTTTTATAGATTTTATCTTGCCGGTAAGGAGTGGTGCGTTCACATCACTAAGACATATAATTTACTATTAGTGCTTTCGTCACGGGATTTTACGTTAATTCGATATTATTAGATTTCCAGGACGTTTTCGACATGCCCTCAAGTTTGCATTCGGTATTCGTTCTCTGGCAGTGTTAGTTGTGTATCAACAGCGATACCCAGCAGTACTATGTAGTGGATAACTGATGAATAGCTGCCAATATGCACTTGTGTACGGGTACACTGATGACGCAAAGTTGACGTCAACCACGTCAGCTGTTTGAAGTCACCTATGAGAGACCAGATACGGTTTTTTGAGTTGTACTTGTTAGCGATTACATATTACATGCTTTTTCATTGTTACGAAAGATTTCTTTTCTTCAGAAACAAAAGCGATTGGGGTGCCAATGTGAAGAAAAAAAACATACACTACTGGAAATGGAAAAAAGAACACATTGACACTGGTGTGTGAGACCCACCATACTTGCTCCGGACACTGCGAGAGGGCTGTACAAGCAATGATCACACGCACGGCACAGCGGACACACCAGGAACCGCGGTGTTGGCCGTCGAATGGCGCTAGCTGCGCAGCATTTGTGCACCGCCGCCGTCAGTGTCAGCCAGTTTGCCGTGGCATACGGAGCTCCATCGCAGTCTTTAACACTGGTAGCATGCCGCGACAGCGTGGACGTGAACCGTATGTGCAGTTGACGGACTTTGAGCGAGGGCGTATAGTGGGCATGCGGGAGGCCGGGTGGACGTACCGCCGAATTGCTCAACACGTGGGGCGTGAGGTCTCCACAGTACATCGATGTTGTCGCCAGTGGTCGGCGGAAGGTGCACGTGCCCGTCGACCTGGGACCGGACCGCAGCGACGCACGGATGCACGCCAAGACCGTAGGATCCTACGCAGTGCCGTAGGGGACCGCACCGCCACTTCCCAGCAAATTAGGGACACTGTTGCTCCTGGGGTATCGGCGAGGACCATTCGCAACCGTCTCCATGAAGCTGGGCTACGGTCCCGCACACCGTTAGGCCGTTTTCCGCTCACGCCCCAACATCGTGCAGCCCGCCTCCAGTGATGGAGGGACGAATGGAGACGTGTCGTCTTCAGCGATGAGAGTCGCTTCTGCCTTGGTGCCAATGATGGTCGTATGCGTGTTTGGCGCCGTGCAGGTGAGCTCCACAATCAGGACTGCATACGACCGAGGCACACAGGGCCAACACCCGGCATCATGGTGTGGGGAGCGATCTCCTACACTGGCCGTACACCACTGGTGATCGTCGAGGGGACACTGAATAGTGCACAGTACATCCAAACCGTCATCGAACCCATCGTTCTACCATTCCTAGACCGGCAAGGGAATTTGCTGTTCCAACAGGACAATGCACGTCCGCATGTATCCCGTGCCACCCAACGTGCTCTAGAAGGTGTAAGTCAACTACCCTGGCCAGCAAGATCTCCGGATCTGTCCCCCATTGAGCATGTTTGGGACTGGATGAAGCGTCGTCTCACGCGGTCTGCACGTCCAGCACGAACGCTGGTCCAACTGAGGCGCCAGGTGGAAATGGCATGGCAAGCCGTTCCACAGGACTACATCCAGCATCTCTACGATCGTCTCCATGGGAGAATAGCAGCCTGCATTGCTGCGAAAGGTGGATATACACTGTACTAGTGCCGACGTTGTGCATGCTCTGTTGCCTGTGTCTATGTGCCTGTGGTTCTGTCAGTGTGATCATGTGATGTATCTGACCCCAGGAATGTGTCAATAAAGTTTCCCCTTCCTGGGACAATGAATTCACGGTGTTCTTAATTCAATTTCCAGGAGTGTAATTACACTACACAGAGCTGACAAATATCATGGAATACCTTTTAATATCGTATCGGACCTCCTTATGCCCGATTTAGTGCGGCAACTTGAAGTGGAATGGACTCAACAATTCGATGTATGTCCCCTGCAGAACTATTGGGTCGTGCTGCCTCTACAGGCGTCCAAAACTGCGAAGGTGTTTCCGGTGCACTATTTAGTACGTGAACTGACCATTCGACGATACCCCACAAATGTACGATGGGATTCATGTCGGACGCTCGAACTGTCCAAAATGCCCCTCAAACCAATCGTGAGCAATTGTGGCCGAGTAACACGGCGCAGTGTCGTCCATAGAAGTTCCATCGTTGTTTGGGAACATGGAGTCCATGAACGGCTGCATAAGGTCTCTGAGTAGCCGACAATAGCCATTTCCAGTCAAAAATCGTTTCACAAGGACTTGAGGACCATTATGGGCCTACGACCAGTTCGCACAGTGCCCTGTTGACAACTTGTGTCCATGGCTCCGTGGGGTCTGCGCCGCACTCGAACCCTACCATCAGCTCTTAACAACTAAAATCTGTACTCCAATGACCAGGCCACTATTTTCCATTCGTCTAGGGTCTAACTGATATGGTCACGAGCCCAGCAGAGGCACCGCAGGCGATGTAGTGCTGTTAGCAAAGACACTCCGGCCGGTCGTCCGCTGCCCTATCCCATTAACACTAAATTTCGCAGCACTTTCCTAATGGATACGTTCGTCATACGTCCCACATTGATTGCTGTGGTTATTTCACGCCGTGTTGCTTGTCTCTTGCCACTGACTACGAGGTGCATTCAAGTGCTAAGGCCTCCGATTTTTTTTCTAATTAACTACTCACCCGAAATTGATGAAAATGGCGTTACTTCTCGACGTAATCGGCCTGCAGACGTACACATTTTTCACAAAGCTGACGCCATGATTCCATGGCAGCGGCGAAGGCTTCTTTAGGAGTCTGTTTTGACCACTGGAAAATTGCTGAGGCAATAGCAGCACGGCTGGTGAATGTGTGGCCACGGAGAGTGTCTTTCATTGTTGGAAAAAGCCAAAAGTCACTAGGAGCCAGGTCAGGTGAGTAGGGAGCATGAGGAATCACTTCAAAGTTGTTATCACGAAGAAACTGTTTTGTAACGTTAGCTCGATGTGCGGGTGAGTTGTCTTGGTGAAACAGCACACGCGCAGCCCTTCCCGGACGTTTTTGTTGCAGTGCAGGAAGTAATTTGTTCTTCAAAACATTTTCGCAGGATGCACCTGTTACCGTAGTGCCCTTTGGAACGCAATGGGTAAGGATTACGCCTTCGCTGTCCCAGAACATAGACACCATCATTTTTTCAGCACTGGCAGTTACCCGAAATTTTTTTGGTGGTGGTGAATCTGTGTGCATCCATTGAGCTGACTGGCGCTTTGTTTCTGGATTGAAAAATGGCATCCACGTCTCATCCAATGTCACAACCGACGAAAAGAAAGTCCCATTCATGCTGTCGTTGCGCGTCAACATTGCTTGGCAACATGCCACACGGGCAGCCATGTGGTCGTCCGTCAGCATTCGTGGCACCCACCTGGATGACACCTTTCGCATTTTCAGGTCGTCACGCAGGATTGTGTGCACAGAACCCACAGAAATGCCAACTCTGGAGGCGATCTGTTCAACAGTCATTCGGCGATCCCCCAAAATCTCGATCATGTCGTCAGACCGGCTTGTGCGAGCCCGAGGTTGTTTCGGTTTGTTGTCACACGATGTTCTGCCTTCATTAAACTGTCGCACCCCCGAACGCACTTTCGACACATCCATAACTCCATCACCACATGTCTCCTTCAACTGTCGATGAATTTCAATTAGTTTCACACCACGCAAATTCAGAAAAGGAATGATTGCACGCTGTTCAAGTAAGGAAAACGTCGCAATTTTAAGTATTTAAAACAGTTCCCATTCTCGCCGCTGGCGGTAAAATTCCATCTGCCGTACGGTGCTGCCATCTCTGGGATGTATTGACAATGAATGCGGCCTCATTTTAAAACAATGCGCATGTTTCGATCTCTTTCCAGTCCGGAGAAAAAAATCGGAGGCCTTAGAACTTGAATGCACCTCGTAATCTGCGCAAACACCGCTGCCCTCGTTCGTTAAATGAAAGCTGTCGGCCACTGCGTTGTCCGTGGTGAGAGGGGTGATGACTGAAATTTGGGATTCTCGGCACATTCTTGACACTGTGGATCTCGAAATATTGAACTTCCGAAATAAAATGCCCCATACGTCTATCTCCAACTGTCATTCCGTGTTCGATTTCTGTTAATCCCCATAGTGTAGCCGGAAACCTTCTCACATGAATCACCTGTGAACAAATGACATCTTCGCCAACATAGTGCCCTTTGATACCTTGTGTACGCGATACTACCGCCATGACTTTTGTTACCTCTGTGTGTCATTCTGTAACAAGCGCCGGAGGCTTGTGTGCCTAACACCAAAATATTCAGAAGATGTCACAGAATTACATCTGTAAGATTATCATTGTAGTTGTGATTCTGCCTGTAATAACGACTTAACAGACAATGTGAGCAGTCCTCTTAGAATGCTTGCAGATGATGATGATATCGTTTATCATTTAGTAAATTCACCAAAAGACGAAAACGATTTTTCAATGATTTAGATAAGCTATCTGCGTTGTGTGAAAAGTGGCAATTGTGCCTAAACCATAAAAAGTGTGAGGTCTTCCACACAAATGCTAAAAAGATTCCGTTAAAGTTCAGTTATACAAGAAATGGCACCGATTTAAAGATTGTTGATTCATCTAAACGCATCGTGTTTGCTGTTACGAAGAACTTAAACTGGAGCCAACTGACATAGTTTCAAAGCCTGCTTTTAATATTTTCCATCCTATCCCACAATACTGCAGTCCATGTGGGATCCGTATCTAACGGAATCGAGGAAGGATATAGAGAAAGCATTTTACATCATTGTGAACAGAAGAGAGATTTTTCACGGTATGAAAAGCAAGGTGATATGCAAATCATTGTACCTAAGGCGTTTTTGATTGCAGCGGGATCCTGTAAGGATATATCAATCAACAATTTACTGCACCTTACGCCAAAATATTCTGCTGAGCGCCACTTACACATGAAGAGATGACCATTGTAGCAAAATAAGGGAATTAGGATTTCGCACCGGAAGATATGGTGTTACTTTTTTCTACGTGTTATTAGAGGGTGGAACGGTCGAGAAATAGTCTGAAAATGGTTCTAACAACCACCTGTTAAAACATTTACGTGTATCGCAGAGTAGTCTTGTAAATATAAATGTAGATTGAAAATATATTTACATATATCTCCCGATTATATTACTTTCAAAATACTTGGCAATTTCATTAATTTCATTTCAATTAAAAGACGGTCCTCCTAAGCATACGATTACCAAGCGTTTATAAGGCAGCCACGGATGAAACTGTGAGCAAAACAAGCGGATGCTGGTCTAGAAAACCTTCAAGATCTCAAGCTACCCTAGAACACTGAACCAGACTGTGATGAACGATTCGGTTGAAAACCAGCATCAGCATTTACAGTACAATAATGATTATCGAAAATCTGCAGTATCCTGCGGACATTGTTATAAATGGACAAAAGTAACAAAACGACACCTCATTGATTACAGTGTTATTGAGTCTGCTTGTTGGAATGGAAAATTTGATTTGTGTAGGTCTCATGGAAGAACGTAATAGAACATCTCAGTCTTGTATCAGTCAATTATAACAGAAATATTTTTCTTTCCAAACATTGGTGCTTTTTACCTGCAATGTAAATGCAGAGGGAGAGGGAGAGGGAGAGGGAGGGAGAGAGAGAGAGAGAGAGAGAGGGAGAGAGAGGGTCGAGAGAGAGAGAGAGAGAGGAGAAGTGGGGAGGGAGCAGACAGTGGTATATGCAGTGATGTAATGGTGGTACTTTAGATAAATATATGATGTGCAAATTAAACTTTAATTAATTAGCAATTAATTTAATACAAGCACTTGTATGTGACAGTGGCAACAAAAATAAATACGAAAGAATAAAGTGCGCCAGCTACTGAAATTGAAAAGCGATGAAGATAATTACTTCTATTCAACACGAAACACTGATTTTATTCCACTACTAAATTTACAAGTTTCACATCACCTGTTCTAGGCGCTTCAGTCCGGAACTGCGCTGCTGCTACTGTTGCCGGTTCGAATCCTGCCTCGGGCATGGATGTATGTGGTGTCCTTAGGTTAGTTAGGTTTAAGTAGTTCTAAGTCTAGGGGACTGATGACCTCAGATGTTAGGTCCCATAGTGCTTAGAGCCATTTGAACCATTTTGAACAAAAGCCCAACAACATTCAACAAACTTGAACTTCCTGATAATGAATTTTTAATGAAACTGTTGCCAATTATGTTAATGAATCTGTGTTCGTCTTGAATTAGAGTTGAATTTTTGAATCTACATTTGTACGCCGCAAAACCACCTTAGAGTGTTTGTCAGAAACTACACTCCTGGAAATGGAAAAAAGAACACATTGACACCGGTGTGTCAGACCCACCATACTTGCTCCGGACACTGCGAGAGGGCTGTACAAGCAATGATCACACGCACGGCACAGCGGACACACCAGGAACCGCAGTGTTGGCCGTCGAATGGCGCTAGCTGCGCAGCATTTGTACACCGCCGCCGTCAGTGTCAGCCAGTTTGCCGTGGCATACGGAGCTCCATCGCAGTCTTTAACACTGGTAGCATGCCGCGACAGCGTGGACGTGAACCGTATGTGCAGTTGACGGACTTTGAGCGAGGGCGTATAGTGGGCATGCGGGAGGCCGGGTGGGCGTACCGCCGAATTGCTCAACACGTGGGGCGTGAGGTCTCCACAGTACATCGATGTTGTCGCCAGTGGTCGGCGGAAGGTGCACGTGCCCGTCGACCTGGGACCGGACCGCAGCGACGCATGGATGCACGCCAAGACCGTAGGATCCTACGCAGTGCCGTAGGGGACCGCACCGCCACTTCCCAGCAAATTAGGGACACTGTTGCTCCTGGGGTATCGGCGAGGACCATTCGCAACCGTCTCCATGAAGCTGGGCTACGGTCCCGCACACCGTTAGGCCGTCTTCCGCTCACGCCCCAACATCGTGCAGCCCGCCTCCAGTGGTGTTGCGACAGGCCTGAATGGAGGGACGAATGGAGACGTGTCGTCTTCAGCGATGAGAGTCGCTTCTGCCTTGGTGCCAATGATGGTCGTATGCGCGTTTGGCGCCGTGCAGGTGAGCGCCACAATCAGGACTGCATACGACCTAGGCACACAGGGCCAACACCCGGCATCATGGTGTGGGGAGCGATCTCCTACACTGGCCGTACACCACTGGTGATCGTCGAGGGGACACTGAATAGTGCACGGTACATCCAAACCGTCATCGAACCCATCGTTCTACCATTCCTAGACCGGCAAGGGAACTTGCTGTTCCAACAGGACAATGCACGTCATCATGTATCCCGTGCCACCCAACGTGCTCTAGAAGGTGTAAGTCAACTTCCCTGGCCAGCAAGATCTCCGGATCTGTCCCCCATTGAGCATGTTTGGGACTGGATGAAGCGTCGTCTCACGCGGTCTGCACGTCCAGCACGAACGCTGGTCCAACTGAGGCGCCAGGTGGAAATGGCATGGCAAGCCGTTCCACAGGACTACATCCAGCGTCTCTACGAACGTCTCCATGGGAGAATAGCAGCCTGCATTGCTGCGAAAGGTGGATATACACTGTACTAGTGCCGACATTGTGCATGCTCTGTTGCCTGTGTCTATGTGCCTGTGGTTCTGTCAGTGTGATCATGTGATGTATCTGACCCCAGGAATGTGTCAATAAAGTTTCCCCTTCCTGGGACAATGAATTCGCGGTGTTCTTATTTCAGTTTCCAGGAGTGTACTTCCGATCAGCATCGCTCCCTCCCTTATCCTGTTACATTCACTAACGGCGCGTGGGAAGAACTATTATTGGTATAACTCCATATGAGCTCTGGTGTCTCCAGTTGCGGTGGTCATTTCACGAGTTGAAAGTAGGATGAAGCAACATGTTACCAGACTGTCCTTGGAGTTTCGCTCTCAAAACTTCCACTGTCCGTGATACACAAAGTCTCTCCTGCAGCGTCTACCACTGGTACGATATTTCAATGCCTGCGCTATTATGATTACGATGCAAAGTTCCTTTGGACCCGCATGCACTGCGGCGACTACAGCCGTTATGAAATGCATTTAACATATCCGCAATTGCGAATAATGACAGCCATCAACTGTACGACGGAATGACGACAATGAAAATTTATGCTGGACCGTGATTCGAGCCCGGATTTCCCATTTTATCGCGAGCGGTAGCCTTACCACATGGCTATCTGTGCATGACTCACGGACAGACCCAAACTTCCATATGTCGTCAACCATGTGTCTACGATCTGGACTCGTACATCCACTATGAACATTCCAGTACAGGTCAGACGTTGCACTAGCTTGCCCGATGTCGTCAGAGAAATATGATTTGCAGTGCCTGTGTTATTCCCATTACGATCCAAAGGAACAGTCACTGTGGCGACTAGAGCCGTTATGAAATACATCAAATTTATTCGCAATTGCGAATAACACCACCACCAGCTCTTCACGACATATGGAAGTTTGGAGGTGGCCGTCAGTGGTGCGCGGATAGTCAAATTATAAGGCGACTTCTCGCGATAAAACGGGAAATCCAGGTTCGAGACCCAGTCCAGCAAAAATTTTCATTCTCGTCATTAGATTCTACAGCTGATGGTTGTCATTATTCGAAATTGCAAATACATTTATTTTATCTACTACTACTGGTGGTTGTTGAGCATCTCAATAACGGTCTCGCAATGAATGAACGAACCAGCCACGAAAAGCGCTGCTCTTCTTTGAGTCGTTTCGACATTATCTTCTCATCCCACTTGGCTTGGTAAGGGTCCCTCACTGATGAACAATAGGTCGAACAAGTGCTTTGTAGGTGACTTCTTTCTTTGATAAATTACATTTCTCTAATATTCTCCCAAAGTCCTCAACCTTACACTTACCTCTTATTTTAGACAAAGTTCGAGGTCGGCCGAATCTGGAATGTAAAACTTCATGTCATCCCAGTCAGACCTGCTGTTCTGGGATAAATATCATGTAATTCTTTCTAGAATTCCAGAATATAAACACAATGTAGCCCAGGGGAAATAGTACATTTTCAATTGGCTGCCTTGCTAAGATGTAGCTGTTCATGCTCTCGCGCCATCTACCTCATCTAATCGGACACACAGATCATGCAATTTAGTTGAGTACAGAACGTTGTCCAGTAGAGGAGCGTACAGGAGCAGTGCAGAAGCTGTGTGTAGAGCGTAGCTGCTGTACAACGCGCAATGCATAGTGGAAGAGGCCGCCATTTCCGAGATACAGGTGGGAGGACAACATCCAGCTGGATAAAACAACCGGACTTAAGCAGAACGAACCTGCAATGACAGTTCGAATATCCGACGAGTTCGTGTAGCTCTGCGACGAAGCCCACAGAGATCTGGTCCTCGCAGTTCCAGGACATTACAAACCAGTCGGACTTCTTTGCAGAGGATGGTGAATCTGGATCTAATGTTTCAAAGCGGCAAGTCGCTCAAATGTTATGGAAGGGAAATAACAAAATTTGAGTGAGGCAAGCATTCATATAATTGAGCTTGTCAATAAACAATACTTACGACGTTTCTCTATTCGGCAACAGTACCGAAGTTCATTAATGATACGGTTCAGTTTAGTCCAAAGGTGTGCTACAGGACAGTCCATTGCAGTCCTTGCTGGGGAGTGTCAACAAACGAGCGGTACATGTCCGTGATTAACAATATCTGTATTCCACAGCTGCAGGGACATTGCCGTCTGCACGCGATATACTTTCAGCAACATGGGGCTACAGCCAAATTATTTTATTTTTTCAGGTTTTTATTTAGTCATCAAACTGCAACGAATTCCTCTCCAGTGCCAATCTCTTCCTCCTCATCTCCGAGTGCACTTGCAAACTACCACCTCTGCTTTGCTTTGCAGTTTTTGCCCTCTACAGCTCCTTTTAGTACAACGGGAGTCATTCCCTCATGTCTTAACAGATGTCCCTTCTCCTTGTCAGTGTTTTCAACATATTACATACCTCTACGATTCTGCCCAGAACCTCCTCATTCCTTACCTTACCCGCCCAACCAGTTTTCAAGATTCGTCTGTAGCACCACGACACAAATTCTTAGATTCTCTTCCGTTCCGATTTTCCTACAGTCCATGTTTCACTACCATACAATGCTGCGCTCCAAACGCACATTCTCAGAAATGTATTCCACAAATTAGGGCCTATGTTTGATACTAGCAGATTTCTCTTCGCCTGAAATGCTCTTTTTGCCAATGCTACTCTGCTTTTGATGTCCTCCTTGCTACGTCCGTCACTGGTTATTTTGCTGCCAAGCCAGTAGAAGACCTTAACTTCATATACTTCGTGACCATCCATATGGATGAAAAGTTGTGGCTGTTCTCATTTCTGCTACTTCTCCTTACTTTTGTCTTTCCTCGGCTTACTCTCAATGCATATTCTGTACTCATTAAACTGTTCACTACATTCGAAACATACTGCAGTTCTTCTTCACTTGCACTGAGGATAGCAATGTCGTAAGCGAATCTAATCACTGACATCCTTTCACTCCTGAGCCTTTCTTTGATGTCCTTCACTGCTTTTCTATGCACAGGTTTAAGATTAGGGGCGAAAGACTACATCCCTGTGTACTCATTAAACTGTTCACTACATTCGAAACATACTGCAGTTCTTCTTCACTTGCACTGAGGATAGCAATGTCGTAAGCGAATCTAATCACTGACATCCTTTCACTCCTGAGCCTTTCTTTGATGTCCTTCACTGCTTTTCTATGCACAGGTTTAAGATTAGGGGCGAAAGACTACATCCCTGTGTTATACCCGTTTTAATCGGAGCATTTTGTTGTTGGTCTTACACTCTAATAATTCCCACTTTGGTCTTGCACATTATTACCTGTCTCCTCCTATAGCTAATCCCTATTTTCCTCAGACTTTCGAACATCTTGCACCTTTTAACATTGTCGAAAGTTTTTTCAGGTCAGGAAATCCTATGAAGGTGTCTTGATTTTTTTAGTCTTCCTTCCATTATGAACCGCAACGTCAGAACTGTCTCTCTATTGCCTTTACCTTTTCTTAAGCCTAACTCATCGTCATCCAACCCATCCTCAATTTTCTTTACCATTCTTTTGCATACTAATCTTGTCAGAAACTTCGATGCATCAGCTGTCAAGCGGATTGTGTGATAATTCTCGCACGTATCAACTTTTGTAGTCTTCGGAATTGTGTGGATGATATTTTTTCGAAAGTCAGGCGGCATATCGCCAGACTCATACATTCTACACACCAACGCGAGTAGTCGTTTTGTTGAAACTTCCGCCAATAGTTTTAGAAATCGTGATGAGTGTTATCTATCGCTTCTGCCTTATTTGTTCTTGAGACTCCCAAAGCTCTTTTAACTTCTGATTCTAATAATGGCTTCTCTATCTCTTCTAAATCTACTCCTTTCACTTCTTCTAACACATCAGAAAATTCCACCTCCTCATAGATACCTTCAACTTACCGTTTCCACCTATCCGCTCTGTCCTCCGCATTCAACAGTGGAAATCCCGTTGCTGTCTTAATACTCCCACCCTTGCTTTTAATTTCACTGAAGGTTCTTTTGACTTTTCTATGTGCTTAGTCAGTCCTTTCGACACTCATTTATTTTCGGTTCCTTCACATTTTTCTTGCAGCCATTTCGTCTTAGCATCTTTGCCCTCCCTGTTTGTTTCATTCGTTGTATATCTGTATTCCTGAGCTTCCCTGACAATTCTGTACTTCCTTCTTTCATCGATCAAGTTCTTGTGTTCCTCAAGGTTTCTTCGCAGCTAGCTTATTCGTACCTATCTTTTTCTTTCCAACATTTGTGATTGCGGTTTTCAGAGTCGTCTATTCCTTTTCAACTGAACTGGCCACTGCTCTATTCCTTATTGCAGTGTGTAAAGCCTTAGAGAACTTCAAGTATTTCTCTTCATTCCTTAGTACTTCCGTACTCCACTTCTTTGCGTAATGATTCTTCCTGACTAATGGCATAAACTTCGGCCTACGCTTCATCACTACTACATTCTGATCTCAGTCTATATTTGCTCCTCGATACGACTTACAATCCAGTATCTCGTTTCACAGTCTCTGTCTGACCATGATGTAATCTGACGGAAATATTCCAGAATCACCTGTTATTTTCCAACTATACCTTCTCCTCTTGTGATTCTTGAACAGAATATTCGTTATTAGTAGCTCAAATTTTTTATACAACTGAATTAGCCTTTCTCCTCTCTCATTCCTAGTTCCAAGCCACACTCTCATGTAACCCTTTCTTCTACTCCTTCCCCCACAACTGCATTTGCATCCTCCATGATTATTAGATTTTCATCTCCATTTATGTACTGAATTATTCACTCAGTGTCCTCATATGCTTTTTCTCTGTCTCTCTCTCTCTCTTCATCTTCTGTTGGGACTTTGGCATTTATATCTGAACTATCGTTGCCAGTGTTGTTTTCTGTCGATTCCGATGAGAACAACTCTATCACTGAACTGTTCACAGTAGTACACTCTCTGTCCTGCCTTCCTGCTCATAACAAATCCTACTCCCCTTGCACCATTTTCTGATGCTGTTGACTTTATTTTTATTACCCTATACTCCTCTGACCAGAAATCCTTGTCCTCTTTCCATTTCGCTTCGCTGTCCCCTACTATATCTAGATTTAGCCTTTGCATTTCCCTTTCGAGATTTTGTAGCTTCCCTACCACGTCAAGCTTCTGACATTCCACGCCCCGACTTGTAGAACGTCATCCTTTCGTTGGTTATTCAATCTTTTTATGAAGGACCGTAATTCAGTGATGGTTCGTAATTCAGTGACTATACTGAGGTGCCACTTTCGTCACCGGATGCTTCTCACGATTACGTGAAAACCCTACCGTCAAGATCACATGAGTTTTTTCCAAGAGTCATCCCATGAACAAAGTTCTTTCACGACGCCTCCACAATGCTGATGAGTCGAAAGCAATCCAGAAGTAGACAAGAGGTCCTTCATCAAGAAATGAGAGTGTAGTGATGAGATTCTGCAAACGTCTTCTGCAGTGAACCGGCAGTGATGGAAGCCATTTGTGTTATGTAATTTTTAAGAAATAAACTTGTATTCGACTTTTCAGTACTTGCAGTGCGTGTGTAATAGTTGTCTAAAGCTATATTGGTCTAAATATACTATAAATACCATAGCAACAACTATGTAGGAAATACAAGCACCGTGTAACTAAAACTGACAGAGCAGCCACGTCTTTGCTTTGTATATCGGAAACGCAACACGATATCTTGCCCAAACGTCTTAGGAAGCCCATTTAAAACAGCTTCTAGTCATCTCGGAGGGGATAAATATAGGTCCCTATGGTATTCAAGAAAATTTTATACTATTCTGCATGTAATATAGCGGCAAATTTAGGTGACGATGCTGGAGGTGGATAAAAGTCACGCCCCTTCTCTCCAAAAATAGATACCTTAAGACCTTAAGATCTGGTGGCAGCGATTGCCAGGGGCTATGCTCACAAAACCGGTCCTCGATGAGGCCAGCTGTGTGAAAATGTGTCCTCGTTTCTTCGAACGCATCATCATCATAGAGAAACGTACGATGTACCACGGCATGGGCCATAATGACAACATTATCCTTGGCAGTAATGCCACCCTTGCCCAGCAATCATGATGCCCACGGAACATGACGACGTGGTTACCTAAATGATCACCGAAGTCCTTCCATGTTTCGCTCTTGGGAAGTAGTGTAGTTGGAAACAGTGTGAAACAAGATTCATGAAACCGAATTTTTTTTTCCCAATCATCCATAGCCTATGTGTTACGGCTTCGGCACCAATTTTCTATTAAGTGCATTTGCAACACTGATGTATGGTTGCGGAATTCCCTGCACCCTTCCTTTTTATTTGGTGCTGACAGGGTACATGAGTCCGTCATTCAGTTCTGCAGTAATCTTTGCAGCTATGAGAACGAAGTTTTTCGCGGCGGCACTTATGTATAAAATATTCTCGGTATTCTTGCCGCGTCAGTTCTAGATTAAATCTCGAGCTTTCGACGATTACCTCCATCGTCATCGTCAGGAGCTGACTGTCTCCACTGCTGCTATGGTAGCCTCTATATAGCCCGAAGACGCCTTTTGATTGCCTCCACGTACTGGGATTCTGTGATTAAGGAGGCTGTTGAAATAAGAATGAGCGAAAAGAACTTTAACCGCGATAGCGGATACCATCTGAGCTGTGCGTGGAAACGAGCGCTTGATGCAGAGAAGCAGCAGAGACGCTCCTTCCAAGGTTTACGTTTAAACGGAAGCGGTGGCGCCACCGGCGAACACAGTGACACCGTCTGAGACAGCAGCACGTAATCGCCGACCAATCAGAAGCCGACCAATCAGAAGCCGTCTTAGGGCTATATAGAGGCTACCATAGCAGCAGTGGAGACAGTCAGCTCCTGACGATGACGATGGAGGTAATCGTCGAAAGCTCGAGATTTTATCTAGAACTGACGCGGCAAGAATACCGAGAATATTTTATACAAATCTTTGCAGCTGTCGTCCCCATATTTCTCTTCACAATGGACTTGAATAACCAGTTGTCACGATCTCTCACCACATAATTTTGTCCTCTTTGTGACTTAGCGGATGATGATTTTGGGATTTCCTTGTATGTGATATAAAACTTCGATCGATGCCTATTGAAATACGCAACATTTCGGCAACAGTGTTTAGAAGCACCAATCATACGAGTGTGAACAATTTGCTGACGTACGAATTGACTCACGCGCTCACAGCTACACAGGACATTAGTCTGACCACGGCTGACACTTGCAACGCGCTGAAGACACTGCAACCTGTAGGCTTGGGTAACATCTCCATTTATGTACAAGCACGCATTTCGGTACCTGTTTCGCACACACTTTTCTGATGTTAAACTGATCATGTAAAACTTGACTGATACATTCTTCGTCAGTTCCTACAATTTCAGCAGTCGATCGAATACTCAACCGACGGTCAGATCTCAGATCGATTGCCTACTTTTCCGGTACTTTCATCCCTTTTTGATGATGAAGGGCGTGTGTCATCTTCAACTCTTTTCGCCCACATTTAGCTTCATGAACCATTAAAGAACTCGCGAACGTGATAACTTTTCCATACTCTTCTCCCAGCAAGAGATAAATTTGAGTAGCAGTTTTTCTAAGTTATATGTCAAACCTCGCAACAGTTCGTTTTCCTATTATTATACTCAACATTTTTCCAGCAAAACAAAATAACAGCTCCTACACAAACGAAGCCTGGGGCCACAGTAATTGGTCTACAGACACCAGAGATCCGACACTCGACTGAAAAAGCTTAACGCTACACAGTTGTTGGTCATTCATCTTTGGTGCAAGCGTATCTAACTGTGACAACATCAGTCCCGTTATTTAATAGCCACATCTGATCATAAAACACTGTAATCTCAAAAATGTTTCGTCATGTTGTGATATATGGTAGAACACTGTTCAGTCTCAAGGACACTACTTTGACGGTGATGGTGTGGAAAAAGATCTGGGAAGCGAAATTTAAAACTTTCGCAACGTACATATTGCTCTACAAAATTTCTGGGAACTGCCAGATGTCTGTGACTTGCTGGTACCTTGTTTCAGCGGAGAATCTTTTGTTCGTCTTCAGGTGAATACTGGCAATCGATATACTGATGCCGGCTGGTGTAGGCGTGCGGTTCTAGGCACTTCAGTCTGGATCCGCGTGACCGCTACGGTCGCAGGTTCGAATCCTGCCTCGGGCATGGATGTGTGTGATGTCCTTAGGTTAGTTAGGTTTAAGTAGTTCTAAGTTCTAGGGGACTGATGACCACAGATATTACGTCCCATAGTGCTCAGAGCCATTTGAACCATTTTGATATACTGATCTTTCCTGTTTAAGACCCCGCCGGCACTTGCGCGTTTTTTTAGTTGGCATTTCGAATGCGTCGCTTGAGCGTTTGCGCTTCTGCTGTAAGTCTGTGTGCTCCTCTGCGCTTCTCCCACGGTGACAGCACACCTCTTCCATATCAAAGCGACTGTCTTCGCACGGTAAGGTGACCGGTCGACGCAGAGTACGGAGCTTTCTATAATAGGGTACCATGCAGACTAACTCCAAACCGCTGTGGTGATTCAGAAGAGATTCAGACCATCGTATTTCTTCGAATGACAAGCGGAAATGCAGTGTTCAGCGACAGCGGGGAATGTGAGTATATCGCCGATTTCCTTTAATACACTCCTGGAAATGGAAAAAAAAAAACACATTGACACCGGTGAGTCAGACCCACCATACTTGCTCCGGACACTGCGAGAGGGCTGTACAAGCAATGATCACACGCACGGCACAGCGGACACACCAGGAACCGCGGTGTTGGCCGTCGAATGGCGCTAGCTGCGCAGCATTTGTGCACCGCCGCCGTCAGTGTCAGCCAGTTTGCCGTGGCATACGGAGCTCCATCGCAGTCTTTAACACTGGTAGCATGCCGCGACAGCGTGGACGTGAACCGTATGTGCAGTTGACGGACTTTGAGCGAGGGCGTATAGTGGGCATGCGGGAGGCCGGGTGGAGGTACCGCCGAATTGCTCAACACGTGGGGCGTGAGGTCTCCACAGTACATCGATGTTGTCGCCAGTGGTCGGCGGAAGGTGCACGTGCCCGTCGACCTGGGACCGGACCTCAGCGACGCACGGATGCACGCCAAGACCGTAGGATCCTACGCAGTGCCGTAGGGGACCGCACCGCCACTTCCCAGCAAATTAGGGACACTGTTGCTCCTGGGGTATCGGCGAGGACCATTCGCAACCGTCTCCATGAAGCTGGGCTACGGTCCCGCACACCGTTAGGCCGTCTTCCGCTCACGCCCCAACATCGTGCAGCCCGCCTCCAGTGGTGTCGCGACAGGCGTGAATGGAGGGACGAATGGAGACGTGTCGTCTTCAGCGATGAGAGTCGCTTCTGCCTTGGTGCCAGGATGGTCGTATGCGTGTTTGGCGCCGTGCAGGTGAGCGCCACAATCAGGACTGCATACGACCGAGGCACACAGGGCCAACACCCGGCATCATGGTGTGGGGAGCGATCTCCTACACTGGCCGTACACCACTGGTGATCGTCGAGGGGACACTGAATAGTGCACGGTACATCCAAACCGTCATCGAACCCATCGTTCTACCATTCCTAGACCGGCAAGGGAACTTGCTGTTCCAACAGGACAATGCACGTCCGCATGTATCCCGTGCCACCCAACGTGCTCTAGAAGGTGTAAGTCAACTACCCTGGCCAGCAAGATCTCCGGATCTGTCCCCCATTGAGCATGTTTGGGACTGGATGAAGCGTCGTCTCACGCGGTCTGCACGTCCAGCACGAACGCTGGTCCAACTGAGGCGCCAGGTGGAAATGGCATGGCAAGCCGTTCCACAGGACTACATCCAGCACCTCTACGATCGTCTCCATGGGAGAATAGCAGCCTGCATTGCTGCGAAAGGTGGATATACACTGTACTAGTGCCGACATTGTGCATGCTCTGTTGCCTGTGTCTATGTGCCTGTGGTTCTGTCAGTGTGATCATGTGATGTATCTGACCCCAGGAATGTGTCAATGAAGTTTCCCCTTCCTGGGACAATGAATTCACGGTGTTCTTATTTCAATTTCCAAGAGTGTATGATCCTGCACAGTGCCCTCCGTTCGCCCTTTGTAAGATTTGCTGCTCGCAGTGGCCCCGACAACGGTCGTCAAACTCCGCCGCCAGAGGTCGCCCGATAACATCGGCCTTCAGCTACGTCACGGTGCGTCCTACATCCTTCGTCAGTTTGTGGCAGGGTCAGGGAGGTTACGTTAGAATCTGTTTTACGTCTGAAGGAGGTTAGATGTTAACCTACAAGGGTGGGATGGATATCACGACTCCTCTGGTCTTGGAGAGGAGTGCAGCAGTGCTGCGTTTGCTATTAAAAAGACGCCGAATGCAAGTAAATAAGCAATATCTGTCTCGAACGTGGGGAGTGATATACACTCTCCTATCAGTTACTGGAATTAACAGCTAAGTTTTACGAATGAGATCAGAGGAAAAAACACCATGTCACAAAGTTAGATACGCTATAATTTTGTCACACCAGTTTCCTTCTACCACCAACGATTAGTGTCATAAGGAGCCACTACCTTAAAATTTAACTTGCCTTTCTTGATGTTCTTCTTATTTATACGTGTATAGTATGAAAATATGTAGTTTCAATGGTACGTGTCTTTAACGATCTCTCCCATATACCCTGTTCCGGGGGCGGTTTATTGTGCTATTGTGCTACAGTGGTGGAATGTGAACTTCGATGTTTTGGCAATGACGTTATTAGCACATAATGGTTAAATTACATGGTTAAGTAGATATTGTTTCTATTAAATGACGTACGTATGAAATTTATCTGCAGTAAATGAAAGACAGATTTGTGGTCTGGCTGGCTCTGAGCACTATGGGACTCAACATCTATGGTCATCAGTCCCCTACAACTTAGAACTACTTAAACCTAACTAACTAAGGACATCACACAACACCCAGTCATCACGAGGCAGAGAAAATCCCTAACACCACGGGGAATCGAACCCGGGAACCCGGGCTTGGGAAGCGAGAACGCTACCGCACGACCACGAGCTGCGGACAGATTTGTGGTCTCAGAATTGCTAAGTTTATTAATAAAAATGGTGAAAATTAATGCAGTGCTGGCATTATATTCAGATAATCAGAATGTAATGCTGGATACTTTAATGCTCTTTAAACACTTACTGGTGGCAGTATTATTTCAGAGTGATTGTAGCTATCAACAAAGAAAATCTTCTTTGTCACAGTGTCTCTTTAGAACACTTGCGCAAAGCATAGCTTCAAAATTGGCTAAAGGATAAATTTAACATTTCGTAATTTTTGTGGTGGAAGAGTGAAGATATTAGCTTTTTAAGTAGCCATTAGGGCACACTATATAGCATCCAACACAACACACAAAAGCTTTTAAATTGTACTTTCCAGAACGTGATATAGCACGGTATAGGCTTGAATACTGGAAATATGTAATGGCTAAATATCAAATACTGACGTGTGACGTCTCGTTTTACTTGAGCTAGAGCTACATCGGATTTTTTAATAAAGCTCCAGTCACATCTCTTGAAGTAGGTACTTGAAATTAGCTTCCGTTGTCCGAAAGTGTTTCACTTATCAGTCTTCGGCTTTACATACTCAAGATGATGATTAGTGGTTACCCTGAAAAGCAAGATTACAAACACTGTGTTTTTCTGAAGTTATTTGAAGATCTGCAGACACACGTTAATTAACCTTCAAAGACTGTCATTTAGCATACGTGTGAAAGATAAAGTTTAGAATAAGATACTCTGAACATGCAAAGCACTGAAAAGTGGACACCCGCATCATCAGATTTGCAAATCACTTCAGGTTGCAGAATCACCACCCTACTGGCATACAAACGCCAATAATTAGTAATAACTGAGCGATGTGGTGCTGTGGTTGGCACACTGGACTCGCATACGGGAGGACAACGGTTCAAACCCACGTCCGTCTATCCTGATCTAGGTTTTCTGTGATTTCGGAAGGTCGCTTCAGGCAATTGCTGCGATGATTTCTTTGAAAGGGAGCAGCCGACTTCCTTCCCGACTCTTCCCTAATCCGTTGGGACCGATGGCCTTGCCATTTGGTCCTCTCCCCGAAATCAAGCAGCCAAGCAAGCAGTAATGACAACTTGTAGGCAGCTAATGTCCACTACAAGAACCCCCACAAATAAAAGAAACCACTAAAGTAACTTCTAGCATAATGTACTCCATTCTTCTTATTGAACTAATTAATTTTTTGAGGTTATAATTTGCACCTAAAATATCCGAAAAAGATTTTGCTTACTTGTTGTTTTCAATAAACGTGCAATATCAGTGGATAGATTCTGAATTATATCCCGACTATGATATTTCATCGTCAGGATGCCACAAACTCTGTCTTTCTTGGATTAAAATTAGTAGCTTCTCACAGGCCATTTGTGACAACGTCGGTCGATTTGACCGAAGGAAACAAACAGATTTGAATTTCACTGATTGTCGTCCGAAGTCTAAACGTTAGATGATGACATCGGCTAAATGGTTCAAATGGCTCTGAGCACTATGGGACTTAACTGCTGAGGTCATCAGTCCCCTAGAACTTACAACAACTTAAACCTAACTAACCTAAAGACGTCACACACACATCCATGCCCAAGGCAGCATTCGAATCTGCGACTTAAGAGGTCGCGCGGTTCCAGACTGTAGCGCCTAGAACCGCTCGGCCACTCCGGTAGGCGGCTAAGGTGTGATCGCGCTCGTAGTGGCGTACTAACTGGAAAAGGTCGGCCATCTTCAGGCGATGTCGATAGTCGACGGAAGCCACTGTGAGCTAGTTGTTCAAATGGTTCTGAGCACTATGGGACTTAACTACTGTGGTCATCAGTCCCCTAGAACTTAGAACTACTTAAACCTAACTAACCTAAGGACATCAAACACATCCATGCCAGAGGCAGGATTCGAACCTCGACCGTAGCAGTCACGCGGTTCCGGACTGAGCGCCTAGAACCGCTAGACCACCGCGGCCGGCCCTTAGTGTACTGCTCGCCAGTATACACCTGAAGATGTTTTGAAGACTGCTCGCCGAAATATCGGACCAGCAAATGCATATATCGTCCATAAGGGACGGCTTTATGAGGGCTGCAACTATTTACCAATACAAATACAAACAGTTTCTGCGCAGTCACTTCTTTGTTTTGCCACTGCCCGTTTCGATGGTTCACACCCGTCATCTTCAGGTGGAGGATTGTTTATTTGCATTGCTTATTTTCGTGGAGAGTGGGAAAAAAGCACGTCCGTACTCTTTACTAACACAACAAGTCTCCAGCTGAAGATAATGGTGCAAATCATCGAAACGCTTAGTGGCAAAATAAACATGTGACTGTGTAAGTAGACTGTTTATGTTTTCTTTATGTAAGTAGGCTTATTAGGTTTTCTTATTGGCAACGTTACGTAGCGCTCTGTATGAAAATCACTGGCTGTGCTGTGTGCAGTCTGTGGCTAGTTTGCATTGTTGTCTGCCATTGTAGTGTTGGGCAGCGGCAGCTGGATGTGAACAGCACGTAGCGTTGCGCAGTTGGAGGTGAGCCGCCAGCAGTGGTGGATGTGGGGAGAGAGATGGCGGAGTTTTGAAAGTTATTATACTGGATATTATGAGCTGCTATATATATTATGATTATTAAGGTAAATACATTGTTTGTTCTCTATTAAAATCTTTCATTTGCTAACTATCCCTATCAGTAGTTAGTGTCTTCAGTAGTTTGAATCTTTTATTTAGCTGGCAGTAGTGGCGCTCGCTGTATTGCAGTAGTTCGAGTAACGAAGATTTTTGGTGAGGTAAGTGATTTGTGAAAGGTACAGGTTAATGTTAGTTAGGGCCATTCCTTTGTAGGGACTTCTGAAAGTCAGATTGCGTTGCGCTAAAAAAAATATTGTGTGTCAGTTTAAGCATAGTCTTGTACTATTTTTCTATGGGGACGTTTCAACTGTTGCAGAAACTGATTTCATTTGTATCGTACTATCAAGTTACAGATATCCACAGTTCTCCGGAAATTTTATAGAACAAGAAGTAGGAAAGCAATACTTTTAATTAACATATTTCACGTCATGCAGTGGCCCACGCAGCTTGTATAGACGACTGTGCGTGAGCACCTCTGGCAACAAGACGCTGCGTTTGGACGCGCGCATTCACAGAACGAACCGCCCGGCAGATGGCCGGCTTATCACACGCGGGTGGCCGGCCGGCTGCGATTACGGCGTCGTGTGACCCGTGTCCGGCGGATAATTAGCGATGTGAGGTGCACGTTTACAGGCGCTCCTGCAACGCGAGCCCGCCGTGCTAATGAGGCGGTTGCCGGCCGTCACGCGTAATGAGCGCACGCACTGTGCCTGCCGCCTAGCGCAGTGTCGTGCCGCGCCGCGTGGCGGCGACACCGTCGCCTGCCACGCATCGCGCCCCAAACTGCATTAAAACTGTCCGCGGCGCGTCAGCCGCGCCCTCGCGACAAATTAATTTGCCCGTAACGCAGTGGCGAGTTCCCACTTTGTGGGCCGTTATTTCTTTCCTTTCTGGTCCGCCTTTTCAGAGGCGCTAATGACACGATATCACTGACGGGGACGAGTCGGCTGCATGCGACAAACTGAGCCGCCGTATGCGTATTACGGGGCTACGTGATTCCCACCCGTGTCTCTTCACTGAAGAGCCAATTACCTTTTTCATATTTATGTGCCAGAGAACTGCGTAAAAGTAATGTTGAGCATGTATCCGTTCCGAACTGATTAGTATGCTAATCTCCGAATGTCAGCTGTCACTGCTATAATACGAAATCGGGAAGATCTGAAAATTGAATCGCGTCTTTCATCCATTCGTGAGCGTCTGTACAAGGTAGAAAAAAAGAAAGCGTCATGAGAAGGATTACAATTAATGGCAATGATAATTTTGAGATTCACTGATGACACGCCAATTACCTCAGTTAAAGAGGGAAGGAACAACGGGCTGTGTTTCGTGGAATGAGGTGTCTAAAGCGCAAGTGGTAGTAAACCGAGAAAACACGAAACTCGTGAAAAGTATCAGACACGGGACCAGCGATCAACTTAATATCAAAACTAGGAACCATGAAATAGATGACGCAACTACAAAGATGAAGAAGCAAGGGAGACATAAAAAGCGGCCTAGCACACGGAAAGAGGATACTTCTAGCCAAAGGCAAGATGGTGAAGGCAGATTGCAGACAAATGGTTAACGAAGTTTGGGAGTTTTGGTCTGGCGGTGAGTTGTGCTTGGATAGCCCAATGGTCGCCGTCTGCCTTATGGCAGTGATTAGGGATAACGTCTGGTTTACATCGTGTCTGACGTGAAGCATGCGAGAGAGAGAGTTTCCTGTTTACCTTCTCGCCGCAGCAAGTAGATATCGTGTCCGTCTGTCAAGAGCGCCATGGGAAGGGGACAATGAAGATATCTTTTCAAGCGGACCACGCAAGCCCTCGAGAACATGAAATTGAACGTTTTATCGAGGACGATTTTCATATTGCGCCTCAAGACCTCATTGGGATCCACTTATCGATTACTATCAGCGTATCTATATCAGACATAAATGAGGAGATGTCCACACACGTCGTGCGCAGACACACTCATGATCTCAAATTTAGCCAGTCTGGCGGCCAGGACAGAGCGGATCAGTTTGTGGAACAGGTCCAAGGTCAATTACTGTTAGTTATACAAGAACACATACAACTTTATTCCAATTGACGGCTGAGGGTCCAAGTAACTTCTCCAGAATAAGTTTAAATGATTGCTTTTAAAACACCAGGATTTAGAGTAACAGCCGAAGATCTTACTTAAGTAAAATTACAATACCTTCTCGGCTAAAGGCCGAAATAATATTTCATATCAGCTAAGGAAATCCTTTAAAAGCCTAGCATTTACAAATTCCGTCTAAAGGCGTAATTAAGGAAAATTCAAGTTAATTCTTCGGCTAAAAGCCCAATAAAAAAATTCCATACATAATAAAAGAGAGATTTTAAAGATAAGCTTTTACACAGAACAACAGAAAAACGTGTTAAGAAAACTTGAAGTATCTTGTCGGCTGAAGGTTGAAACAATTACTCAAGAATAATTAAAGATAACCTTAAGATAAACATTTACAGAACACGGCTCAAGGCCGTTTCAAGAATTCAAGATAATTAAAGAGAAACCTTACAGACAAGGATTTACACATTAAAGCCACAGATCTGAAACAAACATGGCTGAAGGCCTAAATGCAGAGCAACAAGAAATTTAAATGAAACACCACTGAAGGCCTAATCTTAAAATAGTTGTCATGAAGTTCGGCTAATGGCCACATACTAAAAATAAAACAGACAATATTAATACACGGCTGATGGCCTGGCACAGTACCTGCGACCAAATAAAATTACAATCACAAACAACAAACAGTGGTGCTCAGAAGTGTTCCGAGGGTTGACCTGGGGAGGAAACTCTAATCGTTGTCTAGGTGAGACACGCAGCCAAGCGTAACACTAAACAATGGGGTTGCAACACGACCTAGTGATGGCTAAAGACCCAACCAAAAACCTAATCAATTCCCTCTGTCGCAACCGACCAACTGTCTATTCCAGTACGCAGACAGCATTCATCTGCTCAGTGGAAATCACAGAAGCTACACACAGTTCCACGTAAAGACTCCTGCACAAAAACTCGAACAATCGTAAAAGTAAGCATTGTGGAACAACAAGGACGAATCAATTCGACACACAGAGCGGTCGGCGAACAAATACACGTCGTCCGATGAGATGACCGACCGAACGACCAACCCAGGTCGTTCTCATTAGAGTTACGTGTGTCGGCGACGGTCGGGCGTGTCTTGACTGTCCGAAGGTGACTGCAGCTCCAACCTGACTCAACTCGATGTCCGTTCGGAATTCGGAGACACGGCGACCCGGACACACTGGCTTAGACCCAACCAGGCAGAGGGAGCTCTTGCCCATTGGCCACATCTCTGCGCAAGGAAGGAACCGACCCACGTCCGGCAAGATGACCAACTGACGAGGCCCATAAATGGTCAAAGGACCAAATACACGTCGTCCGATGAGACGACCAACCGAACGATCAACCAAAGGTCGTCCCGCTCCAATCTCCTTCCGTCGGACAGTTCATGTGTGTCGCCAGCGGTCGGCGACGACTGGTTTTCCCCGCCTCACTGGCGCTCCGTCCCCGACTTCACTGCTGCTGCGCCCCGACTGAGCTCGCAACTGAACTACAGATACACGACGACTCGGAAATACTCTCGGTCGCTCCAGAGACAGTGCGACGATGCCCTTATCGATAAGCGCTGCTGCTGCCACTTAAGGGCAATAAAACGAGCAATATAATGACGCCAATAAATCGAATTAAAAGAAAAACGAGGCGACAAATCCATGAAAACAAGATGACGAACAATAAACGGCATGATCGCGAGCCGCGCACGGTCCAACTACGCTGGATGTGGCCTCCACACTCGGAGGGTCTTCGAGCTCCCTTTCGAAAGCCCGCGCTGAAAAGTGTCTAAAATTCGAAACATTTCACGTCTTAAACGGTGCGTGGCGTATCAAGATCTATGGGAGGTATATTACCACATCTATTCTTATTTTGTAAATATTAATTGCATATTCTGGTTTTCTGACATGTTCCACATCCCAGAGGATCTTCTCACCATCGATCAATTGCAACAAAAAGTTCACCTAATCATGTAAGCTAAGACTGACTTGACAAAGCACGAACCGTACTACTTAGTTTTCGGGGGCTGCAGCGCACCGTCATGCACAATAGACTTGTACCGGTTGCGGCCAGGCAGGCCGACTGCTTCGGACAGTGTTCGTCGGTGTTGCATCCCCTGCAACGAGCGCTACACTTCCCCCCTCACCTATACGGCGGCTACGAAAGCGATAGATGTTCTTCTCCCCAACCGCAAAACCTGCTGCTGGCGTTGGCTGATGACAGCGCGGTGGACAACACAGATCCTTCCACGTTGTCTCCGGCCAAGTTCCAAGTTGCCTAAGGAAAAAAAAACTACCACTTGCAGCCAGAGACAGACCTTTCTGAGAAGATGGATGTCGAATCGGGAGTTGTGCCTACTTCTCCCTTGCTCCTGACGGGGTAATGTCAGATGATTGCAGCCCCCAAACCGACACCAAACGCCGAGCGAGTTGGCGCAGTGGCTAGCACACTGGATTCGCATTTGGGAGGACGACGGTTCAATCCCACGTCCGGCCATCCTGGTGTAGGTTTTCCGTGATTTCCCTAGATAGCTCCAGGCAAATGCCGGGATGGTTCCTTTGAAAGGACACGGCCGACCTCCTTCCCTGTTCTTCCCTAATCCGATAAGACCGATGACCTCGCTGTTTGGTCTCCTCCCCCAAATAAACCAATCCAGCTCAACCCAGCGGACACAAAACAACATGTCTGCTAACAACGGTCCCCACGAAAACGCAAGAAGCGGCGCCGTACACCATCTGACGATTGCCTTCTTCGAATGCATGAAAAGGAAGAGGACCCACCAATAGATAACGCAAACGACTCTACCATCCAGGCGTCTGGCAGAATTAACAACCTCCATAACGCTGCAGCCCGTCTGTCACATCAGGATGTTGCAGCGACTACAGTACCTCCGCCGTGCCTGCCGCCGACGGTCCAACTTCTGCTGCTGAGCATGTGTGCAAGCGCTCCACTATTCACCGGCTACAAAGTATCACAGCTGACCCTTGGGCGGAAAACATCGAGTAAGTATCAGAGCACCCCGTGGGGGCCGAGAATGAGGATGCCCCTCGGCTGTTTCCAGCAGGACGCTATCACACTGAAAGCGGCTGCATAGACACCTTTGACGTGCCGCCCCTGGAGGCCACAAATGCTGTACCGAACAACTTATTGGAGGGGGCAGACGATCAGAACTACCGCTTCGCAACAATCAACATCAGTAACATACCGAGCGGGGTGGCGCAGTGGCCACCACACTGGAGGACGATGGTTCAAACCCGCGTCCGGCCATTCTGATTTAGGTTTTCCGTGATTTTCCTAAATCACTCCTGACAAATGCCGGGATGGTGCGTTTGGAAGAGCACGGCCGACTTCCATCCCCGTCCCTCCCTAATCCGATGAGACCGATGACCTCACTTTCTGGTCTCCTTCCACAAACAACCACAACCCAACGCCCAGTAACACATGTGCACGCCGTGAACTTGCCATGCTCCAAGCCAAACTCAAAAAAGCGAACTTCGACATTTCCCTCCTTCATGAAGTGCACGTCAAAGATTTCACTCCACCAGTCAGATAAACGATTTACTTGTATCTGCCGCTGGCATACTGCCGAACACGTCGAATATCTCCCTGACGCCAGTGGCATGGTTCTTACTATTCAAGAAGTCAGATAAACAAACATCTCGGCGTGTCCGGGTCATGACCATTCTACCTTCTTTATAGATGCAATCATTCACGTCTTTACTGGACGACAGGACGCCATGGTAGTTTGAGGGGAATTCAGGTACACCCATCGCGAAAGGATTGTTACCACATCACTCTCCAAGCACAGAACTTGCCACAGTTGTCAATAACTTCCAGCTCGTGGACGAACGGTAAGACGCTCATGAGATCGGTCAGCCTTTTTACGCCATTCACCTAACTGCATCGATCGGGTTTACATCTCGCGCTCCATTTTCAGGGGGACGAGATGTGCAGATGTGTAGTGTTTTCCGACCATGCGGCAGTCTGAGAGTAAGGCGCAGCCGTGGTCCATAGAAACTGAATAAGCCCCACCTCGCTTCTGCGGGATGTCGACGGTTCATTGACGACACGCGGAACTTCTGCACGTATCGGCGCGGTGCCTACCAATCTGTTTTCGTGGTGGTTAGTCTGCATCAGGCTGCCCTCTGGAAGACATGTATTGGCTATGGTACAGACATGGTGGCATGGAGGCGACATCCATAAGTTCCTATTGCAGCATTCTGTGGGAACGTGTCACATCGCCGTACTCGCCGACACGTCAGACAATGACGAACTGCACAAAGACCCTGATCACCATCCTCACACGTCACCACTTTGAGGGGACAAGTGTCAGGGCGAGCGTTCAAGACAGAGCGCCTCAGAAAAGACCGTCCGTGTATCATGTCATTGTTGAAAGACGCTGTCGGAGACGGACCTTGATCCACGTTGTCACGACGGGCGATGGACGACGCCTACTCACCGCAGTATAGCGAAAGCCCTTCAGGCCCACTACATTAGGCTATACTCAGAGCATCTCCATCACACGGGGTTGATTGCAGAGGACTCTCAGCTCACTTTTGGGACGATCCCACTGGCTGAGATTGAAGATATAACTGGGGCGGAGGTCTTTGAAGCAATACAGAAACTTGCTCAAAAATCGTCGGGACCCGACGGCGCCCCTCTGGAGCTCAACAAGGCTTTCCAGTTACGGCTGGCGTCATCCTGGACGGATATCTGCTGCGATCTACTGTCTTCCACGGTGCAATTCCTGGAGCATTCCTTAAAGGACTGATCGTATCCATACATAAACCACGAGGCTGATCCAGCATCTGCGATTATCGTACCTTGACCTTACCCAACAGTGACATCAAGGTGTTCACTCGGTTACTTGCTGCGCGTCTCAAGCGGACGCGCCATTATGTCGTTTCACAAGACCAGACATCATTAGGAGGCAATCATAATACCCGTAATGCAGTCTGTCGTTGTCATGGCATGATTTCGCTAGCCAGGGCTCACCAAATGCCTGGTGTTTTGGTCTCTCTCGACCTCATCCAGGCCTTTGATAAAGCTTACCACGCGTTTTTGACAATGACACCATCGTAATGATGCGTCTTCTTCATGGCGCGAAGAACAGGTTGTAAAACGGTCGCCTGACGCTGCTTATTCTGATCCAGCCCTCGGTAGCACAAGGCTGTTGTCTCTCGCTTTGAAACATGTTTTAATATAATCATTAGTAAAATTTACAACAACAAAATGTACTAGTAATAAAACCGAATTTGTATAATACCACATGTGAAATCACACAATGTACGACCTGCTGTATAATAACATGTAGTAGATCTTTAATTGTGAACTAAATAAATAAAAATTTGAAACCGCAGCACTGTGGCCTCCGACAACGCCTGCCGCGATGACACTTGGCGGACACACTCTCTGCTGGATTGTTAATACCGACGATGAGATGCTCCTCCGCGACAGCTGTCATGTTCGCACAGCATTGGTGAGTGAGGCGACCTACGACCCGCCGTCGGGCAACAGTCTCAACTTCTTAAAATCGCATGGCTATCTATAGGTAAGGGGCTGCCTGATGGGGGCGTCACACCATACCAGTATGCGACACGATACGTTTCTGGGGCATCGATTTCACAACTGGCCTGCGGCGCTAGATAGCATCAACTGCAGGCCTCTGTTACGACCAGAGCAGGACTAACTTAACCACCGTCTTAGGACTCTCAGTAACTGACGCCATGTGCTAACGTTTATTTGGCGTCTCGCATTCCCCACGTTGCGCAGCCGCTTAGGATACCTCTGTATCTTGCCCACCGCATGCTGGCAGCTTTGGGATACTCTGTTCGTACGGGTATGCTTTCAAAGATCCGCAACGAGTGCCTGATCCCCAAAGGTGAAAGGGGGGTTTAGGCCTTTTTATGTTCAGGACAGAGCGAAGACCCAATTTGTAAACCCCCAAATGGAGATGTAGCGACGTTGTCCGACCTGTCTTACAAGCCTGCTGCTGTAAGTGTAATGCCAATCTCTTTCATGCCAACCGTGGCGTTATCGGACATCCCAGCACCTTTTTCCTACATTGGCCACTTCTTCCTTCAACGAAGTTACATCCGCACTGCACTATTGCCCACGCGCATGACATCGGCAAGGGCGTTATACACCAGCTTGCAACAGAGTGCCGAACGTGTCTGAAAGGATATTCCCCCATATAGAGTGGGTTGCCACGTGGCAGGTGGCGAGTGCCGACTCTCGTAAATAGGGGCGTTCAGCCCGCTTGGTACATAGTGTTAAGGGGAAACAGGCGTACCAGTCTCGCGTGCACAAAAATAGCATCGTGGTCTCTCCACTGAATGTCGTGTGCTAGGGCCTCCCGTTGGGTAGACCATTCGCCGGGTGCAACGGATTTGACGCCACTTCGGCGACTTGCACGTCGATGGGGATAAAATGATGACGATCAGGACAACACAAGACCGAGTCCCTGAACGGAGAAAATCTCCGACCCAGCCGGGAATCGAACCCGGGCCCTTAGGATTGAAATTATGAGGCGCGGACAACTTTTTTTAAAATTCTTTGTTGATCTCATTTTTTTCTATTTTGTTCGTTGTATATGATCGGGGCGGACGTCTCATGACACCCGTTCAGTTTGTTCGTTGATCCGTTCACTCAGTTTTTTTTAAATTTTTTTTTATTACAGATGTTAGCTAAACCCTCTGACCGAACACGCTGAGCTACCGTGCCGGCTTCACTCGGCTACCGGGATCGGACTCTCCATTGAATGTCATCTGCGGAGGGATGGATACGGATGACGCCTTTACTGCAGATCGGCGAGTGACGTTTTGCATCTGGTGCGCCAGTTGAAGTCTTTCCTCACACAAGTGACTCCAGACCGGATAACTGCACTATCGGTCCTCTTTCCGGATGAGGTGATTTTCCGAGATCAGAAAGGAATTTTGTGACACGGATACGCGGCCACACCGTCCACTAGCTGTTCGGTGACGATGAGATGGCACTTCTCGGTTTTCATCACTACTTAAACAAACAATGCTGTGCGATCGGGTGGAACACCGAGTTCCAGTAATACTTCAGCAAATTTTCTCCTGCCAGCGCTTCGTAAACCACCTCGCAGCTAAATTATCCATGACAGGAGAAGATGAACTACGAACCCTCTTCTTTGTTAATACTGAGCTACCAACGGCCACCTCATAGATAAGATAATTCCGCAGCAAGCAGCACCATGGAGTGTCCTCATGTCGTAACGGGACGACTTCTTTTCTTTTTCTTCCTTTTCGGTAGTCGAAGATTACCGGTTTTTGCTTACTTTCCCCTCGATGTTATGAGGTATGCCATAGCACTAAATGTTGCCGTACATTGGAGATGTCAAAAAAGTATAAAAATTTAGAAAATGAAAAAAAGGATTCTCTCCACCTTTTCCTTGATGCATTTTGCCTCTCTTGAGTCCTACGCCGTCCACCCTTCTTCTGAGAGGGGGATAACGGGACCTCTGCCCACTTTGTGCCCCCGGCCCCCGTTAGCAGTGAGTAAAAAAAGTTAGGCGACTGTTCGCCACAAGCGGGAAATTTTTGTTCGAGTCCCGTTCCGTCACAAATCTTCATTCTTCTCATTCCATTATCATGTTGATGGTTGTCCATATGTATTTCATACAGCTGTAGTCGCCACAGTAGGGAGTTGACGGACACAGTAAATAAGTTATTCATTTTTCGGTAAAACCGCGATTATCTTTATGGATGACAGGTTGCGAACGTCTTCATATCTATTTGTTGCATTAAATGATGTGTTGTCACTGAGACGTAATAATAATTATTTTTTTAGTGTTTTAGTTATCATGATCGTCTTTAGATGATACGGAAAAAATATCGTACTTTGTAAAAGAATTGGATGTATATTCCGATAAGTTAAGTCTGGCTGCGATATTTATTTTCAGACGTTTTGCGCAAAAGTAATTTAACTGTCAAGACTGGATGAATGACGGTGTGGAAGAAGTTTTTAAATTTAGAGATTTATATTGTCAATTGTGAAATCCGTGCCCAGGCACGTACGGTCAATTGGAGAGAGAACTAAGTGAATAAGAGAAAATGCCTTACAAATTAGTTCCACATTGCAAAAATTTTTCGTAAATAAGCAGTTGTGATAAATTAACTTTTAAATGAAAAAAATATGATCAATCTGTGTTGGAAATCATAATGCAAAGAAAGAAGTGATGTAGGGTAGAGGCAGTCGTCCATTAGCCTGTAAAAGAAAGACAGTGATTTAACATTCTGAGTACATTTGTAGTACAATGAGAGTACAGGATTGGACAGCAACATTTATGAAAACTATGATTCATAGTTGACAGCAAGGAAAAAAGCATGGAACGTCATCGATTCTAAAACTGACATGTGTTTCAGTTGCGAAATAAACACCGAAACCCGCAGAAAACATACTGGGTGGTCAGAAACAATCTGAGAAGCTTGTAAGGATTTTGCAGGATAGATTGTGCTGCGTCATAGCTTTTACGAAAACATTTCGATACGTTGCACCGTTTCGGAGTTAATTAGCATTGCAGTCAGCCAATGAAGCCACTGCGCTGCACAAACTAAGCGGCCAGCCAGATACCGGGTGCTTATAACAAAAGTGCGGCTACTCACAGAGGAACGGCGTGGACTTAACGTACGGCGGCGAAGCCTGGTAGATATTCGAATGCGTTAATGCGGAGCCTATTAACTCTGGATAAAAATTAGTTCCTATTCTGGCCACCCGATGCGAGTCTGGCGCTGTCAATGCATGAAAAACATACAGAAACGTTCTAACCTGCAATGGATTAGGGTCGGGACTTGAGCAGAACAAGTCAAACAAGTGAGAAAATCATAACGTTGATATTATTCTTAACCGACACTTACACAATTTATTCGGTATGAATACCGGATAAGTCGACAATATACCGTACAGTACCAGATTTGCACCTAGTAGCCAAAACTGGAACTAATTTTCTTCCAGCGTAAATCGGTGGCGCATTAACGCATTAAAATAGCTGGCAAGTTTCACTGCCATACTATAATTACAGCCCACACTGGTCTTCTGTGATTGCTGCACCTTAATTATAACTACACGGCGTAATTAGTGGTCAGTTGTACTCATAGCGTAGATGAAAGCTCAGGAGACTGGTCAGGTTATGGCGGGGATTCCTTCCTTGCTACCGTCCCATGTCCAATTTTTGTTTCGCTCTCTTGTTAGGTTTTGGGAACACTTACGAAGGACACGTTCAGCGACACCGTCTCTTGTGGACCACTCGAATTTCATGTGCCACGGTCTGATTGACAAATTTCAATAGCAACTAACTTAAAAAAAATTACGCCACATGTCGTATACGTTCCTTAAGAATTATTTCTAAGCACTAACTACCCTGCAAGCTTTTCAGACTGTTTAATAATAGAGCGGCTGTACTGCCCTTCTGAAACGAAGAATCTTCCTTTATATCTATTCTATCGCTTGAGCCTTGTCCCACAGTTACGCAGGGTCAGCCATCGTTAATCAGATTTGGCATATTAATGTTTAAGGGGTGCCCGGATGCCTTTCCTGCCGCCACCACGGAATTAGTGTACCCCAACTGTCTGCGTCGAGTGTAATCCATGGAATAGTGCGAGTGTGTTCATATGGCTGCGAGCCGTGTAACAGAGGCGGGACATGGGGACCTGACCGGTATTCACCTAGCGGGATGTGGAAAACCGCCTAAAAACCACATCCAAGCTGGCCGGCATATTGGCCAGTCGTCGTTAATCCGCTGGGCGGATTCGATCCGGGGCCAGCGTGCCTACCCGAGTCCAGGAAGCAGCGCGTTAGCGGTCTCGGCTACCCTGGGGGGTGAAGAATCTTTCTCTATATATCTATTTTAAATCCTATCAAATTGTGAGCAAAGTTCTGGTGTCAGTAATCTGGTGTCAGTAATTCGTACATTAGAGAAAACATATCAGTGCTGTGAGCCTGTGCCGACGGTGACAAAAATCTGTTGACGTAACCTGTCGTTTGAAATAAATATATATATATATATATATATATATATATATATATATATTACGGTCGACCAAAACAAGAAAAATAATGTCCTATAAACACGTGCTATAAAATGAATACCTTAAAAGTTATGAGCATTTGTTCATTAAAAGAGTTTCAAAGTAACGAAGATAAAAAAGTGCTCATAGCTCTTAACGTAAGTATTTTAGAGCACATGTTTACTGGACATTTTTATCTCGTTTTAGTCCATACTGCCACTTCGCAAAACATGCAAAGCTTAGAGCGTGCAGTAGAAGAGATTAGTTTCACAGTATCGAAGATGAAAAATTGCCCGTAGCTCTTAAAGTATGCATTTTCGACCGTAAGTTCACTGAGACTTTTATATAATAGCTTGATAGCCATTCATCCGGCCGATGTGGCCGAGCGGTTGTAGGCCCTTCAGTCTGGAACCGCGCGACCGCTACGGTCGCAGGTTCGAATCCTGCCTCGGGCATTGATGTGTGTGATGTTCTTAGGTTGGTTAGGTTTAAGCAGTTCCAAGTTATATGGGACTGATGACCTCAGATATTAAGTCCCATAGTGCTCAGAGCCGTTTGAACCACTTGAACCATTCATTCATATGGCATAAACAGTGAGCGGTGAGTGCTTTATGTAGGGATAATTATTCGTCATACTACTGGCAGAGAAAATCAAAGAGAACGTTAAACAACACAGCTTATTTCAGATAATTGCTCACGTAATTTCTATAATAGCTATGCAAATTTCAACCGGCTAGCCGTTGTCAGTAGCGCATGAGTAATTTTGGGCCGAGGACCGCGCCATTTCTGTGAGGCCTCTACTAGAGGGTATGGAGAAAAGTGTCAACATCCACCTTGACGACGCAAGAAACGGGAGACCTTTGCAGACCGGTGTAACGGACTCAGTTATTTCAGTCGCTCCGAGCGAACTTCACGTCGAGGTAACTGCCATTGCGCTGGAAGGCAAGAGCCCAGTGTTGCATGCCTTTAAAAGTGACCTTCTCCCGGCAATGAGCGTGAATAGTTGGTTCTTAACTTTGTGCAAACTTCGAACAGTAAACTAGACTCAAGAACTTTACTCGATTTTCAGTGCAGTTGTAAAGACTGTGGTATCTCGTTTTATAGGGTAGCAGATATAAAAGAGAGCCAAAAGAAACCCTTAATGTGTTGTTTGCGGTGTTTCTAAGTACTGCTGCTCAACTGAAATCTTGCTCACTGAATATTTACTTATTTATACTGCAATCACATATTCTTGTAATAACCCTAAGTGGACGCTTTTTACGTTCAGTGAAATATGTATGCGAGCAGATCACATCATTAGAGCTTCAGAATGCGAGTCACTCGCTGATACTGCGATAACCATAATCAAAAGTGGATCGTTCTGTAATCTTTTGAAATAAATGTTCAATTTGATTATGTAATCTTTTTACAGTATAAAACTGTTAGATGTGTTATGGTTATGAATAATTTCCTGCAAATGCTTAAGTGCAATCATTATCCAGTACTGGCTCTCACCGTACTGAAATCTTACTTTCATTTCGGCTGTTATATCGTTCTCAAGCAGGCGGTCATCGCGCTGTAATACACTGTATATTATTAGTGTGCGCAGATTTTCAGTTTTGGTTAGTTTCGTTTTACGGGTGTGAAATAAGGTCTAAGGGATGATTCTGATCCCTGAATTGATCAGATTTTCGTTACAGTCTCACGCGGAAAAGGAATTCTCACAACTTCAAAACTTTTGAATGAAATTAATTCTCATTTAAAATTTTCAGTGGACATAGGGAAGGTCAAATTTGATTTTTGGATGTGCAAGCACCTAGGAACCATTCGGAAAGTTAGGGTACGATGTAGGAGATAAAGGCCACTATTTCCTAAACGATCTATAGTTCTTGGTGGAGAAGAACTTGCTAAACGGAAAGCATTCCTCCAGTTGACAAAAACAGTCGCAGGTTGTCAGCAGAGGGCTAAGGATACTCAATACGGACAGGTATTTATATCAAAAAGAAAACTGCGGGAATATCTGAATATAAGGAGTCAGGCCCCCACTTGTCTCAGCAGGTGTCTGCAACATTCACTACCCGTGCTGTAAAGTGTCCTTAGGAACTAACAAAAAAAAAAAAAAAAAAAAAAACAAAAAAAGAAAAAAAAACATTAACACTCGTCTTGGAAAACATAAGAGACAAGAACAACTGTTGTCTGGGCAGTACGGATAAACAGATAATAACAGGTCATACACCCCGAAGTGAGAAGCTCTAAATTCAGAATGAGATTTTCATTCTGCAGCGGAGTGTGCGCTGATATGACACTTCCTAGCAGATTAAAACTGTGTGCCGGACCGAGACTCGAACTCGGGACCTTTGCCTTTCGCGGGCAAGTGCTCTACCAACTGAGCTACCCAAGCACGACTCACGCCCCGTCCTCACAGTTTCGTATCAGCGCACACTCCGCTGTAGAGTGAAAATCTCATTCTGGAAACATCCCCCAGGCTAAGACTAAGCCATGTCTCCGCAATATCCCTTCTTTCAGGAGTGCTAGTTCTGCAAGGTTCGCAGGAAAGCTTCTGTTAAGTTCGGAAGGTAGGAGACGAGGTACTGGCAGAAGAAGAGCTGTGACGACGGGGCGTGAGTCGTGCTTGGGTAGCTCAGTTGGTAGAGCACTTGCCCGTGAAAGGCAAAGGTCCCGAGTTGGAGTCTCGGTCCGACACATAGTTTTAATCTGCTAGGAAGTTTCACCTTTAAATTCGCTTCATCGGTGCTATGGTGTAATCAAGGTCGAACACTTCCTATGCTAGGGTGTTCTGAGAGGCCATAGAACTTAAAAAAAAACACAATAAAACAATAACAGAAATGAGAAAGGGCTCAAATTACATAGATTGTTTTTGCGTTTGTGCTAAATAAAGCAAACGGGTGAAGCTCTTCTGCAATGCGAGCTCCAATGCAACCTCTTGCGCGACTCCTCGATCTTCGGCAACAGTCAGATGACGTCACCGCCAGACCATTTCGCGGTTACGTAATAAGCAATTCGGCTTGCCGAGCTTTTTCAAGTTTGAAAACTTGCTACGTCTTTACAGCCTCTGATGCTGCCTCCAGCATTAGGAGACAAAATTTTTGGGGGAAGAACGACACCTTCAACCATGGCAGAATATCCTTAAAACAAAAATCGGAGAATTCGTAATACACACCGCATGATTACGCCACGATAGTATGACTTAGCAGTTGACATTTGTCAGTAGCGCGTCTTTAAACAGACAGCCACTAGCGGGGGCTACATTTAAACATTTTACAAAACGCCAACTGTAGAACGGTCTTGTATTCCTCTGACTGATGTCGCAGTTAACTGCCTCCTTAAATCGTAGAAAATGGTACTGATCCTACTCCTACGACGTGCGGTCTGGTCCACATGATCCAAAGAAAGCTTCATCCTGACTCCGTGGCTTCGCTCAGTGACTGACCTCCTGCTACTCGTTACACTTTTACTCAATTTAGGATATATCTGCTTGAAGATGAGACTAGCTTTTGGCAATGTAACTTTATTCTGTTCCGCGGCACATCCTTCGGCCTCGAGCAGAGCAGGGACATCCAATATCTCACTACGGTCTAGCGGTGACCATAGAAATTCAAATCTCACGCCCGTATAATAGTGCAGTATCTGCCACTGCACAAAGTGAATATGTATGCCAATTCCTCTATGCCTAAGCACCCGCATTGTAAGTTGCTCAATAATACATTCGAACTCGTTCATTTCATGTATATCACATACACACTTTATACAGGCGCTGGCTAGTAACTTGAGACTGACTGTATAGCTGTATTAGGTTTAAGAAGTAAAGTATATATAAGTTTATGATATTTGTTATCACACTAGCTTATTACCCCGAGTTTCCTGGGAATGTATTTTTTTTCCATTCTACTACTAGTCAGTCAATCTTCTGCTTCCCCTCCTTGCCCCTGGCTTTGTCCATCTCCTCCTTTCTCCTCTCTGTCTGTCCAAACCCTCCTCCTCCAACCTTCCCTATCCTATCAACAACCCCATCCCAAAAGGAGGCTGGTGGTTAATACCGCCACACTATATCTGTCCATACCGCAATTAACATGTGTCCCAAATTTGGTTGAAATCGCTTTTTACCCATTGCTTTGCCTGCGTATGCACATAAAAATATCTCACACGCATTTAATATATTTTACACGTATTTGTATTAATATATCCCCGTATCTCTAGCGAAATGCACGATACAGCTTCATTTTCATTTTACATATACGACCCTTTGTATATGTGGCTACTGTCTGTGAAATGTATCGTGAAAAGAGTCCGCAGTAAAGAAGTAATACATTAAAACGTCATGCATGATGTGCCGGTGTTTCCGTATCTCACTGACTTCGACGTCGAGTCTCTTGAAAAATGTGTCGTAGAATGATAGACACTACTGGCCATTAAGATTGCTACACCAAGAATAAATGCAGATGATAAACGGGTATTCATTGGACATATATATTATACTAGAACTGACATGTGATTACATTTTCACCCAATTTGGGTGCATACATCCTGAGAAATCAGTACCCAGAACAACCACCTCTGGCCGTAATAACGGCCTTGCTATGCCTGGGCATTGATTCAAACAGAGACTGGATGTTGTGTACAGGCACAGCTGCCCATGCAGCTTCAACACGATACCACAGTTCATCAAGAGTAGTGACTGTCGTATTGTAACGAGCCAGTGGCTCGGCCACCATTGATCAGACCTTTTCAATTGGTGAGAGATCTGGAGAATGTGCTGGACAGGGCAGTAGTCGAACATTTTCTGTATCCAGAAAGGCCCGTACAGTACCTGCAGCATGCGGTCGTGCATTATCCTGCTGAAATGTATGGTTTCGGAGGGATCGAATGAAGGGTAGATCCACAGGTCGTAACACATCTGAAATGTAACATCCACTGTTCAAAGCGCCGTCAATGCGAACAAGAGGTGACCGAGACGTGTAACCAATGGCACCTCATACCATCGCGCCGGGTGATACGCCAGTATGGCGATGACGAATACACGCTTCCAATGCGCGTTCACCGCAATGTCTTCAAACACTGATGCGACCATCATGATGCTGTAAACAGAACCTGGATTCATCCGAAAAAATGACGTTTTGCCATTCGTGCACCTAGGTTCGTCGTTGAGTACACCATCGCAGGCACTCCTGTCTGTGATGCAGCGTCAATGGTAACCGCAGGCATAGTCTCCGAGCTGATAGTCCATGCTGCTGCAAACGTCGTCGAACTGTTCGTGCAGATGGTTGTTGTCTTGCAAACGTCCCCATCAGGGATCGAGACGTGGCTGCACGTTCCATTACAGCCATGCGGGTAAGATGTCTGTCATCTCGACTGCTAGTGATACGAGGCTGTTGGGCTCCAGCACGGCGTTCCGTATTACCCTCCTGAACCCACCGATTCCATATTCTGCTAACAGTCATTGGGTCTCGACCAACGCGAGCAGCACTGTCGCGATACGATAAACCGCAATCGCGATATGCTACAAGCCGACCTTTATCAAAGTCGGAAACGTGATGGTACGCATTTCTCCTCCTTACACGAGGTATCACAACAACGTTTCACCAGGCAACGTCGGTCAACTCTTTGTTTGTGTATGAGATATCGGTTGAAAAGTTTCCTCATGTCAGCACGTTGTAGGTGTCACCACCGGCGCCAATCTTGTGTAAATGCTCTGAAAAGCTAATCATTTGCATATCACAGCATCTTCTTCCTGTCGGTTAAATTTCGCGTCTGTCGCACGTCATGTTCGTGGTGTAGCAATTTTAATGGCCAGTAGTGTATTTTTGTAGGTATATTCAGCGACGTGTGTAGATACTGTCTGCGAAATGTTTTCAAATAGAGTGAGTATAAAAGAAGCAATAAGCTAAAACGTCATACTTCACGTGGCAATTCTACTGCTTGAAATTCGAAAATGTAGTAAATGATAAACATTTTCCCTTTCATCATTTTGTAGGGCTTGTAAGCGAGAAACTGTTTCTTAAAGGTTTGAAATTATATTTAAGCCCTATTGAAAATCACTAAGTGTTCTCAGTGTCAAATACTGAGTGAATTAAGTATGGTATATACCACCACACGGAGCTTTCGGAAGACTCCCGTACGTCCGCCAGGCACCTCCTATCCTGCTCCGGCTGGCTGTAATCATTCGTGCTTCAGGAGGAGATAACAAGTGTGGATTTCACCACACGGTGCTTTCGGAGGGCATCCGTACATCTGCCAGGCATCGCTCCTCTCTAAAATGCAGTCTATATCCTTCCGCGTGAGCCCTGACTTCTCTGACTTTGATCCGCGATTCTTGTGCAAGACATATGTTGGCGTCAGTGGGTTCGCTCTGCTATTTATCGGATACCGTTTCTATAAACATTTTCAATAGTGTTTCGCGAAAATACCTTCTCTTAATTCCAGGGATTCCCATTTGTTTCACTTAGCATCTCCGCAATATTCGGCCTTAACCAAACCCATTGGTACACAAATCTAGTAGCGCACCTCAGAATCTATTCGACGTCTTCCATTAATTTGGAATCCCAAATGCTCGTGAAATTCTACAATTGGGTCGCACTGGTGTTCTTTATGCGATCCCCATTCTACAGTATGAATCAGGAATAAGGTACAAGATTTCAATGATGATAGTATTAGCGATTCAGAACTAAAAATCCATATGGACGTATGTTCTATTCTGAATGGTTTCCGAGATGGGACACATTTAATATCTCTTTCGTACTTTATTTTGAACAACTCCAATACTGCACCCTCCGGAGCAAAGGTGTCGCAGAACACAATTAAACTACATCAAATTGTCTACAAACAATGTCCTGTTCATTTCTCTGTATGACTAACAGTTTGCGCGAAGAGAGCGTGAGAATACTGAAACATATCGCACGACACGTATGTGATGTAGTAGCTTAGGCGGTTCCTGCAGTCCACTTGGAGGTAGTTTCCCGACTTGATAGACCATGAGTGTCCTGTACTAATCTGCGCGTCTCAGTTTCTTCTACTCGGCTATTTTACGTTGTAAACAATGAAACTCTTTGAATAACACAGAAAATAAATAGCAACGTACGTTAAATGCATTCTGCCTCGGAAATCATTAGGAAAAGGGCATATGTCCATTTGAAATCTTTTGTTCAGAATCATTAATACAGTCATCCCCCAATGTATGTACCTTTGCGCCTGACACACCCTATAGATGACCTCCACTTTCCCACAGTTCTCCTGGTACACCTTCTCTGCAACCGACCTTACGCGTTCGTTCTATTTCATACAGCTTTGCAGCGTTCCTACAGAAGAGTGTCGAATAGCAGGTGGACTGATAAAATAACTAATGAGGAGGTTCTCCGTAGAAAGGGCAAGTAAACTACTGTATATGCAAAACGCAAATAAGAAGAAGGGTGAAACTTCTAAATAAGTTTTTACTTAAACTGAAATATCTGAGAAGGTGAAACTTCTACGTTTTTACTTAAACTGCTGAATGCTTTACTTGTTTTTATCATTCCATTCGAACGCTAACCTACGGAATTTTCCCTTACAAATACAACTCAGACTTGTTCTATTCATTTATGACCCACAGTATACAAGCGCAACGCAATCTGACTGCAAATAATTAACACAAAAGGATGACCCTGAATTAGAAGAAATTCTAACAATAACCTACACTTTTTCATGACTCACTTACCTCACAGAAAATCTTCATGACATGAACTAGAGCAAATACAGCAAGCATAAAGCCAGATATATTCTAACTACTATAAGCTCTAATTACTAATAGGCATGTAGTTAGCAAAGGATAAATTTTGTTGCAGAGCAAACAACGTATTTAGAAGATTTTCCCTTAATGATGTGACATACAGTTCAGAAAATTATATAATCGTCAATAATTCCATTTCGTAAACATTAGAAAATACGTCAATCATTTTACAATCCATGTTCAACGAATACTAAATCTCCTTGAAGGACACACGTCAAAATCGTCCGCTCGCGCTAACACTTCCAACCACCAACGATGCTAACTATTAATTTCCTACTGCGAGTCTGACCAGCCACAGAGTCCCGTAGAGGGCGCACACCGCTGTCAGTGCAGTCTAGCGCTGTCAACATACAAACACATTAACAGGCTACTTACATTGGACAGGATGATAGGACATTCGTTTAAACATTAGGAATAGGATCCACTATACCAGCGACGGTGGTTATCGCTGAAATAACCTGTTTTAGATTATACCGTTTTTTTCCCACTCCAGTTTAACCTGTCCGTCGAAGCTGAGCAAAATAACCGGTTTCTGCAAATAACGATTTTCAGTTTTTTATTCCTATTATCTCCTGTAACAAATGTATAAATCGAATAAAGACTGAAAAAATTTTCCTGTATTTCAAGATACATAGAATACAAACATTAAATTAAATAATGAAATGAAATAGCAGTTACCACGTCCACAGTTCGCTGTTTTTCTCGAAAAGCGACAATACTACAAAAAAATCTTCAGCATTCTCGTATTTATTCTAAGATTTTGAAACTGTGCTCAAAAATCGTGTTCTAATCATGGATCATACCACAATTTGAACATAATGAACAATGAGTGCTAGGTGGTGAAAACGTTGAGGAGCTGTATTTTGCGTGTTCATATGTCCGTTTTCAATGGCTACAACCAAATAAAGGCACATACTATGTAGACACAGACAGAAGAATAGCTTATTTCTATTTCTGTTGTAAACTATGAATGCATTGATTTTAAGTTTTTAGTTTATTACTGCTACCATAATTTCTTTTCTCTTTTATTATTTCACAGAAATGGCAGACAACTGTTCAATCTTTTAAAGCAAATGAAGCATTGTATTTCGTTTCTAGGTCAGTTCGTAAAATATTTCTAGACTAAGGTTGGTGCTTTTCTGATATACAACGGTTGGTTGGTGACAATAGTAAGAAACTACCATACAGGTGAGAAGGGTAAATCTTGCACACTGTATGTACACGAATTTCATATAAAAGGTCAGACCACATGGTAATAGGTAAATAATTGTCTCAGATATATTGTACCAGGTCTTACGTGTTTGTTGTTCGTTTCTGTCGGTATTGTTATTAAAATCGTTTCCCCATTTTCTATAAAACCCCTTACATTACGGCAATGTAAATTTTACGAGTAAAAATTGTTTTCTTTTCAAAAAAGGTTTTTAAAAAGGAATTAATTTTGCATTGCTGATATGGTTAACTGATATTTTGGTTATTTTACCCTGTTATTAGTAAAAAAATAAAAACAAATTGTTGTAACCGAGTCCCAATAAATACCGAAAAATATCGGTTATTCAGGACTGAAATACCAGTATCAGCTTTAAGTGGTTGGATTTACCCGTCTACATATAGTACTAGAGGGAGCTATAAGGGGTAAAAACTGTACAGGACGACAGAGGTTGGGATACATTCAACAAAGAATTGTGGGCGTAGGTTCAATGTGTTACTCTTAAATGAAAAGGTTGTCACACGAGAGGAATTCCTGGCAGGGCGCCTGAAACCAGTCATAAGACTAATGAAAAAAAAAAAGAGTTATCGAGCTGACTGTTTCTAACAGCATACCACTAATAAAATATTCGGACATCTTGGTTCTTTTTCCCAATTCATCGACATTAGTTTATATTTTTCCACATTCAGATTAAGCTGCTTTTCAATTGTGTCCAAACGGTTCTGTATCATCCTACTGTCACTTAAAGAGGATACGGCACCGTACCCTACAGCGTCATAAGTTACCAGTGCCGGGCTGGAGGTCATCCCATACGTCATATCTTTTAATACAGAGAGAACAACAGGGGTATACTTACATTTCCGTGGTGCTCTCCGGACGACAACTTTGCCTCCAAAGAACCCTTGTTGTCCAGATACGGACTGGTTTCTGTTACTTAAAAAATGATCCAGCCAGACTCACATGTCTGAAAATCAATTCCGAATTCTCGGATATTTTTCAGTAGGTCGAGGTGTGGCACTGTGTCAAACGCTTTCTGGAAAATACTCCTGTCCTCCATCCATGGTTCGCAGGAAACAGTGCTAGAAGAGGACAAGTTGAGAGACGCAGGAGCTAACATTTCTATGTCCGTGTTGATTTGTGGACAGAAGCTTCCTCTAATATGTAAATTTATTAGAATCTCATTGAGAATTATGCAGCAAACTGACGTTAACGAAGTTGGTCTGTAACTTCACGGGTCCGTTCCTTTACCCTCCTTATATTCGGAAATCACCTACGCTCTTTTCCAGTCGCCTGGTACTTTCCACTGAGCAAGAGATTAGCGATGCACGCAAGCTGCGTACGTTGCCATTGACGAAGAGTATTCTCCGAAATGGGATACCATCAGGACATGGCGACTCATCTGAAGCTATACATCCGCAGTTACAAGCATTCTTAATGATGCAAAAGCACGCACATAGCCCGATAGAGAATAATTTACTTTACGCTGTTGATACTAAATATTTGAAGAAAGTCATTTATGTAAAACGCAAAACTGCTAAAAAATTTTAAACATCTTTATTGGCTATCAGCTTTACTCGAACTCTTCACAAGGTCGGCCTATTTCGGATTATCATTGCTGTGGAGAAATAATAACAAATAAAATTATAGAAACTCATTAAGCGTCACTTACCTTTGATTAGAACAACAATGCTGGAGAATTAATTTTAATTTTTTATATCGACTTTACAGTGGCTCTGAAGAAAAAGTGATTGTTTCGAAGGAAACTAGACGCAAAAAGTGTTCGTTTTATAAGTTATTCTTGATGTTACATGAAGTGACTTGCTTCAAACGATAGAGTACTCTGATCAGAAAATTCCTCGTTCAGTGGTAGCAGATCGTCAGAAACAACACACGCCTTATAAGCAACTAGTAGGAGAGTAAACAAAATGTACTGTGACAAAATGTAAGGGCGCATTAGCAAGGTCTGTAACAAGTTAACAACCCCTCGAAATTGACCATTCAAATGGTCCATCAGAAACTTGTAAAGCCATTCAAGACGTCACTAACGCCATTACAGCGTACTTCCCCAGCGTCTCGAAGCACTACTAAGCGAACGACAATGCTCCCGCCCCCCACCCTCCATCCCCCTCGACCCTAGAAAAAAAGAGTGCCACAGACGGTGATCTCACAGGTAAGCACACTGCCGTAATAGAAAGTGTAAATGGGTCGTTGGTAATGTGGTCTTCAGTCAGAAGTAGCTCTCCACCCTATCTATACTAGCTCTTCGTCAGTGAACAACTCTTGCAGCCTACAACCTTATGAGCCTACCTACAGGTACCAAACTTTGGTACCCAACACTTTTAGTCCCCCCTACCCTTCAACCCACTAAAAGGCCAAACTGATACCTCTGGTTGTCTGCTGTGAGCGAATCCGTTCCTTAAGTAGTCCTACGCATTTATTTTCTCTCCATTTCGATTCAGCACCTCTTCATTAGCTACCAGAGATATCCAACAAATATTAAACATCTTTCCATAGCATAAAAATTCAAAAGATTCAGTTTTTTTGTTCTTTGAGCTGTTTATCTTCTATGTTTCACTTCCCTGCGACGCTACGTTCAAGACATATACGACCAACTTTCCGAAAGTAATTTTCGTTACTATTTTTGAAAGAGAGAATGGTACATCAACTGACACAAACAAACCCCATATGAATCAACACCTGTTCCTGGTACAACGACGGAAGAGACGTCAGTGGTGGAGGTATGACCCATGAGCAGAATGCCGATAAGCGAGAGTAGAAGCAGACGCTGTGTCTGAAGTTGTTCGAGTACAAAATCGTGGTGGCAGTTGGATGTGTAATGAAAACGTGGTCACGTGCCGTTATCCGGTATGAATGGGCACTTGGGACTAGACGTACAGAATGTGTGTGGTGAATAGGTCATGTCTTATGAAATGTTTGGTCACTGGTAGAGCATGTTCAGAGAAGGAAGGCAGAGTGTGGAGGATGAAAGTCGGAGTTCCTCCACATCCACCAATGAAAAGGATATTTCGACAAGCTGCTGTGAAGTATTACAAAACCTTCACCAAACAGAGGTCCATCATTCGACGAAAGGACTAGGGCTCCTGGGTGAATATGTTGTGCTCTTGGACGACAGCACAAAACTGCACACTACAAGCCTCACACAGGATCATATACGTCGGTTGGGATGGGAGAGATTGTATCACTCGATCTACAGCCCCGATCTTGCTCCATCCTTGCATTGAAAGGTGCAATCTCGAGACGCCACCTGCAAAACATTCTGAGGCGGAGCAGGTTGTGTGACAATACCGAGTTTCACGAAAGTGGATTTTTCAAACTGACTGCATTCTGCCAGAAATGTCTCAGTGTCGGAGAAGACTGTGTCCAAAAATATTACAAGATGTGTAGTTCACGGTGCCATGGTGTATTAGGTTTTGGAAATAAAGTTTCCGTGTGAAATACAGTGACAAAACTTACTTTTGGAACGACCGTCGGGCTTTCAAAAAGGGGATCCTAACACCTAAATTCATTTACGGCAGTAATAAAATATTTCTTTCTCGAAATGCTTCTCTTGTTAGTGCTGGTCGGTATTTTATATGTTTCTCTATTTCAGGCTTTGTTAGTTACCTTACTGCACAAACAGTGTAATTGACCTACTACCCTCACTGTCTCATTTTCTAATCTCTTTCCCTCAGCATTGCTGATTTAAATCGGCCACATTAAATACTTGTCTAAGGTTTGTTGCTATTGGTCATTTAGCCTTTCTTCGTCATTTAGCCTTTCTTCGCTCCCACTGTTTTATCCGTGTTACCTTCAGAATTTCAGTTGGTGTTTCCTAGTTACCGTCATAAATAACTTTTGCTTAATTTATAAATACTATAAAAGTGAGTTTTCTCTTTTTAGTCTTCTAAGATAAGTTCAAATGGTTCAAATGGCTCTAAGCACAATGGGACCTAATATCTGAGGTCATCACTCCCCTAGACATAGAACTACTTAACCCTAACTACCCTAAAGACATCACACACACCCATGCCCGAGGCAGGATTCGAACCTGCGACCGTAGCAGCAGTGCGGTTCCAGACTGATGCGCCTAGAACCGCAAGGCCACAGCGGCCGGCTTGTCTGTCCATCACGTCTGAAAGGTTGTCCCATTTTCATATTTATATACGGTATAAATAGTCTGAACCAATGTTGGGCTCAAAACCGGACACAAATTTTCCACGAATGTAAACTGATGAGACAAAACACTATGACGACTGATCATCGTTCGTACGAATACCAGTTGTCGGCATTGCAGGCACGTGACGCAGTAAGGAAGCCACATAAGCGGAACAGACTTATGGGAAACAATTCTAGCGCTTATAAGGCACGCAAATGAGGAAATCCACAGCACCAAAAGGTACTGGACGCCAAAGACACGTCACAAATTATGGAGTCGGGCCCCGTTTTCGCTTTATAAAACAGTGTAGGCTGCGTTCAGTGGGAGATCTGACAACGAAGTACAGTACTGTTGCAGACGAAAGTGACCATAGCACACCATTCAGTGGATGAGCTGCGTGGCTTATGATCATTAAATGTTCTCACGTAGATCCTACGTCATTCACAGTTGCGATTGCAACGGATCCGGGGATTTCGAGACTGGACCACTGATCAATGGAAGGTTATCGCCTGGTCACATGAATCACATCTCTTGTTACAAAAGGTCGACGGCCGTGTCAGGACACGCCGTCATCAAGCCAAACGGCTGTTCGATACATGCACCACCAACGGACGAGGTCGATGGGCTCAGTCTTCGCCTATACTGGTCATTTTCCTGGCCTTCCGTGGGACCTGCGGTAGTAATCGAAGGCTCCCATGAAAGCTGTGGTGGACTATGGGAACATTATTCTGGACAATACGCATCTATTCACGCTTGATGTCTGCCCCAACATCAGTGGCATCTTCCAGCAGTGTAGCTGTCCTTGTCAGAGGTGAGATTGGTACTTGAAATAGTACAGTAAGTAGCTTGTTAATAGAGCTGACACATGTCCTTATTTCTCCACATTTGTCCCAGTTTTGAGGGCGTCCAGGGGCGTCTTGAGGGTTTCTTTATGTATATCTCTCCACCGTAAAGTATGGCCTTTTCTTCTGTCTGAAGAATGTCGAATGTTTGGAAGTAAATGGGTTGTAATGAATATTATTTTAACGACACTAAAGAGAGGCGCGAAGTTAGTTTCGTTAGTATTATACAGGGTGATTCAAAAAGAATACCACAACTTTAGGAATTTAAAACTCTGCAACGACAAAAGGCAGAGCTAAGCACTATCTGTCGGCGAATTAAGGGAGCTATAAAGTTTCATTTAGTTGTACGTTTGTTCGCTTGAGGCGCTGTTGACTAGGCGTCAGCGTCAGTTGATGCTAAGATGGCGACCGCCCAACAGAAAGCTTTTTGTGTTACTGAGTACGGCAGAAGTGAATCGACGACAGTTGTTCAGCGTGCATTTCGAACGAAGTATGGTGTTAAACCTCCTGATAGGTGGTGTATTAAACGTTGGTATAAACAGTTTACAGAGAATGGGTGTTTGTGCAAAGGGAAAAGTTCTGGACGGCCGAGAACGAGTGATGAAAATGTAGCACGCATCCAGCAAGCATTTGCTCGCAGCCCAGGAAAATCGACTCGCAGAGCTAGCAGAGAGCTGCAAATTCCACAATCAACTGTATGGAGAGTCCTACGAAAAAGGTTAGTTATGAAACCTTATCGTCTGAAATTGGTTCAAGCACTGTCTGCAGCTGATAAGATTAAAAGAATCGATTTCTGTGATTTTATCCTTGCTCAAATGGAAACAGATGAATCTTTCGTTTCAAAGATTGTGTTTAGTGATGAAGCAACTTTCCACTCTAACGGGAAAGTCAACCGTCACAATGTCTGTATATGGGGCACTGAGAATCCACGGGAAACAACTCAGTATGAACGTGACTCGCCTAAGGTGAACGTTTTCGGTGCCATTTCAGCCAATAAAGTTTTTGGTCCCTTTTTCTTCGCAGGTGCTACTGTAACTGGACTACAGTATCTGGAGATGTTAGAGAATTGGCTGTTCCCTCAGCTCGAACAAGAATTACAACAATTCATATTTCAGCAGGATGGAGCGCCACCACATTGGCACTTATCTGTCCGTAACTACCTGAACGTCAACTACCCGAGGCGATGGATCGGCCACCAGGCAGCCCGTGACAGAGCACTTCATCACTGGCCTCCAAGAAGTCCTGATCTTACCCCCTGCGATTTTTTCTTATGGGGGTATGTTAAGGATATGGTGTTTCGGCCACCTCTCCCAGCCACCATTGATGATTTGAAACGAGAAATAACAGCAGCTATCCAAACTGTTACACCTGATATGCTACAGAGAGTGTGGAACGAGTTGGAGTATCGGGTTGATATTGATCGAGTGTCTGGAGGGGCCCATATTGAACATCTCTGAACTTGTTTTTGAGTGAAAAAAAACCTTTTTAAATACTCTTTGTAATGATGTATAACAGAAGGTTATATTATGTTCCTTTCATTAAATACACATTTTTAAAGCTGTGGTATTCTTTTTGAATCACCCTGTATATATATATATATATATATATATAAAAAACATTCTAGTGTACAAATATTTTCCGTACTGAGAACAATGAGAAAAAATGGTTCAAATGGCTCTAAGCGCTATGGGACTTAACATCTGAGGTCATCAGTTCCCTAGACTTAAAACTACTCAAACCTAACTAACCTAAGGACATCACACACATTCATGCCCGAGGCAGGATTCGAACCTGCGACTGTAGCAGCAGCGCGGTTCCGGACTGAAGCGCCTAGAGCCGCTCGGGCACAGCGGCCGGCAACAGTGAGAAGCCACCGACAATCGACGATCGCATGCACAGCGGTAAACCCTCCCTCCCCCCCCCCCTTTCCCGCCAGGCAGTTTTGCGTAAACAAAGCAATTGTGCGAGAGTATGCTACGCACGACACTTCGGTGTCCAAAGGTAATACCTCGATACTGCGGGATCGAGGACTGTATGTTGGTCCGGGAGAATAATGTAACTGGATTGTCCGGATTTTCGAGGTTTGTTTCCCGATCGCGAATATAAGTGATTGCAAGCCTACATAAAGTGAACTCTCGCTGACAGCCTACGAATTCGCCTTATCTGAAACCGAGGAAAAACGTATGAGGCGCTATCGGCCACCTCCATACCCTCAAATCATCGTCTCGTGCTTACCGGAATTGCGCGACTTGTTTGTGAACATGTGGTGCGATATACCTCCGGCAACCTACAAAGGATTTATGATGTATACGGGATGAACATTAATAAAACCGACAAGCAGCACAGACGGATTCCTGACTGGCAGGCCAACTACCTGTTATCGACACGACGGTCACCTTCCCAAGTGTTAGCCACATTTTCCTCAAAGTCTCCTCCTAGTGTCCGAACATTTCGGTTACGTCCTTCACGATTTGCTGCTTTCTAAAATGACGCTGTCTCAGACAAACGGTGAAACACTGTTTCAAACATTCAATGCTATGTTTGTTGTCGGCGGGGGTAGGTCTCCTGATAAAATCTTGATGCCCGCCGCCCGTTGCCATTTGCCATTCCGTAAGTAAACACTATGTTCCCAGGCTCTCGATTCGGCCGCAGACCCATTGTGTATAACGTTGTATCACATTCACTACAAGGTGAGTCAGAAAGAGAAATGCATCGGACACAACATTACCAGTTACTATGGCAGGAGAGTGCGCTAGGGCATGACATATGACGAAAAGTACTACCCTCTAGGACGAAACCATGCTTACTGTATCTGCGGCTGCATGGTACAGCGGTATTTAGCCGCAGTCTCTGTAGCAAAGTATGCAAAGTAGGCACAGAAACCGGGCACTTCCGGACATTAGTTCAATAGATCTTTCTTATTCCGTATCCTCACCTCGATCAATCCCTAGAGTTTGTAGACGGTGGAAAATATCACCCTGCATTCATCATAGATGTCTGAGCCGTGAAAAGCCTCTGAAAACATATAGTTTTATCTGATTGAAACGCCTATGCCTGGGTTTCAGGCAGAATCCCCTGTCTCTCTCGTTGCTGAGGTGTATTTCCAATACAGTTGGGGAGCCTCTGCAATGCTGTTCGAGTTTAATGGGAATAAAAAATTTGCTGTTGTAATTCAGTCCAAAGATGAATCAGCGCGATATTAATCCGGTAGTCATAATGGTTTGGCTCATCAGTCTACATCTACATGGAAATCTCCACCTACACCGATACCGCGCATTCCACCATACGGTGTGTGATGAAGAGTATCCCGTACCACTGATAGTCTTTCCCTTTCCTGTTCCACTCGCAAATAGAAAGAGGAGAAAACGACTCCCTATATGCCTCCGTATGAGCCCTAATTTCTCGTGGTTCTTACGCGTTATCTATGTTGGAGGCTCAAATGGCACTGAGCACTACGGGACTTAACATCTGAGGCCATCAGTCACCAAACTTCACTAACCTAAGGACATCACACACATCCATGCCCGATGTAGGATTCGAACCTGCGACCGTATCGGTCGCGTGGTTCCAGACTGTAGCGCCTAGTCCGCAGCTCGTGGTCGTGCGGTAGCGTTCTCGCTTCCCGCGCCCGGGTTCCCGGGTTCGATTCCCGGCGGGGTCAGGGATTTTCTCTGCCTCGTGATGACTGGGTGTTGTGTGATGTCCTTAAGTTAGTTAGGTTTAAGTATTTCTTAGTTCTAGGGGACTGATGACCATAGATGTTAAGTCCCATAGTGCTCAGAGCCATTTTGTAGCGCCTAGAACCGCTCGGCCACCCCGGCCGGCTGTTGGAGACAGTAGAACCGTTCGGCAGTCAGCTTCAAATTTTCTCAATAGCGTTTCTCGAAAAGAACGTCGCCTTACCTCCAGGGATTCCCGTTTGAATTTCCGAAGCGTCTCATTAATACCTGCGTGTTGTTCTTATACACCAGTAACAAAACCAGGAGACTGCCTCTGAACTGCTTCGACGTCTTTCTTTAATCCTTCCTGCAACGGATCCCAAACACTCGAGAAATACTCAAGAATGGGTCGCACTAGCGTCCTATATGCGGTCTTCTTTACAGATGAACCACAATTTCCTAGAATTATCCCAATACACCGAAGTCACCTTTCCAACCAAAATCCCGACATGCTCGTTCCACTTTATATCGCTTTGCAACCTTACCCATACCTTTAAAATGACGTGACTCTGGCAAACAGACACTACTAATGCTGTAACCGAACATTACGAGTTTTTTCCCTACTCATCCCCATTAACTTACATTTTTTCTACATTTAGAGCAAGCTGCCATTCTTCACACCAACCAGAAATTTTGCCTAAGTACTCTTGTATCCTCCTACAGTCATTCAATTTCGACTTCTCCCTCTACACAACAGTGTTATCAGCAAACAACAGCATATTGCTGCCCATCGCGTCCGCCAAATCGTTTAGTTTTATAGAGAATACTAGAAATTTTATCACACTTCCCTTGGCCACTCTTAATAATACCATTGTCTCTGATGAACACTCGCCGTCGAGGACAATACAATGGGTTCTATAACTTCGGAAGTCTTGGAGTCCCTCACATTTCTGGAAATCCAGAAATGGGAAATCTCCTTGTTGCCCTTCATCCGTAGTTCACAGAGAAAATATCATGTGACAAAAGGGTAAGCTCAGTTTCGCATGAGCGTTGTTATCTAAAACCATGCTGATTCGTATACATAAGAATCTTGGTCTCAAGAAAATTTATGATATCTGAAGTGAGAATATTTCCAAGGATTCTGGTCTTTAATTTTGCGAGTCCGTTCTTCTGCCCTAGTTATACCAGGTGTCTCCTGCGCTATTTTCCAGTCGCTTGGGACTTCCCGCTGGGCGAGAGAAATGCGATAAATGCAAGCTGTGTAAGGAGCCATTGCCGTAGAGTACTCTTTGAAATACCAAATTGTGATTCCTTCCAGACCAGGTGAGGTATCCGTTTTCAAGTTCTTCGGTGGTTTTTCTGCACCAGGGACGCTTATTACTATGTTGTACATATGAGAGTCTCCTACGTGAACGATTTCTTGAACGTGAAATTTAAAACCTCGGCTTTCGTTTTGCTATCTTCAGCTGCCACACTTTCCTAGCAATAAAAAGCGGATGAAATCTGCACGCGTCCCTTTCCCTCCATAATCCTGGTGTTATTCTCCACTAATCACTAATTCATACCTTATTTATGCAGGTCCCCTTTAACCGTCTAGGCTGCTGGGATCATAATTACCTACGTCTGCCTAGCCAGAAAGCTGCTACAGTGCCGCCTGTACTACCGGCCAATCCGCTTTTCGTGGAAGGCAGAGTCGCATCTGCGACTGATAGGATCGGCCGCTCGCGCCCCCAGGCCCATTTAAACCCCGAGCGGCGGTGATTCCCCGCTTTCACGACGTTCACCTAAGTTGGCACGCGTGTGCCGCACGGATATACGTTCAGTGGTAATTCCACAGCTCGCTAGGTTCCGCGCGTGCATTAGATCCCCGAAAGCCGCAACTGCTGCTACTGTGTGTTGTCTGACGGAGGTTCCGTCGCTACGTTCGTGTGACAGGCGGCCGCTAACACTGATGAGAACTGGCAGGGCGATGTTTGTGCTCGCGCGCGCCTGGCTGGGTGCGCAACCGCGCATGCGCACGCTGGCAATTGCAGCCCCAGGAGGAGCACACGTCGGTCGCGGCACAATCAATTGCTCAGAACGCTGGCACAAGCGCTAATGCCGAGAGCGAGCGCAACTGCATCGGAGCAGGCTGCTTTACGGACAACTCCTGAAACAAATCACGTCTCTGGGCGGGGCTTCTTGCTCTGAATTAGCATTTTTCTGCTCTTTTACGTGCTCTACAAACAGCATCTCCATTAACACATGTAAGGTGTTCCAAATTTTACACTACCCTATTTTATTCAATTCTACACGCTTTACTCCTCATGATGTCTAAAATACAGACCCTTTCAGAGAGCCTGGGAATTCGCGTTTCATGAGAAACGTACAGACGAAGTATGAGTCGTGAGCAATATTTCTAAGAAGTGGCTGAATAATAACTACAGGATAGAATTGGAAGGACAATCAGCATTTGCCGTATTTTGTTGTTTTGCTGACAATAAAACTCAAAAATACGGCCAATGCTGATTTTCCTTCCAATTCTATCCACAATTTGGTCGTGGTGAACACAACACGCCATGGAGTCGCCAATCAACACGGGGTAGTTTATCCATATCAAAATTTTGTTTATCTGCTCAGGATTTGTAAAAATCGTTAGACTAATCTCTCGGCCAACAGAAATAATTACATTCCCATTTCACGCAATTTCAACACCTTGTTGATGTGAGACAGGCAGCCCTTTTATTTCCGAAGAGTGCATTCCAAATCTGTTACAGTTGCAGTTTATATTTTGGCAACTGTTTTCAAATCGACTGGTTCATCATCAAGCAGGGGTCGCCAACCTGTCCGGCAGGTGGACGAAATTGTTTAGAGGGGATTTCCGCGCAGGTCGCATTATAAAATTTAGTTTTGTAAATCAAAACAAGCTAGAAATATTAACTTATTTTCTTAAAGAAAATAAAACGAATCTGGGGACAGGACATTTATTATACAATGTAATGAAATACGAAGGTAGTGAACTAAGTGAGTCATTGTTGATGTTAACTTGAGTCGTTGCTACACGCAGAGTTTTCCATATAAACAATCGTTCTGTTCTTCATCGGACTTAAAAGCTGTTCACACAAGTTAGATGTTTCCAAATAATGAATTCATTTTTAAAGCATGCTCGAAAACGCTGGATATTTGGTTTTGTCCAAATATGTTTTATGGAACTCTTCCAAACCAACCTTATTAATATTTTCTTTCAACTGTGCATCAAATTGCTTCTCTCACAATTCCATATGTAAATGTTCCGGTAGTGATCTCATATCTACGGAGAATGGCGTAGCAAATACAGAAAAGAGGCAGACTATGTTCCTTAAAATCATGAAACTGGTTTTCCAATTCGTATTTCAAGTCAGATATCAAAGAAGCGTACTTAATCGCTGCCGCCTGTGTGACATCAGATTGCTCTGACAGTGTAAGAAATCGTGTGAAGTTTTTTTGTAACTATTGTTCCCAAAGCCCAAATTTCATTTCGAATGCGGAAATACGCTCATGCATGGCATTAGTCAGTTGACCTTTTCCTTGGGGTCGACTATTAACATACTTTATGAGACTAGTTACATCGACCAAGAACTCAAAAGTCGGAAATCCATTCTTAATCTTAGAACTCCGGAAGTATCTTCGCCTTTATTTGTAAAAATGATTGCGTTTCTTGCTTCAAATCAATCTATCTTTTCAACATTTTCGCACGTGATAGCCATCTTACTTCTGCATAATACGAAATGTTATCATGCTCTGAATCCAAAGACTTCAGAAATTCTTTAAACAGACGATGAATCAGTCCTGTCGACTTAATAAAGTTCACTGTTTTGACAATTACCATCATGATATGGTCCATTTTGAGGAATTTAGCACATAAATTCTCTTGATGGATAACGCAGTGAAAGACTGGCTCCGACATAGTGCCAACATCGAGGGCGTCGTTTTCAGTCAACTGAAACCTTCGTGTTTTCCAGTCATTGCTCGAACACCATCCGTTGTTAGACCCGACATCTTGTTAAGTTTTAACGAAAAGCGTCTTAATGTTCATACAGCTGCTTCCAACAAGTCTCGTGACTTAGTCGTATCCTTAAGTGGATACAATGTCGCTAATTCTGCTGGGTTATTAAAATGGGCACCAACATCTGCAACATAAATCGCCACTTGGGCAGTATCCACAGTTTCTGTACATTTATTCAAAGCTGTAGAGTAAAATATTCAAAATTATCTCGAATTTGTTTTCCAATGTTGTCCACATGTCTAATAATAGTTTGAAGAGACAGGCTTATTTTTGAGAAATCCTTCTTCTTTTCTGAACACACAATTTCAACGACGGTCTCTAAGCGTTCCTTAACCATTTCGCCATCAAACTATGGCTTTTTTTGCCAATATCAGAGTTACTGTATAACTCGCTTTCACATAGTTTGTTGACTCTGAATTCGCCCTTGTAAAAATCTGGTGCTGACGAAAAAGTTTCCTGTTTAGATCATTTACGGGGTCTTGTCAGAATTGTCCCTTGTTCTTATCAAACATATTTCTACGTTTAGTCTCGTAATGCCGTTTCATGTTATATTCCTTTGGAACCCAGATTCATTGTTTTATATTCCACAAAAAATAGTTTAGTCCACTTGTTTTGAAAAGTCCTCAACTCCTCTGTAGGTTTCCTCTTCTTAGATCCTATTTGTTTACTCGTTGACGCCATACCAAGTTTACGTCTTGAAACAAAACAGACAGTTTTTCAGCATAAGTGAGAAACTGCCAAAGAGACCACAAGGTAATCGAATTTTTTTTCTCCTTGACACATGTCACGTGAAGTTCAGAATGAAATATTAGTTACCTAAAGTGTTCGATGCAACTCTCAAAATTCCCAACAAAATGTACTATAAAGTTCCCTGAAGTTGATTAACACCGTAAAGAAAGTTGACTGCTTTGATGGACTGTGTGGCCCTGTGGTGGGATGCCGAGCTGCCACATGGGTGGCATTCGATTCCCAGTTGTGGCAAATTTTTAAACAAAGATTCATGTTCCACGGGCATTTCCCTGAAGCGTAGGGTGCTCGATGATGGAAAAAAAATTATTTTGAAATATTTTAGTTTTTTTAAAACGACCTTACACATAAAGAATCTGTGATTAGTGGATTAATCTGCAATGAAAATTTGATTTTTGTGTGTGATATGTAATTAGAAATAAGAAGGCGTGCATTTTTCGTAAAAATGACAACTAAATTTATGCTAATTAGCATGTGTTTATATGACGTAGGTATTTGAACTGAACGGAAAAAAATTAAAATACTAATGACTGAAACTAGACTCGAACAATTCAGCAGTTACTAGCCTCGAGCGCTGTTTCTTTTTCCAAATCTTTATGTATTTCACGCTTCACGGAAGTGCTCGTAGAGCATGCGACTATGTTTAAAAGTACATTTCAACTAATCAGCTGTCTGAAAGTACAACCCACCAGGAAATCGAAACCTGTCGCTCCATATGGAAGGATAGCATCGTACCACAGAGCTACACTGTCATCGAGATATAGGTTTTTCATTTGAGTTTATATTCACTTAGGAAACTGCATAGTTTGTTCTGGCGAATTTTTGACAGTAGTATTGAACTGCTTCCGGAAACTGATATTTTAGTTCTGAACGTCAGGTACCATAAATATAAAAATTACATGTGCTTCACTTAACTAGCAACATTACTTTAAATTTTCGACCTCTATTCGACTTCTTTTGTAATGATTGTTTCTTAAAACTATTCTACAGTTGAAGCTGATAACATTATTAGTTGCTGTAAATAAGAGAGAGAGACAGGTGGATGAACTTGCATTAGGAGGGTACAATTTCTACCTTTGTAATGCGCAATCCTTAAACCACATTATAACAATTAAGAAATTATTTATTTTGCACTAATTAAATTACGTTAAGGTACTGAAGCAGAAACCATTGCTAATGCTGATTGTTGTACTTACTCACCACAATTGAACACAAAAAATAAATGCAAGTCTACTAAAATTAAAGACAGGCATCAAAGTTTAACTGTAAAAAGAGAAAAGCTGGCTTTACTTGCAGTTGCACAATCCATAACACTGGCAATTATTGGTTACATACCACCAAGGCGAATTACATTTTTTTCAAGATGGCACGTGGCCTTTTCAAAATAAATCCAACACAGGATTTTTTTTCGAATAGGAATACAGAAGAAAATCTAACTATAGTTGAATCAATGAACTGAGATATTTCTATTGTAACTGAATATGATACGAAATGCGCTTGATGGAATGCTCTTTTAGCGGTGTACGTGAAATAAATGTTAAATGTCTGTTTCGTATGAAACAAACCCACGGTCCAAAAACTAGCGCAGGCCGCGGATTGGCCCCTCTTGTTCTCAAGCCTGACCTATTGAGGGTGCAATGGGACACACGTTACTTCGAGAAGAATTTGACACAGCAGTACTAAGTGAGCCGGGCTGAGTGGCCGTGCGGTTCTAGGCGCTACAGTCTGAAACCGAGCGACCGCTACGGTCGCAGGTTCGAATCCTGCCTTGGGCATGGGTGTTTGTGATGTCCTTAGGTTAGTTAGGTTTAATTAGTTCTAAGTTCTAGGCGACTGATGACCTCAGAAGTTAAGTTGCATAGTGCTCAGAGCCATGTGAACCAAGAATTAAGGGAAAACAAGACATTTGGAATGTACTACGGGTTTACGGGCGTTAAATACCAAGGGTATCAGTACTGGGATTTACTACATTCCCTGACAATTATTGACATCCTTGGATGAACCAGTCATGACCAAATTGTTCCATGTGGCGTGCAAGATATATTAAACAGGCGACCTCGACGAACATCAATTTGGGTTCCGTAGAAATGTAGGAACGCACGTGACAACACTGACCTTACAACTTATGCTGGAAGGTAGGATGAATAAATGCAAACCAACATTCACAGAATTTGTACATTTAAAATTTTTTTTGACGTTATTGGGTGGATGATACTGAAATTCTGAAGGTAACAGGGACAAAATACGGGGAGCGAAAGGTTATTTACAACTTGTACCGAAACCAGACTGCAGAACAGGCCAGCACAGAGAGTCGAATTCATCTAGTCTTCGTACTGAAAACGACGACAACAACCAAAAACAATAACAACAACACCCTATTGCACGTGACTTCTGTTATACTGAATTTCAGTGACTTACGCAGTTAGGAAGTAAGAAGCTCAGCATTCGTCCCTATACTTTCACCATGGCGAGAAAACTAGTATTGTGACCTTGCCAGTACTCGATCTCGAAAAATGAGGGGTTTACATGCGATAAACCATTTGCGCTTTTATAATCTAACAACAAATGTAGCCAGAGGTTATTTTCTTGCGCAAAAAATGTACGAAAACATATATAGTTGAAATAGTTTAGTAATGTGATTTAATGGAAAATAGACACAACAAGATTAAAAATGGAATATTAGAGTAAGATTGTGGCCACTCGGGAGATTGCGTCTGATACATGAGAATTGTCAACAGAAATTTATTATCAGTCGCTGCGTGATTATCACGGCACACGCCTGAGAAATTTCAGGATAGGTCCATGTAAACGTCGATACTGACATCACATCAGGGAGGGAAATCACATTCGCTGGCTGCAACGTCCTCAAAGCTAATAGAGAACTTTATTGCCTTCGCCGTCCCTGACCTCAATGATTCCAACGTTCCTCTCTCCGCAAGGAAAATTGGTTGACATGGGGGAAGGCGTGCTGTTTGAGGAAGATGGCGGGGAATGTTTTATGGTACTTTCAATCCGCAAAAGACCGGAACGAATGAAGTTGTGCAATTCTTATTCCAATTCACTTACGATACATCGCAGATTTACGAAGAGTGAGAACTACGTTTGTGAGCACTATTTTTTCCAGTAATACTGTTAACCTCTTAGATGTTAAAGTTGCTTTATTTTTTTCCTTATTTCGGCAATTAATGGACAAAATCACACTGTAACCTATGGGATCACAGATCTGCAGACTCATGATCCAAGAAATAATTTGGTCCGTTAAGAAAATTAGGGTAATTTAGGAGATCTTCGGCATAGTAAAGCAGCATAAATCACTTAATAACGTCAATTTCTCCTTTCCACGCCGTACACCAATAAAAGCGTTTTCAGAGTGTAGTGCTATAATAACTCCGTACTTAACAATCATATACAACCGCCCGCTCGACGAAATATCCGCACATAAGGAATGGAAAGTTGCACAAGTTACAGCAATTCCCAAGAAAGGAAGTGGGAGTAATCCGATGAATTATACACCCACATCACTGACATCGATTTGCAGTAAGATTTTGGAACATATACTGTGTCATAATATTAGGAATTACCGCTAGGAAATCAATCTGTGGATACACCGTCAGACCGTATTCAGGAAATATCGTTCTGGCGAAACGGTACCTGGTCTTTGTTGGCACTATGTAATGAGTGCTATCGACAGGGGATTCCAGTTTGATTCCATGTTTCTCGATTTCCTGAGAGCTTCTCATACCGTTCCTCAGAAGTGCCTTCTAATCAAATTGCGTGACTGCGGAGTATCGTCTAATCTGTGCGACTGGATTCTTGATTGCCTTTCAGAAACATCACAGTTCGTTGTGATTGACGGAAAGTCATCGAGTAAACCGAAAGTGATATCTGACGTTCCAGAAGGAAGTGTTGCACGCCCTCTGCCGTTTCTAATCTACATAAACGATTTAGGAGACAATCGGAAAAGTCATCTTAGGTTGTTCGTAGACGATGGTGTTATTCACCGTCTAGTAAAGTCATCAGAAGGTCAAAACAATTCGCAAAATGATGTAGACGAGATATCTGTATGGTAATAAAAGTTACAATTGACCCTACTTGATGAAAAATGTGATGTAATCCACACGGGTACTAAAGGTAATCCGTTAAATTTGCTGAGACGTTCAATCACACAAATCTAAAGACTGTCAATTCAACTAAATACCTAGGATTTATAAATACAAACAACTGAAATTGAAACGATCACATAGATAATGTTGTGGGGAAGGCAAAACAAAGGCTGTGTTTTATTGGCAGAACAATTAGGAGATGTAACATGTCTACAAAAGAGACTGTTACACTATGCTTGTTCGTCCTCTGCTAGAGTTCTGTTGTACGGTGTGAGATCATGACCAGATAGAAGTGACAGAGTACATAGAAAAAGTTCAAAGAAGTGAGCTCGTTTTCTGTTATCCGGAAGTAGAGGAGAGAGTGTAGTAGTGAGATGGGACGGTAGTCATTAGAACAAAGGCGTTTCTCTTTGCGGCGAGATGTATTCACGGAATTTCGATCTCCGAAGTTATCCTATGAATGCGAAAATATTTTGCTTACACCAACCTAAAAAGATAGAAATTATCATTGTACTAAAGTAAGAGAAATCAGAGCTCGCAAGGAAAGCTTTAAAGTCTTCGTTACTCCCACACGCTTTGAGAGAATGGAATCGGAGAGAAATATGTAAAATTGGTTCGATGAAGCTTTCGCCAGGCTTAAGTCTGAATTACAGAATAGGCACGTAGATGTACTTGTAATTAAAATGCATAGGAGTACTTTAAACAAATAAGAGAAAACGTATAGAGGAGAGTCTAAACTCTTTTATGAATCTATATGCCTAGTTGCGACTATAAACGACGATACCAACAACAGATATAAATCACCTTGTTAGAAAAAGTAAATATTCAAGTCCAGTCCTCTTTGTTCCATCTCGCCCAGCCAGCTTGATGGAAGTCTTCACTTTGATGTGAAATCTTACTACAGTACTTTGCCATGACAAACGGGAAAGTCGTAGGAATCGACGTTCGAATCCATGACTTACGATATTTCAAACGGAAACCCGTAAACGCATATATGTAGCACACAAAAGATAAACAGTAGTAAAATAATGTATAACTTTGTCTGAACATTGTAGAATGTTTGGGTATGTACTAAAACCGCATTGAGTGTGAATGAATGCTCAGGATGAAGGGGTACACGAATTTTGTCGGATAAAATAAAATATTTAGGAAGGTAGTGACGAAAGAAACAATTATATTTCATAGCAATGTTCAAGAACACCAGTTCAGAATAATGGTAACGCTCACCGGCCGCCAAAAGTGAATATTGTTCTCTCTGGTGTGTACGAGACGGTTTTGTGAATAAAGGCAGAGGAGCCGCAGAAATTTATGGACGCTCTGTTGCTGTAATATATGCAACGGATTCAGGAAACGTCAGCAGATGGTAGAGGTTATACTCGGCGACGGGGTGCGAGCTGACGTCAGTTCGCATATCGGGTGAAATATGCTGTCCCGACAGAAAATCGAACTCTGCAACAAACGGGAAGTCCCGAAGAATATCTTGAGAATAATTCATATTGCACACATTTAACAGCAGTTTTTGTTGTTTTGTGACAGCTGGAAAGTGCTAGTGTGCATATCGTTTAGTTAGTGATTTAATTACTTGTAATTTTTTCTGTGATGTCTCGTACTGTCGTGGAACGAATCGTTGTACATTTTATCAGTGAAAGCTATGCTAATTTATTGCACATTTACATTGTTTCGTAAGTAATGTTCTTATTTTTCTCCCATAAATACAGTGATTTGTACTATTTGTGGTGTCTTCTCTCTTAAACAGACGCAGTACTACCAATAGCACTCCATATCCGGATATTCTTTTTTGGACGAGCTGCCCAACATTTATGATATCAGTTCCTATCTGAAAGTAATTTTATTAACTACTAAGATGTTTATATCTCTAGGTATGTTGTAGAGGACTTTTGTAGCTCGATTCTTCTTTCAGTGTCATACTACAGCTATGTGAAGAAAACAAATATTTAAAGCTATCAAAAATGCAATTTTTTCCAAGTTATCAGTCTTTTGTCTTGTTTTATATGGCACGCCACGAATTCCTCTAATGTGTGTAACTCTTCATCTCAGAGTAGTATGTCCGCAGCTCGTGGTCTAGGGGCTAGCTTTGCTGGTTCTGGATCACAAGGTCCCGTGTTCGATTCCCGGCGGACTTGGGGATTTTCTCTGCGTGGGGACTGGGTGTTTGTGTTGTCCTTAGCATTTCATCATCACCATTTGTGGGAGTGCCTGGACTGGATTGTGATAAGAAAATGGGCTGTGTCTAAATTGGGACTGTGTACGGGCACTGATGACCGCGCAGTTGAGAGCCCCACAAACCAAACATATCAGAGTAGCAACCGCAACAAAATTATTTGCAGCGCGTGTTCTATTCTCTGTCTTCCTCTACGGTTTTTATTCTCTACATATCCCTCTAATACCATGGACGTCATTCCCTGAAGTCTTAATATAGGTAGCATTCTGTCCTGTTTCTTATCAGTGTTTCCTATATGTTCTTCTCCTCACCGATTCTGCGGAGAAACTCCTCATTCCTTACCTCATTAGTTCACCTCATTTTCAATCTTATTCTGTGGCACCACATTTCAAAAGTCTCTTTTCCCTTCTGTTTCGGTTTTCCCATAATCAGTGTCTCACAATCATACAGTGCTGTGCTGCAAACGTACATCCTCAGAATTTTCTTCCTGAAATTCAGACCTATGTTTGACATTAGCTGACGTCTTTTGGCCAGGAAAGACCTTTCAGCCACTGCTAGACCGCTTTTTATGTTCTCTTTGCTCCGTCCGTCATGGGTTATTTTGCTGCCTAGATAGTCGAATTCCTTGACTTCATATACTTCTTGAACACCAGTCCTGATGTTAAGCTCACTGTTCCCATTTCTGCTATCTACTTCTCATTACTTTCGTCTTTCTTCGATTTGCTCTCGGTCCATATTCCGTACTCATTAGACTGTTCAGTCCAATCAATAGGTCCTGCACTTCTTCACTTTCACTGAGGATAAGAATGCCATCAGTGAAACTTAACATTCTCATCCTTTCATCTTGTATTTGAAACCCGATTTCGAATCTTTCTTTTATTTACGCCATTGCTTCATCGACGTATATATTGATCAGCAGAGGCCAAAGACTACCTTGTCTTACATACTTTTTAATCCATGTACTTTGTTCTTGGTGTTCCAGTCTAATTGTCCCCTCTTGGTTCTTAAACACATTGTATATTACTCGTCTTTCCCTATAGCTTAACTCTTTTTCTCTGAGAATCTCGAAAATTTGCACCCTTTTACATTGTGTAATGCTTCTTCCATGTCGACAAATCCTATGAACGTGTCTTGATTTTTCTTCAGTCTTGCTCCCATTATCAACTGCAACGTCAGAAATGCCTGTCTGGAGCCTTAAACTTTCCTAAAGATAAATCGACCGTCATCTAACAGATACTCATTTTTCTTTTCTTGTAAGCAACTCGAATGCGTTATATGTTAAACTGATTATTCGACAGTTCTCGCGCTTCTCAGCTCTTGCTATCTTCGGAATTGTGTAGATTACGGTTTTTCCGAAAGTCAGATGGTATGTCACCAGTCCCATACATTCTACACACCAACGTGAATAGTTGTTTTGTTGCCACTTCCCCCAATCATTTTATAAACTCCTTTGGAATGTTATATATCCCTACTGGTTTAATTGATCTTAAGCGTCGAAAGTTGTTGAAATTCTGATTTTAAAATGGAATCCCTAATCTCTCCGCTGTCGACTCTTGTTTCTCCTTCTATAATCAGTGCTTGAAGACGTGTGAATGTAGTGCGGTAAATGCGATACTACGGATGAATCCCGAAAATTAGATAGGTAGATCAAACAAGTAATGAGAGCCACCGAGTGGAACTGAGGGGGAGGGGGATAAGAATTTTGTGGCATGGTTTGACTACAAGTAAGAATCGGTAAATAGATCACACTGTGAGTCATGAAGCACTCGCCAGTTTGGAAATGGAAAGCAATAAGTTTGTTTAGTCATCCAGGAACGTAAGCTCTCGGAAATTTAACAGAAGACCACACTGTGGTACAGAATGTCTCTTCAAATGGTTCAAATGCCTCTGAGCACTAAGGGACTTAACTTCTGATGTCATCAGTCCCCAAGAACTTAGCACTACTTAAACCTAACTTACCTAAGGACATCACACACATCCATGCCCGAAGCAGGATTCGAACCTGCGACCGTAGTGGTAACACGGTTCCAGACTGTAGCGCCTAGAACCGCTCGGCCACACCGGCCGGCTAACATGGAGTGAAAAATTGTAGTCGAGCACGAAGGCATGACGGTAGTAAGAAGGGTGAAACGAATGTCGGTAGTAGAGATGAAGACCCTGTAAGCGTACTGTAATGTCGCCGTATACTCCTCCGTAGTATCAATAATCTTTCTCTCGAAGGCTCGCAGTTGTTAGAGAGTCGCGCGTTAGCTTTCGTGGTATACTGCAACTACAGTGCCAAAAGCGTGGGCAACAAAATGTCTAAGTGCTGTATTTGACAAAACGGTTAAGGCTTTCATCACGGAAGTTTTGTATTTGACCTCAGTGTCAACGGATTCTGTGCGAGTGGGTTACTATGAAAAGTGAAGTTTCTCCATTCGTGTATTGTGCCAGGAGATCAACCAACAGTAGCGTCGCGTCAGTTACGGGACCAGCAGGGGTGGGAAAAAAAAAAAAAAACACTGAGCACACCTACCGGACGCGCCCAATCCTCCATATATCACACTGTGTCCAAGTCCTACACTCGCGCAGCTGCTGTGATTCCTGGACAGGGAGAAACTTATTTATTACTGGCGCGGCATGTCTATGCCTGCAATAATATTCTGCAGTGCCTGTGCATTTTTATGCATTATGCAATGTCCTTCAGATATGTATATATGTCTCAAGGAATAGAGACTGTTACGATCTACAGCTGCATGAAATATAAGACATGTAATCGAAATCGGAAATATGGCTACACTCCAGCTGCACAATTTAACATGTATGCCTGAAGGACATTACATAGTACGCCGCATTACACAGCCACTGCAAAATAGAAAACTTGGAAAGGTCTTAAGAAAGTGGTCATTCTAATTGGGAGAGACTTGTATGTTATCTGTGTGACGAGCATGGATCCTCTCGTTGGAACATCGTGTAGCGAGGGAAAGAGCCATTTGCGCTGTAAAACGGTTAAGCATGCATGCGTGAAAAATAATTGCTGGCATCGTTAAAGAGGACGAACATGAATTTCGCGGGATCTTATCAAACCTAGGACCAGTTATGTGAATAGCGACTTTTTCCTGGTTGTGGTGCTAGTAATAGAACAGAATGACAGAACAGAAGGCAATAGTTTTTATTGTACTCCCAACAGACCATATATCTGAAGTTCCAGTTGCTGATTGTTAGTGTTGTGTGATCTAATGAACTGTTCTCTGTGCAGCCCCTATTACTGCGCCTTTTGGTAGAATTTGTTTAGATCTTTACCAGATGCTTGCGGTTCAGATTTCGGGAATCATTCCTAAACCTGAATCAAATTCAAGAGAATTACGATACTAAAATTTAGTTGACGGTGGTGGCATCAAGAGAACAAGCGCCGAAGGAAAACAGGTACGTGTCGATTTAGGCACACCATACTAAATATTTGAAACATTGTTTGCGTATTACATAGCGTTGCGTGCTGTAATCCTACGCTGAATATGCTTGTTTCAAACCCCCTGGACCTTATGGGAAAACTACTCGAAAAAGGCATGAGAGACTGATGTGAGAGAGATTGCGATCGTGGGAGCACTCAGAGATGGCGCAGTGTCGTGATCGTCATCGATCCAACTAACAATCATCTAAAGTGAGTGAAATCCACTTGTTCATCAGCCCTCATCGTGAACAGAAATAAAAGAGGGTGTGTGAGTATGTGTTTGTGTATGTATGTGTGTGTGTGTGTGTGTGTGTGTGTGTGTGTGTGTGAGGCAAAGATAGAAAGAGAAAGAAAGAAAGAGAAAGAGAGAGAGAGAGAGAGAGAGAGAGAGAGACAACAAAAGCCGATCGTCTCCCTGCGAACTTCTCCAGGTATAAAATGGTTCAAATGGCTCTGAGCACTATGGGACTCAACATCTTAGGTCATAAGTCGCCTAGAACTTAGAACTACTTAAACCTAACTAACCTAAGGACATCACACACACCCATGCCCGAGGCAGGATTCGAACCTGCGACCGTAGCAGTCCCGCGGTTCCGGACTGCAGCGGCAGAACCGCTAGACCACCGCGGCCGGCTTTCCAGGTATACTTTTACTGCTTTTAGACATATGGAGGACATAGTGAATAAGGAACTGGAGAATCGTCTCATTGTGGTCCCTTCAGGTATGTGATGTGTGTCGATTAGCTTGCAGGAAGTATACACTCAGGTGACAAACCTCATGGGATAGCGATATGCACAGATGCAGACGGCGGTACTATCGCGTACATAACGTATAAAAGGGCAGTGCATTAGTGGAGCTGCCATTTGTACTCAAGTGATTCATGTGAAATGGTTTCCGACGTGATTATGCCGCACGACGGGAATTAACTGAGTTTGAAAGCGTAATCGTAGTTGGAGCTAGATGCATGGGACATCCTATTTCGGAAATAATTAGGGAATTCAGTATTTAGAGATCCCAAGTTTTCATGAATGTGTCGAGAATATCAAATTTCAGGCCTTACCTCTCTCCACAGACAATGCAGTGGCCGATGGTTTTCACTTAACTAATGAGCGGCGGCATTTGCGTGGAAGTTTCAGTACTAGCAGACAAGCAACACTGCTGAAATAACAGCAGAAATAAACTGGGGACTTACTATTAACGTATTCATCAGGACAGAGAGGAGAAATCTGGTGATAACAGGCTATGGCAGCAGACGAATGATGCGAGCGTCTTTGCTAATAGCATTACAGTCTGTAGCGCCTCTTCCGGGCTAATGACTATATCGGTTCCACCCTCGCCGACTTGAGAAACGTGGCTGGTTAGATGAGTTCTGATTTCACGTAGTAAAAGCTTATTTTAGGGTTAGAGTGCGGCGCAGACCCCACGAAGGTGTGGACAAAAGTTGCCAAAACGGCACTGTGCAGGCTGGCGTACTCTGGTTCACCCGAACAGATCTTTGCCTGGGAATGGTTATGGTCCACTACTTGGATAGCATTTCCAGCAATTCATGGGCTTCTTGTTCCCAAACAATGGTGGTATTTTTACGAATGATGGTGCACCACCCCACCGGGCCATAATTGTACGTCACTGGTTTGAGGAACATTGTAGACTTCGAGCGAATCATTTGGCCATCCACATCGCTCGACATGTATTCCATCGAACATTTATGGCACATAATCGAGAGGTCAGTTCATACGCAAAATCCTGCACCGGCAACACTTTCACAATTACGGACGGGTGTAGAAGCACCGTGGCTCAGTATTACTGCAGGGGACTTCCAACGACTTACTGAGTCCATGCCATGTCCAGTTGCTGCACTATCGGGGGAAAAGAAGGACCGACACGACATTAGGAGCCATTCCATGACTCCTGTCGTCTCAGTCTATCTCTCGCAAACGTACCAAGCTGTCATTGCATATCAGGCGCGAGATTTAAAACATTTTCTACCCACGAAGGATTGGCTAAATGTTGTCTCCTTCTTTTTTTTTTTTTTTTTTTTTTTTGCGTCTACGACTTTCGGTGTGGGCGCCATAGCAGCCTTGGTCTGCTCACCATCAGAAAATCGAAGACGTTGCTTGGAGGAGGCAGTTTTCTAATCGCTCAAGATAATAAATTTCCATGAGGCTTATGTGTGTGCCTGATAACAACGGACGACTTACGAATTTGCTTGTTATTAGACTTTATTCCTTCTATGCTAAGTGTCACATGGGGCAACACATTTCCTCCAGAGAATTCATCAGCTTGCCAGGTTTTCAGCTTCTCTCAGTGCATGTTATTGTACTGAAAATCTTTTGTAAAATATGGTATCCACGTGTTGCGCGGACTTACTCTAATTCTGTATCCGTCCGTTGATTTCCACAACAGAGCTTATTTGCGGTTTTCTCCATCTCTAATGCGTGGAACTTGTCTTCTTTCAGCTGCGATTTTGCGCGGGTTACATAAATCACTTCTTCTAAGAGCTTTATCATCTGAAATGTGGTCGCAATAACTGACCTACAAAATCCTCTTCAAGCATCGTTAATGAAAAACTGTCGAGCTTGAGTGCAGATATTACTGACATTTTCAAGGTTTACATCGTATGTGGCCCTCGGCAGAATGACAAGATGTGGAAATCGTTGTAGAGGTTAATTGCCATATTGATGGCATTCTTTAGAAGTGTGCGCTAGTTTTGCCAGTTCTTTTGTTGATGTTTGCCTCTGTTTCCCGTTGTTATAGATAAAACAGCCTATAGAGCCCATAGAGGCTACCCCAAAGAAACACCGACAAGATTAAACGACAGGTTCCTCACACCAAAATAAGATGTTTTGTACATACGGCCTCTAAAATTCGTATCTTCACACGTATGAGCTCTTGTTTATCTTCGATACTACGATACAGATTTCTTTCATTTTTTTTCGCGTTTTGAGAGGGTTCAGTATGGACCGTACGAAAAAAATAATTCCAAGTAAACATGAGGTCCCTAATGCATACTCCAAGCGGTATTAGTACTTTCTTGTTTTCGCTAGTGTGAAACACATTTCTTCTACTGACCAAGTGTTCATAGCTCTTAAGGAATGCATTTTAGAGCGCATGTTTACCGGACATTTTTGTTTCGTTTTTAACCATACTGCCTACTCCCAAAATATGGACAGCAAAGAGCTTGAAGTGGAAGACATGGATTTCATAGTATCGAAGATCATCAGGGGCTCATAACTCTTAAAGTGTGCATTTTAGAGCCCGTGTTTGCTAGACATTTGTTTTTGTGTTGGTGTAAGGAACAGGACCCTAAAGCATGTCGATTTTTTTGTTTTTTTTTAAAACCCTATAACATCATCTTTCAGTACCATTTTTGCACTATAATTCGAGCACATACGTTTCCAGTTCTTATGCCATTCCATCCAGCTTGGTAGTCGTTAGTTGCAAAGCGTGTGGCGTTTTTCGCTATAGTAACTATCAGCATAATCCACATCCGTAAGCCTAGATCGCTCATTCCAGCGCATGTCCGTGTTGGAGTTGTCCAGTTGTCCACAGTTTCTCTTGCTATGAAATCTGTAGCTAACATGAAATTGTCTGATGTCTGTCGAAATACTCAAGAAAAGGGTGTTCTCATCTTCTACTCTCTTACAGCAACCCGAGTAGGTACAGGGTTCTAGAAACATTAATGAAATGGTTAGGAATTCCATATCGGCTTACGATGATCCACAATGATCCCAGTGTACACTGTCAAAATATTTTTTAGTGTCAGCGAAGTTTAGATGCAGTGGACAGTTGAACCAACGCGTTCTTCTATTACGTTTCACAGAGTAAATATTTATTCAGAGCACGATCTCCCACTTCGAAAGCAAGCCTGTTCTTCTCGTCGGCGACAATATACCCTAACAAAAACAAGAGCAGGAAGCGCAAGCAAAAGCTTTCCTTGTCCTGTCTCTCAGCCAACACGTGTATCTGCCAGGCAGCATATCCACAAGACCCGAGGTACAATGAGATAAACAAGCGTCGACGATGTCTTCTTGCAGATAAACATTGATCTCGACTACGAGCTGCATTCACTGCTGCTTGCCCATCGTTCGTTAAAGTGGAAAGAGCATGCGTTCCATGTCACCACACCATCAAAAGCCATTTGTCTTTTCACAGTCCACTGATGTCACGTCTGTCGTAACACGTAAGCTACTCACGAAAGAGACCGACAACTCGTAGATCGCAAGAAGTTTCGTCGCCATGAATAGGAACGTCGGCTTTTATTTTGTAGTAACCACTAAATTTTATAAGTTAACACTGGCTTATGCCAACAGGATTTTACAGCAACTGATTTAGGCCAAAGAAGTTTATGCACTTACATTTCAGTTTCGATATTAGCTTCAAATATTGTTTCAAAGAGAAAAGATTATAGTATGAAAGCAACAGGAACTATTGTGTTAATTTTATCACAATATAGTTGCAGATAACTGTTACGTCAATATGGGCCCTGTTACTCCACGTCATTATAGTATGCGAATGTGTAACTGTCTCAAAATGTACATAGCTTGATTATTTGATGCAATAACATATAGCAGAAACTGCTATTATACAGGGTGGTCCATTGACCGTGATCGGGCCAAATATCTCACGAAATAAGAGTCAAACAAAAATACTACGAAAAACAAAACTTGTCTAGCTTCAAGGGGGAAACCAGATGATACTATGGAAGGCCCACTAGATGGCGCTGCCATAGGTCAAACGGTTATCAACTGCGTTTTTATTAAATAGAAGCTCCCATTTTTATCACATATTCGTGTAGTACGTAAAGAAATATTAATGTTTTAGTTAGACCACTTTTTTGCTTTGTGTTAGATGGCGCTGTAATAGTCACAAACATATGGCTCACAATTTTAGAGAAACAGTTGGTAACAGGTAGGTTTTTTAAATTAAAATACAGAACGTAGGTACGTTTGAACACTTTATTTCGGTTTTTCCAATGTGATACATGTACCTTTGTGAACTTATCATTCCTGAGAACGCATGCTGTTATGGCGTGATTGCCTGTAAATACCACATTAATGAAATAAATGCTCAAACTGATGTCCGTCAACCTCAATGCATTTGGCAATACGTGTAACGAGATTCCTCTCAACAGCGAGTAGTTCACCTTCCGTAATTTTCGCACATGCATTGACAATGCGCTGACGCATGTTGTCAGGCGTTGTCGGTGGATCACGACAGCAAATATCCTTCAACTTTACCCACAGAAAGAAATCCGGGGACGCCAGATCCCGTGAACGTGAAGGCCATGGTATGGTACTTCGACGACCAATCCACCTCTCATGAAATATGCTATTTAATACCGCTTCAACCGCACGCGAGCTATGAGCCGGACATCCATCATGTTGGAAGTACATCGTCATTCTGCCATGCAGTGAAACATCTTGTAGTAACATCGGTAGAACATTACGTAGGAAATCAGCATATGTTGCACCATTTAGATTGTCATCGATAAAATGGGGGCCAATTATCCTTCCATCCATAATGCCGCACCATACATTAACCCGCCAAGGTCGCTGATGTTCCACTTGTCGCAGCCATCGTGGATTTTCCGTTGCCAAATAGTGCATATTATACCGGTTTACGCTACCACTGTCGGTGAATGACGCTTCGTCGCTAAATAGAACGCGTGCAAAAAATCTGTCATCATCCAGTAATTTCTCTTGTGCCCAGTGGCAGAACTGTACACGACAGAACTGTATACGACGTTCAAAGTCGTCGCCATGCAAGTCCTGGTGCACAGAAATATGGCACGGGTGCAATCGATGCTGATGTAGCAGTCTCAACACCGACGTATTTGAGATTCCCGTGTCTCGTGCAATTTGTCCGCAACTGATGTGCGGATTAGCCGCGACAGCAGCTAAAACACCTACTTGGGCATCATCATTCGTTGCAGATCGTGGTTGACATTTCACATGTGGCTGAACACTTACTGTTTGCTTAAATAAGGTAACTATATGGCGAACGGTCCGGACACATGGATAATGTCGTCTAGGATACCGAGCAGCATAGATAGCACACGTCCATTGGGCATTTTGATCACAATAGCCATACATCAACACGATATCGACATTTTCCACAATTGGTAAACGGTCCATTTTAACACGGGTAATGTATCACGAAGCAAATACCGTCCACACTGGCGGAATGTTACGTGATACCACGTACTTATACGTTTGTGACTGTTACAGCGCCACCTATCACAAAGCGAAACAAGTGGACCAACTAAAGCTTTCATATTTCTTTACGTACTACACGAATATGCAATAAAAATTGGGGTTCCTATTTACAAAAACGCGGGTTGATATCCGTTTGATCTATGGCAGCGCCACCTAGCGGGCCAACCATATCACTATCTGGTTTCCCCCTAAAGCTAGACGAGTTTCGTTCTTTGTAGTGTTTACGTTTGATGCTTATTTCGTGGGATATTTGGCCCGGTCACTATCAATGGACCACCCTGTATATGTATGTTGTATGATCGAACAAAATTTAATTCTGATAACCGAGTGTGACTGGAACGAATGAATCAGGTTAATACCGAAGACGAAAGAATATTTGAAATCTCGGCCTAGGTGAAACGGGCACTAATGTAGACGTAAGAAACAAATATCCTTAATTTCTACAAGTACTTACAAAATTATTATAGGTAAAAGTGACTGCAACGCAGGAACACGGACAAAGAGATGAAATAGATTTATATCGTGAATGAAGAATGAAATCCCTTCAATCTTCAAGTCGTTATGGGGCAAAAAGTGAAATATACAGTAATCTCCAAGGCCCTATTTTTTTAGGCATTGACTCCGTTTTGATGCACATATTCTACCAAACTGATACTATCTGCCTGTATATTTTCAGAAAAATATTGTAAAATGTAAGCTAGCATTAGGAAATGTAAGATATCATTAGGAAACATTTTGGACAGCGCTTACGGAGATACTGCATACTGTTCGATACTCCATTTTCCGTATTTTGCATTTTCTCCTAAGCCAAAACAGGAGAACAGAGAGGTTTTTGCTGCTGGTCGTATTCCTGAAACTTCTGGCGTTGTTCAGAGCGTGGAGATCAGTAGTGCTCTGCGACCTGGTTAAACGTAAACAGCAAACTAGTTACTGCCTAATAGCCTATCGAAAAGGAGGTAACCGGTGAAGGATACTAATTCGTTTCATCCTAAGAGTAGTGTGGGGCGATATCGTCAAGACCTTGGTGTAAAGTGGAGCTGGGAGTACAGAAAAAAAGTAAGTTAATAATGCCGATACCAGACTTGAACTTTGTTTCTTTTGTGCCATCACCATATGTCATTCAGCTAGCATTAAGCACGAATCACGAGTACTCGGTTTGGTAGCGCGCCGACACACACACACACACACACACACACACACACACACACACACACACCAGCATAGTGTTAAATGTTCCTGTTGCATTCAGCTGCCTAGACCTTAGTAAGTTTTGGCGGAAGGAAATCCCTCAGAGACTGTAAAATATATTGTTCCTGATGAACGAACGGCTACAGTAATTGAGATGATGTGCACTATGGAGCCATTCTTCTGTTGACTTTATCGTACAATTTAATAATTTTAACTGAATTTACGACTCAGTTTCCAAAATCTCAGAAAACCTCACCCTCTTCTTTCCTTGTCACCTCGTCAACCAACATTACCTGTACCCTTAAATTGGTCGATATTCTTTGAAATGGTATATCCATATTCCCTTCACAATCTGTCAGGACTGCCAGTTTACCTTCATTTGAAATGTCCACGATTTGGAGCTTTTCGTTTACAAATACGAGTGAGTGAATTTTACAGCCTCAGTGTTAATGCGTTGACAGTGTAGTTTGAACCGCGAAGGGTAACACAAAAATAATGAACATTCTTTTTTTACAAGAGAGGATGTGGTGATGAGAGGTTCTCTTGGCGACTATCGCTGCTCAACACTGATTTCAATCAGTTGACGAATAGCCTCCAGCAATTAAGTTTTGGTCAAGTGGGATAACTTGTTGTAATATTTGCTTTTTCACATGTGTGGTGATTTTTGCATTTGCACCATGACAGATCAAAGATGTTCTGATAATGAGCGTCAGAAGTTGTTGATCGGTTGCACAGGAAGGAAGCGTTGTGCCTTCCGATTCGTTATCGAAACAATTGAGAGCTACAATTTTTTGTAAATTTAACGTCTAGAATATTAAGTATGCGTTTTATAGCAATGTGGTAGCCAAGAACAATATTTGGCAGGCATTATTATCAGAAAGTGTTAAAACCATTGCTCACGGCGTTGGGAAGGAAACATCGTACTGTTCGGATTTGGGTCCCTGCGACTTTGTCCTGTTTCCTTGAACGAGTTGAGATCTGAAGGGATTGGGTTTTAACGACATAGGAGCAACAAACGTCGCTGGAGACATTACGCGGCGTCATTTCAGACGATTTCTAAAGTTTTCCCTTCAATGGCTGGCAAACTAGGACGAGTGCGCTAGGGGTGACTCGCCTATTTTTAAGGTGTTACAGTTTTGTGCACGTTGCGAGATTTATACGTAGGTTGCGTGGTTATAAAATAACGGGACGACTGCTGTGACACATTTTATTTCGAATAGATGCATATTTAGTTATTGTCACCTTCAGTATATTTCCCTCTTCTATAACCACAACGCTCCTAGCGAATTTTCCATTGATGGAAACTATGTTGGAAGTCTTTCTCTGTGACCTCATTGACGACGCATACATATTTTTCTTTAACTGCTTCCTTGTAATGCAGCGTTGACCGTGGGGAACAGATAAATGTCACGTGGTGCTAGGTCAGGCGAATACAGTGAGTTGTTTGACACTGAGTTTCTGTACTTTGCTAGAAATCTCTTAACATTCAACGCGGTATGAGTTGCTGCGTTGTCTTGATGCAGAGGCCATGATTCGTTCTTCGCTAATTCGGGACTTTTTTGATTCTTTTCTCAGGAATTTGACCAAGAGCCTCAAGATAGTAATGTTGATTAACAGTCTGACCTTCAGGAACGCAGTAAAGAAACACAATTTCATGGATACTGAAAAAGCAATCACCATCCCTTTGAATCTGATTTTCCTCATTCGAGCTTTTTTGTGCCCTCGATGAAGTTGGACCCTTCCAATGCAAGGGTCGTCGCTTAGTTTCTGAATCATAAGTGAAAAACCGAGATTCTTTAAATGTTGTCACTCCTTCCAATAACGATATTCAAAGTGTCAGTACAAACATTTCCAAGAGCTTCGTTTTGTTAGATCGTGAGAATTTTCGGCTCCACTTACGCACACACTTTCCTCATGTTGAACTGATGATATAAACTGTGCCTTATGCATTATTTGTCAATTCTTACAGTTTCAGCAGTCGATCGAATACTCAACCGACGGTCAGGTCGAAACAGATTACCCACTTTCCGAAATTTCCATCCTTTCTTGATGCTGAAAGGCGTCCCAGGGTTACCTTCAGCGTCTTCTCCACCACCTTGGGATGGCTTGAACCACTCAAAAACTAGCGTGCGTGACAAACGGTCTTCGCCATACACTTCTGTGGATTATACATAGGTTTCAGTAGCCGTTTCCATGTGAAACTTCACGACTATTCGTTGCTCTATTATTACATTTCTCATTTTTACAGCCAAATAAAATAATAGCTCTTACACTAATGAAGGCCATGGCAACAATGATTGACGAGAGATGTCGCATACGGCTGAGAAGGGTCCACGTTTCGCAGCTACTGGTCGTTAAATCTTTGGCCCACGAATACTTGACTCTGTGCACCATCAGTTTGGCTATTTTTTAGGCACGCTTCGAACAGAAATAAATAAATCTACGTATATTTGCGTTCATCCTCCTAAATCACAAATATTCGAAATCAAGGTTACTAGACGAAACCTGTACCATTGCAAAATAATTTCCCTTCCGACAGTGGAAGGCAAGCTTCGCACGACATGAAGGGCAATTCTGCGCTGGACATGTTGTGACCCTTGTGTGACATCCTGACCTAATAGGTTCTATTGTACGCTGAAAGGTCAGAGGCAAAGGTTGGAGGTTACGCAAGTTGTATAATCCAGCATCATTTACAACTTAGACAGCGCGATGTCCGAACGCAAACGACTGCGAAAACACAGCGCCCTTTGTTGTTGCATAAGCTTTATCGTCTACTGTAGATGACAGGCAACTTTTTACAGAGCGTTCGCCATATAAGGTCACCTACTGCAGATGACACGTTTTATATTTAGCTGAAAATTCGGTGGGCGTACAAGGTCGAGGCTATTACCGTGTACTAGCAAGTACGTTGGGCTACACAAAGTCGCAAAGAGTAGTATTTATAAATAAAGAAAAATTAATTAAAAATGAAATAGAACATAAAATTATATATAAAATATGATAGAATAAATTGAAGGTAAAAAATACATAATACAGTGGTCTCTAAGGTTTTCTCGGCGTGATTGATTAACGGTGTAATTTCTGGTGTTCTGTCAAGCAGTTGTTTACATTTTATGTACAATATTGTGAAAACCGATCCAGCCGACATCTTCAAGTCCTACCAGCTTTGCTGTAATGTGTGCTCTCTGCCTGGGCTCCAAAAAGACTATGAATTATTGTTTGTCTCGCGCTATTTGTCGCTGTCTTCGACTCCCAACGCCCACTACGCCATTTGACGCTGTTTTGTGTTTCAGAGACATAGACGTCAATGTGCGTAGGAAAACGTTTTAAGCAGTTCCTGGATCATTTACGCCCTATCCATCGTAATTGAAATTCACGATCAAACTTAGAAAAGAGGTCCAGCTACCTTACCTGAACTTGTTAGTTTAAAGAAGATCTGACGGATCCCTAGCTCACAGAGTATTTAGAACAACTAGGAACATTGGCGTCTGTCAACACGCCTCGAGCCATCACCATTCGCCTCAAAGACGCGTTTAGTTCGCAGAATGACACCTATGAATGCCGTTCTGAATAAATCCGTACTCAGATCGTTGAAACACTGCCTTAAATGAAATCATGAAATGAAATACGCCTAGATCCTGGTACAGCGTGGTTATGGAGTCCTTCGAAACAAAGACGTCAGGCAATCTAATAAACAGAGACGGAGGTTTGAATTTAAATAAGGCTTGGGGTCCGGAACTCAATTTATTAAGATCTCGCCGGCCTTTACATCCACCAGACCCGGGCACTCTTCAAGGAATATCAGTGGCGAGCTCCAAGGAACGAAAGAGCATCAAAAAAGGCCTAACAAGCGTTGGGAATCAAAGTCACTTATTAATTGCAGCTTGAGACCACCAATAGTTTATTGTCAACGTGGATCCGGGCAGCAATTATACATACCAGCAAAATTCGTAGCACCCCAAAAAGGCTGCTGAGTCAGTCATTGAAATATTTTGAAGTATATCAATTACACATAATCATACAATACACACACTAACTTCTAGAGGAAAAATCTATATTACTAAACGGCTATACTAGTCATGGTTTATGACTAATGGTTCACAACCACGTTTGCAGGTAGTCTGTGTAATGAATTCGAGCGGCAACAAAAATTTGATCTTCAATATTTCTTATAAAAATTGACATGAAACAATGAAAGGCATAAACTACCTCTTTGTACATTTTCTGACATAAGAACGTTCTAATTTGTCACTTCTTTAACACTAACTCCTTCGCTACACATTTTGCAGACAGTAACCATATACCGTCCGCCCCCGGTAGCTGAGTGATCAGTGCGACGGACTGTCAATCCTATGGGCCCTGGTTCGATTCCCGGCTGGGGCGGAGATTTTCTCCGCTCAGGGACTGGGTGTTGTGTTGTCCTAATCATCATAATTTCATCCCCATCGACGACCAAGTTGCCGAAGTGGCGTCAAATCGAAAGACTTGCACCAGGCGAGCGGTCTTCCCGACGGGGGGCCCTCGTCAAAAAAAAAAAAAAAAAAAAAAAAAAAAAAAAAAAAAAAAAAAAAAAAAAAAAAATTTCAGAGGCACGATAGGGACTGCTCGAATGCGCGACTATTGGCCTGTATGCACGCAGTACATCGTCAGACCATTGTCAGTCTTGTCCACTTGAAGATTCGTGGCATATCCGCAATGGTATCAGCACTGAAGGCAGTTCTAGTGATGAGGTCTTGTTCTGTTTCTACAACATTTTGATACTCCATCTGCATCGTATGCCCCTAGAGGAAGAAATCCAGACACATGACATCACCTGACCTGTGTTACTAGGCCATGGGGCTACCTTGGCCGATACATCTATTCCCAAAAGTGGCTCTGATTCCTCACAGCAATATTGAAATGGGCTAGAGCCCATCGCGCTGGATCGGTGTGTTTCCATAAAGACCTTGGAGCCAACCATCCGCACACAAAGCAGCTTTGAATCTCAGTACAACTAATAATCAGCGACACCGACAAACCAGCTTACGTCAGCGCCACCAACGAAATGTTCCCTAACATTAAAAGTTGACTTCAGCCATATGGTCCTTATCGAAATACATTTATTTTGTCGTTCCCTAGCAGTTTTATTAATCTGATCGAATAGTTTCTATAATGTTAAGAGTACATGAAAATTATTTAACTGTACGGCACATAGTTGAGAAAATACATCACGAAAAATGAGATGTGTGATGAACTAGCTTTTGCTTAAATCGGAGCGAAAATTAGTCACACTATAACTGTTCTGTCCGCAGCTCGTGATCTCGCGGTAGCATTCTCGCTTCCAGAGCACGGGATCTCGGGTTCGATTCACGGCGGGGTCAGGGATTTTCACCTGCCCCGAGATGACTGGGTGTTGTATTGTCTTCATCATCATCATTCATCCCCATTATTGTCGCAGAAAGGCAACGGCAAACCACCTCCATTAGGACGTTGCCTAGTACGGCAGTGCGAGTCTCCCGCATCATTCCCCTATCCACTGTCAAGAAGCATGGGACTTCATTTCCATACTTGTTCTGGCGTAACCACAAGCGCCGGAACGAATATGAAGAACGCATGAGAAGACGGAGAGACGGAGTGCTGCACTGGGGAGAGGTATCGATGTCGGGCGGTGAGGCCTAGCACGAAACCGGCGTTCCAAAACATCCCAAAGGTGTTCTGTAGGATTCCAGTCAGAGGTATGTGCATACCATTACAGGTATGTTATTGTTGTGTAACCACTCCGCCAAAGGCCGTGCTTTATGGACAGGTGTTCGATCACGTTGAAAGATGCAATCACCATCCCCGAATTGCTCTTCAACACTGGGAAGCACAAAGGTGATTGAAGCATCAATGTAGGCCTGTGCTGTGATACTGCCACACAAAACTATAAGGGGTTCAAGCTCCCTCCATCAAAAACACGACCACACCTAAAGACAACCGCCTCCGAATTTTTGCCGTTGGCACTACACATGCTGGAAAATGACGTTCCCTGGGCATTTGCCATACCCACACCCTCCCATCGGATTGACACATTGTGTAACGTAATTCATCACTCCACACAACGTTTTTCAATGTTCAATCGTCCAATGTTTACTTTCCTTACACCAAGCAAGGCGTCGTCTGGCATTTACCGGCGTGATGTGTGGCTTATGAGCAGCAGCTCGACCACGAAATCCAAGTTTACTCACCTGCCGACTACTTGTCACAGTACTTGCAATGGATCGTGAGTGAGTGTCTGGATAGATGTCTGCCTATTACATATTACGACCCTCTTCAACTGTGAACGGTCTCTGTTAGTCAACAGACGAGGTCAGCCTGTACGCTTTTGTACTGCACGTGTCCCTTCGAGTTCCCACTTCATTATCACATCGGAAACAGTGGACCTCGGGATGTTTAGGAGTGTGGAAGTCTCGCGCACAGACGTGTGACAGAAGTGGCACCCAATCACCTGACCATGTTCGAAGTCCGTGAGTTCCGCGGAGCGCCTCATTCTGCTCTCTCACGATGTCTAATAACTACAGAGGTCGACGATATGGAGCACCTGATAGTAGGTGGCTACACAATGGACCTAATACGAAAGCCGGCCGCAGTGGCCGTGCGGTTGTAGGCACTTCAGTCCGGAACCGCGTGACTACTACGGTAGCAGGTTCGAATCCTGCCTCGGGCATGGATGTGTGTGGTGTCCTTAGGTTAGTTAGGTTTAAGTAGTTCTAAGTTCTAGGGGACTGATGACCTCAGATGTTCAGTCCCATAGTGCTCAGAACCATTTGAACCTAATACGAAAAACGTAACTGTCTGGACAATTTTGATCACATAGTGTAACAAAGCCAAAGCAAGCACTGTTTGGAAGCATAGATACAGCTATCCATTCTACACTAAAGTCACTTCTGTCGACGTCGCAGCTCTATCGCCATGGAGCTGTTGTATTTGTGTGCCACAGCTCGACTCTGCATCAGGGCAGACTGCCCTGAAATCACGGGGATCTGGAGCCACCAACACATCGGGGCACCATCGGGCCCTGTGAGGCAGCTTGCCGGCAATCAACGCAATGCAGTGGGTCACTACCATTACGTCACCTGCCTACCGAATGCAGGATAGCACAGGGTGTGAAATACGCGGCCGCAGCCAGCGGAGACTGCCCAGGCTAGGGTCTCCGCTGAGAGAGAGTTGTGTCACGAACCACTGCTCGGCCTATACCGCTCTCTGTCAGCCATGTGAGGCAATAACACGCACGAGAGCGCTGGATGCTTCAACTATGCAACTATGTTATACTGAACCACGATGTGAGGCCTTGGTTGACGCCGCACGGCATTCCCCTGCATCACAAATCCACTAGCAAGTACAGTTGATTCTCAGTTAAAGAAAAGATAGAGAAGTACTACGAGGCACATTGATTGTAATTGTTGGATCACAATATATCCACCAAGTTTAGTTCCATGACAGGAGTTTCAATCTGCAGAATAATGTGGTAAATCTGATGCACCAAAATCGAATTTGTTGCAATGCAAATCTCTATTGATTTAAAATGTGTTATGTGCCGTAGGGAATGATAATTATTGCTTGACGGTGAAGTTTGTCATTATTTGAGCTTAGACATATAGATGTAAATTTAGTGACCCAAGAAGAATTTAAATAATTACCCTTTGAGTATTAATAGTGATTGTTGAGTTAGGTCCCATTTTGATGGTTGGTTCAGCCAAGGCAGAAGAACTATACTATTTGTGAACTTTAGCTCTCAGGAATCAGAGGCACGAAAATTTGTAATTTGAGCACAGACTTTCTGGCTATTAAATGTGAGAATCAGAGTGTCTAAAGTTGCGGTTGTCATCGCCTCTGGCTGTCATACGTCAGACATCACGGACAATAGCACTGAACATCAAAGAGGACCATGGTGATAGGTCAGATCGACTGATGAATCACGGCACACATAAAAGCTGATTAAATGGGAAAATTGTATTGAAAACCACACGAGGCTCTGGGTGCCACTTGCCATCATGACATGCTTGGGCTCGTAAAGGAGGAGACCATGTGTGGGACTTAAATGAGTTTCCTGGCTTGAATAACCGAATGATACAGGTACTGGGGGGGGTGATCGAGTACATCACCCTCAGCAAAACGACGCTCCAATACTTTGTTTATAGTGGCCCCGTAATTGAGTAGTATTAGAGCGATTTGATTTGCTTACGCGACCCCATTATCCACTTAAGTAAGTACTGTTGAACATCGAGAGGGATCTGAGACCCTAGCATCCAGATCTGAGCAATCGTTGTGAGTTGTGGCTGACGCATGGATCAGCATGGAATCCAACGCTTTGAGCGTCTCGTGGTATCCATGCCGCACAGCATCATCGCAGTTATCAGGTCAGCAGGAAGCGAGGTAACGCAGTTCTGATGACTAAAACTGAATACGAACGATTTCAGTGTACAGAGATGTAGGATGTAAGGTCAGCCAGTTACGCAAAACACCGTTTCTTCCCAGCTCCCAAAAATGTTTCAGCACCACTGTGCCATCATCAGTGTGTTTCCGTTTTATTTAGTCTGTAATGTGAACATTTTTACTAAATGATTACAAAAATGAAATGGATATTTGGTTCAAACAATAATTTGTTTCTTTTTGTTAATACCTTCATAGTCGTACTTGGTGTGCGTGATTTTTCAGGACCACTAGTGTATTATTTATTACTGGTAGCTTGTCATCTGCAACCAAACGATGTTGATGAGAAATTTTGTTGGAGGTGCAAATCCAAATGATGAATACAGAGATGGATCTGTTCTACCACCATTAGATCACTTGTCGTTGAAATTTTAAAATGGTTCAAATTGCTCTGAGCCCTAAGGGACTTAACTTCTGAGGTCATCAGTCCCCTAGAACACAAATACTTAAACCTAAATAACCTAAGGAGATCACACACATCCATGCCCGAGGCAGGATACGAACCTGCGACCGTAGCGGTCACGCGGTTCCAGACTGTAGCGCCTAGAACCACTCAGCCACTCCGTCCGCCGTTGAAATTTTTGATTTATGAACAATCTATATTTGAAGCTAACTTATCTCAAGCCCCCATACATTGAACAGCAGGGGGGGTTTGAACATATGCAAAGAATGGCACCACTAATGGTCTCACGTTTGTTTGACTCACTCAAAAACTGGTATTTACTGGAAATTTAGTAAGTATACTTCTGCTCTCAAATTATCGCACCTATAAGGGCGCAGAAGCTCTATATACCGGGTGATCAAAAAGTCAGTATAAATTTGAAAACTTAATAAACCATGGAGTAATGTAGATAGATAGGTAAAAATTAACACACATGCTAGGAATGAGATGAGGTTTTATTAGAAAATGTCCGACAGATGGCGCTGGACAGCAAAACGTCAGTGACTGCGCATGATAATCGTGTATAAAAGGAGCTGTAATGAGAGAGAGAATCTCCAAACCTACGCCCTTCCTATCAACTACATCCGTCTGGTGGCCTCCTTCCTCTCCCGCCGCCCCTCCTACGTTACCATCCATCATGCCAATTCCCGCACCTTCTACCCCTCTGCCGGTGTGCCCCAGGGCTCTGTCCTCTCCCCTCTCCTCTACCTCCTGTACACGGCAGATATGCCCCAACCCCCCCCTCCAGTGCACCTCTTGCAATATGCTGATGACACCGCCTTCCTCGCCCTCGCTCCTACCCTCCAACGGTCCCAACGCCTTCTCCAGAATCACCTTGACCTTTTTGCTGCATGGTGTAACCAATGGCTCCTGAAACTCAATCCCTCCAAGCCCCAGGCAATCATCGTAGGTCGTACCACTCGCTCCTTCCGGCTCCTGGATTTCTCCCTTACTGTCTGCGCACGTCCTGTCCGTCTCACCCCCACCCTCACCTACCTTGGCCTCACCATTGACCGTCACCTCACCTGGATCCCTCATCTCCGATCCATCCAATCCAAAGCCCACAACCGCCTCCGCCTCCTCAAACTCCTCTCTGGCCGGACATGGGGGTTGCACCCCTCTACCATCCTCCACACCTACAAATCCTTAATCCGTCCCATCCTCTGTTATGCCAGTCCTGCCTGGATATCTGCCCCCCCCAAATTCTATCAGTCCCTCCAGATCCTTGAGCGTCATGCACTCCGCCTCGCCTTCCGTATCCGCCTCCCGTCCCCCACGCGGATCCTCTATGATCTCATTCCTTTCCCCCATCTGCTCCTCTTCCTCGAACATATCCGCATCCTCTACACCTCCCGCCGTCTTGAACCCCCTCACCCCCTGGTTGCTCCTCTCCTCTCCCATCCTCGCCCCCTGCCCCGTCTTCACCGTTGTGTCCCCCCTACCCTCCATCTCTACACCCTCCATCTCCTTTCCCAAGGTGGCTTCCGTCAACTCCCCCTCCCGGATGATGCCCTCTCTCCCTCCATTTATCCTTCCTATCAACTCTGATCCTCCCTCCCCCTCCTTTCCTCTGTCCTTTCCCTGGGCTCCCTCTTCCCCCCCCCTTCCGTCCTGTTTCCTCCCCACTACACCTCTCCCTACCTCCCTTCTCCCCCCCCAGTCCTTTTGTATTCCCCTCCTCTGCCTACCCCCCTCCCTGTCGCGTCTGCCCCCCACCCCTCTTATGGGTCCTCATCCTCCATCCGCTCCTTTCCCGGTTCCCCCCCCCCTTCGCTTTTACTCTCCTTTCCCCCCCCTTTTTTTGTTTTCCCATCTCCTACCTGCTCTCGACTGTGGTGTCACCTTTACCGCCTTTTTCGTGCTGTGTTCTAGTGACTATTCAGTGTTGTGTTGCGAACAGAAACCATGCTGTCGCTGGGTGTGCATTTTATATATTTTGCGAACAGAATCCAGACTGTCGCCGTGTTTTTTTAATTGTCTGTTGTTTTCCCTGTCTGCTCCATATGTATTTTTATTCGCTTCATTATCCCTCTGTTGCTTGTTTTAATTTCCCCGGTTTCTTTTCACCTTGTTACTTACTAAGTCCCCAATTTTATCGCCTGTTTTTTATTATTATTTATTCTCCTGTTCTTTTGTCAGAAAATCTGTAGGCTGCAGAGCGGCGTCCTAAGCTGCTGCCAGCCCGCCCCCTTCGGGGGGAATTGAAATTCAATAAAGGAAAAAAAAAAAAAAAAAAAAAAAAGAGAGAGAATCAGATGCGCCAGCAGTCGCAGCATGTTGACGTTACCCGAAAAGGCGCTTTTAGTGAAGCTGTATTATCAGAATGGGGAATGTGCTAGTTCAGCGTTACTATCCTATCGCCATAGGAAGGGGATTCGAACGGGCAAAGGTCCGTTGACAAATGGAGATGTGGCGAGAATGATTTCGAAGTTTGAAGCCACGGGTTGTTTAGACGATAGACCCCTTAGTGGCTGACCGAGCACAAGGCGTAATGCTGCTGAGACAGTTCAGGTACAAATGGAGACTGTAGCGGGTTCGTCTATGCACGGGGAAGTCAGCGCTCGTGCAGTCACACGTCGAACCGGCATTCCATACACTACTGTTTGGTTGGCACTTAAGCGTACCCTCCGACGCTATCCGTACAAAATCCGTCGGCATCATGAACTGTTACCTGGCGATTTTGTGAAGCGGATGGCATTTGCAGTGTGGGCATTTCAAAAGATGGCGGAAGTTGACGATTGGTTGAGTAACGTGTTGTGGACCGACGAAGCTCATTTCACGCTGCGAGGGTCCGTCAACGCCCACAACCGCAGAATTTGGGCTACTGAAAATCCTAGAACTGTCGTGGAAACTCCATTGCACGACGAGAAAGTCACAGTATGGGTTGGATTTACCACATCTACCGTTCTCGGGCCTTTTTTCTTCTAGGAAATGCGTGATTCTGGTTTTGTAACTGCTACCGTGACGGGTGAGAGGTACGCCGATATGTTACAGAATCGCATCATCCCCAGCCAGGCTGATAAACACCTGCTGGAACGTACGATGTTTATGCAGGATGGCGCTCCACCCCATATTGCTAGACGCGTGGAAGATCTCTTGCGCGCGTCGTTTGGTGATGATCGTGTGCTCAGCCTTTCAGGAACAACAAAAACTTTATTTTCTGTAATTTATATAATTATTGACCGAATTCAGAAACGTAAAATGCTGTACTAATGTTAGTGTGTATCTCTCGCAGAATACGTCACGGGCACAAATTATCCCGATTATGTTCGTCAAATATTTGAGAATGAGAGCACTAAGCGACTTCCAGCAAACTTAATACGTAATTTAAACACACACACACACACACAAAGTAATAAACATAAAAAGTGTTTTTCGAAGTTCATTTGGTACGATTAAACTTCAACATAAGGCATGACGTTCTAATTTATTATTGCTTTGCTACAAAGTCTTTGACATGTTAATGTAAAATATTTAATTCACTGACTCGTTTGCAGTCATAAATTCCAAGCTGCTTTAAAAGTGGGGCTTCGATTCAATAAAGACACCTTGCGTGTTTGAAAATAATTTTCATTTGCCTTCAGTCGATCGAACTGGGGTCCTTCCCTTGTACATAGGAGTCTCTCATTACACTGCTCACGAAGGTATTGCTCAAGTTTCCTCTGATGTTCTAGCCAGGTGATGAATATGGTGCAGGTACATGGTAGTCCTTACGAATCATATAATGTTAATATTAAATAAGTGCCTGTAGACGTAGTGTTCCAATTCAAGGCAGGTGGAAGTACGTAGTAAACACGAACACGCCTTTATGAACGGGCATTTGTTACCTTGTACTCTATAAAATCGTCGTTTTATTGTGCCGCCGTTTAAGCAATCGAAAAAGTGCGTTTACACTGAACACTGTGAAAGAGGCTCTCTCCAATACTTAGAAAAGCAGCGCAAATTAATATTTGAATACGAACATACGCATAAATTGTAAGTGTTGACGAGTGTCTGGAAGAAATCGCGCGGACTCACACTGTTATAGATTTTATAACTGGGTGTCACTCTATGAGGCTATTATTTTAAAACTAGAATGCCGACATTGCCTACAATAACGTAAAAAAACGAAATTAAAACTCCTTTGACGTTTAGTTCAATTGGTTGAAGTTTTGGAAGTGAATCTCACATACGTGGAGAAAGAATTGTAGTGTGTTTCAGATTTTCTTGTGTTGCATTAAATAGGGGAGGAATATTAACGTTTAACGTCCAGTCGACTACGAAGATGTTGGAAACGTGGTGCAAACTCAGATAGGACTAGAAAAGGAGAAAACAACGGACGCGTTCTTCTAAAAGGTACCACTCTCTTCAGAGAAAGTGTAACACCCGGAACGCAACCGACACTGACAGCCGACAGAAGGCGTGCCAACGAATGTCGTTTTACGATCTGCCTCCACGTTTGTCGTTTAATCATTGTCGAGAGTTTAAAATATTTTACTGTCTTTTCGATAGTTAAGACCCTTTTTGCTCAGGAAATGGCAGAGGTTCAAATGGCTCTGAGCACGATGGGACTCAACATCTATGGTCATAAGTCCCCTAGAACTTAGAACTACTTAAATCTAACTAACCTAAGGACAGCACACAACAACCAGCCATCACGAGGTAGAGAAAATCCCTGACACCGCCGGGAATCGAACCCGGAATGGCAGAGGTATCAGTTTGAAATTTACATCAAGCGATTATGTCTACGATCCCTTGATGCTGGTGTCAATGTAAGCTTCTAAGTCAATCCAATCAAGAGATATGGCCACTTATGTCACATATTTTGGGAAGCGCTAATTCGCTCACCAAAACCCATAGGTTACTTCCCGTTTACCTAGGGTCATAGAATTTGACGAAAAGCAAGTTTCACAGTAAAAGTAAAGGAAAAATTATAAAATTATTAATTTTCAGTTATACCAAATAAAAATAGTTTTAGGCATGTGTTTTCCATCTTTGTGTTCGTCAGTTACGGCCACTTTTTTACACGGAAGGATATAGGTATCGCCGCCCTATTGGCCGAGCGGTTCTAGGCGCTACAGTCTGGAACCGCGCGACCGCTACGGTCACAGGTTCGAATCTTGCCTCGGGCATGGATGTGTGTGATGTCCTTAGGTTAGTTAGGTTTAAGTAGTTCTAAGTTCTAGGGGACTGATGACCTCAGAAGTTGAGTCCCATAGTGCTCAGAGCCATTTGAACCATTTTTTGATATAGGTATCAAGTTGAAAAATATGTCACATAAGGTCTAAAGCTCTGTGTGGTGTGAAAAAGGTAAGCTTCTAAAGCAACGTAATCAAAAAATACGGTCATATGTGTCACATATTTTTCAGTCTCCCAAACTCAAAACCTACAGATAAACTTACTGTACCGGGTGGTCAGAAACAGTCTGAAGGACTTGTAAGGGTACTGCACGATAGGTTGTATCGAGAAATAGTTGTCGAGAAAAAAATTCAATACGTTGCACCGTTTCCGATGTAAGTAGAATTGAAGTTGGCCAATCAGGTCGTTGCGCGCGAAAATTCAAGCAGCCTGCCTGACAGTGGCGCCAAACATGTTCGATAATGTAGTGCCTATGTTGTCCAGAAATTACAATGTAGTGAGGCAGGTACAGCCGTTATGAAACGCTTGAAATGTACTTGCATTTGCGAATATGGATAACCATCAGCTGTGTAATAGAGTGCTGACAATGAAAATTTTTTACCGGACCGGGACTCTATTCCGTATTTCTCGCTTATGGCGAGCGGTCGCCTTACCATTAGGATTCCCCGGTGTCGGTGAATAAATACGTCAAGCAAATTTTATTTAAAACGTCTTCCCTGTACAGGAATGTTGACACACGGTTGATGACATGTGGAAATTTGGGTTTGGCTGTGAATGGTGCTCATGATAAGCGACCGCTCGCGATAAGCGCTAAATCCGGATTCGAGTCCCGGCACGGTACAAATTTTCATTGTCGTCATTCCATTATACAGCTGACGGTTGTCGACATTCGCAACTGCGGATACTTTTGATGTGTTCTTCGTTTGGTTTCCTCAAATCTAAGAAACGTAGCTTTTGCTCGCCTACCTTTATCACTCCTGAAAACGGCACATCTTGACTGTAATGAGCATTTGAGCAAAGTATAAACCCATGTACCTACGCACGTCTGTGCAATATCGCACTTTAGCGGTAGAAGTACTTGAATTTGCGCTTGCAACGGCCTGATTCGCCAACTTCAGTGATAATTAAATCGGAAACGGCGTAAAGTATCGAATTATTTTCTTAACAGTTATATCCAAGCACAACCTAGCCTGCAACACCCTCACAAGCTTTCCATACTCCTTCTGAACAGCCTGTCTGCATGTCGGTCCTGGTGGTCTGGCAGTACAGTAAATGGCTAGATACCGAGAGGTCGTGGGATCGAATGTCTGTAGGACCAACAAATTTTTTCAATCTACATCTTAACCTACCCGTCACCTGTCACCAACGTGCGGGTTCGGCAAAAATCTCACGTCGTTTGGATTCCACGCTAAACTGTAGCACTCCCCGGCTGGATACGCGGAGTGGGTTAGGGGCATGTAAGTTGTCCTATAGAAAGACTTCCACCGTGCCATGGGGACACACATTATCAATGATATCCATGTAAAAAATTAAGTCTGTGCGGAACCCTCATGTGTGAGTCCTTCTTGCACTTCTCTGGTTTCCTTAAATTTCAAATGACTCGTTGGGGGCTTATTCACGTATCAAATGACTCGAAAGAACATGTCCTGTCAGTTTTGCATTCTTACAGTCCTGAGGATAACCTGTGTCTGTTACACTGATCCGTTCATAAATGTATAGTAAGACCAAGTATGAAGTCTTTAGAGAAGCCGTTTCCTTAAGCCTTATTAATTCTTAGCACATAATTCACAATCACAACGAAATTCAAATTGCTACCACGAATTTTCAGTTTCTATACTCACGGTACTCACGTGAAGAAGCCGTATATGCTGTTGAAGCTTCGGAATATTTTCTCTGAAGATTACTCCGTTACTACTTCGAAGGAAGAGCGTTGATTCATTACAGTGGTTTGAATTTTCAACGCTTCATGATCGGATGAACAATCCTTCCGAAGAGCATGGTATCCTACCTTTTGTAGAACTAATTGTAAGAATATAACACGATATGACATACTTTTTCGTTGATCGCTGACGTATTTCAATATTACCAACAATTTTACTGAATGATAATGAATACCCTCTTACGAATTTGGTCCACTGCTCTATAGGTTACATAGTTTTAAATGGAATGTATTCAAGCTTATTTTTATGTAGCATAAGATTCGCTACTAATTAACAGACTTTTCACAGATCTATGTCTGGTACAGTGCTGACGTATAAGACAAAATCACAGTCACCTAATAAGACGTAACCAATCATCAAAGCGCTGTGGGTGCAACCCAAAGCGCTGTTTGTGCAACATCGACTACAGTCGTTCATCCGATCAGTGTACGTTGTTAGGTCAACCTCCGAGGCAGATTCGATACAAATATAAAATGCAATGCATAAGAAATGAAAACTCGATTAGTTACTTGTATGCGTCCCGTAGAAACTGTGTGCATGAACGGATCTCGAGCCTAGATCCTGCTTTTCAGGGGCTGCGTCGCTTCTGCATTGTCGTTTACACAATTCAATAATGTCTCAAGGAGCGACGCGAAGATTCGATGTAGTACGTGCTTCTGCCTTCCCGATAACTAACTTACAAAGCCTTTCTGTCGGCAGACTTCACTGAATACTCTGACCGCTCTGTCTTTACTTTACGATTTTATTTCACTTTGTCGATTTAGAGATATCCTACCCATTAGCAGAAGCGACTCTCCACATAGTCTGTGATAAAGAGATGCCATACTCAGTCAAAACTCAATCACATACACTGCACGTTTTCATCGGAAGTCTCAAAAATAAACAGCGTATATTAAATTTAATGTTACTCATTTTTAAAACTAAACACGTTTTGGAGTATACTTAGGGAGTTGTCACATGATGTACAATGACTCATTAGTCCAATAATTTAAAATACATTTTTTGAACTACTAAAACAATCTTTACTTTTAGCGCCCTACAGCTTACGTGTAAGAGCACATTTCTGTATCTTCTCGCAGCCCCACAAAGAATTAGGTGTTTTGCTTGTGCGACAATGTACCTGACAAAAGAAGAAAATTTTTTGAAAATAATCTATTAATACAACGACTTCAACTTCAAGAAATCCACATCATTAAAAATAATAAATTTATGTCTTAATATGTGAGCCAGTGCAACAACATTCCGCGTGGCAGTCAGCCATTAGCGTAGAAAATATTGTAGGACTTGGAAGTAGTCACTTCGGAACAATAAGATGTGAAGTTTTCAATAATCGTTTCACCATTAAAACCAGTCACCTTAATACCTATTCCAACACACTGTACATAACAAGAAGCTAGAAACAGTGATGTCAGGTAATTCTGTAGGATTTGGTAACTGCAATGCACAACACCTCGTTATTAATAGATGAAGTCTAAATTGTTTCATATTTTTAAAAGAAGACACAACAAAACCGGAGGTCAACTCAAGAGGACATAACGCACTGTCGAGGGAAGGTGTAAATGAGAAATTCTTGTTTAGCCTTTTTTATGTCTGGAACGTAATTCTTCTAACACGTTCCATGCTATATGCCACGACATGCTCGCTTCTATCAGCCTCTTCTTCTCAGATTAGCAATTACACCAAACGTCTTCGATTATTTGTTTGATAACCAGTACTCTTAACTTACTGACGTCGAAAATACATATTAGATATCAGAATGTTTTCGGCCTATGGTACCATGTGCCAAATCAGTTTACGAATGTAATACTTGTTGCATGTGGATATCGATTTCGCTGTAATTGAGTTCACTTTCATATAGTCAGTGCTACGTCACTTTTCAGTGAGGTACGATGAAATGCTGGATATCCCTGAAAATTACCAATGTACTTATCGAATACCACAGTCTAAAATTTCCCTCCAAAACGTTACCTAAGAGGTAAAAGTTGGTATAATAAAAGCCAACGGGTTCCAACACGACAATAAACTAGAATACTTTATATCTGCATATATACTGGGAATTTATCGAGGTGATTTTTGTGAAAAACCGAAAGTTAAATTCACTAATGACAATACAAGAGGTCATGTAATCCTGTTTTCCGACAAAACACTGGGCGCTCCACATTTTCACAGCGGAGTAATCTCACCGTTACCAGATTGGTCCGATTCCAGGAATGTTGGCTCAAAAAGCTGCAGGCTCGCCTGTCAGTGTTGGTTAGATCAAAGGTGTTTTGAGTGGAGGTGGGGTGAGTGCAAATCGGAAATGTTTTCGCTTGAGTGTGTGAGACAGATACAAGGAAACGTAACTATTCAAAACGGTTACTCGCATTCTCACACAGTCACAGCCGGTAGTAGAAGGTAGCAGTGGAAAAAACTTCCGTACATTCAATGAGAGAGAAAACTAAAATAACGATTATTTTACTTTTTAAGTCCCATGTGACATATTTCTTATTATCTATTATCCACACTGAGTTGTGGTAAGAAGCTGAATTAGCTTCTGCGTAATGTGGAGAACCACAAGTTATGTGCGAAAATGTCAAAGTTCTAAATAAAACTAGGGACATAAATTATTGTAACATTTAGAGGTCTAAACCATTAATCTGAATTCAACGAAAACGGTAATGTCGATTTTAGCGATGGCAATCCCTGTCAACATTGTTTAGTAATGTTACCCGGATTACCGTCACAACACGCTTAGACGGCATGGAGATTGCCAAAGTAGAAATAGTAACTGATTACGTAATAGCAGGGAAGGGGCTGACTGTCAACAATAAGGTTTGTAAAAACAGTGCTTTATTAATAGGAAGATCATATGTGGCAGGACTGACAAATAACAACGGTTGAGGATTACTCTTTCTTACAGCTACAATGAATTGTAGTGATTGTTAGGGAGAGACATAAACCATTATTTGCTTCAGCCTTGCAGATCGAACGTCTATATGGAGGCAATTCAGTAGTTATGACATCATAGTACAACACTTCCAAACAGCCTTCATCTGATTACGCACATAATGACAAACACGTTAGGTTAAACCTGAGTTCGCTACTCCACTGAGGAGCTAGAGTGCATATATTTTAGTCTTATTAATGAATGGGATATAGGTAAGAAATCACCTGCAACATCTGTATCCCAATATTTCCGTTTTCATGACACAATGAAGGATACCACAGTATCTCTCTGAAACTTAATTATACTTTATACATAAGCTGGTAGGAATGGCATCATTGCACGTTCAACATATTTACTGCTTCTTAATCTCACGAAGATTTGGAGAGCTAGATTCACTCGATTTCTGCTGCTTTGAGTTTGTTTTCCTACTCTCCTAGGACTTCCATTGCAGTCGATTTGTGGACCTGTAGTTTGGAATTTGTTGGTCAACTGAACCACTAGTCAACTTTGTTTACTAGGTGTGTCATAGTATGACAGGCCGCCATATTGTCGGTCGTATGCGGTTATGGAGAAACAGTGTGACGACCCTCTCATACACATATGCAAAAGAGATGTATGGATTCTCTGTGTAAATATGAAAACATATATAAGTAAGGGTGCCATAATTCCATTCTGTTCAAAATATTCTCTCGATACAAAGTCTAAAACCAACCATCGACCACTCATAATCAGGACAAGCTACCGTTGCGGCAACTTGTGCGGGTGGAAAAGATTACCACAGGTCACGTACGACGAAATATCTTATAAAATTGTTTGGAGTCTGGTGTTTCTGTTTTCTCTAACGTATCATAAAAGGTCGACTAATGTACTGAATATAGCGCATTGGTAGTAGCTCACCATAGGGTGCGATGTTGGCCAGCAGAAGCAGCAGTAGAGGCGCCGCTACAGCCATCTTGAGCACCGTAGAGGGTCTACGTCGGAGGTGATCTCCACCAGTATGCGCCAAGGCAGCTGTCTCCATTCAGAAGGTCGAAGGTGACACTGCACTCAACCCTGATCGGTTGCCATTGCGAGAAAACACACTGATTAAGGGTGATGCCTTGACTGTTGTATTGAGATGGGAGATGAAGATGTTCAGTGTTCTGAAGTTTCGGCGTTTGATAGAAAATCACTGAAAATGCTTAGGAGCGCAAGTCTGACGTGTCGTCTCCCTTAGGAACGCGAGAATGTATTAGGGAAAAATTTTTAGTTTCGTCTTTAGATGTTCGAGGTAACTACAGAAATTCTGATGGATGTAGGTAGGTGCTATTGAAGCTAATTATTCATGCTCCTTGATATCTCGGTGGAGATGTCGTTCGCCACTGTATATACACGAACACTGCACTCGGTGGGCGGGGCAGAGGCAAATACTATTATCTGCACGTGCACGTTAACTCGAGGTGCCTCACGGACACTTGACAACCGATGGACTACCAGACACCTGTGACGGCGTTAGACACGTGCGTCAACCGTGACAGCGACTGTAAACGCGAGACTGAGCGCAGATGAGCGGCGTGACGAGTGCCGTCACGCGGTGCGATGCGTTCGCTCCGGCGTCTGGCAGCAAACTGGGCGGCGTGCGGGCGGAGCGCCGCGGCGCGACGGTGGCGCCGCGGGTGGCGGCCGCGGGCCCTCGCGGCCTCTCCTGACCTCGCTCAGTGCAGGTGGGCCGCCGCCGCCGACGCCGTCGCCACCCGGGCTGGCATCGACGCCCGGCGTCCGCGCCCTGCGGCCCATTCACTCCTCACTGCACACCCTGATAGGTGCCACCTGCATGTGTACTGGTGCGTTAGGCGGGTATGCAAGTAACGGACTGTTCAAATGTAACTGCTTCTGAGCTGAAATGAAATCTTAAGCATTATTGTTCACTGTGCGAATATTTAGTTCGAAACAGGGTACAAAATGAAGCTTCGTGGCAGATTTGAACTTGTAAGTCGTAGTTTTCAAATTAGATCTTCTAGCAGTCCTGCAAGAAAGGGTATATACACTACTGGCCATTAAGATTGCTACACCAAGAAAAAATCCAGATGATAAATGGGTATTCATTGGACAAATATATTACACTAGAACCGACAAGTGAGTACACTTTCACGCAATTTGGGTGCATAGATCCTAAGATATCAGTACCCAGAACAACCACCAACGGCAGTAATAACGGCCTTGATACGCCTGGGCATTGAGTCAAACAGAGGTCGCATGGCGTGTACAGGCACAGCTGCCCATGCAGCAGGTCCTGTACGGGCCTTTCTGGAAACAGAAAATGTTCGACTGCTGCCCTGGCCAGCACATTCTACAGATCACTCACCAATTCAAAACGTCTGGTCAATGGTGGCCGAGCAACTGGCTCGTCACAATACGCCAGTCACTACTCTTGATGAACTGTGGTATCGTGTGGTATCGTCGCCGTTCTAAACAGACAGTTTATAAAACCATCGAGAACATCGGGTTCGCCACAATAGCTGGAGACAAGAAGAACCACATACCAATTAAGAGTGTTGCTGCTACTGCACTTGTTGACGGACCTTGTGTTTTCTGTAGTTGTAGACTGAATTTTAGTATTGACATTAATGATACTTTTGATCATGGTAATGGTTGGCTCACTGTGACTTAGTAGATAGTGTCGGAATTTCCATGCGCCTTTTCGCGGATGATGCTGTAGTATACAGAGAAGTTGTAGTATTAGAAAATTGTAGCGAAATGCAGGAAGATCTGCATCAGATAGGCACTTGGTGCAGTGAGTGGCAACTGACCCTTAACATAGACAAATGTAATGTATTGCGAATACATAGAAAGAACGATCCTTTATTGTATGATTATATGATAGCGGAAAAAAACACTGGTAGCAGTTACTTCTGTAAAACATCTACGAGTATGCGTACGGAACGATTTGAAGTGGAATGATTATATAAAATTAATTGTTGGTAAGGCGGATACCAGGCTGAGATTAATTGGGAGAGTCCTTAGAAAATGTAGTCCATCAACAAAGGAGGTGGCTTACAAAACACTCGTTCGAACTATACTTGAGTATTACTCATCTACTCATCAGATCGGGTTGACGGAGGAGATAGAGAAGATCCAAAGAAGAGCGGCGCGTTTCGTCACAGGGTTATTCGGTAACCGTGATAGCGCTACGGAGATGTTTAGCAAACTCAAGTGGCAGACTCTGCAAGAGAGGCGCTCTGCATCGCGGTGTAGCTTGCTCGCCAGGTTTCGAGAGGTTGCGTTTCTGGATGAGGTATCGATTATATTGCTTCCTCCTACTTATACCTCCCGAGGAGATCACGAATGTAAAATTAGAGAGATTCGAGCGCGCACAGAGGCTTTCCGACAGTCGTTCTTCCCGCGAACCATACGCGACTGGAACAGAAAAGGGAGCTAATGACAGTGGCACGTAAATTGCCCTCCGCCACACACCGTTGGGTGGCTTGCGGAGTATAAATGTAGATGTAGATGTAAACGTCATCGAACTCTTCGTGCAGATGTTTGTTGTCTTGCAAACGTCCCCATCTGTTGACTCAGGGATCGAGACGTGGCTGCACGATCCGTTACAGCCATGATGATAAGATGCCTGTCATCTCGACTGCTAGTGATACCAGGCCATTGGGATCCAGCACGGCGTTCCGTATTACCCTCCTGAACCCACTGATTCCATATCCTGCTAACAGTCATTGGATCTCGACCAACGCGAGCAGCACTGTCGCGATACGATAAACCGCAATCGCGATGGGCTGCATTCTGAAACGTGATGGTAAGCATTTCTCCTCCTTACACGAGGCATCACAACAACGTTTCACCAGGCAACGCCGGTCAACTGCTGTTTGTGTATGAGAAATCGGTTGGAAACTTTCCTCATGCCACCGGCGCCAACCTTGCGTGAATGCTCTGAAAAGCTAATCATTTGCATATCACAGCATCTTCTTCCTGTAGGCTAAATTTCGCGTCTGCAGCACGTAATCTTCGTGGTGTAGCAATTTTAATGGCCAGTAGTGTAGTTGAGATAGGATAAGCTACGGACCATTGGATTGTTCCCGGAATGAAACTCTCACTGTGCACCCGAGTTTGCACCTTTTTTATGGTTATTGTTACATTAGGTTTCAAGACAGCGAACTGAGTGGTATATGGTGAATGATTCATCATGAAAACAATGCACTAGGCTGTGTGTAGGTCATTTCCCTGCGATTTCCTTTCTTCCAGGAGCGCTATTTTGGTTAGGCGTATGGAACAGTTTCTTTGAAGTTGCCGAAGTACGACAGTGAGGTGATGGCGGAAGTAAAGCTGTGAAAGTGGCTTGTCAGTCGTGATTGGATAACTCAGTGGGTAGAAAAAGACTAGACTCAATTGTCGAGTCATGGTCCACAAGACAGTTTTAATCCACCAGGATTTTTCCAAACAGCACACAGTCCGCAGCAATCGGCCATTAAAAACGCAGGAGAAGATAAAAACTTCGAAACCCCACAAACGCAAGACCTATCATGTCTAGTAGAATGGAGCAAAACTGTTGGCATTCGAAACCACATCCAGTTTTACATATGTAAGAGCACAGCAATCAGTTGTCTTTTTCTTGCTAATTTTATTCGGCAAGTAGTATTTCGGCTAGATGCACCATTTCTCAGTATTAATGCATTTTCTAGTGCATTAGTCCCCTGTTGGTCGGGCTTCTGTCACAGTTCTTTCAAGACTGCTACACTTTCAGTTGTACTAGAATCGATTAATATTAGTCATGTGCATTTTTCTTTAGGACCTTATTCCGTCCTTCCTGAAAACAGTGGCATATTCAGGTAAGGATGATGAAGGTCGAAAGCGCCCACGTACCCTTCGCTCCAAGTGGACGACAAAGGCTTAACGACATTGAAATCTCGTAAGTGTGGTGACCAGCAGTGTTTCTACAGCTCATTCTCGTGATTACAAAACCAGTCCTGGAAGATGCGCGTTGTGGGAATAGTGCCCCTGTCGTCTTTGAACATTGCATCATCACTGGGGAACAAATGTTGCACCATCCAATGTAGGAGATACGTCAAAATGGTCATATGATCCAGGACAGGAAAGCGACCACGGCGCAAATGCAATACCACAATATGGTTGGCCACATTACCACTGATCTCTGTGGTCCTCTACAGTTTTTGGGCTCTAAAGCTCGCTCTAGTACCATGGAAGTCATTCCCTGACGTCTTAACAGGTGTCCTTTTTCCAAAGCTCTTTCACAGAGGAAGACCGCACTGCAGTTCCTTCTCTAAATCCTCGCACGAACGAAAAATTGGCTGACATCGAAATAAGTGCCCAAGGAATAGAAAAGCAACTGAAATCACTCAACAGAGGAAAGTCCACTGGACCTGACGGATACCAATTCGATTCTACACAGAGTACGCGAAAGTACTTGCCCCCCCCCCCCTTCTAACAGCCGTGTACCGCAAGTCTCTAGAGGAACGGAAGGTTACAAATGATTGAAAAAGAGCACAGTTAGTCCCAGTCTTCAAGAAGGGTCGTAAAGCAGATGCGCAAAACTATAGACCTATATCTCTGACGTCGATCTGTTGTAGAATTTTAGAACATGTTTTTTGCTCGCGTATCATGTAATTTCTGGAAACCCAGAATCTACTCTGTAGGAATCAACATGGATTCCGGAAACAGCGATCGTGTTTTACCCAACTCGCTTTATTTGTTTTTGAGACCCAGAAAATACTAGATATAGGCTCCCAGGTAGATGCCATTTTCCTTGACTTCCGGAAGGCGTTCGATACAGTTCCACACTGTCGCCTGATAAACAAAGTAAGAGCCTACGGAGTATCAGACCAGCTGAGTGGCTGGATTGAAGAGTTTTAAGCAAACAGAACACAGCATGTTGTTCTCAATGGAGAGACGTCTACAGACGTTAAAGTAACTTCTGGGGTGTCACAGGGGAGTGTTATGGGACCATTGCGTTTCACAATATATATAAATGACGTAGTAGATAATGTCGGAAGTTCCATGCGGCTTTTCGCGGATGATGCTGTAGTATACAGTGAAGTTGCAGCATTAGAAAATTGTAGCGAAATGCAGGAAGATCTGCAGCAGATAGGCACTTGGTGCAGGGAGTGGCAACTGACCCTTAACATAGACAAATGAAATGTATTGCGAATACATAGAAAGAACGATCCTTTATTGTATGATTATATGATAGCGGAACAAACACTGGTAGCAGTTACTTTTGTAAAATATCTGGCAGTAAGCGTACGGAACGATCTGAAGTGGAATGATCATATAAAATTAATTGTTGGTAAGGCGGGTGCCAGGTTGAGATTCATTGGGAGAGTCCTTAGAAAATGTAGTCCATCAACAAAGCAGGTGGCTTACGAAACGCTCGTTCGGCCTATATTTGAGTATTGCTCATCATTGTGGGATCCGTACCAGGTCGGGTTGACAAGGAGATAGAGAAGATGCAAAGAAGAGCTGCGCGTTTCGTCACAGGGTTATTTGGTAAGCGTGACAGCGTTACGGAGATGTTTAACAAACTCAATTGGCTGACTCTTCAAGAGAGGCGCTCTGCATCGCGGTGTAGCTTGCTGTCCAAGTTTCGAGAGGGTGCGTTTCTGGATGAGGTATCGAATATATTGCTTTCCCTACTTATACGTCCCGAGGAGATCACGAATGTAAAATTAGAGAGATTCGAGCGCCACGGAGGCTTTCCGGCAGTCGTTCTTCCCACAAACCATACGCGTGTGGAACAGAAAATGGAGGTAATGACAATGGCACGTAAAGTGCCCTCCGCCACACACCGTTGAGTGGCTTGCGGCGTATAAATGTAGATGTAGATGTAGATTTCCTATGATGCCGCCCCTTCTTCTTGTCAGAGGTTTCCTCATATTCCTTTCCTCTCTGATTCTGCGTAGAACCTCCTCATTCCTTACCTTATCAAATGGCTCTGATTAGTATGGGACTCAACTTCTGAGGTTATTAGTCCCCTAGAATTTAGAACCAGTTAAACCTAACTAATCTAAGGACATCACACACATCCATGCCCGAGGCAGGATTCGAACCTGCGACCGTAGCGGTATCGCGGTTCCAGACTGCAGCGCCTAGAACCGCACGGCCAATCGGCTGGCCCCTTACCTCATCAGTCCACCTAATTTTCAACATTTGTCTGTAGCACCACATCTCACTGATTACACGTCACTGTTTGCTTTGCTGCCCAGGTATTGTAATTCCTTAACTTCATCTACTTCGTAACCATCATTCCTGATGTTAAGTTTCTCGCTGTTATCATTCCTGCTACTTCTCATTACTTTCGTCTTTCTTCCATTTACTCTCAGTCCATATTCTGCACTCATTAGACTGTTCATTACATTCAGCTGATCACATAATTCTTCTTCACTTTCATTCAGGATAGCAATGTCGTCAGCGAATCGTATCATTGAATTTTAATTCCACACCTGAACCTTACTTTCATTTGCGTCATTGATTCTTCGATGCACAGGTTGAACAATAGGGGCGAAAGACTACATTCTCGTCTTACACACTTTTAATCTGTTCACTTCGTTCTTAGTCTTCCACGCTTATTATTCCCTCTTGGCTTCTGTACATGCTATATGTGACCCGTCTCTGCCTAAAGCTTAACCCTATTTTTCTCAGAATTCCGAACATCTTGTACTGTTTCACATTGTCAAGCGCTTTCTCCAGGTCGACAAATCCTATGAACGTGTCTTGATTTTTCTTTATTCTTGCTACAATTATCAGCCGCAAAGTCATAATTGCCTCTCTGATGCCTTTACCTATCCCAAAGCCAAATTGATCGTCATCTAACACATCCTCCATTTTATTTTCCATTCTTCTCTACATTATTCTTATCAGCAACTGGCAAGCTTTAGCTGTTAAGTTGATTGTGCGCTAATTTTCGCATTTATCAGCTCCTGTAGTCATGGTATGTCACCAGACTCATACATTCTACAAACCAACGTGAATAGTCGTTTGGTTGCCACTTCACCCATTGATTGTAGAAATTCTTGCCACCCCGCAGCACACAAAATAGCAGCGTACCGGTACATGATTCGTAGAGCTATCCAACTACCACTTTCAGAAGATAAATGTGATAAAGAAATTGAAATAATAAAACAAACAGCTATTGAAAATGGCTATAACAGCTCCATAGTAGACACTCTAAAACACTCAATAATGGCAAAGCAATCACAACACAAAAAACAAAAAGAAAATAACATATTCCATACAATCCCCTTTCTGGGTAACATTTCATACCAGATTGCCAAAGTCTTCAAACGGAAAGGCATAAGCATATCATTTACAACAGACAACAAGATTGGACAGAAGTTACCCCACAACATCGGCACACGAGACCCACTTCATCACACAGGTGTGTACAAAATTGAATGTCTGGACTGTGACTGCTTCTACATTGGCCAGACAGGCAGATCATTTGAGATTAGGTTCAAGGAACACATGCCAGCACTAAAAAACAAAAAATACCACACATCAGCAACAGCTACCCACCTACATGAAACAAAACACCATGTTAACAACACAAGTATTAGCATCCTACACATCCAACTAAAAGGCAGAAAACTAGACATCCTTGAAACACTCCAAATATACAAACACCAAATGAAAAAACCAGAATCCATCTTAAATGACAAAAATGACAATATTTTCAATAGTATCATCTCTGTTTTCAGCAACTGCCTACACTCTTAAAAACACACACACACACACACACACACACACACACACACACACACACACACACACACATATGTGCACACATGCTAATATTTACCATAAATATTGACAGCCGCCAAGAGTACAAGAGATTGACCTCATTCACAGATAATTCGTCACACCAACAGCTTGTACCCCTTGTCAGCTTAAAACTGTAGGTTCATGAACTACTGGCACAAATGTATATCTATCTGCATATTTTATAACATTAACCAGTGTATTACCCCAACCTTTAGGCAGCTAATATATGCAACATGTAATCTTAAGACTCCTTGCCATGTAAATGTTTGCTCTCATATAATCACTCCTTCCTCTCTCTCTCTCTCTCTCTCTCTCTCTCTTTCTTCAAAGAGTGTCATCTATTTATGATTTTACTGCTGTAGCCAATATGATCATTGTAATGCAAGCCTGTAACATTTCACCTAATTGTTATTAGCAAGTATGAAATTTAAGCCATTTTAACATTTCACCTGATTGCATAAACGAGTACGAATGTTTAGCTGTTTTAACCTTTCAAAATTGGATTTATATACCACCTGAAGTACACACACATATATTCGACACCTAAAAACAAACACCCCCAAATGGTTTAAAAGATTATTCTGTAATAATGTTGTTACGATCTATATTCTTTGCACTTTGCGATTATGTCTTCTCTTCTGCTGTACGAACCTTGCACCCAGCTGATTCCAGACGCCGTATTTGTTTACAAATGTGGCAGTATACATGTGAAGTGTTACGACAGAAAAAGGAACCTGTGACCACTGGAGGTACTCTAGTTTACTTATTAAAGTTTACCATTAGATATCAGTTTATTTTTTGTCAAAAGTTATCCAAAACCATATTCTGAAATAGTGTCTTGTTTCCCCACTAGGCAGTGCCACAAGTTCCTCCAAAATCGTAACACAACATACACACATATGTAATACTAACTAATGTAAATCCATCCGATGATGGAGGTTTAAACCTTCGAAACGCGTCGTGGAAAAAAATAAAATAAAACGGTGACTGGTAACAGTAAACTTGTTGTTTCATTTAATGTAGAAATTTTGATGAAATATTATCTATCTCTTCTTCCTTGTTTAATCGTAAGTCCTCCAAAACTCAATTAAATTCTGATCATAGTTCTGGATCTCCTGTCTCTTCTAAATCGACTTCCGCTTCTTCTTCTATCACATCTGACAAATCTTCCCCTTCATAGAGGCCTTCAGTGTTTTGTTTCCACCACCCGCTCTCTCCCCTGCATTTAACAGTGGAATTTCCGTTTACCTCTTAATGTTACCATTCTTACTTTTAATTTCACCGAATGTTGTTTTGAGTATTCTGCATGCTGAATCACTCCTTCCGATAATCACCTCTTTTTCGATTGGTGCACATTATTTCTTGCATACATTTTGTCTTCTCTTCCCTGCACTTCCTATTTACTTCATTCCTCAGCGACTAGCATTTTTGTATTCCTGAATTTCCTTGAATGTTTTTCTGCTTCTTTCTTTTATCTATCAACTAAAATATTTTTCTGTTACCCATGGTTTCTTCTCAGTTACTTTCTTTGTACCTATGTTTTTCTTTCCAACTTCTGTGATTGCCCTTTTTACGGATGTCCATTCCCCTTCGACTGTAGTGCCTACTGAGCTATTCCTTATTGCCTTATCTATAGCCTGAGAGAACTTCAAGCGTATTTCGTAATTTGTTCGTACTTGCATATCACACTTCTTCGTACATTGATTCTTCCTGACTAATGTCTTAAACTTCAGCATACTCTTCATCACTACTATATTGCCATCTGAGTTTATATTTGCTCCTGGGTACCCCTTACAATCCAGAATCTGATTTCGGAATCTCTGTCTGTCTATGATGTAATCTAATTGAAATCTTCCCGTACCATCCAGCCTTTTGCAAGTATTTCTCCTCCTCTTGTGTTTCTTGAACAGAGTATTCGCAGTTACTCGCTGAAATTTATTACAGAACTCAGTTACTCCTCTGTCATTCGTTGTACCAAAACCATATTCATGCGTAGTAGATTCTTCTAATCCTTCCCCTACAACTGCATTGCTGTTCTTCGTGACTAAGATTTTCATCTCCTTTTACATACTGTATTATCCTTTCCATATCTTCTTGTCCGCAGATCGTGGTCGTGCGGTAGCGTTCTCGCTTCCCGCGCCCGCGTTCCCGGGTTCCATTCCCGGCGGGTCGGGGATTTTCTCTGCCTCGTGATGACTGGGTGTTGTGTGATGTCCTTAGGTTAGTTAGGTTTAAGTAGCTCTAAGTTCTAGGGGACTGATTACCATAGCTGTTAAGTCCCATAGTGCTCAGAGCCTTTTTCCATATCTTCATATTCTTTTTCTATATCTTCATCTTTAACTTGCGATGTCGCATGTATACTTCAACTATAGTTGTCGGTGTTGGTTTGCTGTTGATTCTGAGAAGAACAACCCTATCACTGAACTGTTCAAGGTAAAACATTCTCTGCCCTACCTTCCTATTCATAAGGAATCCTTCTCCCGTTGTACCATTTTCTGGTGCTGTTGATATTACCCTATACTCATCCTTGTCTTCTTTTCATTTCACTTCACTGACCCCTACTATATCTAGATTGAGCCTTTCCATTTCCCTTTTCAGATATTCTAGCTTCCCTAGCGCGTTCAATTTTCTGAATTTCCACGCCCCGACTCGTAGAACGTTCTGGTTATTCCGTCTTTTTCTCATGGTCACCTGTCCCTTGCCAGTCCCCTCCCCGAGATCCAAATGGGAGTCTAGTCCGGAATGTTTTGCCAACAGAGAGATAATCTTGACACTTTTTCAGCTATAGGCTACATGTCCTGTGTATACCTCTATTCGTGTTTAATGCAGTGGGTTCCACTGCTTTTTGCATTCTCATGTCGTTGATAATGAGTTTCTTACATTGTTCCAAAACCAGTTATTTACTGCTTTGGCACTACGTTTTCTTATTACGAGTATTCACACCACTAATGAGTGGTTTCGTAATTCCAGCTCAAACTGCTATTCCTTGTTTCTGGAGCTTCTTTCGTGATGTTTTGATGCTGGCAGGTATAACGAGCGCGGCATTCAGTTCTGTAGTTCTTTTTTCAGCTGTCGTCGTCTTCATTTCCGTCTTCTTCTTCATCGACCTTCCGTCACAATGGCTCAAAACGCATTTTCTTTCGCGCTGTGACTAAGCGGATGATATTTATCCACATTTCGTATATTCGGTATAAATCATTTATGCGGTGTCTCTTCAAATACCAAAAACTTGGACTAACGTACTTTGTTTATAAAAGCACCCACCATACTAAAAATTTGCCCTTGGTCGAATTCTCTTCGATATAATGCACTTACAATAACACAGGACATTGTTCTGATCACGACTGACACTTAGTTAACACTCTTGTTCAAACAGCTTAAGCTGCACGCTTGGCTGGCTTCTGCATTTATGTTCAAGATGACTTTCTGGCAGTGTTTCCACATTTTTGTCCCACCCTTGCATAAAATGATAGTAGTGCTGTCTCTTTTAGATTACTAGGGGTAAAAAGGACGGTGTCGATGACACTAAAGATGACGTCCAAAATATGAAAAAAATCGATTCTGCCCGGAATTCTCTTGAAGTGATGTAGAGAAAAGTACAAAAATCATAATGTGCAGATGGTGACTTTTAACACCGCAGACACTGAATTCAAGCCTTGTATATAAATCATTGTTCCATACCTTTTGCTTTCACTACTGAATACGCTGCAGAATTAGCCCCTTCCACAGCTAAACATCACCAGTAGTCTGCTACGTAGCAATAGTTTTGCATCACAAGCAAAATGTGAAAACTTCTACTGTTTTGTGGGAAGTGTAAAATAGCGGATATACACAATGGCAGATTAATGTTGCCAACGTCAGTCGGCTATCGAATTCTGGTGCATGTTCCAAGGAAAAGAGGTACTCTGAAACGACGTGGGAGTACTCAGCAAAAATCTTCGTGTGCAATAGCTTTTATTATTACAGCTATACCCACTGATAAGTTGATGAGCTACCTCGTATTCTGATAATGTACTTGTGGATGTACCGCCCGTCGGTTACAGCATTGCATCTCTGATTGTAGAGCATCATATCATCATGGCTTGGTAATCGATTACAATTAAAGTCGACAACAATATTAATAACGATAACAATAATAATAATATAAGTAGAAGGGGTTTAACAACGTTTAGTTTCGTCCACAAATATTAAGTAAACACTGCATTCAGTGGCATGCTTTGAGAATACATGGTACTTTGCACGTACCGTATGAATGCAGCGAATAATACGTGGTGCAGTATGAGATTTTCACTCTGCAGCGGAGTGTGCGCTGATACGAAACTTCCTGGAAGATTAAAACTGTGTGCCGGACCGAGACTCGAACTCGGGCCTTTGCCTTTCGCGGGCAAGTGCTCTACCAACTGAGCTACCCAAGCACGACTCAAGCCCCGTCCTCACAGCTTTACTTCTGCCAGTATCTCGTCTCCTACCTTCCAAATTTTACAGCACTCCTGCGAGAAGAGAGCTTCTGTCTTCTGTAAAGTTTGGAAGGTAGGAGACGAGGTACTGGCAGAAGTAAACCTGTGAGGACGAGGCGTGAGTCGTGCTTGCGTGCTCAGTTGGTAGAGCACTTGCCCGCGTTAGGCAAAGGCCCGAGTTCGAGTCTCGGTCCGGCACACAGTTTTAATCTTCTAGGAAGTTTCATACGTGGTGCAGTATGTGACAGGTGTTCTAGCATCTTGTGAGGTGTCCCTTGTTTTAAAGTGTATTTATTTTCCAAGTTTTACGTTTACTGAAACGGAAGATACCCGAAATCAATCTGCATTAAGCAGTGATCCAAAATAAGTCGGCAGTGAGCAGAAAGCTGGTTCCCGTGGAGGCAGAGGTAGCAAACAGACCACATCGCGTGATATCGAATGACGAAAGTGGAGATGGGACCGCAAGTTTTGAAAACTAATCTTACTCGAAAGAAACGATGCAGGCGAACCACTAGTGTTCTTGCGGCAAGCGTCGGTTTCACTCTATTAAATTCCAATGATTTAAGTTATCTTCTAGCATAAATGGTGCTGAAAGGAGCTTCCAGGTTATCAGGGATTCACTACAATAACAACACTATGGAGTATCCTATAAAAATCAATAAACTTACCGAAGAAGTACAAATGGCTACGAAGTTTTACAATGTAAGCAAGAGATATCATCTGTGCGACAAGCTCACTAGTCAGTCATAGGATGTACTCTAACTCTGTTCATATGTGACAGCCGGTGATAGAATGTATTCAAATGTTATTAATATGCTATATGACTTATCTGCCCCTGTAATGCCTTCCAATACCACGTGCAAAATTTTAATTTTCTGTTGCTCGCTTGCGCAGTTAGTCTAATAGACAAAATGGACAGGACCTTTTTGTAGGAAATTTTGTGTAGTTATAGTTTGTACCTGGATACGTTATTCAAGAAAAATTCGTTGGAAGGTCACTTTTCTGTATTTTCCTTGAATAATTGTAAACTACGGCTTCTAGCGGAAACGCACCTAAGAGTAAAATTTACCTACCGTATATTAAACTTCCTGCAAAAAGATTCTGTCTATTTTTTCCGATGGACTGATAGTTTGTACCTGGTGTGTGAGAGAATACGGAAAACTTGCGCATGGTCAAGGCGACTGAATCGTCCTGTATAATGTTTAGCTTTACCATGCCCTTGGCACTTATGAACTTTGTGAAAAGATTTGTAATATAATACTGAAATTTTACTATTTTATGATGTTTATGGTGTCTGGCAAGCCAGAATTTATTTCGTAGTAAGTAACGACCCGCACTACCAATTAGAGTCACAGATCGCCTGCTTGCATCTTCTGAAGAGTATATTGCGCTAACAAATCTACTTTTGGGATTATCATATACGAGAGCAGGCTACACATAGGAGGAGGGACCCCTACATGCCGTTTCTCTAAGGTAATCCAAGAAAGCATCTTCAGTGCGAAAGCTTGACCAGTATACTGCACGTCACCTATACCACATTCAACAAAATCGCGACTCAACTGAAAAACTTGCATGGAGCCTACAATACTCGAGGGCAGTTGGCAGTCTCTAAATATATATCTGAATTTACAAATGCTCAGGCTGTTCTAGAAAACTATTTTGTTGTAATATAAAAAAAACGGAAGTGTTATTCCCTTCTACTCGACAGCGTTTTGAAATCTATCAGCCTAATTCAATTCGTGGTGAAAATATGAGGTCTAGAATTTTACGAATACAATGAAATCCTCTAGTTTTTAAACAATTCTTGACATCTGGAAATAAGTTTGACACGCTGAATCAATCCTGTTACGTCATAGGACCACAAAGTAGAATTTAACATACCCCGTCGATCTTGAGTTACTCTTCAGTATACATACAGAACCACAGGAGATGTGCCGCATCATAAGTGGATTACTGAGCAAGGGACTACCTACGACTTTGGAACAAAACTACGCTGTCGAGTTTATCACTGTTAAGTGTACCATCACAAGGAATGTGGTAGCTAGGACTCAGTTCGAAGTGGGACTCATCCCTAAAGATAATTCTATTCGAGTCAATGAGATCCCAGGTCGAAGACTTGTCTGTAGATGCCCCGGACAATCGTGGGATAACAACCTGATTATCAGCTGTCATAAGGCCCGGCAACAGGAGTGATGGAATGGGATGTCATTTCTTTTCATAGCAGCAACTATTTGGTTGTCATCCACGGCACCGTTACAGCACTGCGGTACCTCGACGATATTCTACGCCCCGTTTCGTTGCCCTTCCTTTGCAAGACCCCCTGGACGTACAGTTCAGCAAGATAATCCCCGCCCACACGTGGCGAAAGTTTCTATTGACTGTCTCCGTGATTCCCAGACACTGATTTGGCCAGCGAGGCCGTTTGACCTCTCCCCAATTGAGAACTGTTGGACATTACGTGCTGGACCGTCAACGAGCTCGTCATTTTGACGATAGAACGCAGCAGTTTCATAGAATGTGGCACGCCACCCCTCAGGACAAGCCGAATAAATGCTGCCATAAGGACGAGAGGTGGGCCAACGCGTTATTCACTTGCACAATTCGTGAAGCTCTTTCTCTGGAATAAATCACGCAATTTTTCTGAAATTTTAATAATGTGTTTGCCTGTACACGAACATCACATCTACCGATTTCCGGCCATTCCTTCGAGTATATTTCTAGTAGATTGGATTAATAAAAAAACAGGGAGCAGTGTAGGCTTCGGTTTTAATGCTGGTAGTATTCTACACAGTCTTCTCTCCACTTGAGTAAAAAACCGAACGTTCATACAACCTGGCAGGTAAATCCTCTGGGATGTTGTTTAACTCGCATGTCACATGGACCTGAATGTTGGCTGTGTCGTCAAAGTGTTGACCCTTCTTGTGAATGTCTATGCTTTGCCGTTATACGGCAGGTTCATTCTGATAACACCCTGTCTCGTCACCAGTGATGACTTCTTCCAGAGAAGAATTGATCGCGGTTTGCGTTTCAGTCAAGTCACGGTAGGAATCCGGGCACGCTTGTTTTTGTTGGACATTCAGGTTGTAGGGGACAAACCTTGCACATACTTTCCTCTTTTTGAAATCATTCAGAAGTAACTCCAAAGTTTGATTTAGAGATGTTCACCACTGCGATTTATGACACAACAATGCTGAATCTATAAGGCCGCAGTTACACTACTTAACACTGCCTTCTCACAACTGACTTGCTCTAATGCACGTCTGTGGTTAACCTTTTTTAGCTGAAGCTGCCACCATAGTTACTCCGCTGACGTACCTTATTCGCCAAAAGTTACATCAGCCTCAGAGCTTTTTGGGCGGACAGTGGAACGTCAAACTTGAAGCTGTCGTCCGGTGAACAAATATAAGCGTCATATACTCTTTTTATTATATTTTAAATGAATTTTAATATTGTATGACTATAAATCTATTTTGGTCCTCTTATTGTATACTTAATAAAATATTGTATGTACGAAAACAACAAAGGTATCTTTAGTACATACTACCAAAGCTTCAAACAGCGGAAAGATGGTACTATCGTATACTCCTATAATCGTCCCTCTTTATTGTCTTCATACGATTGGATTCACCAAGTTTTGTGGCTATAGGAAGAGATTGAAGGGAGCTCGTAACATGAGTATCGCAGACAGTTATTGTTTGAACTGTGTGCCTAGAGAAATCTGCACACTGCTTTCACTACACTCAGGGAACTATATTTAAAGATTTACTTCCAACAGTCTCTCATTCACATAGAGTTTACTAATTCATTCGCAAACAGTTTTTAATTCCTTATCAGATTCTATCATTGGAACGACACTCATATCGCCCAGCCACCGATATCAGTTACATCTTAGTACCTCACTTCTACACATACGTCACGTCTTTATTTCGAGGGAGGTATCGACGTTAGCCACAGTTAAGTATTGAAATAATTCAATGGCGAAATTTTAAAATTTTGGCCGGAGTAGGACTCGAAACCGGATTTCCCACTTTAGGCCTTAATAGCTTTTGACATCCGAGCGTACTTACCGGCCGACCAGAATTCTCAGCTCATCGCCCGCAACGAAGTAGCATCTCTGTCTATTTATCCCTCTTGTTTTAGATCATAATTCAGTAGATCTACCTTCCGCATTATTATTGACTGCTGTGTAGCACCTTTTGTTGTCTTTTCCGTGCCTTATTGAATTTCTGTAGTTACTATACGGCATGTCCCAGGAGGAATGGTCAATATTCAGGAATATGACAGAAAAGCTCATTTGAATAAAAATAATTCATGTGCACATATGGTATATTTCGAATGGTTTCCAGTACTGAAAAGATTAGAGGTACATTTGAGTTGGAGTAGTGACGCACACGTACGTGTGTCGTCCACCCAACATCTTTGACGTTTTATTCTAGCCCAACCTACCTTTGGCCTCTTTACTCGGACTATGTTTCTTCTATGAAGTTAGCCCGTTGAATGCACAGTTGTCCATGATGTGTTGTGAGTGAAGTAGTGCGAGTGACTGAGAGCTTGTCAGAGAGAACCAATGGTTAACTGTGTTTGTAAACGCGCTGGCTAAATCGTGACACACCTACGTTAATGATGAAGTGCAGATATGTTGTATATTTACAGTTTCTGCGACGGTTGTGCTCCTGCTGCTGTCGAGGGTTACCGTTGACACTTTCCCATTCGTCGAATTCTTGATCATAGAGTGCTTATCAGAACTTTGGGCACACAGCGCGAAACAAGTACTTTTAAAGATTCTCATTTTCATTCTGAACATGCATCTCCACAACCTGTGTACGAACCTCTACACATTATTAAAACAGTGCAGCGTAGTCCTCCTACCATCACACGGCAACTTTCTGCTCATATTAGTGTCACACGAACACTTGTATCACGAACGATACGTGTGGAAATTTGTACCCCTTCCGAATACAGTGTGTCCACAACCTACACGCTGGCGACAGTGCCACGTGACTTGAATATTGTCAGTGGTTAAGTAACAAAACGAATATTATTTCCTGATAAAGTCACTTTTGCGGGGAATGACATTAGCAAAACAATAATCATCAATGGTCGCAGGAAAAATCCACACGTTACAATGGGAATCAATTTCCAAACTCGTTTTTCGATCACTGTTTGTTGCGGCATGATTAGTAACATCCAGTAATTTTAGAAGTGCCAATGATGGGGCAGAATCGTTTGCATTTCTCGGAAAATTAGGGCGTTCCTTTGCCCAGCAGGACTGAAATGCCCTTTCAGCATGACGGAGCCCCTCCACATTACGTCAGATGTGTGAAGGAACATCTCAGTCGCAGTTATCCTGATAGCTGGGTTGGTTATGTTAGTACAGTTAAGTGATCGCCAGACCTTAGGCCATTAGGTTCTTTGTTAATGGGGTAGTGTGAAGTCTGATTTGTACAAATGAAAGGTGAATGCGAGAGATGAACTGCTTGGTAACATTATGGACGCTGCTGTCCTCGTTAGGAAACGTCCACAGGCTCTCAGACAAACAACGCGACATGTTCTCCCAAGTGCCCACAAATGCGATGAAGTTGATTGAGAGATATTCAAATGTTTATTGTGAACTGTACAACAGCTGTACTATCATTCAAATGGCCTGAGTACTATGGGACTTAACATCGGCGATCATCAGTTCCCTAGAACTACGTAAACCTAACTAACCTAAGTGCATGACAAACATCCATGATCGAGGCAGAATTCGAACCTGCGACCGTAGCGGTCGCGCAGTTCCAGACTGAACCGCCCAGAACCGCTCGGCCAAAACGGCCGGTCTGTACTATGGATTTTGCGAGAACGCTTAGAGGTAAATTTGTTAAAATATGTCTTTCTCAATTGAACTTTGTAAAATGCATGTCGTAGTATGTAATAAGTGTTGTACATGTGTAAACATGACAATGTATTGAATACAGCCGGCTGGTGTGGCCGTGCGGTTAAAGGCGCTTCAATCTGGAACCGCGTGACCGCTACGGTCGCAGGTTCGAATCCTGCCTCGGGCATGGATGTGTGTGATGTCCTTAGGTTAGTTCGGTTTAATTAGTTCTAAGTTCTAGGCGACTGATGACCTCAGAGGTTAAGTCGCATAGCGCTCAGAGCCATTTATTGATTAAAACGGAAAGTAAATAACGCTAGAAAACACGGAAACCATTCAGAATTGGTCATACAAGTATTTCCGAACGGAGAATTTTGCTTCAAATGATCCTGTCATGGCTCTGAATATTGACCACTCCTCCTAGGGCACCCTGTAGATCTCTAAAGTGTGTTGTTAATAATACACTCTAAGACAACAGCGCCCGCCTGTGTGGCTGAGCGGTTCTAGGCGCTTCAGTCTGGAATCGCGCGACCGCTACGGTCGCAGGTACGAATCCTGCCTCGTGCATGGATGTGTGTGATGTCCTTAGGTTAGTTAGGTTTAAGTAGTACTAAGTTCTAGGGTACTGATGACCTCAGACTTTAAGTCCCATAGTGCTCAGAGCCATTTGAATTTAAGACGAGAGAAATCGACACATCACAGAAGAATTATCCAAATGGGATGGTGTAGAGACAAACAAATGAATACAATTCCAGAAAAACTAGATGATTTATTCAACAGAGTAAGCTTCACAAACTGATCAAGTCAACAACGCGCTAGTCCACGTCTGGCCCTTACGCTAGCAATTATTCGGCTTGGCATTGATTAACAGAGTTGTTGGATCTTCTCCTGAAGGATATCGTGTAAAATTCTGTCTAACTGGCTTGTTAGATAGTCAGAATCCCGAGCTGGTTTGGGGGCCCTCCGATAATGATCGAAACCAACACATCTGGTTGGTGTGCCGTATGGCTGGTACCCCACCACTTTCGGGGCGTCTCCAGACACGTCTTCGGCCTGGAATCTCACTCAGTAGAATTCTCTTCGTTGATGTATCTCGCTTCGAATTCAGCCGCAACCACCAGCGTAGAAGTGTGACACGCCTCTAACAGCGATGGGATACCAACCACGCCGGCCGGTGTGGCCAAGCGGTTCTAGGCGGTCTGGAACCGCGCGACCGCTACGGTCGCAGGTTCGAATGCTGCTTCGGGCATGGATGTGTGTGATGTCCTTAGGTTGGTTAGGTTTAAGTAGTTCTACGTTCTAGGGGACTGATGACCTTAAATGTTAAGTCCCATAGTGCTCAGAGCCATTTGAACCATTTTTGATACCAACCTGACTGCCGCCCGCCATACAGCCGGACAACCACTTGTAAATTTTCTGGGATGCCGTTTCATTTCATTGCAGGGCACCTTTGTTTATCACCCGTGGCACCTTTATAGCACAGCAGTAGGTCGACGACATGCTACGCCCTGTTTTGTTGCCATTTATGGCAAGCTATCCTTGGCTTACTTTTCAGCGAGATAATTCCACTTGCACACGGCGAGACTTTCTACTGCTTATCTTCGTGCTTCTCAAACACTGCCTTTGCCAGAAAGGTCGTTTGATCTCACCCAACTCTGAACGTCGGGAGCATTAGGGGCAGGGCCGTTAACAAGCTCTGGATTTTGACAATAGAGTGTGCCATTTGGAAAAAGTTTGGCACGATATTCCTCAGGACACCCAAAAACTCTGTCAATCAATATCGACCAAATAAATTGTTTACTTGAGGGCCAGAGGTGGACCAACGCATTATTGACTTGCTCAATTTGTGAAGCTCTTTGTGTTAAATAATTATCCGATTTTCCTGAAATTTTAATACTTTGCTTGCCTCTGTATGTACGTCTCATCTACCAATTTTTATCCCGGTCTGGTAATTCCTTCCTGGTGCGTCAATTTCTTCTTTTTGTTCCTTAGAATGTATTTGCAGGTGAATTCAGTTAATTAAGCCTCCACATAATATTCTTATTTATAGCAGTACTATCCCCTCTGAGACCTGCAATATGATTCTTGGTCGACTGAACTAGAAACTGGCTCTAATACTCTAGAAATCTAACTAATCTTTGCTCTTTGTTTCCGATATGACAGTAATAAAGCGAACTGGAAGTGCTTTTACGTAAGCTACATGTGTTAACGTTAGTTGTTGAATACAGACGATACCAGCTGCACTGCCAACGTTACTGTGAAATCTGAATCGGTGACCAGTGGTGATCTTTTATTTTCAGTCAAGGACCCTCGTTTACCTACAAAATTACGGGTGGATTCAGATGCAGTTCTTACACATAGACCCGTGACTACAGTCCTACACTTACGACAGCCTTGATGTTTAGTTTCGTAAGTTTCACATAATGCACTTTTATCCTTCAGTCCTGTGAATGGTTCGGAACAGCCCGCCACCTGTTCCTCCCCCCTGCCAGACTCATCTCACGCGTGCAACTCCGTGAGCATGGCTGTTGTGATCTTAAAAACCTGGTGTCTTTACAACATACTCACCATGATGGTGTAAAATAGGGCACAACATTTGTCTTCCATTATGTAGAAACAGACAATTTGGCACACTCCCACGTAATCTGCACGAGAGGGCCCACACCCTGGCACGTCGAAATTATCACCGAATAACCTTCGGCCTGGATTACGGCCTCCACATGCTGTACGTTAAACGTCTGATTGGGCTGTTGGTGCCCTCGTCGCCTGGAATCATTTGGATATAGGAAAGACTGGAGCTCGTCGAATTACGTGCATGCGATCAGCTCGTGTCCATTTTGTGTGTTGTTTAGCTCGCTGAATGTGCTGTGACCAGGCGAAACTAATTTCGTCCAGCCACAGCTATGGGTTCTATGACTGCTCAGTGAGGTGGCGTATTAAACTAAAACAAATTATATATTACTTCAGTTTATTACAACAATAAATAAAAGATTTACTTAACTTTGACGCAGAGCTTTGCCTCAGGATTCGTACACACGTTACAACTGTTACTGACTATTAAGGCACCACTTGATGCACAGATAAACAAACTGTTCTTGGCAATACAGTGTTCCACAGTTAAATGAACAAGTCCACAAGAAACTTCAAAACGTCATGATGGTGCTATACTATGATGCTGTGATCACGAACTGGGGACGAGCTCAATAACTTGACACTACATTGACCTCAGTGTGAGTGCCTTCCATACGTCGTTGCAGATTGCCGAGGGCCCTCACTAATGTATGTGGTGTCGATTCACGCTGCCAATTTTGGTGTGGCAACGTGATCTGCGTGCGACAGCACAGAATGAGTGCAGTTTGATGTGCTGATGTGAGCACTGGCATTTTGTGTGGTATGTGTCTCTATTGTCCATTGTATACATTTGCCACGGTCCATAATTCACTCACATAATATGTTGTTCTTCAGTCACATTTCTTCAAATCAAGGGCTATATTTAATTCTCATATTTCTGCATTTGCTACTTTATTATTACCTTTTTTACAATAATTTGCTCCACAAGTCTACTCTTAAAAACTTCTTCTCAAACTAAGACCTGTTTCTGATAACAGCAGACATCTTTTCGTGAAGGTTGCTGCTCTAATTGCTATTCCCTCTTTGTTTCGTGTGTCGCATAGTACTTTAATTTCAAGGTACATAAATCTCTTTTACTTCTGCTAGTAAGTGATTCTCGATTTTTGAGGTGAAATTTGTCGTTAATCTCATTTATAATACTTCTCCAGAGTATCGCATTTGTCTGATTTATTCTCAGTGTTCTCTTCTCATTGGGCTGTTATTTTTTCCTAGTTGCACTGTAATTCTTTCTCATATTCCTGAAGGATGTTAATGTCATCAGTGAATGTCAACAGTATCGCTTCACCCTGAAATTTAATAATATTTCGGGAATATCCATCAATTTCGTTCCTTTGTTCTTCATTACACAGAGTGAGACTGCATCCTTTCCTATGTTCTGCCTGACTCGAGCAGTTCATCTTAGACCTCCATTATTACGGTTTCCTCTCACTTACTATGGCCCACTTTTCCCTATAGCATATATCTATTCCGCAGAGGATTTTAAATATCTGACACCAATTTTCAGTGGTGAACGCTTTTCGCATGTGAACAAATCGTACTAAAACCTAAAACCACAAACAAAATGTCTCACGTAATGCCTGTTACATGTACCGATTTCAATCCTACAGAGAATGACTGAATGTTTTCGAGAAGAGAGCTACGACCCAGATTGTAGCCTACGATGTGAAACTAGCGATTAGCGCTAAATTGTACTTATTTTTAATGAAGCTCATAGAAATCATCATTAAATCCCTCATCCTGCTTTTTGCTAATGCTTCTCATACTAATCAAGTTCTGTTGCAGCGTTATGCTCATTTAACAAACTAACAAAACTATTTCTTATATTTCATATATGAAGGAACACAAATTCTTTGTTATCAGCAGTGATATTAAGTTGAGCCTATATCATATGCCCTATAGGGGTAACTTCATTGTTTTCGAAATAGAACTTTTTTCCATTAACGTCATATAATTTTCATTTAATTTGTGGAAGGAAGCTGTTTGTTATTTCAGACTTTTCTGAATTGGAAGTATATAATGTTTTGTGATACATAGATCTAGAAAATTATTTAACATTTACCGGACCAAGTGTCTTAAGTAATCTGATTTCCGCCATTCAGGATTTAAAGGGTTGATTTTAGCAACGCTAGTTTTTGTTCGAAAGAGTGTTTAGGCTTTTAAATTAGGGGACGACCAAAGGAGAACGTCAGAACTATCTAATGGAACATCACATAATTTAATCCGAATGTTGGAAAACAACGACACTTCTTCGGATCATTTCAACCTTTTATTTACTTAGAACCAGTGTCATTACTGCACTGTATTGTAGTCCCTCTCAAAATGATATTTCAGTCTTGGACGCTGTTCTGCTGAATGAATGTTTTCCAAAAATGTCTAAATTATTAGCTTCCTTAACCTATGATAAGTAATTACAGATTATTCATTTCTAATTTGTGTACAATTACTTGATAGCCTTACATCGGCAACGAAAGTAACATAAGTAAACTAATGATTTCAGTTATTCCTGTAGAAATTAGTATTATACAATATGTAATGGCTATAAGTTCAGATATTTGTATCGATAACTAAGGACGGTGTACAGAGGTACATTTCATCAGTGTTTACGTCATTTCGAGACTAATAATTATACACTATGTGATCAAAAGTATCCGGAGACCTGGCTGCCGGCCGCAGTGGCCGAGTGGGTCTAGGTGCTTCAGTCCGGAACTGCGCTGCTTCTACGCTCGCAGATTCGAATCCTGACTCGGTCATGGATGTGTGTGATGTCCTTAGGTTAGTAAGGTTTAAGTAGGTCTAAGACTAGGGGACTGATGACCTCAGATGCGAAATCCCATAGTGCTTAGAGCCAGTTGAACCATTTGAACACCTGGCTGAAACCGACTTAAAAGTTGGTAGTGAACTTCATCGGTAATGCTGGAATTCAGTATGGTGCTGGCCTCCCACCCTTAGCCTTGATGACAGCTTCCACTCTCGCAGGTATACGTTCAATCAGGTGCTGGAAGGTTTCTTGGGGAATGGCAGCCCATTCTTCACCGAGTGCTGCACTGGGGAGAGGTATCGATGTCGGTCGGTAAGACTTGGCACGAAGTCGGCGTTCCAAGACACATCTCAAAGGTGTTCTATAGGATTCAGGTCAGGACTCTGTGCAGGCCAGTCCATTACAGGGATGTTACTGACGTGTAACCACTCCGCCACAGGCCGTGCAACATGAACAGGTGCTCGATCGTGTTGAAAGTTGCAATCGCCATTTCCGAACTGCTCTTCAACATTGGAAAGCAAGAAGGTGCTTAAAACATCAGTGTAGGTCTGTGCTGTGACAGTGCCACGCAAAACAACAAGGGGTCTACGAGACCTCCATGAAAAACACGACCACACCATAACACTCCTCCGAATTTTTCTGTTGGCACTACACACGCTGGCAGATGACGTTCATTGGGCATTCGCTATACCCACATCCTGCCATCGGATCGCCACCTTGTGTACCGTGATTCGTCACTCCACACAACGTTTTTACACTGTTCAGTCGTCCAGTCTATTTACATCTACATGGATGCTATGCAAATCACATTGAAGTGCCTGGCAGAGGGTTCATCGAACCACCTTCACAATTCCCTGTTATTCCAATCTCGTATAGGTCGCGGAAAGAATAAACTCCTATATCTTTCCGTGCGACCTTTGATTTCCCTTATTTTATCGTGGTAATCGTTCCTCCCTATGTATGTCGGTTTCAACTAAATATTTTCGCATTCGGAGGAGAAAGTTGGTGATTGGAATTTCGTGAGAAGGTTCCGTCGCAACGAAAAAACGCCTTTCTTTCAATGATGTCCAGCCGAAACCCTGTATCATTTCTGTGACACTCTCTCCCTTATTTCGCGATAATACCAAACGTGCTGCCTTTCTTTGAATTTTTTCGATGTACTCCGTCAGTCTCATCCGGTAAGGATCTCACACAGCGCAGCAGTACTCTAAATGAGGACGGACAAGCGTAGTGTAGGCAGTCTCGTTTGTATATCTGTTACGTTTTCTAAGTGTTCTGCCAACAAAACGTAATCTTTAGTTTTTACACTAAGCGAGGCGTCGTTAGGCATTTACCGGCCTGATCTGTGGCTTATAAGCAGCCCCCCGTCTAACTGTCACAGTACTTGCAATGGATCTTGACGCATTTTGGAATTCCTGTCTGATGGTCTGGATAGATGTCTGCCTATTACACATTACCACACTCTTCAACTGTCGGCGGGCTCTGTCAGTCAACAGACGAGGTCGGCTTGTACGCTTTTGTGCTGTATGCGCCCCTTCGCGTTTCCATTTCACTCTCACATCGGAAGGGATGTTTAGTAGTGTGGAAATCTCGCGTACAGACGAATGACACAATTGACACCCAATCTCCTGAACACGTTAGAAGTCTGTAATATCCGCGGTGCGCCCCATTGTGCTCTCTCACGATGTCTAATGACTACTGGGGTCGCTGGTATGGAGTACCTGGGAGTAGGTGGCAGCACAATGCACCTAATATGAAAAACGCATGTTTTTGGGGGTGTCCGGTTACTTTGGATCACACAGTTTAGCTGTTAGGTCAGTTAGTACATCCAAGCACATGTGGCAAGAGCAAGTCATTAATGCTCATTTTCCTCTGGCAGCATGTCGGTTGTTGATGTGTGAGTACGTGGACGCAAAACAGTCAATCTGTGCTGAAGGACGTAGACTGATGCAGTTACAACCATGCAGAAAACATGAAGTAGTAAATTATGTGACTTGTTTGCAGGAATAGAGTTAGATGCAGAGAAAAAAATGACCAACTCACTGATGTGTATACATGTTAAGATACCACATACAAAAAAATTGGTGGTATATCCGTTACACCCTACATTTTCCCTGCCTTGGAACTCACTTAAGCAGCCAACTACCGAGGCATATACAGTGTAATGATGACTGAACCACGTTGCAACTCGGTACTTTTCACATCAATAAACATTGCCAGAGGTGATTGAAACGATAAGTGATACTTAGTAGACCTTACTGGGATTCGAACATGAAATCTTTGTATCCATAACCTGGCAGTTTACTACTTGGCCACGGAGTCCCCTCGAAAGAAAGTAATTTACACTAACCTTCAAACGATAAGGAAGACGAGTGGCTGGATTATGATGGCAACAAGCGAGAGACATCTTCCCAGGAGTGAAGAAGAAGATGAAGACATCAGAAAATTAAAAAAGAAAAGCTGTTCCATATTTCGTGTAAATAGAGGCATCAGTGAGACCAGGAGGCCTCTCGGTAATCCCTCCAGATAGGACAAGCGTCAGAGGAAAATTTGTAATTTTATTCAACAGCTTTATGCATATTGATTCCCACAAAATGTGTAACGGAGTAATTTTTACGAAAATAAACTTAAGAACACTACAGGCACTGCGTTTTGAAAGAGCAAATATTTTCGAGAAGAGTTAAATCTATCGACAAATACTGAGTACTATGGGACTTAACATGTTAGGTCATCAGTCCCCTAGAACTTAGAACTACGTAAACCTAACTAACCTAAGGACATCACACACATACATGCCCGAGGCAGGATTCGAACCTGCAACCGTAGCGGTCGCGCTGTTCCAAACAAAGTAACAATAGCCAGTGAAATTTATTCAACAAAATTTGGTGCAGAGACAACGGAAACAATGCTTTGCGAAGCAACTGCAGGTACAGAAGTATACTGAATGAGACGAAACGAAAGTAAATGGAAAACAACAAAAAGGAAGGATTACGTAAGGTTTAGAAAAAGACCCTTCAAATAATGAAGCAGAAAATAAGGTCAATAAAATATATAAACCGTCAGAGTATAGATGCCATCAACTGCTAAATAAACACTAAATAGTAACACTACGTCGCCGTTCAACGGAAGGAACAGCAAGATTAATTTTTGTCCTGTCAGCAACGAAGTCGTTAGAAACAAATTACAAGCCCAGATGTAGTGGGATTTGTGGGTAAGGAAATTGGCTGAGTAGTTCCAAAGATCCGCCTCTGCATTTCCCTGAAACAACGTGTAACGTAAATCTACTTGACCACACTCGGACTGCATCCATTCCGGTGTCCTACCTGTGCAGAGAAATGGATGTTGAGAACAGGAAACTAAGCAGGAAGAAGAGAATGTAGTTTTTTACGAAACTGGAAACAACTCAGTACTACATGGCGTTAATTATAACGACGGAACATGTTTTTCAAAGCATCATCCAGTATGAATACATCTTAAGACATATGTGGCACTTTAAGAAAGCGGATGCCGTAGTCCTCTTAAATCAGCAAGTCTTGGAGATGACATGAAGAATAAGAAACGACTATGTCGCAGCTCGGGGGAGATGATGAGACGCTGGATGATGTCGCAGGATTGAATGTGGACCATCACAACACGCAAAAAATAAGCAAAGGCGACTTAGTATTATAATGCGACTTCTCGTAGCTACTGTCGTTAAGGAAAAGTGACTGAGCGCTGTGGCCGAGTGGTTCTAGGCGCTTCAGTCCAGCGCCGCGCAGCTGCTACGGTCGCAGGTTCGAATCCTTCCTCGGGCATGGATGTGTGTGATGTCCTTAGGTTAGTTAGGTTTAAGTAGTTCAAAGTATAGGGGACTGATGACCTCAGATGTTAAGTCCCATAGTGCTTAGAGCCATTTGAACCATTTCAAGGAAAAGTCACAAAATTTTAGGTAACTCAGAAATTTGTTATTGAATGAATTTTGCCAGTGTATAAAACAGATTATACAGCAAAATGAAAAGTATGTAACGTGTTCCAGAAAATCTAATTTCGATATTAAAAATGGTTTGAATGGACACAATTGATATGTCGATTCAGTACGAAACAAATAGCGGGTAGAAAGCGTATCACAAGTACGGAGCAAGCAGCAACACGCCTACCACGAAAGCTCTGTTGAATTTGGATAAGGACGAGGTCCTGAGCTTGCAGTAAACTGTTCGCTGTCGGCAATATTCGCTCGCGTGAGGTAGCTTGTTTGGTTCATTATTGTCAAGAGATGAATCTCGTTGTTTGTCATATGACGTGGTTAGCTGCGACACTCATTTGTATCACGATGTAATGAATATGCACCCTGTCCAATAAAATATTGCATCTGAAAAAAAGAAAAAAAAGTGTGAGTGTGTTCAGTAGCCTAACTGGGAACAGTTTCCTTTCGTTCAAGCACGGTGTCACCTCTCTTCGCTATTTGTTTGAGTTGTTTGTTAAGTAAATCAGTTGACTGTAGTGTCTGAAACATATCTTTATAGTGTTATTTCATATTTCATGTTGTATAAGGATGATGATGGAAGGAAGGTGATACGGTCACATACTACTTACAACAAAGACGTATATAAATGACTATGCATCTAGATATATCTAGTTATTCTGTAAAGACACGCAGTTCTGGTGGCCATCTAAAGTTGCCCTTTGGAGTATTTACACTGCCCTAAGTGAGAGAATTTACTATTTGGAAGAAAAAGAGCTTATTTGATGTCACCTTGAAGGCTTCACTTCGCATTTATCCGTTAACAGCACCATGCTGAAGCTAATTTACTCCCTGCTGTGTTTGTTGGCTGATGTTTCACGATGCTACATACATACACCCTACATTGGTCGTGTCTTTCATAGATAATGCGTTTGAGAATTCTCTGTGCATATGATTCGGCGAAATAGCTCTCGATGCAGAGGCAAGTCAGGCAGACCGTAGTTCGCATTGAGTTCCCACAAAGACCTCCTCACTAACGGCAAAGATCATTCATCGGAGTGCGCTGTAGCCCTTGAATATGGTTCTACGAATCGTGTGTTATTGGAGATATTGTCTCTGCAAATCAGCGACTGGTGGGCAAACTTTCAGCCACTGTACAACATCTCATATCACCGCAATCCGTCCGGTAACCAATGCTCTTCCAGGAAGCTCCTTATACCGTTTCTGCAATCACACGGTTGTCTGCACGGTGAAGATGGCAGAAGTGTATTACAGTGTCACGGATGTACATGCAGTTGTTTTATGCTGCGTTATTATGATAACAACGTGCTTATTTCGATTCAGTTGCTTGATGTTTTCGCCCACTTTAACCTTTTAGGTGATTTACTCGACTGACGAGAAACCAGTTTCCGATGTTGCAATACCAATGCGATGATTATAAATTATAAGTGCTTAGCTACACATGGTTTCATTAATGCAATATTTTTGTATGCACTGATCACTTATCTTACTCTCGCTACGAGTTTAACTGCTATACCGAGCAGATCAAAATTTTATTATGATACCTATGGTACATGTTTACTGTCTACTCGATTTTATTTATCATGAAATACGGAAGCAGTTGCATCATTGGTGTGAAAAATGCACATAATTTAAACTTCAAATCAGGCGTCCTAGTAGAAGTTACTACCTCTTCCTGAAGTTCAGTTTAGTTTAGTTATGTCATGTCTCGTAGATCATTTTCACGATTATTTTATCGTGGAACAAGTCAGATAACAAGATATATGTATACACACGTGATTAATGCTAATATTTATATTACTGAAATATTTAGTTCTACACATGTAAGTACATTTAGAAGTACATTATTTTTTATGGTTAAACAAAACGATGATCACAATACAGCTACCCTACAGTCTTTCATCCATGAATGACAAATGAAAATATTTCATTCGCTTAAGACCTAATGGAATGTGGATATTTGTCAAGAGAAAACATGCAGGATACCTAAGGATGTATATTACTGCAGACTGTAGTATACGGAGTATCTGGAGAAATTTATTGTCCAGCTTGTGAAACCAGGGTTGTAGGTTACACAGATGTAGTAATTACTTTGAATCGGACTCCAGCACTACAGTCGAAAATGAATGTGCAACTTGTGCTAATGTTTGACTCCGATACTAAAGAAGACTTTTATTAAACAGTGGAGTCAAATGGCTGAGGGAGACCCGCCAGTATCAAAGGAGGCAAGGAAAGCTTGTAAAGACATTGCTTTCCCCGAAAGGTAATGTTTTTATTATTCATAGAAATGTAGGAATAGCAACTGATGATAAGGAGGAAGTAGGTGTCTGTGCTCTTCAGAAATGTTTAGAAGGGAATAAAAGTTCAAAGTTGAATTGTGATGACTGGGTTGATAATGAAATTGAGGAGGATTTGTTACGTGAAGAAAGTACTGATGAGGAGGATAGGATTAATCAACCTTTTGTGAGAATTGGAATGTATGGTGGGAAAGAACAAGCTCTTTTAGATACACATAGTGAAATTAGTGCATAAAGTAGCATAATGAAGTGTTGAATGTGCCAGTAGTAGGTTTGAAAATAGTGGGTACTACTGGGAAACTAAGCAAGGTTATTAAACATCAAATAATTCTGGAATTTGAGATTGGGGACATAGGTGTAGTACATAATTTTTTTTTGTCATACATTGGTTAACTGTGAATATTATAATGGGCATGGATTGGTTGACAGATCGCAAAGCAGAGATAAATTGTGGAGAAAGTTTAGTTAATTTTGTGGGTGGTGGATCAAGGACCAGTGTGAAGTTTGATGGATTGGTCATAGACAAGGACCACTTATTAGAGCATTTGAAAGTGGAGATGATGCCTGAAGGGGCTAGTTTGGGTGATGTTAAGCTGAACTTGGATTATAGAAGTAAGGAGGATACAAATGGACTTATAGATGAACTGGAGAACCAAATGTCTAAAGTTGAAGGGTTAGATGAATTCCAGAAAGGAGAACTGAAAGACGTTTTGTGGGTAAATAGAGAAGTTTTTTTCTGACAAACCGGCAAGAGTAAAGAATTTAGAATGTAAGTTGGATATCAAACCGCATGAACCTTTTTCGAAAAAACCTTACTCCATACCGTACGCGCAGAGGGAAGTGGTGAATAAAGAGATTGAGAGGATGTTGGATTGTGGTGTTATAGAGAGAGGGAAGAGTGAATATAATTCATCTTTGGTCGTTGTGGGCAAGAAAGATGGTGCTGTGAGACTAGTTATTGATGCCAGAATGTTAAATGAAGTAGTAAGGAGAGAAACTGATAGGCCAGAGAGTATGGAGGGGATATTACAGAGGTATCACAAAGTAAACTGTCTTAGTAGTCTCGATCTGACCCCCAGATATTGGCAGGTGCCACTTGCCAAGAAATATAGGAAGTATACAGCAGTTTTCGTAAATGGGGAGTGTTATCAGGACACTGTTGTCCCATTCAGGCTGAATATTAGTATATCTGTTTTTATACGAGCCCTTGATCAAGGATTAGGACCAGAGTTGAGTTCAAAACTAACAATATCTGTGGATTACCCATTAGTTGCCACTGAGTCATGGGAAGAACATTGTTGTTTATTAAATGAGTTGTTTCAAACCTTAAGGAAAGGGGACATGACTCTGAGACTCAAAAGGTGTGAGTTTGTTCGCAAGGAGATAAAGTTTTTGGATATAATTCTGTCAACTACTGGTATTGAAGTCGATCGAGACAAAATTTAAAGAATTAAAGAGGATCCAACCCCGAGGAATAGAAAAGAGTTGAAATAATTTTTGGGTATGTGTAATCTTTACCGTAATTTTGTGTCAGGGCAAGTTTTAAGAACCCATGTTTGATTAAGTTATTGAGTCCTAAGGTGAGCTATGTTTGGACAGAAGAATGTGAGAAACCCTTTAATGAACTTAAGGAAGCTTTGAAAGAGGAAAAGATTTTACACCATCCTGGTCTTAGTAAACCATTTTGTTTGCGGACTGATTCGAGTGGGTACGGTATTGGAGAGGAATTGTTTCAAAATTTTTGGGATGAGGAAGATCATAGGACCATAACCTTTGCAAGTAGGTCATTGACCAGGTATGACAGAAATTACACTGCGTCTGAGTGTGAAGCATTGGAAATAGTTTGGGGATTTCAAAAGTTTAGAGATTACCTATTGCGAAATAAAACTATTTTATATAGTGATCACAGAGCCCTCATATTTTTCAAACAGTTTCGGCTAGTACATAGACGGTTAACAAGATGGACTTCGTTCTTACAACAATTTCCTTTTGAGATAAAGTATGTTAAAGGTACACAGAACAAAATCGCAGATGCTTTGTCCAGGTTACCGTTGAGTGAAGGTAATGAGGTAGGGTACGATGTGGGTGAGGAACATGTAAAATTATTTTATATAAAAGGTGTTCAAGGGGAAAAGAAAATTGAGGGGATCTGTAAAAGTATGAGAAGGTATCAGAATCAGCATGAAATATGGAAGATGGTGAAACGTGAGTTGGAAAGGAAGGATAGTAGCAATAAATTGCCAAAATATTACAAAATTCATGATTGGGAATTCTTTAGGCGAACTGATGAAATTTCGGATGACTGGAAGGTGTGTTGGCCTAGGGAATATATAGATTAGATAATAGATTATATGCATTTGAGTTTTGGGCTTGTAGGTGCTAAGAAGTGTGTACAGAAAGTAAGGGAAAGTGTGTCTTTTGACCACATGGTAAGGAGAGTGAACAACCAAATCAAAACCTGTGACAAAGGTCAAAGAGCAAAAGTTGCAAATCAAACATGTATGCTTCCTATGCAAAATATTAAACCGAATGATGTGATGGAACTGTTATCTGTGGATCTTTGTGGTGCATTGCCGAAGACTAAGGGAGGTTTTGCGTACATTTTTGTAGTCTCAGAAGTATTTTCTAAATCTATAAAACTGTATCCGTTACGTAAAGCTACTGGGAAAGCCGTTTTGAGCAAATTGGAAGGCGATTATTTTGTGAAGTTTGGGAAACCTACGGCCATATTGTCTGACAGTGAGTCACAGTTTGCATTTAAGAAGTGGAAACAAGGTCTTACTAATCAGGGAATTACAGTAATTTACACTTCAACATATCACCCACAGGGGAACCCCGTAGGACGTTATATGAGGGAGACTGGCAGATTCTGCCATACCTACTGTAGCAGTAACCACAGTTTGTGGAGAGATACAGTAGGAAATAATGAAGAGGTTATGAATACTGTTGTTCATGATGTAACAGGGTTTACTCCTCAGGAGATTATGAAAGGTGAGAGACAGAAAAGTTTGGTGGAGGAAAAGTTCTCTTTCCCTACTAAGGAGGAGTGAAGTTGGGACGAAAAGAGGAAAAGAGTAAGAGAGCTGGTAGAGAAGAATCTGTAGGAAAGGAAGAAAAAGTGTTGAATTAAAAATAGGGGATTTAGTTTTAGTTAAAACATATGAGAAGTCTAACGAAATAAATAGGTTTCTAAATTCTTTGATGCGTACAAAGGTCCATTTGAGGTGTCTGGTATACCCCACCCAAATGCATTTTATCTGGTTTACCCAAAATCGAAAAAGAGGTTTGCTCTTAAAAATATAGTGGATTTAAAGCCTAATAGTGCAAGGAACCTGAAACCTTAATTGGGTATTTGTTTAGTAAATAATTTTGTGAGAAGCAGAATATGACCTATAACTACTGAACAGGGTCAAATGTTAATGAGATGGTAAGACGATAACCTTTATGTATACAAATATCAGCTCATGAAATTTTACGTAGTGACCATATTGTGACAAATTAAATTAATTTTGTGTCAATGAACACAGGTAATATGATGTGGTAATATGCAATTTTGCAAATTATATTTAATTATATGGCACACAGGGAATGCTCACTCCAAAGTATATGCAGTTGATATTGGACAAGCAATATATACCATATTTATTTTGTATCTGTGACAGTGCTGGTAAATAAAAAATATGACGCTGTGGTTAAAACGTGAAGTGAGAGAGAGAGCAAGCTTTTAAAACACAATAACGTAATGGCAAGACTTTGTGTGGAGAAAATACAAACGCGTATGTGTATATATTAAGGTTCATAGTGTATAATTGTAGCTATATATATTTTCTTGGACTGAACACACAATGTTTGTTCCTCTTTTTCATTATGGTCAAATTTCCGTAGTGTAATGAATTAGATATTTGCTTCAGTGAGAGACATGTTTTGCTTAATATGTGAAAGTTATATAATTTTTTGCTGTTAGATAAGTTCATCCCTTTTAATATTGATTGAAAATTCATAATGCATATTGACTATGCGCTAAAGTTAAACAAATCACTTGCGGCATATGGCTTATATGTGTAAGGACATTTTATCATAAGATGTACTGTGGAACATCCCATGATAAAATGGGGGGGCCACATGTAAAGACATTGCTTTCCCCGAAAGTCGATAAGATTTTTTTCTTTTGGGCATTTCCTTGTCATAGTAAGTATGTATCGTTTATTTCAACTATTCTTCATTTGTTAATACGTCACATTGTTTCTTCATTCATTTTGCTACTGTTACATATTTTATATTGTACGAATCTGAATGTTCTGGTTTTATATGCTTCGTAAATCTTTGGTTAGGCTAGGAGAAGTATCGTGACAGAGAGAGAGCGAACGACTATCGATAGAGAGCGTACGAAATGTCGTAGTATGTGGCCGGTTCGCGGGTGAAAAAACGTGAAAAATTTCGGCGTGAAAGACGGTGATACGCGGAGGAACTATTAATTACAGTGCGTCCGCTGTGTTAACAGGAGATAGTGCATTATTAAATGAACAGTAAAACCTGAAAAGTATATCGATTGTTTGCAGTGACGATTTTACAAACTGTGTGAACTTGTGACAGTTAGCCATGAAACAGACACCATTGTCGTGTGGAGACACTAACTGTGAAAGTGGAACAAACGAAAATGTTAAGTAAAACAACAGTGCTGTGATTTAATCAAGAAACATTTATTATATCGTCCAAACTGTCTTAAAGACGACGACGTAAATTGAACTGATGTATAACGGACTGTTATAGTGATAGACACATGTGACTGTTTTCCTGTGGCAACACGGTGAAAGAACTGTGCGAAGTATTCGCATTAACCGGATATATATCGTAAAAAATAAAGACATTGCATAATTCCGACCTACCCACACCGCGTTAATAATAAAACATCGCGCGCGTAACAACGCACACACTGGAACTATTATCGCGCCAGTGCTGCCCGCTGATTCAACTACAACGGAGATGTGGAGCACAGCCGTAACTGGAATGTTAATGAAACAAGAGGATCCATCAATATCTTCAGCCACGAAACAGGATTCACATCACACATCACCAGCGAGAACCACCGCTGACGTCATTGCATTGCCTGCAGCAACAGTTAAGACATTAAAAGAAAATTATTACGCTTTGTCTCATTTCAAAATTAAAGACAATTGCAGTTAAATTAACCATTTAAAAAATACTGTCAATATCTAAATTTTGTTTAGTCCCAATAAATATTCTTTCCATTATTTCGTCTTGTTGACAGTGTTGAATACCCGCCAAATTAAAGTTCAATTAATAATTTTCTATCTAAATTCTTCTCACACATTTTGCTGCTCACTGTAATTTTATTTTAATGTTTGTTTGTAACTTCTTTTGGAGGGAGTACATATTTTATTTTTTCTGTAATAAAATTAGCTACCATAAAATTACGTATATTACCAGCTGATGCTGTCCGCCATTACTGCTTGAAAACTGCACCTATTTCCTCATTGGCTGTCAGCTTCTAAACAAAATTACGTATTTCGTGGGCATCTAGCAGATGCGCGATGTCTACATAGGCCTCTACAATATTTTTTTTTACTTTTGCAGGTTTACTGGAATTATTATTATTATTATTATTATTTTTTTTTTTTTTGGTCATCAGTCCACTGACTGGTTTGATGCGGCCCGCCACGAATTCCTTTCCTGTGCTAACCTCTTCATGTCAGAGTAGCACTTGCAACCTACGTCCTCAATTATTTGCTTGACGTATTCCATTCTTTGTCTTCCTCTACAGTTTTTGCCCTCTACAGCTCCCTCTAGTACCATGGAAGTTATTCCCTCACGTCTTAGCGGATGTCCTATCATCCTGTCCCTTCGCCTTATTAGTGTTTTCCACATGTTCCTTTCCTCACCGATTCGGCGTAGAACCTCCTCATTCCTTACCTTATCAGTCCACCTAATTTTCAACATTCGTCTATAGCACCACATCTCAAATACTTCGATTCTCTTCTGTTCCGGTTTTCCCACAGTCCATGTTTCACTACCATACAATGCTATACTCCAGACGTACATCCTCAGAAATTTCTTCCTCAAATTAAGGCCGGTATTTGATATTAGTAGACTTCTCTTGGCCAGAAATGCCTTTTTTGCCATAGCGAGTCTGCTTTTGATGCCCTCCTCCGCCCGTCATTGGTTATTTTACTGCCTAGGTAGCAGAATTCCTTAACTTCATTGACATCGTGACCATCAATCCTGATGTTAAGTTTATCGCTGTTCTCATTTCTACTACTTCTCATTACCTTCGTCTTTCTCCGATTTACTCTCAAACCATACTGTGTACTCATTAGACTGTTCATTCCGTTCAGCAGATCATTTAATTCTTCTTCACTTTCATTCAGGATAGCAATGTCATCAGCGAATCGTATCATTGATATCCTTTCACCTTGTATTTTAATTCCACTCCTGAACCTTTCTTTTATTTCCATCATTGCTTCCTCGATGTACAGATTGAATAGTAGGGGCGAAAGGCTACAGCCTTGTCTTACACCCTTCTTAATACGAGCACTTCGTTCTTGATCGTCCACTCTTATTATTCCTTCTTGGTTGTTGTACATATTGTATATGACCCGTCTCTCCATATAGTTTACCCCTACTTTTTTCAGAATCTCGTACAGCTTGCACCATTTTATATTGTCGAACGCTTTTTCCAGGTCGACAAATCCTATGAAAGTGTCTTGATTTTTCCTTAGCCTTGCTTCCATTATTAGCCGTAACGTCAGAATTGCCTCTCTCGTCCCTTTACTTTTCCTAAAGCCAAACTGATCGTCACCTAGCGCATTCTCAATTTTCTTTTCCATTCTTCTGTATATTATTCTTGTAAGCAGCTTCGATGCATGAGCTGTTAAGCTGATTGTGCGATATTTCTCGCACTTGTCAGCTCTTGCCGTCTTCGGAATTGTGTGGATGATGCCTATCCGAAAGTCAGATGGTATATCGCCAGACTCATATATTCTACACACCAACGTGAATAGTCGTTTTGTTGCCACTTCCCCCAATGATTTTAGAAATTCTGATGGAATGTTATCTATCCCTTCTGCCTTATTTGACCGTAAGTCCTCCAAAGCTCTTTTAAATTCCGATTCTAATACTGGATCCCCTATCTCTTCTAAATCGACTTCCATTTCTTCTTCTATCACATCAGACAAATTTTCTCCCTAATAGAGGCTTTCAATGTATTCTTTCCACCTATCTGCTCTCTCCTCTGCATTTAACAGTGGAATTCCCGTTGCGCTCTTAATGTTACCACCGTTGCTTTTAATGTCACCAAAGGTTGTTTTGACTTTCCTGTATGCTGAGTCTGTCCTTCCGACAATCATATCATTTTCGATGTCTTCACATTTTTCCTGCAGCCATTTCGTCTTAGCTTCCCTGCACTTCCTATTTATTTCATTCCTCACCGACTTGTATTTCTGTATTCCTGATTTTCCCGGAACATGTTTGTACTTCCTCCTTTCATCAATCAACTGAAGTATTTCTTCTGTTACTCATGGTTCCTTCGCAGCTACCTTCTTTGTACCTATGTTTTCCTTCCCAACTTCTGTGATGGCCCTTTTTAGAGATGTCCATTCCTCTTCAACTGTACTGCCTACTGCGCTATTCCTTATTGCTGTATCTATAGCGTTAGAGAACTTCAAACGTATCTCGTCATTCCTTAGTACTTCCGTGTCCCACTTCTTTGCGTATTGATTCTTCCTGACTAATGTCTTGAACTTCAGCCTACTCTTCATCACTACTATATTGCGATCTGAGTCTATATCTGCTCCTGGGTACGCCTTACAATCCAGTATCTGATTTCGGAATCTCTGTCTGACCATGATGTAATCTAATTGAAATCTTCCCGTATCTCCCGGCCTTTTCCAAGTATACCTCCTCCTCTTATGATTCTTGAACAGGGTATTCTCTATTACTAGCTGGAACTTGTTACAGAACTCAATTAGTCTTTCTCCTCTTTCATTCCTTGTCCCAAGCCCATATTCTCCTGTAACCTTTTCTTCTACTCCTTCCCCTACAACTGCATTCCAGTCGCCCATGACCATTAGATTTTCGTCCCCCTTTACATACTGCATTACCCTTTCAATATCCTCATACACTTTCTCTATCTGTTCATCTTCATCTTGCGATGTCGGCATGTATACCTGAACTATCGTTGTCGGTGTTGGTCTGCTTTCGATTCTGATTAGAACAACCCGGTCACTGAACTGTTCACAGTAACACACCCTCTTCCCTACCTTCCTATTCATAACGAATCCTACACCTGTTATACCATTTTCTGCTGCTGTTGATATTACCCGATACTCATCTGACCAGAAATCCTTGTCTTCCTTCCACTTCACTTCACTGACCCCTACTATATCTAGAATGAGCCTTTGCATTTCCCTTTTCAGATTTCCTAGTTTCCATACCACGTTCAAGCTTCTGACATTCCACGCCCCGACTCGTAGAAGGTTATCCTTTCGTTGATTATTCAGTCTTTTTCTCATGGTAACCTCCCCCTTGGCAGTCCCCTCCCGGAGATCCGAATGGGGGACTATTCCGGAATCTTTTGCCAATGGAGAGATCATCATGACACTTCTTCAATTACAGGCCACATGTCCTGTGGATACACGTTACGTGTCTTTAATGCAGTGACTTTAATTGTTCATTTGGCCCCCGTTAAAGTGGTTTATCGCATCTATATAATAGTTGTATTAAATTACTTAATTAATTTTCTTTTCGCTCATGACTAACAGGGGTAATCAGATTCCCTGTATAGGTCATGTTTTATTATTAAATTTTTTTATTTTTATTTTTTTTTTTTTAGAATTAGAGAACCAGGCTCTTTACAAACTGTATTGACAGTAATGAAGCAGTAATAGGAGAATGGATCGGATCGCTCAGGAGGGGTCAGTGACTTTCAGCGTGGATGTCGCCCGAGTAACAAATCTGTCAGAGACATTTGAACCCATCCAAAGCTTCACAAGATGACTGTTGATGATGCGATTGTGGAAACGAGTGGGAATAGGCACAGCTCAACCAAGAAAATGCAGGCCTTCCGTACTGACGGTGCTGTAAAAGGTCGCATTAAACCAGCGGAAGGAATGCCTTGCTAGATCCAAAGTACTGCCAGCAGTCCAGCTGTGACAATGACTGTGCGTAGGGAGTTGAAAAGAATGTGGCACATTGTTCGAGCAGCTCCTCATAAGCCAAACATTTCTATTATCAATGTTAAGCAAATTTTGAGGTGATGTAAATAGCGAAGCCAGTGGACACTGGATGACTGGAAACGAGTGACTTTATGAACCGCGTGCACCCTGTGGGAATCCGATGGTAGGGTTTGTCCCGAAAGCCTGGAGAACGTTGCCTAGTGTCATATTTAGCGTGTGCATTGACGAACAGATGACTTAATTTTAGAGTATGGAGGTGATTTATTTGGTTCAGGTGCGCTATACTAAATACGTAATGATATGAAGACATTTTACAGTAATTTGTATTGCTTACATAGAGGAACAGTTCATACACAATGATTTTATCAGCATTTGTAGTTGATAACATTCCTGAAATAGAATGACCTACTCAGAGGACGCCCGCCCGGCTAGCCGCGCGGTCTACTGTCGAGGTCCGATGTGCAGGCCAGCTGTGGATGGCTTTTAGGTGGTTTTCCATCTGACTCGGTGAATGCGGGCTGGTTCCCCTTATTCCGCCTTAGTTACATTATGTCGGCGATCTTTGCGCAAACACTGTTTCCACGTACGCGTATATCATTGTTACTCTACCACTCAAACATTTGGGGTACAATAGTTTGGTATGAGACGTTCCTGATGGTGGGGGGGGGGGGGGGGGGGGGCACTGGGGGCCGAACATCACAATAACCCCGGGTTCGTTGTGGGGCGGTGGTGGTATAGGTGGACCGCTGTGGCTTGTTGTGGGGTTCTAAACCACTGAGGGCTATGGCGGGACGAAGCCTCTCTATCGTTTCTAGCTCCCCAGTTCAATACACAAAACACACCCAGAGTGCCGACTTGAAACCAATGGAACATCTTTGTGATGAGTTTGAACATCGACTTCTCTCCAGATCCTAGAGTCCACGTCACTACCTTCTCTTGTTTCGGTCGTTGAGGAAGAATGGGCTGCCGTTCCCACACAGACACTCCATGCAAAGTGCCGCCACCAGAGTTCAAGCCGTCATAAGGGCAGATGGTGAACACACCCTACGTTAATGCCCACTAATAGGTGCCTAGATCCTTCCTTCTGATAGCATGTGCTTCGAAATCTTCCAAGAGACACTAAAAGTAGCCATTATTCTAAGAGGGCAGGGGTAACCTCAGTCAATGTGTTTTGTGTGCGAATCGACAGAGAAATGACTTTGGGTGTCTCTATCGTGATGAAACAGAGACGAAGTGTCTCAGATGTATTATCTGGAACTGCATTATAATTGAGTGTAAGCACGTTACACCATTCATCCACATAATAATAAAAATGTTTCTGTTAATCGTGTTCGAGTAGACGACGGTCAGATACATCATTTTCCTTCTTTCTTCCCCAGACACTGCTTCTAGCAATATCTTACGATAGTCCCACAGAGTATCAGTATCTATGGAGGGTGAGCATAGCGTTTGACCAACATCAAACAGAAACAGTCAGAACGCTATTTACTTTTAGCGCTAAGATGGAAATTGTTGTATTGCGCATATTTGCTTCTTTCCACATATTTATTGCAGTGGTGCTGAATTTTTTCTGCTAAAGACACAAATAAATAAGGAAAAATTGCTTTTCATAGAAAAGCACCACAACGGTGAAATCAGTTGTTATACTTGTAAGGCGTGCTTTACGTGTTGTATAATATCGAGACACAGTGTAATGAAGGCACAACATCGTAAGGATTATCTACGTGACTATATCACAATATATCTAAGAGACGAGAGCTGATGGAGTGTGCTGCCATCAACCCAAGGAATGTATACACATTTAGAACAATGTTCACATGCGGATGACAATTATATGTGACAGTATGAGTCAACGCCTTGGTATTACTCAGTTTTCAAACCTCAGAGAAGAAATTAGCTCCTACAAATCTTCCAAAGTGTGTTGAATCGTAAATTTCCGGCCTGTCTCAGCTCCAAGCTCAATGTTTTCCGGACGCTGTCATTTAGGCATCACAGGAAGTCATTTCTCAATCATGATTATTTGTTAAAACAGAGACTTGGCAATACGATCAAATACACTGAAAAATCTATGAAACAGCCGTAGCTAAACACCGTCAGCTGACGGTTCTTGCACGTGCTTTGCACGACTCTCCTTCGTCGTCACGTGATGTGACACCATTTCCCGTGGCTACGGTAGAACAGCCACGCTTTGGCCTGAGTTTTTAGTTTGTCTCGTGACGCTATGACGAGCTGAAGTGTGTGTCTTTGGGCTTTGGTGGCCCTGAGGATAAAAGCAATGGACACCATTCGTTGTACAAAATTTATTGCAACCACAGATTTCCTTGACAAAATACAGGACTGTCAATCGAAAATAAATAACATCGCCTCAAATTCAGGGCAGTAAGTTTAAACCCCTGTGCCACCGGTTAATCTGGACGCTTCACAAGCCATGGTGGTCAAGGAACTCAGACACTGTATCAACTAACCGTACATAGGAGGGGCGTTCAGTATGGAATACGAAACATTATTTTCTGAAAGCAGATTGGTTTTATTCCGCATTCCAATATATCATTTTACTCCACATTCATGTGGTTGCAAAACACTGCATTTCAACATGATGTTCTTTCAGTGTTAATGTCTTACTGGAAGGAGTCTATGGCCGCATCGTACCACTCCATGGTTTGCCGTTTTATTTCCGGTTCGAAGTCAGCACATTGTAAAGAAACTGGTTCTCTACTTCTGATAAAAAACCTTTAAAATAATAAAACATGACCTATACAAGGAATCGGACTACCCCTGTTAGTCATGGACAAAAAACAATGTCATAGTCTTTGTCAGAACGTGCAGAATCTTATGTGGGGACAGTAAGACGTCAATTTTAATCTAAATATGGTATGCCAATGTTTACGTAAAAAAATAGGTAATTCAGTACAACTATTATATAGATGTGTTAAATCACTTTAAAGGGGGCCAAATGAACAATTAAAGTCAATATAATTCCAGTAAATCTGCAAAAGTAAAAAAAAATAGTTGTGGGAGCCTGCATAGATATCGCATATCTGCTAGATGCCCACAAAATTCGTAATTTTGTTTTGAAGCTGACATACAATGAGAAAATAGGTGCAAAAATACTATTCGTCAGTTTTCAAGCAGTGATGGCGGACATCATCAGCTGGTAATTATGTAATTTTATGGTAGCTAATTTTACTGCACAAAAAATAAAATAATTACTCCCTCCAAAAGAAGCTACACACAAACATTAAAATAAAATTATGATGAGCAGCAAAAAGCCTGAGAAGAATTTTGAAAGAAAATTATTAATTAAACTTTAATTTGGGGGGTTTTCAACACTGTCAACAAGACGAAATAATGGAAAGAATATTTATTGGAACTAAACAAAAGCTAATCCTGGTTCCTGGGGTGAAGATAATGATGGATCCTCCTGTTTCATTAATATTGGAGTTACGGCGGCGCTCCACGTCTCCGTTGCAGTCGAATCAGCGGGGAGCACTGGCGCGATAATAATAGTTCCAGTGTGTGCGTTGTTACGTGCGCGACGTTTTATTATTACCAGTTTATTAATCACGCGGTGCGGGTAGGTCGGAATTATGCAATGTTTTTAGTATTTACGGTTAATGCCAGTACTTCGCACAGTTCTTTCACCGTGTTGCCACAGGAAAACAGTCACATGTGTTTATCACAGTAACAGTCCGTCAAACATCAGTTCAGTTTACGTCGTCGTCTTTAAGACAGTTTGGATGATATAATAAATGTTTCTTGATCAAATCACAGCACTGTTCTTTTACTTAACATTTTGGTTCGTTCCACTTTCAAGCAATTCTAACAGTTAGTGTCTCTACACGACAATGGTATCTGGCTCACCGCTAATTGTCACAAGTTCACACAGCACGTAAAATCGTCACCGCAAACACTCGATATATTTTTCAGGTTTTACTGTTCACTTAATAATGCACGATCTCCTATTAACCCAGCGGATGCACTGTAATTAATTGTTCCTCCGCGTATCACCGTCTTTCACGCCGAACTTTGCAACGTATCTCCACCCGCGAACCCCCCACGATACCACAACAACTCGCACGCTCTCTATCGATAGTCGTTCGCTCTCTCTCTCTGACACAGTACTTCTCCTAGCCTAACCAAAGATTTACAAAGCATATAAAACCAGAACATTCATATTCGTACAATATAAAACAGTAGCAAAATGAATGAAGAAACAATGTGACGTATTAACAAACAAGGAATAGTTGAAATAAATGATACATACGTACTATGACTAGGTAATGCACGAAAGAAAAAAAAATATTATCGAATTTCGGGGAAAGGAATGTCTTTACAACCTGTGTCGATATGCAACAAAAATTGCCATGATCAGCACCGTAACGCGCTAGAGATTCCGCACAGATGGTCCTTCGTCGCTCTTTATGGTGTTCTGTTAGGCGGCAAGGAACCCAGCGATCACACACCTTTGAATACCCAAAATGCTGGAAGCGTCTGTCAGCACCACCAAAAGAGCAGCGATGTGTTTTATTGTGTTTCATAGATCACTTCGAATGCGAGTGTTCGCACGTTCCAGCACTGCATGAGCCACAGGTGTGTGTGGCCGACCGACACGAAGGAGATCGGAAGATTTTGTGCGGTCTTGTTCGGATGTTGGCAGACACCTCCGCCAACGACTGGCTGTACTTTTGTTCACTGCCAGGTCTCGGTAGACATTCTACAAGCGCCTATGGATATCTGTGAATATCTGGTTTTCTTTTAAAGGAAATTCAGTGACACTTCTATGCTAAATGGTTCAAATGGCTCTGAGCACTATGGGACTCAACTGCTGTGGTCATCAGTCCCCTAGAACTTAGAACTAATTAAACCTAACTAACCTAAGGACATCACACACATCCATGCCCGAGGAAGGATTCGAACCTGCGACCGTAGCAGCAGCGCGGCTCCGGACTGGAGCGCCTAGAACCGCACGACCACCGCGGCCGGCACTTCTATGCTTGGAACGCTCCTCCACATAATAGTGCCACCACCCATTGGAACTACATGAAAATATAAGGGCAGAAACGGGAATATACCATGATGCCCCATAAAAAATTCAGCATTTTTCAACCGAAACTGCCGGAGAGAAAAAAAAGTCGCATTACTTATTGGCCGCTCCTCGTATAAAATAATCGTGAAAAATGACTGATAGAAGAAGTATCTCCATCGGTAAAGTCACAGTAATTTTCCCAATTAAACCATTAACGATAGATCCAACTCTATACGCCACGCACTTTGAGTTAATAAGTCAAAAGAATATTTCTTTGAAAAGAGTAGTAAAATTTAGCCATGTATTTCATCACTGACAAAGAATTTTAACGACGCGCATGTCTCCAAATAGCAAGCAGAGCAATAACTTTAAAACAATTAACAACAAGGTGCAGAAGGCAAGTTGGATATGCAGTAGAAGTTAATGGAAAAAGCCTCAAAGAATTAGCGAATCTGAATGTGCTCAACTCAAACAGGAAATAGAGCTCTCACTTCAAATTAATCACCAAGTTTAAAAAGAGTAATTTGAATAGACACCTGGAATTAATTTTAAAAAATAAAAAGAAAAACAAAAAATAATAGCAATTTAAGAACCGTAAATTTTCCACGCACAGGAAAGAAGGTGCACACTATAAACGAATGTAAAAAAAAAAACAAAAAAATTAGAGACAGCAATTAAATAACGAGCATACGGGTGGTCAAACAACGCGTAAAATACACACTATCCATTAAAGAAAAAAAACAATTTCGTTAACAAATATACTAATTGATAACACATTGTGCATGCCAATCCAATAAACAGTAAATTAGATAGGAAAGCTTGCTTCGTCGTAATCACAACATTAGTGCCCTACACCGAATGATGATGACAGCTCTCGCCAAGACACAAGGAGAGAGGTCAGAATGTGTGAGCTCAATTTTACCTGATTAGATACTTAGTTCAGAATTAGCTACGAAGCACAAGTAAGGAGTGCATTGCAGAATGTTTTTATAAACTGAAAGATCTAAATCAGGGCATTCCTTAAAAGCGTAAATAATTAGGGAAACTAGAAATGCACTTAACGAGATGCTGAGCTGCACCATACACAAACTTGACAAGGTGGAACCCCGTTCGTCCGCCTCCGGGGAACAGAGATTACGACAGTCAGTAACATGAGGAGCAGAATGCAGAGCAGAGTCGGTTAACGCACTAGACGGGAGTGGAGAAATTAGTCCCACACAATATTCTTGCACAAAGGCTCCAACGTGTGACCCAAGAATGTTATACGAAGGAAATTGCAAAACGTGCTCACACGTAATAAGCATCCGACAAGCTACTAGAGAATACGCGTTCACATCGGTGTGATGGCTCCTTCCCACGGTGTTGAGAATCCCACGCTTCCGGCTGCTGTCCACAGGAACACTGTCACAGTGATAAATGACGCTGCATGGTGTCGTCGTTGCAAAGATGGACCTGGCCGTGGACGTCGGGCGTGAGGCTGCGCATCATGCAGCCTGTTGCGCACAGTTTGAGTCTTAGCGCGACGTCCTGTGACTGCACGACAAGCATTTCTCAACATGATGGCGTTGCTGTCAGGGTTCCTCCGAGCCATAATCCATTGGTAGCTGTCATCCATTGCAGCACTAGCCCTGGGAGGGTGGGAGGGCGGAGGCGGGGTGGGCGGGGGGGGGGGGGGGGCGTGAGCGAGGTCTCTCATCGACACTTCCTGTCTCTCTGTATCTCCTTCATGTCCGAACAAAATCGCTTTGGTTCACTGCGAGACGCCTGGACACTTCCCTTGTTGAGAACCCTTCCTGGCACAAAGTAACTATGTGTATGCGATCGAACCGCGGTATTGACCATCTAGGCATGGCTGAACTACAGACAACACGAGTCGTGTACCTCCTTTCTGGTCGAATGACTGGAACTGATCGGCTGTCGGACGCCTCCGTCTAATAGACGCTGCAGATTGTTTACATCTTTGGGCGCGTTTAGTGCCATCTCTGAACAGCCAAAGGGACTGTGTCTGTGATACAATATCCGTGGTCGACAGCTATCTTCAGGAGTTCCGGAAACCGGGGTGATGCAAAACATTATTTGATGTATGTATTTATTGATGAATACTTAGTACAAATCGGCTCAAGCAGCAGATCCTGAAGTTCAACTACTGTTCCAGAATCTAAGGCTGTATAGTAAACAGTTCTTGTCCCAGCAGAATGTTTACTGAAGACCGTATGGTGTTGACTCACTAGAAGGAGACGATGCGATGTGGTGTACTCATTTAGAAGGCAATCTTCTCGGTAGTTGAGCTGACCTGGATCTGCCAGCTCTGCTGCGGCGCCGGCGCATATCACCTCTCTGGCTGCGCCACCGCTGCGACTTTTTGATGCTATAATCACTGGGCTACTCGCCGTCTCTGGAGTGGGCTGTCGACCTATCGACGCCTGTAGTGCTGCCTGGTGGTGCGTGCTGTGCTTACGACACCACAATGACTACTGGCCACCACGAGACTGAGCGCCGCCTGGTGATAGTGCGGGCACGTGACGCGGCAAGGGAAGTAATATGTGTAAGCAAAACAGAGGAATCATGGAGAATCGTTCTAGCGGCGGAGTGAAATTGTTTACCAGTGGGGAGGTGAAGGCCAGCACAAGGGCTATGGTGTGGAAGGGCAAAGCAAGGGTAACACAACAGCCACAACATTCATCGTTAAAATTTTTAACAGAAAATTAATTTAAAAATTGGAAGCTTAATTTGATATGGAAACCTTAACTAATTTCATATCTTTATGAGAATGAAACCTTAATGAGTTTTATTTTCAGATCTCACTCAGCTTGAACGATATCAGATATATATATATATATATATATATATATATATATATATATATATATATATATATATATATATATATTGAACTTAAAGATGTCAAAGATAGAAAAACTTTTAGAAATAAGGTGGAAAAGTGGATTGTATTGTCGGAGAAGGAAGCACTAAAGAGACCAGGAACAAAATGGACAGAAGAAAGAAAAAGAAAACATGGAGAACGAATGAAAGAAGTATGGAAGAAACGACGTCAGAAAGCTTTGCGTGATCCTTCTGGGTCCATTCGCGATAAGTAAGTATATATATATATATATATATATATATATATATATATATATATATATATATAAGTAAAATAATTATTTCTTTAAAAAAGAAGTATTATTAATCTCATTAAAGGTGATAAAACGTTTCTTAAAACATTATATAATAAATAGCTTTAACAAATCCCAAGAAAATATTCAGAATAATGGTGTTTTAAATAAGATATTTGCTTCACACATTTAGCGGTTATTAAGGCAATCAACATCTTGAACTACTAACAACTCTCTGAATTTGTGCCGTAACTTAAGTTTAACAAATAGTGACGTTAAGGAAATGATTGGTTAAATTTATGAAACCAAGAATACCAACACAAAAAAGAGTGTTAGTCGCTTCATTTCGCAAACAATCATTTCTCAAGACACACGACTGACTGAAATCGTAAAACCAACGTTCAGTAATGGGTTAGTAATAATTTGCAGAGATTGAAACGTTATTAAATGAAATTCGTGCACTCGCACAGAATGTAAGAAAAGACTGCTAGCCACACACTTAAATACAGGTGAATCGCCAAGTGGCAAGCAAATTAAGCGAGGCATTTTAATAGAAACCTTTAAACATAATAACATTAATACAACTGTTTTGTACATAATTTAGTCCATCATCCAAAGGTCAAGGCACCAACCAGTCCTCCTTTCTCACAGCAATGTTACAAATGCGGTTACTGTCTTGGGCAGTTTCCTTCCTACATCAGCTGACAGGCGCAGACACATTGGACCGTCACAAACAACTTGAGTTGCTTGCCCAACAACATGGAGGGAAAGGCGACCAATTACAGGACCCGAGGAGTAGTGCACTAAAACAGACTTCTCGCAAAGATCTTCTTGCCGAATGAAAGCGTCCTCTCGCATTGATCTTGGCTCAGACGCCTGCCACGAAATGGGAAATCTCCTTACATAAGTGATGTTGACAGAGGTCAGATCGATATGGCCCGTTGTCTAGGAACGAGGCTATCATTTCGTGTGACAATGTTGCGAGCGCATAAAGTTGAAGCACGGTGAAGCGCGGCATAGGTGACCATATGTTAGACGTCCATTCCTGATTGCAGAACGTGGAGGTCTCGAGGTTTGCCCGCTCTGTTATAGCACGGTGGGAAGCATTTTGTGGCAGATCTGAGTATATAACACAATTGTGGTGCCGGCACAAGTGTTTTGGAGCAGACCATTCAGGGTGCGATGTTGAACATGAGGCTCTCAGAGCAGACGATGTCCTCGTGGTTCCATGTTGACCCAACGAGTTCGTCACTTACTACTCGGATGCAGGAAGAGGACGGTTCAAATTCTCGTCCGACCATCCACATGAGAGTGGAGGAGCTTACGGGCACTCACTGCCGAGGTTACCAGCGCCAGCCTTAGGTTTTCTATGGTTTCCTTAAATCGTTAAAAGCAAATGCAGTGATGATTCCTTTGAAAGGGCACGATCGGTTTTCGACCCTGTTCTTCCAAAAGAGCTGGCTCTCCGGCACTAATGACAAGGTTGTCGACGTTACGCCACACTAATCTTTGGTTGGTTGGTTGGTTGGTTTTGGGAAGGAGACCAGACAGCGTGGTCATCGGTCTCATCGGATTAGGGAAGGAAGTCGGCCGTGCCCTTTCAGAGGAACCATCCCGGCATTTGCCTGGAGTGATTTAGGGAAATCACGGAAAACCTAAATCAGGATGGCCGGACGCGGGATTGAACCGTCGTCCTCCCGAATGCGAGTCCAGTGTCTAACCACTGCGCCACCCCGCTCGGTCACTAATCTTTCTTTCATTTTTTATTGCCCCTTACAACTCCATTGGGCGGGGGATAATGATGATTGGACCATGCAAAACTGTCACCTGGCAGGGTAAAACCCGTTTCTTGTCACACCAGCACGACGGTCGCGCCCCACACGCCGCCACCAAGGCGAACGGCTACTCAAAGTATGGACTACGCCACGTACGCTGATCGGTGGGCGCGGCATTGTTATGTGGGAGAAATTCATTTAGACTTCGAAAGAATCTCTGTTACTTACCGAAGGCGCCATTACAGCTATGGACAACGTGAACATCTCTGCATCCGTTCATGCTAGACGACGTCCCCAACGGCGGTAGAATCTTCAAGGCGGATAATTGCCTCTGTCACAGGGACAGATTCTTGCTACAGAAGTATCAGTAGTCTGACGGTCACCTCAAAGTGATGACTTGGTCACCAAATTGGCCTAATCTAAGCTGAATGGAACTCACTAGGACGCTATCGGGGCACAGCCCACAAACCACTGGCCTGTAATTTGCCACACAACTATCGAGGATTTATCGAATCGATGCCACACAGAATCAATTCTATTTTGTGTCCAAAGGTAGACCATAATGGTACACCACCATTTGCGATTTCAAGTGAGAGCTCGTTGGACCACAGGTTGAAGGTATGTTAGGTTTTCTGAGGAAGACTGGTTCTGCATCAAGGCCAGTGAAGGCCTTGGGGGCGTTGGTTTGGAGGAGGCCAGCTGAGCGATTGCATCCGACCTATCTGCCTGCGAGACATACTGTCATCGACATCTAGGCGATTTCGTATGACGGCAGCAGCCCTCTAGTAGTTGTCTCACACAACCTGACTTAAAATTTGTACGTCAGTTTGTAGATTTGACCAGCTGTGCTGCCATTCTTGACTAGCATTCTACGGAATGTTTTCCAGCAGTTTAACGGTCGCCCACATACAGCCGTTATAACCTAGCATGCTCGACTTGTTGCCTTGGCCTGCTCGATGACCGATCTATTTCGAATCCAGCAAGTATGGGACGTCATTGGACAACAACTCCATCGTCATCCACAAACAACATTAACCGTTCGTGTACTGACCAAGAAAGTGCAACACAAACTGACGTTCGGCAGAAATAAAATGCATGCAGATTCGCATGCTTCCATTCATCATTTTGGCGGTTACATATTCTGCTAACGCACCAACAATTCACATTCGCAATAGCTTATCTCGCGCTTACGTTAAACTGCGATCTTGCGATGTTAATCACTTAAATATGTTTCTTAGACAAATGTATAATCGAAATATCATTACTCTACGCTAATTACTTTCTGTAATTCCACTTTTTCCGCCTGTGTATATAATACAAAGTAGGAAAAAATGTTAGCAAACATTTGGAAACTTTTTTGACCAACTTTACATATTTACATAATGATTTAAGAAATATTTGGACAGACATAAGCTATACATTTGTTAAATGTGTATGTAATGTGTACAGGGAAACATTCTGACCAAAAATCTCGAAAACTTCTTTACCAATGTACTTTAAATTATTACTTGATATTGTTCTGAACTTTTGCACTGGCATAGGCTGCATGTTTCTTTAGTATATAAGAAATATAAATAGAGAAAAGTTGTCAACAAAACTCTCGAAGCCTTCTTGACCGATTTACTTCACATTTTTGTACAGTTCTCTAATAAACATTCAGACGAATGTAGCTTATTATTTTTAAACAACGATGTAGAGGTCTTCTGTCAAAACAACCTGTCACGAAGAAAATGCTCTGCTGTGAAAATGAGCGTTCCGGTTGCTTTCTTGCAGTTACTTTCAACTACGATAGTCCACAATTCAACCACCTGTCAAATTAATTCTCCCATGTTCATTTTTCTTTTGTATATAATTTTAAACCAAAATTGTACACACAACTACGTGCTGTCCTATTATCTTCCTCGGAGTCTTTCTTCACATGAAACAGGAAAGTTGTATTTATGGCAAATCGGGGTATGATTAAAATCTGAATCGTCCGAATGTAATGCCACTGATCTGCAGATTAAAACAGTGTGAAATACTTTCAATGAAGCTAATATATTCATTCATCCAGCAGAAGACGAAATCTTTCATATCCCGTATATCACTGATTTCAACCGGTTAACCCATTCATTTTAAGCGACCTAAATTCCCAAACAAGGATTCGTTGGCAATAACAACAAGGCTCAAGATCAGAGAGAATGGGGAAGAGGAGACAGAGAAAGAGAGGAGCAAATGGACACAGAGATGTAGGAGCGGGAGATGGAAACAGAGAGTGAGGAGATTGAGATTAGGACGTACATCCAATTCCCATACAAACGTATTTAGCAGTTGCGAAGCATTGCCGGGTTCGCTAGCAGAATTTAGAAATTCTGGGAGTTCATTTCTTCCGTGATGCCTTCTACCAAAAGTATCATATGGTTCAAATGGCTCTGAGCACTATGGGACTTAACTTCTGAGGTCATCAGTCCCCTAGAACTTAGAATTACTTAAACCTAACTAACCTAAGGACATCACACACATCCATTCCAGGGGCAGGATTCGAACTGGCGACCGTAGCGGTCACGCGGTTCCAGACTGTAGCGCCTAGAACCGCTCGGCCACTTCGGCTGGGGAAGTACAATCACCTTATATGGAGGAGACATGTTAATTTGTAATATAACACTAAAGTAGACCATAATATTCTTGGACTCAACATGATCTGATGGTAAAATGAGCAATATAATTATTGTTAATGTCAGATTCTTCTACAAATAGCTGGTTAAATTGTATCGCAAACAATCCTGTGGGAAGAACATCCGCAACTGAGCATTATCGCAGAGGTTGAAAATACCACTTCAGTTGTAAATTACTTTATTTTCACAGTCCGAAACCGGTCGTGAGGAAATAATTTAACTTACAACTGAAGCAGTATTTTCAACCTCTGATAAATTGTATCGAATGAAATACTATTCTCTGTATGCCTAAAATTTTTATGCGTTTTCGTAGTTAGCCCAGTACGTCGGATTTTGTAAGTAGCCTGTTTATGTGTACGTATGTTGGCAGCGCTATGCAGCACTATAGACTGCTTTAATACCTCTGTAAGAGCTGTGCGCCCTCTGCAAGAGACTTATTGACTGGTCGGACTCGCAGTTGGAAGTTAATAGTTAGCAGTGATGGAGGTGATAAGCAGTGCGTGCGCGAGCGGACGGTCTGGACGTGTGTCCGTCATGTGACAGTACGTTCATTTTCACTCAGCAGAAGATTCACCAGCATTAAGCAACTAAGTAAAAACGTAGAAGTTTCACCTTCTCAGTTATTTTAGATTAAGTAAAAATATACATTTAGAAGATTCAATTAATACAAGGGGCGAGAAAAAATTTTCATTTTCGGGCATTGCTGCCGCATATATGCAACCCAACGCGATACCGAAGCGGGTGTGTAAGCACCGACACACAGCCAGCTGGTTCCAGTGGCCTTCGTACGAAAATCTTTTAATCGCCCCTTATACCAATCATAGTTGTTCGGCAACGCTCGTCGGAGACAGACACAGTAAGATGTGTGTTACAGAATGTCGGGAACAATACTGCGTCGTTACCGTGTTTCTATTCAGTTTAATAATGTGTACAGTGCTTGCACTAAGAAGGCATTATATGTTATGCCATACTGTATTTTTCTGAAACAGAAAGTAGCTGGAATGTTTCCCAGAAATGACAATCGTACGATAAACTGACCCGTGCCCGACGCTGGACCATTAATTTCTTTATTTGTGCGTAATTCGCGGGAACGTGTTTGTCTGCTCCGGCCACAGGAGGTAGCCGGCACTACGGTCACGCTCACGAGCGAGTCGTGTGCTGAAGTTGGTCTCGACAATTACACCGGTGATTGGCTGGAGGCGCTACACTGCCATATGAGCCCATGTTGTGCCAGAGTGAGAAAGTTGTAGTTGGCACCTTCTACTTCGTGGCGGTTCCTGCCGTCCCGGCCTGCAGGTTAATTTTGAGAAGCACCTTAAGAAGGAAGTCAACCTAAGTGGATCAACTCTGAGCACATTACATACAGCGCTATGAAGCCGTTACTCCAGACTATGTAACATAGGAGAGAATTATTTGCTGAGAGGTTTATGGTAATACTGGTCCTGTGGATCTCGCCGAAAAATAGGCACTGATCATTAACTTATTCCTGACTACCGCACTTTTATGTGAGTGTTTGTCAGTTTTGTTCATTGTAAGTGATGGCTTTCATAATATTTTTCATTTTTTTACATAATTTCTGAATTGCCAATGTAAAACATCGTTTCTGCAGCGCTTAACCGTAGTTGAACACGCCTATCTCACCACTGACTATTAGTGATAGACACAAACGGTTGGCCGGCCGCGGTGGTCTAGCGGTTCTGGCGCTGCAGTCCGGAACCGCGGGACTGCTACGGTCGCAGGTTCGAATCCTGCCTCGGGCATGGGTGTGTGTGATGTCCTTAGGTTAGTTAGGTTTAAGTAGTTCTAAGTTCTAGGGGACTTATGACCTAAGATGTTGAGTCCCATAGTGCTCAGAGCCACAAACGGTTGCTGTCAACAAGTATGGGCCTGAAGATGATGTTGTAACAACATCGAAACTAGTTGCCAATAAAACCAGCACCTTAATACTGCTGGAGGAATTTCGTCAAAAAAAAAAAAAAAGCTCTGAGCACTATGGGACTTAACATCTGTGGTCATCAGTTCTGCGACCGTAGCGGTCACGCTGTTCCAGACTGAAGCGGCTAGAACCGGACGGCCACACCGGCTTGTGAGCTCTGCAACATCCATGTACTAATTTTTATTTACATGACAAACCCTATTTTCAGGGCTATATTTTATTTTGGACCAATGGATCTATGCAGACATTTGTAAAAACGACAATGATACATCATTCCATATTAATGTAATACTGCCGCCTTCTGAAAAAGACAGATTTAAATCTGTCGAAACCTAAGTAAAGATTACTTTATCCATTGCAACTGGTCGGCTGTTTTTAGTCTTATTACGTGGAACCGTTGCTGTTGCGCAGCTACGTTTAAAATACTGATATTCATAGGAGTTCGTTCCCTACTTTATGCTAACCAAAAATGTGACTCATCATTACTCACCTCACTTGGTATTGCGCTACTAACTTTCAGGTATCTCATTACATTCTCTTTCATGTTAAATATTCCTTGATTTTTATTCTCGTGTTATACATACCTAACTGTCCACCTATGACTGATTCATGAGGATACCTCAATACCTGAGCCACTAATTCTGTAGGAAATTATGTGTTCCGTAAGATAATCCGTGATTTTTAAGCAAGTGCCCTTTCACGTCTTCTCACCCTTCCAGTTTTTCTTTTGATGTATTTAATTTCAAATCCTTATCCTGGCACGAACTTCAATTCTTACTTAGTTCAGGTAAATTCATCAGCGTATTGTTAATATCTATATACCATCAACTTTTTGTGCGCCTCCCAGACTTTTTTTTCCCTCGTCCTCCTCTGATTATTCTTGGAACATCAGACTCAGACTACCCGCAGTAATATTTATGGTTCCTCTAACGTGTTTAATCTCAAATTTAAAGGAGAACAAGCGCATCCCTTATCGAGCAGTTCTGCCCGTTTTACGCAGGCGAGCCAACACCCAACTCAGTGCCTCCTTATCGGTTACCAACGTAAAGTTTTATGCTACAGACGGATCGTACATTTTTGTACACCAAACAACAAACCTAGTTCTTCTAATTCACACAACTAATAACGCCTTTCTAATTCTGTCAAAGCTCTGGAGGCATTACGTTAATGGTTTACGTTTACCTCTCTCTTCTTGTAAAACAAAAGCGGTCTCACTCGTCTTGGAGACGTCCGTCTGACAGATAAACTGTTTTTAAAAACAAGGAACAACCACAACAGAGCTTTCACTACGCAATTTTTAAAATTTCAAATGCAACTTGTTGTAAATTCGTTCTCCGAAATTTCTCTCCTTTCTTGATTTGTTAAGATGTGCCTCTAACTGTGTAAAGTTAGGGACGCATTTTCGAAAACATTTACCATTCCAATAAATTTAGCTACTCCTTTAACCGTTCGTTATCAAGGAAACTTATAAATAGCATCCATCGTTTCTTGTCTAACTTGTACTCCTTTTTCAGATGTAATATGCTCCACGAGCATGCGCTAAACTAACTTTAGATGGTTTCACAATAAGCCCCGCTCCCCTTAAACGATGTAACACCGGGCCTACATGTTCAAAATAAGCTTCTAATGAAGCGCTATAAACAAAGACATCATTTAAGTAATGAGAAACAAATCTAAATTTTAATCATCGAATATAAAATCCGATAACTGTGAAATAAAGGCTGCTCCTGTAGCAAGACCAAACGGCACCGTTTGATACTCATGAAGATTGCAGTCTGTAAAAAATGCCGTGACCGACTTGGAATCTTCCATCAAAAGTATCTGGTAATACGCCTGGTTTAAGTCTAATACAGTAAAATACTTCACCCCCTTAAACCAGCTAAACCCCTCCACTACCCACACCCCCCCCACTCCCACTGCACATGTTTAGAAATCATAGACATGGGCGAAGCGTACGGGGAATGAATTACTCCTTCGTGTAACAACTGTTGCGCAGTTTTTCTTAATTCTCGTGTATTTTGGGAGGAAAGAAACTGTGTTGCATCTGTTTGGAAGGTTTCTGATCCTTTAAATTTATTTGATATCAATTCAAATCGTCTTTTCCAACCTTTCAGGTAGGCCATCGCTATACTTTTCTAGTAACTGGCCAATATCCTTCAGTTGGTGCTGTGAAAGCTTCCTCAAATCAGCCTCTTCCAATATCTAACTCTGGCCTATTTGCAAATCATAAATGTCACTATTTACTCTGTGAGTACAAAACGGATACCTTTCTACAAGCGAAATTTAAATGAAAACTTCCGTGCTCCCCAAGTCACAACATAACCCCACCTTCTGCATGAAAACGTACTCAGTACTAAGACATCTGACAACCTCTAAGCTACCAACAAAGACATTTTCCAAGAACACCCCTGTATTATAATATATACCATAATTTCTCCCAGCATGTTTAACTCAGAACCACCTGCCGCCTCACATCCCACTCTCACATTACGTAATTCTGACATCGTACAACCCCCAGGTACGCAGTTCCTCATTGACTTGAACGCATACAAATAGCTGTTGGTTATCTAACCCGCTACGATTATATTACATAGTTTGTTGATCGTAACTGCATCCTTGCTGTGCTGATCTCTTCTCTCTAGCCCTAATTCTTGCCTACCGCCTTTTTTCTCGTCTGGACAGTTGCGCGCCATATGCCATTCTCTACGGCGTCCAAAACACTTTTTGTTTCCTTTTGACTCTAGTTCATTCACTTGTTTTCCTGTTTCCCTGTATTGAATTACTATAGTGGTTCCAAGCTGATCTGTCCGGCTAACACTGTCAATTTTTCAACACAGTATTTCCATTTCTCTCATTGCCATCGGTTTATTAAAAACCACTATCCTTTATCGACATTCTGGTGTGACTCCATTTAAAGTATTCAGCATTAGAACTCCATCTAAAGTATGTTGCAGTAACTCTACTTCTACTGCCTCTGTGTACAATGTCTTAGCACAAGTACTAACGTCGCGTACGTAACTAGAGAGGCTTTCATCTTCAGTCCGAACTCGAGCGTAGGAAACGCGAACAAATTCTTATATGAGTCTGGAATATATTCTCTACTAATTAGTTTTGGCAACTGCTGACTGACACCTTTTGCTGAATAACCTGATCAACCTTACACTGTAACCTTCCTTTCAGTACGGGATATAGCGTTTTGAACATTTCCACCTCTCGGATGATGTATACTTTACTGACTACCGCAACTTTCACAAGGAACCTTAGTGTATTTATCACCTGCGGAAGTGGGTATACCGCCTTGGTTCCTAGCGCTTGTAGTAGTGGCCGAAAACTATTCGAAACTGATTTAGGGAAGTGGAACGTACCGGAAGTTTACTGAAAGTTGAGACAAACTGCTAAATATATTTATTTGACGTTATTATCCCAAATAAATATCAAACGTTATTGCACATTTATAATGTTTTCTTTCGTATGACTCAGCTACGGGAAAAAAGTGTAATTCTGTAAATATTATCTACAAAAGTAAATTGTATTTTCAGTTTTATGTAGAACACCAATTAATAAAAATTACAACTTAAAAATATGAAACTTCAAATACTGTTAACTGTCGTACTAGATTTTTACACATCCCACTGTACTTTGAACAACTGCCCTCTATATAGACTAGTTTTGCAATACGTCAGAAACTTCATAAAGCTTCTCTTGGCATTAGCAAGCGTGTACGCCCATTTAATACCATATGATATTCGCATCCATATTAAACTTAAACCTAGTAAATAAAAGCAGTTTACTTCTTCAACGTTACCCAGCACTTTTACCGGTCCGTTTCTCAAAACTACACAATGTAACTCTATCTCTCTGACTTTACACCACCAATCAGCTACAGTAGGGGAAGAGTCCTACTTACTTGACAGTAAGAGTCTACTTGTCTCGAATGGAACTGTAATACGCTTTAATTACGTTCGCAAGTACCATCAACGCTGCTATATTGGTTATTAAATCTGCAGAATCCACAGATTCACGTGCCATCTGTCTTAGTACTCAGTCGAACATTATCTACACGATCCTCTATCCTCGTTGATGCGTTGTTAATCCACGCACAGTGATGAAGGGTAGCCGAGAATGATGATGATGTTTGGTTTGTGGGGCGCTCAACTGTGCGGTCATCAGCGCCTGTACAAAACCCCAAATTTTTACACAGTCCAATTTATCCACTGTCACGAACGATGGTGATGATCATGAAATGATGAGGACAAGACAAACAGTCTCTGGGCAGAGAAAGTGTCCAACCCGGCCGGGAATCGAACCATTTTTTGTAACCATATATATTTATTTAAATTATTAACAACGGTACATTTTTAAACATTTATTTGCATTTAGCTATTATATTGCTACAGTTGGTTAACATTACTGTCGTTTTTGTAGGTTTTCTTTTGCATATTCTTTTCGCTTGCATTTTTCTCTTATTTTTGTTCCTCGAATTCTTTTGTGGATAAACCATTGCAGGACAGGCATAATAATTTCTATCTAGCGTCAACACATTGATTATGAGTTCACATTTGTGTATCTGATGCACTTTATGGTGCCACAAGCTCACTGAGCATGCTAGTTTGATATCTTCCTCTAGTCAGCACTGTTATGTGGGACAGTAAGAGAGAAAACATCAGCAAAACAATTGGAACAGAAGTGGAAGAAGTTTTTACATATACTGCAAATTATAGGTAAATTGAAGAAGAAAGAGGAATTGTGTCATATTATATAAGAGAAGCAGAGAGTAGAGTTTGAGTAAACAATATAAATTTTGTAAAGCACAGAGAAAAGGAAAACATTAAAAAAATTATGAGTAGTTGGTACTTTTCACTAAGTAATGCTTGTATCCTAGACAATATAGCACAAATAATGAAAAACACTGGCGGTACTATTGGGCGTACTTTTGATTCTGATTTGGCTGTGAGTATGACAGATGTCTAGTGAGAAGCACTTTGTAGCACTGATTTCACTATGAAGGAACACTATAGAATACTATACTTGACTATCTGAGGCTAGAGGAGGAACCCGGGACCCCGTGATCCAGAGACAGCAACGCTAGGCACTAGACCACGAGCTGCGCTAGCCGAGAAGAGTCTAACGGCTGCAACGTCCCTCTACGCGCTGTCCGCACCGCCAACAACCGCAGAGTCCCTCGTTCTCCCTGCTGCGTGTGTCAGTACACAGCGGTGCCATACTGATCAGCTAGGCGCTCCCTCTCTTGGTGCCCACAGTTACCTGCACACAGTTACCTGCCGACAGCCACGTCATGCTCGTATTCGCCTCTGTGTCTGCAACTCCGCTGCTTCTGCTCTCTCTCTCTACAATACTCAGATATCGATTATATAGACCACATGCTAAGCTTGTGTTTCTGAACAAGAGGCGAAAAACTACGGCTCTATCCCGATCTATCAAGACTGATACTTCGAAATGGCTCACTCATTGTTTTTCTCTCACTTTATTGGCTGTCGTGAGGTGCTCATTCAGCCACCTCAACAATGACATGTCTATTATGACGATATGAACGAAGGGCAATACAGCACTCAGTCCCCGAGTGGAAAAAGATCTCCGACCGTTCAGGGAACCGAACCTGGTCCCTTTCCCTTGATGAGGCGGACTCTTGCACATAGTTGCCAAACGTATTGTACAATATTGCTGATTCTCCATTAGACTAGCAACAGAAAGAATACATTTTCTGAGCCGATGTTCTGAGCTGACTGACGTTGGAGAATCTTCCGCTTCGCAGGTAAGGTGACACCAGTTGCAACCTTGTTTTCTGGTAGCTGATATTCCTAAATTATAGCCAAATGAGTTTTATTCGCACTTCTGTAACTATAATTTTGGTCTCAAGTTTTTTTCCTCCAGTCTTGTGAATGACTGAATGCAGCTCGTCGTGACTTTCTCTCCTGTGCTCATCTCGCCACCTGCACTAAGCGGTTACAGTTTTATTATGCATGTATTTCAATAGCTATCTTCTCATATATTTTGCCCTCTGCAGCTATCTAGTAGCATGGATATTGTTTCATAGTGTCTTTAAAATTTTCTGTTACTTTTTAAATTTTTTTATGTATTCCTTTCTTCATCATTTCTGCAGGGGAACTCTTCATTTCTGTCTTATCAAACGATTAGTTTTCGCCATTATTCTGTAAAACGTCTCCTTAAATGAATCGACACTCTACTTTTCTGGTTTTCAGATGAGAATGTAATTGAGTCAAAATAATGTGAAAACTGAAACATACAATGTAAAAATTTTGGTATGAGCCACTCTGATAGTTGAAATACATTAGGCAGTTGTCTAATATAAGGAGTAGCCAGTGTCTTGACTTTAGGCCAAGTTCTGAGCCCTTAAAAAGAGGTGCTGACTTCTGAAGTCGAGGTAGTGTGCCAAAAGTGAGATATAGACGGGAGTAAGTACTTAAGTAAAACTCTGAACAGCAAAAGCAGTCGGGAACTGTTAGGGTAAATGATATGGTGGCAGGTCGATTAAAGGATTTAAACTTTTAACAACACTTTATTAACAGGAAGAGTCGCCAAATAAAGAACTAGTAAAAAATTAGCGTGGAAGCTCTTATCGTTCTCGAAAAACCACCTTGCAAGACAGAATAAATAAATACAACAATTCTTCACTGAGAAAGTAATTTAGGAAGAGAGGTGGTTACTGTTCATTTAGCACGACAGACAAAGATAAGCTTAATGCCCACTTGATAGGGAGGGAGAGAGAACAAAAAAAATAAAAACATAGGATTCCAATAACTTTAAGATGACCAATGCCTTCTGGCAAATAAATAAATACTAATGTCAAAAAATTTTCGGCCAATGGGCAGTTATAAGTTTATAGTAAGTGTCCTTAATATGCACAGAATGCCAGACTAGAATACAGGTGAGGCCAATTGAAGATAAGATAAAACAATTTTAAGTGAGAATTCGCCGACAATGTCCACTTCCAAGTTAGGGACTGAAAACCACCCCAAGACGCACGTCGGTATTAGCAAAGATTTATTTTAGGTTCTTTAACCAAAAGGAACTGCTATCAAGGGCCACGTAAAATTACGTTTAGGGCAACTGCCCTAGGCTAAAAATAAGTAAACTCAAGTGGCACATACATGCAGCTGAGGGGATCGTATAAACTAGGTATTTGAGTAAAACGTCTTGCGGTATTTTTTTAAAGGGTAAAGCAGCTTGCGGCAACAAGCAAATTAAACTTTATTAAAAACAAAAAAGATATTTTCCTTAATCAGTTTAAGAAAAATTTGTAGTTAACGCTGTTGTTGAAGGGCCAGAAACAGTAAGTTCGAAATTCTTAAATATATCCTCGCCAACTGGCGCAGCAAATTGAAGCGAAAAGTTTTTGTTGTTGTTGTTGTTGTTGTTGTTGTGGTCTTCAGTCCTGAGACTGGTTTGATGCAGCTCTCCATGCTACTCTATCCTGTACAAGCTTCTTCATCTCCCAGTACCTACTGCAACCTACATCCTTCTGAATCTGCTTAGTGTATTCTTCTCTTGGTCTCCCCCTACGATTTTTACCCTCCACGGTGCCCTCCAATACTAAATTGGTGATCCCTTGATGCCTCAGAACATGTCCTACCAACCGATCCCTTCTTCTGGTCAAGTTGTGCCATAAACTTCTCTTCTCCCCAATCCTATTCAATACTTCCTCATTAGTTATGTGATCTACCCATCTAATCTTCAGCATTCTTCTGTAGCACAACATTTCAAAAGCTTCTATTCTCTTCTTGTCCAAACTATTTACTGTCCATGTTTCACTTCCATACATGGCTACACTCCATACAAATACTTTCAGAAATGACTTCCTCACACTTAAATCTACACTCGATGTTAACAGATTTCACTTCTTCAGAAACGCTTTCCTTGCCATTGCATGTTCATTTTATATCCTCCCTTCAAGACACCATCCATTCCGTTCAACTGCTCTTCCAAGTCCTTTGCTGTCTCTGACAGAATTACAATGTCATCGGCGAACCTCAAAGTTTTTATTTCTTCTCCATGGATTTTAATACCTACTCCGAATTTTTCTTTTGTTTCCTTTACTGCTTGCTCAGTATACAGATTGAATAACATCGGGGAGAGGCTACAACCCTGTCTTACTCCCTTCCCAACCACTGCTCCCCTTTCATGTCCCTCGACTCTTATAACTGCCATCTGGTTTCTGTAAAAATTGTAAATAGCCTTTCGCTCCCTGTATTTTACCCCTGCCACCTTTAGAATTTGAAAGAGAGTATTCCAGTCAACATTGTCAAAAGCTTTCTCTAAGTCTACAAATGCTAGAAACGTAGGTTTGCCTTTCCTTAATCTTTCCTCTAAGATAAGTCGTAAGGTCAGTATTGCCTCACGTGTTCCAACATTTCTGCGGAATCCAAACTGATCTTCCCCGAGGTCGGCTTCTACTAGTTTTTCCATTCGTCTGTAAAGAATTCGTGTTAGTATTTTGCAGCTGTGGCTTATTAAACTGATTGTTCGGTAATTTTCACATCTGTCAACACCTGCTTTCTTTGGGATTGGAATTATTATATTCTTCTTGAAGTCTGAGGGTATTTCGCCTGTTTCATACATCTTGCTCACCAGATGGTAGAGTTTTGTCAGGACTGGCTCTCCCAAGGCCGTCAGTAGTTCCAATGGAATGTTGTCTACTCCTGGGGCCTTGTTTCGACTCAGGTCTTTCAGTGCTTTGTCAAACTCTTCACGCAGTATCGTATCTCCCATTTCATCTTCATCTACATCCTCTTCCATTTCCATAATATTGTCCTCAAGTACATCGCCCTTGTATAGACCCTCTATATACTCCTTCCACCTTTCTGCTTTCCCTTCTTTATTTAGAACTGGGTTTCCATCTGAGCTCTTGATGTTCATACAAGTGGTTCTCTTATCTCCAAAGGTCTCTTTAATTTTCCTGTAGGCAGTATCTATCTTACCCCTAGTGAGATAAGCCTCTACATCCTTACATTTGTCCTCTAGCCATCCCTGCTTAGCCATTTTGCATTTCCTGTCGATCTCATTTTTGATACGTTTGTATTCCTTTTTGCCTGCATCATTTACTGCATTTTTATATTTTCTCCTTTCATCAATTAAATTCAATATTTCTTCTGTTACCCAGGGATTTCTACTAGCCCTCGTCTTTTTACCTACTTGATCCTCTGCTGCCTTCACTACTTCATCCCTCAAAGCTATCCATTGTTCTTCTACTGTATTTCTTTCCCCCATTCCTGTCAATTGTTCCCTTATGCTCTCCCTGAAACTCTGTACAACCTCTGGTTCTTTCAGTTTATCCAGGTCCCATCTCCTTAAATTCCCACCTTTTTGCAGTTTCTTCAGTTTTAATCTACAGGTCATAACCAATAGATTGTGGTCAGAGTCCACATCTGCCCCTGGAAATGTCTTACAATTTAAAACTTGGTTCCTAAATCTCTGTCTGACCATTATATAATCTATCTGATACCTTTTAGTAAGCGAAAAGTAGGTAACGGAAAATGGTAACAATATAACGAGTCGAGGTCACCGAAAATGTGGGTCAAGCGTTCAAAATTTGCAGCAGAAGCACGCAGATTTAAGTAGCTGGGCAGCTACTTTAATAAAAGGCGATACGAGTAGATACCTTTATTAGCTTAGTATTAGCTACTGCATTCAGAAATTAAATACGTGCGACGAGGTAGCTCTTTGCTTTGAATTAGTTGTCATTGAGGCGCCTGACAACAGGGATGTAGGACGACACAGTGAGACCCCTTTCCGGGCTTCTTACCTATAACAATAATAATCATATGCTCCACTGCAACACGGAAATCACATTAATAAATTTCCTACTAAAACAGACGTACTCATACAAATCAGCTTGACAGCACAGACAGCATAGAAAATTCTAGCCAGTAGGGAAGTTTTAAAACAATTCTTTTAAGAGCACAGCTCACTAAATGAATAAAAAAGTAACACAGGAAACTTGCATGACAAATGACGAACTATGCACGTTCAGTAAGTATGACACCTACTCGCCTGGTGGAGTTAACAAGAAAATTCAGCAATTTGAAATGCATGCTCTAAACGGCTACAAACAGTTTAATACAGTCAATTGACTTACTGGAGGCACACTGTGCTGTTCGGGGTTTGCTGATGCTGCGGACGTGTTTACCTTCCCGACAGGCTGTTGAATGGGGCAGAACAACTCCCTGGCCAGAGGAAAGTTGGTGCTCAGACGCCCATCTGATTTCGTGCCACGGATGGGAACCTGGCCTATAATTTCTTCTCATCTGAAATTTGTTGGAATCCTTATGGTGGTCATCTAACTTCACCGTTTGCCAGCGCACACGGTCCCAAGGTGTGATAATCCCGGGATGACGGGGCCTCAGACCATCCTACACAGAATATATAACCAACTAGCATCACCAAAGGAGGTCTTACATTTTGTCATTTTACATACAGATAATCTGTGTTGTGGCCATTATCACGACTTTCATAAGCAACATTTGTTAGAGGTATCATTAAATGAAAATTCCTCCACACTAATGTTTGGAAAATAATTTATGTGATCATAGTTTTTCATGGTGACGGAGGTGCTTGCAATTGGCTAACAGCGCAAAATAATGAATTAAAGTGTTTACCCAAAAAAACAGTCCATGCAGGGTAATGACTTCCCTAAGAAAGTTGCTACGGCTATGAACCAATATCTACAGCACACTATTCTAGATATTTTCTTCGGGGAAGCTGCTTCCTGTCACTTTCCTCTACCGCACAAGGCGTGACATTTGCTCAACTGCGTAATGCGGATAACAATAATGAGAATTTGAGCCGTGTTGCCTTGTGTCTGTATTTCCAAGGACGCTTGTGAAAATTTCTGGACATTCCCGGTGTCATTTTATTGGAAACTACCTAGAGATTCTGAATGAGACGCGGGAAGCTATTTCCTTGTATGGTGATACTTATTTGTACATTAGCACCTGTAATTGTATTCTTGGACAAACATATGTGATGAAAATTTCTCACGGGAATACACAAGTCGCCACAGCACTGCCTTACAACAGCAACATCAGTTTCGAAACATTAAAATCAACACTTGTATAGTTACCGTAGACCATTATAGGTAATAGAACTAGCCGTAATAAATGAAAAGGAATCTTACAGCAAGTAACGTGTACCACATCGCACCTTGCAGCAATGGACTCGCGAAATAATGAAATATGAGCCTTTGTTCCCAATAGCGATTCTTTCGCCGAGTCCTGAAAGCGCTTTGTAAACAGACTACCTCATGGCCTCCATTTTAATTAAATTTAATTAATTACGCCAAAGTGGTATTTAATTTCATTATGTGACAACATGATTAATTAGCCTTGAGGAATGTTTATCACGTCCTTTACACTTAATATACAGGGGATTTCCATCAGATAATCTTACAGTAGCACAAGCCCCATTGTCTTTCGCTTCATTATCTCTAGCTAACGAATGGAGCGAACTGCGATCGCGAGGGGCAGATTTTCGAGTGGTTATTGAGCTGTTTAAATGTGACATGTTTAAAGCAGCCGCAGAAGTAAACTAACGATGATGTATCGACGCTGTTAATGAATTCAGTGTTTCTCACACTCCATCACAGTTTTATATCGCCATTTTGAGTTTCCATCTTACGGTCTCCTAAGATTGTGGGCCAACCAACGTAGATACTTATTACTATTTGAGAACGTTTCCTCACTAACTCTTCTTAACAAAGGTGTGATTTTTCTTCACTACTTTCAAACAGTAAAATCCCCGTTCCTAGCCTTAATGCTAATTTACTAATTGATCCCCCTTCTCTGTTCCATTCGTGAATGGTACGTGGGAAGAATGTTTGTCGATAAAACTCTGTATCAACCTGTAATTTCTCGACTTTCGCGTTGTGGTCACTTCATGAGACGTTTGTGGGAGATAGTAGTATGCTGACCGTCTCTTCCCAGAACGTAGTAAACGATTCGTGATGCACAGCACCTCTCTAATGATGGCTGACATTGGTGTTTGTTGAGAAATTCTGTAACGCCCTCGAATCGACTAAGCGACGGCTTGATGAAACTGACTGCTCTTCACTGGATTATCTCTATCTTTTCTATTAGTCCTTCCCAGTAATGGTGCCAGAGTGATAAGCAACGCTCAAAAGAATCGGCAGAACAAGTGTTTTATAAGCCATTCATTACATTTCCTTCATCCTTAGATTTCCTGTCAGTTAGCGGTGGTAAGGAGAGGCAGATGTGTTGATGTCTAGGTTTATGTTATTTCCTCACAGACTGTTTCCCAACAAGAACTGAAGAATGTAGTGCAAAGCCATTGAAAGTCAATTTCGAGCTCCGCCCCATTAACTGATTTAGATACGAAAGTGATAGTCTGTGGTTTAAGTGCCGGTGGTGTGAAGTGTTAGCTGGAAAGTATACTTTCAAAAATTCTATCAACAGTAACTTCATAAGGGAGATCAGAGAGAAATTCACAGAACAATGCTGGGCTCTCAAAGGAGCGCACGATTTTCTGAGACCATAAAAGTGAACATTACCAGGCACAATCCAGGAGATAGCTGAGACGCCTAGAAATGGTTCATAGCAAACAGCTTAAGCTTCCGTCTCACCAAGGCGTAAACACACTATTAGAAACATGGAAAAGTGACTTGTTACTACTAGAGCCAGTTGACTGCCATACAGAGCATCAGGTTAATTGCGTAGGTATGTTTGAGAGCTAGTGGAAATAAATAAATAGTTGAAGTTAGACGTAGAGAAGATGAGCGAATTGCAGCGTCAGGAGAATACAGGATATGTGGGCCGGTCGCTGTGACCGAGCGGTTCTAAGCACTTCAGTTCGGAACCGCGCTGCTGCTGCGATCGCAGGTTCTAATCCTGCCTCGGGCATGGATGTGTGTGATGTCCTTAGGTTAGTTAGGTTTAAGTAGTTCTTAGTCTAGGGGACTAATGCCCTCAGATGTTAAGTCCCAAAGTGCTTAGAGCCATTTAAAAAAAATGGATATGTGGACAGATGAACTATGAACATAAAATCAAATCTGATGATGCAAAAATATGTCAAATAATGAACAAGAAAAATTGAGACAAAAATGTAATTGTGGTGGGGGAGCAGCATTCGATAGTAGGAAAAGCAAGAGGAAAAAAAATTAATGAAACATATACTGGGAAAGTGGACTGAAAGGTGAAGTTGTCTAGAAAACTTTTACAAGAAGCACAGTTCCATCAGACGTAGCGTCCAACTGCAGTTTATTGTGTTTACTGTGCTGCAGCGCGCTGGCCTCCCATTATCCGAAAAAAATATTGGCAATAATTGTTATTTCATAGCTACAAACAATGGTAGTAATTGTGGCAGGACGAAGAAGGTATACGATTTTATTTCAGTTACTACAGTATTGAGTCAAATTCACAGAGAAGTTACAGTGTGATCCCACTAATCAGTAATACGTTGCACAACCTCTGGCATGGATGGATCCACCGATCATTTTCGGAGGGTTGCCATGGGACAGCTATGTCCTTCACTGAGGGAGGCTTGTCACCAAATGTTTCAACTGGTCCTCGATGTCCTGAATACAGGTGCTGTCACAGACTTCATGTCAGAGCTGGACGTATACACGATCTATGAGGGGCAGATGTGGGAATATTGCGGGCTACAGGAGTACTTCACCATTACTTTACATACAGACACGTGTCATGTCTGGAAGCGCTATGTGGTGTCGAAAATTACTATCGCATGATATATACTGAAGTGCCAAAGAAACTGGTATAGGCATGCGTATTCAGATACAGAGATGTGTAAAAAGACAGAATACAGCGCTGCGGTCGGAAACACCTATGTACGAAAACAAGTGTTGCAGCGCAGTTGCTAGATCTGTTACTGCTGCTACAATTGCAGGTTATCAAGTTTTAAGTGAGTTTGAATGTGGTGCTACAGTCGGCACGCGAGCTACGGGACACAGCATCTCCGAGGTAGCGATGAAGTGGGGATTTTCCAGTACAACCACTTCACGAATGTACCGTGAATATCAAGAGTCCGGTAAAACATCAAATATCTGACATCGCTGTAGCCGAAAATAGTTCCTGCCGGAACGGACCCAACGACGACTGAAGAGAATCGTTCAACGTGACTGAAGTGCAAACCTTCCGCTAACTGCTGCAGATTTCAATGCTGGGCCATCAAGTGTCAGCATACGAACCATTAAATGAGATATCATCGGTACAGGCTTCTGGAGCCGAAGGCCCTCTCGTGTACCCTTGATGACTGCATGACACGTGGCTTTATGCCTCAATCGCGCCCGTCAACGGCGACGTTGGGCTGTTGATGCCTGGAAGATGTCTCCTGGCCGGACGAGTCTCGTTTCAAATTGTATCGAGCGGATGGACGAGTACGGGTGTGGAGACAACCTCGTGAATCTATGAACCCTGCATGTGAACAGCGGACTGTTCCAGCTGATGGAGACTCTGTAATGGCATGGGGCATGTGCAGTTGGGGTGATATGGGTCATCTGATACGTCTAGATACGACTCTGACGGGCGACACGTACGTAAGCATCCAATTTGATGACCTGCATGTATCCATTGTGCATTCTGACGTACTTCGGAATTTGCAGCAGGACAATGCGAAACACCACACGACCACAATTTCTACAGAGTGGCTCCAGGAACACTTTTCTGAGCTTAAACAATTCCGCTGGCCACCAGATTCATCAAATTCGAACATTATTGAGCATATCTGGGATGCCTAGCAACGTGCTGTTTGTACTCTTACGGATTTATGGACAGCCCTGCTGGATTCATTGTGTTAGTTCCCTCCAGTACTAATTCGGACATAAGTCGAGGCCATGCCATGTCGTGTGGCGGCACTTCTGTGGGCTCGCGTGAGCCCTACACTGTGTTACACAAGTATACCCCATTCTTTGACTCTTTAGTGTATATGCAGAGTGTTGAAAACAAACGTCGAATACTTTCAGCGGTAGTAGTACTCATGTGTCGTTGTTGTGGTCTTCAGTCCTGAGACTCGTTTGTTGCAGCTTTCCATGCTACCCTATCCTGTGCAAGTTTCTTCATCTCACAGTACCTATTGCAACCTACCCTCTTCCTGTCCAAATTATTTATCGTCCATGTTTCACTTCCATATGTGCCTATACTCCATACAAATACTTTCAGAAACGACTTCCTGACACTTAAATCTATACTCGATGTTATCAAATTTCTCTTCTTCAGAAACGCTTTCCTTGCCATTGCCAGTCTACGTTTTATACCTTCTCTACTTCGACCATTATCAGTTACTTTTCTTCCCAAATAGCAAAACTCCTTTACTACTTTAAGTGTCTCGTTTCCTAGTCTAATTCCCTCAGCATCAATCGACTTAATTCGACTGCATTCCATTATCCTCGTTTTGCTTTTGTTGATGTCCATCTAGTATCCTCCTTTCAAGATACTGTCCATTCCATTCAACTGCTCTTCCAAGCCCTTTGCTGTCTCTGACAGAATTACAATGTCATCGGCGAAACTCAAAGTTTTTATTTCTTCTCCATGGATTTTAATACCTACTCCGAATTTTCCTTTTCTTTCCTTTACTGCTTGCTCAATATACAGATTGAATAACATTGGGGAGAGGCTACAACCCTGTCTCACTCCCTTCCCAACCACTGCTTCCCTTTCATGTCCCTCGACTCTTATAACTGCCATCTGGTATCTGTACAAATTGTAAATAGGCTTTCGCTCCCTGTATTTTATTTGAATAGAATTTGAAAGAGAGTTTTACAGTCAACATTGCCAAAAGCTTTCTCTAAGTCTACAAATGCTAGAAACTTAGGTTTGCCTTTCCTTAACCTTTCTTCTAAGACAAGTCGTAAGGTGAGTATTGCCTCACTTGTTCCAGTATTTCTACAGAATCCAAACTGATCTTCCCCGATGTCGGCTTCTACCAGTTTTTCCATTCGTCTGTAAAGAATTCGTGTTAGTATTTTGCAGCTGTGACTTATTAAACTGATAGTTCGGTAATTTTCACGTCTGTCAACACCTGCTTTCTTTGGGATTGGAATTATTATATTCTTCTTGAAGTCTGAGGGTATTTCGATGTCTCATACATCATGCTCACCAGATGGTAGAGTCAGGACCGGCTCTCCCAAGGCCGTCAGTAGTTCTAATGGAATGTTGTCTACTCCCGGGGCCTTGTTTCGAATCAGATCGTTCCGTGCTCTGTCAAACTCTTCACGCAGCATCGTATCTCCCATTTCATCTTCATCTACATCCTCTTCCATTTCCATAATATTGTCCTCAAGTACATCGCCCGTGTATATACCCTTTATATACACCTTCCACCTTTCTGCTTTCCCTTCTTTGCTTAGAACTGGGTTGCCATCTGAGCTCTTGATATTCATACAAGTGGTTCTCTTTTCTCCAAAGGTCTCTTTAATTTTCCTGTAGGCAGTATCTATCTTACCCCTAGTGGGATAAGCTTCTACATCCTTACATTTGTCCTCTAGCCATCCCTGCTTAGCCATTTTGCACTTCCTGTCTATCTCATTTTTGAGACGTTTGTATTCCTCTTTGCCTGCTTCATTTACTGCATTTTTATATTTTCTCCTTTCATCAATTAAATTAATACTTATTCTGTTACCCAAGGATTTCTACTAGCCCCCGTTTTTTTACCCACTTGATCTTCTGCTGCCTTCACTACTTCATCCCTCAGAGCTACCCATTCTTCTTCTGCTGTACTTCTTTCCCCCACTGCTGTCAATTGTTCCCTTATGCTCGCCCTGAAACATTGTACAACCTCTGGCTTAGTCAGTTTATCCAGGTCCCATCTCCTTAACTTCCCACCTTTTTGCAGTTTCTTCAACTTTAATCTGCAGTTCGTAACCAATAGATTGTGGTCAGAGTCCACATCTGCCCCTGGAAATGTCTTACAATTTAAAACCTGGTTCCTAAATTTCTGTCTTACCATTATGTAATCGATCTGATACCTTATAGTATCTCCAGGATTCTTCCATGTATACAACCTTCTTTTATCATTCTTGAACCAAGTGTTAGCTATGATTAAGTTATGCTCTGTGCAAAATTCTACCACACGGCTTCCTCTTTCATTTCTTAGCCCCAATCCATATTCACCTACTATGTTTCCTTCTCTCGCTTTTCCTACACTCGAATTCCAGTCACCCATGACTATTAAATTTTCATCTCCTTTCACTATCTGAATAATTTCATTTATCTCATCATACATTTCATCAATATCTTCATCATCTGCAGAGCTAGTTGGCATATAAACTTGTACTATTGTCGTAGGCGTTGGCTTCGTGTCTATCTTGGCCACAATAATTCGTTCACTGTGCTGTTTGTAGTAGCTTACCCGCACGCCTATTTTTTATGCATTATAAAACCTACTCCTGCATTACCTCTATTTGAATTTGTATTTGTAATACTGTATTCACCTGACCAAAAGTCTTGTTCCTCCTGCCACCGAAGTTCACTAATTCCCACTATATCTAACTTTCACCTACCCATTTCCCTTTTAAAATTTTCTAACCTACCTGCTAGATTGAGGGATCTGACATTCCACGCTCCGATCCGTAGAGCGCCAGTTATTTTTCTCCTGATAACGACGTCCTCTTTAGTAGTCCCCGCACGGAGATCCGAATGGGGGACTATTTTACCTCCGGAATATTTTACCCAAGAGGACGCCATCATCATTTAACCATACAGTAAAGCTGCATGCCCTAGTGAAAAATTACGGCTGTAGTTTCCCCTTGCTTTCAGTGGTTCGCAGTACCAGAACACCTAGGCCGATTTTGGTTATTGTTACAAAGCCAGATCAGTCAATCATCCCGATTCTTGCCCCAGCAACTACTGAAAAGGCTGCTGCCACTCTTCAGGAACCACACGTTTGTCTCATAGAAAAAATAAAGATAAGTCCAATAACCATGGGTCCGGAAATGTGTACGTTCTGCGATAAGCACGTGTTTGGAGGTGTTCAAATTGGCGTCTATTCATGACGATGCCTTCCTCTGCCCTCCAGCATAAGAAATGATTCACCCTTTGAAGTACATCTGGTTGTTGTTGTACCTGCTGGTACGCACTGAAGACGTGACACTGTACTTCCACACATCGTTGATTGACGTGGCGTAGATCAATGCCCACTAGTGCCCCCATAACTATAAGTCTGGCGGACTGAGGTCGGGGTAACGAAGAGCCCAAGGCGTGCACACCGTCCCCTTGACCAGTCCACTTGTCCTGAAATTTCTGTCAGATGTTGGTGGACATTATGACGAAAGTGTGCAGGTGCGCATGAACGATATTTGTATTTGCTGCTGCTGTGGCACGATCTCCATCAAGTTAGGCATCACATTAATAAAAAAGTCCAGACAATACGTCCCAGTAAGACTTTGTGGTAGCAACGATGGCCCTATTAATCTATCGCCAATTACCCCTGCCCATATGATGTTTGAGACTTAGTATTGTTGTCCACTTTCCTTAAATTTTTTATTAAAAATGAAACTCCTCTGGCTGTACATAAGATTTCATATTTATTTGGCTACTATTTCAGACATTGCGTCGACGCTATCTTCAGGTCCATACATTTAGATGATATCAATTGTGTGTGGCTGAGTACTAAAACACACAATTGATATCATCAAAGTGTACGGACCTGAAGATGGCGTTGACGCAACATCAAATGTTGTAGTTGCTGTTGTCTTCAGTCCTGAAACTGATTTGATGCAGCTCTCCATGCTACCCTATCCTGTGCAAGCTTCTTTATCTCCCAGTACATACTGCAACCTACATCCTGCTGAATCTGCTTAGTGTATTCATCTCTTGGTCTCCCTCTACGATTTTTACCCTCCACGCTGCCCTCCAATGCTAAATTTGAGATCCCTTGATGCCTCAGAACTTGTCCTACCAACCGGTCCCTTCTTCTCTTCAAGTTGTGCCACAAACTCCTCTTCTCCCCAATCCTATTCAATACCTCCTCATTAGTTATGTGATCTACCCATCTAATCTTCAACATTCTTCTGTAGCAACACAATTCGAAAGCTTCTACTCTCTTCCTGTCCAAACTATTTATCATCCACGTTTCACTTCCATACATGGCTACTCTCAATACAAATACTTTCAGAAACGACTTCCTGACACTTAAATCTATACTCGATGTTAACAAATTTCTCTTCTTCAGAAATGCTTTGCTTGCCATTGCCAACCTACATTTTATACCTTCTCTACTTCGACCATTATCAGTTATATTGCTCCCCAAATAGCAAAACTCCTTTACTACTTTAAGTGTCTCATTTCCTAATCTAATTCTCTCAGCATCACCCGACTTAATTCGACTACATTCCATTATCCTCGTGTTGCTTTTGTTGATGTTCATCTAGTATCCTCCTTTCAAGACACTGTCCATTCCGTTCAACTGCTCTTCCTAGTCCTTTGCTGTCTCTGATACAATTACAATGTCATTGGCGAAAAAGTTTTTATTTCTTCTCCATGGATTTTAATACCTACTCCGAATTTTTCTTTTGTTTCCTTTACTGACTCATCAATATACAGATTGAATAACATCGGGGAGAGGCTACAACCCTGTCTCACTCCCTTCCCAGCCACTGTTTCCCTTTCATGCCCCTCGACTCTTATAACTGCAATCTGGTTTCTGTACAAATTGTAAACAGCCTTTCGCTCCCTGTATTTTACCCCTGCCACCTATAGAATTTGGAAGAAGGTATTCCCGTCAACATTGTCAAAAGCTATCTCTAAGTCTACAAATGCTAGAAACGTAGGTTTGCCTTTCCTTAACCTTCCTTCTAAGATATGTCGTAGGGTCAGTACTGCCTCACATTTTCCAGTATTTCTACGGAATCCAAACTGATCCTTCCCGAAGTCAGCTTGTTCCAGTTTTTCCATTCGTCTGTAAAGAATTCGTGTTAGTATTTTGCAGCTGTGACTTATTAAATTGATGGTTCGGTAATTTTCACATCTGTCAACACCTGCTTTCTTTGGGATTGGAATTATTATATTCTTCTTGAAGTCTGAGGGTATTTCGATGTCTCATACATCATGCTCACCAGATGGTAGAGTCAGGACCGGCTCTCCCAAGGCCGTCAGTAGTTCTAATGGAATGTTGTCTACTCCTGGGGCCTTGTTTCGAATCAGATCGTTCCGTGCTCTCTCAAACTCTTCACGCAGTATCGTATCTCCCATTTCATCTTCATATACATCCTCTTCCATTTCCATAATATTGTCCTTAAGTACATCGCCCGAGTATAGACCCTCTATATACACCTTCCACCTTTCTGCTTTCCCTTCTTTGCTTAGAACTGGGTTTCCATCTGAGCTCTTGATATTCATACAAGTGGTTCTCTTTTCTCCATAGGTCTCTTTAATTTTCCTGTAAGAAGTATTTATCTTAGCCCAAGTGAGATAAGCCTCTACATCCTTACATTTGTCCTCTAGCCATCCCTGCTTAGCCATTTTGCACTTCCTGTCGATCTCATTTTTGAGACGTTTGTATTCCTTTTTGCCTGCTTCGTTTATTGCATTTTTATATTTTCTCCTTTCATCAATTAAATTCAATATTTCTTCTGTTAACCAAGGATTGCTACTATCCCTTGTCTTTTTACCTACTTGATCCTCTGCTGCCTTCATACTTCATCCCTCAGAGCTACCCATTCTTCTTCTACTGCACCTCTTTCCCCATTCTTGTCAATTGTTCCCTTGTTCTCTCCTTGAAACCTCTGGTTTACTCAGTTCTTCGAGGTCCCATCTCCTGAAATTCCCACTTTTTTGCAGTTTCTTCAGTTTTAATCTACAATTCATAATTAATAGATTGTGGTCAGATTCCACATCTGCCCCTGGAAATGTCTTACAATTTAAAACCTGGTTCCTAAATTTCTGTCTTACCATTATATAATCAATCTGATACCTTCTAACATCTCCAGGATTCTTCCATGTGTACAACCTTCTTTCATGATTCTTGAACCAAGTGTTAGCTATGATTGAATTATGCTCTGTGCAAAACTCTATCAGGCGGCTTCCTCTTTCATTTCTTAGCCCCAATCCATATTCACCTACTATGTTTCCTTCTCTCCCTTTTCCTACTCTCGAATCCCAGTCACCCATGACTATTAAATTTTCGTCTCCCTTCACTACCTCAATAATTTCTTTTATCTCATCATACATTTCATCAATTTTTTCATCATCTGCAGAGCCAGTTGGCATATAAACTTGTACTACTGAAGTAGGCGTTGGCTTCGTGTCTATCTTGGCCTCAATAAGGCATTGACTATGCTGTTTGTAGTAGCTTACCCGCACTCCTATTTTTGTATTCATTATTAAACCTAATCCTGCATTACCCCTCTTTGATTTTGTATTTGTAACCCTATATTCACCTGACCAAAAGTTGTGTTCCTCCTGCCACCGAACGTCACAAATTACCACTATATATAACTTTCACCTATCCATTTCCCTTTTAAAATTTTCTATTCTACCTGCCCGATTAATGGATCTGACATTCCACGCTCCGATCCGTAGAACGCCAGTTTTCGTTTTGCTGATAATGGCGTCCTCTTTACCAGTCCCCGCCCGGAGGTCCGAATGGGGGACTGTTTTACCTCCGGAATATTTTACCCAAGAGGACGCTATCATCATTTAACCATACAGTAAAGCTGCATGCCCTCGTGAAAAATTACGGCTGTAGTTTCCCCTTGCTTTCAGCGGTTCGCACTACCTTTACAGCAAGGCCGTTTTGGTAAGCAACGTCGAAACTAGTAGTCAAATAAGTATAAAATCTTAAGTACAGCTGGAGGAGTTTGATTTTTTATAAAAATTATACGAGCTGATGTCCCACCATCGTCCAAATTAAATATGGATGTATGAAGATCTTCCCTTAATGGCTTGGGTATATACATCTGCACATACATGGTTCAAATGGTTCAAATGGCTCTGAGCACTATGCGACTCAACTTCTGAGGTCCTCAGTCGCCTAGAACTTAGAACTAATTAAACCTAACTAGCCTAAGGAAATTACACACATCCATGCCCGAGGCAGGATTCGAACCTGCGAGCGTAGCAGTTGCTCGGCTCCAGGCTGTAGCGCCTAGAACTGCACATACATGCTCGTTATCGAAATTCACTACATCATCTCTTGTGGATTCTGCCTCATCGATAAATAAAATATTGGATGTGAACAGTGAATCTGCAGGACACTTCGGCAACAGCCACTAACGGAATCGCCGTCTGCCACGATGAACCTGTGGCCTTAGCCGTGAACGCGCTATGGATGATATAGGTACAGCAACTGTCCATGACGTAACCCCCCCCCCCCAGATACGAAATTGAGATACGCCTTCTGCTCCTGCTAATCTTGGCACAGTGGTCATAGAGATTTCTCCTACCTACCGTACCATACGCTCCTCCTCGTCAGGTGTGCGGACTGTGTGAGGACTTCCATTGTTAAGTCTTCCGAGGTGCAAGGATACCAGTGTCCCTCAGATGCTGTAAGAGTCTGCCGAACAGCTCGTCATAGGGCGTTGTGGTTATTTTTCAGCATAGAGGGCATGAGCTTGCATGCTATAACCATTTGCTAAATCATAGCATAATACAGTATCCTCCCTTTCACTTACCGAGTAGTAGACTTCCATCGCTAACAAGCGGTGGAAGAGAGAAAATGTAAACGTACTACACCATTTGTAAGTACAAACTGCCAATAATAGTGAAAACATAAGTGAATCCGCGTTTGGAAGAAGGTCAAACATCATGATACGTACCCAGGGTTGACGGTGTTGTAAAATAAGGCATATAATCAGACGTAGTCTACAATACGGCTCGAACCACACAACTAATGGTAGGTAGAGTACTGCGAGTAAGACATCATAATAACCTGCCAACATATTTGACGGAGCGCCAATGCCCGACTGTACTATCTGCAGCCAAGCGTGGCGCAGTTCTTTGAATAAATATGTTTTTATCTCGGTAAGTATCCGTTTGCAGACCCATGTTTATTGATCTTATTTTTGTTGTTTCTATGAGTACTACCAACTCTCAAAATAATCTAGGCTATTTTTGTACACTACATGAAGCGCCAAAGAAACTGGTACACTTGCCTCACATCGTGTAGGGCCCCCTCGAGCACGCAGAACTGCCGCAACGCGACTTTGCATAAACTCGATTAATGTCTAAGGTAGTGCTGGAGGGAACTGACATTATGAATCCTACAGGGCTGTCCATAAATGCGTAAAAGTACCAGGGGGTGGAGATCTCTTGTTAACAGCATGTTACAAGGGATCCCAGATATGGTCAATAATGTACATGTCTGAGGAGTTTGGTAGCCACAGGAAGGGTTTAAACTGGGAAGGGTGTTCCTGGAACAACCCTGTAGCAATTGTGGACGTATGGAGTGTCTCTGGAATTGCCCAGTCGTCGGAATGCACAATGGACATAAAAGGATGCAGGTGATCAGACTGGATGCTTACATAAGTGTCAACTGTCAGAGTCGTATCTTGATGTATCATGTGTCCACATCACTGAAACTGCACACCCCACACACCACAACAGGGCCTTCAACAGCTTGAATAGTCCCGTGCTGACATGCAGGTTCCATGGATTGAGTGGGTTATCTCCATACCCGTACACGTCCATCTGCTCGATACAATTTGAAACGAGACTCGTCTGACCAGGAAACATGTTTCCAATCATCAACAGTCCATTGTCGATGTTGACAGGCCCAGGTGAGGCGGAAAGCTTCGTGTCGTGTCGTGCAGTCCTCAAGGGTACACGAGTGGGCTTTCGGCTTTGGAAGCCCTTATCGATGATGTTTCGTTGAATGGTTCGCACGCTGACACTTGATGGCCCTACACTGAAATATGCAGTAGTTAGAGGAAGGGTTGTACTTCAGTCCCATTGAACGATTCTCTTCAGTTGTCGTTGGTCCCATTCTTGCAGGATCTTTTTCGGCCGCAACGATGTCGGAGATTTGATGTTTTACCGGATTCCTGATATTCACGGTACACTCGTGAAATGGCCGCACGGAAAAAGTCCCTCTTCATCGCTACCTCGGAAATGCTGTGCCCCACCTCTCGTGCGCCGACGATAACACCATGTTTAGGTTCACTTAAATCTTGATACCCTGCTATTGTAGCAGCTGTAAACAATCTAACAATTGCGATAGACACTTGTTTTCTTATATAGGCGTTGCCGACCGCAGTGACGTATTATGCCTGTTTACATATCTCTGTACTCGAACACGCATGCCAATACCAGTTTCTTATATATTGTTGGTACAGGCGGCAAGAGCTCGTGGAGTCGCGAGGAGGCCCTAACGCTATCAGTCGTAGCATATTAAACTAGACCTCGGTGAGTGGATACATGATCTGCACGAGGACGGTGTTTCGGCCACTTGTGGGGCGATGGTACACACTGGAAATTTGTCTGAGCCAAGCTTGGGGAGACCATCGCTATTCATTCGTCAAATATTTTGCAGAGCTTGTTGCTGTGAACAGCCAGGTTAACGTCGTGTACTCCGACCTGTTCCACTCAACCGTATTGCTATATTTGTTGTCTGTCGGGGTTCATTGCGAAAGAAGTGCAGCTTACTTTAATAAGAGCTATCCCTTTCACTGCAATTATTAAGAAAAACTAATTGTTAGACAACTTTGGAGATTGAAATTTTGTTTTACCTGCTATTTGAGAAACAACTAATACAGTGATTTCATAACAACTGCCGGTTTCACTGCAGTTATTAAGGGTAAGAATTTGTGAAACATATCTTGGCATTGAAAGTTTCTCTGGTGTGCGAGTAACAATGGCGAAGTTTGTTTTAACAAGAGGCATTCTTTACAGTTCACTTATTACGGGGAACTGAAGCCTTGTCTCGAGGCCGACTATCGTAACGCTCGTGTTACCCAGTTGTTGAGAATTGTATACGGCGTTGTAATTCTGAGTTGCATGCACTGATAGTTCGCTTATCATCATATGCATTCACTGGGCGGATGTATTTACCAATTTATGTTCGGATTGCAAGCTGTTGTGCACCAGAATGCATACTTTCTTTATTATATAAACAGAGCACTTTTATTAGTTTTTATGATTAGTTTCTAGTCCGGTGTAGTTGACGTTGTATGGGATCCAGTCATCTACCAGTACGGAGGAGGGTGGCACACCCCGTCCGTTCGATTATCATCTCCTGTCAAGGGGTTTGAATTGTATTCAAATAACATTGCTTTATTCTAAACTTATGTTACCAACGGGCTGATGCATTATTTGTGTATTTACTACCCGTCTGTGGTGAATTTGAATGGCACTCTTTAAATTTTATCTTCAAAGTCATTTCAAAGAATTTTAAAATCCTTAAAAGGAAGATTAATTTCCTGTCATCGGCAAAGTTTTATAACTTGAAGGCTTGCTTTGGTTGTTTGAGAAAATGATTTGTTAAGAGTTTTGTAAAATTTTTGTTCTTCTTATTTTTCATTTTTTAAATTTTTGAGGGGTTGTGATGCAGAGGAATTTGTGTAAAGTTCTAGTGAAGTTGGTGTGGTCAACTGTGAATGCTCTTCCGTCTTGTCTGGTTCAGTCCTACCACGTAACAGCGTATGAGGCTGAAATGTGTGAAAGACCGTAGCATATCATTATACAATAAAATACTTGCAGCAAACCCAAATTGCCGGGTATTCATTTTTTCAATCTTATATTTTCTTTTAGAAACGGAAACAAAACATCAACTTATTTGTAGTGTCATAGTCATATCGAAAAAACTCATTATTCGTGAAAATAACTTTGAAATTATGATACAGTCGTACAAAGAAATGTGCACACTGTACACTTGCGATTTTGTAAACGTCGTTACATTCGTGAAAATAACTTTGATATTATGATACAGTCGTACAAAGAAATGTGCACATTGTACACGTGCGATTTTGTTAACGTCGTTACGACAACGCTCTTCATAGCTCCAGAGACGGTAATTGTTTTTGTCTGTTGCCGTTTACGTTTTGCAGTTGAAAACTGTCAAAAGCGCTGCCAGGTGGCAAGCAAGGATTTCCTTAAGTTGGCTCAACTGTAAGAGAGTCTTAGTTAAAAAAAAAAGTATTATACATTGAACCATGATGCATAATTTCATCACTCGTATCAGTGTATATGACGTCACAACTCTTGACCTCTGAGTCGTACAATAACGTATTTTATACGTGCACTTTGTGGCATATGTGGACACTGTCTGCAAGGTGTGTTGCCAAACAGAGTTAGTCGCTAAGAAGTAGTAAATTTAAACTCTATGCACGATGCGGCAGCTCTTCTCGCATCTCGTTGTTTATAACGTTATATCTCTGAACTATGTGCGATACCACGATATAATTTTGTAAATCCAGAGCTTGGTATAATTAAAACGTACGATTTACATAAAGAAAAATGTGTGTCTTAAAGTAAGAAGAATGTGGAGGAACACATTTTTGCAAAATTTCTACTTCAACCTCTCGTTTCCATAACCACGCGAAGATTCAAATGGTTCAAATGGCTCTGAGCTCTATGGGACTTAACATCTGAGGTCATCAATCCCCTAGAACTCAGAACTAATTAAACCTAACTAACCTAAGGACATCACACACATCCATGCCCGAGGTAGGAATCGAACCTGTGACCGTAGCGGTCACGCGGTTCCAGACTGTAGCGCCTAGAACCGCTCGGCCACACAGGCCGGCACCACGCGAAGACACATCCTGATTTTGTGACAAATTGCTCTTTTATAGTATAGCTTCTGTAAGTGGAAAAGAAGAAACACAATTCAAAGTTGAAAGAGAGCTTTATCTCTGAAAAGCGGGACCTTCAAGAATGGCAGTGACCAACGACACAACACGCAGCACAGAAACAGATTCCAAGGCGTTCGTGTTTCCTTCTACTAAAGAAAGGCACTGGCATTTCCAAAACTGACAACAACCGTTACTTACTATCGGAGAAAAAAGTAGGTGTTTAATTCTGGACGCCACAATGTAACAGGCAATAGTATCCATATGTATTTTAACGACGAAACAGCTGGGTTCACAAGAGATTAGTACCTGTTTGCTAAAGCATATTCATGAATAAGTTACAACCCAACAAGTAGCTGACTACAATGGTAAATGTGGTGACCAGAACAGCAAAGTAAGCATTACTGTAGCACTAGTCAAAATTATACAACATACTGATTCAAATGCAGAAAACTTTGATTTAAAGTCACTACCGCTTTGTCACTTAGAACTGCCTAATGGTAGAGACTTTGGTCTATTAGGAAAGAATTTAAATAATACGGAATTTATTTCCTCCCAGCAAGATATTTTTCAAGTAATATGGAACTCTGACAGGAAAAATAAATTTGTATGCACTGAAATGCATTCTGACATCTTAGCTCTGAACGAGTTGCCAAATGAATTAGTAGGAAGGAAGAAAACTGAAGACCACAGTAAGTGTACCTGTATCTGAATCAAATGGATGATACCAAGCAACACTGAGCCATTTCATTGTTTTTAAAATGCTGCCGAAGGAAAATTTGAAAGGCAGGAACAAGTTCTTTTTCATATTTCGAATAATGAATTCTAGGCCTGTACCTTAATTTCTGCTTATCTCGTAAACCCTATAGATAAGTTGACTATACCCCACGAAGGCGAAACGAGTTTTTAATAAAAGAATAAACTACAACCAAGGCGGTTTTCGTTCGAATATTCGATAAACGCTTGGTGTGGAAGATATTTTACTTGGTTGTTAATAGAATACGCAACATAATTACACGGTCACCTATTCGAAACCACGGAATTGTCTCCCAACGCAACGCAGAAGTTAGAAACTTGCCCCAAATGTACCTGCATTTTTCTTCTGTAATGGTGCGAAACGTGGCTCCCAGCGATGTCGGCCTTGGGTTCTTCAAAGAGCAACGTTTCGACTCATGCAAAAAATAGGACCAAAACTAAGAGGTTCTTGTGATGTGTAAGATGGGTTAATGATGTCACATTGGCACTATATATCCCCACAGTTCTGCGCAAAGCAACCCCGGACATGCCTCAAGAGAGGAAGATCGTCCGAGCCTCTCTTATCCACTTTCCGCCCCTTCTATTGTTGCCTGTGCAATGGGGATCAGAGGGGCGACGCCCGGCGTTGATATTACCCAGTTTTCTCATGAGTTTCCGTAAAATGTAAATGGGGTGTGAATAGGGTCTCCCGTCGGGTAGACCGTTCGCGGTTGCAAGTTTTTCGGTTTGACGCCACTTTGGCTACTTTCTAGTCGATGGGGATGAAATGATAATGATTTGGACAACACAACACCCAGTCCCTGAGTGGAGAAAATCTCCGACCCATCCGGGAATCGAATCCTGGTCCTTACGATTGACATTCCGTCGCGCTGACCACTCAGATACCGGGGGCGGACTGAATTTCCGTAGAAAACGTTTCACATTGCTGTTCAGAATCTACATGAAAACGCCCAAGAGATTGGCACAAAGCGCGTCATTGACGCCTCCCGTTTCTTTCAGGTGTTGATTCCCATATATTCCGCGATCGAAAGCGACAGTTGGCAGTGTTGTGAGGAACTGCCCTATTTCAACGTAGGGCATAGTATTTCTCACCTTCATCGCAGAGGAGTCAAGAGAAGGGGTGAAATGGGAGTAAGAGCGGTTGTGACAACCTTCCCATCGTGTGACACATCCTCGGAGCTGTTGGGCAGCATTTTGTTGAAATTTGGTACCAATGTGACGTACTTAACTCGACTTACACATCACGTGATCATCACTGCTCCGTCCTTTTCTTTTTACACATGTATCGACACTTTGTCGTTTGAAGCGCCGTCGAGGCCAACGGCGACGTTGCAGGGCAACACTCATTTGCATCTTTACATAAGAAGGCTGTCCACGCATTTGAGCCAAATTTTAAACTTCTACGTCGCAGTGGGAGATAGGATGTTTCGAAATGTGTACCTTTCTCTTCCCGGTGTTTTCCAAAATGGTTCAAATGGCTCTGAGCACTGTGGGACTTAACTTCTGAGGTCATCAGTCCCCTACAACTTAGAACTGCTTAAAACTAACTAACTTAAGGACATCACACACATCCATATCCGAAGCAGGACTCGACCTGCTACTGTAGCAGCAGCGCGGTTCCGGACTGAAGCGCCTAGAACCGCTCGGCCACTCTGGCCGGCGGTGTTTTTCACACACCTTCTTTCCTGTCGATTCTCCGGAAACCTCTTTGCTTCTTATCCCATCAGTCCGCCTAATTTTCAACATTCTTCTGTAGCACCACATCTCAAACGCCTCGGTGCTCTTTCGGTTTTCCCTCAGTCCATGTCTTGCTACCATACAATTCTGTGCTGCTAACTTGCATTCTCAGAAATTTCGTCCTCAAACTAAGACTTATCTTTGATTCTAGTAGACTGCTGACTGACCTATTTGACCAGTGATGTTCTGCTTTTTTTACATCCTCCTAGCTCATCCTTCATGGGATGTTTTGCTGCCTAGGTACCTGAACTCCTCCACTTCATCTACATCGTGTTCATAAAATCCTAATGCTAAGTTTCTGTTTTCATTTCTGCTACTTCTCATCACTTCCGTCTTTCTGCGATTTATACTCAACGCATATTTTGCATTCATTACTCTGTTGGTTCTATTCAGCACATAGTGTAATTCTTCTTCACTTTCCCTGACAATGATTTTAATTACACTATTTTCCTTCATTGATCCTTCGAAGAATAGATTGAACAGGAGGGGCGAAAGACTACATCTCTGCCTTACACGCTTTTTAATCCAATCTCTTCGTCCTTTGACGTCCACTCTTATTCATCCCTCTTCTCACTTGTAGATACCGTACGAGCGTTGCCCATTAAGTAATACACAACCTTTTTTTTTTTCTCAGCCAAAACAACGCTACGATTGCGAAAAGGTACATACACTATATGATCAAAAGTATCCGGACACCCCCAAAAACATACGTTTTATCATATTAGATGTATTGAGCTGCCACTACTGCCAAGTACTCCATATCAGCAACCTCAGTGGTAATTAGACATCGTGAGAGAGCAGAATGGAGTGCACCGCGGAACCCACGGACTTCGAACGTGGTTGGGTGATGGGGTCTCAGTTCTGTCATACGTCTGTTCGCGAGGTTTCCACACTCTTAAACATCCCTATGTGCACTCTTTCCTATGTGACAGTGAAGTGGAAACCTGAAGGGACACGTACGTCAGAAAAGCGTACAGGACGACCTCGTCTGTTGACGGGCAGAGACCGCCGACAGTTAAGAGGGTCGTAATGTGTAATAGACACCTATCCAGACCAACACACAGGAATTACAAACTGCATCAAGATCCATTACAAGTACCATGACAGATGGGCGGGAGGTGAGAAAACTTTGATTTCATGGTCGAGCGGCTGCTCATAAGCTACACATCACGCCGGTAAATGCCAAACGACTACTCTCTTGGTGTAAGGAGCATAAACATTGCACTATTGAACAGTGAAAAAACGTTCTGTGGAGTGAAGAATCGCGGTACACAATGTGACGATCCGATGGTTGGGTGCGGATATGGCGAATGTCCGGTGAACATGATTTGCCAGCGTGTGTAGTGCCAACAGTGAATTTCGGAGGCGGTGGTGTTATGGCGTGGTCGTGTTTTTCACGGAGGGGGCTTGCACCCCTTGTTTTCTTGCGTGGCACTAGCACAGCACAGGCCTACATTGATGTTTTAAGCACCTTATTGCTATCCACTGTTGATGAGCATTTCAGGGATGGCGATTTCATCTTTCATAATGCACGTGATTGAACGTATGCCTGCGAGAATGGAAGCTGTCATCAAGGCTAAGGGTGTACAAACACCCTATTGAATTCCACCATTACCGATGGAGGACGTCACGTACTTGTAAATCATTTTCAGCCAGGCGTACGGATACTTTTGATCACATAGTCTACATATTATCTGCTGTCTTTTGAGTGAGCGCGCCAAGAGTCCGTCACTTTCTACAGATTGCGTAGCTACAGGACATTTTCAAAATGCGGTATGTAGGTGATGTACGTTACAAGCAACGTGCAGTCATTGAATTTCTCACTGCAGATAAGAAACTGTGGGGAATACACACAAGCGCACGTGCAAAGTTTATCGAGCATATGCTGTCTACAGAAATACAGTTAGTCGCTGGGCTAGTTGGGTGAGGTCACCAGAAGGCGGTTCGGCCTAGCTGCACGATTTGCAGCAGTCCGGGAGACCATCCACGGCGGTCACACCACACGTGTTACAGCAATCTGATGTTGTCATTCGCCATTAAAGGATTCCATTCGTGGAAGACAATTTGAAGATATGAGGAGGTGATTCACACAGCGAAGCACTGGCTCCGACACCAGGACAAGGATAGGTACCTACATGGTATACGCTCTCTTGTTTCGCGCTGGAGGGAGGCCATAGAACGGGATGGAGATTACGTGGAAAAACAGGGTGTACAGATAAATCTAATTCTTTCGTATGTGTAATTCTCATTGTGTTCAATAAATTGTTGAAATAAATGCGGTGCATTACTTTACTTGAACCCTCGTGTATTACTTCCCTTTCCCTACAGCTTACTCCTATTTTTCTCAGAATTTCCAACATCTTGCACCATTGAACATTGCCGAATGCATTTCCCAGGTTCAAAAACCCTATGAACTTTCTTGACTTTTGCTTAGCCTTGCTTCCATCATCAACTGCAACGTCAGTATTGCCTCTCTGCCTCCTTACCTTCTCTAAAGAGAAAATGATCGTAATATATACTCAATTTTCTTTTCCATTCCTCTGTATATTATTCTTGCCAGCAACCTAGATGCATGGGCTATTAAGCTGACTGTGCGATAATTCTCGCACTTTTCGGCACTTTGCAGTCAGCGGAATTTTGTGGATGATGTTGGTCAAAATGTCAGGTGGCCTACTGCCAGACTCATACATCCTACACACCAACGTGAATAGTAGTTTCGTTGCCAACTTCCTCAATGATCTACAAATTCTGATGGAATGTTATATATCCCTTCTGCCTTATTCGTTAATAAGTTTTCTTAGGCTCTTTTAGAATTCTGATTCTAATACTGGATCCACTATCCCTTGTATATTGACATCTGTTTCTTCTTCTATCACGTCAGCAGACAAGTCTGTTCCCTTGCAGAGGCATTCAGAGTACCTTATCCAACTATCCGCTCTCCCTCCGCGCATACGGTGAATATCCCATTGCACTCTTAATGTTACCAACCTCAATTTCAACGAAAGTTGACTGTTCAGTCGTTCCGACAGTAATTTATTTTTTGATTTCCTCACATTTTCCATGCAGCCATTTTTTCTTAGATTCCTACAATTCCTATTTATTTCATTCCTAAGTGACTTGTATTTCCTTTATTAGTGGACTTCCCAAATATTTTTGTACTTCCTCATTTCGTCCATCAGCGGAAGTACACAGATCAAAAAAAGTTTTGCATCACCCCGGTTCGCAGAACTCCTAAAGATAGACGTTGACTGTGGATATTGTACCACAGACACAGTCCCTTTGACTGTTCAGAAATGGCACTAAACCCGCCCAAAGATGTAAACAATCATTAATGAACAGCGCCTATTAGACGGAGGGGGTCCGACAGCCGATCAGTTACAGTCATTCCACCAGCATGGAGGTACACAGCTCGTGTTGTCTGTAGTTCAATCGTGCCTAGAAGGTCAATACCGCGGTTCCATAGCGTCCGCATTGTTACTTTGTGCCAGGGAGGGCTCTCAACGAGGGAAGTGTCCAGGCGTATCTTAGTGAACCAAAAGCGATGTTGTTCGGACATCGAGGAGATATAGAGATAGAGAGACAGACACTGTCGATGACATGTCTCGCTCAGGCAGTGCAAGAGCTACTAGTGCAATTGATGACCACTATCTACGGATTATGGCTCGGAGGAATCCTGACAGCGACGCCACCATGTTAAATAATGCTTTTTATGCAGCCACAGACGTCGTGTTACGACTCAAACTGTGGGCAGTAGGCTTGATGAGGCGCAGCTTCACTTCCGACTTCCATGGCGAGGTCCATCTTTGCAACCATGCAGCGTGGTACAGATGGGCCCAACAAGATGCCGAATGGACCGCTCAGGAAAGGCATCCTGTTCTTTTCACTGATGAGTATCGCATATGCCTTCAACCAGACAATCGCGGGAGACGTGTTTGGACGCAACCCGATCAGGCTGAGCGCCTTAGGCACACTGCCCAGGGAGTGCAGCAAAGCGGAAGTTCCCTTCTGTTTTGGGGTGGCATTAAGTTGGGCCGACTTACGCCGCTGGTGGTCATGGAAGGCGCCGTAACGGCTGTACGATAAGCGAATGGCATCCTCCGACCGATAGTGCAACCACATCGGCAGCGTATTGGCGAGGCATTCGTCTTCATGGAGGACAATTCGCGCCTCCATCGAGCTCATCTTGTGAATGACTTCTTTCAGGATGACGGCATCGATGGGTCGCCAGCATGTTCTCCAGACATGAACCATATCTAACATGCCTGGGAAACAGATTGATCAGGGCTGTTTTTGGACCACGTGACCCACCAACCACTCAGAGGGACCTACGCCGAATCGCCTTTGAGGAGTGGGACAATCAGGACGTGCCTAGATGAACTTGTGGATAGTATGCCACGACGAATAAAGGTATGCATCAATGCAAGAGGACGTGCTACTTGGTATTAGAGATACCGGTGCATACAGCAATCTGGACCATCATCCCTGAAAGTCTCACTGTATGGTTGTACAACATGCAATGCGTGGTTTTCATGAGCAATATAAAGGGCGGAAATGATGTTTACGTTGATATCTATTCCAATTTTCTGTACAGGTTCCTGAACTCTCGGATCGGAGGTGATGCAAACCTTTTTTTGATGTGTGTATTTCCTTTGCGCCTAACATTTCTTGGCAGTTACCTTCTTTCTAATATTTTTTCTTACGAACTTCCGTTATTGCCTTGTTTAGGGACGCACACTCCTCTTCATCTGACCCGCCTACTTAGCTATTCCATATCACAGTATCTATAACTAGTATCTATAACTTCAAGCTTATTTCCTCATATTTAAGTACTTCAGTATCCCATTTTTTTGCGACTGATTCTTCCTGACTAGTCTCTTACACTTCAGCCTACTCTTCTTCATTAGTAAATCGTGGTCTGAGTATATAGCTGTTCTTATGTACGCCTTACAGTCGAATATCCGATTTCGGAATCTGCCTGACCATGATGTCATGTAACTGAAATCTTGCCTTATGTAACGACCTTTTCGAAGCATACCTTCTCCTCTTGTAAATACTGAACAATGTATTAGCTATTACCAGCTAAAATTTATTGCAGAAATCAATTAGTCCTTTCCCTCTCGCATTCCAATTACCAAGCCCATATTCTCCCGTAACCATTTCTTCTACTAGTTCCCCTTCAACCGTATTCAAATCCCGCATTCCTATTAGATTTTTATCTCCATATATGTACTGAATATTCATTTACATTCTATATCTCATCACCTTCGGGTTGCGATGTCGGCTGGTGTACGTGACTATCGTTGTCGTGTTGGTTTGCTGTGGAGTCTGACGGGAATAACTCTGTCACTATACTATTCACAAGAAATCACTCTCTGCCTGCCATCCTATTGTTAACGAATCATTATCCCGTAATATCATTTTGTGCTGCAGTTGATATTACCCTATACTTACCTGAGCAGAAACCTTTTTTTTTCACTTTGATACGCGGTAGTTACTGGAATTAATGATAACGTGGAAGGGAAGACCCACCAGCATCATTTTCTTGTCACACAACCTGTTTATTCAACAACATATATATAACCATAATATTTTCCTACAGTGTGAGCTATTTGCATTTTTTTGACCTTAAACCTTAGATGAATAAGCTTTTGCAACATAAATCAATACGGCAAACAATATGACAAATATTACAAGACGGCCGGACCTGCAGCCCGCCCGTTGTCAGGTGAAACAGCGGTTTTTACTACCGTGCTGTATACAGTCTCTCTTATTAAATGCCCTTCTGCTGCGCATGAAAACTATATAAGCACCATTGATGACAAGAGTGATTCAATTACTCAAAACAAATGAAGTAACTTTTAATTTGAAAGCTGTATGTCGAAAGGTTCGTTGTTAATTTCCGCACCTGAGCTTGAAGGTTAGACAGATTAGCAAACAATATGACAATGGTAAGGCTTACTTCAAAACAACCAACCTCTTAAATTCAATCGGCAGCCGAGGTGCGACTGGATCTCAACCAGTCCCTTTTTACAATATTATTTTGACTAAAGCCCTGGTGATAGTTGGCTGTTAATATTTTCCAGGTTAAACTTATTGTCAGTTATTGAGACCGCTCTGATGGAACGTTTTAAAGCCGCTCGGTGTGGCCGAGCGGTTCTAGGCGCTTCAGTCTGGAACCGCGCAACTGCAACGGTTGCAGGTTCGAATCCTGCCTCGGACTTGGATGTGTGTGATGTCCTTAGGTGAGTTAGGTTTAAGTAGTTCTACGTTCTAGGGGACTTACGACCTAAAATGTTAAGTCCCATAGTCCTCAGAGCCATTTTGAACGTCTTAAAACATTACTTGTGAACACTCATTACAAGGGAACTCACTTGGCGGAACCCCAAGATCAAGCTAAAATACTTCAATAATAACCAGGTCTTTCAAACACCCCAACGCACAGATTATTGCAACAGGTTGTTCAGATTATAACTAATAACTGAGAAATGCAATTACAATCAAAGAACTGATCCGGTTAACATCTAAATGTAACCACAAGGCCCCTGTTTGTTTAATGGCAACCTGTGCCTTAGTACAATTGTTCTGGCTGTATTTACGACCAGGAGCTGATTCATTACAACAGCAGTGATCGGATACAAAACGAGAAAGAAAAGGCCATATAATAGCCGGAGAAATTCTCATATGACAACTAGTGTCTTAGTACAATAATACTGCCTGCATTTACCACCAACGAGCCGACCAAGTAAAACTCTTAGGGTCGGGTCCAAACCAGAAAATAATTAGGAGGGCAGGTAGACAATGGCACACATCACCACAAGGATTACAGAATGTTACTTCCCTTTATTAGCAAGCAGTTCCGTGGATACACGGAGCGTCGCAGCGGTTACTGAGTGGTGCCGGTGAAAGCCAGGTAGCTACCGCCAATCCCCAACATCGTGCCCCCCTTCTCGGGACAGCGAACCCCGAACATACATCGGCAAGCAAAGACGTTGTAAGGACACAACCCACAGAGACCAATTCTTCCTCATAGATATTGGAATGGGGCCGCAAGAGGGATAGTCGATACTACACCTGAGCCAGTGGCGCCAGACAGAACAGTCTACTAATTCAATGGCACTATGGCTCACACTTCACTCCACTGACCGCCACTTATCTAAATTGAGCCCTAGGATTTCCATTATCAGATTTTCTAGCTCCCCTACTACTTCAAACATCTGACATTCCACGCTGCGACTTTTAGAATGTTATCATTTCGCTGGGTGTTCAATTTTTTCTCGTGGCCACCTGCCAATTTGCGCTCCCCTCCCGGAGATCCTAATGAGAGACTGGTCAGGAATTTTTTGCCGATGGAGATGTCATCATGACACTTTTCAACTACAGGCCACATGCCCTATGTACACACGTTATGTGCCTTTGATGTAATGGTTTCCCCTACCTTCTGCATCCCCAAGCCGTTGATCGTTGCTGATTCATCGACCTTTTAGGGGCAGTTCCATTTTCCTACACCAAGGGAAAGAGAATGCATTGAACCTCTTTCTTACTCCGTCATCTTCGACAAAGCCGTTGGCTGAATGATGATGACTTCTTATTCCCGCTGTCTTCAGCTACCATAGCTCACGACTTTCTTTCTTTCTTTCTTTTTTTTTTTCAATATGTAAGCTATCACAGGGTTGGTAAACAGAACCGAAAAGTTTTGATTACTTAACAAAAAATTTTAATTACTAATCAAACACGCTACCTCTATCCCGGCGGAGGTTGAAGTCCTCCCTCGGGCATGGGTGTTTGTGTTTGTCCTTAGGATAATTTAGGTTGAGTAGTGTGTAAGCTTAGGGACTGATGACCTTAGCAATTAAGTCCCATAAGATTTCAGACACATTTGAACATTTTTTGAACGCTACCTCTAGAACACGAGTACAAACCTTAGAAAAGTGTAACAGCCTAGCTAAACTTTGGGCGTTAACGAATTAAAAGTAGTACCATTCCAGCCGTATGTGAGGCACGCATGCGAGTACAGGGGCGCTGACGTGTAATTTCAGAAGCGAGGCCTTTTGTACACTGCAAGGTGGCCGGGCCAAATTGTGAAACCCTGGTGGCATTACCAAACGGCCACGCAATAAAAAGTTGTCCTGCGGGGTATTTCCACGCAGCTGAAACACAGTCGTGTTGATCTGTACGTGCCTGGAAGCAATTTAATGGAACAACAAGTGTGTAGTTATTTAAAAAAAAATACACTTTGTTTCCAGCACAGCTAAGCACGGTCTGGCAGCATCTTCCGCTACATCGGGTTCACAAAAGTCTCCACCACGCTATGGGTCAGCTAGTAGCCGACGCCGATTTGGGCAGCCTGCTCAAACAGACAAGACCACGGTTCCATATACCCACCTGTGGTGGGGATGAACCATGCAACTGTCAGCATGGCTTCACCAAGCTTTTGTCCTGGAGGGAGTAGTTCAGGGTTCATGGCGGTACTGCCACGATTCCTCTCCTACAGAGAGCCAGAGCGAGCTTCTAACGTATACCTTATGGTTCTTTTGAAGTACCTGGTAGCACTGACCGCCAACGAGAATTCAGCAGACATATGCGTCGCTATCCTTCCAAGTACTCAGTTCCTCAACAACAGAATTCCTTTCATTGGTAACGGAGGCATTCGCTGAGTGAACGTAATCATCGTCAGAAAATCTCTTTCCACCCACACGTAATTTTAGCTTGTACAACGCGGATATCGTATGGTGCACGATCTGGTCTCCCCGGTCATCGGCACCCAAATTCTTAACACTATTAAAGTAAGGCTGTGCGTGACATAACCTGGATTTATACGCCGCCACAGCTTCACTCTGAATCCGTGTTCAAGTTAGCTGTTTTCCCGGCAAGAATGGTACTGCTCCGCTTACTTCAACTTTGGAGTGCTTTTCCAGTTGCCGCACCCTTTCACTCGCACACGGTTATGCTCCTTTTATAATTACGGACAACTTTGTCTGCAGCAAACCCGAAACATTTACTATCTTTTTACACTGTGCCACTGTTTTTGAGCTGTTGTCGAAGAGTGGGACGACACGTGTAATTTACTTTCTTAAGTCCCAGCTTATTAGCTGACACTTTCAGCTATCTTTACTCACTGGTAGGGAGCTCATATGTCACTTGGAAGAGAAAGACAATGAAATAGTGCATTTTTGCAGACAGTGCTCTGTTGCAAAAGAAAATGAGAGAGAAATGACTTACGCTGCTGACGTAAGAAATTGTTCTGCTGCTTTGGTTAAGTCCCTATTTATGTTGCGGAAATATTCAGCAGATGCCGAATAGCGAGGAGAAAATAACCTGCAACAACCCATTTTAATGCGTTTTAATGAGCAGCCGGCGGAATATGATGTAGTGGCTCCCATTTGTTGCAGTTAAGTGCACCAGAGGAGAGGGTAGGGCGTGCCATGCGCAACTAGACGTGATTACATTTTATGACGACGGAAAGTTCTCCAGGTCCAATACCGTGAGCAGAGAAACTGTAAAAGTGTTCTTTGCCTATTGGAATACTTACTTCCATTCTATGAAATGGATATAACGTGTCTACATAAGACTTAAATTTGGAAAATTTCGAATCACTATCTTGAGCTGCTGGTAAAATTCATTATTTCTTCAAAGAGTCATAAGGTTCCTGAAGACCAAATAACGTGACACGTAAGTACTTTAACTGATGTATATGTTAACGAGAGCACACAGATAATACAGTAAAATATCGCGTACTTACATACTTGCAGATAAAGATTCATCATATATTTTTAAGCCACTGTGCTGCTCAGACGGTCTGAGCATTATTTAATGAATACATCGGTCTCGTTCTGAGAAGAGCTAATACCGAATACGCATGTGGATGCAGATATGGTTATCGATATCATTCTGAAACTATTACGGGACTCATGTGTCTATCCAAGATATAAATGGTGGCGTAGTAATAGCATTGCACGCACACGTGACACCGAGTAAGGTGTCACAGTGGTAATCCACAGGTTCCGTGATCTCTAGGACGCTGGTTCAAACCCCTTATCCGTCTATCCAGATTTTGATTTTCTAGTGGTTTCCCTAACGTGACGTAAGAACGTAATGTTTTTTATGTTACCTCACATCTTTATCATTGAGACTGAATACTGTAATCCCCAAATCCTCGAAAAATTAGCGAAAAATATACCTATTCAAAAAATCAGATAATAATTTAGTTGACTCCTTCCTGAGAACCAATCTCGGCTCATTACAAATAAATAGTATAATCGTAGACCAGATGTGGCTTGAATTGAAAGAAATAGTATCGGCAGCAATTGATACCTTTATACCAAATAAATTAACAAACGACGGAGCTGATCCGCCTTGGTACACAAAACGGGCTAGAACACTGTTGCAGAAACAACGAAACAAACATGCCAAATTTAAACAGACGCAAAATCCCCAAGATTGACGATCTTTTACACAAGCTCGATATTTAGAGCGGACTTCAACGCGAGATGCCTGTAACAGTTTCCACAACGAAACCTGTCAGAAAATTTAAAGAGATTCTGGTCGAGTGTGAAGTACCGTCAGCGACAAGAAACAATCAGTGCCTTCTCTGCGCTATAACAATGGAGATACTATCGAAAACAGTGCTGCCAAAGCACAGTTACTAAACACAGCCTTCCGAAATGCCTTCACAAAAGCAGACGAAGTAAATATTCCAGAATTCGTATCGAGAACAGCTGCCAATATGAATAACGTAGAAGTAAATATCCTCGGAGTAGTGAAGTAACTTAAATCATTTAATAAAAACAAGTCTTCTGCTCCAGACTGTATACCAATTAGATTCCTTTCTGAGTATGCTGATGCATTTGCTCCACACTTAACTATCATATACAACCGTTCACTCGACGAAAGATCCGTACCAAAAGACTGGAAAGTTGCACAGGTCACGCCAATATTAAGGAAGGGTAGTAGGAGTCATTCACAAAATTACAGGCCCATCTCGTTAACCTCGATATGCAGCAGGATTTAGGAACATATATTGTGTTCGAACATTATGAATTACCTCGAAGAAAACGGTCTATTGACACACAGTAAACATGAGTTTAGAAAACATCGTTCTTGTGAAACACAACTAGCACTTAATTCACATGAAGTGTTGAGAGCTATTGACAAGGGATTTAAGATCGATTCCGTATTTCTGGATTTCAGGAAGGCTCTTGATAATGTATTACACAAGCTGCTTGTAGCGAAATTGCGTGTTTATGGAATACCGTCTCAGTTATGTGATTGCATTTGTGATTTCCCGTCAGTCCTTCGTAGTAATTGACAGAAAGTCATCGAGTATAACAAAAGTGATTTTTGGCGTTCCCCAAGGTGGTATTATAGGTCCTTTGCTGTTCCTTATCTACACTCATGGAAATGGTAAAAAGAACACATTGACACCGGTGTGTCAGACCCACCATACTTGCTCCGGACACTGCGAGAGGGCTGTACAAGCAATGATCACACGCACGGCACAGCGGACACACCAGGAACCGCGGTGTTGGCTGTCGAAGGGCGCTAGCTGCGCAGCATTTGTGCACCGCCGCCGTCAGTGTCAGCCAGTTTGCCGTGGCATACGGAGCTCCATCGCAGTCTTTAACACTGGTAGCATGCCGCGACAGCGTGGACGTGAACCGTATGTGCAGTTGACGGACTTTGAGCGAGGGCGTATAGTGGGCATGCGGGAGGCCGGGTGGACGTACCGCCGAATTGCTCAACACGTGGGGCGTGAGGTCTCCACAGTACGCAGTGCCGTAGGGGACCGCACCGCCACTTCCCAGCAAATTAGGGACACTGTTGCTCCTGGGGTATCGGCGAGGACCATTCGCAACCGTCTCCATGAAGCTGGGCTACGGTCCCGCACACCGTTAGGCCGTCTTCCACTCACGCCCCAACATCGTGCAGCCCGCCTCCAGTGGTGTCGCGACAGGCGTGAATGGAGGGACGAATGGAGACGTGTCGTCTTCAGCGATGAGAGTCGCTTCTGCCTTGGTGCCAATGATGGTCGTATGCGTGTTTGGCGCCGTGCAGGTGAGCGCCACAATCAGGACTGCATACGACCGAGGCACACAGGGCCAACACCCGGCATCATGGTGTGGGGAGCGATCTCCTTCACTGGCCGTACACCACTGGTGATCGTCGAGGGGACACTGAATAGTGCACGGTACATCCAAACCGTCATCGAACCCATCGTTCTACCATTCCTAGACCGGCAAGGGAACTTGCTGTTCCAACAGGACAATGCACGTCCGCATGTATCCCGTGCCACCCAACGTGCTCTAGAAGTTGTAAGTCAACTACCCTGGCCAGCAAGATCTCCGGATCTGTCCCCCATTGAGCATGTTTGGGACTGGATGAAGCGTCGTCTCACGCGGTCTGCACGTCCAGCACGAACGCTGGTCCAACTGAGGCGCCAGGTGGAAATGGCATGGCAAGCCGTTCCACAGGACTACATCCAGCATCTCTACGATCGTCTCCATGGGAGAATAGCAGCCGGCATTGCTGCGAAAGGTGGATATACACTGTACTAGTGCCGACATTGTGCATGCTCTGTTGCCTGTGTCTATGTGCCTGTGGTTCTGTCAGTGTGATCATTTGATGTATCTGACCCCAGGAATGTGTCAATAAAGTTTCCCCTTCCTGGGACAATGAATTCACGGTGTTCTTATTTCAATTTCCAGGAGTGTATATAAACGACTTGTGAGGCAATCTGAGCAGCCGTATTAAGTTGTTTGCAGATGACGCTGTCGTTCATCAGAAGATCAAAACAAGTTGCAAAACGATTTATAAAAGATATCTGAATGATGTGAAAAGTGGTTGCTGACCCTAAATAACGAAAAGTATGAAGTCACTGACATGAGTGCTGCAAGGAACTCGTTAAACATCGGTTTCACGATTATCAGTCTAATCTAAAAGCCGTAAATTCAACTAAATACCTAGGTATTACAATTACGAACAACTTAAATTGGAATGAACACGTAGAAAATGTTGTGGGGAATGCTAACCAGAGACTGCGTTTTATTGGCAGGACACTTAGAAAATGTAACAGATCTACTCAGGAGACTGCCTACACTACGCTTCTCCGTCCTCTTTTCGAATACTGACGCGCGGTGTAGGATCATTACCCGATAGGACTGACGGAGTTCATCGAAAAAGTTCAAAGAAAGGCAGCACGTTTTGTATTATCGCGAAATATGGGAGAGAGTGTCGCAGAAATGATACAGGATTTGGGCTGGACATCATTAAAAGAAAGATGGTTTTCGTTGTGACGGAATCTTCTCACGAAATTTCAATCATCAACTGTCTCCTTCGAATGCGAAAATATGTTGTTGACACCTTCCTACATAGGCAGGAATGATCACCACGATAAAATAAGGAAAATCAGAGCTCGTACGGAAAGATATAGGTGTTCATTCTTTCCGCGCTATATACGAGATTGGAATAGTAGAGAATTGTGAAGGAGATTCAATGAACCCTCTGCCAGGCACTTAAATGTAATTTTCAGAGTATCGGTGTACATGTAGATCTAGATCACATGTATTACATCCTGTGTAAAGTCTGTTTTGTCATGCTAAAGTTGCTACTATTATGTAGTACGAGTAAATAATTGTTAACGTGCACAGAACTTAAAAATCTTAATGTAAATAACTGATGTTTACTTCAGAGACAATAATACTACATTTGAGTGCGTAAAATTTAAGGAAGAAAATACTTTTCACATAATGTGTCATTTCACGACGAAAATTGGACTATTCATAGAAAAAAGAAACTGTTGCAGTATACGATAGAACGCACCTGTTAGAAATACGTTATGAGTCCAACAGACATGGTACTTTTATTCAAAGACAGCAACTGCACTCTAGATACTGCGACTTATGGTGGTTCCCTGACACTAAAAAAGGCGGGACATTGCTCTTAATAGGGTGTGTGATCACCACGGACGGCAACTGTATACTGAGCAACGTGCTCTCACTTTGGCCACACGGCTAATGAGGAGTTCTTCAGGTAGCGCGTTCCATTCATTAAGCAGCGCAGTTAAGATCTGCCGGATGGTATGAGGACGCGCTACAGTACGTCTCTGCATCGCGTCCCACTCGGGGAAACGGGCAAGCCAGTCCAATCACCGAACATCCTCTGGTGCCATGGTTTCCTCCAACAGTGCTGTTCGATACTGTCGGTCATTGTCACCCACAAAAATGAAGTCAGGGCCAAATGCACCCCTGAAAAGGCGCACGTAGGGGAGGAGACAGCGTCACAAAAAATCTGACGGTGACTGCACCGTATTCAAAGACTTACCGGTTAGTAAGTGCAAGATCTAACCACTAAGTCCTTGAATATGGTGCAGTCACCGTCAGATTTTTTGTGACTCTGTCTCCTCCCTTATATGAGTCTTTTCAGGCGTGCAGTGGCCCTGACATCATTTTTGTGGGTGTAAGTCAAAGAAACCCAATGAACAATGGACCTTGGAGTTGGTGGGGAGGCTTGCGTGCCTCAGCGATACAGGTGGCCGTACCGTAGGTGCAAACACTACGGAGGGGTGTCTGTTGAGAGGCCAGACAAACGCGTGGTTCCTGATGAGGGGCAGCAGCCTTTTCAGTAGTTGCAGGGGCAACAGTCTGGATGATTGACTGATCTGGCCTTGGAACACTAACCAAAACGGCCTTCCTGTGCTGGTACTGCGAACGGCTGAAAGCAAGGGGAAACTACAGCCGTAATTTTTCCCAAGGGCATGCCGCTTAACTGTATGGTTAATTGATAAAGGCGTCCTATTGGGCAAAATATTCCGGAGGGAAAATAGACCACCTAATTCGGATCTCCGGGCGGGGACTACTCAAAAGGACGTCGTTATCAGGAGAAAGAAAACTGGCGTTCTACGGATCGGAGCGTGGAATGTCAGATCCCTTAATCGGGCAGGTAGGTTAGAAAATTTATAAAGGGAAATTGATAGGTGAAAGTTAGATATAGTGGGAATTAGTGAAGTTCGGTGGCAGGAGGAACAAGATTTTTGGTCAGGTGATTACAGGGTTATAAATACAAAATCAAATAGGGGTAATGCAGGAGTAGGTTTAATAATGAATAAAAAAAATATGAGTGCAGGTAAGCTACTACAAACAACATAGTAGACACACTATTTTGGCCAAGATGGACACGAAGCCCACGCCTGCTGCAGTAGTACAAGTTTATATGCTAACTAGCTCAGCAGATAACGAAGAAATTGATGAAATGTATGATGAGATAAAAGAAATTATTCAGGTAGTGAAGGCAGACGAAAATTTAATAGTCATGGATGACTAGAATTAGAGAGTAGGAAAAGGGAGGGTACATAGTAGGTTAATATGGATTGGGGATAAGAAATGGAAGAGGAAGCCGTCTGGTAGAATTTTGCACAGGACATAACTTAACCATAGCTAACACTTGGCTCAAGAATCATAAAAGAAGGTTGTACACATGGAACAATCGTGTAGATACTAGAAGGTATCAGATAGATTATATAGTGGTAAGACAGAGATTTAGGAACCAGATTTTCAATTGTAAGACATTTCCAGGGGCAGATGTAGACTCTGACCACAATCTACTGGTTATGAAGTGTAGGTTAAAACTGAAGATAGTGCAAATAGTTGGGAATTTAAGGGGATGGGATCTGGATAAACTAACTAAACCAGAGGTTGTAGAGAGTTTCAAGGAGACCATAAGGGAACAATTGACAGGAATGGGGGACAGAAATACATCAGAAGAAGAATGGGTGGCACTGAGGGATGAAGTAGTGAAGACAGCAGACGATCAAGTAGGTAAAAAGACGAGGGCTAGTAGAAATCCTTGGTTAACAGAAGAAATACTGAATTTAATTGATGAAAGGAGGAAATATAAAAATGGAGTAAACGAAGCAGGCAAAAAGGAATACAAACGTCTCAAAAATGAGATCGACAGGAAGTGCAAAATGGCTAAGCAGGGATGGCTAGAAGACAAATGTAAGAATATAGAGGCTTATCTCACTAGGGGTAAGATAGATACTGCCTACAGGAAAATTAAAGAAACGTTTGGAGAAAAGAGAAACACTTGTATGAATATCAAGAGCTCAGATGGAAACCCAGTTTTAAGCAAAGAAGGGAAAGCAGAAAGGTGGAAGGAGTATATAGAGGGTCTATACAAGGGCGATGTACTTGAGGACAATGTTATGGAAATGGAAGAGGATGTAGATGAAGATGGAATTGGAGATACGATGCTGCGTGAAGAGTTTTACAGAGCACTGAATGACCTGTGTCGAAACAAGGCCCCGGAAGTAGACAATATTCCATTAGAACTACTGACAGCCTTGGGAGAGCCAGTCCTGACAAAACTCTGCCATCTGGTGAGAAGGATGTATGAGACAGGCGAAGTACCCTCAGACTTCAAGAGGAATGTAATAATTCCAATCCCGCAGAAAGAAGGTGTTGACAGATGTGAAAATTACCGAACTATCTGTTTAATAAGTCACAGCTTCAAAACACTAACGCGAATTCTTTAGAGAAGAATGGAAAAACTGGTAGAAGCCGACCTCGGGGAAGATCAGTTTGGATTCCGTAGAAACGTTGGAACATGTGAGGCAATACTGACCTTACGACTTAACTTAGAAGAAAGACTAAGGAAAGGTAAACCTACGTTTGTAGCATTTGTAAACTTAGAGAAAGCTTTTGACAATGTTGACTGGAATACTCTCTTTCAAATTATAAAGGTGGCAGGGGTAAACTACATTGAGCGAAAGGCTATTTACAATTTGTACAGAAGCCAGATGGCAGTTATAAGAGTCGAGGGGCATGAAAGGGAAGCAGTGTTTCGGAAGGGAGTGAGACAGGAATGTAGCCTATGCCCGATGTTATTCAACCTGTATATTGAGCAAGCAATAAAGGAAACAAAAGAAAAATTCGGAGTAGGTATTAAAATCCATGGAGATGAAATAAAAACTCTGAGGTTCGCCGATGTCATTGTAATTCTGTCAGAGACAGCAAAGGACTTGGAAGAGCAGTTGAAGGGAATGGACAGTGTCTTGAAAGTGTGATATAAGATGAACGTCAACAAAAGCAAAACGAGGATAATGGAATGTAGTCGAATTAAGTCGGATGATGATGAGGGAATTAGATTAGGAAATGAGACAGTTAAAGTAGTAAAGGAGTTTTGCTATTTGGGGAGCAAAATCACTGATGGTGGTCGAAGTAGAGAAGATATAAAATGTAGACTGGCAATGGCAAGGAATGCATTTCTGAAGAAGAGAAATTTGTTAACATCGAGTACAGATTTAAGTGTCAGGATGTCGTTTCTGAAAGTATTTGTATTGAGTGTAGCCATGTATGGAAGTGAAACATGGACGATAAATAGTTTGGACAAGAAGAGAATAGAACCTTTCGAAATTTGGTGTTACAGAAGAATGCTGAAGATTAGATGGGTAGACCACATAACTAATGAGGAGGTATTGAATAGAATTGGGTTCAAATGGCTCTGAGAACTATGGGACTTAACATCCGTGGTCTTCAGTCCCCTAGAACTTAGAACTACTTAAACCTAACTAACCTAAGGACATCACATACATCCATGCCTGAGGCGGGATTCGAACCTGCGACCGTAGCATTCGCGCAGTTCCGGACTGAGAGCCTAGAACCGCTAGACCACCGCGGCCGGCATAGAATTGGGGAGAAGAGGAGTTTGTATCACAACTTGACAGGGGACCGGTTGGTAGGACATGTTCTGAGGCATCAAGGGATCACAAATTTAGCATTTACCAGTTCAGCCGTAAGTAGAGATATTAAGAAAGGTAGGAAGATTTTTCTGTTTAGCAAAAGCGACAAAAAGCAGATTTCAGAGTACCTGATGGTTCAACACAAATGTTTGTCTCAAGTACAGATAGTGTTGAGGATCAGTGGACAAAGTTCAAAACCATCGTACAATATGCGTTAGATGAGAATGTGCCAACCAAGATCGTAAGAGATGGAAAAGAGCCACCGTGGTACAACAACCGAGTTAGAAAACTGCTGCGGAAGCAAAAGGAACTTCACAGCAAACATAAACATAGCCAAAACCTTGCAGACAAACAAAAATTACGCGAAGCGAAATGTGGTGTGAGGAGGGCAATGCGAGAAGCGTTCAATGAATTCGAAAGTAAAGTTCTATGTACTGTCTTGGCAGAAAATTCTAAAAAAACTTTGGTCTTATGTCAAAGCGGTAGGTGGATCAAAACAAAATGTCCAGACACTCTGTGACCAAAATAGTACTGAAACAGAGGATGACAGACTAAACCTCGAAATACTAAATGTCTTTTTCCAAAGCTGTTTCACAGAGGAAGACAGCACTGTAGTTCCTTCTCTAGATTTTCGCACAGATGACAAAATGGTAGATATCGAAATAGACGACAGAGGGATAGAGAAACAATTAAAATCGCTCAAAAGAGGAAAGGCCGCTGGACCTGATGGGATACCAGTTCGATTTTACACAGAGTACGCGAAGGAACTTGCCTCCCTTCTTGCTGCGGTGTACCGTAGGTCTCTAGAAGAGCGTAGCGTTCCAAAGAATTGGAAAAGGGCACAGGTCATCCCCGTTTTCAAGAAGGGACGTCGAACAGATGTGCATAACTATAGACATATATATCTAACGTCGATCAGTTGTAGAATTTTGGAACACGTATTATGTTCGAGTATAATGACTTTTCTGGAGACTATAAATCTACTCTGTAGGAATCAGCATGGGTTTCGAAAATAACGGTCGTGTGAAACCCAGCTCGCGCTATTCGTCCACGAGACTCAGAGAGCCGTAGACACGGGTTCCCAGGTAGATGCCGTGTTTCTTGACCTCCGCAAGGCGTTCGATACAGTTCCCTGCAGTCGTTTAATGAACAAAGTAAGAGCATATGGACTATCAGACCAATTGTGTGATTGGATTGAAGAGTTGCTAGATAACAGAAAGCAGCATGTCATTCTCAATGGAGAGAAGTCTTCCGAAGTAAGAGTGACTTCAGGTGTGCCGCAGGGGAGTGTCGTAGGACCGTTGCTGTTCGCAATCATCATAAATGACCTTGTGGATGACATCGGAAATTCACTGAGCTTTTTGCGGATGATGCAGTGGTATATCGAGAGGTTGTAAAAATGGAAAATTGTACTGAAACGCAGGAGGATCTGCAGCGAATTGACGCATGGTGCAGGGAATGGCAATTGAATCTCAATGTAGACAAGTGTAATGTGCTGCGAATACATACAAAGATAGATCGCTTATTATTTAACTACAAAATAGCAGGTCAGCAACTGGAAACAGTTAATTCCATAAATTATCTGGGAGTGGGCATTAGGATTGATTTAAAACGGAATGATCATATGAAGTTGATCGTCGGTAAAGCAGATGCCAGACTGAGATTCATTGGAAGAATCCTAAGGAAATGCAATCCGAAAACAAAGGAAGTAGGTTACAGAACGCTTGTTCGCCCACTGCTTGAATACTGCTCAGCAGTGTGGGATCCGTACCAGATAGGGTTGATAGAAGAGATAGAGAAGATCCAACGGAGAGCAGCGCGCTTCGTTACAGGATCATTTAGTAATCGCGAAAGCGTTACGGAGATGATAGATAAACTCCAGTGGAAGACTCTGCAGGAGAGACGCTCAGTAGCTCGGTACGGGCTTTTGTTGAAGTTTCGAAAACACCGAAGAGTCAAGCAGTATATTGCCCCCTCCTACGTATATCTCGCGAAGAGACCTTGAGGATAAAATCAGAGAGATTAGAGCCAGCACAGAAGCATACCGACAATTCTTCTTTCCACGAACAATACGAGACTGGAATAGAACCGATAGAGGTACTCAAGGAACCCTCCGCCACACACCGTCAGGTGGCTTGCGGAGTATGGATGTAGATGTAGATGTAGGAGGGCAGCGTGGAGGGTAAAAATGGCAGAGGGAGGCCAAGAGATGAATACACTAAGCAGATTCAGAAGGATGTAGGTTGCTGTAAGTACTGGGAGATAAATAAGCTTGCACAGGATAGAGTAGCATGGAAAGATGTATCAAACCAGACTCAGCACTGAAGACCACAACAACAACAAGAAGTCCAAGAAACATTATGCTTCCTTATACCATAACATGTGGACGGCCGAAACTTCAAAGGTAGACCTATCCTTATACGGTAAGAAATGGGAACACGTTATGTATCCGTTCACCCGACCTAAATCCAATGAAATACGAGTGGGATACGTTGGGGAGACGTAACGCGGCACTTCGACATGCCCTAGCGACCGTCTAGCAGTTGTCAACTGCGGTGGTCGAGGTATAGGACTTCGTACGACAAGAAGTCTTGGCCAAACCTGGGGCCTGCATCGGAGCACACTTCGTAGATTGCATTGCCATTCGCGTTGATGACATAACCTATAAGAACCTTGTCCTGCTTTTGTAGTGGTCAGGGACTATCATGGATCGCGGTGAGTTTAGTGGAAATACGGTCTTTGAATAAAAGAATCATTTTTGTTCGACTCACTTTTAGTTACCTTTTGTATTGCACTGTACTGTCCTGTGCTATACTACAGCATTTCTTTCTACGTATGTTTCTAGTTTCATCGACCAATGTTTCTTGGTAGCGATAAATAAGATTATTTTCCTTTCGTCATTAAGATTTGCACACAAGTTGAAACTTCTTCTTTGAATGCAAAGAATGACAGTGGTGGAAAAACTCTTACGTTATTTGATTCTCAAACAGCTGAGCAAAACTCAACGTACTAAGACAGATTTCTCTTTACTTATTCTGATCATCACTAAACTGACACACAATATTTTAGCGCAACGCAATCCGACTTTCAATAATCCCTACAAACGAATGGCCCTGACTAACAATAACTTGTACATTTCATGAATCAGCTACCTCATAAAAATCTTCGTGACTCGAACTACTGCTATACAGCGAGCGCCAATACTCTCAGCTAAATAAAAGTTTCTAACTACTGAATGCACTAACTACTGATAGGCATACAATTAAACAAATTTCCTTTTTCTGACGAATGCACGTCCAGATCGTCCGCTCTCAAAACTCCGGCACCTTTCTCCACACATCCACCACTGCTGGCGGCTCACCTCCAACTGTCCAACACTACGCTGTGTTCACATCGATTTCCCCAAAACAACACAAGCGAATATTCCAACAATGATTCCCACCAGCCACAGACTGCACACAGCGCAGTCAGCGATTTTCATACAGAGCACTACGTGACATAAAAACCTAAACAGCCTACTTACAAAAGGTATTAATGAACGTTGTCTTATACCAATCGTGTAGGGAAATTACAACGCCTTTCACGTTCAACGTTTTCTCGGATTGTAATATAGTGTTAGGGGAGGAACTATGAATCAGTCATGGACAGAAGTTTTTAAACTCTCAGAGGCCGTCGCACTTGCTCGTGAGTTGCAATGAATCGGTCTCGGGGATAGATTTGACTGAAGCACGCAAATGTCTTTCATAGAAACAGTAAGTGGTCTCTCCTATGCTGTTGCCTGGGATGCGAGATGTTACTCGCTCCACCATTCCAGTAGCATCAATATTACGGAATAGCAATATGGTTCAAATGGCTCTGAGCACTATCAGACCCCTAGAACTTAGAAGAACTTAAACCTAACTAACATAAGGACATCACACACATCCATGTCCGAGGCAGGATTCGAACCTGCAACCGTCGCGGTAGCGTGGTTCCAGAGTGACGCGCCTAGAACCGCTCGGCCATCGGCCGGCCAAGCATTATGGCAAGCGGGAAGTATACAAGTATTTATCGTACGGGACGTGAAAAAGTTGTAGTGCATTGGGTCTTCACTGATCGTACGTCCGTGTCATTAGAAAAGCAAGAACATTTTCAAATCTATATTATTGTACGAGCAAGAGTAATTAAATAGCAACTGATGCTGTTATTTGTTTCCAAGTAGTTATTATTGTTCTAGACCATGAAACGTCAGGCTCAACAGGCAGAACACGTGAAAGGATTAGTTATATTTGTAGTTTCTATTTTTGAACGAAAAATTAACTTCATAGAAAGTATCCTAATGTCAGTGTGAATGTTATGTGTTGCTTAATATTTGAACAGCTTATCTACGTTGTGCTACCTAAACCGTAATTAAGTGCACATCCATTAGGTAAATGTGGCTTCTTGAATTTCTATTGCATGTTGATCTAGTAAAGTAAAAGCCACAACTGATTGGACTGATTGGACCGTTACTATATTTGCCTAGGTACAACGGTCATAGTACTAAAGTTTTCTTGGTTAACTGACTTTTACTTCGTAGAAACAGGCAATTCAAATAGTTCTCTTCATTTGTCTGTGTCAGTTTTCTCTAAAGCGCCACACGGTTGTGTCCATCTGACTTCTAGCATGGCTTAAATTATGATAGAAAATGTTGGTTGTTATATATCTGCGTGATATGTTGAATGTATGATTGTTGTTTGTATAACGCTATAGTCTAAATAGCTCTCAAATGTTGAGAAGTGCGTCTTACGTGAAGCGTCGGGTAGTTGGGTACGTAACTGATGAATGGGAGGGTGGGTCGAAGTGTAAGCCTTATCATACATTCCGAGTTCTTTTTTAATGCAGTAAATGTCCGTCCCCGGTAGCTAAGTTACCTACCCCCTGTAATAAAAAAAACTGAGTTAACGATCAACAACGAACTTAAAAGGGTGTCTTACAACATCCGCCCCGAGCAGATACAACGAACGAAAACAAAAAACAAAACAAAAAAAAAGCCGGCACGGTAGCTCAGCGTGTTCGATCAGAGGGTTAGCTGCCCTCTATAATAAAAAAAAAAAAACTGAGGATGTCTTACGACGTCCGCGCCGACCAGATGCAACGAACGAAACCGAACAAAATGAGATTTAAAAAAAAAAATCGGTCAGCACGATAGAATGTCAATCCTAAGGGCCCGGGTTCGATTCCCGGCAGGGTCAGATATTTTCTCCTCTCAGGGACTGGGTGTTGTGTTGTACTAATCATCATCGTTTTATCGCCATCGACATGCAAATCGCCGAAGTGGTGTCAAATCGAAAGACTTGCACCTGGCGATCGGTCTACCTGACGGGAGGCCCGAGCGACACGACATTTTTAATGTAGTAAATGGTTGGCCCAAGTGTGAGAGCTATTCGGAAAGTAAGGTCCGATAAGTGGGGAAATGGAAACGACGGTGAAAATGCGATAAAAATTTTCAGAGATGTGCTGGGCAGTCTCTCTAATACGCCTGTCGATCTCGTCACGTCGTTCTTTCCAGTTCTGAGCACACAGTGAGCAAGTAAATATGTCTAGAACAATAGTGTCTCCCGCCAAGTGTGGATGCCAACTGCGAGGTTTCGCCTGATTTCACGTAGCTCCACACAACGTGTCTGTCATGCATTTCCATCTTCAAGAAAATTCTCGGCCGCACATCGCAGGGGCAATGAGATCGCCCCTGCAGCATTTTCGTTGGCAAGTGTTTGATCACCCACAATACGAGTACATCCCAGACTTGGTTCTCTTTTAAGTTCATCTCTATTCACATGAGCCACTGGCTACGAAGACAACATTTTGGCACACACAACGAACTGCACACCAGCGTCGAAAAGTGTCGGAAAGCGCAGGCGGCAGCCTTCTTCTATGACGATGGTGTTGGAAAGCTGGTACAACGCTACAATAGATATCTAAATCGGAGCACGGTCATGCAGAGAAGTAGCTGGAAGGTATAGCAAACTGTAGCAAATGAAATATTATGAGATTTCACTGTTGTTTCCATTTCGCGACCCATAGGACGTTACATTCGTAAAAGCCCTCATAGTACCTAAGATGCGTCGGCGGCAGCTATGGTACGGCAGATTCTAGTCCAGTGACAGCGGCTTCTTCAGTATCAGCTGCAGCTCTGATCCACAGAGAAATGTCGGAGTGAATACGCACCTGTAGAGTCGTAGCTTCATTGTAATTGCTATCCTCCCACCCCGGAAGATCGGATACAAATGTTTGAAAGCAAAAGTGAGCCGTACGTCCAGAAAATCTGCATCAAAATCATTACTCTGCATTTCACATCTAAGTAATAGTTATAAATGTTAACTTCCCACCTCGGAGAATTGGATACAAATGTTTGACAGCAGCACAACCTGTACTTTTGGCCATATTACCCCATTTAGCAAAAGTAAGCCGTCGTCCAGAACATCTATATTGAAAGTATCTAACCAAAATTGTATCCTTTTATTCTGTGAAAGTATCAGTGATAACATTGTTCTAAATTAATTATTCAGCAAACCTGCATCTGACTGCGTCTGTGAACTTGTTTCTTGCACTCCTCCATTTTGTCAGAAATGCAACATGAATTTGACTCAGCAATCAAGTTTAAGAGAATAATGCCGTTTGTGCAATGGCATTAAGATGGTATTGGAAAATTAACTTTTGGCCCTGATGTTTACTTGGTTCTTTCATTGGTGGGTAACTTTAGTTTACTACTCGTTTTCATATTCAATAAAAGCAAAGGATGTGGATTATGATTCAGGCTGTGAGATTTAAACACAATGTTTATATATATATATATATATATATATATATATATATATATATATATATATATATATAATTTTAATTCATACACAAAACCTACTATTTGAAATATATTCGAATCACTCTTACAAAAAATTTTAACAAAATGCTTACTGCGTCAAACCTTGGACATACAAATCCTAACTCTGAACATTATCTACACTCCTGAAAATTGAAATAAGAACACCGTGAATTCATTGTCCCAGGAAGGGGAAACTTTATTGACACATTCCTGGGGTCAGATACATCACATGATCACACTGACAGAACCACAGGCACATAGACACAGGCAACAGAGCATGCACAATGTCGGCACTAGTACAGTGTATATCCACCTTTCGCAGCAATGCAGGCTGCTATTCTCCCATGGAGACGATCGTAGAGATGCTGGATGTAGTCCTGTGGAACGGCTTGCCATGCCATTGCCACCTGGCGTCTCAGTTGGACCAGCGTTCGTGCTGGACGTGCAGACCGCGTGAGACGACGCTTCATCCAGTCCCAAACATGCTCAATGGGGGACAGATCCGGAGATCTTGCTGGCCAGGGTAGTTGACTTACACCTTCTAGAGCACGTTGGGTGGCACGGGATACATGCGGACGTGCATTGTCGTGTTGGAACAGCAAGTTCCCTTGTCGGTCTAGGAATAGTAGAACGATGGGTTCGATGACGGTTTGGATGTACCGTGCAGTATTCAGTGACCCCTCGACGATCACCAGTGGTGTACGGCCAGTGTAGGAGATCGCTCCCCACACCATGATGCCGGGTGTTGGCCCTGTGTGCCTCGGTCGTATGCAGTTCTGATTGTGGCGCTCACCTGCACGGCGCCAAACACGCATACGACCATCATTGGCACCAAGGCAGAAGCGACTCTCATCGCTGAAGACGACACGTCTCCATTCGTCCCTCCATTCACGCCTGTCGCGACACCACTGGAGGCGGGCTGCACGATGTTGGGGCGTGAGCGGAAGACGGCCTAACGGTGTGCGGGACCGTAGCCCAGCTTCATGGAGACGGTTGCGAATGGTCCTCGCCGATACCCCAGGAGCAACAGTGTCCCTAATTTGCTGGGAAGTGGCGGTGCGGTCCCCTACGGCACTGCGTAGGATCCTACGGTCTTGGCGTGCATCCGTGCGTCGCTGCGGTCCGGTCCCATGTCGACGGGCACGTGCACCTTCCGCCGACCACTGGCGACAACATCGATGTACTGTGGAGACCTCACGCCCCACGTGTTGAGCAATTCGGCGGTACGTCCACCCGGCCTCCCGCATGCCCACTATACGCCCTCGCTCAAAGTCCGTCAACTGCACATACGGTTCACGTCCACGCTGTCGCGGCATGCTACCAGTGTTAAAGACTGCGATGGAGCTCCGTATGCCACGGCAAACTGGCTGACACTGACGGCGGCGGTGCACAAATGCTGCGCAACTAGCGCCATTCGACGGCCAACACCGCGGTTCCTGGTGTGTCCGCTGTGCCGTGCGTGTGATCATTGCTTGTACAGCCCTCTCGCAGTGTCCGGAGCAAGTATGGTGGGTCTGACACACCGGTGTCAATGTGTTCTTTTTTCCATTTCCAGGAGTGTAACAAAAACCAATTTTTAAATGATTGTATATTTTCTCTGATTTACGTGCTTAAGTTTGGTCAGGGGCAGCGACCTACCTTAACGCTGTCACCACACGTCTGTTTCCTCCACGTACCTAGCTACCACTCCTCCCTTAAAAATGTCTGCACGCGTCTGCTTCCTCTGCGCACCTACCTGCGATTTCAGGGTTTTTTTCTGCGCGCACGCGGCTCTCTTAACCATCAAAGATCCTCCAACTCAAAGATATTAAACTCGTTCCACCTTGCGGTTGGTAACTACCGACTATTTTCTGGAGCTACCCTGATCAGACCTTAGCACATACCTTTCAATATCTACATAATTACTCTGCATTTCACACTTCTGTGCCTTGGTGAGGGTACTTTGAACCACCTACAGACTATTTCTCTACCGTTCTACTCGCTAACAGAACGTGGGAAAAATGAGGACTTAAATCTTTCTCTGCGAGCTCTGGCTGCTCATATTTCTTACGGTGATCATTTCTTCATATACAGTCTGGCGACAGTGAAATATTTTCTCACTCCTAGGAGATAGTTGATGAGTGAAATTTCGGGAGATGATCTCACCGCGACGAAAAGGCCTTTGTTTTAATATTTGACATGCCTAATCGTTTATATATCTGCGACACTCTCTCTTATTTCGCAATAATACAAACCGAGCTGCCCTTCTTTGACCTTTATCGACGTCCTCCGTCAATTCTGTCTGTAGCAGAGGTGTTGTGGTGACAGTGTCTTTAGTAGTAGAGCTGTTGCATATCTAAAGTGTTTTGCTGATAAATCAGTCTTTTGCTTGCCTCCTCCACAACATTGTTCATGTGATCCACCAAATTAAGTTGTTCGTAATTGTAATTTCCAAGTAATTAGTTAAATTGACAGACCTTATATGTGATTTATCGTGCAACCGAAATTTATCGGATTTATTTTCGTACTCGTGTGGATGAGTTTTCTTTATCCAGAGACAACTGCTAATTTTCGCAACATAGAGATGTCGTGTCTAACTCATTTTGCAATTGAATCTTAAGTTCTGATGACTTTACTAGACAACGTATGAGAGCATCAACTGTAAACAACCTAAGAGGGCGCTCATATTGGCCGAGATAGGTTGGTGAGTCGCTTCATGGTACAGCCCACATAAATCTGATCCTCTTTTAGGGCGAAATTTCTTGTGAAGATGATAGAAACATATTTTTTCTAGATTTATGTTAATCATGAAAATGCTACACCAGTTGAGGATCTCGACCAGTTGTTCAGGTGTATCTGCAGTTTCCATGCAATGCAGTTTAGGTTGGTGCGGCTTCTATGAACGCAGTGCAGTTTCGCCACCTGCCAATTTTGGTTCGTCTTCGGTGAAGAGCATGTACGATATGAAGCTTAGGACCGAGTCCTGCGAAACCCAGTCCAATGCATTTTTTGTGGTCATGACATCTCTGCCGCACCTGCTACAGTACTGTCTTCCTGCCAGGAACGAGACAGTCTTATGAATTATGTGTACTGGCATGTCTAACTGTGATAGTATGGAATTCATGCCATTTATGCAACTTTATCGAACACTTGTTCGAGGTCAAGAAAAGGCTGCCCCTGACCTGTCTTTCCTGTCTCTCGCTCTGCAGACGCAGGGATTGGTGGATAGTGCAATTTACGTATTTATGTATGGAATCTATCGGGAACAGAACTTTTTGACGTTAATTTTTGTCGTAAAACTTTTAGGAAATACATTCGACATTAGATTGTGAATAATCTTTAAATATAGCGCAAATAGCATCTTACGTGATATAAGTTCTTATCTGCTGATGTATGAAGCCTGGTTATTTCGTAACAACTTTTATCAAATATTTTGACAGGTAAAATACATTAGTATTGTGCGCTTATAGTATTATGTGACAAAAGTGTTCATTTTGCTTAAAGAAAAGTGTTGCCACCTCGAATAACAGTAAAGCTAAATTCGATAAACGAATTGCACATTAGTGCCATTTACCCTGCTTGACAAACAACATAGCTACACGTTCCCAGGTGGAGAATTCCTTAACAATATAACGATCGTTATCCGGGAAAAGAAGTGTTTAAATAAAACCTCATGTTACATTGACAATAAGTATCTAATTTTATCGTAATCTTGCTGAAATTTTACATCACGCAATCAAACCAGAATACTCGGACGCCGCAATGGGCTACTGTGGAGTCTCCGAGTTGTGTCTGTGGTGCACTAAATTTATCACCCATATGAGGAAGAGTGCGTCCTACCGTGCTATAGGACCACTTGGAAAGATTTTATGAATGCCGGTGGCTTAGAAATGAAATGTATCAGCATATTAATATTTCGTCATTTTATTTTTGTTTCATGAAGTGATATTAATTAAGTATTTTGAATGTACTGCATGTGTGTGTCATAGGAATGATGGTGATGATGATGATGATGATGAAGATGAGCAATGTGCGTACGAGTTGTACACCTGGAATACACGTAAACCGAAGGAGAACAGTCGTTGCGTGTCACTTTGAGGCGTTAATTGCTTTCTGAATACGGGAGACTGAACAGCACTAGATATGCAGTGCCTAACGTGTGACATTTACAGATAGGATGTAACGGGTTCATCTGCCTTCCAAAGACGCTTGTGAAATTTCATTTCCTGGTTTCGGAATATTGTCTTGGAAGAAGAAAGAGTACGAAACAAATAGGCTATCAAGCAACTGAAGGAAGGGTCTGATACAGCGGCTGGAAGCCGATGACGCTTCCGCCTCCTTGACAATGAATCTTTCGTGATCTGATTACAGTTCTGCTTTCGTAACTGTTTGTTGCTTGTATCCCAGTTATTTTGAAAAATTATTCCATTCCATTGTGGCAGGGTGCTACTGCTACCGGTTTCAAATTATCTCAGTATCGAAACAGTCTTTGATGTGAAATTATTTAATTTTAATGACGCATTTTACCCTTTTGGGGCATCGTCAGATTGTATGAAAGTAAATAGATATATAACTCATCTATAGTAAAACCATAAAAAATGGAAAATGGACACGGCAGTAACGGGATGTATTATCCACTTGTCCACCTCCCACTTTAAATGCTTTTATGACTGGTGGATTACATATCCAATTACTATTGTATCCATTCCTCCTTTCTAATGGATCTATGGCAGAGGCATTGCATATACAGCTACTTTTGCACATTTTAATGATGCCTCAAAAGGATGAAACGCTTCATTAATATTAACTTCTGAACTAGTTATAATTATTGCTTGTGGAGGATGGCGATTGATAACGTTAGACAAAATAAAGCTCACCATACTGATACAGTTATAAACTCTGAAGTAGAATTCATGGTATGAAACAAGTTTTCCAAAGAAATGATACATAGAGCCTTTTGTGCTACTGTAAAATTTACTTATCCCGAAAAGTCCATTTTTTGAAAATCAGTAACGAATGAAAAAAATTTAAATGTCTACTATGATTTATTATTAAAAATGTGTTTCACGTGAGACATGAATATCAAAAATGTACAATACTATCGGTTCTGAATCAAAACTGATCCAGTTAAGCATCCGGAGATCTGAGATCCGACAACACGCGGTATCGCTATATACCATAACACCACTCATCATGTGTCAAGGCAATTGAACAATATGATACTGTCGACTACATTTCAGCAACTGTCACTAAGTGAGAAGGTATCGAAGGGGTGTAAACGCACGTATAGTTGAAAAGCGAGCTTTTCACCGATTAAGAAGCATAAATCTCTAATCAGAACGCTATTCTCCGCATGTGCAAAAGCCAACAGACAGATTATTATGGGATACAGATATTTGGAAAGGCAAATGATAGGTCGCTATCAACGCTACTGCGGAGTATCTTTTAAGCTCTGATTGTACCGATGGTAGAATGAAGGTGCAGAATAGCATAAAACGTCTTCCTATTTACAAAATGCAATTACGAGAGTCTGTATCTTGTAGACCAAGGTCTCTCAAAACTCTTTGTGGCATCACTCGCTGCAATTCCAAAAGATGGAAGCCACTAGTAATTTTCTTACAGCAACGGTAAGTCGGGAGTCCATTAGTTCCTTTTATTTCCTTTTCAGGAACGTTAAGATTGCGTGACTCAAGAAGCAGTCTTCCATAGTTCGCCTTCAACTGCTCGCAACTTCCACGGCGAGACACTATTTATATCGTAGCTTTCAGAGCGTAGAGACCACAACTGTACCGTTGTGATAGAAGTGACGTTATCAAATTAGACCAATTAACTAGAAATCCTTAGTAACTGAAGTGTAAATGGTTTGAAATAATCTGTGCACGTGGGACATTTTCCGCCGAAAAGGATGAGTAACGTTTTGGAACATTCGTTTTCGTGGCTAATTTTTCAGTTGTGTCAAGATAGACTTTTGTATCAGCAGACGAATACCACGCATAATCGCGTACTTTACACCTTTATACGTTTTATTTTCATTGTGAATATGCACGGTTTATACAGGGTGTTCATTTTAACTGAAGACAGTGAAAAATCGAGAAAACTGCACATCGGAACAAAAAAAATATCATTACAATTTGTTTGTCTCGGAGGGGGTCATCCACATTCTACATCCAGATCTACTTGGATCCTCTGAAAATCACATTTAAGTGCCTGGCAGAGGGTTCATACAACCACCTTCACAATTTTCTATTATTCCAATCTTGTAAAGCACGCGGAAAGAATTAACACATATGTCATTCCGTACGAGCTCTGATTTCCCTGATTTTGTCGAGGTGATCGGTGTCAACAATATTTTCGCATTCGAAGGAAAAAGTTGATGATTGGAATTTTGTCAGAATATTTCGTAGCAACGAAAAACGTCTTCCTTTTAATGTTGTCCAGCCCAAATCCTGTATCATTTCTATGACACTCTCTCCCATATTTCGCGATAATACAAAACATGCTGCCTTTCTTTGAGCTTTTTCAATGTACTTCCTCAGCCTTATCTGGTAAGCATCCCACATCGCGCAGCACTATTCTAAACGATGACGGACATGTGTAGCGTAGGCAGTGTCCTTAGTAGGTCTATTACATTTCTAAGTGTCGTGCCAATAAAACGCAGTCTTTGGTTAGCCTTCCCCACAACGTTTTCTATGTGTTCCTTCCAATTTAAGTTGTTCGTAATTGTAATACCTAGTTATTTAGTTGACTTAGTGGCTTTTAGATTAGACTGATTTATCGTGCAACCGAAGTTTAACGAGTTCTTTTTAGCACTCATGTGGATTACCTCACACTTTTGTTATTTAGGGTCAACTGCCACTTTTCGCATCATTCAGATATCTTTTCTAAATCGTTCTGCAATTAGTTTTGATCTTCTGATGACTTTATTAGTCGATAAACGACAGCGTCATTTGCAAACAACCGAAGGCGGCTGCTCAGATTGTCTTCCAAATCGTTTATGAAGATAAGGAACAGCAAAGGGCCTATAACACTACCTTCGGGAGCGTCAGAAATCACTTCTGTTTTACTCGATGACTCTCCGTCAATTACTACGAAGGACTGACAGGAAATCACAAATCCAGTCTCATAAGTGAGACGATATTCCATAAGTGCGCATTTTCGCTGCAAGGGGCTTGTGTGGTACAGTGTCGAAAGCCTTCTGGTAATCTAGAAATACGGAATCGATCTGAAATCCCTTGTCAACAGCACTCAACACTTCATGTGAATAAAGAGCTAGTTGTGCTCCGCTGGTTTCGATCCACCACCCCACCCACTGCGCGGGTGGTGGGGAGCACCGCTTTTTATTTCAGGTTACGATACTGCGTCAAAGTCTACATACACTCCTGGAAATTGAAATAAGAACACCGTGAATTCATTGTCCCAGGAAGGGGAAACTTTGTTGACACATTCCTGGGGTCAGATACATCACATGATCACACTGACAGAACCACAGGCACATAGACACAGGCAACAGAGCATCCACAATGTCGGCACTAGTATAGTGTATATCCACCTTTCGCAGCAATGCAGGCTGCTATTCTCCCATGGAGACGATCGTAGAGATGCTGGATGTAGTCCTGTGGAACGGCTTGCCATGCCATTTCCACCTGGCGCCTCAGTTGGACCAGCGTTCGTGCTGGACGTGCAGACCGCGTGAGACGACGCTTCATCCAGTCCCAAACATGCTCAATGGGGGACAGATCCGGAGATCTTGCTGGCCAGGGTAGTTGACTTACACCTTCTAGAGCACGTTGGGTGGCACGAGATACATGCGGACGTGCATTGTCCTGTTGGAACAGCAAGTTCCCTTGCCGGTCTAGGAATGGTAGAACGATGGGTTCGATGACGGTTTGGATGTACCGTGCACTATTCAGTGTCCCCTCGACGATCACCAGTGGTGTACGGCCAGTGTAGGAGATCGCTCCCCACACTATGATGCCGGGTGTTGGCCCTGTGTGCCTCGGTCGTATGCAGTCCTGATTGTGGCGCTCACCTGCACGGCGCCAAACACGCATACGACCATCATTGGCACCGAGGCAGAAGCGACTCTCATCGCTGAAGACGACACGTCTCCAGTCGTCCCTCCATTCACGCCTGTCGCGACACCACTGGAGGCGGGCTGCACGATGTTGGGGCGTGAGCGGAAGACGGCCTAACGGTGAGCGGGACCATAGCCCAGCTTCATGGAGACGGTTGCGAATGGTCCTCGCCGATACCCCAGGAGCAACAGTGTCCCTAATTTGCTGGGAAGTGGCGGTGCGGTTCCCTACGGCACTGCGTAGGATCCTACGGTCTTGGCGTGCATCCGTGCGTCGCTGCGGTCCGGTCCCAGGTCGACGGGCACGTGCACCTTCCGCCGACCACTGGCGACAACATCGATGTACTGTGGAGACCTCACGCCCCACGTGTTGAGCAATTCGGCGGTACGTCCACCCGGCCTGCCGCATGCCCACTATACGCCCTCGCTCAAAGTCCGTCAACTGCACATACGGTTCACGTCCACGCTGTCGCAGCATGCTACCAGTGTTAAAGACTGCGATGGAGCTCCGTATGCCACGGCAAACTGGCTGACACTGACGGCGGCGGTGCACAAATGCTGCGCAGCTAGCGCCATTCGACGGCCAACACCGCGGTTCCTGGTGTGTCCGCTGTGCCGTGCGTGTGATCATTGCTTGTACAGCCCTCTCGCAGTGTCCGGAGCAAGTATGGTGGGTCTGACACACCGGTGTCAATGTGTTCTTTTTTCCATTTCCAGGAGTGTATGTTTTGTCAGAAGCATTTTCTTCGTTTAGCCAACTACGGTTCTGTAATTTGAGGAATGGAAATGGGTACACATTCATAATTTACGACCTGCTACTCAACTGCCTTGAACACCCAATGGTACGTGGGAACCCACCTCAGAGCTGCGAGGCCAGGACAGGCCAGTATTTCATGACATATAACTGGAAACCCGTCTGCAACGTTGTTTTTCTTCAACACATCGAATATAGGACTACTGTAAGTGAAACCGCGGCTATGAAGCGAACTACGACCTGTCATAACAGACAGTACACTGCCACCGGAGCTCGTGTATCGTGCAGACGTAGAACATAGTGATGCTCTAAACATCACAACACTTGCCCAGTATTTATTGCCTGCACACTTACGTGTCATTTAGACAACGTACGTGTTAAGTGGAGCACAGAAGAAAAAATTTAAATGACCCTGATTTACGGATAAAGTAGGAGAAATGTCGAGACTTCTGTTGCCTTGTACGTCGAGCATTTTCCAGAGAAAGCACGCTCTCGTTCGTTGTTTTACAATGTAGTAACCACCTTTACGTCTGATGCCAGCTTACATATCGGCAAAAGGACGAGAAGAAAACATATTACAGGAGAAGCTAATGAAATAGCTGTACTAGCGGCAGCGCACCACAAATCGCAGATAAGCGTCCGGCAATTACTCTGCGATTCCGTTATGTCGGTAAGTAGTATTGTCACAATACTGCATAAGTATCATCCACACCACGTGTCACAGCATAAAAAATTTCATGGCACCGATTTATATTTCCCTAACCGGTAGTGTTTTGAGAATGGGCACGTCAACAAATGGAAACCAACCCCACGTTCTTTGCCGGGGTACTCTTTCCCCATTCACAAACCGTGGTAGCATTAACCGGCATAGCATGAATTACTGGACTGTAGACATTCTCCAGTGGTTACGGCAAGTCGACCATCAACGCCCTTGGTCCGTTAACGTATGGTGTGGCGTCATGGGTAGCGAACCCTTGGTCCGTATTTCATCGACGGCACGTTGGATCGACGCAAATATCGAATGTCTTCGGAACAGAAACTACCGGTGCTGCTACAGGACGTTGTCCTGGACCTTCGAGAACATATGTGGCTTCAGCATGACGGTTGCCCAGCGCATAACGTAACTGAAGGACGGGAGGATTAGACTAAGTTTACGCCGTTCGGTGGGTCGGCAGAGGTAGCCCTGGTAATTTGACGTCGTCGGATTTCTTTCTGTAGGGATGTTTAAAGGGTAAGGTGTGCCAGCAAGAATCAACAAGCCGTGGAGACGTGGTCGACCGTATCAGAAACGCCTGCCCGCATCTCGTGGTCGTGCGGTAGCGTTCTCGCTTCCCACGCCCGGGTTCCCGGGTTCGATTCCCGGCGGGGTCAGGGATTTTCTCTGCCTCGTGATGGCTGGGTGTTGTGTGCTGTCCTTAGGTTAGTTAGGTTTAAGTAGTTCTAAGTTCTAGGGGACTGATGACCATAGATGTTAAGTCCCATAGTGCTCAGAGCCATTTGAACCATTTAGAAACGCATGCTCTCACATTCTCGCAGATCTACTACTGTCCTGTGTACGGTCTTTTTAAAGGAGGATCGCTAAGTGTATTGAAGCTGGTGGTACAACATTTGAACACTTACTCTAATGTGAGAAGTAGAGTAGCGCTCGCCTCGAGCCAAGGCCATAGTGGCGCTTCGAGTAGTCCGCTTATTCGATGTGTCGGAGGAACACAATGTTGCCTATGGGGTTCCAATTAGAAGTTACGAAATACTGGCCTATCCCATCCTCACAGCATGGAGGTGAGGTCTTACGTGCGATTCCACGGCTATTGAGTAGAATGTCATGAGTTGTGATTTTGTACTCATTTCTGTTGCGCCCATCACAGCGCCATCGGTGGCGAAATGGAGAAAATGCTTCGGACGAAACTTATGTAGATTTTTCCGTTGTATTGTTCAAATGGTTCAAATGGCTCTGAACACTATGGGACTTAACTTCTGAGGTCATCAGTCCCCTAGAACTAACCTAAGGACATCACACACATCCATGCCCGAGGCAGGATTCGAACCTGCGACCGTAGCGGTCGCGCGGTTCCAGACTGTAGCGCCTAGAATCGCACGGCCATACCGGCAGGCCGTTGTATTGTTATCTGCATTAAAAATCGGAAGTTTCTATCGCAGATTTCAAAGTTGCCCCTGACACCTTCGGATGGGCGGGGGTTAGAATGTGGTATCGCAGTGTCTCTCCCACCGAGACAAATAATTCGAACTGTAACTCGGGGTTAGGGTCTTTGATTCATAATCAAAACGTCTACGGCCAGGTGGTCGAGACCCGCCACCGCTTAAATTTTGATTAATAATCAGCACTGGCGGCCGAGGACTTCCAACATAAGAAGTCGCCCACATTCTGCCAATGGCCTTGTCAAAGAGGGCGGAGGAGCGGACAGAGATTCACTGCACCCTCTTGCCCTTGAGGTGGTAAACTGCCCCTAAAGGCGGAAGAATCAGCAATGATCCACGGCATGAGGAAACGGAAGGCAATGGAAACCACTCCATTAAAGACACGTAACGTGTATCCACAGCACATGTGGCCTGTAAGTGGAAAAAGAGTCATGATAATCTATCCACTGTCAAAAAATTCCGGAATAGACCCCCATTCGGATCTCTGGGAAGGGACTGCAAGGAGGAAGTGACTATGAGAAGAAGATTGAGTAATCATCTAGAGGATAACGTTCTGCGAGTCGGGGCGTAGGATGTCAGAAGCTTGAACGAGGTAGGGAAACTAGAAAATCGGGAAAGGGAAATGCAACTCTCAATATAGATATAATAGGTGTCAATGAAGATAAATGACAAGGCGACAAGGATTTCTGCACAGTGAGTATAGGGTAAATCAACAGCAGCAGAAAATGCTATAACGGTAGTAGCATTCGTTATTTTTAGGAAGGTAGGGCAGAGAGTGTGTCACTGTGAACAGTTCAGTTGTAGGGTTATTCTTATCAGAATCGACAGCAAACCAACACCGACCACGATAGTTCAGGTATACATGCCCACGTCGCAAGCTGAAGAAGAAGGGATAAAGTATATGAGGATACTGTAAGGGTAATACAATCCGCAAAGGGAGATGACAACCTGATAGTCATGGGGGACAGGATTACAGTTGTAGGGGAAGGAATAGCACAAAAGGTTACAGAAGAGTATGGGATGGGACAAGAAATGAAAGAGGAGAAAGACTAATTGAGTTCTATAATAAATATCAGATAATAATAGTGAATACTCTGTTCAAGAACCATAAAAGGAAGAAGTATACTTGGAAAAGACCCCGGTGATATGAAAAGATTTCAGTGGCGTTACACCACGGTCAGACAGAGATTCCGAAATCAGATAATGGATTGTAAGGCCTGCGCAGGAGCAAATATAGACACAGATCACAACGTAGTAGTAGTGCAGAGTAGGCTGAAGTTCAAGAGATTAGTCAGGAAGAAACAATGCGCAAAGAGGTGGAATACACAAGTACCAAGTGATGACGAGACACGCCTGAAGTTCTCTAAGGCTGTAGATATTGCAATAAAGAACAGTCCAGTAGGCAGTACCTTTAAAGAGGAATGGACATCTCAAAAAATGGCAATCGCTGAAGCTGGAAAGAAAAGAATATGTACAAAAAAGGTAACTGCAAAGAAACCACGTGTAACAGAAGAAGTAATTCAGTTGATCGATGAAAGAAGGAAGTACAAAAATGTTCAGGGATATTCAAGTATATAGAAATACAAGTCGCTGAGGAGTGAAATAAATAGGAAGTGCAAGGAAGCTAAGACGCAACGGCTGCAAGAAAAGTGTGAAGAAATCGAAACAGAAATTATAGTTGGAAGGACTGACTGAACATATAGGAAAGTCAGAACAGCGTTCGGGGAAATTAAAAGCAAGGGTGGTAACATTAAGAGTGCAACTGGAATTCCTTTGTTAATTGCAGAGGAAGGAGCGGATAGGTGAAAAGAATACATTCAAGGAGGAAGATTTGTCTAATGTGATAGAAGAAGAAACAGGAGTGGATTTAGAAGAAATAGGGAATCCAGTATTAGGATCAGATTTTAAAAGAGCCTTGGAGGACTTAAGAGCAAATAAGGCAGAAGGGATAGATAACATTCCAGCAAGATTTCTAATATCACTAGGGGAAGTGCCAACAAAACGACTATTCACGTTGATGTATAGAATGTGAAATTCTGGCAATATGTCTAACTTTCGGAAAAATATCATCCACACAATTCCGAAGACTGCAACAGCCGACAAGTGAGAGAATTATCGCAGAGTCAGCTTAACAGCTCATGCATCCATAGTGTTGACAAGAGTAATACACAGAAGAATGGAAAAAAAAATTGAGGACGTGTTAGATGACGATCACTTTGGCTTTAGGAAAGGTAAAGGAATCTGAGAGACAATTCTGATGCTACGGTTGCGGTTTATAATGGAAACAAGACTAAAGAAAAATCAAGACATGTTCACAGGATTTGTCGACCTGGGGAAGGTGTTATAAAACGTAAATTGGTGAATATTTTCGAAATTCTGAGGCAAACATGGGTAAGCTGCAGCGAGTGACGAGTAGTACAATAGGTACGAGGGATTAATAAGAGTGGACGTGCAGGAATTAAGACTCGGTTTAAAAGGGGAGTAAGATTGCGAATAGTCTTTCGCCCCAACTGTTCAATCTGTACATCGGAGAAGCAATGATGGAAATAAAAGAAAGTTTGAGAAGTGGAATTAAAGTTTAGGGTGAAAGAGTATCACTGATAGTAAAAGTAATGAGCGTCATTCCTTCTTTATTATTAAATGAGCTTTTCTTAAAATTAAAGTCGAACCTGATTCTCTTTAGTAATGTTGTTTGTGTAATAGATCAGTAACAAAAAATCCAAACAATTTATTTTAACCTTTGAATGCCAGTGGCTTCTGACTCAAACCACCACTTTATTAATTTTCTTTTGAGATACCAGTGCCCTGAACGTGAAACCACCGGTGCTATTGCAAGACAGAGACACCTAACGGTGCACTGATGTGCTCTACGAACTTAATGCATTTCAATGGTCACTTTCAGTGTGCAAAGCAACAGCCTTCGTTGAATTTCAGCTATTTAGTTGTAGGAGATTGTGACGTGGGTTTCTTTATATTGATCATACTAAGGAGATCGTTGATAGTGAAAGAAATTACTTCAATATAAATCTGAGTTTGTGCTACTGTTTTTTTCAGTGCTTTCGCCACGAAACTACTGGGACACGCGAAGTGATAGGTGGTTGAGAACTATTATGTGCAATTGGTTCCAGGCTTAAACCACCTCCTTAAAAACTGAATGTTTACTTTTTACCAGTTTCTTCTTCTATTCGTTGCTTAAGGTGATAGTAACAATAATTTCGTGAAAAGTTCTAAAACAATGTACTTTTGATGTTTTGGGGCTCAAAGCGTTAAATAAATCACATCAGAAATGCTATTGTCAGGGAACAAAAGAAGATAGTTGTACGCAAATATTTATGTGGCTTCAAAGCTAATTTCATTTGACAAATATCCATTGTTTCTCATTATGTTTAATTCTGAAAATACTGAGAAAAAAACTTTTACTAACAAAATGTTAATTCAAAGGCAGATTAACTATAAAAAATGCGGAGTATTTCAATATTTCGACCGTTCAGTGATGAATTAAATTTTTTAAAGATTAATGAGAAACTTGTGGTACACCATTATTTCATTTAATTACAAACATTGTACGTTTTATTTTTCATGCACTAACATTTCGGAAATAATACGACTTGAGAACGGCAAATTGTAAAACTTCCAACGATGCAGTGTGAGCCTCAAAATTTCCAGTAAGATATCACATCATAATTTCGAGTTATCTTCTTGCCTCTGAACCGCATTTCCGGTTTCTTAAAGGTTCATAACTAGATTTATTTTCTTCACGAATATTGTGAATTACTGGCTGACTGCATATGCTGCGTGGCCACGTGGCCACAAACTGTTTGATTATTTTTCATAACAACTTCGATTAATTATTGATCTGGCACTGGAAATTAATAGTAGTGAAGCACTATTAATTCTCTAGTTTAAAGTGAAATATCTAATATTGAGAAGAATTTTTCTGTATAAAGTCAGGTAACGGTTAACATTGCAATAAAGCAGTCCAGTACGGAATCTGGAATGCATACCGATGAAGAATCTCAGGATAATGTCGCGCTACTGACTGAACATGCCGCCGAACTAGTTAATTCACTAACAGACATGTTCCAGAGATTACAATTAATGGCTACGATTACGAATATTGCTCTGGACCGACCAAGTGAAATTTAGTAGGCACAAAATATGGGGTCGAGAGAGTCGAGCGGAATTTCGTCGACACAGGCTAACGGCTCTGCGTGAAAAACAGGTGAATATTGCAAACGAATTAAAGGCTGATATACTGAAATTTCAAGCAGGCCCTACCTGAAGCTATAAGGAAAGTGACTGACGAAGTTTTGTCTATCAGCAAAGATCAAACTGCGTTGCTGGATATTCCTCAACAGCCCTCTGTAATGGTAGATAAAACTACTGCAGAACACGGTAACAAATTACTAGGTAAATTTGAGTGGAAAGCCAACGATTTTCAAACTGACAGAAATAAAGGGTGCGGTACACAATGATCCATTACTCGCACAACTCTTCGATAATGTACCACATCCAGCATCACAACAGGAACAAGATCAATTCAAACAGACGAACGTAAAGCGTACTGACACACTGTCTGCTGTAGGGGCTGCACGTAGTCCAATGTCAGATCTTCTTGAAGATGGTGATTTTTTTTAAGACAATATAATGGTGTACTACCTTTTACCTGGGCAGATATTTAGGAAATCCAACTTCAGGTTTTATTCAGGGTGAAGCTGCTCTGTGAGCGCTGGAAACAGTTGAATATTGCGAAACGTACGAACCGTTCAACAGAATATTTCTCTCGAAGTGATGGTTCATGAAGATTCAGGTACTCAATCGGATTTCTTGTTACTGTACTGCAGGGAGGCCTTCACAAGCATTCTCACAAGCTTATAGATAAAACAAGGTACTGGAATGAGCCCACTTCTCACAAAGATATCCTGACATTCTTGAAGGTGAGTTTGCCTATAGATATTTATGAAAGATTTGATCACGCGCCAGAGATAAACCTCAATGTTTTACGTCAGTGCTTGATTCAACGTACATGATGACGCAAAAAAAGAAAAAGAAGCGGTGATTGTGACAGGCCAGTCATGACCTACTATTGTAAAAGTCATGGCAACAGTGGAAGAAAAAATTCACAAGTGAATTTTGTGTCCACAAACAAGCTGCCCAAACAAGCGAACCGTGCAGGCATAATTAAATAAACACCACATAAAGGGAAGATGCTAGATAGGAGATTAACTCCCAAAATAATAAAATGGGTAACCAGTGGCAAAATAAACACAGATTGGTGGAATAATAGTCCAGGTAATCAGTGGCATAATAATTTTGATAGTTTGTGGTCTAATAATCGAGGTACCAAATTGACCGATAACCTTGGTAGCCGCCTGACTAATCAGGTCTGGTGAGAACAACGTCCTGCAGTAAATGTGATTGAGGTAACCGATGAAAGACGCTAGGCCGCACCGCGCTCATAAAGCAGCCACATCTACCCCCATGGCCATTGTCGCTGAATGGAGTGGGAGCATATAACTTTTCTGTACCGTTAATGAGGGTAGCAATATCATCAGCGGATATTATCACTGATATTCTTTCACCTTGAATTTTAATACCGCTCTTTAACTTTCCTTCTATTTCCATCATTGCTTCTTCGACGCACAGATAGAATAATAGGGTCCAAAGACTACATCCCTGTCTTACACCCTTTTTAATCACAGCATTTCGTAATTGGTCTTCCAGTCTTATTGTTCCGTCTTCGGCTCTTGTGCATATTGTAGATTATCCGTCTATCCTTGCACCTTACCTATAATTTACTCGTATTTATGAACTTCCAGCACCATTCGACTTTGTCGAACGCTTTTTCCAAGTAGACAAATGCTACGAACGTGTTTTGATTTAAATACGGTCTTGCACCTATCATCAATTGGAAAGTCAGAGTTGACTCTCTGGAGGCATTACCTCTCCTAAACTGATCCTCATCTAACTAAATCTCAGTTTTCTTTTCCACCTTTCTGTATATTTTTCTTGTCGGGAACACGAATGCATGAGCTGTAAAACTGATTGTGCGATAATTCTCACACTTTTCGCCTCATGATATCTTCCGAATTTCTTGCGTGATGTTTTTCTCCGAAAGTCTGATGGTATATGACCAGTCTGGTACATTCTACACACCAATGTCAATAGTTGTTTTGTTGCCGCTTCTCTCAACTATTTTAGAATTTCCGATGGAATTTTAACTGTCCGTTCTCCTTTATTCGATCTTAAGTCATCCAGAGCTCTTTTAAATTTTGATTCTGATAATTGATCCACTATTAATTCCTGTTCTCTACGTCACAACATCACACAAGTCTTCTAACTCGTAGGCAGGCTGGAGCGGCAGAGCGGTTCTAGGCGCTACAGTCTGGAATCGCTCGACCGCTACGGTCGCAGGTTCGAATCCTGCCTCGGGCATGGATGTGTGTGATGTCCTTAGGTTAGTTAGGTTTAAGTAGTTCTAAGTTCTAGGGGACTGATGACCTTAGAAGTTAAGTCCCATAGTGCTCAGAGCCATTTGAACCATTCTAACTCGTAGGATTTGCACCTATCCTATCCCTGATCAGCATTTGACGGAGGAATAACTACTTCTGTCTTACTGTTACCGCCCATGCTGAAAGCAAAAGTTGTTTTGATTTTTCTATATGCTGAGGCTGTCCTTCCGCCCGTCATATCTTTTTCCATTTCTTCACTTTTTCATGTATCCATTTCGCCCTAGACTCCAAACATGTCCTATTTATTTCGTTCCTAAGAGGCTTGTGTTTCTGTATTACTTAACTTTCGTGCACATTTTTGTACTTCATTCTTTCGTCAATCAAGTTAAGCATTTCGTCTGTTACCCACAGCTTCTTCATAGTTACTATCCTTGTACCTACGGTTTTCTTTCCAACTTCTGTAACTGCCCATTTTAGAGCTGTCCCTTCCTCTCCAGGTGAACAGTCTATTGATTTTATTAATTATCGCAGTATCTAAAGCCTGTGAGAACTTCAAGCGTATCCCTTCATTCATTATTACTTTCGTATCCCACTTCCTTTAGCGTTTAATCTTCCTGACAAGTCCCAAAAATTCAGCCTACTCTTCATCATTACTAAAGAGTGATCTGAATCTATATCTGCTGGGTGCGCCATATAATTCGACATCTGATATCGGAACCTCTACCTGCATTGTTGTAATGTAACTGGAAGCTTCGCATACATCCCGATCTTTTCCAAGTATACTTCCTCCTCTTGTGGTTACTGAACAGAGTAACCGCTGTTACTCGCTGAAATTTAATGTAGAAATCAATTAATCTCTCTCTTCTCTCATTGCTACTGCCGAGTGCCGAGTCCACATTCTCTCGTAGCCTTTTATTACACTTGTTCCTCTACAACTGCATTCCAATCCCTAATGACTGTCACCCTTTCCGTATTGAATTAATCATTCATTGTCTACGTATACTTTCTCTAACTCTTCGTCCCCTGCTTACGACGTCGGCATGTATACCTCAACAGTTGTTGTCAGTGTAGTTTTGCTGTGTATCCTCATGAGAACAACCGTATCTTTGAACTATTCACGGTAAATCACTCTGTACCCTACTTCGCTATTGATAACGAAACTTACACCAGTTATAACTTTCTCTGCTGCTGTTGTACTACCCTGGGTACGCCTTACAATACAGTATCTAATTTCGGAATACCTGACTGACTGAAATCTTCCCGTGTCTTCCGGTCTTTGCAAGTATACCTCCTCCTCTTGTGACTATTGGACAGAGTATTCGCTATTACTAGGAGAAATTTATGGCAGAACACAATTAGTGTCTCTCCTCTCTCACTCCCAGTGCCCAGCCCATACTCTACAGTAACCTTTTTTTTTACTGCTTCCCTTACAACTCCTCTCCCTACACTGCACCTCCATTTAATTACTGAATTACTCGTTCTGTATCCTCATATTCTTCATCTCCATCTTCAACGTGCAACGCCGGCATGTATACCTGAACTATCGTTTCCTCTGTTGGTTTACTATCGAGTCTGATGAAAACAACCCTGTCACTGAACTGTTCACAGAACTGTTCAGTGAGCCACACTATGTGCCATGCTTTCCTGTGCATACAGATCCTACTGCCGTTAAACGTTTTGTTCTACAGTTGATTTCACCCGACACTCGTCCGACCAGGGATCCTTCTCTTCCTCCCATTTCATTTCACTGACCTCCACCCATACTAGAAGGAGTTTTAAAATCTTCCCTTTCATATTTTCTAGCTTCCTTACCACGATAAAACTTCTGCTATTCAATGTCCCGACTTGTAGAACGGTACCCTTTCACCGGTTGGTCAATCGTTTCCTCATGGTCACCTCTCGTTTGTCATTTCCTTCCCGGATGTCGGAATGGAGACTAGTCTGGGCCTGGTACAGTCCCTGGAGGGATCGTGGTTGGCAAGTTCTTGCTTTTGTGGAACTCTGGCTGTCCGGTGCAGGTCTCGAGAAGCCTCGAGTGGTTAAATCGGTCGGAGGCAAGTCTTGTTGGCTCGCTTATGGACTAGCTACGAGTTGCGATAAGAGTAGCGGTCGTCACGTGCAACCTGGAAGGCAAGTTCCTGTTCTACTCTGCAAGCTTAAATTTACGGTACCTCAAAGACCGCCTCTACGGATTGGAGCCAATAACATTCAGGCTTGGAATACTGGAAATTAAGGCTCCTTCACATCTGAGTGGAGTTAAATGTTGTTTTCTTTTTTTTTTTTGGGTACTGCAAATTGCAAGGGCACGTCTTTATTAATGTGGAATTGGACCTGTCATATTAACGCGCCTCAGAGTAGTTGTGTATATGATAATCAGTCAAATGGTTCAAAATGGTTCAAATGGCTCTGAGTACTATGGGACTTAACAGCTGTGGTCATCAGTCCCCTAGAACCTTGAACTACTGAAACCTAACTGACCTAAGGGCATCACACACATCCATGCCCGAGGCAGGATTCGAACCTGTGACCGTAGCAGTCGCGCGGTTCCGGACTGCGCGCCTAGAACCGCGAGACGACCGCGGCCGGCCCAGATAATCAGTCAGCGCAACTGGTCGCAACTTGTTGTTCTAGATCATATTCCGTGCAAGTGTACGAGTATTCTCTGTAATAAATCGAATCAACAAAATTAAATTTGTAACGTAAACTTTGTTGAAGACAAAACACGCATTGTAGATGAGTATGCCTTAATCATTGTGTCGGCAGCCGCTGATACTTCTTCTTTTAATTTACAAGCAGTTTCAAGGAGTGTAATCGCCTTGACAATAAGTAGAGGTTTTCCTACTTCTTAGGCAATCACGTCTGTAGCCTAATTTGAGCAGATCACCGTTCCCTTCCGATGTGTGTTGGCAAGGTAGCGCTGGCAGCGGCCGACGCGTTCCTGTACTCTGGGCTGGGAGGAGAAACATGTTTGCTTTCTACTGCGGCGACACTTCTGTGGGTGCGCTGCGTCTCGGTTGGCCGTTAATCTGGTGCCTCTTCCAGCCGCGTCGCGGTGGCTCAAGTTAGTAAAGTTGATCGTTTGGTGCGTGAAACGGCAGAGTGTCGCCGATTAATCGGCACCCATTAGTCTGTCCTATTTGGTGAATTCCGTAAGCTCACGAGGTTTAAACAGTGTTCTGCAAGCCCGAATTTTCTCGTCACTATACTCGCTCTTCAACTACTCGTTTAAACCTTGCACTCTTATTGGCTACTTCTGGAAAGAGCCAACTTTGAAGGCCTTTTACTGATTAATATTAATTGTTGAACCTCTCTTTTGATCCAGTCATTAGCTAACTCCACTCGGTGTTAAACTTGCCTGGTTGCTGCTTGTTGGCTGTGATAGCCGTCTGCAGTAGTTGTCAGCTTACCTTGTATTTTGGACAACTGTATTTTATTAGGGGCTATTATCAAAGTTTCTGCTGGTGTGTACCATTTTGGAGTAACATTTAAATTGCATGTCCTCCGAACGTAACATGCATTTTGGGCGTTGTTTTTTTTAAAGGGTCATTATCTAATTTCTATCTGGTGTGTACCAGTTAGGAGTAACAATTCTAGTCCTCCCCACTTATCTTGTATTTGGGTAATTGTATTTTTTAATTAGGGTCATTATCAATGTTTCTGCTGGTGTCAAAGGCTTTCAAACACACCAAAATTACGCGAAGCGAAATGTAGTGTGAGGAGGGCTATGCGAGAGGCGTTCAGTGAATTCGATACTAATTTTCTATGTACTGACTTGGCAGACAATCCTAAGAAATTTTGGTCTTATGTCAAAGCGGTAGGTGGATCAAAACAAAATGTCCAGACACTCTATGACCAAAATGGTACTGAAACAGAGGATTACAGACTAAAGGCCGAAATACTGAATGTCATTTCCAAAGCTGTTTCTCAGAGGAAGACTGCACTGTAGTTCCTTCTCTAGATTATCGCACAGATGTCAAAATGGTAGATATCGAAACAGATGACAGAGGGATAGAAAAACAATTAAAATCGCTCAAAAGAGGAAAGGCCACTGGACCTGATGGGATACCAGTTCGATTTTACACAGAGTACGCGAAGGAAGTTGCCCCCCTTCTTGCAGCGGTGTACCGTAGGTCTCTAGAAGAGCGTAGCGTTCCAAAGGATTGGAAAAGGGCACAGGTCATCCCCGTTTTCAAGAAGGGACATCGAACAGATATGAAAAACTATAGGCCGGTATCTCTAACGTCGATCAGCTGCAGAATTTAGGAACACGTATTATGTTCGAGTATAATGACTTTTCTGGAGACTAGAAATCTACTCTGTAGGAATCAGCATGGGTTTCGAAAAAGACCATCGTGAGAAACCCAGCTCGCGCTATTCGTCCACGAGACTCAGAGGGCCATAGACACGGGTTCCCAGGTAGATGCCGTGTTCCTTGACTTCCTCAAGGCGTTCGATACAGTTCCCCACAGTCGTTTAATGTACAGAGTAAGAGCATATGGACTATCAAACCAATCGGGTGATTGGATTTAAGAGTTCCTAGATAACAGAACGCAGCATGTCATTCTCAATGGAGAGAAGTCTTCCGAAGTAAGAGTGATTTCAGGTGTGCCGCAAGGGAGTGTCGTAGGACCGTTGCTATTAACAAAATACATAAATGACCTTGTGGATAACATCGGAAGTTCACTGAGGCTGACGGCCGCAGTGGCCGATTGGTTCTAGGCGCTACAGTCTGGAGCCACGCGACCGCTACGGTCGCAGGTTCGAATCCTGCCTCGGCCATGGATGTGTGTGATGTCCTTAGGTTAGTTAGGTTTAAATAGTTCTTGTTGCGACCCTTGTTCACTAAAGTACGAGCAGCCCTTAGCGGCTCGCCATCTTAGTTACAACTATTCATGACATCGCCTTTCCGACTTAGCTCCTTTTTAATATGTGACTTGTAAGTACTGCATCTTTTCCCAGTCAGAACAAAGTTTAATTTTTTTAATGTATTATATACCTAATATGTTTTAGAACAGTTACTCTAATTGTCAAGACGACGCTCATAGTAGCGTCGAAACCTGGCCAATTTTGACTTAATATTTGTGACCGAGGGCTTATTTGTTCTAATATAATTAAATAGTTCTAAGTTCTAGGGGACTGATGACCACAGCAGTTAAGTCCCATAGTTCTCGGAGCCCTGTGAACCATTTTTCACTGAGGCTTTTTGCGGATGATGCTGTAGCATATCGAGAGGTTGTAACAATGGAAGATTGTACTGAAATGCAGGAGGATCTGCATGGTGCACGGAATGGCAATTGAATCTCAATGCAGACAAGTGTAATGTGCTGCGAATACATAGAAAGAAAGATCCTCTATCATTTAGCTACTATATAGGAGGTCAGCAGCTGGAAGCAGTTAATTCCATAAATTATCTGGGAGTACGCATTAGGAGTGATTTAAAATGGAGTGATTATATAAAGTTGATCGTCGGCAAAGCAGTTGACAGATTGAGATTCATTGGACAAATCCTAAGGAAATGCAATCCGAAAACAAAGGAAGTAGCTTACAGTACACTTGTTCGCCCAGTTCTTGAATATTGCTCACCGGTGTGTGATCCGTACCAGATAGGGTTGATAGAAGAGATAGAGAAGATCCATCGGAGAGCAGCGCGCTTTGTTACAGGATCATTTAGTAAACACGAAAGCGTTACGGAGATGATAGAAAAACTCCAGTGGAAGACTCTGCAAGAGAGACGCTCAGTAGCTCGGTACGGGATTTTGTTGAAGTTTCGAGAACATACCTTCACCGAGGTGTCAACCAGTATATTTCTCCTTCCTGCATATATCTCACGAAGAGACCATGAGGATAAAATCAGAGAGATTACAGCCCACACAGGGGCATGCCGACAATCTTTCTTACCACGAATAATACGAGACTGGAACAGAATGGAGAACCAATAGAGGTACTCAAAGTACCCTCCACCACACACCGTCAGGTGGCTTGCGAAGTATAGATGTAGATGTAGATGAAGATGTATACATGTTGAGAGTCACATTTAAATTACATGCTTTCCCAGCTTAGCCTGTTTTTGGTGGATTGTGCATCTTATTGCTTAAGGGATTTTTGTTAAATCTTGCACATTGTTAAAGGCTTTGCAAGAGCCACAATCAGTGGCGTGACTTGCCCTTTCTGTATTTTGGATGGGTGCTGTAAACTTGTGTAACGTGTTACCCATGCTTGGAAATTGTTAGTACACTTAGTACCTATTTTTGTAATTCATTTTAATGATGAAATTGTTTGTTGAACCCGCTGCATCCACACCTGGTTAGTGCGACTTGCTTCTTGTACTTGAGAATTGTATACCCCGGGACCCAGGTTTCTAGTCCTGCTCATAATGGTAAAAATTTTTAAAATTTTGTTATTAATCAATTGAGCCTGTTCAAGTTTTTAAAAATGATTGTGAGAGCTGTCATTCTTTTGACAAGGTTTTTAATATTGTAATTATAATATTGTTGTTGAGCAACAAAATGTATTCCATGAACTAACAAATGACGTAATATGTGGGTCGACCACCCACGTGCTTTTCCTTAAAATTATCCCAAGGATGTGTACAGATTCTCAGTAAAAGTTTTTTTTATTCGATAACTTTGGAACGCGTAGCTGGTGTATTCAAATATGCTACCTGAAACTCTGGATTTAGTTGACGGTCAAAGAAGTATTACAAGAGAGCATATGATGGATAGCAATGACTGTGAGATTTAATTTTTGATAGGATGGTGCTAAGAAATATTACACGTTATTCCAAGAACAAGAAGTAAATAAAAGAGTTTTATTTCTTTTCATTTATCTGTTTAACGCTATTAACCAGAGAATGGAGTCCTTAAGATGTGTTTCTGCTCTACATTCGTTAATCATTTTGGTTACTTGTACAGGAAAATATTTCTTCATTTAGATACAGTATGTAATACAAAGTATCCGGACAGTCCCAAAAAAATAGGTTGTTCTTATTAGTTGGAATGTGATGCCATCTACTGCCAGACACTTGATATCAATGACCTCACTGGTGATTAGACATCGTCAGAGTGCAGAATGGGGCACTCCGCGGAACTCACGGACTTCAGATGTGGTCACGGGAATAGGTGTCACTTGTGTCATACTTCTGTACGCGAGATTTCCAATCTCCTAAGCATCCCTCGGTCTACTGTTTCCGATGTGATAGTAACGTGGAAACGTGGAGGGACACGTACAGCACAAAAGCGTACAGGCCAACTTCGTCTGTTGACTGACAGAGACCGCCGAGAATTGAAGTGGGTCGTAATGTGTAATAGCCACACATCTATCCAGACCATCAAACAGGAATTCCAAACTGCATCCAGATCCACTGGAAGTACTAAATGTGTGTTAATTCCTGAGGGTTCAAATTGCAGGGGTTGTAGGTCAATAGACTTACACATTACTTAAACTAACTTATACTAAGAACAACATGCATACGCATACCCTAGGGAGGACTTTAACCCCCGGCGAGAGGGACCACTCAATCCGTAACATGGCGCCTAAAACCGCGCGGCCACTACGCGTGGTACACTGCAAGTACTATGACAGTTAGGCGGGAGGTGAGAAAAGTTGGATTTCATGGTCGAGCGGCTGCTCATAAGTCATAAATCATGCCGGTAAATTCCAAACTATGCCTTGCTTGGTGTAAGGAGAGTAAACATTGGATGACTGAACAGTGGAAAAACGTTGTGCGATGTGATGAATCACGGTGCACAACTTGGCGGTGCGATGGCAGGGTGTGCGTATAGCGAATGCCCGATGAACATCTGCCATCGTGTGTAGTGTTAACAGTAAAATTCGTTGACTGTGGTGTTATGGTGTGGTCACGTTTTTCATGGAGAGGGCTTGCAGACGTTTGTTGTTTTGGGTGGTACTATCACAGCACAGGCCTACATTGACGTTTTAAGCACCTGCTTGCTTCCCATTGTTGAAAAGCAATTCGGGGATGGCGATTGCATCTTTCAACACGATCGAGCACCTGTTCATAATGTACGACCTGTGGCGGAGTGGTTACACGACAGTAACATCCCTGTGATGGACTGACCTGCACGGAGTCATGACCTGAATATTATAGAATACCTCAGGGATGTTTTGGAACGCCGGTTTCGTGCCAGGCCTCACCGACTGAAATCGATACGTCTCCTCAGTGCAGCAAACCGTGAAGAATGTTCTGCCATTCCCCAAGAAACCTTACAGCACCTGATTCAACGTATCCCTGCGAGAGTGGAAGCTGTCATCAAGGTTAAGGGTGGGCCAACACCGTACTGAGTTCCAGCATTACCGACGGAGAGCGCACCGAACTTGTAAGGTGTCCGGATACTTTTGATCACATAGTGCAGTAAGTAGTTTCTTCCAAGGTCTTTTAGCAGATAGTGAAATGGTGCATTTGTAGATAAAGTTACATGATTTGACTGTAAGTACTTGTACCATATTCTGCCTGTACTAAATACGACGTGGGTCTCGTGGACGCTAGACAAAGATGTTAATGAGAATTTTACCTTGGAGTAAAGGTACAAGGTATTGAGATAGACGTGAGTGGTGTGCATCATGGAAACGTGTCATGTGTTCCTTCCACATTTATTAGTATTGTCGTTAGAGATTTGTGCCAGGTCAGCAGTATGCTACGAACAATTTTTGTGTATAAAAACTCGTATAAGTGGGAGTTTGTTCCTGTGATAGCAATGCTTCAGCAAATGCAGATAATTTGAAGCAAAGAAAACCCTTCACTTGCACCTGATAATAGGCAATGAACTAAATCCCTGACGTGCGTATGGAGTCTGAACGCACACGATCTGTGAGCTGCGCAGGAGCACTGTTCACCGTCGTTAGATAGACCGGTCATGTGGCAAGTCTTGGTTAACTGATCGGCGTAACAACAACACAAACTCTGTCGAGAAGGTTAAAGCGGTAGGGAGCTAGTGTTGAATGGTAAGGTACTGGGCCTGGGTAAGTGTATTAAAATTTAAACATACTATTTTATTTGAACGATTAAAATGATTTCCACACAAGACAAACTCTGAGACAAGCGTAAAACACAGCAGATAAGAAGAGCACCTATCATCAGAATTTGTTAATGTGATTTTGGAAAAAGGCAAATGTTGTCAGTACTTACTAATAACACACACATAAATTTCATTCTGGGGATTTTATGAAAGCAACACTTGGCAGCTTTAATACAAACAGATTAATAACATCAGTATTCAGCCTCACTGCCAACAGACAAAATTTACTATTACTGCTGAAGAAGAGCGGCTGTTAGCACAACAAATGTTAGTAACCACTGCCGGCACAATTTTACTACAGGAGCTTAAAAAAAGCAGTTTCTGGCAGAATTTAATAGGATGATGAAACGATCATAAAATTAAGCAGCAACTGCCAAAAGAGGAACATAAAAACTGTCGATGTAATTAAAATCTAATACAACACTGTTTGAGTGAAAAATTTCGCTTCAGAGTGGCTACTCCACTGAAGTACTAGAGTAAATGGGTTTACTACCGGACCAAAAGAGGAACATAAAAACTGTCGATGTAATTAAAATCTAATACAACACTAACTGTTTGAGTGAAAAATTTCGCTTCAGAGTGGCTACTCCACTGAAGTACTAGAGTAAATGTGTTTACTACCGGACCAACATGGCCCTATTAAATAAATAAATTCAAACCAAACAGTAGACACTGACAAAATTGCTTAATTAAGACGGGGAGCAACACAGATGACAAGATCACATAACAAAATAACAGCCATTAAAACGAAAAATAAGCACGCACTTTAATATCAGAATATATATATATATATATATATATATATATATATATATATATATATATATATATATATATATATATATAACAGAGTTTGCAACCAAACAAATGTTTCTCCTATATAACTCTCGGTCAGGAATCAACAGGACGAAATCCACAGGCAGCCTTAATGCTCAATGATGGGAATTGAGCAACGGATAAGAAATTCCCTGCTATAGCTAACACTGGCTTCTTCCGGATAATGAAATGCCAAGCACAAGTAAATGTACAATTATTCCTCGGAATAAGTTTTCCACTGGGAGATCTCCACTGGCAACACAAGAACTGGCACTTTGGACCGGCATGACTACCGATTTAAACTTACGAGGGTCACTCCAAAAGAAATGCACACTATTTTTGTAAAAATACAGTTTCTATTCTGCATGAGTGAAAGTTTTATAGTGTGTAGATACATCCTTCCCGCTTGTTTTCAAACTTAGTTCAACCTGTTCCCGTGAGTGGCGCCATCACAGCATGTCTTAAAGATGGCTGCTACACTTGACGTTCGTCAGAAGCAACGTGCTGTCATAGAATTCCTGTGCTGAGAAAACGAGACAGTGGGAAACATCCACAAGAGGTTGAAAAAGGTGTATGGAGTTGCTACTGTCGATCGCAGTACAGTTAGTCGGTGGGCAAGCTGGTTTCGTGATGAAAGCGGGCACGGCAATATTGAGGATTGTCCTCGCAGTGGCAGACCTCGTACTGCACACACTCCAGACAATGTGCATAGAGTTAACGATTTGACAGCTGACAGACGCACAACAGTGAACGATTTGTCACGCTACGTTGGGATAGGGGAAGGAAGTGACAGCTGACGGACGCACCACAGTGAACGATTTGTCAAGTTACGTTGGAATAGGGGAAGGAAGTGTTTGAAGTACTGATGGGGTTGGCGCTAAAAAAGGTTTGTGCGAGGTGGGTTCCCAGGATGTTGACAGTGGCTCACGAAGAAACAAGAAAAACCGTATGCAGAGAGCTTTTGGAACAGTACAAGAATGGTGGAGATGAATTTGTTGGAAGAACATGGCTCCATCATTTTTCACCAGAGACGAAGAGGCAATCAGTGGAGTGGCATCATACAAATTCACCCAAGAAAAAAAAAAAATTCATAACCACACCTTCTGCTGGAAAAGTTTTGGCTACAGTGTTTTTCGATTCCGAAGGACTCTTGCTTGTGGACATCATGCCAAGTTGAACCACCATAAATCTTGATGCATATGTAACGACAGTGAAGAAACTGCAAGCTTGACTGAGTCGTGATCGACCACATCGGCAAAAGCAGGAAGTTTTGCTGATACACGACAACGCACGGCCCCATGTCACTCAAGAAAACCATGGAAGCGATCACAAAACTCGGATGGACAACACTGAAACACACGCCTTTCAGTCTTGAGCTGGCTCCATGTGACTATCATCTCTTTGGGTAACTGAGAGACTCTCTTCGTGGAACAAGGTTTGAAGATGATGACTCCATTGTGCACGCTGCCAAACAGTGGCTCCAACATGTTGGTCCAGAATTTTACCGTGCAGGTACACAGGCGCTGGTTTAAAGATACCATAAGGAAATTGAGAGGGATGGAAATTAAGTGGAGAAATGAAAATATTGTTCCTGAAGGATGTACTTACACACAGTAAAACTTACAAACATGTAGAATAAAAGATGGATTAAAAAAAATATGGTGTGCATTTCTTTCGGAGTGACCCTCGTAGCTGTTACCCAAGTGTACCACCGATCACAAAGCCACAGTCATTGCAACACCCACTTTTTTATAGCAACCCACTGACTTTGCCCGTAACTCAACGACACTCTTCTAAACGATGACGCTTAAACCGCCCATCATGAGACTCTCGATCTGCTATGGTGGCGAAAACACCTCTTGCTGCACAGCCACCATCAGCGACGCTGCCACCTATCATTAGTGCGTGATAAAGAAAGAAAGACCCCTCATGGCACAATTCTCCTCCTCTTAAACTTTGATAGACGAGGGTGGGGTGGTTGAATGGCCAGGACGTATCTCGCATCCTGGTTATCATGGCAATTTTAAGTTGACTCAAGTGAGCCCTCATAAGTTTTTGTGAAGATGGATCCTGAATCAAGAAAATGACCCGGGAGATGGCTTAAACAATCTTATGAGGCCACAGGAATCTAGGTATCATTTTCTATGTGACCTCCTGTGCCCAGAAAATTTTCAATAACACCGTAATACCCTACCCCCCCCTCAATCCTCCCCCGCGATGAGATAGGACGCCCCTGATTATTACAGAGAGTGGCCTCCCTTCTATGTGCCAACTGGATGTTTCTCTTATTGACCCCCCAATTTTTTTATGTCAGGATCACTATCTTCCCGGAGTGAATAATTGAACCCCCATAACTTGGAGAGGTGGAGTTACTTTATTGGAACGGCGAATATCAACGCAACTGGAGTCGTCTTATGGGCTTCATCAACAGCAGCGTTCAATGTAGAATTTAACCACTCAGTCGATTGATCCAATCTCGTCTGTGATAGTTTGTGAAAGACAGGAAGTGCCGACTTTAAACTGCGGTTAACCCATTTAGAAAAGGACGGCCGAGGGTAGTATGGAGTTGGGGTCACCTGGTATTGCCACTATTAGTATAGAACCTATGGGAGAATCAAACAAGTTATATCTGAGTGAGAGGAATACTGTTGGTTCCCGTGCTCCCTGACTTGCTCAATGTCAGCCACATGAACCCCGAAAAGGTATCGACTATCACGAATAAATATCGGTTCCCACGCTTAGTGCGTTTCAAACAACAAAGAAACTAGTCAAAAAAATTCTTCGTGGAATTTTCCCTGCAGGTTGAAGCAAGTTGGCCTCTATGTGTGTTCGAATTTGCATGTGCCTTACTACAGTATTAACTTTAACTCCACAACTTCCGAAGATCCCCATTCAGGCTAGGGAAGGTTAGGTATTGCTTTATCTGCATAACATTTTTAAATATTCCAAAATGCCACCACACGATGAATGATGAAAACACTGAAACACGACGGTAAAGACTCTTTGGGAAGACATAACTTGTCTTTTCCATAGTACCGAGTTCAGGAACAAACTGAGTACCCCAGAACTTTTCTCTGCTGCTCAATCTGATTTAATTGACGATCTCCATCTTATCACTCCCCTAGATCCACAAATAAGCTCGGAACCTCCACTATCACTGTTCCAATGCAAATATACCTGTGGTGTCACCGCCAGACACCACACTTGCTTGGTGGTAGCCTTTAAATCGGCCGCGGTCCGTTAGTATACGTCGGACCCGCGTGTCACCACTGTCAGTGATTGCAGACCGAGCGCCGCCACACGGCAGGTCTAGAGAGACGTCCTAGCACTCGCCCAGTTGTACAGCCGACTTTGCTAGAGATGGAACTGACAAATTACGCTCTCATTTGCCGAGACGATAGTTAGCATAGCCTTCAGCTACGTCATTTGCTACGACCTAGCAAGGCGCCAATATCAGTTGTTATTAATCTTGTAATGCATGTACTGTCAAGAGAGATGTTCGCCAATTGTGGATTAAAGTTAAGTATTCTACCAGTTACCTCCTTTTTTTACTAGACTCAACTCCTATAACTGTTCCAGACCTCACGCCAGCCTGCGTGAGCTTAAACGCGTGCCTTTCGGCTACCAGTCATAGTGGATGGGCTGTCGGGCCAGTCCACTACAATACCTTCATTGGATTCCCCAGACTCATCATCCTCACAAAACGTTCGTCATAAGGCATCGGACACTTGATAATCAGTACCATTTATATGATGCAACAGAAAACGGAACGTCGAAATCCTTATCGCCCACATGGCTACACGTCCAGCCTTACGAGGTTGGGCTAAATCTCACGACATTATTTGGTTGTCCGCCTCTAAATGAAACACGTTATGTTCAAGATAGAATTTAGAACGTTAAAGCCAAAACTACACCAAAACTACACCACCATCTGCAGCAGACAAAGATCTTAATACGTAAGCAATGGATCATCTTTGTCCTTTACTTTCCTGCCGGAGGAACGCGACAATTCCCGATTTCTAAGCGTCAATTTACAAAAAGAACTCGTTCTCAAAATTTCGTATGGCTAACACAAAACCATCTTAAGAGCTTCAAAATATGCCTGCTGCGATTCTCCCACTTAAAAATCTCTCCCTTCCGTCTCACTTGGTTGAGGGGAGCTGCCAGTTGGACCAAGTTCTGGAAGTAATTTCGAAAAAAGTTGGTCTTACCGATGAATCAATTTCCTTCTTCTTCTTTGGCAGCGAAACTTGACGGATGCCTCTGGTGCGTTCTTGGTATATACTCACACCATTTTCGGAGGCTATATAGCCTAGAAAGGACATGTCCTTCTAGATTATACTTCTATGACTGAACTGTTAATACTGGTTCGTGCAGGCGACTTAATACCTTCCCTTCATGATTCTGGTGGCCATCAAATGATTTACTATAAACAACATCATCTACATTTATTGTTAATATCCAAAAATCTTCAAACCGATTTTGTTCGAAAAAAGGTCTTATGAATCGATGGAATTCACAGTGAATGAGGACTCTTCAGCGGCTTCCCATCGTTCCAAGTGCTGATTCAGGTGGCGCGCAATTAAAAACACTTTTTTTTGCAATCTGATTTTTTAAAAACAGGTAAATGTACACATCAATTCTTAAAAGTATTTGCCAAAAGTGCATTGAATGAAAAACTGCGAATTTATTTAAAAAAGCCATTCCTCACATAACTACCCCTCAAACAATCAGGAAGCTACGATGGCCCATAATTCACTTTCAAATCGAAAATTTTGATCCATTATAGGATATTGTCAATAGTGAAATTGCTATTGAGCACCAGTAGATGAATGTCAAACACAGGGGGAGCAAAAAATAACAACACATTAAAATGAAATTTTGAAGAATTTAAAACACTTTAAAGGGGGATGTAATGGATTTTGATCCATAGAATAGTTTTCAAAAATATTATTTTCTTGATGTACACAGTTTAATCGATGTTGTGTGGGAGTTTCATCGTGGTAGCAGCTTTAGAAATGCCTTTAAATTGTAAAACTGATATACTCTGCAATGCCGGTTGCTCTCACCTTTTACGATATTTGGGAAACTGCTTGCTGCAGCTGAATTTTGGTCAGTGTGAGGGCTATTTTCTTTCGATGTTTTTGTTTGACATCTATTCTCTGGCTGACATCTACATCTTTGCCTGAAAACATTTTGCATGTGGTTTATTTACGTTTTGGCAGTACTAGCACATTAGTAGGTGGAGGGTTGAATTCGCAAACCTTTACGTGGAAGTCAAAATTTGCGCATAGTCTGTGGTGGAAAAACTGCGTTTAGGAAACTGAGGTTTCATGTAAATCGGTTTGCCAACAAAAAAGAGGAAGCAGCTCGAAACGAAGAACATAAGCTCTCACCTTCGACTTGGGACAGGAGACTTGTACAGGTGCGTGAATGATGTAGATATGGATTCCACTAGATTCAGTCTTATTGATTTAGAGCTTCTCTGCAAGGCTATAAAGTTTTCATGTTCATGTCTTATCTGTAGAAATACGGAATGCTTGGTTGTTATTAAAGAAAGAAGAGTGGGAATAGCTTGTGATTTTAAATTAATTTTTAATTCGTGTGACTTGAATTTTCATTTTCCTCCTCCTAAAAAACTCACACTGGTATCTAAAATTAATGTCAGGTTAGCATATTCTCTGAGATGCCTTGAACATGGCAGGGAAGGAGGAAATTTATTGTGTGGGTTTCTCAACATGCTTCAGTTTTGTGCAAGGTTTGAAAAAATAAATAAAGAAATGTCTGATGCTGCATGCGATACTGCCAAAGGAGTGAAGCAATTGGTGGAAATAAACCAAAACGAAATATCCTGGGGCAGATATTCATGACAATGAATCTACTGCAAATGCTACTGACCTGTGTGTGTCTGTAGATGGGACCTGGATGAAAAGGGGTCACACATCTCTGTATGGAGTTGCATCTGTTATTAGTATTGACTCAGGTAAAATTGTAGGCGTAGAAATTATGTCTAAATACTGCCACCAGTGTACATCAAGAACAATGACCAACAATGAAGACATTGGGAAACTGTGGCAAGAAAAGCATGCTGTAGAAAGCTCTGAAAATTATAGTGGCTCAAATGGGGGTATGGAGCCTGCTGCAGTTGTGTTCTCTAGATCTGAGGCTCAGTATTGCGTTATATACATATTAAATGCCTAGGTGATGGGGACTCCTCTACGTTCAAGGCTGTGAAAGATAAAAATCTGTACATCACAGTAATAGATAAAATGGAATGTGTTGGCCACATCCAAATGAGGCTTGGTGGTAGGCTTAGTAGTTTGCTGAATGAGAGGAACGGTGAAGCCGTTGAGCATGGAAAACGATTAGGAGGAAAAGGCAGCCCTACTCTGAAAGAAATTGATTCTCTTCAGTTATTTTATGGGAGAACTATAAGGAAAAACACACATAATTTAGAGGCAATGAGGCGTGCTGTGTGGGCAATTTTTGGCCACAAACTATCGACTGACCAAACACTAGTGCACAGTCTGTGTTTGAAAGACGATTGGTGGAACTTCACCAACAGAAATGAGACGAATTGACATAAACACTCATTACCAAACCTCTTAAGAATGCAATTAAGCCCACGTTCATGTATCTTGCAAACCCTGACGTATACAGGAACTGCCTTCACGCAGAGACTCAAAATGCAAATGAAAGCCTCAATAATTTAATTTGGATTATATGCTCAAAAAAGACGTTCTGTGGAATTGAAATACTAAAAATATGTGTCTACGATGCAGTTTTATGTTACAATAACGGAAATAACGGCAGAATCTAAGTGCTGAAAAGAGTTGGTATAGATTCTGGTGTATTTACAACAAAAGCATTTTACACCATCGACGAGAGCAGGTTCAAGAAAGCTAACAGATCAGTGCCTTACCTGCAAAATGAAGGCCAGGCAGATTCGAAGAGGAGAGAAGCGAGATTTGGAGGATGAGGAGTAACAGCATGGAGGATTTCAAAATTGAAGAAGTATGAGAAGAAAATCTTTGAACTTCATTTTCTCTGTTTTACATTTTTACGTTATTAGAAGCGTTTTCGCAAAAAGTACGTGCGCTGATGCTATGAAATTTTCAGAAAGATTTTGCAGCGTGTTGCTGTCTCCCTGGAACTAAAAATACGAGAACCTGCTACTACATTCTGATTTTTAGATACTCTGCTAATGATACAATTTGTACCATAAATTAATAACTGCAGTTCATCGGAGTAACCTTCCCAGGAGACTACAATAAAATATCCAGATTAATTGCATGATTTGAATTTGGGTTATGGCTTTTTATAAAAAAGACAATCAAAAAATTAAAAAATTATATTTTCTGTAAAATATTAATTCTGCATATTTTATTACAATTTTCCGTTTAAACACAGCTCTTTCGCTTCACAGAAGCAAAATTTTAGATTTGTACATTAATAAATATGGATTTAATGGCCGCACGAGGTTAGCCGAGCGGTCTCAGGTGCTGGAGTCATGGACTGTGAGGCTGATCCCGGCGGAGGTTCGAGACTTCTCTCGGGCATGGGTGTGTGTGTTTGTCCTTAGGATAATTTAGGTTAAGTAGTTTGTAAGCTTAGGGACTGATGGCCTTAGCAGTTAAGTCCCATAAGATTTCACACACACTTGAACATTTTTTTTTTTTATTTAATGATTTTTTAAATCAATGTTTACATATTCCGTTACATCCCCCCTTAACAGTGTTCGCGATCTGCAACGTATGCGTTATCCACGACAGTAAATAATGGAAGCCTACCACAAGTACTAATGCACGTAAGGATCACTCACCATTAAGCAATTGTAAAAACGGCGACTGTTTGTTGTGCCAGTGCTACGGACTGGTAATTTGTGGAGTGATAGCGGAAGCTCATACCAGCAAATATTCATCCTGAGTTTGATGCCATAAATCACTCGAGTCCCTGCGATGGAAAATATGAAAATGACTGAACCTATAGCTAAGAACGACACTCCAGAATGCAATACATTTGGCCAATCGTTGTGGTAAACTAAAGGCAAGTGCCATACAACTGAATGTAAGATTTCTTGCAGAGACGCCTTAATAAAAAGCATAAAATAAATGAAAGCGCCTTATAACATTCGTTTGCTCCGGGAGACGTACGACCAACAAGGGAAATATTCGCAGCGCAGCTGCTGTAGGTTATGAGCAGCAGACTGGCTCTTGTGCATCAAAACCAGAATCGGGCTTGCGTTATGGCAATGAAGGACCGCACATGAGCGAGATGTTAGACAGTGGGTATACTGTATGCAATTACATTTACTTCGTCAACAACTGAAGTACAGGCATAGTACTAGAAAGTGGTGGTAGCAATGCATACTAACACAGTAAAGTTCTAGAGGAAGCCAATTTTAATGAATACCTGGAGTAAAAATACACATGCTTAGTAAACTGTTACAAGGCGTTAATTAAACTACGTACCACCTGCTTTTGTAATCTATCTCTGTATAACAAATTGTTTGGAATAAATGAAGCATGATTGCATGGTTAATAAAATAAGTTGAAAGGAATGCACCAATTCTAGATGCAAACAATTATACGCTGACGGTAGAAGGCAATTAGCCTGCTGTGTTAAAGCAATGGAAGTTCACCAAAACGCTGCAGTGCCCAAAATAGGTCTGTCTATTCAAAGTGTGGGTAGGGGGCTACTTGAATGCTCTCGTAATTGAAACTCCATTTAGGATATCGTATGGTAGTGAAACATGGGGTGTGGTAAAACAGGAACAGAAGAGAATCGAGGCATTCGAGATGTGGTGCTAAAGACGAATGTCGAAAATTAGGTGGATTGATAAAGTAACGAATGATGAGAGTCTGCGCATTATCGAAGAGCAAAGGAATATGTGGAAAACGCTGACAAGAAAAAGGGACAGGATGTTAGGACACCTGTGGTCTATGGTACTAGAGGCGTCTGAAGAGGGCAAAACTGTGGAGGAATACTTAGATTGGAATTCATTCAGGAAACTATTGAGGACCTAGGCTGCAAGTGCTACTCTGAGATGAAGAGGTTGGCACGGGAGAGGAACTCGTGGCGGGTCGCATCAACAGTCAGTTGACTGATGACCCAAAAAAAAAAGGATATTCATTATCATCCATCACTGTCGTTGACCAGTATTTCCTAGTAGTTCTCCAGATCAAGGATGGTGTACCCAGATTCGCTTACGTGTATACTATTGGTTAAATCGGATTTTGAGTTAGGCACAGTTAGATGTTCTTCGAATTGTATGTAAAAACTACGTCCACTTTGTTGGATACATTTGTTTTGACAGACTTAGGAAGAAACTGCATATACACCTCTGCCGCTGTACTTGTTAAAATGCGAATACTTTTTTTTATATCTGTATGGCTTTTCGAAATGAATATGATGGAATAGCACTTTTAAGTTGCTCTTTCAATCTCCCTGATATTTTTACAGATTTAAGGAAGTGGTGGTAACTTATTTTCTTGCTACTCCTATTTACTGGTACTGAAGAAGCGGTGTTTTTCTTCTTCAATAGTTCACAAATGATCCTATTGTCAAAATTTGCATCACATCAATTAGACCATGCAATAAATTGTATAACTTCAGATTTTCGATCAAATGATTCCTGGAAATGCAGGCGTTTGCGAAACAGATGTAATAATGACGTAAACGGAACCTCTTTATACTTCTGAGGAGGATTCGAAGTCCGGCGTATGACCATATCAGCTTTTGATAGTTCGCGGAATATATCGAGAGAAAATGTGGAATCCTTTAAGGTTATATGTAAATCCTGCCCCTGTGTTTGATTGTGAGCTGGATATTTGTACTATAGGAATGAAGGTGATTCACACACATATCATATTCCGCATCGAGGCGTTTTAACACCAGAAACACATCACTGACATAGCGATGGCGCGCTACAATCTGATCGCCACGTAATGGGGAACGCAGTACCGTGCACACCCATGTTAAAACTTTGTCATATTGTAACCTCCCAAGAAAATAATTTTGTAAAAAAATGAAAAAAATAGTAATTAAATATAAATGGAACCAATTGTAACCTCCCCGCAAAAACAAAAGAAAATATCTAAATGAGAGTAGACATCGTGCTAAGTGTAACCTTCCCACAAAAATATGAAAATGAAAAGAATGGAATTAAATTGCAAATAATGCCAAATGTTAGCTTCCCACAGTAATAAAACTTAATGATAATAAAAATGTGTAAAAATGTTAAGTCCCCACAAAATTAACGTTAAGATGAACCTGATAAATTTTATAAGGGCAGCTGCGCTGACCTTAGCCCCTGTTCAATATTTAATCTGATAAATTGATTCAGGGAGGAAAAGCATAGGAAATATTGTTTCAATTGTAATGATTCTTTTCTTAAAAACAATTGCTTTGAAAACGAAATTATTATAGGGGCATTTCTTGAACAAATTAATTACAATTACCATACATTATTAACTGAGCGCAACGCTGCTTCATTACCTTATTTAACAATATACCTCGTCCTGAATCGTGACCAGAGACCCATGTCGACGCCCGCCGACTCCTCACACACGACTCCGACCGAGTACAACTCGCGACCACTACTCGCTCTGCCGGTTCCACACACACTACTTACAACTACTGCACTCACGCGCGGTCAAGCGCAGACTAGCAACGATAAATAACTCTCTGGTCAAAGATTCTGTCATGCCTCGCCATCGCTGTACTGAATACTTATGAAACGTACGCGTTTCAATATAGATGTAGCTAAACAATATGCAAAGGGTAAACTAATAGCCAGTCCGTATTTTTATACGTAAATTAGATCACTGAACCTAAAATAGCGGTAATTCATTACCAAGCTAAGCAGTTCTAGCATTTCATCGACTTCGTCAGTGGAGCCCCCACTATGGCAGCTTAATTTCTTAGATATAATTTCATTAACCTTATCTGTCGGTACATTAGCATACATATTCTTAATGTGAGGGATACTATGTAAGTACCTATTCAAATCGATAACCTAGTTAAACCAGAAATTAGTGGTTCCTTACTGCGGGTATTAAACTATTTTGGATGTTTGTGATGCTTATTTATATAGGTTCCCAGAATGTTTCACGCTTGATAACACACCCCTTTCCTTGAATTGACTATTGGGTATCCCGGTATATCATCCTTATGAACCTTTATCGCCGCTCTAAATCTAGGTGCCTCAACTTTCATTGGTATTATTGTTATGTTTCTGAAAGTTGCTAAGATAAAATTTTTCACATTTCAAATATTTTTTCAGCTTTGCTTGGAATTTAGCAGCAGTATCAAATTCACACTGCTCCATTTTAGTCTCCTTAAAAAATTCAGCTCTTTAGTAATATACTGTTCCCCTTTGATTTCGCTGTTACTTTTCCTTTAGCGGCACGACCGATAGTTGACCCATCATCTTTGGAACTGTTCGTGGTATACACGAGTTGTTGCTGATTTGCGCCATGTATTACCTTATTCACTCCTACAACCACCATATTTATTTGTGCAGTAGTAAGTAACACGCCAACGAAAGCTGAAATGGTATTCGGAACTAACGAATCGAGTAGGAGCTGTGGCGCTCATTTATTAATATTTTAAGCTAAACTTTTATTAAGTATCTGTAATTCTTTTTCGGAGCTAACTTAAAGTCACGTTCTGTAAATGCTGGCGTAGTTGCGGGCGAGGCGTGCTGTATTAATTTTTCAAACCTACTACAGTGTGGTGCTAAATTCCTTCCCTCGGTCTATGTGTTTTCCTATATCGTCAAATGTTTCTTTATTCACTATTACTGACAGATATAGGGGTGCCAGATACATTATCCAGTTTTGCGCATGCTAGTTACAAATTTCTTTCACTACGCAAAAGTACATGATCCTATGTGCAGATATCTTAGGGAGATCAGCATTTTTGCTAAGCGTACGTCTAATGTTATTTGGGATAATCCTAAGATACCCTTTCTTGAATTAATGTTTCATATTTACTATAAACAGAATTTTGTTAAAGTTCAATTTTTTTAAAAAAATATGCAGGCTGGTTGTTACATACTATTTTGTACATAGAGCAGCCACAGCTAACACAGTACATCCGTAAAACGACGTGATCAGCAGTTTCTCTCATCACTCCCGATGGAATCTGAGCAACTTGTTCCTGTGTACTGGCCTTCATATAAGGCAGAGTCGGAAGGTGTCCCTGTTAAACGCGTTCTTTTAGATATTCCCAGAAGCGAAAGTCACATGGATTCAGATCAAATGATCTTGCTTGCTATGTACGTTGAACAACTAAGGAGATAGCAAATTCGTGGAAGATTGTATTAAGTAGATCTTTCACCACGCGAGCGACATGAGGTATTGCACTATAATGCATGAAACCAGTGGTTTCCAAACAGTTGCACTCTGGCAAAACGGGAATCACATTTCACACAAGGACATATCGATAACGTGCGGACGTCATAGAACACCCGACAGGCACTCTGGTCGTGTTATGTTCAAAGGTGAACGGATCGACAATAAAGGTGTTTGTGAATGCGCACCACTCAGTGACATATGGTGAATGCTACGGATCACCATACACAATGCGCGGTTGAACAATAACCCAGTTTTAGAAGTTCTGTGTATTCATTGGATGTGCCTCTATAGATTATTCCCCTGCTACATGTCATCAACTTCGATCCGAGCCAGAAGCTGAAGAGAAAATTCAGGACGTAGCTGCGGATGATGAGGTTTCAGTTGCTGCACCATCTCAATCTTGTATGGGTAAAGGTACATAAAAGACCGCTAAACTGTCCCTACTGTTGACCTGGAAAGGACAAATCTCGTGTTACTTAACATGCGCTACCCCGGGTGTGTGCTGCATGGTCAATTAAAGCAAAAGCAACCTCGCCAATAACTTTCTCCATGGTAGGACGCCTTCCTCTCCCAGTGGTCACACCAAGCTCATCCGTCTTTTAGAATTTCATTGTCATCTTTTTTAAACGATTTGGTGACATCGAACCACTCTTCGGATCTTTCAGTCGGCTTTACTCACTCAATGCAGCTCGCTAATTTCTCCCGTTCTCATAAAACAGCGTCAATAAGAAAAGACAGTATGTGTTCTCGATAGCAACATTGTTCACTCACGTGCGGCTTGTCAAATGACAACGTGGATGTCATTCCGTCGTACGTACAGTACACAGCGCAAAATTAGCACCTGCCCGCATCTCGTGGTCGTGCGGTAGCGTTCTCGCTTCCCACGCCCGGGCTCCCGGGTTCGATTCCCGGCGGGGTCGGGGATTTTCTCTGCCTCGTGATGGCTGGGTGTTGTGTGCTGTCCTTAGGTTAGTTAGGTTTAAGTAGTTCTAAGTTCTAGGGGACTTATGACCGCAGCAGTTGAGTCCCATAGTGCTCAGAGCCATTTGAACCAGCCAAAATTAGCACCGGGTTATCACAGTTGGAATATTTTCTTCAGCGAAAATCGTTTCCGCATTAACGCATTATCATGTCTACCAAGTTTCGCTGCCATATGGTAATTACAGTCCTGATTGAAACTCCATGAGTAGCAGCCAGTTGATTATAATAATCCAGCAGAGTGAGTGGTATCATTACAGATATGTTGATTAAAAAATGTATTGACTACAAAAATTACAGGAAAAATTTTACAAACATTTGGGGATCTCGCAAGCCTACATTTAACTTTGCAAATCAATACAACATCATCTAATATAAGCTTTTATGTTGTTCCGAAAATCCAGTCTTATACTCTGTGAATATGCACATCAATGAATTTGTAGTAGAACGGAACTGAACTAAGCATTCCATGAATGCAACAACCAGCTTCCACTGTACAACAATTTTTTTTCTTTTTTAGTTCTTCTCCTTCGCCGACGTTTTCATCTCAGAGTAGCAATTGCAAACTCCATTCTCAATTATTTGCCGGATGTATTCCTGTCTCTATCTTCTCTACAGTTTTTACCCTCTACATCTACCTCTAGTACCGTGGAAGTTATTCCCTGATGTCTTAACAGATGTCCTATCAGCCTCTCCCTTCTTCTTGTCAGTGTTTAACGTATAGTCCTTTTCACGCCGATTCTGTCAAGAACCTCCTCATTCCTTATTAGTGCACCTAATTTTCAGCATTCTTATGTAGCACCGCATCATACTGTGCTCCAGATGATCATTCTCAGAAACTTCTTCGTCAAATTAAGATTTACTTTTGATATTAGCAGACTTCTACTGACCAGGAATGCCCTTTTTTCCAGTACTGGAGTGATTTTCACGTTCTGGTTTATTTTACTACATAGGTAGAATAATACCTTAACGTTGTCTACTTCGTGAGTCTAAATTCTGATATTAAGTATCTCTGTTGTTGTTTCTGTTACTTTCATTAGTTTTGTCTTTCTTCGGTTTACGCTCAGCCTCGTTAGGCCCATCATTTCATTCAACACATGCTGTAAATCTTCTTCACGTTCACAGTGGATAGCAATGTCATTAGCGAATGTTGTCATTGACATCTTTTCACCCAGAATTTTAATCCATTCTTAAAACTTCCTTTTATACTTCTTCGTCGGCCGGAGTGGCCGAGCGGTTCTAGGCGCTTCAGTCTGGAACCGCACGACCGCTACGGTTGCAGGCTCGAATCCTGCAGCGAGCATGGAAGTGTGTGATGTCTTTAGGTTAGTTAGTTTTAAGTAGTTCTAAGTCTAGGGGACTGATGACCTCAGATGTTAAGTCCCATAATACTCACTGCCATTTGAACCATTTTTGCTTCTTCGATGTACAGATTGAACAGTAGAAGCGAAAGCCTACATCTCTGTCTTACATCCTTTTTCATCCGACGAATTCATTCTTTATCTTTCAGTCTCATTGTTCCCCCTTCGTTCTTGGACGTATTGTATATTACTCGTCTTTCCCTATAGCTTATGCTTTCTTTTCTCAGAAATTCGAACATCTTGCACCATTAAACATTGTGAAACGCTTTCTCCGCGTCGGCAAATCCAATGAGCCTGTCTCGATATCTCTTTAGCCTTGCTTCCATTAACAACCGCAACGTCAGAAATGCTTCTCTGATGCATTTACCTTTTCCAAACCGAAACCGGTCGTCTTTGAACAGATCTTCAATTTTCTTTTCCGTTCTTCTGTATATTATTCTTGTCAGCAACATGGATATACGAGCTGTTAAGCTCGTTGCACGATTATTCACGCACTTGTGAGCTCTTGCAATCTTGTGAATTGTGTGCATGATGTTTCTCCAAGTCAGACGGTATATCGCTAGTGTCAGACATTGTGGAAACCAACGTGAATAGTCGTTTTCTGGCCACTTGCCCCATTGATTTTAGTAATTCCAATGGAATGTTGTCAATCTCTTCTACCTTAGTTGAGATTAAGCTCTACAGAGCTCTTTTATACTCTTAATTGTAATACTGAATAACTTATCTCTTCCCCGTCGACTTCTGTGTCTTCTTCTATGACTCCATCAAACAAGTCTTCTACCTTGTAGAGGCCTTCAATGTACTCTTTCCACATATCTGCTCTCGTCTTTCCATTTAAAAGTAGAATTCCCATTGCACTCTAAATGTTACCTCCAGTACTTTTAATGTCAAAGAAGGCTGTTTTGATTTTTCTATGTGCATTGCCCGTCCTTCCGACAGTTATTTCATTTTCAAAGTCTCCACATTATTTATGCAGCCATTTCGTCTTAGCTTCTCTACTCTTCCCTCTAAGTGACTTGTATTTCTGTATTTGCCTGAATATTTTTGTACTTATTTCTTTCGTCGATCAGCTGAAGTATTTCATCTGTTATCCATGGGTTCTCCAAACTTGCCTTCGTAATACCTACGGTTTCCTTTCCATTATCTGTAATTGTCCGTTTTAGAGATGACCACTTCTCATCACCTGAACTACCTACTGAACAAGTCATTATTGCAGTATGTATATCCTCAGCGAACTTCAAGGATATCTCTTCATTCCTTAGTACTTGCGTATCGCATCTCTTTGCCCATTGACTTGCTGACTAACGTCTTAAACTTCAGCCTACTCTTTATCATTACTAGATTGTGATCTGACTTTACACCTGTTCCTGGGTACGCCTGAGTACGGAATCTCTGCCTGATCATTATGTATACTAATATGTTCCCATATCTCCTGACCTTTTCCTAGTATACCTCCTCATATTGTGATTCTTGATCTATTGTTGGCAGTCACCTGCCACAGACTCGAATCGAGGATTAGTCCCGAATCTCTTGGCAATGGAGAGAGCAACGTGGCACTTTTTCAACGACAGGCTCCAATTCCTGTAGACACACGTTGTGTGTCTCTCATACCTGCCATTTACATACTAAGGTCGTTCATCATTCCTGATTCTTCCGCATTTTAGGGCAATTCCCAACCCAAGGGCAAGTGAGAGCCCCGAACGTCTGTCCGCTTCTCCACACTCTTTGACTAGACCGATGACAGAAGGAGGGTGACTTGCAGCCTGTAGTCATTGGCCGCCATTGCTGACGGTTTTTATTCAGAATTTGAGCAGTGTTGAGGTTCGATGAGGAACCGAGGACTTTTTGATTTCCAGCCAATGGCACTACTTTAAAATCACGGGGACATAGCAACTTCGAAATGGGTATTGCACTGCACAGAGACAAGCATGTTCCTAGGCGTGAGTTGATACAAGCAAGTTGTCCAAGACTAAACTTGCCGCGAGACGTTTACCTTCAAATAAATGTATTAGATCTCAAACTCTCCTTATGCAGTACAATATATGGTCGATGGCGTAACCGACAGCCAGACAAAAGTAGCTTTGGCCTCAAATACAGGACCACAGCACAAAGAGCCTCTTAGTCTACATGATACCAATGCGAGACCGAAAGTGACCAACACTAATGGCAAACTCACACGAAATCTTTCTGACAAAACCACATGTTCCATGCCTGCCAACGAATGCTACTGGTCGAGAGACAACACAATCACAATGATGCAGAAAAGAGACTGCTAGAGACCTTGATCGATGTATCAAAGTTGGTCGAAGATGGCTAGAGAAAGATCTCATATCTTGCTCGTTACACAAGAAAGACAAACGTGTATTGTGAGATTAACAAAGGTGCTGATGAACAGGAAACCTTGTTGAACTCGAGATGGAATCATTGAGCCTATCTGAAAGGTGCTTTTATGAATGGGTAAGTATAAAAATTTAAATAGTGGGTTGTAATTAAATTTTGAGCGTTGTAGTTTAAAGACTTCCTTTTTTATACGAGTGTCGGTACTTTAATAGTGGCAAATATTTATTTACAGGTCGTTCAAAACAGATACGTGTTTTAATGTGGTGTTGCAGAAAGTGTCATCACTTCTGTCTCCATGCTGTTCATTTTTGACACACAACCTACGACCAGCTTAGAGACAAAAGGACCTGACCATCATTTTGCAGGACAATGCTCAAGCACGTTCAGTGCAAGCTGTTACTGATTTGTTTGACTGATGGGGCTGCTAAGTGCTATACCACCTGCTGCACTGCACTGACTTAAGCCCTCGTGTGTTCAACTCGATTTCTAAACTGAAGGAAACATTTCACGGCATTCGCTTCAGAATTGCCATAAATGCATCGGTCAATAGACCGCGACGCTCGAACTGGCAACACAACTGGCTCTGCTAAGAGTATCCTACGACTTCCACATCGCTGGCCACGGATATACACAATGCTGGTGACTAATATGAAGGTCCGTTAAACTTTGAAACACGCATCTATTTTGTACAAGCTGTAAATAGATAGTTGCCTCTGCTAAAGTTCCAACCCTCGTAAATATGAAGAGAGAAGAAAGAGAAAGTAAATTAATTTTTCCATCTTTGTACAATTTTTTGAGACAAGTTTTCAGTTAACTATTAGATTAGGAGTAGGTATGTAATATTGACCCTGAATCTCGTTTATCGGCTGAGTGAAATTATTAAAATATTTCTTGGCTTTTTAATTTTTCATCTTTTGCTGCTTTATGTTGAATAAAAAACGCATGTCGCTCTTTACGATCATTTAATCTTAAATGCGGACATTTGATAACGGCAGTAGTCGAAACAGAACGAAGAATAAAGAAATTTTATTCAGCGGTCTACACGATTACATTCGTAAAAACATCTTTTATTGCTCTTGTGAATCTGCTGACCACAATTTCCTGCTACAGGTTAATGTTTATACAGTGACATGTTTTATGTAGTCTTTAGATTGTTCAAAATACAAATATTAATTTTAAATAAATATAGAAAATTACAGATAAATGATACTAATTGATAGAACAGACATATCATCGTATTGTGAAATACACTCCTGTTCGGATTTTGTGATTTGAGCTGCAGTACTTTCATTGTGAGCGTAAGTAATCGGTACCATTCAAAGGCATATCCAGTAACCACTGGGAGCAGTCTGGCCGTGCCGTAATCATGTACATTGTCCTGCCGAAAAGTAGTGCCCCAGAATGTTCTATTTTATTCTCAGTATCGGTTGATTTATGTCACGCATACTGCTTGGTCGACTTTCCCGCATTTCTGAGGCAAGTAGTAACCCTCTTCTGCCTGAAAGATCCGAACTGAAGCATATAACATGGCAGGGTGTTACCTAGATATGTCGGTTCTTGAGAAATAGCGCGCTGTAATCGAGTTCCGAATTCGAAGAGTTCTTCCACACATGACGCCACCTCTACTTCTTAATGACCATTTCAGACCACCTACTGCTACATCTGCAACAATCCGATATCTTGTGCACGCTGTCGTCTATCATGGTCCATCCCAGACTGTGACGGTACGTCACATAAATGAACATTTGGAGAATGGGAAAAGAAGTTTTTCCAATGAGACGTGTGAAATGTAAATGATCTAAAGACTAAGTACGTCTGCGCGATGTATAACAAATAGTAAAGATTGTAAATTATTATTATAAAAACACAAATATCGATGTAATTATAAAACAACAGTTTTTGTATAATCTCTGTGTAACATAGGCCATGAAGATCAGAGACAATGCTTTGATTGAACGAACTCTCCTGTTTTCGTTTCATCTAGCTGTCGGCCGCCATTCGAGTGCTGTTTGATAATTAACATAAGTTTTATCCGTATTTTTGAAAAATATGATACTAATTCTTATTAGAAAGTGTCTATTAATGACTTAGCTGCCACCTCTCATGATCGCAACAGTTAATCACAATTAACAAAATTTTTACAGAACTTCGCAGTGCAGAGAGCTCACCTCCCGTAGCAGGATTCAGTCGGCCATTACGCTGACTGTATTATTTAATTAAAATTTCATGTCATAATAATAAATGTAAATGTGAGAGGTTTCTCTACCTTGATCTTTCAATAGTCTCAGAGTTAACAGAGTAAAAATAGATTTCGTTTATTAATATTTAGAATACTGAATGAGTTCAGTATGTTTAGAGTTTGGCCGCCTAACGGCAGATGAGATTCTCTCCAGTTTTTCCTTGAAAGTAATGAACAAGAAATATTGAAAATATTTTTATTCAATATGCTCCGCAATATCTCAGTTAATCTTTATGTAGTTTGGAACATAAATAACCAGTAGCCCCTGAGACCCATATTAATAATTACACTTTGCTTAAGGATACGCATATTTTCTTTTCTAAATAGCAGCGCTCACGCAAACTATTTATTAGAAGGCGGTGAGTCGCGCGTTGTGTTTAAAAAATATTATATCGTACATACTTCGGGGCAGCCGATGTCCGTACGAGAGTTATCGCGGTATAAGTTAATTAAAAGTCTCATGCTATCCCACAATATTTAAAGCCGCCCCAACCAAAATCATAAAACATAATTATAAAAATAAAAGTATATAATTATCCCGTGATAAAGTGGCCACACACACATACATATATACTTACAACGTGATAAGACATGATTTCTCCCCATCCGATTTTCATGTGTTCGTAACTTAAAGAACGACTTCGAGGATTTGTCTTTGACACTGATGATGTGCTGCTATCAGAGGTGAGGTTGTGGCTCTGTCAACAAGACATTCTACAGTGACAGTTTTAACAAACTGGGCTCTCACTGCGAGGGGTATATTCGACACCGGGGAAATTATGTTCAGAAATAAATACGTGCATGAAGAATAATGATGTATAATATTGTTAAAGTTTGTTCTACTTAAATAGCTTTCAGAGTTTTCATACAAACAAATCTGGAGGCATCACTTGTCAGCACTGCCTCATATCGATACAACAGCCTCTGGCTGGCTGCTCAGAGGGCAATTTCTGTACGACAGGGCGTCGTACATGCATCACCAGCTAATGGATTACTTTATTACGACCAAAAGCGTGGTCTCTAATTAGTGAACAGTTCATAGAGAAATGACCCTGAAGTCCATGGAACAAACACATCATCCCTTACTCCCAAAGATAAAAGTAAATCTGTAAAACAATGGAATTATTTGAGAAATTTGTCAAACAGCGTTGTAACATATCACAAATTTATTCATTCTGTACATTAATCAATCAGTTAAAGAAACTAATGAGAAATTGGAAAGATATTTAGAGTTTAGGGAGCAGAATTAGAAACTTCGAGATCTGCAGATGATGTAATTTTTCTAGAGAGAGCAAAGGACTAGTAAGAGTCGGTAAATGGTACGAATAGAGCCTTGAAAAGTGATTGTGAGACGTACATCGACGTAAGTAAAACAATGATATGGGAATGTAGTCGAACATTGTTAGGCGATGCTGAGGACATTAGATCAGGAAATTAGACAGTGAAAATAGTTGATGAGCTTTGCTATTTGGGCAGCAAAATTACTTACAATGACAAAAGTAGAGGGTATTTAAAATGCAAACTGACAACAGGAAGACAAACATTTCTGGAACAAAGGTGCTTGTTATGAAATATAAATTTAAGTACTTGCAAAAAAATTTTTAAGGTATTTGTGTAGAATGTAGTCCAATGTGGAAGTGAAATAAGGACGATAAGTAGTTCAGACTAAAAGAGAATAGAAATTCTTGATACGTAGATGGATAGAGCGAATAAGTAATTAAGTGGTACGAAATTTATCTGAGGTAATAAAGAAAATCTTAGCACGACTTCGTTAAAAGAAGCAATTGGCTGATAGAATACATTATGGAATAGTCTAATTAGTTATGGAAGACCTTGTGTGTGGAGGGGGGAGGGTGAGAGGGGGAGGGGGGAGAGTTAAAAATTTTAGAGGAAATCTAAACCTTCAATATGGCAAGCTGGTTTAAATGGAAGCCGGTTGCAGTAGTTACAAAAAGATAAAGAAAGTCGTAAAGTATAGTCTAGCCGCTAGATCTCATCAAACCAGTCCTTGACTGAAGATCACGACAGCAGAATTACCGTACAGTATCTTCTGTAGCTTGATAAGGTAATAATTCTGTCTCAACCCAATTTTACGTCTGAATGTGCTTCTCAAATTATTCGCTAGCTAAAAGGCGCCCAAAGAGAAGCCTAATAAAATGTAGCACTCAAATCTGAACTGAATAAAGCACAATGTGCATTGACGCTTCTGATGGAAGCGGCGCAGCAGCTGAGAAGCATGCAGAGTACATCTCCGTTTGTTTGTCGCGAGATAGATATCGTGTATCCGCGAACAGAGGCGGGTGCTCTCTATATATTTCTTTTCTGCGACAGCTTTATCCTGAGGCTTTGCGCGGACGTGGGAAACTGGCGCGATGACACAGTGGACCTGCGAGATTGCGACGCGCTGTCAAACTTTTCGGCAACTTCACTGTGTCTGTCCCGACACAGCGATCGAGAGCACTGCAGGAGCTTCGGATACGATTCCAGGGAAGTAAGGATACCAACCTGTCGGGCACTGTGTGTGTGTGTGTGTGTGTGTGTGTGTGTGTGTGTGTGGACGGGTGAGTGGATGGGTGTAGGAGGAGGGGTAGAGAAAGAATCCGGGCTTCATGTAGGTTTGTGTGTTATAGATCTTGCGAGCAAGTAGCATTGTGAACTTTTCGCTATCACTTAATATGGTAATTAATTTGCAGTCGGGATGCCTGTCGTCATTAATTCAACTTTTAGCAAACAAGTGTTTCTGGAACACTTGTTACATGAATATCGCTGGCGACATATAAACAGCTCAGCAGGTCAACAGACCTTGCTCTATGCAGGCACTTAATTATTTTTCTCTCTTATCGAATTGGATGTTAATAGCATCCACTACAGACACTCATGGAATCTTACTGCAAGTGTCTGTCATTGGAGCAGTGAGTACGCTGTATGTGTTTAAATTATTTAAACGCTATAGGAACGGAAAGGCAGGTATCGTATTTTATTACGTTAATATAGCACCTTTGTAACTGCTGTTGGTTGTATGGTCCCTGCCGCCCAAAGCCACAAAAAAATTATTAAATAAAATTTTCGGGCTGCATTTTACAGTCGTGGCTGAATGCTCATCCCGTGAGGTTGTGGTGCGTGATGTAGCTGGCTGGTAACACAAACGAATATTATTGTACGTGTACATCGTGTTCGTCGATAATCCACCGGACATTGTAAGCAGTTAACCCTTTATGTTCATCCCCTTTTGCGCATCCTTTGTGAAGCGGAGATCCACTTTGTATCCGTAATGCATATCCATGATTTCGATCAAGCAAAATACTTGGTTCACCTTTCACAAGAATAGAAGCCACGTACAACTAGCAGTGTTGGAAATTCTTCACAGGCTCCATGATAACTTTGATGTCCCTGGCTATAATAATGATTTTATTCATATGGATAATGAGAAATACTGAGTTCTATAGTTTTGGTATATTACAGAGAATATAGTTAAAACTACAGGGAAAATTTTACTTCTGTCGTAGTGATGCCTCTGTCGGTACTGTTAAGACAAGTAATGCAAATAGCGAACTTAAAACTGTAAGATTGCTGAATCTCCCTCCAGATTTAAATTTGGAATGGATACACATACTTTCAAAATATGAACACAAGAAAAATATTGAATTCGAAATGTGGTCTAATAGATACAAGATTTAGTGCTACAGAGGGATTGAATTCTGTATGAATGTTCGTTAAGCCTGATACCTCGTTCTTGGAGGCGGTTGCAAGTCTCATGAAATATATGTTTGGCTATAACACCCACGTCACGTGTGCAGTCAAGCAGGCTCTCTTCGAGAAAACATTCTACGGCTCTTGTTCCTTCTACAAACTAACCTGTGACAGCGCGTGAGATTAGCAGCATAAGAACTGTTCCACATAGGTAATACAATGGGCAACACCGGTTCCAGTCCACTGAACAATACCTTATTTTAGCTGAAGAGAAATTCTCACCCTTGAATAAAGGACCAGCAGATAATTAATCAGAAAACACCGAAGTGGATACAACTGATGAAGATCAGGCTGAAAACACATTCCAGGGAAAAAGCTACAATTGCATAAAATTTTAGTACATCAGCAAGATAACAAACTAGAATTGACAAGTCCTTGCCAGTTCTCATACAGAGAAAGAGAGGGAGAGAGAGACGAGAGGGGGGTGGAGGCACTAGAAAAGGGAAGTACCATCTCCGAAGAAACTGGAGAACTGAAATTGACACAGATGCTAAGAAAGCAGATACAGCGTGAATCCGAGCTGGAAACAGAAAATCGTGCAGAAGCAGCTAGTCCCCAATCCCGACAAACAGCCGTGGCGAATGTCCTGAGCCATCCACAGTAGAAAAACACACTCCAGGACCAAAGGACCAGCTGAGTGAAACTACCATATAGGTGAAACAATTCTTCTCCGGTCTGCAGACGGATCATGAAGTCACATTGACACAATATTTGCGCGGTCCATATGGCTGCCATGTACAGGTGAGTATGTTGTTGCATTAACTCGCCAGAAGAGCGTACTCATTTCAAGATGGTGACCTCGAAAATATATTGTCAAGAGGATTTTATCATCCTGGTAGAGAACAGAGAAGATTATCATTAGTTATTACACCGGAAATTCTACACATTTACAACACCTGTAATTGTAGCGTGTATAGAGAAGTAAAGGGGAAGATTTTACAAAAACAGCTTTCACTACCATCATTCGATCTGCGAAGGACACTGTAAATGCAGCGGAGGGAAGTTTCAACAACAAGAAGCCTCTACTGCCTCTAGGTGTTGCAAGGGCATCAAGAAAGAAACACAAACCAAACCAAAATGTGATACGTAGAAAAAATTAGAAAGATGCGGAAACGGAATACCGCGATGGCTAGAAGAAAGAAATGAAAAGCGAATCTACTGGAAATGAATCTGGACAAGATAATTAAACAGGGGAAGAAGGAACACCAACACTGAAAAACAGCTTGTAATGGACAATAGAACAGAAGACTAGGATCCTGGATAATTTCTTAAAAATCAATAAGGTCGACACTGCTTTCCTTCAGGAAGTAGTTTGCTGACAAGATGAACGTTTAACACCAATACCACGTGTACGGAAGAGGTTGCTGCATCTTAACCAGAGTGAGACTCGAATTAAAGAACATAGAACGGCGACCGAATTGATGCATTATCAAAGCCGTACTGTACAAGATAACATTATTAAACATTTATGCCACATCAGGATCCAATAACAGAATTAGTAGAGAAAAGTGTTTGAGTGAAACTATCCCATGTGTTCACAGACATAACAATGGAGTGAGATTTTAATTCTGTTGTAAGATGGAACACAACAGGATCACTCCGGCCCACCCCCCGCAACACCATTGTTCCCCTTACACATCACGATTTGAGCACTAAAGCTGACAGGTCGTATACTAGCCCTCACACGAGGACGCTGTGCCTCCGTATCTGTATTGTCAGCCACCATAGATTTTGTTCCACGAAAGGGATAGATATAGTAAAGTATGAACTTACCCCGTCGGATTTTCGGACCACAGTGCAGTTATCATCAAATGCAGAGGTTCACCTCGGCCTAATGTAAAAGGGAAGGGATTCTGGAAGTTAACATGCTACCTACTTCAAGTAGAGTGGGCAAAAACAGAATTAATGATTGATAAAAACAGCCTCAGATGTATTTTTAAATAGTTATTTTGTCAAACCGGTTTTGTTCCTTTGGACATCTTCAAAGAAACTAAAGCGGCCGTAGCATAATAAATGTGTAAAAACACTGCTGAGGTGTTTTTCATTAGTCATTAAGATTATAGTCAGCTGTGGGCTCAACGTGATCACGATTAAACACAGATTCACCAGAAGTGCTTCTTTAGTAGCGTTCTTGAATAGTAGTATAAATTGGTGAAACCTGGAATTCGTAAGCTGTTTAGAAACACAGCGTGTAGGACCAGTCAAAATAGAAGGAAAGACACTGAATACTATTACATAATATACGGTAACTCGAAGAAAAGTTAGATGACTAAGAAGAGTGACTTCCCTAACTGAACAAATGTTTAAAATAGTCCCTCGAATTACAGGATAAAGTACAACATCATCACTTGCAATGTTGATGAAGACACCTTAGGCAAAAATGGACCATTTGGGGCCTCTGTAGAGAACGGAAATGGTGCGGACAGAGATTTATAGGATATATAACGTCTTTTCATGGTAACGATTCCACTAATATAGAAGATATGAAGGACTATTTACGGAGACTGGGCGGATAAAAACCTTCAGGTCTTATGAAGACATCAAGTTTGCTACAAAACCGCCTAAGTTACCTCACCGACGGAAATCTCACTATGATCAGAAGGCCCACTTACGAAAAACATATTTTACTCGTTACAAAACATGTACTAATGAGTGGGAGTCTGAGCACTGACGAATTTCACGAAGTTTTCTGGTCGGTTATTTAATCAGATTTCACGGAGCTCATGAAAGAGAAACAAGCAGTGTGACAAATTTACTCTGCGAGTGAACCAGCGAATGAATTATAGTCCTTCAGCCAAAAACATCGAAACCAAGAAGAATTACTTGTTTCAGGCCAATAAAACTCTTATTCGTAGAGTCAAATATAATGGCTCGCATAATAGCAGCAAGACTAAAAGAGACCTTTACAGGCATCATCTGTCTTGGCCAGATGTCTAGTGTTCCAAACAAAAAGATCAGAGATCGGCTTTAATCTCTGAGAGATATGACTTTCCTCTCGTGGATGTACCAAAACAGAAGGATTGTGTTCGAAAGCTATTAATTCCCAGAGTAGATCAGATAGTCTGCAAGCTTTCGTGCATGTTGCCTCTGGGTTTTTAGGCCACGTCATATTTCTTCAGTACGGTCCACGTTTTGATCCCTGTGCTGGATTTTGTTCAAGATCTTGTGGTGTGCACCGCTGACTGAACGCATCACGGATTAGATATGCTGCTATCATCTCGGAATCCAATAGTCTCAATAATACAAATAAAAGGCCACTTCACAGGAGAATTCTCAGTTCGACGTTTAGTTCGGCAGGGATGCCCGTTACGCATGTTATTTACAATTTCCTCGGAACCAGTGATCCGCTCAGTAACCATCCAAACCTTTGGACTATAATGAAGATTTACTGTTTACGCTTACACTGACGATGTGAAAATTTTAATGATGCACCATAAATATGTTAAAGAATCTGAAATAATGGGTACTTAATATGGGAGCAGCAGCAGTAATGGTACACAACAATAAACCTCAAACAGGTGTTTCAATGAAATTTCACGGCTCAGGCCACATCTCTTCACAGACTGCAACGAAATGGAAACGACATTAAACTGAGGAAGAAAGTGAATGAACAGCTATATGATAATTCAAAATCAGTTCAAATGGTTCAAATGGCTCTGAGCACTATGGGACTCAACATCTTAGGTCATAAGTCCCCTAGAACTTAGAACTACTTAAACCTAACTAACCTAAGGACATCACACACACCCATGCCCGAGGCAGGATTCGAACCTGCGACCGTAGCAGCCTCGCGGTTCCGGACTGCAGCGCCAGAACCGCACGGCCACCGCGGCCGGCCTCAAAATCAGTGGAGTAAGAATGTAAGAGGCGCCTTGGTAGCATATAGCAATAAGAAGTTAAATCTCACTCAAAGAATACAATACGTCAATCCACTGGCACTCTCAGAAACGTGATATACTGTCCAAATAATACCCAGAGAGGGAAAACATATTGGTCAAATAAATAAGTACATAAGATGGTTCATCGGGATTCTACTCCGTGTAGCCAGAGACCAGTGAACTAAACCGCCGAATGAATCACAGTGTTATACAAAAACTGATTGACACTTTAACATGCTCAGAATATGAGAAAAAATGGTACATCATAGAATGTTAAAAATCCTGTAACGGACAAGTTATTCGGATATCTTGAAGGCCGCATGGGGAATTCTGTTTCCGACAGCGTCACGGCGACACCAGCGTTGACGCATATGAAGCACTGTGAAGTCATGGGTTCAGCGGAATAGCATTACTACAAACGTTACTATGTTCAAGAAACCTACGCTTATGGAAGTGGATTTTATTTATATCTTCAATGCTGCTAAGAACAATAACAGTTGACATTAACGTCAAAAGTATAATGTACAGGGATCTCAAAACTTCCCGATTTCAAAAGCGAGAACAATCACGTGGCTTATATTGTGCATTCCAATAAAAACTGCGTCATTAACGATGATGGGACAAAACTGCCAATACCAGCACGAAAAAGTAAAAATTTTGCCCATTTATGTATATATCAGGATATTTTAAGAAGGAAAACCCCAAAATATTTTGTTTCGAAGGTAGAAGCTACGCGTTTATGTTGAAGTACAGTTTACTTCCATAACTCCGGATAAAAAAGAACGTATTTTCATTCATCTATGGGTAATGTGCCTCAAATTAAATAATAACATACCACATAAGAACAAGAAAGCCTTAGTTTTAAGAGGAAATAGAAAGTTTTAGTTTATTTTGAATATTAGGAATTTATTTAGTTAAAGAACATACTAATATAGTTCAAGAAATCTAGCCAATGAAGGCACAATCTGGCAGAATCAAGGACAGGCTGTAAGATTTTATGGAGGTCGGAAGTAAAAAGAAACGAAATGTGGCTTAGTCAATAAATACTGGACTACTGCTCTGGAGGTCTGGTGTTGAATCTCGGTTTAATGCTATGATTGTTTCCATTTATCACTTCCGTGAAGTCATCTGTTCGAGTCCCGTGGTGCAGTCCCCAAATACTGGCGTACTTCAGATGTGGGGTGCAGATCCCACAACCGTACCACATTTTTCGTCATTTATGGCTTATCTCACCTCTGATAATGGTATGTTACAGTCTGGTTCTGTACTACGTTAGCATCAACTGTTAGTTATGTTTTGTACGAGTGTATAGGTCGTACTTACTTGGGAAATATTCAAAGCTACACTTACGTTTTGTAAGCAGTATCCTTCGTAGACGTAACGTTAATTGTTTTTGGAGCATGACGCTTTACCCACCTGGAGTTACTTTCTGTTTATAGCTCGGTGTCCCATTTTTTCCGGAGGTTTCACTGTCTTATCTCACTGTCTGTGTCTCAATTGTATCCCAGTGTTACTGGAAATATTGAAATCTGGTTTCGCAGGACCGAGCGGATCTGGTCCTGGAAGGGGCTAAGGACAATTACAGTTAGTTGAACAGAAACACACACAACTTTATTGCTTACACCAATGCACAGTTTCCCTTTAAAACAACAAAGATCAATTCACGACTGATGGCCCAAATAACTTCTCCAGAGTAAGTTTAAATGATTGATTTTAAAACACCAGGCTGAAGGCCTTACTTAAGTAAAATTACAAAACCTTCCGGCTAAAGGCCATATCAAGATATATTCAAATTAATTATTCGGCTGAAAGCCCGATTAAAAAATTCTTTACATAATAAAAGAGAGACTTTAAAGATAAGCCTTTACACAGTACAACAGAAAAACATCTTAAGAAAACTTGAATTATCTTATCGGCTGAAGACCCATGCAATTACTCTAGAATAATTAAAGACAACCTTAAGATAAAAGTTTACACAACACAGCTGAAGGCCGTTTCAAGAATTCAAAATAATTAAAGAGAAACCTTACAGACAAGGATTTACATATTAAAGCCACAGATTCTGAAACAAACTCGGCTGAAGGCCTAAATAAAGAGCAACAAGAATTTTAAATGAAACACCGTTGAAGGCCTAATCTTAAGTTGCTATGAAGATCGGCTGAAGGCCATTTACTAAACATAAAACAGACAGTATTAATACAAGGCTGAAGGCCTGGCACAGCACCTGCGACCAAATAAAACGACAAACACAAACAACAAACAGTGGCGCTCACAAGGGGAGGCCGCCAATTGTGAAATTCAGATTCGATTCATACTGCGCATAATAAAAGCTCATGGCCAGAGGTGTCATGTGGCAAAGCACCAAGATGCACTTCTCAGCCGTTGTCGAGAAAATCGACAGTTAAAAGAAACGTTTGCGGTGAAATACTCTCTACGCTTAGTGATTTTCTACAGCGTCGTGGCGCAGCGGTAAGCGCTGGAGTTCGTAATCCGAAGGTCGCCGGATCGAATCTCGCGCCATGCAGTTTATTTTTATTATTATTTTTTTGTAATTCAAATATATATATATATATATATATATATATATATATATATATATATATATATATAACTATTAATGAATTGCTTATGCATATTGGTGAAGGCGGATCGCTCTCCAATTGTACCGCCTCCATTTTTCCGTTTGTTTAACAGGGTGTACCAAAGCTCTCACGTACGCACTGATTTTCGACGATGTTAAAAGTTGCGCTAGGGACCGCATCTACCTTCTTTCGAAGTTAGCACGCAACTACGCTGTTATGCGGCGGCTCGTTTCGGCCCATTCAACATCTGTCCTTCAAGTGTAACGAGCGAGTAACGGAGTTTATGTTTCATACCTGCCACAGCAAGTTTGTGTTCGTGGGGTCTCTATTCTAATTCGAACGTTTGACTTACGCTATACGTATTCGTTTCGGAATATCGTTTCTACGTCTTCCGTTAACTATACATGGTTAACATTATGAAGACAATTAATAACCTTTGTGAAATACAACTTTGTTTGGGGAAAACATAATGATGTTCGAAGTCGCCAGTTTTTCCACGACAAACGACTTTCAGCAACTTATTATATGCATAATTGTTGCAACTGATGGCCGGGAATTATATATATATATATATATATATATATATATATATATATATATATATATATATTTGAATTACAAAAAACAAATACTAAAAAAAAATGGTTGAATGATTCGGGATTCGATCCGGCGACCTTCGGATTACGAACCCGAGCGCTTACCGCAGCACCACGACGCTGCAGAAAACTTCTCCTCTTAGAGAGTATTTCACCGCAACGGTTTCTTTTAACTGTCGATTTTCTCGACAACGGCTGAGAAGTGCATCTTGATGCTTTGCCACATTACACCTCTGGCCATGAGCTTATATTATGCGCAGTATGAATCGAATCTGAATTTCACAATTGCCGGCCTCCCCTTGTCAGAAGAGTTCCAAGGGTCGGCCTGGGGAGGAAACTTCAACAACAGTTTAGGTTGGACAGACAGCCAAGCATAACACTAAAAAATGGGGTTGTAGGACGACTTACGGACGGCTGACGAACCAAACAACAGCCCAATCAATTCCTTTCCATCCAACCAAAGGAACGACAACCAAAGTGCCAGCGAAGACAAAGATTGCAGCAGGATTATGTCTTAATAACTGGCGTATAAAAGACAGTCAAGGCACCATAGACACTCAAAGAGAAAAGGTGAACTACACCAAGGTGTCGAACTGTACGCCGTGACGGACAGCATCAACACAGCGAGGAAAACACACTGCCACCAAACTGCGCTAATGACCAGGGCAAGTAACCGGAACGTCAACGGCCCCAAAGCAGAACACTTCACTAATAAATTATAATCATTTCGAATGTTAAACACCCTGCAGGGAGACGATTGCAAAATTTTGCCGACTCCAACACACCATCACGTGGCTGCTTACAGGGACAGCCCAGGATGCAACAACCAGCAATCAACGAAGAGACGTCACAACGTTGAGCTTTGATGACAGGTTCACTGATTACTCTGGGCGACGAACTTAGCAGATCTCGCAGCAAATGCCACACAACTCCGACCGCTCGTGCACGCCGCCAGCAGCCCCGGCCTGATGCGCCACAGAGACTTCCTCGATGCTCTGCCGCAACCGACCAACTGCCCACACCCGGAAACGGTCAAAATATCAAATACACGTCGACCGATGAGACGAACTACGGAACGATCAGCCAATGGTCGTTCCCGCTTCAATCTTCTTCAGTCGGACAATCCATGCGTGTCGCCAGCGATCGGCAAGTACTGGCTGTCCGCACCTCACTGGGGCTCCGTGCCCGATGCTCCTCCGTGCGCGACCGCTGCTCCGTGACCGACTCTTCCAGACACACGACGACCCGTAAATACTGTCGGTAGCTCCATAGAATATAGGTAGTACGACAGAGCACTTACTCACGGTCAGGTAAGACAGGAAGTTAGTGACGCGAGTAAATGGAATAAGAATACGAGGCGGCATTACGGTAAGTGAAGATGACAACACGAAATGAACACGAGCCGCCCACGGCTAAAATATTATGAAATGTTTTCCAAATCTGATTTGCATCGACAAATAGGGCATACGAATTAATTCCCAGTCATTCTGTTTCTCTTGCACCAAAGATACATGACGCCTCAGCTTAAATGCACCACGGAAGCGCTTACGACAAATCAGAAACACCATATCTGAAAATTTGCGAAACTCATTCACTACTCTGCAACGAAATTGATTTCGAATATTACCATTGTGAAGGGACACCATACGGTGAGCAAACTGCGAAGATATCTATCGCTTCGTACTAAACAACTAAGCTGCCTTACATATGATGTGACGAACGTTTACCAATCGATATATGTAATTTACCCTGCCATGACCGGCAGGCAGTACAGACATTTCCTCTCTGATGGTGCAGGCAGAGGCTACAAAGAGCGCTTAACCCTCTGAGTGCCATTAGTTTCTACCTGAAACCATCAACATGTTAATTTTGTTTTGAAGACCCAGAGCCTGTTTCGTGGACCTAATGCTGCTGTTGCAGGGCAGAGGCATCTAGCGGTACACTGAGGTACTCCAAAGAATGGTGTTTATCGTAGCGTTCATAGCGCTCGAAGCAACAGTTCACGCGGAGCTTGTGTCAAGTGATTGAAGGAGATTCTGACATGCTGTTTTTTATATCGGCCGTATTGAGAAGAACATTGACAGGAATGTAAGTGCGTCTAAGGTTACTGTAACGTAAATACGAGTTTGTAGTACTGCTTTTGGGAGTGGTTTCGAAATTAAATCATTGGAGGCGGTACATAGGTTTCATACAAAACATATTCAATTTTATGACAATTTTTGCTTGTTATGTAGTATTATAATTGGTTTTAGGCGTTATGATTAGATGGAAATTTCGAGATGGGGCACTGTATCTAGGAAAAAGCATGTTTGCCTTGAAGTGTATCACATTAAATGATCGGAGGCTAAGACCTGTTTGTTCTAGTGTTTCCAAAGCGAAAGTACTTTCTTCAAGCAATTGAATGTTTACTTTTGCCTATTTTTTCTTGTATTTGAAGCTAACTGGAAGGGGCGATAAAACTGGTTCCGTTAGAAGGGCGTACAGTCGAGAATCGTTATGCCAAGCTAAATCGCAGTGAACTTCCAGGCAACCATCCTACCGATGCACTTGCTTGAAGACACCCATTTGGTAAAACATCGTGTCTTACTGTGTGGAGAAGTCTGTAACTGCCTGCTGTACATCCACATCCGACTGGAATCGTCAAGCCTTTATTAAGGGGCTGAAGGCGTGATAATCACACGGAGAGAGATTAGGATTGTAAGACAAGTGCTCGAGTTTCTCCCATTTGAGTTGACGTCACTTGTGCTTTACCACATTTGCCGTAAGGTGACATCAGTTATCTTGAAGCAGCAGCACCTCTTTGCGGACAATTCCACAACTGTGGTTTTGGACAGATCCACTGCCCTAGAAACATACCTCATTCTACGAGGAATGTCTACCGCTGTGTATCCTTCAGCAGAAATGTTTATTGTCTAGATAATCCTATCATGAATATAAATTGTGTCCTTGGTAAAAGCTTATAAATACTATGTATAAAAACATATTGTGTTTCACAACTTTCGATTGTACACGCGCTAAGTCTCGAGTGACCAGTTGTTTTAAGAGATAGTTCGAAGGTATTGCTCATATTTCTGATTTCCATGTCAGGCTAGTCTACTATGAAATACAGAATCAATAAGCACCAAAAAATTTAAATGATAGCTTTAAATACAAGAAAAGCTTCCAGTGCATATGCAGCTTTGTGACGATACGATTCAACGCAATAAGAAAAACACAGTAGGAGAGCAAACGCCTTTTCAACAAATTTGGTATATCTTCAAATCCGCATACTTACAAGAGTGGACGGCCTTATTAAGACACAGGAACAAGTTGAAAACGTCCTTACAGGGCATTCTCACCCTCAATGCTAACAGAGATTCAAGTGGTTCAAATGGCTGTGAGCGCTATGGGACTTAACATCTGAGGTCCTCAGTCGTCTAAAACTTAGAACTACTTTTAAAAAATGGTTCAAATGGCTCTGAGCACTATGCGACTTAACTTCTGAGGTCATCAGTCGCCTAGAACTTAGAACTAATTAAACCTAAATAACCTAAGGACATCACACACATCCATGCCCGAGGCAGGATTCGAACCTGCGACCGTAGCGGTCGCTCGGTTCCAGACTGCAGCGCCTAGAACCGCACGGCCACTGCGGCCGGCGAACTACTTTAAACTTAACTAACCTAATGACATCACACACATCCATGCCAGAGGCAGGATTCGAACCTGCGATCGTAGTAGGCGCGTGGTTCCAGATTGAAGCGTCTAGAACCGCTCGGCCACAACGGTCGGCTGCTAAAAGACGCAACGGGTGTTTCCAATGATACTGGTAACACGATAAATAGATTTGTGCTATTTACATGCAGACTGAAGTCAGCCAACGTTTGGTGGACCCATCTCAATAAATAGGATTGTCTGAAAGTGTTAGTAACCACTTGTAATTACGAATCTTACACCAAGATATGTTTTATGTTTGACAGTGTATGTATGTTTGCTGCTTGCATACACACTGAAGGGCCAAAGAAACTGCTGCAACTGCCTATTATCGTGTAGGCTCCCCACGAGAACGCAGAACTGCCGCAACATAGCCTCGACTAATGTCTGAAGTAGTGTTGGAGTCAATTGATACCATGAATCCTACAGGGCTGTCAATAAATCCATAAAAGTACGAGTTGGTGGAGAGCTCTTCTGAACAGTACGTTACAAGGCATCCCAGATACGCTCAACAATGTTCATGTCTGGGGAGTCTGATGGCCAGCGGAAGTGTTTAAACTCAAAAGAGTGTTCCTGGAGCCACTCTGCTACAATTCTTGACGTGTGGGATGCCGGATTCTCCTACAGGAACAGCTCAAGTCCTTCGGAATGCACGATGGACAAGAATGGATGCTGGCTATCAAACACGATGCTTACTTACGTGTCACCTGTCAGAGTCGTATCTAGACGTTTCAGGAGTCCCACATCACTCTAGATGGAGACGCCCCATACCATTACAGAGCTTCCACTATTTTGCACAGTTCCCTGCTACCATACAGAGCCGGCCGTGGTGCTCTAGCGGTTCTAGGCGCTCGGTCCGGAACCGCGCGACTGCTACGGTCGCAGGTTCGAATCCTGCCTCGGGCATGGATGTGTGTGATATCCTTAGGTTAGTTAGGTTTAAATAGTTCTACGTTCTAGGGGACTGATGACCACAGATGTTAAGTCCCATAGTGCTCAGAGCCATTTGAACCATTTTTGCTACCATACAGGGTCCATGGATTCATGAGGTTGCCCATGGATTCATGAGGTTGTCTCCTTACCCGTACACGGTCATCCGATCGATGTAATTCGAAACGACACTCGTCCGACTAGGCAAAATGTTTCCAGTCATCAACAGTCTAGAATCGGTGTTGACGGCCCCAGGAGAGGCGTAAAGCTTTGCGTCGTGCAGGGTACACGAGTGTGCCTTCGGCTCCGAAAGCCCATATGGATGAAGTTTCGCTGAGTGGTTTGCACGCTGACAATTGTTGATGGCCCAGCACTGAAATCTCCTGGAATTTGGGGAAGGGTTGCACTTCTTGCACGTTGACCAATTCTCTTCAGTCGTCGTTGCTCCCGTTCTTGTATGGTCTTTTTCCGGCCGCAATGATGTTGAAGGTTTCATGTTTTATCGGATAACTGATATTCACGGTACACTCGCGAAATTCAAAAATGGTTCAAATGGCTCTGAGCACTATGGGACTTAAATTCTGAGGTCATCAGTCCCTTAGAACTTAGAACTACTTAAACGTAACTAACCTAAGGACATCACACACATCCATGCCTGAAGCAGGATTCGAACCTGCGACCGTAGCGGTCGCGGGGTTCCAGACTGTAGCGTCTAGAACCGCTCGACCACTCCGGCCGGCCTCGTGAAATTGCCGTGCGGAAAAATCCGCATTTTATCGCTACCTCGGAGATGCTGTGTCCTATAGTTTGTGCACCGACTATAACACCACGTTCAGACTAACTTAAATCTAGATAACCCGCCATTGTAGCAACATTAATCGATGTAATAAGTGCATCAGTTTGGCTCTGAGCACTATGGGGCCTAACTCCTGAGGTCGTCAGTCCCCTAAAACTTAGAACTAGTTAAACCTAACTAACCTAAGGACATCATACAAATCCATGCCCGAGGCAGGACTGGAACCTGCGACCGTAGCGGTCGCGCGGCTCCAGATTGTAGCGCCTAGAACCGCTCTGCCACCCCGGCCGGCTATACCAGTTTCTTAGCGCTTCAGTGTATTGACGGTGTCTAATGTTATAATACTTTTAAGAACTTCATATTGCTGTAACTAAAAAAGTTAACCGTCTGAAGATAGAATAAGAGACCGTAACCGGTAATGACATTAAAATACAGCTTTTTCAAAGTATTTGTGGAAGGATTCAATCATCACTAACAAACCTTAACGGTCACGTAGTTCAACTAGATCCATCATGGATGAAGTAATACTAAATCATTGTCCATATTATTCCTGTGCCACATCATTTCTCCCAGTGAATATCTGCAAAGTTCCAACTGAAAACGAATATTGTAGCGTGAGATGGACTGTGCAGTTCATATTAGCTAGCACAGATGATACGAAAGTGGAATTTTCCTTTGCCTGACAGAACACCTAACGTTTTCAGTAATATTTCGTGAAAATACTGCCTCTGAACATCACTTGACGTTCGTTTTTCCCTTCACAGAAGCGGAGAATGGTTGGATGAGAAGTTCTTTAATCAGAGCAGTTAGTGTTGTAGCAGAAACGGGAACGGTTAACACTCGGAATGAAGCAGTGGAGTAGGTAATCGGAACACGGTAGCAGCCGTATTAAACTATGAAGTTCGACTACTTCCAGCTGGGTGCCTGAGGTAACAATGCGATACTTTAACCGTCGCTGGGAGCAGAACACCGACCTCCAATTGCTTCAGCGTCAAAAACCTTCCTGTTTCCATTTATGAATGCGAGTGATGTTTGCAGTTCAGTTATTTCCGTTGGGTGTACATCGGCTGAGTGCGGCAGGCAAACAAACTGACCCCAAAGCAATTTAGCCTCGCAATATGTAGATGAATGTAGCATGTAAACGCTACGGCAGTACAAATCGGACATAAGTTGCTGCTAGTTATTTTGACACACATCTTTTGCATATATAACCACTAAAAATAGCTGCAACACTGTACACGTAATACTTTAATGAATGAGTAAGCACTAAGCACTAATAAGTAGGGAATCAAACATGTAACTGAGAAATTAATTTACATGGCTTCCCATCGTGTAAGAAAGATTTTAAGTGATTTAAAGGATAAAAGACGTTTCACGGAAGACTGTGATATGATATTGAATCTGCAGTGAACCACACCAATTTTGTTAATGTAATAGGTGCCACGAATGTAAATGAGTAAACGAGAGAAGTTGGTATGTTTTGGTACACATTTTCGCGGCTATGAGCTACAAGACAATCCCAGAAAAACGACAAAGCTACCGGTGTGTTTAATTGTTTCATTGAAAATATCGTGTTAACAACGAGAGCTGTAATTTATTCACCTCAAGTAACATAACCATTTTACTTCTTTTGACTACTGAGTTAACTGGACACTGTTGGTCTGTAGAACTACAAGAGAAATGAAATGTGAGGCGATTTGAAGGTGACTTACACCCAAATGGTGGAAGACAAAGTGGATGGAAGGCTCTGATTTAATATAATGAAAGAGAATGCTTACAAAACACATGTATGACATTTGCTAATGTTACGGATAAAAGATATTTCGTTAATAGACGATATTATGTGGGTTCAGTGGATGATCAAATCTTTTTATAACAGTTACCAGCCACTCCATAAATGACATATATTTAAAAGATTTTGCTGTTCCTTGCCAACAGCTGTTTAGAACATTTATTCGATTAAATTTTCTCATTTTAAGAGGTTTGTGACTGTATTATGCCATGTTAAAAAAGTAATTCTGGAAAGCTGTGTCATCATGTTATATTAAGCACCATCCCCTTGTGATTCGCAAATTGTCATATGTATTATTATACTATGAGTATCTCCTCTTTTACCCAATGTAAAGTTCCGCTGACAATTATCTCAAATGAGTGCCATTTTACGTTTTAATGTGATAAGATTCTTTGCACATTGATGGTAACAGTTCTATGTTGTTACGTTTAGTTGCATTCCTACAGTAACCTATTGTAAACGCTGATAACTTTTGATGTATTCGTACTGATACTTACTGCAAAAACATTTTGCATACCAAGCAGTCACTTTGCTGTGAAGTTCATTCTTATAATATTTTTGCTACTCTATAGGATTACCATAAAATGCAGCCCTATTGCTGCCTAGTTGAGATAAATAATATGCACTCCACGTTTTTGGTGTTGCAGGCAAAGCATAGAATGAATCTAGGGTCACACCTATGCATGCATAACGCTCGATAGCAAAGTATCACTCGAAACTCTCTGTAGAAAGTGATAAGAGATCAATCTCTGTCCTAGCAAACGACAATTTTATACTTGTGTTGAGTCACATTGTCAAAAATACCTTCAAAAATTACCTACGATTCAAACTGCATTGGTTTCTGCTGTTTTACCATGGTATTTTATGTTCACTTTAAGTTTTTCTTCTTCCTCTCCTTCTACGGTATCATATGGTTACCACTTGCGCTTGTTGTTCCTTACGTTATGGCAACCTATATGGCTGGTTCTCGTTTTAACATGAAGCTAATTTTTACCAGTATCTCAGAATAACTGATAATTAACACAGATTTCCAGTGTAAGTTATGGTTGTAGCCTTGTTATCAAATTAATTTATATTTCTGACTGTCAAGCACCATGTTCAAAAAAATAAAAAATAAATTGTTTATGCAGACAGACATGCTATATCAGCGTGATACAGTATCCGTAACATTATTATATGCATTTTGATATTATAATTACCCACATTTCTCCTAGTGTAAAGATCTACCTGACTTTCTTATCTTAAATGATTGTACTCCTGCACCTTTATATAGCAAGTTTTGAAAGTAAAACTCTCTCCAATTAACGCAAAGTTCTATACAAGTCGTGGTCGGACTGCGCTTCTTTCTTGTCTCAACAGTTTCGCTATATAATATTTGCATTCTACGGTATTATAAACAGCTATCTTTGTATAATTACACCGCAAAACTTTAATAATTTTCTTGGGGAGATATGCACATACGTCGTTGTTCGATGGTATCTACTGAACCTATGCACTGCGAGTTCTGATTTGTTGTTGTCCAGGGTACATGTTCCCAATACCAGTCCCAACCCTATTCCCAAACCCAATTCCAGTCCACTGCCCTCCTTACAGCAATACAGCAATGGACATGTGCGCTTATGCACTTGCCGCGTTTTCAGCATCTACATGCTATATCAATAAGGAAATAAACTATTGCTGAATAAATACCTCAAATTTCCTGTCAAGAATACATAATAAGAAAGTGTTAAGTGGACTGTGACAATTAAATTTGCCTTTCATTTGTAAGTACTGTACAGTTTTGCTATCGTTACTATTCTTAAAGGTCACTCACATAAGTAGTTAATTTTAAATATGAAAAGAGAATTTTTACAGTCTCTTACATGGTTCCGATGTTAGGGCCATCTAGCTGCTGTAACACGCTATACAAATTTTTTTTTTTTTTTTTTTTTTTTTTTTTTTTTTTTTTTTTTTTTTTTTTTTTTGCAACGCGGGGCTGACAGTTGTGTGCTGTTCGAATTTTCACTGTTAGAGTATATACTGTTGGTGTAAACAGAAGTGCTACTGTATACTGTGATTTTTGTGATGTACAAGCATCTGGGAGCAATAGCCTATATATATATATATATATATATATATATATATATATGTGTGTGTGTGTGTGTGTGTGTGTGTGTGCTGATTTTTATGCAGCTGACAACATGGCGTGAGTTTCAACGTAAAATGAACAGGTTTCACAGCAAAACGGTTTTTAAGGTATGTAAATACACAGTTCCATTTCCGGCCTTCGTAACGTCAAGCTAAAACTTGTATCTCAAATATTACGACTTAACTCATGTTATGAGACATAAGCAAAATATATGCACTTTGTTACTGACCTGAGGATGACAGCAAAGTCTGTCGAAACCGGTTGACTCAAATGAAACAATTTTTTTGCGATCTACGCTGTTATTTGGCTTCTTAGCTAACATTTATTCATTTTCAGATGGCTGGAATGAATTTACACTGTTTATAATGATGTCTTAGGGAAGAACTGATCGAGAGAAAAAGTTGTTGATACCTTAACATATGAGAGCACTGCAGTTTCCTTAAGTTGAATGAAATGTTGCTACCAGTACTGGTAAAATACAGCAATTTAAATTTTTTTCATGTATTTAGCGATTGTTAACAGTTTTACAAACGTCAAAGGGGCTGTAAAGATAGAATTGGATTAGTACCCACACCAATGGGCCGAGTAAAATGTGGTGTTTCAGAGTTATCAACGGTTAAGCATGTTTGGTGAACCCGCTGGCTGAAATTGGAGCAGGTTATCGCCTAACTAGACTTTACGATGGAAAAGAACTTTAAATGAACAGTTTAATTTTTACAATGACGAAAGATACATGATATTTCGTTTTTATATATTTTTTACTATAGATCGATGACACTGTTTGTACTGCTTAGTTCTAATACGTTTTATAGAGTAACGAAGCAGTTCTCAGTGCACCGCGAGTACTACTTTCAACTCCATGTTAGAAAAGAAAGCTAACTATCCAGATTGGTGGCAGAGCTTGTTAAAAACCTAGTTTCCCCGAAAAACTCCTCTCCGTAGCAACATGTTCTTCTTCCATACCCTGTGAAACGTCCCCTTAGAAAAATTAGTAAATTACTGTGCTTAAACTGACACACAATATTTTTTTAGCGCAACGCAATCTGACTTTCAGTAATCCCTACAAAAGAATGACCCTGACTAACATTAACCTATACCTTTCACAAATCACTTACGTCACAAAAATCTTCGTTACTCGAACTACTGCAATACAGCGAGCGCCACTACTGCCAGCTAAATAAAAGATTAAAACTACTGAAGGCACTAACTGCTGATAGGCGTAGTTAGCAAATGAAAGATTTTGATAGAGAACAAACAATGTATTTGCCTTAATAGTGTTCAAAAGTAATAATATATATAGCAGTTCATAACATCCAGTCTTACAAATTTACTGTCTCTGATGGACACACGTCCAGATCATCCGCTCTCAAAACTCCGCCATTTCTCTCCCCACATCCATCACTGCTGGCGGCTCACCTCCAACTGCGCAACGCTACGTGCTGTTCACATCCATCTGCCCAACACTACAATGGCATACAACAATGCTAACTAGCCACAGACTGCACACAGCACAGCCAGTGATTTTCATGCAGAGCGCTACGTGGCGTTACCAATAAGAAAACCTAAATAGCCTACTTACACCTGGACCCCCATTTGAAAGCAACCAAGTCAGCATGTGTCAACTACATCTGATTTTTGTACCTCTCCTTACTTCGGAGCTGACTGAAATAGTAAGACTTCAACTTGCCAGTGTTTCCTAAATGACTAGTGCCACTAACAACAATAATAAGAACAGTGATTCATTATATAAGGACATAACAATTTGTAACTAGACTCAGGAGACGGAAGTCATGGGATGACGATGCGATATGCACATATACAGGTACATACACAGGTGGCGGTAGTACCGCGTACATAAGGTATCAAAGGCACTACGTTCGTGGAGCTGTAACTTGTGTTTAGGTGATTTATGTGTAAAGGTTTCCATCGGGATTATGGCCTCACGACGGTAATTAAAAGACTTTGAACACGGAATTGTAGTTGGAGCTAGACAGATGGGACATTCCATTTCGGAATCCTCAGAGGCTATATTGTGCCGAGAAATCCAAATTTCGGGCATTACCTCTCACCATGGCTAACGCAGGCGCCAATGGCCTTCACTTAACGACAGGAACCAGCGGCGTTTACGTGGAGTTATTGGGGCTAACAGACAAGCAACACTGCTTGAAATAACTGCAGAAAACTATGTGGTACGTACGATGAATGTATCCGTCAGGACAGTGTGAGAAAATTTGGCGCTTATGGGCTATGACATCAGACGACTGACCCAAGTGCCTTTGCTAACAGCACAACATCGCCTGCAGCGCCTCTCCTGGGCCCCTGAACGTATCTTCTGGACGCTGGACGACTGTTGTCCAGACCCCACGAACACATGGACCCAAGTTTTCAGGAAGGCACTGTGCAAGCTGGGGTGGATCCGTAATGGCGTGTGCTGTGTTTACGTGGAACATTGACCAGAAATGGTTATGTCCGCATACTTGCAGACCATTATCAGCGATTCATGGAATTAATTTTCCAAAAAAAAAAAAAAAAAAACAGTGGAATTTTTGTGTATGAAAATGTGCCATGTCCCTGGGTCACAATCGTTCGTGATTGGTCTTAAGAACATTCTGAACAATTATAGCGAATGATTTGGCTACTCAGAACACCTGACATGAATTCCATGGTGTGGTGTCACCGCCAGACACCACACGTGCTAGGTGGTAGCCTTTAAATCGGCCGCGGTCCGTTAGTATACGTCGGACCCGCGTATCGCCACTATCAGTGATTGCAGACCGAGCGCCGCCACACGGCAGGTCTAGAGAGACTTCCTAGCACTCGCCCCAGTTGTGCAACCGACTTTGCTAGCGATGGTTCACTGACAAAATACGCTCTCATTTGGCGAGACGATAGTTAGCATAGCCTTCAGCTACGTCATTTGCTACGACCTAGCAAGGCGCCATTACCAGTTACTATTGATACTGTGAATAATGTACCGTCCAGAGCGACGTTCACCATTAATGGATTAAAGTTAAGTATTCCACGAGCTACGTCCGTTTCTTCTAAATTCTAATTTCCTTGTCCTGTTCCAGACCTCATGCCATCCTGCGTGAGCTAAAACGCGCGCCATTCGGCTTCCTCTAGTAACATGGTGTTGGCTCTCCTGCCAACCACAACACATGGAACATGCATGAGACATACCGAGAGATCAGCTAGTGCGCAGTATCTTTCATTGGCAATACTTTCGCAGTTACGGAAGGCTATAGAGACAGCAGGGCTCAATATTTCTGAGGGAGACCTCCAACGACCTGTTGAGACTGTGCCACGTCCAGTTTCTGCACTACGACGAGCTAAAAGAGGCCCTATACGTTACTAGGAGGTATCCGATGACTTGTGTGACCTCAGTGTATATAAAGACTCACGATTTTAAGGATGTAAACATTTTGTATACCGTGTTGAGTCAAGAGTCGTCTGGATGTACCTTGAGTAACTCACAGTCCAGTCATAATACTGTAACCACTGCCTATGTTCGACGTCAGTTTGCAATAGCCACTCACACGACAAGTGGCAGCACCATAAGTGGAGGGTGTATGAAGACTGTCGGAGGGATGCAGAAGAAAGATAGTGGTCTACTGTGGGAATTAGCAACAACTGTAATACGACGTATGAAGAGTTTATAGCGTACATTAATTGAGTGAAATGAACAGTGAAAAATGATATATGTTCATGAAATGGCGAAAACCAGACATCCTGGGTACGCAGACTGGCTTTTTTTCCGGATGCTACCCAATATCCGACAAGATACACATAAAATGACGTAAGCCTTAACAGACTGGAGCGTCTGGGACATGGTGCGGGGGGGGGGGGGGGGGGGCGGCGGGGGGGGTGGCAGGAAGTAGGAAGGAGAGAATACCTTCTTACAAATAACCGGTTGATATCTGTACCGGTAGCATATACCCACTAATATGATACAATAAAATAAGAACTAAAATGCGACGGTATCTATCAAGCATATTTAAAATAAATACCTGTTCTAGAAGTGTACAAAAACTTGCTACGTGAAAATTTTATGGCTTTCAAGTTTATTCTAGATGATATTTGTAATTTTAATTGGACTGAAAACAAAGGTACGATCTGGTTTACAGATACCTATGTAAGAGCCATTTAGTGTCTGCAATTATTTACATGCCTTATCTATGACTTACTGCCTGACAGTTCAGCATTATACTTCAAAGAAAGTGGCCCCACGATGCATTTAACTCGTCATGCAACCTTTTCATAGCAGGACCCCTTTGGTTTTCATCTGCGGCACTCTTACAGCACAGCGGAATGTCGACGATATTCTATGCCTCGTTTTGTTACCCTTCATGGAAAGCTATCCCGTGCTTACATTTCAGCAAGAAAATGCCAGCCTATACACAGCGAGAGTCTCTTCACAACCCCTACATTGGTCAGCAAAGCCACCGGATAGCTCCCTAACTGACAACGGTTAGACTGTTATGGGTAGGGCCCTACAACCAGCTCGGGATTTTGACGATCTAATGCGCCAATTGGACAGAACGTGGTACGATATCCCTCAAGAGTATATCCAACAACCCTGTCAATTAGTGTCAAGCCAAATAAATGCTTGAATGAAGGCCAGAGGGGGACTAGCGCGTTACTGACTAGCTCTGTTTGTGAAACTCTTTCTCTTGAATCATCATAAATTTTTTCTGAAATTATAATCATTTCTGTGTCTGTGTATATTATCTATAATACGTCTGCTGCCAATGTATATATAGGACACAAATGTTCTGGCGTTGGCTGCCACGTGTAGAGTTAAAATAATATATTCTGGCAGAATTAACAACTCAGAAACTGGAAAGCGTTAATGTGCGATATGCGTTTTAGTACATATGATGGTAACTGGTTTACAGATTCGTGGTATTTTGATGTCAAGCAGCAACTAAACACCCTCGTGTTGCAGTTTCCATGAAATAACAACTGCCCTCTTCTAAATAGCAACATCATGACTACCCTAACGACAGCCAAAAGTCTGCCTCCATTTCTGTTCTATGCTTAAGAACTATACCTATAGGGATAACGGCATTCTTTGAAGAAAAACTGTTGGAAGTCAAGTAATCCTATCTCACAATTACTTTCCATTCCTTTGAACACGCAGCAGAGAAGAACATCAGTCGTTACAGTGATGTCTTCTATGAAACACAAGCTCTCCTACCGAAGTGAAACTTGGCGTACTTACAAAAACTGCAGACAGCAAACTTTCGCAGAATTTACTCAGTGGACTGTCATCTGCAATGTGGCTGCTGCTATGAAACATCGTCTCTGATCCCTGGTAACGTGATGAACTATGTCCCGCCATATAATCCTGGACATTGTTTTAGCCTTCAATCACTCCAGACTCATTCCAATGCTCTTTCTGGTGCCCTTTAACGACCTTTACATAGGTTTCCCTCTAGGTCCAATGACCTCCTGCTCTCATGACATGTCCTACGTACCTTCTATAATCAGACCTCTAAACATAACTCTAATTTTACTTATTCCAAGAGTGGTTCCTTTCTCAGTTCTTCAGTCCAAAAACATATTTTTGGTACTATTTCTCCTGTGCCGTTTTAATTTTTACTTTTTCAATCTGTGAAATCCTCAGGACCGCTCTTCAAGCTCACACTATAGAGGAATCGATTTTCTTGTTGTATATATTATTTTTCATTCTCTACGACACACATCCGTACAAAACTCTGTGAATGAATAAAGTTCCAGGCATTTTCATTGTCATTAGCTACAGTTTCTCTTCCTAAAACTTTTTCGTGATGCCTATACTGCTTAAGGCAAAAACGGAGCTGAATTCTTGGAAGAAGAATTCCTTCCACGCCCACGTCCGTTTGCACTTCGCCTTTAATTAATAGAGCAAGGAATTTTACGATAGGGCGTATATTTCTCGGTAAGACTGAATTTTTCTTTAAATACATATAAATGCTTTTTATAAAAAAAAATAGATGAATTGCTGTGATTTGTGAAGTCATATCGATACATATATGGCCATTTCTCTGTGACAGGCAATATGAAGATTTTAGTAAGTAATTGGCCATATTGTTCTTATTTTCACTCTTTCAAGAAATAAAGAACTTTTCTCATGCAGTTTATTTCTTCCATATCACATGTCTCAGAATTGCTCAGCTTATTTTACTTCCTGGAAAATTGAAAATGTCTACCTTCCCTCTCTATTTCGTTGCATTTCCAAATACGGATTTTATTCTGATGCTACAGTGAGTTTGTGTAATCAGTTGCTACTGTGTCATTAGGTAGTTGTTTAAGCCTTTCAGGACTCTGGATTGCAAACAAGTGTCTCATTGTGATATTCAGTCCTTCTGAAGTGGTATGTGTATGCAGTATAGTTCAGAAGAGGCTCCTAAAGTGAAGCAAAATATTCAAGTAAAATTAACGTTCAGCAGCATGTGACAACACACAAACCCAAATCAGGAATACAATGGTTTGAAAATGGAAAACACAGTACAGCAAATACTCCTATGAGAATCCCAACAAGTCTTTTTCATCAATCTGTGCAGAACTATGTACAACTTTCCAACTTTCCTTTCTGCTGCTATTTCCTTAGGTAAATTGAACAATCCAGAATTTCATGAATTCTTAGAAACATTCGCAGATATCTCTCTTGCTGATTCTTCCATAGAGTGCTGCGCTCCAAACGTACTTTCTCATAAAAGTCATACTAGTAGACTTCTTTACGAAAGTTATCATCATTGCACGTGCTAATATGCTCTTTATGTATTCCTTGCTTCATCTGTCACACGCAAATTTGCTTCCTAGGAAACAGAATATATTCCCTACGTGGCCGTCAAATTTGACCAATGTTTCTCTAATCCAGTTTCTGTTACTCATTATTTTCCCCCGTTTTCTGTTGACTCTCATTCCATTTTCTATTCTTTTTAGATTGTTCATCCTTTTCAGGAGGACATGATATTTTTCTCCAATAATCTTTCTTATGTAGACGACATTCTAGGAGAAACTAAGAAACAGAATTAAATTACATTTTCATGTCATGGAAAGCAGTCGAGGTAGATACGAATGGTATAAACATAATTTAATGCCAGGTAGTTGTTAGTACCCAAAAAGTAACATGAAAGTGTTCTAACAACGATACGAATCGTACCACAATGAATTTGTAATAATACAGCTGGAAAAATCTTGATGGAAATGCAGCGAAATATGGATATCCTCAACCCACAATTCATGGAGCGTGGTGAGTGAAACTCTTCCACACGCTAAACGAAAAGCATACATTATATAGCGCCGCCACTACTTTTGGGTATTACCGCAGAAGCTAGCAATCCCGCCACAACAAATGAAGGCAGCCAGAAGACACTAAAGCGCCGGCATGCCGGTTAAACAGCGATGCTATTTATGCAGCATGAGGTGGACTACGTCAGGCTCCGTAGTAATACAACGCAACCATAAATGCTCTTGCAGGACGATCCAAACCGTATCCATACCACTGCGTCCCTGATTTGTTACCCCAAGCATGACTGGAAACTGTGTGTCGCTACAACCAGTGTACCTCAAACCACTATAAATAAACATTAATTTTAGCAGAGGTGAGGGCAGTCTAGCAGCGCCCATGGGGACGACGAAAGAGCCACGCCAGGCAACAGGGACATATGAGACAGCATGCATTGGTTCAGGTTCGTGTCTCCACTACCGCACCTTCTGATAGTGCGAAGTCTTCCTTGTTGCACTTCTCCGCAGACGGGCAGCTCCCTGGCCGACGCCAGTGGCAGTCCTGCTCTGGAGTGAGGCAAAACGAAACCGGGGCGGATTAGGTATTGTGTGATAGTGAGGCCGACTAAGCACTGCGTACTGTAACGTCAATTTGACACGAGCGACTTTTGGTCAAAATCGACTACTCCAAGTGAGCACACCTTTCGTGCCTGCATGTAAATCAGCAACCAACCTAGACACGAGTGTGTCTATGGCTTCAGTGATCTATAGATAGTGCCGAGTATGGAGTTCTAAATTTCCGAGTGTGCTGCACACTGCGCATGCGCAGAAACGAGAGACTGCGGCGGCGGCTGCTAACATCGGAAGGTTCGGAAGTTATAAACGATTCTGATGGATGTCACTCCTGCTACGGGAATGAATTTTGTGATTTCGTGTCTTCCTAATTCTTTTTTCGTTGTTTACTCTGTTTTCATGGTACACTGAGAAGCTGCGCAAGGTCTTAATACTTTTTCCTAATGGTGTTCGCTCACAATAGATACGAAATATCTGAAACTAGGAAAGGTATTTACTTTTTACTGAGGAAAAGCCTACACAATGCATAAATATGGGCGTAAATAGATAAAAGTGCTTTAATGAAAATCATTTCAACAGTGAAAACGTCAGAATTATTTGACGAGAAAAATAATTTTCTATGTTACTGGGACTTAGGAAGAAAACAAGATAAAAAGGATAAAGTAAAAACGTTCTACCTACTGCATTATTTATATTGTTTCATGTGTTTTGAAGGACATACTTTCTCGATCTAACTGTTCTGAAATCTTTAGATGACACTTTTCGTTCTCAGGCGTGTAGAGAGTTTACTACACGACCAGTAGTTTGGTACATTTTATCATCTAGCCAACCAGACACACGACCTTTGACAAAAACTTACACTGCAAATTCCGCTTTGGTAATTAATGAACCATACATTTTGTTACTATATATCGATTTTTTCATCATTCAGATACCAAATAAACAGCAGACAGCTCTCACAACACCGGCCGTTATGGCGCTGACGTGTAAACGAAAACGAGCACTCAGAATAGACGGAACACAGTACGGGAATAAAACGCCAGAGGCGTTGTTGTAGATGGACTTGTATCGGGTAGTCAATTGAGACAAGGAAGTCAATCGTCTTCAAGGGAATTAACTCGCAGCGGTGAGATCTACCACCGGTGCAAGCAACCCGGCTACCTTCAACGGCTCTGGCTCCGTCCGCGAGGAAATGTATTTCGTTAATTGAGGCGCGCGCCGCTGCGTTACTTCCGGAGTCAACATTCGTCGGCGCAAACTTCACGGTTCGGTAGGTGTCAGTTCGCCGTCGCCATACGGTGTCGTCGCCACATGCTGTGAACGGGTGTAGATGCTGGAAGTGTACCAGCGTAAGTGTTAATAAAATATTTTGACACTTGATACTGTTTATCTACCAGTGGCCTGTTCCCTCGCCGCGGGAAAACCGGAACAATTCCACGACCCAAAGCTGCACAGTGGTTCTAGCCTCCGGACGGATTCATTTATGTGTGATACAAAAATTTGCGTCAAATATTAATACTGACATGTAATTAGAGGGCTCTGTTTACACTTTGGTATAATTCTTAGTTCCATGTCGTAATTTATGGCATAGATCGTGTTACATCGTATTGAGGTAAAGTGTGCCATGTGTTCTGTTCTTTGACCGTCATTATAATTCTTTATTATTACTGTATGGACTCCTCTGAAAGCAATCATCTCTTATTTTGATTTGACGTTTCAGGGCTCAGCGACAGTGTGCCATACAGCATTCATCTTTATTTGCGTGAATGATAATTTGATGATCATTCCTATTGCCTATGATGATTTATATGAAATATAATTTGGTAGTCTCTCTTAAAATAGGATTATGTTCTTTGCGAACGTCGGAGAAAGACTGCAAATTCGACTCAGACCATGATGAGCTTATAGCATCGTGAGCTGACATGCATAGAGTTTAATCTGTTTGAGTAGAGGTATATAGCAGGCTTTTCAGATACAAGTAAAACTTGAGTTATTGATTATCATCCTGATGATCATCCCTTTCAAGAACCTTTTAAAATCATTCTAGAACCTTTCACGTACAGGCAGACGTAACATGATTGTATACAGTCCCATTTGTCTTTCCGTAATTGCAGGGCAAGACAAGTCTACTAGAGTCAGACATAGGCTTTCTTTCGAGGAAGAAATTTCTGAGATTGTACGTTCGGACCACACCATTGTATGGTAGTGAAACACGGACTGTGGGAAAACGGGAACAGAAGAGAATCGAGGAATTTTAGATGTGGTGCTACAGAAGAATTTTGAAAATTTGGTGGACTGATAAGGTAAGAAATGAGGAGATTCTACGCAGAATCGGAATGGAAAGGGATATGTGGAAGACACTGACAAGGAGATGGGACAGCATGATAGGACGTCTGTTAAAACATCAGGGAATGACTTCCTTGGCACTAGAGGGAGCTGTAGAGGGCAGAAACGGTAGAGGAAGACAGAGACTGGAATACATCCAAAAAATAATGGTTCAAATGGCTCTAAGCACTATGGGACTTAACTTCTCAGGTCATCAGTCCCCTAGAACTTAGAACTACGTAAACCTAATTAACCTAAGGACATCACACACATCCATGCCCGAGGCAGGATTCGAACCTGCGACCGTAGCGGTCGCGTGTTTCCAGACTGTAGCGCCTAGAACCACTCAGCCACCACGGCCGGCTCCAACAAATAATCTACGTTGAAACTGCTACTCTGAGATGAAGAGGAATTCGTAGCGGGCCGCATCAAACCAGTCAGAAGACTGATCATTAAAAAAAAATAAAGGAAGGAAAATTATAGTAACATATAAATTTGCTACTGGATCTGCAGATAGGCGTAGTAATATTATTTTCCAAACTCCAAAGCGAATAATATTAGTACGCCTATCTGCAGATCAAGAAGCAAATTTATATGCTACTATAATTCTAATGATGCTAAATGTAATTAAAAATTAAATAAAATACTATTTTACCTACACACACACACACACACACACACACACACACACACACACACATATATATATATATATATATATATATATATATATATATATATATATACATACATATATATATAATTAATTTAACAATATCAACTCAAAATTTCAATGTCTGTCTAGTGTAAAAGGCATTACAGTTGCGTAAATGAATATATGATCCTTTCCAAACATATGACATCATCGTCAACTTTTACGGTATATCATAGCATCTTTGATACTCATATGTTTGTAAGCTCTTGTATGTATCAAAACATGAGTGTGTGGTAGAAATCTTCTCAGTGACAAATCTAAAGTGTTCAGTGAGAACAATTTACGTATGCAACTATAAGAAGACAGTGGGAATGTATTCACATCTGTTGGACGAATGTTATGAAAACAAGCACTCCAAACTGACGTTTCACGTAAGTCACATGCAATGAAAATCTGTAACGCAATCATCTTGGTATGGCGTGTTTATAATTATGTATTATTTATATTTTAGGACAATTAATCTGTAAAAAACACACCACATGTCATAAAGAAAGCGTTAAACCGTCTGAGGATGAATCACAACGATTCGAAACCGGTAACGGTACCCTTTGAATAAAGGAACTGAAAGTAAATTTGTTGCCGGTCGCTGTCCTAACACCACCAACATGTGTCTTCAAACAACAGCCACGGTCTCCATTATGTCATCATATGACAAAATTGCAATGTAGATACTTCCCATCTCTAGTAGTATTTCTCTTTACTTTTTCGAGTTCTTGCTTATGGTCGACTTGATCAGAAGTACTAATAGTTGAATTTCGAATTCATTACAGCGTACATATGTGAAAACTCTGAACAGTAGCACGCCGCGTCCAAGCAGAATAAAGTCTCCATCTACAGACTTGCGAATCATCAGAGCTCTTACAGTACCGCAAGATAAGCGTGTGACTCTATAGCGGCTCCACTAAGTGTCAGGTGCAAAGGTCCCCGCTGCATCACATCCAGGGTTTCAAAAGCGCATGAGCATTTGCATAATGGGACAACAGGCTTTAACGCTATTTCAAATCCCCTGCAGCGGAGGTCACAGGAGGCACTCGTAGCAGCGTTCCTGATCCTCTCTTCCTCTTACGACAGCAGCTTTGTTACGGCACTCTAAGGAAGGCTCATATATTCATAACGAGGTGGGAGTAACTGGCGCTAGACGTACCCACTTTACTCGCTGCACTCCTGCGTGAAACTCGCACTTGACAAAACTAATCGTTGTGGAAACAACGCAATTAAATAATTTTTGTTGAAAATTGTTCAACGGATTTTCGTTTTGAAATGGAAATTATTTGAACAGCATTTTACGAGTGCTTAACAAGAAAGATACATAGGATAGTAAGACAGTAAGTACTTTATAGTTTATACAACTTATTGTTACAGCTTCGAAATAAATCTGCATGAACACGAATACGAACCGTCTAAGAAAGCAGAAGAAACATTCTATACAAACAAGAGACATGTCTTCATTAAGATCACGCTGAGCTGTTTCATTCCGCTGATGGGAGTAGATCTACAGATGTATACGTGTATTTCGGTTTCAGCGATAGTCACCCACACCATCGACATTGCTATGGTCAACGGCATACCTTAGAGTAAGCAGTAGTCTCCGTCTTCGCTTACCTCACGGAATACTAGCATAGAAATCTTTTCGTCCTCCTACCATCCGTGTACCTGACTACATAACCTAGCCACAGCCTTTTCACTTTCATTACGATGCCAGTTAAGTCTGCGAGCTCTAGTTTTTACATCATCAATCTGTTTCTTCCTGCCTCTGCTAGTAATTTCCAACACGTACCTCTCCACTGCTGAACACGCCATAGTGTTTCAGTGCCTTTCCACATTTAAATTCCAGATCTTATGGGACATAAGTAGAAACTAGTGACACACAATGTAAAAGATATTACTAAAAGCTAAACTTCAACATGAGTGCGTAGTTATGCGCTGATATGATTCCGGTATCAGCGCCCTTAAAATATTCCACTTCCACTACAAAATATTGACCCAGGAATGAAGAACGACGTAATCTGTCTATTGTTAATGGAGTATTAGAAACAAAGCACGCTTTAATAGCGCTAAGGAGTATATGAAGCGAACTTCAACATGTGTTACGAAATCACAACCAAGACGTTGAACCATTGTAAGACAAACTATAAGTGTAGCTGCGTCTTCTCCTGTAGAGAAAACGCGACCAACGCAGGTGTAAACTGCCTCTTGCATTGCCTAATACCTAACAGCAAGAAACATAAATAACAAAAGAGCCAATTTTCATTGTATTCAGGATTGCAACAAGCGTCTCGGTCTCGAAGTTGTCTGCAGCTCAGACCTACTCTGTACTGGCTGAAAATTGCAAGAAAAAAAGAAAATTCTTATCTGCTGAAATCAGTTTACAATACTGCTAATTCTGTTGAAACCACCTTGTTTCAAATACACAGACCTAGTATAAGCCAGTGCATGTGAACTGAAAGTAACAGTCGTAAAACTGAGTCACGGTTGCAGGAGAAGAACGATTAAGGAGATACCTGAGATTAATTCCAATTATTATTCAATGACTAAGCGTGTAGACTAACAAGTAGCAGATACATACGTTCCCCTGGGGACCATGTGGAAACAGAACGTAAAACGGAAAGAGACTAATATCGGCAAATGACGCAAACAAAAACAGGTTCTAAACCTCACTATACCAGACAAAGGCGGGTACCAGACAAAATATCTTCCTCACAACAACAAAACATGTGCAAAGCAGAAAAATCTAGTAGTATGTAACTAGGTTAATGCAGCGCTAGCAAGAATTGCTCTCAAAAGAACTTCTAAATACTGCATCTTCGAAATGCAAGTTTCAGCAACGCAGAAGACATTAACGTCCGAAATTAGCAAGTAGAAGGATATTGGCTTCTGCGGCTGTCGACAATGGGAAGAAACCGAACACGAGAAAGCCTTCGCCACATGACATTATTTGAAATGAAATTAACTGCCTAGTCACCTGGTTGTTCGGCACGGCTCCATTCTCGAAGTACAGCTTCCAAAAATGTTTCACCATGCAACCAAATTCTGACTTGCCAAGGTGGCGTGAGCATTGAATAGACAGCCCTTGAACCACACGAGTGCCTCACAACTCCTGCATCAATATATAATATGAAAGGTGTTTGTAACAGATGGCTTTCAAATGGTAATATACTTTCTTTTTTGACACATTGTTAACTTATTTATTAATGCCCCATTAACGACGGCGTGCTGAAAATAATTCATCCGAAGTTTTAATGCGGAAACTCTTAAAGCTTTTTAAATAAAAGAAACTCTGTTAACGTTCTACATCTTTATTCTTCACGTCTACATATTTTTTTCTCAACGTAGTCATTCTGGCGGCGAACACATTTTTCCTAACGAGACACCAGTTTGTCGATACCGTCACTATAGAATGTTTGACCTGTTAGATGGAGCTGCCACCATACCTCCATTTGCTCTGCTTCATCATCATCGAAGTGAAGTCCACGAAGTTTTTAATGTTTGGAAACAGTCCAACACATTCAAGTTAGAACCACCGCTACCTTCATTACGAGCGTAAACAACCCAACGTTGCACATTACTGCTATCGATGAAAGCATAACCAGACGCAGTATTCATTCCTCTTTGGATTTCAATTGGAGGCACGTTTTCTGTGGTTAGAAACTCGTGTACACCGCGCTGTTTCTCATGCACCGACGTAATTATGTTACACATCGTCATGTTAGAGGCTAGAGTTCGGAGATTTCTCGCGGCAGTGTGTTTCAATTTGCGTTATCAAAGCGGAAAAATCGACCGAGTAATGTGCACGACATGTAATACCGCATCCGGTACGAGTATTAAGAACAGAATCAGAAATTGTTAGGCCATACCTTTCAGTGCGCCCTGGTCGTCAGCCAAACTCACTACAGGTCTGTTCTACACTTGTGTCTCAGTAATATACATCAATTGCTGTAAGTATTAAAACTGAATGACTGCAATTTTCGTGACGGATACCGGATACGTCTGCACCCAGAAATTTGCTCGAAAAGTGTCGATACAGCACATATACTTCATGAATGATACCAGAAGCAGAAACCAGACTAAATTTATTTTCGTCTATCCTCTCTGCAGTTCTACCTTCTCAACACTGTAACAGTCCCGATAGTTCACTCTCTGACTGACACTGTAGTGGTACCATGAGAAAGCTTGAAGAAAAGTAGGACATCAATTTGTTTTACTTACAAGCAAGTAAAGAAACAAATAAGGCTTAATAAGAGTTGCAAGGCGGAGACACCTCTGCATTTTCAGATGGGGTCGTCGACCCTGTAGTCTCTTTCGGCGCTAATAAAACATGATTAGCAAGTTGTCACTTATTGATTCGGATTTACAGTTCTGCGTCTTCTCGTCAACCTCCGCTGACGCCAAGTGGCAGTGATGCGAAGGAACTTCTCTGAGTCGTGTTCTCGGCTCGATCCTTCTGGCCAGCGAAGCCGCTGCTCCTGCAGTTCAACCCTAGTCTGGCGGTTTGCCTTCAGACAGGCGGAGCTGTGGTGTAAGATATGGACCCACACTGTGTTACATCCTCCAAGCTCCTGCTTCAAGAAATGACGATGACCCACGCTGTCCCACCGGGACGTGCCTCACTGTCGGAACTAGTGACGTTGGTTGATCCTGGATCCACAGGTATCAGCTCGCAGTGGAAATTTCGCTGAATGTGCAACTTGCGTTGATCCAGCAATCTGCTCGTTTACGCGACATACAGACAGTGTTGACCAATCTGTGCTCGTTTACGCGACAGACATACAGTGTTGATTCTTTCTGCTGCAGGGCTACGTCACCAACTCTGACTAGTGTTATCTGTGGACCCTCTAGTGTGAAATTAAGAAAAATTTTAAGTTCTTCCCCTTTTATGTTCAGTGGCGTGACAGAGATCTTACTGTCAAGACATGAATGGATCTATTACTCTGGCTTGGCACAGATTACAGCTGTAATGCGATCTTTGATTGGCACCATACTGCAAATATCCAGCACGATGCAACATAAAAAAAGAACTCATATCCGCTGCGGGTGCTATGCAGCGTTATAGAACTACCGGAAACTAGCCGCTTTACAGCAGTTAATATGGAAGTTCGCTTACGGTGATACAAATGTACAAAGAACGCCTCTCAAAGCAGGCTTTAAGCAAATCTCCATTACGCTCAGACTACTGCACGTACCATCAGAAAATTCACTTCCCTAAGTTAGACCAGTATTCTGCATTCACAGGCCTACCCGTAATGCAATAATGAGGTCATCAGCGGTTTGCTCATACCCTGACGGAAAAGAAATAACATAAATGACATAGCGAAATTTCGTAGGCGTTTTTCTATATCTGAAAAGAAGATATCTGTTCAAATTTAGCAGCAGTCGCATATGAGTTGCACAAGTAGCTCCACTGTAAGATGCAAATCAAGTTTACTTTAAATACATGCTATAATCGTCGTCAGCGTTAGCTGCTTTTGATATTGGGCGTGGTGAGTTCATGTTAGTCAAGAATGGCTTTAAGGCCACAAAGGCTGTAAGTAGGCTGTTTATATTTTCTTATTGGCAACTATGTAAGTAGGCTGTTTATATTTTCTTATTGGCAACTATGTAAGTAGGCTGTTTATATTTTCTTATTGGCAACTATGTAAGTAGGCTGTTTATATTTTCTTATTGGCAACGTTACGTAGCGCTCTGTATGAAAATCACTGGCTGTGCTGTGTGCAGCCTGTGGCTAGTTTGCATTGTTGTCTGCCATTGTAGTGTTGGGCAGCGGCAGCTGGATGTGAACAGCGCGTAGCGTTGCGCAGTTGGAGGTGAGCCGCCAGCAGTGGTGGATGTGGGGAGAGAGATGGCGGAGTTTTGATAATTTGTAATACTGGATATCATATATTATGACTATTAAGGTAAATACATTGTTTGTTCTCTATTAAAATCTTTCATTTGCTAACTATCCCTATCAGTAGTTAGTGCCTTCAGTAATTTGAATCTGTTATTTAGATGGCAGTAGTGGCGTTCGCTGTATTGCAGTAGTTCGAGTAACGGAGATTTTTGGTGAGGTAAGTGATTTGTGAAAGGTATAGATTAATGTTAGTCAGGGCCATTCTTTTGCAGGGATTTTTGAAAGTCGGATTGCATTGCACTAAAAATATTGTGTGTCAGTTTAAGCACAGTCATGTATAATTTGTTCTAAGGGGACGTTTCAAGGCGTCTTTATCGTAACTTACTGAGTTTGAACGAGGTCGTGTAAGAGGGGTAAGAGAAACTCGATAATTCTTCTGCGATATGGGAGATAGACATGGCGGGATTGTAGCCACTGTATACTATTGTTGACAACGGGGTTCACGGGGAGGTCGCAAGAAGACCGGGCTCCGGATGGCCGCGTGGAACTATCGAGAGAGAAGGCATCGTGTTCGCTGTGAGTGGCTCTGGAGCATCATACTGCATCTGCAGCAGCAATTTGAGCATCAGTTGGCACCATAGTGACACAACGAATTGTTACATATAGGTTACTTCGACGCCCGCTCCAAGGCAGACGGCCTGTAGCGTGCATTACACTGAGCTCGGACCAACGCCATTTGCGACTTGATGTCAAGTGAGAGCTCACTGGATGGAAGTGTGGAGGTCTGTTGTGTTTTCTGATGAGACTTGTTTCTGTCTCGGTGCCAGTGATGGCCATGTTTTCATTAGAAGGAGGCCAACCCCTGTCTGCGTGCTAGACACAGGGGAGTTACAACTGTAGTTATGGTCCAAAGTGCTATTTCGTACTACTGGAGCAGCACTCTGTGGCTATCCAACTAACCTTGACTGCAAATTTGTACATCAGTCTCGTGATTTGACATGTTGTGCTGCCATTCAAGAACAGCATTCTAGGGGGTGTTTTCCTGCAGGATAACGCTCGTCCGAATACCGCTGTGGTAACAAAACGTGCTCTACAGAGAATCAACATGTGGCCTTCGACTGCTCTATCATCAGATCTCTCTCCATTCGATCACAGATGGGACAAGTACACCGGCGGAGGAAGCTCCCCCTCCCGGCCATCTTAACAAGATGGCCGACGAACCTATTGAACCCATAGCGGCGGCAGTGCTCGTTCGAAGCCAGGCCCTCAGCGGCCTTCGAGGTGACCCCTTCTTGCTTCTCCTTTTTCTTTTTCTTCTCACGATGGCTCCTCTTCATTGGAATATTCGCGGCATTCGCTCCAACCGAGAGAACTTAAAGTTGCTGCTACGCTTGCACTGTCCGCTCGTCGTAGCTCTCCAGGAAATGAAGCTACGCCCATGCGATCAAACTAGGCACACTAAGCCTCTGTGCGTTTTGACCTACCCCCTGTGGCAGGTATTCCGACTCATGGAGGGGTTACGTTGCTGGTCCGGGATGATATTTGCTACGATCCGAACACATTGCACACCGGCCTGCAGGCAGTTGCCGTCTGAATTACTCTCCCCACTTATACATTTTCCATTTGTACCGTTTACGCTCCATCGGCGTTTGCCGTTACCAGGGCAGACATGATGCAAATTATTGCTCAGCTACCTGCACCATTATCGTTAACTGGAGACTTCAATGCCCACCATCCCCTTTGGGGCTCTGCAGCATCCTGCCCGAGAGGCTCCCTGTTAGCAGACCTTTTCAACCACCTCAGTCTTGTCTGCCTCAATACTGGCGCCCCTACTTTTCTATCGGACACAACTCACACCTATTCCCATTTAGACCTCTCTATATGTACTACCAAACTTGCACGCCGGTTTGAGTGGTACTCACTTTCTAATACGAATTCGAGCGACCACTTCCCTTGTGTTATCCATCTCCTGCATCGTACCCCCTCTCCGTGCTCAACTAGTTGGAACATATCCAAAGCAGACTGGGGGCTCTTCTCTTCCAGAGTGACCTTTCAGGATCAAACCTTCGGAAGCTGCGATAGTCACGTCGCACACCTCACGGAAGTCATTCTCACTGCTGCGGACTATTACATCCCTCACACTACTTCTTCTCCACGTCGCGTACCGGTCCACCGGTGGATCGCAGCAGGTAGAGACGCTTTACGTGCTCGTTTACGTGCTTTAGGCACCTTTAAACTGCACCCTACGATGGCGAATTGTATCAATTATAAACGATTACGTGCGCAGTGTCTTGGTGTTATTAAAGAAAGCAAGAAAGCTAGCTGGGCTGCTTTCACAAGCACCTTCAACAGTTTTACTCCTTCTTCTGTTGTCTAGGGTAGCCTGCGCCGGCTATCTGGCACTAAGGTTCACTCACCAGTTTCTGGCTTGACGGTCGCGAATGACGCCCTTGTGGCCCCTGAGGATATCTCCAATGCCTTCGGCCGCTTTTTCGCAGAGGTTTCGAGCTCCGCTCATTACCACCATGCCTTCCTCCCCCGAAAACAGGCAGAGGAGGCTACGCCACCTAACTTCCGCTCCTGGAATCGTGAAAGTTATAATGCCCCATTCACCATGCGGGAACTCGAAGGTGCATTTGCCCGGTCACGGTCCTCCGCTCCAGGGCCTGATTCTATTCATATTCAGATGCTGAAGAACCTTTCTCCTGCGGGTAAAGGTTTTTTTCTTCGTACTTATAATCGCATCTGGATTGAGGGCCATGTTCCCACATGCTGGCGCGAGCCTATTGTTGTCTCGATTCCTAAGCCGGGGAAGGACAAGCACTTGCCTTCATCGACCCATCACCCTTACCAGCTGTGTCTGTAAGGTGATGGAGCGAATGGTTAACTCTCGTTTGGTTTGGATGCTCGCATCTCGACGCCTACTTACCAATGTACAATGTGGATTTCGTAGGCGCCGCTCTGCTGTTGACCATCTGGTTACCTTGTCGACCTGCATTATGAATAACTTCTTGAGGAAGCGCCCGACCGCGGCTGTGTTTTTTGAATTGGGGAAGGCTTACGACACCTGTTGGAGGGCGGGCATTCTCAGCACAATGCATACATGGGACCTTTGCGGTCGCCTCCCTCTTTTTATTCGTGCCGTTTTAATGGATCGACAGTTCAGGGTACGTGAGGGTTGTGTCCTGTCCGACGCCTTTCGCCAGGAGAATGGGGTGCCACAGGGCGTCGCTCTCTTCGCCATAGCGATCAATCCAATAATGGATTGCCTCCCAGCTGATGTATCAGGCTCCCTTTTCGTGGAAGATTTTACCATCTATTGCAGCGCGCAGCGTACATGTTTCCTGGAGCGCTGTCTTCAGCGTTTTCTTGACCGTCTTTGCTCCTGGAGTGTCGCCAATTGCTTCCGTTTTTCTGCCGAGAAGACGGTCTGTATTAACTTCTGGCGCTATAAAGAGTTTCTCCCACCGTCCTTACGACTCGGTCCCGTTGTTCTCCCATTCGTGGAGACAACAAAATTTTTAGGTCTTCCATTTGACAGGAAACTTAGCTGGTTTCCACATGTGTCATATTTGGCTGCCCGTTGTACCCGTTCTCTAAATGTCCTCCGTCTTCTCGGCGGTATGTCGTGGGGAGCGGATCGAACCGTCCTACTTCGCCTATATTGGTCGATCGTCCGCTCAAAACTGGATTATGGGAGCTTGGTATACTCCTCTGCACGGCCGTCCATATTACGCCGCCTCAACTCTATACAACATCGGGGGTTACGTCTTGCGATCGGAGCGTTCCATACTAGTCCCATCGGGAGTCTTCATGCTGAAGCCGGTGAATTGCCACTAACCTACCGGCGCGATATACTGCTTTGTCGGTATGCCTGTCGGCTATTGTCAATGCCCGACCATCCGTCTTATCTTTCCTTTTTTGACGACTGTCTCAACCGTCAATACGGGTTATATGTATCTGCCCTACTACCCCCTGGAGTTCGCTGTCGTCGCCTCCTTCAGCACCTTCATTTTTCACTCCCTGCAAACTCTCGAGTGGGCGAGAGCCAAACGCCACCTTGGCTCCAGGCTCAGGTTCGCGTTCACCTGGCCATTGTTCGGTCTTCACAGCTGAGCTATTTGCCCTCTACCAGGCTGTTCTTTACATCCGCCGTCACCGACATAATGCTTATGTCATCTGCTCTGATTCCCTGAGCGCCATCCAGAGCCTCAGTGATCCGTTTCCGGTTCACCCTTTCGTGCACCGGATCCAACGCTCTCTTCAGCAGCTGGCGGACGACGGTTCTCCGGCTACCTTTATGTAGGTTCCTGGCCATGTCGGTATCCCTGGGAAGGAAACTGCAGATGCCGCGACCAAGGCTGCGGTCCTCCAGCCTCGGACAGCTTCTTGTTGTGTGCCTTCATCTGATTTTAGCAGGGTCATTTGTCAGCGCATTTTATCACTGTGGCATGCCGATTGGGCTACACTTACTGAAAACAAGCTTCGGGCCTTGAAACCCCTTCCCACGGCTTGGACGACCTCTTCACGTCCTTCTCGGCGGGAGTAGGTCGTTTTGGCCCAATTACGAATTGGACACTGCCGGTTAAGCCATCGCCATCTGCTGACGGCTGCGCCGGCGCCATTCTGCCCATGTGGGCAGTTGCTGACGGTACGCCACATTTTAACGTCCTGTTCGAATTTTAATACACTGCGCGTTGATCTTGGCCTGCCATGTACTCTGGATGCCATTTTAGAGGATGACCCAGGAGCAGCGGCTCGCGTTCTTCGTTTTATCCACTTGACAAACCTGTCTAAGGACACTTGATTGTGCTGTTTTTTTAATCCTATGCCTGTTAAGATGTCTTTTATAGTGTTGTCCCTTTTGGCTGCTGATTTAACCTTGTGCCTCGCGGTGCATTCCTACCTTAGTCTGGGTGCTAATGACCATTGTAGTTGTGCGCCCTAAAGAAGCAAAAAAAAAAAACCGATGGGACAAGGTCGGATGACAATTAAATTGTCCCTATATTGACCAAACAAGTACAACAGCATGGAGCTTCATCCCTGAAACTGCCATCCGGCACAACTTGTAATTTATTTCATTTAATTTTATTTATTTATTTTATTATTCATCAGTTTTCTGACTGGTTTGATGCGGCCTGCCACGAATCCCCTCCTGCGCCAGCCTCTTTGTCCCGTAGTAGCACTTGCATACTACATCCACAATTATTTGCTGGATATATTCCAATTTCTTTCATCCTCAACAATTTCTACCCTCCACAACTCCCTCTAGTACCTTGGAAGTCATTTCCTGATGTCTTAACTAATGTCTTACCATCCTGTCCCTTCTCCTTGTCAGCGTTTCCACGTATTCCTTTCCTCTCCGATTCTGCACAAAAACTCCTCATTCCTTTCCTTATCAATCCACCCAATTTTCAATATTAGCCTGTAGCACCATACCTCAAATGCTTCGATTCTCTTCTGTTCCGGTTTTCCCACAGTCCACGTTTAACCAATGTGTGCTCCAGATGTACATTCTCAGAAATTTCTTCCTCAAATTGGGGCTTATGTTTAATACTACCGGACATCTCTTGGTCGGGAATGCCCTTTTTGCCAGTGCTAGTCAGCTTTTGATGTCCTCCTTGCTCCGTGAGTCCTTGGTTATTTTGCTGCCTAGGTAGCAGAATTCCTTAACTTCATCCTGACTCAAAGTTTCACACTATTCTCATTTCCGCTACTTTTCATTACCTTGATCTTTCTTCGATTTACTGTCAATCCATGTTCTGTACTCATTAGATTGTTCATTCCATTCGGCATATCCTGTAATTCTTCTTCACTTTCTCTTAGGATATATCAATGTCGTCAGCGAATCATATCACTGATATCCTTCCACCTTGAATTTTATTTCCATTCATGAACCTTTCTTTTAATTCCATCATTGCTTCTTCGATGTACAGATTGAACAGTAAGGGCGAAAGACTACAGCCTCGTCTTACACCCTTTTTAATCCGAGAGCTTCGTTCTTGGTTGTCCACTCTTATTATTTCCTGTTGGTTCTTGTACATATTGTGTATTACCCGTCTCCCCTTATAGCTTACCCCTACTTCTCTTAGAATTTTGAATATCTTGCGCTATTTTACATTGTCCAGCGCTGCTTCCAATTCGACAAAACCTATGAATGTGTCTTGTCTTTTCTTTAATCTTCCTTCCACTTTGAACCGTAAAGTTAGAATTACCTCTCTGGTGCTTTTACCTTTTCTAAAGCCAAACTGATATTCATCTAGCACAACTTTAATTTTTTTACCATTCTTCGGTATATTATTCTTGTAAGCAACTAGGATGCATGCACTGTTAAGCTGATTGTACGATAATTCTCGTATATGTCAGCTCTTCCGGTCTTCGGAATTGTGTGGATGATTTGTTTCCGAAAGTCAGATGATATTTTGCCACAGTCACACATTCTACACATCATAGAGAATAGTCGTTTTGTTGTCATATGCTCCAATGATTTTAGAGATTCTGATAGAATGTTATCTACCGTATTTGATCTTGAGTCCTCCAAAGCTCTCTTAAATTCTGATTCTAATACGTTCCGTCCTATCTCATCTAAGTCGACTCCTGTTTCTGTCACATCAGACGAATCTTCCCATTCATAGAGGCTTACAGTGTACTCTTTCCAAATATCCGCTCTTTCCTCTGCGTTTAACAATGGAATTCTCTTTGCACTCCTAACGTTATCACCCTTGGTTTTAATGTCACTGAAGGTTGCTTCGAATTTCCTGTATGCTGTGTCTGTCCTTCCAACAATCATTTCTTTTTCGTTTTCTTAACAATTTTCATGCAGTCGTTTCGTCTGAGCTTCCTGTACTTGTTATTTATTTCATTCCTCAGCGACTTGTGAATCTGTTTTCCTGAATTTCCTTCATCACTTTTGTGCTATCTACTTCCATCGATCAACTGCAGTATTTCTTCTCTTACCCATGATTTCTTCCCAGTTACCTTCTTTGTACCTATGTTTTTCTTTCTAACTTCTGTGATTGCTCTTTTTAGAGATGTCCATTCCTCTTCAACTGTACTGCCTACTGAGCTATTCCTTACTGCTGTATCTACAGCCTTAGAGAACTCCACGTTTGTCCCATCATTCCTTAGTACCTCCGTATCCCACTTCAAATTGTTCAAATGGCTCTGAGCACTATGGGACTCAACTGCTGTGGTCATAAGTCCCCTAGAACTTAGAACTACTTAAACCTAACTAACCTAAGGACATCACACACATCCACGTGCGAGGCAGGATTCGAACCTGCGACCGTAGCGGTCGTGCGGTTCCAGACTGTAGCGCCTTTAACCGCTCGGCCACTCCGGCCGGCTATCCCACTTCCTTGCGTGTTGACCCCCCTGAATAATCTCTGGAACTTCAGCCTACTCTTCATTACTACTATATTGTGATCTGAGTCTGTATCTGCTCCAGGGTACGCCTTACAATCCCGTGTCTGAATTCAAAATCTCTGTCTGACCATGATGTAATCCAGCTGAAATCTTCTTGCATCATTCAGTCTTTTCCAAGTGTAGCTCCTCCTCTTGTGATTCTTGTACGGAGTATTCACTATTACTAGCTGAAGTTTTTTACAGAACTCAATTAGACTCTCATGTCTTGCTCCAAACTCATATTCTCCTGAACCTTTTCTTCTATCCCTTCTCCTAAAACTGCATTCAAGTCACGCGTGACTATCAGATTTTCTTCTCCCTTTATGTAATGTATTACCCTTTCAGTATCCTCATATACTTTCGCTATCTCTTCATTCTCAGCTTGCGACGTCAGTATGTGTATCTGAACTACTGTGACCGGTGTTGGTTGGCGGTCGATTCTGACAAGAACAACCTTATCACTTACCTGTCCACTGTAGCACACTCTTTGCCATACCTTTCTATTTATAACGAATCCTACTCCAGTTATACCATTTTCTGCTAATGTTGGGATTACCCTATACTGATGTGACCAGAAATCGTTAACATTTCGCTTCACTGATCCTTACTACTTCTAGAGTGAGCCTTTGCAATTCCATTTTCAGATTTTCTAGCTTCCCTACCGCATTCCACACCCCGTCCGGTAGAACGTTATCGTTTCGTTGATTATTCAATCTATTCCTCGAGAACACCTTTTCCGTGGCAGTCCCAGAGATCCGAATGCGGACTGCTCCGGTATCTTATGTTAATGGAAAGGTCATCACGATAGTTCTTCATTTACAGGCCACAGGTCTTGCGGATACACATTATTTGTCTTTGATGCAGTGGTTTCCATTGCTTTCTGCAGCCTCATTCCGTCTATCACTGCTTTAGGGACAGTTACCCACCCCAAGGATAAGAGAGTGCCATGAAACTCTGTCCGTTCCTCCGAGCTCTTTGACAAAGCCAATGGCAGAAAGAGGGTGACTTTTTATGCCAGAAGTATTATGCTGCCGATTATGAATGTTAATCAAATGTAAGCGGAGGCGGGTCTGAAGACGGGACGTATGACGTTTTTAATTACTAATCTAGGACGTTACACTTTTGTTCGTTATTGTTTGCTGTATTTGGTAGCTGACGTCACATGACATCCGTTGTTAATCCATTCACTCAGTTGTTTCATTACAGAGACCAGCGAGCACTCTGACCGAGCACGCTGAGATACTGTGTCAGCAAGCCATCGACTAAGGGTGAACCCCGGCACCGTTATAGCACATTAAACGCAAGTTTGCATTCTTGCATTCAATATTATGGCGGTTGCACATGTAATTAATAAACCAGCATTGCACATTTGCAATGGATTACCTTGCGCTTACGTTAACTTGTGATCTTGCAATGTTAATAACTTGTTACCTAGACAGATATAATCCCGAACTTTCTTTACGAAAGTTATTTATTATTGTTGCCATTTTTTGTATGTGACTGAAGGACTACGTCTCTTGCACGCCTGTCTTCTCTCTGACTGTCAGATAAGCTCCCATTACAAACGAAAGGCGAAAATCAGTCTCCTACTCTGCTATCCTTGTTATGTAAGCACTGTACGCAGTATAATGTGACTGACACAAGTTTAGGCTTTACTAACATCTGTGTGTCAACATGAAGTTGCCGTCGAATTCATTCTTTCCGCATTTCCTTACCGTGCACTCGGTTAGCTAAGCGTTCACCGCGGCTGAGCGTCATACGGTGGACCCGGTCTCGATTCCCGGTACTGCCGGGGTTTTTTCCTTGGAGGGAGGACTGGAAAGCGATGCACTCGTGGACCCCTGAGGTTGCTTGCTATGCAAGCGCCCAGCCGACTGCGTGTCGTGGACCCCTAGCGAGACCGGTCAACATGCTGCCATGCAAACTGCAATGAGATCCCTCTGTACTGATATACGACATAAGTGATGTTTTACGAGACTATTACGATTTTCCAGTAAGCAATCAAGATGCGACCTGACCTACTCATCTGTATGAGACCTTCTATTGTAGCTAATTCCTTATAGCACCCTTTGCTTTTTGTAACGCCTGATGTTTCGATTTACGCGCGTAATGTGTACTACTTCTTCCAAGTAAAGAATCTGTCAAGTACAACTGGAGCGGATTTGTTCACCATGCAAAATGCCAGCAAGCGTTGTGGACTTCACCTCAAAGAGTATATTACGAAAAATTAAATAGTTGATAGCTTCAGCGTCTGAATATTTCAGTCAAAAATCTATGAATTTTAGGTGAGAGAAGTAATCTGAGATGCCGTCGTGACAGAAAATCCAACTGATTTTTGAGACTGCTTTGTGAACTGCCACGACAACCGACGTAAGTCAGGTCGACCACGTCTAAAATACTTTCCGTAATGTACGTTTGAAGTTACCTACTGATCTTCCTACAAGCTAATGGCTTCAATTTTCAGTTGATGTAATAAGCAACTGAAAAGTAATTATACAGCAATGTAATAACCTGATAAAGCAGATTTCAAGGCCAACTAGTCTACTGACTCATTGTAAAAAATGTCTGAGCTTTCATCCGAAGCAATTTAATATAGTTACCTCTTCTAGTGTACTATTGAACAGAGTTTTCAACGTCTGTTAAAGTTTGAAAATCTAAGGATTTCCATACAACAGTCTGTTTCTCTGAAAATTACGTAGACTTTCATTTTTGTTAATGACTGAGTGTGTTGTTTTCGCTATTCTTTCCAGTATACATTGTGAAAGATGCAGGTAAGGAGCAGGTGCACTTGCTCATGGCATGCTGCGTTGCAGTTTCCATTTGCAAAGTTCCAGTGACTTTAATCATACCTAATAGCCATAATGTCTCAAACAACTCCTCATCTGTAGGAATGACAGCTCTCTGTACTGAAAATACTGCCAGTTATTACGTCTGTGGATGAAATTTTAATCAGCACACCACACAGGTTCGAAATCACTGGTGATTTAGTTTGGTGAAGATTTTCTTTTCGTCAGAATACATTGTAGTCCCACATGTGTCCAAATTATAACTACCACGTACCAAATTACTTTCCTCGTTTCCTCGTTCTGGATGCTACAGCAATTTGCATATTTTGCTCCGTGAATGTCTTACGCGCGGGAACGATCATGATTTGTTGTCATACCTTTTTTTCCTGTATATCGCCACTTTCAACCGTTTCCAAGCACTTATGTGCAAATTACACAACTGTCGTTGGTGTTTTGTCAGATCAACTAAGAAATGCACAGTAATGCGAAAGTCGCGGGTGATACAACGTAAATAAAGAATCTGTCTCGTTTTTCCCTTGGTCAGAAATTCAATCTTCATGATTTATGTACAACTTAGGCTGCTGTTTTGCACACTTTCGAGAGGAACTGGGACCATAATTTATTCCGAACGCGCAATGCATATAATGGATGCCGTGAGTAAGACCGTTGGTACTCTGGGGAGTCTCGTCTAACCCTGAAAATATTCAAATCGTGCTTTTATTTACATTTTTCCTCATGTTAATTTCATGAAGTGCTCGGTGGGTCATACATCGTGACATTCTGTACACCAGGCCAGTCCATGACATCCATCTGACTCGTCTTCTTTCGAAATGTTAAGACTTTAACAGCAATAGTTTTATTCCGATTTACAGATGATCTGATTTCAAATAGTTACCACAGTATGGAAAGTGTGCTACTGCCTGAAGGGTGCCGATGAAAACATTTCCTAATTCTGTCCACCACAAATATTTCTGTCCTTTATCAGCATAAGCAGTCCCAGATTATGAATCACCTTCACTGAATCTCGCTGTCGCCTCTTCTCACTCATGTAAATATCGATGAACAACCCACAGTCATCTATACATGAGACCGAATTTCACGCCTCCTACTGTGGTGCATAACCAATTACTTATGCACCATACTTGGGAACGACACATTAGTGAAAGAAGTCAAGAAATTGTACAATGCAGGAATAGTTGTGTTCAGCAAATACACTTCGCGTCCAATATAAAAGTGTCAGAAAGGTACCTCCGTAAGACAGAGTGTAGTTGCTGCTGTGAATATGTCGTGTCTCCAGCCATTTTGTTCCGTAGGACTTCAAAAAATGGTTCAAATGGCTCTGAGCACTATGGAACTTAACATCTATGGTCATCAGTCCCATAGAACTTAGAACTACTTAAACCTAACTAACCTAAGGACAGCACACAACACCCAGCCATCACGAGGCAGAGAAAATCCCTGACCCCGCCGGGAATCGAACCCGGGAACCCGGGCGTCGTAGGACTTCGACCAAAGAGTTTGGCAGCACGGGTTTTCCAACCACTGCTGACAAGGTTCCCGCGCCCAATCGTCCTCGTATATTTCGACCAAATTTATAGTATATGCAGGGCTTGGCCAGAAATGAAACAGCATTTCTGAGCACTGCTGAGGTGGGTGATCCACGTTACGGGAGCGTAGTTTGCTGATAGCAGTTGGGACAGCTGATAGAACTGTATCTGATGGTCGAGGGATCACTCCCTATGCGGAAAGTGCTTTCATTTTTATATTTTCAATTTTTACGTTACGTCCATAGAAACAAAACCCAAATAATGCTCTAAATATTACATTTATTAGTTCTTCATAAAAGGAATAAAAAGCGAAGGACAAACAGGATGTAGAATTGCAAATCCTTTCTACGAAAAGATTGCACTTAAAGCGTGTACTCTGCAAATTACTTTCCAAGAAAGGACTGCAGTTAAAGCGTAGGAGTTTATTTTCCGGTAGTTGTATTTTTTCCTCCGAGCAGACGTCGACTGCTGCACACGGGTAATGCGTTTCCCAATTTTTCTATGAATTGTAGCTCACGCCTTGTAAATCATCAGCTGTAAAATAATGAAAGAATCTAATTTTATACACAAATCTCTAGTGTACGCCTTAAAAACACTTCCTGGAAGTTTACCTCCAGTCTCACATTTCCCTTTACCTTAGCTTTTCGTGCCATTTTTGAAAATGATAACAAATGCAATATCCTGAGCATCATTTTGTTTTATTTACATTGTATAAATGTAAAATCTGTGAGTATATAAAAATTAAAAAAATATACACTACGATTGTACACATGTTCCGCTCCACCAACCGCCGACTGGGCACTCGCCAACATAAACTGCTCGTGCCAGGCCCACATCGCGCCAAAGCGCTTGGCCGTCTGGAGCGTCCAATTGTGCCACTTCCATTTCTGGCTGAGCCCTGCATGTACCACAATTTTGCGTGGAGTCGGTAATGATGAGTAAGGGTGGTTCCATTGTCAGCTGTGTCAGTCATTCGCCGGCCGTGGTGGCCGAGCAGTTCTAGGCGCTTCAGTCTGGAACCGCGCGACCGCTACGGTCGCAGGTTCGAATCCTGCCTCGGTCATGGATGTGTGTGATGTACTTAGGTTAGTTAGGTTTAAGTACTTCTAAGTTCTAGGGGGCCGATGACCTCAGACGTTAAGTCCCATAGTTCTCAGAGACAGTCATTCATCAGCAACAGATGTGTTGTCACCATCAGTCAGGCGCTGCCCTCAACGACAGCCTTCGTTTCCGGAGACCTGAGCTACTTGAACTCTATACACTGCGTGTAATGCAAATAATTACATCTACGAAAGTGAAGCCGAGTCTTCTCGAGGATAGTTATCGTTACTGGGTGTACAGATAATTCGTTGAGAGTACTAGAACTGGATGCGTCATTTTCCATGTGGCGTCCTTAGTGGAGCTGTGCATCGACTAAACATCTGCGACTGGCGGGTGAACGGTCATAAGAGATCCATACTCTAAGACAAAAGAAGAGAGAGAACACCACAAAGAATCATATGAATGGGATGGCAATCAGTAAATGTGATATACATGCACAGACAAACAAATGATTACAATAGTAGAAAAAATGGATGACTTATCCAACGGAAACAGCTTCCGCAGGTGTTTAGAAAGCCCTAGCGACATTACTCCAAACTCTCTCAGTTTGGGAGAGATCTGAGACCTTAATGGCCCTGTACATTCCGGCATTATCTTGCTGAAATGTGAGTCAAGGATGGCTTTCCATCAAGGGCAACAAAGCGGGGCGCGGAGTATTGTCGACGTACCGCTCTGCTGTAAGGATGCCACAGATGGCAACCAGAGGGATGACGCAACGAAAAGAAGTGGCATACCAGACCGTCAGTCCCTGTTTTCGTGTTGTATGGTGGCCAACAGTCATGTTGGCGTCTCACTGCTGCCTGGGGCGTGCCCAGACACGTCTTCGGTCTGGCACCTAATTGGCTGGGGTAGAATTGCCCTCAGTGACCAGTCCCTCTTCGAACTGAGCCCCGATGACCATAGAAGACGTGTCTGGAAACGTCCCAGAGCTGGATAGGATACCATCCTAATTTTCGCCTGCCTTACCGCCCGGCAGCCAGGACGTGCCATTCCATTTCGTAGCAGGATTCCTGTGGTTGTTCAAAAATGGTTCAAATGGCTCTGAGCACTATGGGACTCAACTGCTGTGGTCATAAGTCCCCTAGAACTTAGACCTACTTAAACCTAACTAACCTAAGGACATCACACACATCCATGTCCGAGGCTGGATTCGAACCTGCGACCGTAGCGGTCGTGCGGTTCCAGACTGTAGCGCCTTTAACCTGTGGTTGTCATCCGCCGCACCCTTACAGCGCAGCGGAACGTCAAAGATATTCAACGTCACTGTTTGTTGCCCTTTATGACAAGTTACCCTGGGTTTACATTTCATCAAGATAATGCCCACCAGCAGATGCGTACAGTTTCCACTGTTTGTCATTGTGCTCGCCGAATCCTGCCTTCCTTAGCAAGGTCGCCAGATCTCTCTCCAATGAAAACGTTTGGAGCCTTATGGGCAAGGTCCTCCTACCCTTTCGGAAGTTAGACGATCTAGTGCGCCAGTTGGACAGAATCTAGCGTGATATTTCGTAGGGGAATAACATTTTTGTCAGTGCCAAGCCAAGTACCTGCTTGCATAAGAGCCAGCGGTGAACCAACACGCTATTGACTTGCGCAGTTTGTGATGCTCTTTCTTTTGAATAAATAATCCAATTTATCTGAAATTGAAGTAATTTCTTTGACAGTACTTGTGCACAACTTCTACCGATCTCTGTCCCGTTTGAGTAATTCCTTCATGAAGTGTCTTTTTTCTTGTCTTAGAAAAAAGTTACATGGCATCAGGCGGAAGCAGGGTACACGCACCCTCTGTGGCTTATGGACTGGGCAGTTTTAGTTACGTATGATGAACGTATGCTATATTCATTGCTAACTTAAAGGTTTTTTGGCGTCTGACATGTTGCGTCAAACTGATGGTTGGCCTTGCCATAATATCGATTATTAATGCGAAATGAGAAAGAGGTTCCCCAGAAATTACATTTACAACATAGCGTTTCTTGAATGTTGTAGGACTTCGTTTGGAAACTGGCTGTGGAAGACTACAGCTGCAATCCTCTCTTAAAAAAGTCATGACGCATAATTTCAAATCAGTAAGATATTTGAAGATAGTATCTGCTCTCGGAAGAACAGATACCTTTGATGATCGTGCAGCTTCTCTAGAATAAATGATAATTTATTGAAACCCTCAGTTGCCGACAGGTGTTGATATACCTCGATGGGGACAGCTGAAGGTGTGTGCCCTGATCGGGACTCGAACGCTGGATCTCCTGCTTACATCTACATCTATATCGACATACATACTCCGCAATCCAACATACGGTGCGTGGTGGAGGGTACTTCATACCACAACTAGCGTCTTCTGTCCCTGTTCCATTCCCAAACAGAACGAGGGAAAAATGACTGCCTATATGCCTCTCTGCGAGCCCTTATCTCTCTTATCATATCTTTGTGGTCTTTCCGAGAAATATAACTTGGCGGCAGTAAAATTGTACTGCAGTCAGCCTCAAATGCTGGTTCTCTAAATTTCCTCAGTAGCGATTCACGAAAAGAATACCTCCTTTCCTCTAGAGACTCCCACCCGTGTTCCTGAATCATTTCCGTAAGACTCGCGTGGTGATCAAGCCTACCAGTAACAAATCTAGCAGCCCGCTTCTGAATTGCTTGTATGTCCTCCCTCAATCCGACCTGATAGGGATCCCAAACGCTCGAGCAGTACTCATGAATATGTCGTATTAGTGTTTTATATGCGGTGTCTTTCACAGATGAACCACATCTTCCCATAATTCTACCAATAAACCGAAGACGACTATCCGCCTTCCCCACAACTGCCATTACATCCTTGTCCAACTTCATATCGCTCTGCAATGTTACGCCCAAATATTTAATCGACGTGTCTGTGTCAAGCGCTACACTACTAATGGAGTATTCAAACATTACGGGATTCTTTTTCCTATTCATCTGCATTAATTTACATTTATCTATATTTAGAGTTAGCTGCCATTCTTTACACCAATCACAAATCCTGTCCAAGTCATCTTGTATCCTCTCACAGACACTCAACGACGACACCTTCCCGTACACCACAGCATCATCATCAAACAGCCGCACATTGCTATCCACCCTATCCAAAAGATCATTAATGTAGGTAGACAACAACAGCGGAACTACCACTATCTTACATGGCAGACGCTCTATCCATCTGAGCCACCGAGGACACATGAATAGCGCGACTGCAGGGACATATCACGTGCACGCTCCCCGTGAGACCCACGTTCCCAACTGTCCACAATCTACATACGTAATGTGCCTTAATGTACCTAATAGATATTTTTCCATCCTCTCATTACTCGCGCACACAAAGGTGACAATTCCTGTAAGAGTTCGGGCAGCCTGCGCACATTCGCGCAGACGAAAGTCAATGCCGGGGTAGCCTTTAAATAAATATGAAGATAGTAATTGCTCTCGAAAGAACCCGGTCATCAATGGCATCTGTTATTTCGAGAGCAGTTACTATCTTCATATATAGTTAAAGGCTACCCGGCCATTGACCTTCGTCTCTGCGAACGTGCACAGGCTGCCCGAACTCTTACGGGAATCGTCACCGTAGTGTGTGCGAGTAGTGAGTGGATGGGCCAATATCTATTAGGTACATTACGTATGTAGATTGTGGACAGTTGAGAGTGTGGGTCTTACGGGGAGCGTGCAAGGGAAAAGTCCCTGCAGTTGCGCTGTTCATGTGTCCTCGGTGGTTCAAATGGGAGAAATGGCTCTAAACACTATGGGACTTAACTGCTGAGATCATCAGTCCCCTAGAACTTAGAACTACTTAAACCTAACTAACCTAAGGACATCACACACATCCATGGCCGAGGCAGGATTCGAACCTGCGACCTTAGCGTTCGCGCGGTTCCAGAATGAAGCGCCTACAACCGTTCGGTCATCCCTGCCGGCTGTAAGCAGGAGTTCCCGGGTTCGAGTCCTGGTCGCGGCACACATTTTCAGCTGTCCCGATTCAGATATATCAACAACACCTGTCGGAAGCTGAGGGTTTCAATAAATATATCATTTAGTAAGATATTTGCCAACTGGAGGAACAAATGGGTGGCGAATAACGAATGGGTTCATGTGAAATAATTAATTAAAAACCGACTCTTCATTGGGAACCAAACTTTAATCGCCAGTTAATGGTGATAATTGTAAATTAGCAAACCCATTAAGGGCAACATCGATAGAATATTCAATCCATTCAACAGTTACGTTGCAGCCGCTTACAGAAAAGCTATTACAGCTATCTGGCAACGAGACAGAGGACGCCAGCTGTGGGCATTAGGCGTAGACATACCAGATTTCCCAGCCCGCGGCAGAACGAGGTGCAGCAGACTATGTGCGTCTGCTGCTTTAAGCGATACCCTCTGGCCTCATCTTGCGAACTTTGGAAGGTGCTCGCCATTGGCTTGTACAAGGCAACAGTCGGATATGTTTCCTTTAGGTACCATAAAACGGGGTTATCTTAAAATCAAAAGTAACTTTGAGAGCTTTCGGGGCTGCTTTTAAATAAGGTTAAAACGTGTGCGGAACCAGTCGGTGGTATATATAGTTCTTCTCTTTGTTAGAGGGTATCCTTGTGCAAATTTATCACAATGGTCAGAACGTATAAAAGAAAACTGGCTGCCTGAAACTACACAAATTATAGTGATGAAGACCTTCCAAAAGCCATTGTGGAAATGAGGGAGGAGGAACTTACCCAGGCAGGTGCTGTCAGGAAGTATAAAATTAATAGGACCACCACTATTAACCGGGTGCGTCACAAACACGAATGAATGTCAGGCCATCCTACTGTCTTGACGCCTCAGAGTGTGAAATTAATAGCAGGTAACTTGTGTGTACTAGTAGGTTTGGGTTTTCCTTAAACTAAGGCCGACATTCAAACCATCTTTTAAATAATTATCAACAAGAAAGTTAGAGTTGTAAATCAGTGGAAAGACAACTTGCCGTGCTACAATTTTTTGAACGAATTTTTTGCTCGGAACAACCTCACACGGAATCTGAACACAAACATCTAAACTTCAAAGGCATCAGCGGGGCCTAACGAGATCGAAGAGTATTTTGAGAATTTGAGAGTAGCTTTAGAGGAGAAACGTCCTGCTCTAATTTATAATTATAATCAGACAAATATTATAGACCGCCTGGGGGTGGTAAATGTACAAGTATGCCGAGAACACATAAACATAGAAAGAGTCTAGGAGCATTCGAAGTCATCAATGAGCATCATGGCCTGTGGCAAAGCAGAAGGTCAATTGATTACTCCAATGACTGTCTACAAATCGAAGCACCTTTATGATAACTGGACACAGGGTGGGCCACCTAGAACTATTTACAGGAACAGTAGCAGCGGCTGGTTTTGTATGAACCTCCTCGAGGTATGGTTATTCCAAATATTCTGCTGCACATCAAGGAACACAGAGAAGGAAATGAGAAGCTGTTGTCGCTGGTGACAATTTGGCTTCTCGTTTTTTACCTGAAATTATCAAAACAGCAATAGAGAACATACATTTTATACCGAACTCGATACACATTATGCAACTGTGGGGCGCCATCACGAAGCCACATTTGTCCATGCTGCTAAAGAGACTGACATATGCATTAAAATAATAATATAATATGAGGAATAATATATAGTAATATAATATAATATAAGGAAAAGTCTACCGAACTTCATGAGAAGTACAAGTTTCTCCTTTTGCTCCGGAAGCCGTTTTGAAAAAGCTTCCAGCATTTCGCTCAGAAGAAACTGTTCATTTATTCGACAGCAGGCTTTGTCTGCACGAGCTTGCAAAAGAGAAAAGGAGCTACTACTGTGAAAGAATTCGACACAGAAGAGGAAAGAAAGTATTTCTTCAAACATGAACACAGACATCCATTACAAGCCAGTATATCCCAGCGATAAATGATGCGCACAAATCATTCCGGTGCCTCAGCTCAAACTGTCTCAGCTATCGAGGATGACCCGATCTTCACATGAACGCCCTCCACATCCTCTAAAATGGCTCTGAGCACTATGGGACTTAACATCTGAGGTCATCAGAACTTAGAGCTACTTAAACCTAACTAACCTAAGAACTTCACACACATCCATGCCTGAGGCAGGATTCGAACCTGCGACCGCAGCAGCCGCGTGGTTCCGGACTGCGAAAGAGCAACGTGTTCTGTGTTTGCTGTAGAGAGGGTACATATCAATGTGTGTGTGTGTGTGTGTGTGTGTGTGTGTGTGTGTGTGTGTCTGTGTGTGTGGCATCCAAAGGACACGTGTTGTTCGAGTTATTTTTAATGGCTGTAATATAACGAAATCTCTTCTGGCAGTCTCATTAAAAACTATATTCTCATAGTTAAGGGCAACAGTAAACTCGTTATATTTGTTATCCGCACATTTTATAACAATGTATGTATGTACGAATGTATGTATGCAGTATTATGTAATTTCTATTGTGGTATCACACATAATTCACGCCTTAAACACTAAGGGACGTGAAGAACCTCCGCTTTGTCCATTAAGTTTAAATTTATTATTTCTTTGCTACTAACTGTATTAGCTACACATTTTGCAGTCAATATCCACATCAGTTCACCTTCTACGCGAAGACATTGTAAGAAACGTAGCTCATGAGATATGACGTCATGAACGCTGAGATACATGAAAGAAATGCCTTATCATGCATGAAGTTGTAATACACTCCTGGAAATGGAAAAAAGAACACATTGACACCGGTGTGTCAGACCCACCATACTTGCTCCGGACACTGCGAGAGGGCTGTACAAGCAATGATCACACGTACGGCACAGCGGACACACCAGGAACCGCGGTGTTGGCCGTCGAATGGCGCTAGCTGCGCAGCATTTGTGCACCGCCGCCGTCAGTGTCAGCCAGTTTGCCGTGGCATACGGAGCTCCATCGCAGTCTTTAACACTGGTAGCATGCCGCGACAGCGTGGACGTGAACCGTATGTGCAGTTGACGGACTTTGAGCGAGGGCGTATAGTGGGCATGCGGGAGGCCGGGTGGACGTACCGCCGAATTGCTCAACACGTGGGGCGTGAGGTCTCCACAGTACATCGATGTTGTCGTCAGTGGTCGGCGGAAGGTGCACGTGCCCGTCGACCTGGGACCGGACCGCAGCGACGCACGGATGCACGCCAAGGCCGTAGGATCCTACGCAGTGCCGTAGGGGACCGCACCGCCAATTCCCAGCAAATTAGGGACACTGTTGCTCCTGGGGTAACGGCGAGGACCATTCGCAACCGTCTCCATGAAGCTGGGCTACGGTCCCGCACACCGTTAGGCCGTCTTCCGCTCACGCCCCAATATCGTGCAGCCCGCCTCCAGTGGTGTCGCGACAGGCGTGAATGGAGGGACGAATGGAGACGTGTCGTCTTCAGCGATGAGAGTCGCTTCTGCCTTGGTGCCAATGATGGTCGTATGCGTGTTTGTCGCCGTGCAGGTGAGCGCCACAATCAGGACTGCATACGACCGAGGCACACAGGGCCAACACCCGGCATCATGGTGTAGGGAGCGTTCTCCTACATTGGCCGTACACCACTGGTGATCGTCGAGGGGACACTGAATAGTGCACGGTACATCTAAACCGTAATCGAACCCATCGTTCTACCATTCCTAGACCGGCAAGGGAACTTGCTGTTCCAACAGGACAATGCACGTCCGCATGTATCCCGTGCCACCCAACGTGCTCTAGAAGGTGTAAGTCAACTACCCTGGCCAGCAAGATCTCCGGATCTGTCCCCCATTGAGCATGTTTGGGACTGGATGAAGCGTCGTCTCACGCGGTCTGCACGTCCAGCACGAACGCTGGTCCAACTGAGGCGCCAGGTGGAAATGGCATGGCAAGCCGTTCCACAGGACTACATCCAGCATATCTACGATCGTCTCCATGGGAGAATAGCAGCCTGCATTGCTGCGAAAGGTGGATATACACTGTACTAGTGCCGACATTGTGCATGCTCTGTTGCCTGTGTCTATGTGCCTGTGGTTCTGTCAGTGTGATCATGTGATGTATCTGACCCCAGGAATGTGTCAATAAAGTTTCCCCTTCCTGGGACAATGAATTCACGGTGTTCTTATTTCAGTTTCCAGGAGTGTACATTGCCGGTCGGTGTGGCCGAGCGGTTCAGTCGCTTCAGTCTGGAACCGCTCCACCGCTACGGCCGCAGGTCCGGATCGTGCCTCGGGAATGGATGTATGTGATGTCCTTAGGTTGGTTAGGTTTAAGTAGTTCTAAGTTCTTGGGGACTGATGACCTCAGATGTTAAGTCCCAAAGTGCTCAGAGTCAATTTGAACCATTTTTAATACATTTATTCTTTACTATTAGGGCACTCCTATAGTCTAGTTGACGTACGGAAATCCGTAACACCTGCCGGTGCTTTTGACACTTTTCAACTGCTAAGCGAAAAAGCCTGTCGGCGGAAACAATAGCCATATTTAGAGCCATGAAGAGGCATTGCCATAGGGACGTTTACAAAATCACGTTGTAGACGCGCGAAACAGCTACACTTGTACATTACGAATACTTCTATGTAAGACTGTTTAGTAATTTCAAGGCAGTTTTTCACAAATATATGAAAATGAAATTTATTCGATATTACCCTACAAATACAACTCATTCTTTGTTAACGTTTACAATAACAAATGGATAAAATGTGTACGTCAGAAAAATCGGGTATGCAACTAGTTCTCCTATAAGTATGCCTTTTTTGTTTAATAACAAAGAAGGATCGAATTATGTTATCCCTTTTAAGTCACAGGAGTAAAGCACACGAATCTGTGTTCCAATGAGGCAAATAAGTCGAGATGGGCAATTACATTCACCCTCGTTACTTGTCGAGTAGTTTCACAAACACAGCAGCTCCTCCTTGAAAGTTGTTCCTCCAGCAGCTTACACCGCCTCCTCTGCTGTACACTCTTGAATCACCACAAAATGGGGCGTGATCCATATAAACGAGAGAAGAAGGAAATGGAAGCATTATGAACGTGATGCTCTGATAGAAACGTAAAAATTTTGGTGGGCCGATAAAATACGATATGGAGAAGCACTAAAAATGATTCATGAGGAAGGAAACCTATGGATGATCGTTTGAAGGGGCAGGTTAGTGGAACATCCCCTACGGCATCCGAAAAGAGTTAACTTGGCGCTACGAGATTTATGGAGGGGAAAAGTGGAAGGTAAGTGTAAAGCCCAAAATATGGAACAAATTGTAATCTAACATATGATATAATTGCGTAGGCTTCCGCGGCCATAGTCAGTCGACATGAAAAGTTTTCTGGTTTTGGTACCGCGTCATAATGCAAAAACTGGTTTTTCTACAGCAGCAGTAATTTTTACATTATGACGCGGTACCAAACCCAGAAAACTTTTTTGTCGACTAACATATTATGTTTGGTGGATTCAAAAGCGTAAATACTTTAGCATAAGAGGAAATGGAGGTCGGTATCAAAGTCGTTGACTAAAAACACGACAATAGCACACCACCTTTGTAGGCCACAGATGCTATCGAGTCTACCAATTTCCTTCTGTGAGTACAGGTCAGGTATGTGGCGTATATCATAATAATTAACAAGACGAAGCATTTTTAAAGGCCTGCAGTAACTCACTTAAAAGCATAGTGTGACATATTTTGTAAGCTGCATTTTGTGAAGATGGTGCCGCACACATCGTAAATATTAAAAGAAAAAAAGTCGTAATTCACCGCCAAGAGCTCTGGTAAACAGTTCCTCATTACTACCGGTTACAATCTTCAGACCACATTATGCATCCTGTCCATCAAGGTACAGAATGCATAATGCTCGTTGGAATATGTGCCCACGAAAACTCACTTAATACGTAAAAATATGGCGTTTCAGTCTTTGATCGCTATTTTTTATTTTCAATTACCGGTTTTGGGCTAGCTGCCCATCCTCAGATCTGTTAGACAAAGTTAAAAATACAGTTAACAAGAGAGATACAGTTAGTGATAGAAATATCTTAGTTTGCAAAAAGAAATTTTGGAACGTATTAAATGCCAACATACCATATATTGCAGTTACAGAGTAACTTGTCAGTACAGAACAATCGGTTCTCTGTCATAACTAAAGTAAATTTTAATCTGTAAAACCTTATATCGCAGTTTTAGAGAAACCTGATTGGTAACAGTAAAAAGTCCCCTCGGCCTATAACAACTGTGCATCTGTTATTATTTCACCGTACTTATTAATGGCGAATATTATTTTTAATAAAACAATTTTTAAAGTAATAACATATGAATAATCTTTCGTTGAGTGGACCATGAAACGAAAAATTTACACTAATTTAAAATCTCTTTATTAAGAAACATAAAATATAATTAAAATGTAGATATCCTTTCGAAAATGTGCGTTTCCTCTTCTTTGTTTTGATTGGTGGTTGAGTGGATTTCCCTACGTCAGAACGTATACAACGCCACGCCGAGTCCTCTTCCGCCGCGCCCAATTCACCTCGCCGCCACTATGCTGAGGGCCGTTCCGCTGCAGCTGGTTCTTACTAGGGCGTGCTGTTGCATTCAAGAGTAAGCCTAAAATAGGCCTTTAAAAATCTCATAATAACTCCTGTGCATAAAATCACTTTGCTCATTAAGTAGAAGGCCTGGGGTTTTTCTTTGATGAGCGAATATTTCAATCTCTTCGAGCACGTTGAGATAGAGACTTTTTGGAGCTTTATGTAGCACCTCCATTTGCTCATTTATATTACTCACGTCATGGTCACTGTCTTTTACATGTGCTCCAAATTCTGTCCGATTGCTATGACTGCAATGTTCCCGCCGGCCGCGGTGGCCGTACGGTTCTAGGCGCTTCAGTCCGGAACGGCGTGACTGCTACGGTCGCAGGTTCGAATCCTGCCTCGGGCATGGATGTGTGTGATGTGCTTAGGTTAGTTAGGTTTAAGTAGTTTTAAGTTCTAGGGAACTGATGACCTAAGATGTTAAGTCCAATAGTGCTCAGAGCCATTTGATCCATTTTTTGCAATGCTACCTGTATCGAATTTCAAAATTACGCCGCGTTTGTCCTGTATAATAACTGTCACATTCAGCACATTTGATCTTATATACTCCGTAACTGGTGTATTTCATTTGTTTTGTCGTTGCTGGTTTATGTCTTAGTCTATGTGCCATTTGCGCTTCATTCTGAAATGCCACTGCGATGTTCTTTGGAAAGCATTTAGCAAGTCTCTCCGACAGGGTGACAAACTTCTTCTTAACTTTAATTTTCCTAGAATCGTTATAAACACCCTCGGATTTGTTTTGGATCTTGTGTTACACGTATCTGTATCCATTAGCTGCTGCTACTTGCTTAATAATACCTAGTTCTTTCCGCAACTCATCTTCCTTTAGTGGCAATCTCAGGGCTCTGTTGCACATTGCATGAAAGTACGCTCTTTTATGCTGTGCCGGGTGGTGCGATGTCGCTTCTATGATGTTGTCGGAATTCGTGTCTTTTCTACAGACGCCGAAAACGTGCGTACCTCCCTCCTTTCTGACGGTCAAATCTAAATAGTTAATCGCCCCATTGTTTTCCATTTCTAGCGTGAATTGAATTTTTGGATGCTGCTCGTCTACTTAATACGATTGACACATACTCAAAATACGCCATTGTGCAAAACTGAAGTAGAAAAGAAACTGTTCAGTAATGTGTCACTGCCAGCTAACATAGCGCGATGGAATTTGGACCATACATATAAAGATCTGCGACAGTTATGTACAGGAGGTGACAGAAAAAATAGACAATTAAACGAAAAGGAATCACACTTCTATTCGAAAACACTGAGGTCACCGCGGTTTATGATGGTCTCTTTGGCTTTAAAAAAGGCAGGACATGTTACTTAATCACCACAGACGGAGAGATTTGATAAGGATTGCTCGTGGTAGTGCCTTCAACTGCTCCACCAGTGCGGTTTGCAATGGCTGGCTGGTAGCTGGTGCGTGTGGACGTACTGCAGTACGTCTTCCCGATGCATCTTACATGTACTCACGACATTTAAGAATGGGAAACGGATAGGCCAGGCCATTCGGCGAATATCTTCTCGTTCCTAGTGCTGCCCCACTGCTAGAAGGACACACATAGAGAAGGAGAGAAATGAGACAATAATTTTCGGGTAGCGAATGTACCGTATTCAAAGATCTGGAGATCAGTATGCCCATGCAACGTTGTGCCTCCCACACTACATCTGGACCAACAAAACGAATATGTACGAATGCGTGGTGTTGCATGAACGCGTGATTTTTCTTCTCCCCCCCCCCCACCGCCCCACCCCCCACTCTACTTTCAATTTAAACAAATCGAAAGTTTCTGACAATATTCCTGGGTACACTACGTGTTCTCATGGCTTGCCTTATGAGGGTACGTAATGCAGTGCTTACCCAAGTGTTCAATACATACATGGAGGAAACATTGATGGAAAAAAAACAAGAGTGGGGTTAAAATACAGATTTAAAGGATACAATTTGTAAGTTTCAATGAAAGTTAAGAAGAATTACATTTCTTTGAACGGAATGAACAGTCCAATGAGTGCAAAATATGGGTTGAGAATCAGTCGAAGGCAGACGAAAGTTATCCGAAATAGCAGAAATTTTGACTGTCAGAAACTTAACATCAAAGATTGAAGCATAATAATCCACGACATAAAAAGCTTCAATAACACGGACATAGAGGGAATTTCTGGCCAAGAGACGTTTACTGGGAAAGAAATTTCTGATAATGTACGTTTGGAGCACAGAATTCTATGGTTGCGAAGCATGGATGTTTTGAAAAGGGGAACGGAGAAAACATTTTGAAAATTCGGCGAACTGATTTGGAATGAGAAACTTCTCTCCAGAAGTGGCGAAGAAAGGAAGATATGGAAAATATTGACAATAAGAGGGGACAGAATAATAGGGCATGTAATAATATATCATGGAATAACCTACATAGATTATGAAGGAGCACTAAACAACGTAGGCAGAGTAAAAGCTGGGCCCTACATGGCAGATTATGTTTACAGGTCAAACCATAGATGATAAAGAGAGTCTCCATAAACTGATATTTACAGTACGATTGCCGTGACTGATTATACATGTTGTGTATCTTACATAACTACGAGCATTTGTAACAGTTTTAACTGTCGGCTTAATAATCTATACGTCATATCTAGTAGTATATTATGTGTATTACTGCAAAGTTAGAAGTGACAATAATAACATGCAAACGAGTAGCGACTCATGTTCCTGCGTTTTGTTTTGTAGCTACCTTTGAGGAATACAATACACTTTAGTTTTAATGCAAATGTTATGCAAGGAAGAACATATTTACGTAAGGGATGTCGCTGGTTTGATGTAACGTGTTCGTACATGACCTTATTAGTTCTAATGGCTTAAGGGAAATATTGATCGTACTGGACTGATAATGTATGGCCTGTCACTAAGTAGGAATATAATATGTTATTAGTGGTAACAGGGATATAAAGTGGAGATTATAACAATAAATAATGGCTCAAACCACCTCAAACTGTCGCTGACTGAAAGATGTACGACTTACGTTAATTGACTGAAATTTTAACGTTCTAAAGAAACGCTCGTTGATTAAATCAACAGATGCAAGGAACACTTCGTCGTATGTATGTACAATATCAATCCCATTACTTCATGTGTAGTACTTTTACTTTCATTAGCATAAGATTTCCCTGTCGTTGTACGAACGTCGAATTAGATGCAAATGTACGTCCTAAATATGCCCTGAATAGTAATATCCTCCCATACACAAAGTTTGGACCCATTAATTTACTTAGTAAAGCCTCATTAATGAAATATGGCCAAGACCATGAGAAATTTACTTTGTGCAACGCATTTAGAATGTGCATAGTAAACAGCTAACTAATTACCGCGAATCTAACAATTTATAGCAGACATCTGAATTTACGCGATTAATGCATAAGCGACAGTGTTATAGCTCAGTTGCGTGCTTGGGCATGCTGGTCTCTGTTTGTTAGCATAGCTACACTTCTATACAACTAAATAATTGCAGTTCCTTCAGCAGTGGCAGGATCTTACCTACATCCCCCTTCTGAAAAAGCAAGCATAAGAAGATACAGCTTATTGCTTACCGTATTTTCAGAACAACGTGTTGACGACCGTAGAAATATCTCAAGAAAATGACTATCATTTATGAAGAGAAAATTCAACTTATGTGGAATAGTTTAGTACCCATTGGGAACTGCACCTAGGACGTAAAATAGGATTGAAAAATAATGGATACGAAATCTGAATGACTTTGAGAATGTATGAGCAAAAACATATAATTGCTTCCAAAATATAGCTAAGCCAATATGGCACGCAGATTTACGCATAAAGCACGTGGTACAAAACGACAACAACTAAATTTTTAGAACCAAAGGAAATCTACCTATCACAGAAAACACTAAAAACAGCTCATAGTACGGGAATGTATCAAGTTAAAGTGCACTAATATTCGGATACTTTTTCCTCAAAATAGACCTTTGTCTACTTAGTGCTCTGTAAGGGACCTGTACTTCTTTCAACTTGACCACCTCCTTGTGTTGTTCGGAAATTTTCATACGGCAATGATGAAATTTAACAGTACGAAAACTAGACCAGAAAAAATTGTTTTGGTAAATGTACATTGATGCGACAAATGTCGTGGAATAGCGATATGCAGATGGCGGTAGTATCGCATATAGGATGTATAAAAGGGCAGTGCATTGGCGGAGCTGTCATTCATCTGAACAGGTTTCGAAGGTGATTATGGACTCACGACGGGAATTAACAGACTCTGAACGCGGTATGGTAGTTGGAACTAGACGCATAGGTTCAAATAGTTCAAATGGGTCTGAGCACTATGGGACTCAACATCTGAGGTCATCAGTCCTCTAGAACCTAGAACTACTTAAACCTAACTAACCTAAGGACATCACACACATCCATGCCCGAGGCTGGATTCGAACCTGCGACCGTAGCGGTCGCGCGGTCACAGACTGAAGCGCCTAGAACCGCTCGGAAACATCAGCCGGCGATGCATAGGACACTCCATTTCGGAAATCGTTAGGGAAATCAATATTCTGAGATCAATAATGTCAAAAGAGTGTCACTAATTCCCAATTTCAGGTGTTACCACGGAAAATGCAGTGGCCGACGACTTTGACTCATGGATGAGAGCATGGCGTTTGCATAGAGTTGTCAGTGCTAACAGTCAAGCAACACTGCATCAAATAACCCCAGAAATCAGCGTTAGACGTACAACGAACGTATCCATTAGTCCGGCGAAACGTAGAGTTAATGGGCTATGGCAACAAACTACCGACGCGAGTGTGTTTGATAACAGATCGACTTCTTCCGCAGCTCCTCTCTTGGGCTCATGACCATACAACTTGGAACCTAGACGACTGGAAAACCGTGCACTGTTCATATGAGTCCCGGTTTCAGTTTGTAAGAGCTGATGGTAGAGTCCTGTGGTCCAACTGAACCAATCATCAACCGGAAATTTTTATGGCTGGCTACTTGGACAGCATCTGCAGCCATTCATGGACTTCGTGTTTCCGAAAAACGATGGAATTTGTATGTCATTTTCAAGATAAAACCGTTTCAGTGTAAGTACTTTATCAATAAGCACACCGTTTCACAGAATTTTAGCTATATCATTAGTTGCAATAAAATTTAGTCATGCCGTGATCAGCAAAGAGAATAGGATGACCCAGGGTTTATAGTCAGTAATTTTTTGCTAAGTGGCGGACGTCCATTTTATTGATGGCAGTGCCCCATGTCATCGGGGCACAACTGATCGCGACTGCAAAATTTTGAAAAACACAGCCCTCGGTCGCGAACACAATTAATTTGTAACTTAGGTTTCGGTGTCACAAGGGACACCTTTCTCGGACAAAATTGAAACTAAATGTTACAGCATAACGTACCAAAAAATACGAAAGCTGCGGTCATACCTGACACCGTCAGATAGTCAGAATTAAAATAAAATGCAATAGAGGTGCAAGCCACTAGGGGCTGCCATGTGTACTCTGCTATAGTCAACACAAAACTGAAACATCTTGTGACTTCTGCACCACGGCAACTTGAAGACAGTAGCGCCATCTGGTGGCTAATTGGTGTAAGAAGCTATTTTTTAAACATCTCTCGTAACTGCAGAGAGGGGAATAAACAAATACCTGAAGTAATTACAATAGCGGGATACTGCATGATATAAAATACAACTAATGAATGACTGGCTGTAGTATCAAAATTCCAGAATGAATGCATAAAGAAGACATATACGAAATAATTCATTAAATGACATTACTGCTTGCTATAATAGATACGTTATAAAAACCAAAAAAAAGTTTTAATTTACATATATGAGCCGTAAAAAGTAGAAGAAAGAGGTATCTCTGAATCTGCAAGAAGTAGTTGGTACATCAAAGTGTTAGATCTCGTCAAGCAGCGGCTTTTTTGTGTTTCTGACTAGTTACCACTTTATTAGTGTTAATGATACCTGCGACGAGAAATAAACTGTAATGACATTATCCTACGTCACCGTCTCTTTCTCCTTCCCAGCATTTCCCCCGTACTATAAGAAACGCTGTTTTCAAAATTATTTAATTTTAATTTTGTCGCTGGATGTTCTTTTTGTCTTCGCAGTTGCCAGTTAAACTAAGGAAGGGACGACTGTGGACCGCGTATACTTTGATCTCTGTGTTATCGACTTTTTCCTCATTATTTTGCTCGGGTTGGAAGATCTTGATGATATTTGCGAATTGAATTTGGGTTTCTTAAACTCCACCTTCGGCAAAACTCAATGTAATCCATTATCTTCGTGCACAGACATGTTTCGACACCTTTGTGTAATATTCTGTTGGTCCTGATTTCTGTAAAATATGACACAAAGGTCACATGCATTTTTCTACACTATCCGGTGATATTTATGTGACCACTTGTCAAAATCCTGAACAGAAATGTTTTGAAGCGCGGATGGTTGCGAAAGTGCAGGAGAGTGTCAGTGAGTTTTCGGAAGCTACAGATAGGGATATGAACCCAGGTCGAATTCAGTACCGTTCCAGGCTGCGATAGGTTTCTCGGTTGAGGATCCATCGTGCAAACAGCCCAATCATGATGGTCCTATAGATTCTCGATTGGGTTTAAATCCGAGGGCTAAGGTGGTCAGGGGGGCGCGGCAGACTCACCTGGTGCTCTTTGAACTCCAGAGGTACACTGCGAGCTGCAAGCTGTGTAACACTTTGCCCTGTCCTGCTATTAGATGCTTTTATTCCTGGAAAAAAACCGACTGCATGTAAGGCTGGATATGGTCCCTGTGGTATACACCACTTCTAACAAACACCGAACAACGCGCTCCTGTACGCGGCCGCCAAATACATCGCTGGCCGCACTTCTCTGGGCGGCCCGCTGCTTCCATCGCTGGTCGTCTTCACACGCACGCTCCCTTACGTGGCCGAGAAATACATCGCTGGCCGAACTTCTCCGGTCGGCTCGCGGCTACCATCGCTGGCCGCCTTCGCGCGCGCGCGTTAGTCAGCACACAGCAATTAGCTACGCAAGGAAACATTGCGATTGGTTTTCCCTGGAAAACAGCGACCCCAGGCGAAGGCTCCATTAACTAGTAAGCCTTACGTAAACCCGGCCGCTGCCGCAAACGACAGTTCTCATCGGGTAGTGCAGTACGCCGTGTTCCAGCTGCTTGTGGATGACTCGCCGCACCACTCGAGGTTACCTGGCTGCTCGGCGGAAAGTGTTGCGACTTCACTTGGAGAGACTGAACTTCACTGGACTTGGGAATAATTACAGGACGTGCACCCCACGATGCACATTCGGACATTGGTATAATCAAACTTTAATTCTGCATTACTTCAGAGTGTGAGCCTGGGTAGACGCTTGGCTAACATAATTGTTAAAAACGAGATTTGTGATTTAATAAATCAGACAAAGAGGTTATTGTGTTATTCCTGGTTATAACAGTCCCCAAGGATAGACGCGTACTTGCGCTGGTCCATTGTGACATCCAGAAGGACGAGACCACCCAGGGAATGCCACGAAATCATTTCCTGCCCGTAATACTGTCTCATTGTTTGTTTTTTGAGTTTCACATGAAACGTCCCCTTTGAAAAATTTGTACAGGACTGAGCTTAAACTGACACACAATATTTTTAGCGCAACGCAATCTGACTTTCAAAAATCTCTACTAAAGAATGGCCCTGACTAACATTAACCTATACCTTTCACAAATCACTTACCTCACAAAAATCTTCGTTACTCGAACTACTGCAATACAGCGAGCGCCACTACTGCCAGCTAAATAAAAGATTCAAACTACGGAAGGCACTAACTACTAGTAGGCATAGTTAGCAAATGAAAGATTTTAATAGAGAACAAACAATGTATTTACCTTAACAGTTATCAAAAGTCAATACATACAGCAGTTCATCACATCCATTTTTACAAACTTTCAAAACTCCGCCATCTCTCTCCCCACATCCACCACTGCTGGCGGCTCACCTCCAACTGCGCAACGCTACGCGCTGTTCACATCCAGATGCCGCTGCCCAACACTACAATGGCAGACAACAATGCAAACTAGCCACAGACTGCACACAGCACAGCCAGTGATTTTCGTACAGAGCGCTACGTAACGTTGCCAATAAGAAAACATAAACGACCTACTTACACACATCTTACACATCCGATGGAGCATAAAACGTGATACATCTGAAAAGGCCACTTGTTATCACACAGTGGACGTCCAGTTGCGGTTTGGTGTGCAAATTCCAGCCTTCGTCGCCGAAGAACAGCAGTCAAGATGGGTGCATGAACAAGGCGCCTAGTGCGGATGTCAGTACACAGCAAAGTTAGCTGAACGGTCGTTGAGGAGACATTGCTGGTAGCCTCTTGGTTCTTCTGGGCAGTCAGTTTCTCAACAGTTGCACGATTCTTCATCCGGACACATCTCTGCAACCGCCGTTCACCCCTACCATTTAGGGCCCGTAAAGCACCACAGTTGCCTCGCTTCATTTTGGTATGCATGGCATACTTGGCGGCACGTGAACAGTTCGCAATGTTAGCCGTTTCGCTAATACCTCGCTACAGTTCAGAAAGCCATGCCAGTTTTGACGTCATATAAATTCTACGATTCCACTTTATGATAACTACTGCACTGTTTTCCACGCTCCCCTGATGCGCTTTATACCCCCTCAACTGCTAGTGCAGGCACCTGCCATCCGTGGGCGGTTACAGCTTGTTGACGTCGAAAAGGGCGGTGGTCACATTAACGTGGTAGGAAAGTGTATTTTAGGCACAAAAGTAAGACATGTGCCTTTCGTGTGCTCACCTCAGATCACATTACTTGTGAAATGTCTTGCTTTTATGGCTTTTATGGCGTTTGCGGGAGAAGTAAAGAAATGTTCTGACTTTTTAAATGCTTTATTAGTGGGAACTGGTTGTGTACGTCACTATACCTACTTTTTCGTCCAGTTGTGTACCGCTAGTGAGATTTCTTCTTCTGTTAACACTGTGTACATTGTTTTCCACATCTTTATTATTTTTCACTGTCACCTGGTTTCATTCTTGTTTTCATACAGAAACGTTATTTGAAGTAATACTTACGTCGCCGTACTCGGAGAGGTGCTGTGTTACAGTTGTTGCCCACATTTCGGTAACTGCACGAGGGATCAAGGAATAAAATATCAAGTAACGGCTTTATACCTATGAAGATGCTTCTACTACGTATTTGTAGCTTCTCATTAAAATTCTTCGAGAACGACTAATCTACGCTCTTTCTTCTCACTGTGCATATCGAGAAGAAAGGGCGTAGATTAGATGTTCTGGAAGAATTAGAGAAAATCTTAAACATCTTTCTCGAAATCATGGCCTCCTTCTTAATGAGCAGCTACAACTACGTAATAGAAGCTTCTTCAACGGTATAATGCCGTTACTTGATATTTGATTTCGTGTTTCCTCGTGCAGTTCCCAAAATATTTTTTTTTCAAACTCGATTGATAATTTTTTGTTCATTACATGGTTTATATTAAATACATTTCATGTTATTATATTAAATGCATTTCATGTTATACCGTTTTTTTACTCCATGAGTTCTTCCTCTCCGTTTGTAATTCTGTAATGGTGATTTCAACCTTTAAACTGTACTTCTAAGCTCTTATGTACACAAATTGTTACCATGTCTTCTGCTGACCGATAAAAATATTGCCTCTGATTTCATTTATTAAATAATGTTCATCACAGTGTCTATATTTCGAATGTTAAGTAACCTTTTTATATTTGCGGCTACTAGATGGCACTTCTGGTGTAATGTTCAGCTGGCCGCTTTTGCTAATGTGGGCTCCTCAGTCTGATGCTACCGGAGCTCGACACGTGTGAGCAGCCCATAGTGGCTTGCCTTCTATGTTTTCTATTTTAAAATTCTGTCACTAAAGCTTTATGGCTTGTTATTTATTGTATACTTGACATGTAACTATTAAGCCTTTTTTTACTGCTAGTCAGTACTTACACTTACAAAACATTTTTTCCTACAACTTTGAACTTATGTTATAGGCCAGTTTAAATGTTTTATTACTGATGAAGGCACTCTTAGAAGTGGCCGAAGCCTAGGTCAAAAAGAATTCGCTTTACTACAAAGGCTTGTTTATTGCTTTCATTTTACGTTGTAACCGTCGCTGACAACGCAGAAATGTTAAAAACTTTACAAAGTTTATTTTATTCAAACTGAGAGTATGTTAAAGGATTCTGGAGCAAACAGAAGTTGTCGATAGAGGTCTGTAATATCCGGTGTCTGTTAGTTTACACTTCTTATATACTGGAGTCGCCTCCGCCTTTTCCCAGTCGCTTGGGACTTTATGCTGGGAGACAGGGTCGCAATAAATGAAAGCTAGGTAAGGGCCAAAGCCGCAAAGTACTCTAAAAAAACGAGCTGCGATTCCATCCGGACCTGGTGATTTATCTGCTCTCAAATCTTTCAGTTGTTCCGCTATGCTGGGGATGCTTATTATTATGTCATCCATACGAGAGTCTGTCCGATGGTAAAATGACGGTATGTTTGTACGATTCTCCTGTGTGAACGATTTCTTGATCGTGAAATTTAAACTTTTGCTTTCATTTTGCTGTCTTCAACAGCTGCACCAAACTGATCAATAAGGGACTGAAAGGAAGCCTCAGACCCTCTTTACACAAGACCGGAATCTTCTCAGCTTCTCTGCCAGATCGTTTGGGAAGGTGTGACGGTGGTAGTTATTGTATGCCTCACGCATGGATCTTTTCACAGGTGCACGAGTCTCTACTAACCTTCTCTTGCCGTCATTTGTGCGCTCCCATTTGAACCGAGAGTGCAACAGCCTCTGCTTCCTCAACATCGTCCGAATTTCGTTATTAAATCATGTTGGGACTTTTTCATCCTTTATCCTCTCACTGGGTACGTAACTCACAAGATCGCGATTTACAATCTGCTTAAACTTTGCCCATATTCCCTCTACATCCATGTTACTGGAATTAAGTGATTCGTTTCATTGTGTAAGTGAGATACTAGTAACTTCTTATTTGCGATATCTAGTAGAAACACTCTCCCACTATTCTTGACTGATTTATTTACTTTGATAATCATAGTTGTTATCATGACATCACGATCGCTAATCATCGTTTCTATACTGCCATTGTCGGTAAGTTTTAGCCTATTTGTAGCTACAGTTTCCGAGATATTTCCGTTGCAAGTTTGACTGATAGATTATAGATCTGGAAAAATAGTCTGTCGAGATGTTCTTAGTGTTTAGAATTTTCTGTGTTGAATGACTTTTGTAGTCTTTCTTCCTTCTAGATGTTTCCGCCCAGCGGACGCAGCGTTCTTTGTCACGTATTGGATGTTCCTGGGTCTTTGTTATCGCTGGTAGTTTATACGTGGTTCGTTCTTTTTAATTTGGTTTTTTGTGTTATATATATCGTTTATTATTTGTGTGTCGTACCCACGCTCTCTGGCTACCTGGTGTATCTTGTGTAGTTCCCATTTGTTGCTGATTTTGTGCAGTGGAGTTCTGTTCAGCCTGTGTAGCATATATCTAAAACATGATTATCTCTGTGTGAGAGGGTGATTGGAGTGGTTGTCAATGGTTGTACTTCTTGCTGAAAGTTTCTTGAATATTCCAAAATTATATTCCTTGTTGATTCTTTGTTTAGTGACAAGTAGCAAATTAAGTTTAATATTTGTTCTTGTCTCAATGGTGAATTTTATTTTAAGATCTACAGTGTTTACGTCGATTATAGTCTTCCAATGTACCAAAAAAAATTACGTCGTACACATAGCGATACAACGTAGTACTGTTTTGGATGTACTGAAAACAAAGTCAATGAAATTATAAATCCAAAACAATATTAGATTGAACTCTGAGGTCGCAAAAGTCATGGAATACCTCCGAATATCGTTCGTGCCTGCTTTTGCCCGGTGTAAAGCAGCAATTCGACGTCGCATTGACTCAACAAGTCGATGGAAGTCCCCTGCAGGAATACCTAGCCGTGCCGCCTGCCTTCATACCGTCCATAATAGCGAGCGATGCCAGGCCAGTACATTGTGATTATGTCCCACAAACCTTCGACGGGTTTCGTGTGGGACGATCTGGGGGACAAATTATTCGCTCGAGTTGTCCAGAATGTTCTTCAAACCAATCGTGAACAACTGTGGTCCGGTGACATGACATCATCGTTTGGGAAGTTAAAGTGCATGAACGCCTACAAAACGTCTTCAAGTAGCCGAACATAACCATTCCCTGCCAGTGATCGGTTCAATTGGAGAAGAGGAACCATTCAATTTCATGTAAACACAGGTTACACCCTTATGGAGCCACAAGCACTTTCAACAGTGCCTCTTTCACAGCTGGGGTCCATGGCTTCGTGGGGTCTGCGCCACACTCTAACCCTACCTTCAGCTACTACCAACTAGAATAGGAACTCATCTTACCAGGCCACAGTTGTCTAGTTGCCTAGGGTTCAACCTATTCAATCACGAGGCCAGAAGAGGCGTTGCTGTTAACAAAGGTACTCGCGTCGGCCATTTGCTGCCATAGCCAACTAACGCCAAATTTCGCCCCACTTTCACTACGGATATGTTCGTCGTTCGACGCACATAGATTCCTGCGGTTATTTCACGCAATCTTGCGTGTCTTCCACGAAGATATCACTGCTCTCGGTCTTTGACCAAAAGGCGACGACCACTGACATTGTGTATCTCGGAATATTGAATTCCCTAACGATTTCCGAAATGGAATGTCCCGTGCTTCTAGCTCCAACTACCATTCCGCGTTCACAGTCTGTCAGTTCTCGTCGTGCGGTCACAGTCACATCAAAAACCTTTTCACGGCTGTCACTTGAGTGCAAATGACAGCTCCTTGAATGCAGTGGTCTTTTAAACCCCATATACAAGCTACTAGCGCCATCTACGCATACGCATATCGCTATCCCATGACTTCCGTCGCCTCAATATATACTGGTACCTCTATGCAGAAAGACAGAAACAAATAGAAACTTAATTTCCGAGATGTCGTTATAAACATCAAACTTTGGTGTATTCAAGAAGCCTGCAGTCACATGTAGAAGCATTTACAATAATTCCAGTTACATACTGACACACAGACATTCAAGTTTTAGAAACATGGTGCCCTGGCTTAGCAAAACTTCACTGAACAAATTCAGCCATCCAACTCTAACAATACTCTCGGTAGCTACGGATAATGGGTACAACGCACAAGAAATATAAATACCGAATAACAAAACAAAAAATTAATTGCAAAAGAACCAAACTTGAATAAATTACTATTCATTTTATACAATATATTTTCCTTAAGGTGCAATTCAAAAGAATTAAAAAACAAAAAACCAGACTGTCTTTGAACTATGTTTCCTGAGGCGGCCATTACGGCGGACTCAGCAGTTGCCAAAATGATCACGAATAGCCACCTAAAACCCACACTTGAACTGCATAATGCATCAGACCAGTGGGCGTTAGTCCTTTTAGTTCTAAAAAGGGTTTTACTAATGTAATGATATGAAATAATTCTCGTCGTACATGTTATTGTTATTTGCAGTGCCGGGCTTTTATAGACGAAGTGCCAGTAGTTTATGCCTGAGTAAGTGTGAGACAGATAGAGTTACAACATTCCTTAAGGAATTCCTAAGGTAATATTGTTGGCCTGTTCGTTTCACAACAAGGAGGATTTGCTGAACAATGGCTACCAATGATCTAAGTAAGATGTTGTCCTCTTCACGTACCAGCAGTTTTTCAGTCAAGAGCTTGAAGTTCTTTTATGTACAGGGAAAATATTGTTCTCTATACGGGTTTCCGATGTAATGCAGCTTTTGCTTACACCTGAAAAGAACATTTAATACTTTCGACAGAAGATAAAAATGTTATCGGCGTCAATGCTGAAGCACACTCAGCAGCCTGCACTCTGGTGAACCTAAAATTTTCTGAAATTCTAGGATATCGTAATCGCCGTACTTGCGTAAGAAATCGTCGTCAGTCAAGACGAAGTCTTTCCCTGAATATGCTGGCCACTGCAGCCATGTTTAGAAATTAATAATCCAGGCAATAATGGTTGGCAAAAATGAGAATATCCGTCTGAAATTAATTCCGAAAACACTCAGAGGGGGGATGTTAATTTTTACGTAATTAAAATCACATATCACGTTAGTAAAAATAAGTTGTATCTTAAAGACAACAGATACATAACTTTCAGCACTACAGAGCTTTTGTCAACGGAGCAAAATAAGACCATTCAGATATTACAATCCATGCATCGATAAGACGGAAAGCAGAATGATAACAAAGAAGACCATAGTCTTTACATTACAAAAGAAACAATTGTCTTAAGGTATTAGTTCATTAAATTTCGGGTATGCAGCAGCGCAATTAAAATTTCTTCCACTGATATAAGGCCGCTCTTGGCACCTTGTCGTCAGTCTTACCACTCACTCTAAGGCTCGCTGGACGATACGTGGCGGAAAGTGGAAAAAATTTGATTTGCATAGCTGCATGCCCGAAATTCAATGGACTGTTGATTACGCCGCAAGATGTTAAAAAAGTACATCGGCAGGTTTGGTCACTTAACATTAACAGTTACTTCGTTAAAATGACAGAACATGGACTTGAATGTTTACATTCTAACAATGGAACAATACAGATAAAACATCTTTCTCATACATGTCATTCATGAAAAGTAACACTGGCCTAATGCAACTGATTGTAAAAGATTTATCTGCCGTGATATGTACTGTCATTTCGATACATCACGTCTGTTTTTCACTTTTATTTTTAGTGACCTAGGCTACGGTTTAATTTACATAGTGTATGGCCATGTGATGGCACACTAGAACAACATGAAAACAGCGTGAATGTACTTGTTGTGTAGCTCATCCTTACTTGCAGCGTATTGTTTACGCCACAATACCGTTTATACAGGGTAGTCGGAAACTGCCGTTACAAAAGTCTACGACTTGTAGAGTGGAGAAAGTACTTAATACCTTGAGTAGCAGCCCACGTCTGTAAACCTATCATTTCCGTTCTACGACGGTTTCAATTCAAACCGTGTCACACGTCCACGTCTGCCGAGTGAAAATAAAACATCTCAGAGCTGCTTGTACTGTATGCAACAAGGCAGACAAGATCACATGTACAGTGCCTGTAACCATGTTGGTTGTCGCCACATCGAGCCGCTGTTAAGTAATGCACGAGTACTGTACTGTACTTACAGTACGCTGGGTTCTTCTTTGTTATGAAATAATGTAACGCGTAATGTTTAAGTATTAATCCAAATAAATGTGCATAAAATATAAATGGATATTTCATTATGTTTCATTTCGAACTGTTACCTAATAACTGTGCTGCTTCACTCCTAATTCATTTCCTCAAGCATATGTGAGTGAGTTAAACATCTGAATTGAAACCGCCATAGAACGGAACCTATACGTATCAGGACATGAGTTACTATTCAAAATGTTATGTACTCACTCCCCTCTACAAGTAATGGGAATTCCCGAACACCCTGTATGTCTTACTCATCTACGCAACAGGATCTGAAAATGTCATTTAATATTTGAACGTCCAAGAACTTGGACATATGTCGCTCATGATCAGGATGCAGACACCTGTCAAAGAGAAGGTATTAATACTCAGTCCATAATTTCTGCATTGGACCGCTGCTTCTTTTTCACGAAACAGGTGTACAGCAAATGTGTTTTATTTGTGTTATTCCGTTTTAAGTATGTAATCACTGAAGTCCATTTTTTTTCAATAAAGTTTCGTCATTTTAATGAACTATATGTTAGCGATAAGTAAATGTCACTGAAATCATGTAGCTGCAGTTGTGTTAACGAAGATTGGTTATTACGAACGTTGCATAACTGTTTTTATATATACAGGCTACTGTCAGTTCTGACAGTGGAGCAAAGCATTACCATGTGTCATTCGTCTCGAAAGATTCGTACGGGATGAGTAAAGGTGCGCATAAATGATTTGGATTTGATGTCTGACGAACATTTGGCTGTAGGCCAGCTCACAGATACTAAACGAGAGACTACCGACAGCAGGTGTTTTCTTATGGCATTGTCTCCAGCACTCATCCTTAGTCCAGTTCTACTGCACTTTATGAATACATCTACACTGTGAAACTGGACCATCATTCATTGTGGCTGTGTATTATGTATACATCACCAAGTTGTCAATTGACTGTCGCCAAACTAAGCACCACTGGTCTAAGTTTGTTACAAGTCAGTGAACAACTTCTGAAAATTCAATAACCATGTTTTTATTTGGTCTTATAAATGTTTTGCATCTTAGGTTAAACAGGCCTGGCTTGAAAATGAACTTGATACATTTAAACTAGTCACCAGCATAATAAAACGCAACTGTGGCGGAATCATAGAAAAGAATATACACATATTTGTAGCTCACTTCTTAAACGATGCCTTTCTTATAAATGATTCCATCAACAAGAACTTCAGGTATCATGAACGGAGGATCGGTGCTCTCTTTGCTGATCTGACGCATAAAGGCCCGTAATTTCTTTGTGTCTTGCATTTTCCATCAATTTTGAGTAGTTGTCTTTAGGCTGTTTAGGAATTCCTACAGATACTTTTTGTTCCTAATGAAGTAATCTCTGGGATTACTGGCCTAAGTGGCCTTCGTGTTCTTATGCTGAAAAGAAAACAGTGTCTAGATTTCTCGAATCTATTTCTTTTTTTTTCCAATTTATATGTTACAGCTGTTACTTTTGAACTTACATTAAGCCCATGATAGTTAACCATCACATGCTGCACAGGCTATGGGACACACAAAATTGGTGGAACTGAATGAACTGCTGGCGATAAACGTCACTTTTTCGAATGTATGGCAAATTATAGTTCAATAGGAGCTTTGAAGACCACAATACAGCCTTCTAGTACGACAAAACTGCGAGATCCGGGAAAGAAGCATGTATTTGAAAAGCTGTATAAGGACATGAAATTACAGCGTTAATCAAAGAAGAGAAATGTGTCTTAATTTCGTATATATGTCAAAAGAATGGGCAGAATTCAGTGAATAACAAACAGAAGAAACCTCATTCCATTCCATAAACCTTTTACAGGTATGCTATGTAAGTAATAGCACTGTAAAAATTTTTTATATTTGTCAACTGTACTTGCATCTTGACAACAATAACGTTTACTGTAAGCTTAAAAAGACTTATGTAGAAATTAGTTAAAACACCTGAATCATGCTGAGCACACCTGAAGACCTCCTATTTTCTCGTCTTCGTAGTCTCTGTATCATCTTTAGTTGTTGGAGAATGAAAATAAACTTTATTATGAAGAATTCTGAATTATGAAGCGCATCACATTCGTGTGTATCATTATCTTACGTCTCAAAAATTTTTTGAATCTGTGATATGACATCTATCATTGCTGCACCGTGAAAGCGGCAAAATATAGTGAGCATATACACCACGAAAAGGTGGCACATATTAAGTATTCTGTCACTCCTGCGCTGCAAGTACAGTTTCTACGTGTTAGTAGAAATGAGTAATTGTCTTTTAATGCTGTAACTACCGGTAACTTTCCCCCAGCAGTGGAATTCAACACACAACTTGTAAGTAGGCTGTTACGTAGCGCTCTGTATGAAAATCACTGGCTGTGCTGTGTGTAGTCTGTGGCCTGTTTGCATTGTTGTCAGCCATTGTAGTGTTGGGCAGCTGGATGTTAACAGCGCATAGCGTTGCGCAGTTGGAGGTGAGCCGCCAGCAGTGGTGGATGTGGGGAGAGAGATGGCGGAGTTTTGAAATTTGTAAAACTGGATGTCATGAACTACTATATATATTATGATGTTAAGGTAAATACATTGTTTGTTCTCTATTAGAATCTTTCATTTGCTAACTATGCCTATCAGTAGTTAGTGCCTTCCGTAGTTTGAATCTTTTATTTAGCTGGCAGCAGGGGCGCTGTAGCTTGAGTAACGAAGATTTTTGTGAGGTAAGTTATTTGTGAAAGGTACAGGTTAATGTTAGTCAGGGCCACTCCTTTGTAGGGATTTCTCAAAGTCAGATTGCGTTGCGCTAAAAAAAAATATTGTGTGTCAGGTTAAGCACAGTCGTGTATAAATTGTTCTAAGGGGACGTTTCAAACTTTCTCACCTGGTCACCACCTGCGAAAAACCATCGAATGTACGTAAAAAAAAAAAATCAGGAAAAGACCATGACATATTCACCGAAACGCGCAGTATGATGACAGAGAATGGAAAGATCTCAAAAATCTTTTAAAAATTTATTCTGTAATAATGTTGTTACGATGTATATTCTTTTTACTCTGTGATAATGTTTCTCTTCTGTAATATGATCCTTCCACCTAATAGTTTCTAGATGCCATATTTGTTTACAAAATATGACAGTATACATGTGACGTGTTACGACAGTGAAAGGAACCTGTAACGACTGGAGGTACTCTATTTTATTTTATTTATTTTTACCGTAAGTTATACGTTTAGTTTTTGCGAAAAGAAACCCAAAACAATTTTCTGAAATAGCGTTTTGTTTCTCCACTAAACAGTGCGACAAGTTCGTCCAAAAAATCGTAACACTGCACGCACACACACACACACACACACACACACACACACACACACACACACACACGTAACACCAATAAATTTAAATCCACCTGATGATGGAAGTTTAAACCTTTGAAACTCGTCATGGAGATAAATAAAAAGTGAATGGTAACATTAAACGTGTTGTTTCATTGAATGAAAGCATTTATTATTTATATGATGAAATTATATATCACTAATGGAGATTTGTGTGTTCAATGATGGATTACCAGTGAGGGTTTGTAGGACACACCAGTAAGTTTTCCACCCTTGCGCCACAAACAAGGGTGATCTTTTCCCAGCTGCGACGTTAGTAAACGTTTAATAGAGATCGAACACAACAAGCATAAAAAGGTCCTCATGACGGCTTCGTAACATTCCTAGCGTTTAATTGTCTATGGAGGTGTAGGCTCTGTCCTTTGTGTAGAGCTTTCCGCAGTAGACGTTTGAAGTAGCGCCAGCTGATAGTTAGCCACGATAATTTCCTCACAAAGAGCCTCTGTAAGAGGTATAAATACATCTACGACTAGGTGAGAGCATCAGAAATAGAATTCTGTGTGTGTATACGTAACGGACCAAGCTCCCTTTTGGAAGGAACGTTCCGTCGCCAAGATATTTATAGTATGCAGTAAACGTGGGTACCGTATAGTCTAAAGCAGCAAGATTTGAAAAAAAAAGTAATGGCGTTGTTGCCCCAGATTAAAAAAGAGATAACAAGTCTGTCGTTCGCAGAATAGAGAAAAACCATACTAGAGGGATAAACGTGATCGGGCAGTGTAGAACATACTTAGCTACGAAAGTTTTTTCCAGATTTTTCAAGTTAGTTTTCCTTTGTCCTTGTCATTCTCAAGGAATGTCGCAATTAACAGGGCTTCAAACTGCAAGAAAAGGAAAAATTATCCCTATGCATTTGACCGATATTTGTGTTCTGTGTCTTATTCGAGCATACACAATGTACAAATAATGGTACGACATTTTCCACTTCATTCATTGCATGGTAGCTACGAAAGGTTATCGTGAGTTGCGTCAGATGGTGTTGGATTACTGAATAAAATTTTGTGACCTGCTACTTTCCCCATCCCATCCGATGAAATGTCTGATAACAATTCAAGCAATTCAGCCTTTCGGTTTTGCAAAGACGAGTTGAAATCATCTTACATGCTTATTTCAAAAACCATTACACGTCTCTAATACTACTAGGCAATCATGAAACATGTCAATGTATCAAATGAATAAAATTAAATAATTTCTATTTATAACAACTGTTCCGACTACAGCATCGTAGCTTTGGAGCCGTAAAGCATTTACGACCGAAGAAATAAGCGCATCAGTCAAAAACTTCTAGAACATAGGAAAAATTTTGGCCGATGTTAAGTGGTATTACCTCTACAAGAAGTTTTTGAGAACATATGTCAATTACGTTAAAACAATTTACATCGTTCTCACAGCTTATAAAGGAATACTGAAAGAAGTGATTTCTGGCGTTCCTCAAGGTAGTATTATAGATCTTCTGTTGTTTCTTATCTGTGTAAACGAATTAGGAGACAACCTGGGTAGCCGTCTTAGGTTGTTTGCAGACGATGCTGTCGTTTATCGTCTAGTAAAGTCATTGGAAGTTCCATACCAAAGGCAAAACGATGTAGATAAGATACCCGTATGGTGCAAAAATTGGAAATTGCATCTAAACGATGAAAACTGTGATGTCATCTACGTGAGCGCTAAAAGGAATCCGTTAAACTTTGGTCATACGCCAAATCAATCAAATCTAAAGGCCTTAAATTCAACTAAATATCAAGGAATTACAATTACGAATACATAAATTGGTGTCAACACATACAAAATGTTGTGGGAGAGGAGAAACAAATAACTTAGAAGATGCAACAGATCTGATGAAGTGACGGCCAACGCCGGCCGGAGTGGCCCAACGGTTCTAGGCTATACAGTCTGGAACCATGCGACCGCTACGGTCGCAGGTTCGAATCGTGCCTCGGGCATGGATGTGTGTGATGCCCTTAGGTTAGTTAGGTTTAAGTAGTTCTAAGTTCTAGGGGACTGATGACCTCAGAAGTTAAGTCCCATAGTGCTCAGAGCCATTTGAAGCATTTTTTTTTCTGACAGCACTACGCTTTTCCGTCCTCTTTTGGAGTACTGGTGGACGGTGTGTAATCCTCACCAGTTAGGATTATCGGAGTACATCTAGAAATTTCGAAGAAGGGCAGCATGTTTCGTATTAACAAGAAATAGGTGACAGAGAGTCACGGATATGACACAGGATTAGCGGTCGACATCATTAGAACCATTGCTTTTCTCGTTGTGGATGGATATTCTCAAGAAGTTTCAATCGCCTACTTCCTCCTCTGAATGCGAAAATATTTTATTGACTCCGACCTACTTAGGGAAGAACTATCATCATCATAAAATAAGGGAAATCAGAGCTCTCGCGTTCGTGTTCGTTTTACCAAACGTTGTTCGTGAGTGGAATAACAGTGAATGGTTTTAAAGGTGGTTCAATGAAACCTCTGCCAGTCACGTAAGTGCAATTTGCAGAGTATTCTTATAGATGTAGATGTCTGGGCTAGTATAAATATTAGACCCTGGTGTTTACCAAACCGATTGGCGAAGGATAAGTAAGAAAATCAGCTATAGATTTGTCAAATGAACCATGATAACATATCAAAGTCAGCAAGGTGAAGATATTATATAAATTGTGCAAACGGTGTCCCACAGTGTGAAAATGTTTGTGGACAGTGATTTTTTATGTAACATCATGGCCTACTAATGGCACAGGTGTACAAACTTTTATTTTGTATGCCTTTCCTTACTTATTTCGGGTTATTCCGATGCTTTTTTGACGCGCTAAGACCATAAATGCAACGGATTTCCCTCTATCACATACGGCTTTCTTTCACAAAAGTATGATGAATATGCAGAAAATTCATACAAAGCACGTACATTCAAGAAGATTTTATTTAAAAAATATCAGAAATAAGGCACTGGTAACATTATCAGGAAATTTTACATTATTCAGGGGTAAATCCGAAGGGATACATCTTAACGTCTGTTCTTTCTTCCCCTGGTAGTTTCGTTGAGGTTTCATCTGTGCACTGAATGATGACACTTCCTAGGAAGCCTCAAGAAGTGACCAGCTATCACGCAGACATCCCAACGGTCATGCTACCCTGTACCATTTGACCAATGTTTAGATGGAATTTTTGTCGCTGTTCCTCGTTCACATCACCTAGAATTTCTAGAAAGTAACAGACTTGGGAGTCCAGAAAGTGTTGCTCCATGCTCACTGACATGTTTATTACTAACATATTTGTTACTAATTCACGTAATCAAGATCTTTGCAATTGCCAAGGAACTTGTTGAAAACTTGATTAAAAATATCCAAGATGACTTAAATTTCTATTGTTTTGACTTGTTTGTTTCATTAAATTCCAAACGGCAGGGCTTATGAAAACCTCCTCCTTTCTTCTAAGCTTCTGATGACCACTGTAACTTATTTGCGACATACATGAAAGTGTCACCATCATTTGGTAGGGCTACAATAAATTGTTTCATAATTCCAGCGTATGTGAAGTGGAGGCAAAAGTTTCTTTTAGGTTCACACTTGATTCGAATAAAACGCTTTTTCCTCCAACTTTTGGCGTGTTAGGTGGCCATATCTTTTCAGACCAGTACCGATACTGGTATTTTTCACAGCTGTCCTATGTCCTATTTGCATAGGAAGCAGGGGTCCTGCCTCGCGACTTGAATACACTCGATATGGGTCCCATGACTTGTTCTTCTTCCCAGCCCTTACGCCAAAGTAAGCAAAATACACTTCGTTGGCAAAGTGTGAAATTATCCACTGCTGTTTATTCACTACAAGTTTGCCACAGAAGTGACAGTAATGGTAAAAAGTTTGTAGCCTCTTCAAGCCATGAATTTCGCCAAATCAGGCATCAATCGACTTATTACTTGTTGCTGAAATTTGCATGAAAAACGCTATGTGAAACTAACACTGCCAGAAACAAAATTAGTACACCCATTTAGGTGTTTCCATTTTACATGAGATTTATTGTTGCAATAGTGCATAAGTAATACATCAAGTTATTACATTTACAGATCAATGGCGTGGACTGTTCTGAGGTACCTGGTACCGACCCATGCTGAAGCACTAATATTAGTATGTGATGTTGCTTCCATAAGCAGCTATGCATGTGCTTCTTCTGGCATCCAGTCGATCGTGAACATGGTGAGTACTGTCCTGGGATACGTTAAGCGACACCTGCTCGATCATTCCACAAAGTTCTGTACGAGTTGTCTGTTGAGTCGCATGAGTCACATCTCGTCCCGTCATATCACACACATATTCGATTGAAGACGAGTCCAGAGATTGTACTGCCCAGGGAAACTGCTGTAGGTCTTGCAGAGCATGTTGAGTTTCAAGGACAGTGCGTGGGCTAGCATTATCTTATTGGAACAACGCATCACCTTCCTGTTGCAAGAAGGGTAACAGAACGTGTCTAACAACATTATATACATACTGAGCAGTGGTTACCGTCTGATCCAGGAATACCGAAGATGAACAAGAGTTGCAGCTTGTCGCACCAAAGACCGTGTCCTGGGTTGCGGCCATTGTGTCTTGGACAAACGCACTCTGCGAAACAGCGCTCATCGGGTCCGAGTCGTATGCACAAACGACCATCACTTACATGCAGACTGAATCTGCTTGCGTCACTGAAGACCGTGACACAGCATTTAATGTTTGACATGATTCTCTGATGGTACCAGTTGGGCTGTGCACGTCGATGCTGTTTTTTGAGTGTAAGACGGGCTAGAGGTGTGCGTCTCCATAGTCCTACTGTTAATAACTGGTTCGAGACAGTTTGAGTCGACACGTCTGGGCTGACAAGCCCTCTTATATGTGCTGTGGTAGCTGTACGATCTGCCTCTGCTGCCTTCACAATACGACGATACTGGCTTGCATCCGTGCTGTGTTCACGTCCACTACCTCGTCTGCGGGTGTAGAATGTTCACGTGATCACTGATAACAGCGTTGTGATGCAACAGATGTAGCACGTCCAACATGTGTGAAAGGACCATCCTGCCACTCGGAAGGCCGCAATTTGACCCCTTTCAAATTCGCTCAGTTGGATCTAGGAAGCATGACTGCGTCTCCGTGCTACGGCCACCTGCTTGTTTCACACGTTTGCACCGCTCATAGATCTCTGGCTGTGAGCATTCACTTTAAGACACAGGTGGTTCCTGGTAGCTACAGCACTACGCTGTCTCTTGGCGGATGACACTGAAATCATTATTAGTACACGTACCATCCTCCAGGTGGCATATGCCGTCATCGGATCAAAATCGACGTTGTCTCTCCAAGGGTAGTAATTTCTTTCCCGCAGTGTATCTATGTTGTAGACTAAAATTATACATCTTTTCGTAATAGGCTACACTGTAAACGTATAAAAAACAATATTGACGTCATTCCAACGGTTCAATATTGGCTGATTGTACATCTCGCAAAATTTCTTAGTTTGTGTCCAAATGACAAGTTGTTAAAGGTTCTGAGTGCTTCACCTTAGATTAGCACTGAGTCATTCTGGCAACGACTCTGGTTATTGACACCTGAGAGTGTCGCTGTAAGTGGTATGGTGGTCCAATATTTTTTTAGACGAGGAGGAAGTAAAAGCAGGTTAGAGAGGGCGCTGGGCTCGAGCGGGCACTCAGCCGGTGTGTGACAGAGAAGGAGGTGTGGCGCGTGGGCGCTGCGGGCAAGCGACCGTGAATGACTAGCAGCTGACAGCCGACTACTGCGATCCCTCAGCCTCGCTCTCTCACTCCTGTGTACGGAAGACGTTGCGCTGGTACAAGCTACGAATGTCATATTCCGATAATGGTAGGTGTGGAAGTGACGGTAACATGCTAGCATCACAGACAGTGGATAAACAGGTTCCAAGAATGGGCGGAGTTGAGTTCGTTCGCCAGCCTGACGTGCTCAGTGGTTTTTCTATTACCGATAAAAGCTATTTAGTGTCATGTCCTTCTTACAGCTGTCGGTCAGCACAGTAGAATGGCTGTCACGTTAAAATGCAATTGATCTGCGTTCGGGCAACGTTGATTAACTGACAAATAGTTCCTTCAAGATATTGCATTTTCTTTCAGTGTTGCTCCCGGCCATGGGCGAGACGCTGGTTGGTCTGGTATGCGGTTGCTCCTGGAATAAAAGAGTGTGTTGTCGAAACAGTAAAAGTTCAGCAGTTTGCTTGCTAGACTAAATGTGAAGATACTTCGTTTGTCACCATTTTCTTTTCAAATTAGTATTAAGCTCGGTGTTTTTCCTATAGGTTACCTATGTCACATCTGTTTGTCACTAAAAAATTTGTGTAGGTAACTAGTGCGGGACTTCCTCAAAACTTGAACACACTCGATGCAGTCCCCATGACTTGCCCTAGTTCCCAATACACACGCACACACAAACCGTAAAACAAAAACTAATAACAGTGGAAACGAATTTACTATGACAGATCGAAAGTGTAACCACTTGGGAGAAAAGAACAAATGTGTCGATGAGGTTATATAACTGCCATCCACGAGAGCATTATGTAAATTGGTCATAACGTGCGAAAGAAAACTGAAGTCATAAAGGATGAGAGTACTGAGATGCTGTACGAGAGCAGATTAAATGAAAAAGTCCTTAATATTCATGTCTGGATGAACAGGATGTAGGAGATAGATGGACTACGCTCAGGTCGAATATACAAGAGGCAGCTTGAGAAGCTTTAGGTATGAGAAGGGTGAATATGTTAAAAGGCAATACTACATACAGAACACCTTGGTTGAACTATAATATGAAAGAATTAGCTACACATAGAAATCTTATTTTAAAAAATCTAAGGATATAGCAGCGTCAGAACCACCTTTACAATGTAAACTGTAAACAAATAATGGGCCAGTTGAAGAAATAATTAGCTTTATTTATCTACGGACTGTTATCTCCAGCTATAAAGACTTAATCGAGGAAGTGAAAAATCACGTGCGAAAGACAATAAAGATAGCTGGATGGCTGCAAAATATTGTATGAAGTAACAAATTTGTGAGAACTGTAGGAAAATATATATAAAGTAATGGTGCACCCTGCATTGAGATATGCAGCGGACACTAAAGCAGAAACGAAAACTGTACAACGTAAGTCAATAGCAGTGAAAATGAAGGTACTATGACAGATCGAAAGAGTAACTACATGGTACAAAAGAACAAATGTGTCGATAAGGGAACAGTGTGAAACACAAAATGTAAAATTGGTGAAGACAAGACAAAGAATTTGGAAGAATCACGAGTGAAGGATGGATCCACAAGACTAGATAGAACTTGTAAGCAGGGATGACCGCAAGGAAAACGACTACCCAGAAAATCACTCAAGAGATGGGCCAGCAGCTAGTCCAGTAAATCCACGGAATGAGGTAGAGGAAGAGGGGCAGCCCTAGTCAGTAGAGTTGGAAGGAGACGAAGAAGAAGGAAAAGAGGATGAGGGTCACAAATAGGTATGCATACAGGTATGGATAAAAAATTCAAAATTGTAAACTTGGTGATGTAAGATGAACATCAACAAAAGCAAAACGAGGATAATGGAATGTAGTCGAATTTAGTCGGGTGATGCTGAGGGAATCAGATTAGGAAATGAAACACTTAAAGTAGTAAAGGAGTTTTGCTATTTGGGGAGCAAAATAACTGATGATGGTCGAAGTAGAGAGGATATAACATCTAGACTGGCAATGGCAAGGAAAGCGTTTCTGAAGAAGAGAAATTTGTTGACGTTGAGTATACATTTAAGTGTCAGGAAGTCATTTCTGAAAGTATTTGTGTGGAGTGTGGCCATGTATGGAAGTGAAACATGGACGATAACTAGTTTGGAAAAGAAGAGAATAGAAGCTTTCGAAATGTGGTGCTACAGAGGAATGCTGAAGATTGGATGTGTAGATCACACAACTAATGACGGGGCATTGAATAGAATTGGGGAGAAGAGGAGTTTGTGGCACAGCTTGACAAGAACAAGGGACCGGTTGGTAGGACATGTTCTGAGGCATCAAGGGATCACAAATTTAGCATTGGAGGGCAGCGTTGAGGGTAAAAATTGTAGACAAAGAGATGAATACACTAAGTAGCTTCAGAAGGATGTATGTTGCAGTAAGTACTGCGAGATGAAGAAGCTAGAATAGCATGGAGAGCTGCATCAAACCAGTCTCAGGACTGAAGACCACAGCAACAACAACAAACTTGGTGGCCGATGGATGAATGCATGATATTGGACCGCAATTTCAGCACGTAGCTGGAAGGATAGTAACAAGGCACAAGTCGATACCAGGCTACAAAGCATTGCGAATTTCCTTCCGTGTCTCAGTTGAACAGTAAGTATGCCTTGCAAACAGGCACGAGAACAATGTACGCAGACGCTGCATTTGAGGGAGGACGTGTGGTTGGGCTCAAAGAAGCTGGTTGGAGTAATCGGCCAATCGCTCGATATTTGAATAGAAGCGATTCCACTGTAGGCCGATGATGGCAGGAATGGGCGAACCACTGCCGAAAGCAGCGTCAAGAAGGAAGCGGTCGACGTAGACAGACAGAACCAGATTCAACAGTATTGTCGATCCGATGGTGGCTCACAGAGGGGGGGGGGGTCCCCTTTAGCCGACTGCATTTAACTTCTGTGCAGCAACACAGTGCAGTGGTGTTGGGCATAATCGACCTGAAATGTCATTGACTGGAGTAGAATTTTCTTCAGTGATGAGCGTCGCGTCGAACTGAGGGCCGATGAGCAGCGAAGACGTGTCTGCAGAAGCTCGTGACAGTGGAAGGGCACCAACCTAGAGTCGCCCACCATAAGGCCTGATAACTGGGAGTGATGGTGTCGGGTGCCTTTTCGTTTCATTGCAGGACCCCTTTGGTTGTCATCCGCGGCACCATTACAACACAGAGATGCAACTCTTCCGTGCCGTTTCGTTGCCCTTCATGGCAAACCAACCTGGCTGACATTTTAGCAAAATAATATCGGCCGCTCTATTACTGCTTGTCTTCGTGCTTCGCAAACGCTACTTTGTCTAGTAAGGTCGCCAAATCTATCTCCAATTGAGGTCGTTTGTAGCGTTATGGAGAAGGCCCTCCCACCAGCTCAGGATTTGGAAGATATAACTCGCCAGCTGAACAGGATCTGCACGATATCTCTCAGGAGAATATATAACAATTATCAGTTATGTTCAGCGAAATATGGTTCAAATGGTTCCAGTGGCTCTGAGCACTATGGGACTTAACAGCTACGGTCTTCAGTCCCCTAGAACTTAGAACTACTTAAACCTAACTAACCTAAGGACACCACACAACAACCAGTCATCACGAGGCAGAGAAAATCACTGACCCCGCCGGGAATCGAACCCGGGAACCCGGGAGCGGGAAGCGAGACCGCTACCGCACGACCACGAGCTGCGGACCCAGCGAAATAACTACTTGCATAAGGGCCACAGGTGGATGAATGCACTATTGACTTGCTCAATTTGTGAAGCTTTTTCTTTTGACTACATCATTCAAAATTATCATCATTTGTTTTTCTGTACATGTGCATCACATATACCCACTCCCGTCCTATTCGTAAGGCGTGTTTTTTATTGTTTCTTTAATTTTTAAGGGTGTATTGAGGTTGTCACCGTTTAGTGAAATTTAAATACATACTAAACTGTTTTAGCAAGATTACATATAAGGTGGTTGAATATGTATGAAGAGACAATACATTTGTGTTTTGTAAGTAATGTTCTAAAGGAGTTGTGTTTTTTTAAAGATTTGTTTTAAAAGAAACAAAGATGTACTACTACGTAGTAAATATCGTCAGTGCTTCTTAAAAATTAATTCGTCTTATTCTCCTAACTAGCTTGAATATATCTGGCTATTAAACTGTCATATACATTGGCGATTATAAACTGGCTCTTGTGGTGGAAAAGTAATACTCTGTTCTTATTAATACGTTTTTGTGTGTGCTATGTGTCCATGTTGAACCACAGCAGGTTCCACTCCACATGCCTATGCTCCCTAACGTCTCATGCCCTAACAGTCAACCAGACATGCCCTGTACTTTTAACTACACAATTTGATTGCATTCTATCCTTCATATGATATCAGTTTCTATCAGACTAATCAATAGGCAAAGTGAAATTTCATGTAGCAGGTGCTGTTACCGAACTGACAGCACTAACAAGTATGAAACTACAAGAAACCAGTATTAGACACTGTCATCGAAAGTTAAACCTTTTTTTCATGTTTTATAGTCTTAGAATAATACTCCATTATCACTTTTGCTGCTGTTCAATGGATTACACAGAAACAGTCAATTACAAAAGATTGGTTTATTTGCAGATCATTGCGTTAAATAATTCATTTGCATGTCACGGTAATATATAAAAGACTTTCTGCAAATTTGTCATTTGACACAAGAAATATTTTGGAACTGAGAAGAATCATATCAAAAATACTATGTTAATGCTGGTGGAATCTTGATTTATCACAGAATAATATAATACACTACTACAGAATTGTTAGATCTACCGTTTAAAACAAGATATTCTGTGATGAGCTTTCTTTTGTTGGGAGGTATGAAATGAAACGATTCTATTGCATTATTGTCTCTGAGAACCCGTAGGGGATCTTTCGGCTGCCTAATGCAAATCTTTCTATTTAACATCACTTTGGTGATTTGAGGCTCGATGATGATAAGATGAAATGACTAAGACCACACAATCACCAAGGTCCCTAGTGTAGTAACTGTCTGACCCAGCAAAATTCCAATCCTATAACCTAGAGGCCGCGAAGCTAACCATTAGAGCACGAGCTTTGGACTTAAGAGATGTAACTCTCATACTCTTTCTTTTCTGGTTACATTTGTATAGTAACCTCGTCTACTTTTTTCTTTTCCAGCAGTCATTTCACCTTTTTTGTTATCAAAGTCTTATCATAAGTGCTTTACTTGGCAATATATTTCGAGTTTTAACTGAAATGAATCAGTTTATGGATAATTAATTAATTTGTCCTTAAAGATATCAACCAGCATTTAAAAATGAGTGTACATAACACAAAATAATATTTAATTTAATAACAGAATATAAACTTGGGCAGTATGCGAGACTTTTAGACCAAACTCAGTGTCAAGATTGTGCATATAGAAATAACTGCATCTTCCTATCGACCACTAGATTCATCCCAGAATGTGATGGAAAGTTTACAGAAAAACTTCGATGGTAGGAATTTTCTCCAATCATATTGCCATAATCGGAGGATAGTTTAATCACCTAACAATCAACTGGAAAAATTTTAGTTCTGTGCATGATAGACTGCGAAATGTTATATACATTATCTTAAAACTATCTAGAAACATATGGTTGTACAACCCTCGCATGATGGAAATTTTTACACTTCATTAAAACAAAGTCCTGGTTTCTTAGTGGACGTCCGCATTGAAACTGGTGTGGGTAACCGTGAGAGAGTAACAATGACTACCAAAGTAACCAGAGCGGCTAAGACAGGCAGGAAAATTTACATCTTTACTAAATTACATAAAAATGTAGTAGTGTAACTCCCGAAAGGCGGTCAGAAATGTGTAGGAGAACTATGGCTCATGCTTAAAAGTATAATTGTTCATACACTGACTAGTTAAGTACCTAGTAAAACACTTCATTATGGAGGGAACCGTCCATGGTACACAGTCGCTATAAAGAAACTTTTAATGAAAAAGCAACATCTGCATTGTGGCTGTAAAGCGAATAGTAGCTGAATGAAACATGTTTGGCTGTCACGCAGGTAACGAGTGAAATTTTCAGCCAAAGAAAGTGTGGTTATATGGAAAGAATGCAGTTAGTGCCCACACACTAATGGATGACATGGGAACTGAACTGAGGCTGGGAAAGCGCAAGCTTAAATAATGAACTCCGGTTGAATGTTCCTTGACATAGGAAAACAAAATGCAGTGCCTCAGTTAAATTCTCGCACCTTTACAAAGATGAACGCTTTTAGTGTTAGCAGTGTTGAGGAACAGCAAACATTGGTAAAATTAAATTAGGTTGCAAGGCTCGATGGGATCCCTGTGAGATTCAATACAGAATTACCAGCTGAACTAGCTCCAAGATTAACTACAGTATACTGTAGATTCTTTGTACAAAAAGACCGTGCCCAGTGAATGCGGAAAACCTCAGGTCATTTCTGTCAATAAGAAGGGTAACATGAGTAGTACACAAACCTCACATCCTATCTCATTATTGTCCACCTGCCGGAGACTAATGGCATATATTTTGAGTTCAAATTAATGACATATTTCGAACAAAGTGAACCCTGTGTGTGTTCAGAATTAATTTAATACGCAAAACTCTACGTGTGCTTTTTTCATGTCATATCCTGAATGACATGGATCAAGGAAATCAGATACAGGTGTTACATCTTGTCTTCCGGAAAGCATTGGACTCATTACAACATTATTTTAACACAAATGCTGTTATAGGAATAACAAAAACAAAATCTGTAGCTTCGTAAGAATTTCTTGAAAGGCAGGGAGCACCTTGTTATCAAGCATGAAGAGTTATCATAAATGCAATATAAAGTCAGTTCAGGTATGCCTCATGGATAGGTATTGGAACAATTGTTGTTTTGTTCTACATATCGTGTATCAGTGTCCTGAACTACTCAATTAACAGTAACCAAAGACTTTTCGTAATAAATACAGTTCTTTATATCGAATTACAGTCAGCAAAAATGTGCAAATATATTTTACCAACTCTCAAAAAAATTTCTAAGATGCACTTAACAGTAAAATTTTACATTTCACGGAACTAGATGCCTATTATTCTATGAATAAAATATCAGATACTCATAATTGGAATATTTCATACAAATACATATGTTTTACCAAATTGAGGGAAATGAAGTGGAATGATCACATACGAGATGTCCCAGGAAAATTTGCTAATATTCAGCCATATGAAAGGAACGATCTTTCGGAACAAAAAAATGTATCTTTTATACCGAACAAATACTCATAGCTCTTAAGGGATGCATTTCAGAATCCATATTTACTAGAAAGCTTTTTTGGTCCATACTACCTCCTCTCAAAATAAGAAAAGCAAAGAGCTTACAGTAGAAGATATTTGTTTCACAGTACAGAAGGTCAATAGTTCTCATAGCTCTTAAGGTATCCATCTTAGAACATATGTTTACAGCACTTTTCACTTCGAGTGATTGTTCCCGTCTTATTTCTGAATATGGACCGTTCCTCCTAGAACATTCTGTAGACTTAGTCTTATGTAAGGCAAGTAGGAGACTTCCTGTCAGTGGCAGGATACTGGTAAAGTTGAGTCGTGGTACAAATGAGCAGTTGACAATCACATTTGCTTCCTAATTTAATAACAATGTGTGAGATCCATACTAAATTGGACAAACAAGAGTTAGTGAGCTTAGGAGAGCACGAATGGTCCCGGGCTTGTCTGACTTAAAGGAGAGTATCACGTAAATGTGGAAAAACCAGAACTGGCAACCTCTTGAAGATAGGCACAAAGTATGGCGAGAAACCTGTCTACAAAGTTTCAGGTAAGTGAAAAACCTAGAAAGATTCCCAGTACCCTACATGTTTCTTCTGTAGAGACTCTGAAGACCACATTAGAGCTATTAAGGTATTTACAGAGCCCTTGAAGCTGTCGTTCTCCATACTTTCTATTGAAGCTAGGAACGATAAGAAAATTTAACATGTAGTATTATAGTAAGTACCATCTTCTATGTTCTCCACAGTGGTTTGCGGAGTATGAATGCCGAAGCAGGTCTCTAAAATGAAATCATGCCACACAGTATTCTTATAACATGCTGTACAATGAAAATTTTCTTTCTTAGACGTGTATTAACCACAAATATAATTCTGTACGATTTAGTGAATCAAAATTACCAAGTTTTGATTACTTACTAGCATGTTTCTCTCTACGTCTTCCAATGACAAAAAGTGCAAGGTGATTAGAGTTGTTTTAGGAGCTTCAAAAGGTACTCATATAATATTTGTTTTTTAAATTCTCAACAGTATGTAGACCCAATGTTTTTTAGGTTTCTGCATTACTTAATGTTTCTTCCTCATGTTTTAAATGCATCAATGACGATGCACAGCTTGATATATTGCAATGAATATTCTGAAGGACTATTGATTCTTGTTTCTCTTGCTGTATGTCTAGTTGGACCGATTGTAATATTCTATCTTTACCAAAAACAACAAACTGTACTCGATCTCATTTTATTTAAAGCTTATCTACATATATAAACACAGCTATCTAATATTCAGCCTTGTGGAAATATGTAGCAAAATAGTCTTCATTCATCTTGGATATTAATAAACAACTTCAGTAGTATTTAGTTTCGTGGCAGTAAAAGTCATATCTTCAGGTGAACTTACAACTAAAACCTTAACGCTAAAAATTTTTTTACCCAACATTCGTAGTGCATCAGAAGGAATGATGGGTAGACAGTTGCAAACTTTTTGCCCTAATGCCTTAGTTATACTTTCAGCTGAAAGTGTGGCTTTTAGTTCTGTGAAACCGGTAGTAATCTGAAAATAAAGGACTAAATACAGCTGGAGTACTTTATTAATACCCGAGATGATTACTTATAGTTGTGGTCGCTCTACCCAAAAGGTTGTCTATACAACATTTTTTTGCGAAATATGGTTTCAGCCATTGGTTGGCTACAGTATTAGTACCAAAAACCTATGCTATTGTACCTACAAGTTTAGACTTACACATTAAAATGCCTAGGAAAGGTGAGAGAGAATAATCGACTGTTGTTAGGTTTTGATATTGGCTCCTAAGATTTGGACGAATTTACACATAACATTATTATTTGAGCATACAGACTTAATAAACACATTATTAGTGCCAAAGTATTTACTCTCTCAGAAGTTTTAGAGAATGTTGTTACTGATGAGCCATGTTAGTAATAACATGACACTATAATTTTCTTTATATTAAAAATTGTAGAATTCATCTCTCTGGTAAACGACATTACTTAAAGAGGCATTATATAGTCCTGAAAGGAATTTAATTATTTTTTTACAATCATTTCAGTTTTATTTAAAATACGATAGGAAAATCAGTGTTTCACAAAATTTTATAGGAAAATGGAAAAGTGTAACAAATCAAAAAAATTTGTGGGAAATGCTTTCTCAACGTAGCTTTCTTAATTTTTTAACCTTGAACCTCAAAGCTTAGAAAATTATTCTTAAAAGTGTATAGTATCTATTATGTATCATTTTTAGTCTTGCCATTCAGCATTTACGTCAATTATTACAACCAGACATAACGTGCATACTTCTAGACATCTTAATAACGTTTATTAATGTCCCAATAATTTGTAGTATATAATTTATGCAGGATCGTTACTTATCTTTACTAACTTCTGCGTTTTGATACTGACACAAATTCGTTTCATTACAGTATTTCTAGAGTCATCAATTGATGGACGAAAGGATACCGTCATGTTAACCAGAGATTTTCAGATACCAGATATTTAATTTTGGGCTGCTGTTATGACTGATGGTGAGATACGAGTCCTCTCCGTTTTAGATGGTCAAGGGGCCTGAAAATAATTTAACAGATCATCTAAACTCATTGCCTAAAGTAGTGATTTTTAACCATTTTGAATACGCGAGCACCTTCCAAGTAAAAATATTTTGGCGACCCCGAGAACTATAATAAAAGAGCACCAGCGATTTCAAAGGCAACTATTTAATTTTCGTTCTATTGATACTATACTGATCGAGAAATCGAGTGCAATGTGAAAAGATGTCGCAGTGCTCTGCGGGTAGAGATATAATTATATTCATTGCCAAGGTAGAGGCGTGGGGGGTGAGAAGGGGACAGCTGGGGCGTAGTCACGCGTTTTCGGTCGCTACAATCAATCGTCCGAGTACGCCAGCAAGTACGGACATGATTTTTGTCTTCGCACTTCGCTCAGACCGAGCATAAAATGGACAAGTTTCTTAAAATATCTGTGAATCCCTTCATGTCTGGTACAAGTGGCAGTGGAGGAAGCGAATCATAATCGAAACAAAACAAACTTTATGGCTACAGTTTTCTGAAGTACGGTTTTACTGTCATCGACAACAAACCTCAATGTGTCATTTGCGGCGAAGTATTGTCACGCGTGAACATGAAACCATCAAAGCTTCTACGTCACCTCTCAACTAAACATTCCAAGGAAGTTGATAGACCGTGGATTTCTTCGAAAGGAAACTGAAAACACTTAACCAGCAGCAAAGTACTATGATTACGATAATAAAATAGTAATGTTATTTGTTGGTTTAAAATAATGTTAATGTCTCTGAGTTTATATTCGCTTTTATGATTTAAGAATATTTTTAATCTGATTTTAGGAATCCAGTGTCAATGAGAGAGCGTTACTAGCTAGCTAACGAATCGCATTCCGAGTCGCTAAAGCAGCAAAGTCGCATAAAGATGCAGAGGATCTTTTGCCAGCTTCCCTGTATATGACTAAAATTATGTTAAGTAAGCAAGAGGCAAAGAAGCTAAAAAGCATACCCCTTTCTGATAATACGACTGAACGCAGAATAAACGATATGGTCACTGACTTTGGAGAACAGTTAATAGAAAAATTAAAGGAGAGCCCACTTTTGACTTCGCAGTTTGATGAATCTACTGATGTTTCAGATTCTGCTCAAGTTATAATATTTGTGCACTTTGAAGCAGATGAAAATATCATGGAAGACATTTTATTTTGCAAAGCACTCCCTGTGAACACTACTGGCCGGTGTTTGCATGAGATATTTTTAGAAAGCACTCGCAACTACTAGATTGATTAGATAAAATGTATCGCCATTTGTAATGATGGCGCTAAAGCTACGACTGGCAGTAAAAGTGGGCTCTTCGCGAAATTAAAATCAATAATGCTAAATTTTTCGTGGACACACTGCTTTCTTCATCGACAAGCTGTGGCAGGTACGATTTTAACTTCTGATTTAATTGATGTGCTTAAAGAGGTGATCAAAGTTGTAAACTCTATTAACGGTAAAGCACAACAAACTCCACTGTTTAGGACCATTTGTGAAGACATGGGTTCGCTCCATCAAACTCTCCTTTATCACACAGAGGTCAGGTGGTTTTCAAAGGAAAGGTGTTGATAAGAGTTCTGGAAGTAAGAAGTGAGTTCTTAATGTTCTTACAAGATTCTAAATCTGGATATGAGAATTACTTTTGTGACCCTGTTTGTCTCTTAATATTAGCATTTCTCACGGATCTTTTTAACCAGCTAAATAATTTAAACCAAGAGCCTCCAAGGGAAAGAGAAAAACATTAAATCAGCTAATGATTACGAAAGGTGGGGTTTCAGTCCTTCCCTTGCATTCAAACGTTTGTCGGAGAAATTACAATGGACCAGTCGGTGGTAGTAAGTTCTAACATTCCTTGCATGATGCAGGGCTTGCATAATTTGGAAGAGAAACTGTTAAGTTACTTTCCAGACCTGAACTGTGACGCTGACAACGGTTATAGATGGATAATAAGTCCTTTTATAGATATGACAGTACAATTGGCAGATCTGAACGCGATGACGAAAGAAACACTTATATTTTGGTAGATGACAGGATGCTTCTAATGGACTTTAATTCGCAAAAGACTGACGTCTTCTGGATGGAGAGAAAAGAGGAGTACCCACGGCTGGCTAAGGAAGCTTTGAAATTACTAGTATCACTTCCTACCCTTGTGAATTAGGCCTCTCTTCAATGGTGAACATAAAAATTAAGAAGAGAAACAGACTTCAACTAGAAAATGGTTTGGTGATTTGTGTCTCGAAAATAGAACCACGATTTGACAAATTATTAATAAATAAACAGGCATAGCCTTCTCCAGGAAACTATTGTATTTTTATTGTATTCTAGGACCTATAACCCTTGCTTACTTTCATCTGGCTATGTGGCACTCGTGGCAGATATCGCTGGTGTCGCCCTATGAATAAAAACTGCCAAATCAATAAAATCTTAATAAGTTTCAAGTATGCTTTTCAATAATAGAAATAAGAGACATTAATCATCAGTCATCAAATTGCAGCTGTACCGATAAAGAACTGTGCATTAGCATGTAATCGCTGGATCGTACAATTATTGTTATTGACTTTACTCTTAACGCTATGGCTTATGCTCCACGGGAAAGCAATGGCAATGAAATAACAGGAAAGACGGAGGAAAAAAGACCGTAATGTTTTACACCAGTGTTATTATTGTTATTATTATTACGACGAACAAAGTACATTAAACGCTCCGACAAAGGCAACACCTGTACTGTTAGCGACACTACTCGGGCAAAGATTACTATAACCGATATCTCCGCTCGGGTCTCGTCGACGATGTTGCCAAATTCTCTGTGATGGTGTTGCAAACAAGACACATGTTATTTCATGGCCTTGAAATACCTCTATATGAAATCCATTTTAGATTTAACATGCACGAATTCAATTAAGTTGCGCATTAACCAATACATAGCCAGATGTTTCATTCAGTTAGCCGTCTTCTATGTTTATGACTCATTTTGAAGAGAAGGTAAAAACAAATGTCTTTAGACGACTTCTTGTAAAAATTGATGTACATTTTATAAACCGTTTTAGTATACTTTCGGAATGGAATGCATTAACCCTTTTTTACGTGAATTCCAACAGAGAAATATGTTTCGCATAACGAGAGTTTCGCAATGCACGTAAGACTCAGAACTGAATTATCCTCGTTAAACCAGGTCCCACCTTATAGTCAGTTTGCAAACAAGAGATTTTCTTCGAATTTCTCACAGTTACTTATTGGATCTTCTTCATTTAGTTAGCAATCGGTTCCTGAAACAGTTCTCCAGTTTTGCGTTTATTTATCGTTAGCATGGTGTATTTATTACAAAACAATGTAAATTATACTCAATTCAGAATTAATTTGAAACAATTTGAATAAAACATAAATACAGTTTTCCATATGCCTATTGTTTTTGTATTACAGAGCCCCTAGTTTAGAGACATATAGTACGATGTTTATTTCATTTACTTTCATTCAGTTGCAAAAGAGGACAATATTTCTTTTTAATTAATTGCAAGAATATGTAGTATACATTTTTACATATTATGGTACTAAGATATTTTTCAACTCTTTTATAAAGTACTGTCAAAAAGACAATGATTGACTTCACATCAATCCTCACAATTAACGTCATGAATGAAATGAGAAATTAACCAGGTTACCAGTAACGACGATTTTGTGGGAATCCATATGAAGCCACAGAACTAGGAAAATAGAAAGAACGTCAACATGCAGTGTGTGAATTAAAGTCTTGATGGAGCTCGAGCATCCTACATCAGCTTGGTTGAAATTGCTGCATTTCGTGTGTTATCTCACTGCTGTCAATCCTTAGCGATCTATTGTTTGGTTCAAAACTTGTTACTGAAATGCATTCAAGTAATCGTGGTGCCAAATTTTGCACGTGAGCTGTGTGCGTGTTGTTGCAGCCAATTTGTATCACATTTGAATATGAGCATCATTTAAATGGGCTTTCATAAATTATTCTCGTTCCGTGTTAAATTTGTATCACAGCACATGACTGGAACATAAACTAAGTTGTCAGTAATACACAAGACGCTGCCACTGCATCGCCGTTCCAGCACGGAAGTTGATGTCGTCCTTTCCCTCTCCCTGCAAACCTCTCAGAGGTAAATACAATATGTACAAGATTTAGTGACTCTAGCCGCCCTAATTCCATTCCGCAGAAGTGGGAAGAGGTTGATCGACATCATGTTGCTTCTCACTGCTGCAAATGTTTGCGTATTTGAACTCTACAACAAGTTTAAATTAAATTCTTATTCATTATTATAAATAAATACCAGATCTGAACGTGAGCGAATTTGCAAGATGCTCTCTCAAAGCCTTCTCACTTCCGTGTCAAATTTATGCTATAGCAGTGATCCTCATGAAACATACTTTCCCAGCCATGCTGCCGCAGCTTTCCATGGCTACTGCGACCCCCTGAGCAAAGCTTCGCGACTCCCCAGTGGGTCGCGACCCACAGGTTGAAGAACACTAGCCTAAAGAAATTAAATGCAAAAGAAATGGCTGCAGATATTTTAGTTTTCATTTTCTGTTGAACAGCTCACGTCAATGCAACAATCTATTAAAGGAA